>NC_090933.1:131431087-132780254 GCF_040938575.1 Ambystoma mexicanum | reverse complement strand
TCTGCGAATCAATTAAGTGTTAAATCAAAGAAACCAATGCATATTGAACTCTAAGATTAATAGAACTTTAACAAAGCCTGCAAACCTAATATGTATTATAATCCAAAGTGAATGGAACTTTGGAGATGAACTTTAAAAAGTGAATTAAAATGAACTGCCATTTCAAACCAGATATTTTTTTGTGCAAAGACCAGCCATATGTAGAGGGTGCAAGTGTGGCGCAGAACATTAACTACACTGGAAAACACCATGATATCAATACATCATTAAAAGTACATCTTGTGGCAGGGAACCCCAAGATTTTTGAACTATTTTGATTTTAGGACAGACCCGCAGGGTATATTGTGTTTTGAACTGTGTTTTAGAACTTGTGGAAGGGAACCCAGAGTACTTGTTAATCTTATATTATTTTGGAACTTAAGCAATCCTGAAACCTTTGTTAGAGCTGCTTTATACTTGGGGACGGGAGCTGAAAGAAAGCTGCGAGCTGGACAAAGCTCCAAACTTTATGCTGAACACTATTTTGTTGATTGCTGACACCTCTACACATTGTATAAGATTAGTTGTTAGGGCAAGTATAGGTTTTGGACACAGACCGATTCCTAAATTGAACTTGTGGACTTTGATTTTCCTTAGTTTTGGTTTGGTAGGAAAATCCCGCCACATCATAGGGCAAGATGGGCGTTTTTCCATCCTGACATTTATGTTAAGGAAAGTGTTTACTTTGAACTTTGAATCTGTTGTCTGTCCTACTCCAATATGCCTTCACAGTACACAGGTAACTTTAATTGGGGTTCCTTTTCTCTGATTTCTGGGAGATATTAAATCAGATCTTATGGCTATTTGTTTACTCCCGAAATCAGTAAAGGCTCTGACTGGGACTCTGTTAACTACTGCAGAATCATGAGTCTTAAAAGTATTACTTTTAAGGAATAAAATATTAATAGCTTCTACGTCTTCCTCATCCACCTCCCAATCCTGCCCCATCCAATAGCCAATCTCCATTGGTTCTTCCTTTTTATTAGAAGGACAATGTAGGTGTGAATGTTATTTTGCCTAGAATGTCTGGCAAGAAGGGGTTTTAGGGTTTGGGATTTATATAATGACAATATGCCATCAGGAATTTTGTAATTATAGGGTCTTCTACACATGAAAGGGAAGAATTCAACGTCCCTCCTGGTGGGGTCACAACATCTCACCAACAGCCATCTCCTTCCATGTGATACTCCCTCATAATACCACCCCCAGGGTCAGGGTCAGGAAAAGGTAGCGGCTTCCGTCCCCTGGCCACATGGGAGGATATCTCAGGCTGGGGATCAGTGATGACTCCAAAGGATTCATCACACTTAACACTAGGTGTTGTTTGGGATACCTTCCTACTGTGTGCTTTCTAAGTAAAAGGTGACTTTAAGAGGTGGGCTGTCATTTCTCCCCATTATTGTTTCAGACTTTCATCTCCCTCTGAAGATCAATTTTCCTTTGTTTTTTGTTTTTTTCCACTTCATCACCCTTCTAAGATGGATGTGCGATTCCATCTGCTGGATCTGGTGCTGGCCCTCAGCGGCCACGTTTCTCAGATGACTGACATCAGAAAAGATTACCAGATTTTGGTGGGCTTTGTGTTGCTCATGCGGGCAGGGATGTGCAAGGTGTATCCCCCTCTGCTTCGATATTATGATGTGGCTGCAAAGGAAGATGTGCCTGAGGGTCTCTGGGCTCATTGAACCAGAAGACCTGCTGCCACCACTGCCCTTGAGGGGGAGGATGTTCCTATTGTGGATTTTGGTCAAGCAGGTACACATTTGCCGAACATTATTGCTTGGACTCCCTATCAGGGCAGGATGCTGGATTCAGTTGAGCAGTCCTCTCCAATTTTCTGTGCTTTGTGTTGTCTGCTCATTCTGCTCCCTCCTCCAGGTCTAGGTACTGCTGTGGGGATCTATCATAGATGAGGAATCTGCACGGGAAAGAATCCATTGGAAGAACAAATGACCTGCCTCTTTGAAATGTTCTTTCTTATGAATGTTCTTCATAAGGATAACTCCTCAACCTTCCAACTTGCCCCTCTTGGCAGATAGCGTAAACACCTCCTCTGTCTTACTTCTCTCAGTGGCTTAGTGTTGGTCGGGTTGAAGGGTGGAACTGAGGCCATGGGGTGTGGTGGCTCCATATATACTGGCCCTGACATGACATCTGGCATGGGGTGCGTAGAGGTGTGAAGCAGAGCCGATGTGGAGTTGCTCTGTGTCACCTGGTGGCAAAACTGTTTCTGAAGGCAGTTGATGATAGAATATCATAGATGAGGTATCTGTGGGAGGACATCCAGCAGAAAGTGCATTACAGAAAGGTAAATAATGTTTTCTTCTTTTTGGCTTCATACAATCTTGATGGAACCAATTTTCTGGCTGTTGTATATTACCAGTAAAAAAACAATTGTATATACGAAATTCAGGAGAAATGTTTTGGATGAATTGTTCATATGAACCTACAATTTCAAAATGTGTTAATTCGCTTCCTAAAATAAGCTTGAATTGTGGTAAGTCCTTATTCAAAATGTAAAGTATGTTTCAAAAGAAAAGACCATGGGACAGATCTCACCTTATTCAATGTAGAGTTTATTTAAATAAGGGCTTAAATGCAGGAGTGGCCAGTTTACCACATAATGGATAATAGTCACTTTGAACCCTGATCGCTACTTCCATATATGCCACCAAATTCCAATAGGTTTTATCATCATATAATCAAATATGTGTTTTCTGCTACCAGAACCGAACTTACTTAGCCAGTGCTCCAAATAAGATTTTGTAGGGGGAGTATTTTACTCCCTATTTTTTAAAGTTGGGAGTAAAATTATTTTTTGGGGAGTAAAAATGTAAGTACTTTCACCAATTGGAGTATTTTATAAGCGAGCAAAAATATTTTATTGGAAAACAGAAATATTGTTTTAATAATTTCATTGCACTTATTCATGCACATTAAAATATACAAGTTTGCGACGAGGCGTGGCCAGCAGCGCCACCGATGTGGTTGCTCCTTTGATGACCTCCGTGGGAAGCCCGCTGTTTTAGTGACTATATGCAGTTCCCATGTGCAAAATGGGTTGCTGATACCAACTGAGGCGACCGGAAAGGCTGGAGCAGTATCGGCCTTCAGATGGGCAGCCAAATTGCAGTAGTTGTGCCCAAAAACAGCTGTTGAAAGTGGCGCTTGGCGGCACCAGAAAGCCAAGATGGCATATCAGTGCGGAGAGGAGGAGGCACAGTTCGTAAAGATCTGAATGAGCGGAGGGGTGGGGACACAAGTAGCAAGCCGTCACCAGTACCTGCCGAACCCAGAGCGCAGCCCAAGCCCTCAGGCCGGAGACCTACAGCAGCCCAGCCGCAAAGTCATCGGAGCGCCACCCGATGGGACGAGCGCGTGAAGCAGGCTCTCCCTCTCCCGGGCCTGATCGAGGCGGCTTCCAGCTCCTGGGCGTGACGTGTGGTGGAAGCATTCACTACCCCACTAACCTGGAAGCCTAGGGTCCCTTTGGGTGGCCGATCCTTCCGGGTGATGGGGCCCAGGCCTGCGAGAGCCCGACCCGAAGAGAATCACCACGAACTGCCGCGGCAAGCATCAAAGGCACACGTGGTGAGTGAATGCAGCACAACACAACGCAGGTCACGGGCGCCCACAGCAGATGATGCAGGGAAGCGAGACAGCATTTACATGAGGTGGTCCTGGGCCCAAGCTGAAAAGAGCACAGCTACCTTTAATAAGGGGGTGTGCCTGCCCCACACAATGCGAGCTGGGGAATCATTCTGAGAAACATAACATCCTCTCACGCCCTTTATCCCCTCAGGATCCGGAGGGAACAGAGATAAGGGGGACAGTAATCTGCCTGCCTTCAGCTAACAGGGGGATAGGAGGACCCTCCCTACAATGGGGGCCCGACCATGCCAGAGTGACAAAACTGCCTCTCCACGCAGCTAACTTGGGCCTGGAGCCTATAATAATATTCACATTTTGACTGACCTTTGCTCAAGAGCCAAAGGCTATAGGGACAGGGTGGGGCGAAGGCCCCCTGTCTCGGAGGGACCCCTAACCGCTCCTGCTTTCCACGACGGGGGGGGACCCGGCAGAACACATCAGGCTCCTGCTACCATGTCAAAACACCTCAAGACTCCCATGAGTGCGGATATCTCCACCATGTTGCTCCCGGAAGAGAAGGGAAAGAAAGCAGAGATACTCAAATCCTCGCCTCTTGCTCCCCTGGGAGCACTGGACGGCTGTCCACCAAGGAAGACATCCAGACCTTTTTGATGGACATTAAATGAGAGTTTTGTTCCTGTATGTCAGAGCTCAACAGCAAACTTGAGTGCACGGACCAGAGGGTGTTGGAGGTGGAACAGAGAGTGTTGGAGATGGAGGACCTAATGCACTCTGCGATACTTCTCGAAGTGCAACACAAGATCCAGTCCCTGGAGGACAGAAATGAGATGCTGGAATACAAGCAGGAGGATTTAGAGAACAGGGCCCGGCGAAACAACCTGTGTTTAAGGGGAGTCCCATCCTCGATCCCAGACCAGAACCTAGCAAAATATGTGGGGGACCTGTTCCAGTCTCTCTTGCCACATCTGGAGAAGCCCCAACTCATATTGGATTGCACCCACAGATTGCGCCCTCGAAGAGGACTGGAGTCGAACCGCACCCCCCACCCCCCACCCCTGCGGTCCCTCCACATGTGATCACCCAGCTTCACTTTAATATGACCAAGGAGGCGATAGTGGCTATAGGTCGCTCCTGAGATGCCCTGTAGTTTCAGGGGTCCCCCCTGCAAATCTCCCAGGACCTGGCCGCGGTAACTATAGAGAAGCGGAGGGCCCTGAGGCCATTAACGCTGTTCCTTCGAGACCAAAAAGGTAGGTATTGCTGGCTGTTCCCTACTGCACTTCAATCCTCCTACAAAGTGGTTGCCCAAACGATGGCACATCTGGAAGATGCAGAAACGATCAGGAACCCCACCGGATAAAGGAGATGGCTCCCCCATCAACTCTCCTGAAGGTGTAGAAGACCTCCTTCCCAAAACAAGGTGGACGGCCGGGTCAAAGGTCCAGAAAGGGCAAAATGCAAGATGAACGATCCCCACTGCCCGACTGACGGGCCAAATACAAGATGTTGACAACACTGGTGTGGCCGGCGCCACCCTAGGCTCGTTGACCCTGATACTTAGCCCAATGGAAGCTAAGGTAATAGGGAACACGATAGGCTTATAGCGGGCTTCACACGGTCCATGCCTGACTCCAAGGTGGATGGCACCGAAGAACCCTTGGAGTGAACTGCAGTCAGTTGTTTGCTTCCATTTAGTTGAGAAAGTTACAGGCGGAAAATTGTCGGTATTCCACCTGTTCGTTGTTACAGCTTCAAGTTGGAAGCTTAAGTTAAAACCCTGGTTGTGCTGTGGAGCCATGAAAACAGACAGCTACAATGGCGGCTGTGTTGAGCCCGACTTCCACCCCACACCTGCCGAATGCGAATGCCCCGGAGGACCCGCCGCACCACGTTAAATTCAACTTTAGCTCATTAAATGTGAAGGGCCTGAACTTCTCACCCTCCCCCCCCCACCCCCTCAAAAGAAAAGCAACATTACACCAGCTCCAGGATATGGAGGGCTCAGTAGTCTTCCTTCAGAAAACTCCCCTGCGGCCACTGGACTTAACACGCATTCAACATAGGCAGTTCCCTCTTCAATACATGGCCTCCAATGGAACTAAGAAAGGGGGGACAGCCCTACTCGTAGCCAAGGGAATCCAATTTAGAGCACTGGAGACTCTATGTTGCCCACCTGGGCGATATATAGCAATCAAAGGCTTTATACATGGACAGCTCTACTCCCTTATTTTAGTGTATGCCCCCAATGAAGGACAAGAGGCATTCTACGAGGCACAGGGGGCTAAACTCCTTCCCTTTATCGAAGGCCAAACAATCATAGGAGGGGATTTCAATGGGGTCCCGGATCCTCTTTGGGACAGATCGCATCCACCAAAACCAGGGACAACAAGATCGCCACTGCACTTCTCCATCTCTTTCAAACACATTTGGGGTTGTGGACTCATGGAGGGTGTTCCATCAAGGTGAGAATGACTTTTCCTTTTTTTCACATGTGCACCGGACATCCTCCCGGATAGACCTTCTGCTGACCTCCCCAAAAATTCTCACCTTCGTTGACGAGGTGGCAATAGGGACGACAGTTCTGTTGGACTAATGTCCGATCAAGTTGACACTCCGAGCCCACAACCTGGAACGCCTCCCCGACCACGCTGGAGTCTATTTGACGCGATTGTAAATGACATGCCACTACGGGACGCCATAGCCAGAGTGATTCAGAACTACTTCCAAGAGAACCCGGCCGAGGACACTATGCGGAGGAGACACCCCATCTACTGGTTAAATCCAAACAAGGCTATTACGCTAAAAACAACAAAGCAAAAACAACTCTCCTGGATTAATTGGCCAAGGCAAAGAGAAGGAATACCATAGTGTGCCTACGAGACCCGCATGGCAAGGCCCACTATTTTGAACATGTTAATCTACAGTTGGCAACGGCCCGCCTTTCCGAGACAATGTCGGCAGTCCCCCGTGATAAAGCAGAACAAGTAAGCTATCTGGGAGTGCCTCCCTTCCGCATCTCGATGAGTCTGACCTAGATGGACTGAATGCCCCGATTACAGGTGAGGAGGTAGAGGCAGCTATCAAATCTCTGAAGCCCAGAGCCCCGGGCCCGATGAATTCACAACAAGGTTTTACAAGGTGTTTCGCCCTCAGCTGATAGCCCTGCTAACGGCCCTCTTGAACTCCTTTGGTCTGTTGGGTTCCTACAGCTCACCTTAGAGGCCTTCCTCTTCGGCCCAAGCTTTCATTGGATGGTCTTGACCAAATACCAGTCCCCACAAACCTTGTTACGAGTGAACCATAATGTATTAGAACCCATTCCCCTGACCTGTGGAACGAGACAGGGATGCCCCCTATCCCCTCTCCTGTTCGTCCTGATAATGGAGCCCTTTGCTCAGCGGGTTCGTATGGACACCAATATCAAAGGTTTGCCAATTGGCACCTCCCAACATAAAATCGCGCTTTACACGGACAATGTACTCTGCAGATTTGGAGAAGCAGCAGGGTTCTCCATTAACTTTGATTAGTCCACGGCCCTGGGACCCATGAATTGGAGGCGCTCAAGCCCCTTTGCCCCATTAACTGGAACAGGAAATCTATACCTTACCTGAAGGTGCAGATCCCAGCCTGTCCAAAGGACGTATACTCGATGAACTTCCCTCCTCTCTTTAAAGAATTAGAGAAAGATCTCGAACTGTGGTCCTCCCAGGAGATATCACTTATAGGGCGGATCACGGCCTGTAAAATGAACCTTCTCCCATGGTTCCTTTACTTTTGCTCCTCCCTGCCCAATATAATCCCATTACCCCCTACCCCCTCCTGTAGTTACAGAGAAAAATGCTCCGGTTTATATGGCGAGGAAAGAATGCAAGAATATCGCAAAGAGTAATGATGGGCAATTCCCGTTTGAGGAGTCTGGGGGTCCCTAATCTGCGTAAATACCAAGTGGCGTCACAGTTATCGCGGTTCCAGTCCTGGTGCATGTCGACGCGGCCCCCGAAATTAGTGCAATTGGAGCAGTACCGACTCTCTCTCCGCTTTCTCCCATTTGTTCTGTCCCCGCTGCGGAGGACTTGGCCAGGGATCCTCGCTTCCACCAAAAACACCCTCAATATATGGGATTGGGTGCTTAAATCCAAGGGAGTCGCATGGGGCCTAGGCCCAAACACCCCTATCTTCCATAGTCCAGCCTTCTCCCCAGGATCTCACCCCTCAAATTTTTAAAACTGTACAGAGGGTGGCCTAGAATCTTTAGGGCAACTCTTTGAAAATGGCCAACCCTGCACCTTTGAAAACTAAGTCGACCTTTCAATTGGCCAAAACTGACAGATTATCTTATTCTCAACTTCGGCATTGGTGTACTCACCCCCTAGTCCGACAGGGTGCCACACGAAATCTCAGCCCCCTCGAACTCACTCTGCAGGGGACTCCAGCGAGAGGAAGGATAGCCAGCCTCTGCAAACTGTTACAAGAGGAGGTGCTTTCCCTTAGGCCCCCATATATGGCACATTGGGAATCGGACCTAGGGCACCCACTGGAGGACCAAACCTGGGTGGATATATGGTCCAGAAGCCATTCCTCCTCATTTTGCATCACAAACCGAGAATGTGCCTATAAGCTACTCCTTCACTGGTACTACTCTCCAGTACGCCTGCATCAGTTCCAAAATTCTTTCACACTCCAATGCTGGTGCAAGTGCTCCCAGCTCGGCTCGTACTTTCACATATGGTGGACCTGCCCCGCAGTGCAAACCTTCTGGAACCACTGCATTTCTGCCACAGAAAGCATCACTCAAGTGACAATTCCCAGGGAGCCGGAAGTAATCCAGCTAGGCGCACCAGCGCCAAGATCATACCCAAGCACAGGGAAAACCGCCAATCTCCTTACACAACTATTACTAGCAGGGAGGATCACGATTGCCTGCACCTGGAAAACCGCCGAGGGCCCCTCAATTACTATGGTGGATCAACTCTGGGCCATTTTGGTGGCAGAGAAGGTCATGGCAGCCAAAGCGGGCCACTGCAGAGGTTTTCTGATATTTGGGCCCGATCATAGAGTATGACCAGAACCTTTCAGCACAGACTTACAAGCCACGGTCTGCTCGATTGGCCCTACAGGACAATACCGGACTGGATGTTAGGGAGAATTCTCTGTAAAGGCTAATTTCCCAAACCTAGTGAGTCCCCCAGCGGCTTTGCTGGATTTGTGGGGTTTATTTTTTCTCCTGCTAAGAGTGAGACTCTTTTACTCCCACTCTTAGACATGATTTGAGGTGTTCCTTTATCTTTCCATGTGTTTTATGGGCTATGGGGTCTTTTACTCCATAGAGTCTCATGTGTTTTTGATGTGGGTTACACAGCACCCTCCGTGCCGTAACCCAGGGGTGTCGTAGCGACCCCCCAACATAGACTCCATACCCTGGGACTGACTACTGTCTCCCAGAGCATGTAAAGTCACCATTGGCTTTACTAGTCCCAAATTATGAACAGAAACCAGTACAAACCATCATATTGTGGACATACTGGTCCGGGCAATTCGATTGCCCCGGGGTCTGTTGTTCGAGGGGGCACGTCTCCATCCCCCCTAATCGAGTTTTGGCTGGTGGCAGTGGATACTACGTTTTATATTCGACCGCGAATATATCTCTATGGGATTTTCCCATTGTTCGAGGCTACCAACTTTAATTATTTAATTCCTATAGCCTCGAACATGCCACCGGTTTATTTATTTAATATTAATTCACCGGTTGGTATTTTTTGCCAGAACTCGATTCTAAAATGGCGTTTGTGTTCTCTTCTGTGACTCCAACCCAAGTTGAGCCCTTTGTTCCACTTTTTGGCAGGCTTCTCCACAGAAGCCTCCAAAAGTGGTGCCACTCTGGGTTCCACAGGGGGTGTGGGAGGGGGTTCAGGCACCCTGTACTGAGTTGCCTTGGCAACTCAAGTCGCACTGTTGTGTGATTGGCCGGCTCACCACTTAGCATGTTTGATTGACAGCTAGGCTGAATGAATGGGGGGTTTGCTGCACAAAAGCAGGGCTTTGGGGACTGGAACTTCAGAAGTCGCCACATGACCTAAGAATCCGAGGAGGGAGAAGCTGAGCCGACCTGCAACGACGACACCACCGGTGGAGCCCTGCTGAACCGCCTCACCACTTTTCCCGACGACAGAGATCTCCAGTCCGGAGAGTCTTCTTCCTTTGACTGGTGGGGATTCTTTTCACCTTCCTGGAGCATCTTGTGGCTGCCTTGCCAGTGCCAAGCACCCCGGCAACCGGAATACCACGGCTTACCACTACCGCGAAGAAAAGCGTAGTACCTTTTAACCAAAAGAACTCCGCGGCTGGTTTCTTCCCTGGTAGTGCAACGACCTTCATCTTTCCTCCACGGCGAGACCTCCTCTTCCTCTGGACGAAACACCTACTTGCACCCGCTGCCAGGAACAACTGCCCCAGCTGGAGCTTCCTTCACACTTAAGGTACTGTGTCCAGCCTGGCTTCCCTTGCGACAGATCGTTCGGGGTGACAGAAAAGCCTCGACTTTCTAACCTGGGCTGGCCTGGCACAACCTAGCTAACTTTTCCTGAATTTAATTTCATCCTTTGTGTGCAAACTATCTACAAGACTCTTTGGGCATAACCCCACTGTGTGAACATGGACCCCTTCTGCTTGCTCTCTCCAAGAGCTGGGCCTTGCAATTGACTTCCTTGCTCTCCAGTAGAACTCTGCCTATCCTGCCTTACTGTGGTTCTTTTAAAAGTATTGAAATTTGTGTGCTTCCATAACTCTGCCTTTTTCCCTCCCTTTTTAATAACTTATCAGAGTGCCATCTTATGTTAAGCGCTCACCTCTGTCTGAAAATAAGTGGTGTTTCTCATTAAGACTTGTCTAATAAGTAATTAGGGTTGTATATATATAATAGTGACTGTGTGCTGAATTTACTTACCTCTTTGTTGCTAGTGTAAAATACAAGTGTGTCTTTAAATAATTAATGATATACTTTTACACCAAAGCTCTGGTCAGTGTTTGCTTGTGCTACTGTATACTCTATATACTGCCTAACTCTTCTTGAGGGAAGTCTGACTGCTCAGCCACAGCTACAAAGTGAATCTGTGTGGTACAGACTGCTACCAAGTGGGTTTGCACCCAAACACCTGTAGTCTTAAATCTTTTGCAGTGGTCCCTAAGGGAACTGCACAGGTTTCTGCCTAACACTGGTGTACAGCGGTGGGATTTGTATTGAGTATACATTTTAGTGTGCTTATAGATACCTTAGTGCAACTAATCACAAAGCTTAGCAATAAAGAAGTATTTTCTAAAACATGTCAACTATGTAAAGTTATAGTCAAGAGTCCCTTGCTACAAAAACTGCTGAGTGTTTAAGAGTTCTCTGTAAGCATAAGAATCTCCTGACCAAAGTCAAGAAAATGGAGCTAATAGATAGGTTGTTGGCAAACCAAAGGCTGGATGATGGTTCAGAGGAACCTACCACTCCAGCAACTATAGATAACAGCAATGATATTGATATGAATGTTAGTGTTGATAACTTTGAGTCAGAAGCAGAAGAGGAGGAGGAGGAAGATGTTTGAGTTGTCTCCCCTGGGCCTCTACCTGCCCTGCCAGCTGTACCTACTGGACCCTTACCAGGTCCCACACTTACTCCTTAATATATGGAACTAGACAAAATGAAGCTTGAATTAGAATAATTGTCTCTGGAAGGTGCTTCTCTCTCCGTATCCTCTAGGAGTTCCAGTCCCAAAAGACCCCGGATGCCTAAGGAGTTGGTGGGTATGTATGAGCCTAAGTTGGATGTGTTGGATTGGTTGAGTTTGTTTGAATATAATCATGGGCTCCAGAACATTACAGGAAATGAGTTACTTTCCTGGTTGTTCTCTAGGCTCCCCCTGTTGCAACTGATGTGGTAATGGAGTTGGGGGAAGAGGATAAGAAGGATTATGAATGTGTGAAACTAGCTTTGATAGCTAGATTTGGGAAGACCCCTTCCCAGTACCTTAAGAGGTTTAGGACCCTCAAAAAGTATGATGGTACCCCCTTGGCTACCTGGGTGAGTGAAAGTTTGAAGAACCTAGAGGGATGGATTAGGGGTTACAAGGTGAACACTTATGAGGGAATGAAGAATCTTGTGATGTTGGAGTCAATTTGTGATGCCTGCTCTCCTGAGCTCAGACAGCACTTGGCTGATTCAAAGGAATTAGATTCCAGAAAACTAGCTAAGGCTGCTGACTTGTGGGTTGCCAACAGGGCTATTCACAAGGACTCTGGGGTAACTCAGAAAAAGGATGAGGGGAAGCAGCCAAAAAAGGACTCCAAAGAGAATTCTAATAATTCCAATCCCAAAGAGGGCCCCAAACAGAACAATAAGGGTAAACCACAAGGGAAACCAAATCAAAGTAGTGTACCCTCTGGTGGTAAACCAGAAGGAGGTCAGAGCAAGCCACCATTCCAGAAAGCATTTGGTAAATGCTTTGTTTGTGGTTCGCCTGACCATGTGGAAGGAGATCCCAGATGTAAGGGTAAACCTTCAGGGGTCCAACTTGTCTCCTTAGCCTTCGCTCCAGAGGACTTTCTACTGCTGGCTGATGAACCCATTGGAGTCTCAGCCAGTGTTTCTTTAGTGTCTCTGGGTCTGTGGGAACAACAGAATTTAGATGTCTATAACTCTATCCCAGATAATACTAAAGAGTATTATAGGGACAGTGTCCAGGTGAATGGTGAAAGCAAGCGTCCCCAGCCAGCACGATCCTCCCCGCAATGAGAGACAATGAAGGACTCTCCCAGGTAGGGAATAAAGCCAAGACAGAGTGCGGGTGAGCTCAAATGGGAGTTTATCGATCAGAATAGGCATGCAAAGAACTCTGCAACCTCAGAGAGCGCTCTGTCTGACAATAGCAAAGACAGGCGTATATATTTACAAAGAACGTCATAAGAACCTACATACTATAGGGGGCACAAGTTCAATGGGATTGGGTGGCGATGACTAACTATAGGTGCTGCTGCGATGTGGTTGGCCGTGGCTGGAGAACGTCACTGGTCAGCCTCGTGGGTTGGGCTGGGCCTGGCAGGTTGGCAGAGTTCATCCGGGCGGTGTTGTTGTGCCATCGCGGCCAGTGTCAGAGATGAATGTCTTTTCCTGACTTATTGGCCCTAGGCCATGCACACCGCAGTCATTCAGTCATTGCAATATTATCTTCTTTAGTAAATTTTCCAATAGGTTATTCTACAGGTTAATGCAACACAGGAGGAATGCACCTTGTGAGGGATCTAATGGTCATTCTTCAGGGCATGGTTACCAGCGTCCTGTTGACCGGAGTCATAGGTTGAGGGGCTAAGCTTCAGGGCATGGGACGGATGGTACAAGCCTTCCTGTCTTGTTAGATGTGGTTATAAATGTGCCGCTGTGTGTTGCCACAGTGTTGGGTGTCCTGATTGCACAGGGCCCTGAGTCTAGGATGATCTGGTGGGTTGTGGGGTTTACGAGGGGGCGCCTTTGGAAGCGTGGGTTCAGGCCGAGGTTTACTGCTATGTTGTAAATAATGAAGGTGGCGGCCCGTGGCCTTCGGTGCTGCAAAGGGGGGCTGCGCATCTGTGGAGCGGCTCCAGTCTGGTTGGGGGAGGTGGGGCAGCGCGGCGTGGGCCTCTGTTCTCATGTTTTTGGCAGTCTTCGCAGGGTGGGAGGGGAATGGCCTTGCACATTTTTGCAAAGGTATCTTCCTCACTTGTTGCCGGTTCTTTGGAGGTGCAAACATTTACAATCATTAGAACACTGTATAATATTTGTATGAACTACTTGAGAACGCACATTTCACTTTGCTGAACGCATATCAGTTATATTCAGTCTGAGTGCCTTATTAGTACGCTATATTTCAACAATCACAGCATTTGACTATATGCATATACATCTTGCAATAAATGAGGTAGCATTACGGTTGGTGCAGCACACAGAAAATGACCCGCGACCGTATGTGACGGTGGCGGTTAAGCAAGGGGCGTTGAACACACGCACATGGCGAGTACATTCTCGCACACCTCTCACAGGTGCCCCCTGCATGGTTACACCCGTCTTCTTGTGTACTGTAGCAGCATTAGTTCAGGTATGGCGCAGGACCGCGGGGTGTACGGTTTTTAATGATACATCTAAACGCCACTCCCCTGAACTGCTTTTGTCATTTGCACACCCCTGTAGGGGTATGGGTCCTTCATGGCTGGTGTTATGTACACTAACTACGCAATTCTACAGGTATCTTTGGTATACATGGTTTGTATGGGGAGAAGACAACAAGTAGTTTTTACATTCGAATCTGGGTACTTTTCCTCTTCTTTCAGAGGACCGTTCTGCAGACCTTCCCATCACCCAGGCCCTGCCGACCGGGCCATTCTGGGAGCAGTGATACACTGCGGACGGTGAAATGTTACAGTGTCAGTGTATTGTGCTAGCTCATGTCCGTCTTGCTCGTGGGAACGTACTTGCAGCGGATCTGCCAGGGAGCTGCTGCAACAGGGATAATTGAAACCCTCCGAGGGTGGGGGCCGCGCTACAGTGCGCTGAGCTCACCCCATCCTTGGTAGGCGAAAATGGTTTCTGGCCTAGCTAATTTCAATATATGTGGGCAATCGATACGTGTGGGCAATGTCGTCACCAGGTGGACCCTCCACCACCTGGGGCCGGGTGGTATGAGGGGCCACCCAATGAGCCATGGCCCTCACCTGGGGAGAAGACGTGGGCGAGGAGGGTCTTTTGGACCAATCCTCCCCTACATTTCCCCCCTTTCGTTACTTAAGTAACGAATTTTTTAACTCATTCAATCTCCTGCACTCTTCTTCGTTCATAACTGCCTCATCCCATGCTGGTGTGCCTTTTATGGGCATCCAGCTCTGCACACCCCCCTTAAGCACTCACCCCTCCTAGCATATTCATCTGGGGTACAGGTCAGGTATATACATCCGCTGTCTCCTTCCAAGTCTACCCATACCTCCTCATACCATTCTAGTATACGTGGTTCTCTGATGGTGGTGTGCCATAGTTTGTCTATAATGTCCTTGTCGTGATATCTAGGCACTAGTTGATACCTAGGTGTGTCATCAGTCCCTGTTTGTACCTGTGCTTCCTGCGTGGCTTGCATTGTCCCACGGGTGTTGCCCTTTGTCACCATCATCATTGCACCATTCGGTACTGCTTTAGCACAAACCCGAAGACCCACCTGGCACAGGCAAAAAATTAAAAGGAGGAACACCACAGCTGGCATCAAAAATTTCACAGTTGTTCCAAGCCATGAGGGGACCCAGGAGAAGATGTTATCGAACCATGTACTGTCTTCTGCCCCACCTTCCATTTTCATTTTTTCTCCTAGGTTGTGGACTGCTTCGATCACATGGGACAGGGAGCCATTTTCTGCGTCTTCAGAAGGTACGAAAGTGCAGCAGGCACTTCCGATTTTTCGGCAAACACCTCCGTCCATCGCCGTCAACAGGTCCAGGACATACCTGTTTTGCATGGTCATCAGTCGTAAAGCTCTTAGTTCCACTTTGATTACGTTAAACCCTTCTTCAGTGTCGTTCGCCAGCTGAATCAGTTCCCAGCGTGTTATCTGGAGCCATTTTGCATTTGCTCTTGCTTGGACACTTGAGACCAGTGAGGCAAAGAATGTTTCTGCTGAGCTGAATAATCGATATCTGTCTGGGATTTGAGCCAACAGTTCTGATGATGCCTTTGATATGTAATTTGATGCTCTTTTGTTACGGGTCAACGCCTCTCCCTTGTTTCCGGAAGACAGGACATACATTTGTGATTCTGTAGTCGGCTGGGCTGCACTCTGTTGTCTGCGTTCCTGTGTCCTTTTGCTTCCATCAATGTGGCTTTCTGGTATTACCATTAGGGCTGAGTGCAGAGTGGCCATTGAGCAGCTGCCACTCCATGACGGCGGAAGGTGCAGGTATGCCTGAGTGCCGCATACCCAGTACATGTCCATCAGGGCCGCTGTCCCTTTTCTCAGATCTGGGATGGTGAGGGTCTTCTTACAGTTCTTATTTGTTCCCATTGCGGCTTTCCCCTCTCCTTTGAAACATAGTTCATAGTCTATCTCGCTTTGTAGTTTGAAAGGTTTTTCGATGGCAGTTACCCAGGTTAGTTTTGAAATGTGTTCTTTCCATACTGGTGTGCATGTTTCTTCTATCCAGTGCAATTTCTCTGGTGCCACACCTCTCAGTGCTTCCGCCTTGCACATTACTTCTTCATCCTTCCACTTGTTATCCGAAAAAAGTGTACCTTGTATTACAAAAAATGGTTCTTTCAAACATACTACCCCTGCCGTTTTTGGGTAGCATGTTTTCTCGTTCTGCAGCATTTGAAAAGTAACTTCGTGTGCCTGGAAGGTGTTCTTAATTCTGCATAACGTGAGATGAAGGAGACATTGGGCATCTATAATTGGCAACTCTTTGGGTAACAATACTTTGGGTGTACCTGAAGCGTGAGGTATGAGGGAGCAGACATAACAGCTCTCGTTTGTTGTTTGTTTAGCTGTGGCACTCATATCTGCATACCACTTATTTGTTTGGTGGGGGTGTCGTGGGTCTTCCATCTTATCTAGGCCTAACCCATAGTACTCATCATACTTCCTCCTCCCTGCTTCCCTCTTTCGTCTGTTGTTCTTGTTCCTCATGTACTTCCCAACTTCCTGGGTGAAGGATAAAATAGACCCCCCTTTCTCATTCCCGCTCCCCTTGGCCCAATCCTCGTATAATATTTTGTGTGCTGCTAGCATTTTTTCATTTTCGTCTTTTACTTTATCTTGCAGGTTGTTTTTTAAGACGGGGGCTGGTTGACTGGTAGGCGTATTGTACAACCACGATATAGCGGATGGGTTTCGGTCATTTAAACTGCGAGCATTAAACCTTTGCATCCCAGGTGGGGACATTGTGTTGTTTTGCATTTCACCCTGTGGCCTTTTCTTTTCAGATATGACAGTGTTGGATGGTGTGGTGTGATAACCCCATACAAGTTTAGTTCCATCCCATACCAGAAAATCACCTTCCCTCCTATTGGCACTTGCAGTTACATTGGTTCCAGTGGTGCTGTTAATCCCAGTGCTGTTAATCCCTCCCCCCTCGTTCGTCTCGATAGAGATGAACGCTACAAACCAATATGTAACCAGACCAAACATTAACAGAAAAAACGTTGTAATACACACAGATAATCCGCACTCATACGAATATATGCATCTCTCAGTTATTAATTCTCTCATTCTACTAATTCTATCCGTTGCAGGCTGCCTGTTAGATGCCATGGTAGTTCCTGTTTGAGATATAAAAGTGCATTAAGTGCATGTGTGTAAACATTGTTGTTGGCACCGTTAGTGCCAATTGATATACGTTGACGGGTAAGGGAAGCGGGGAGGGTTGCAGGGGGGGGTATTCACAGATAAGGGTATCGAATCGACATATCATAAGTTGATCACTTCATTAATCACATATAATTTCAAACAAAAACCCCCCTTTCATCATTATATTATTATTATTTTTTTTTTTTGTCTTTTATAATATACGGAAAAAAAACACAGCTATATTTTATCAATCACTTTCTCATTTACGTTCATTGCTGACGCACATACACAAATTAATAATCATTCATTTCAGTCAGTTGCATCTGTTGCTGTTGTTTGTGCCTCCTCTTCTGCCTCCTCTCGCACATTGCTATATGCTCTTCGCACGTCTGTCAAGTGTATCCAGTACCGCAACCCCTTCACTTTTACAGCTGTGGCCGTGCAGAACACTACCTCGTATGGGCCGTGGAACCGTGGTGCATTCCACCGACGCACAAACCTCCTGACATAGATTAGTTCGCCTGGCATTAGCTGTAGCTGCTGCTCAGGTTCTGTGACAGACCCTGTTATGTTTCCCTCCTCCCTAGTGAGGGGTGGGGAGAGCTGCTTTGATATTGCACGTGCTGCCCGTGTCAATTTTTTCAAATAGTCTGTGAATTCTTCTCCCAATATCGCAGAGCTCCTGTGTGCATCTGAGTGTTCGCGCAGTGGAGAGTGTGCCGTGTGTATTCGCCTCCCAGTCACGATTTCGTGCGGGGACAAATGGTGATCTTTACTTGGCTGATTTCTTAGTTCAAATAGCGCAAGGGGCAGACAGTAGATCCAATTCTTCTTCAATGAAAAGCATAGTTTTGATAGCCTGCCCTTTAACAGTCCGTTCATCTTTTCCACTACGCCATTACTTTGGGGATGATAAATCGAACATAATTTATGTTTTATTCCCAATAATGTTGTCACCCCCTTGAAGAGTTCATTCACAAAGTGTGTGCCGTTGTCTGAGCGGATTACGTCACAAATCCCCCAGTGCGGGAACACTTCCCTCACTAGGAATTTCGCAGCGCTCTTGGCATCAGGTCGTGCACACGGACCTGCTTCCACCCACCTTGAAAATGGGCACACAACCACGATCATGTACCGTGCGCCATTACATCTTTCCCCCATGTCAGCATAATCAATATGCAGCTCTCTGAATGGGCCAATGGGTTTTGGGATAGTTCCCCGGAGTGTTCGTAATGTCATTCCTGAATTGTAGATCTGACATGTTGTGCATTCCATTGCTAATCGAGATACGTGCTCCTGGAGACAGGGTACGTACCATTCTTCTTGTATTTCGGCTGCAATGTGCTGTTTGGTATTGTGAGCAGGGAAGTGTAGTTGCTGGAACGCAATTTCTAGTAGCTTCATTGGCATTACTAGCTTTCCTGAGTTATTTTGCCGCCACAATAAGTCTGTTCCCGACTTGCTGCACCCTCGTTTTGTCCACATCAACTTTTCGTCTTCACTAGCCCTGTCCTGCAATTCTAGTATTTGGGATATGGGCATCATATTGTACCCTTCTGGGGGCTCTTCGTTCGCTTTGTGCTTCATCATGTACTCACCTGCTTCATATTTCTGAAAATAGGAGGCCTCCTTGGCGGCAGCATCCGCTGCCGCGTTTCCCAAAGACACAACGTCTGTGTTGGACGTATGTGCTTGGCACTTAACTATTGCCACTGCAGTAGGGTTTTGTAGGGCCTCAATTAATTCTTTCAACAATTCTGCATGCTGTACTGGTGTTCCGTCTGCCCGCCGAAATCCCCTCCGTCCCCATCTTGCTAGACTTCCATGCACTGTCGTTGTCATGTAAGCTGAGTCTGTGTATATGGTTACTGCGCAACCTTTTGCTGCATGTAACGCTTCTATGAGCGCAATCAGTTCTGCTGCTTGTGCGGAGTAATGCGATGGGAGGCGGTACTGCACTAGTGTTTCATACTCACCGTCTTCTAATCTCACCACCGCCATCCCAACATGCTTTTCTCCCGTGTCCACATTAATTGATGCAGACCCATCCACGAAGTACACTTCCCCCTCGCTCAGAGCGTTCTCACACACCACTGTGTCCCCCTCTCTTTCTCCTGTATAGGTTGCGCAATCGTGGTCTTGTATGTCCGCTAATGTACAGGTTTCTGAAATGAATGTTGCAGGGTTTACTGTTTTGCAGCTTACCACATGGATGTTGGTGCTGGACAATATTATTTCATATGCTGTTGCCCGCTGTGTTGTTAGTGTGCTTTTTGACCTCTCAAGTATTGCAAACAATGAATGTTCCACAAACAATGTTACTGGGCAACCCATTACTATTGTGGCACTTTTCTCAATCGCGAACGCGGCTGCAACGAGCGATTGCTCGCACGCGAAATGGCCTTGCATTACGGCATCCAAAGTGCCACTATAGTAAGCCAAAGGCTTGTGTCCTAAGGACGTCTTTTGTGTCAGAACACGTGTCATGAGTGTTCCCTTGCAGTGTGAAAATAGGTAAAATTTGCGTCCATAATCAGGGTTGTCTAGCACTGGAGCGCTAGAAATTAACCTTTTTAACGATTGAAATGATGTACTCATTTCTTCTGACCATTTGATCTTTTTATTGTCCTGTTGTGCTTCTTTAAGTGCTTGCAGCAGGGGTCTGGTGTATGCTGCATAATCTAATATCCATGCTCGGCAATAGTTGCACATTCCCAAAAATGTCTGCATCTCTTTTACTGTTGTGGGTTCCGCTACTGACCTTATCGCTTCTGCCCTGTCGGGAATTATTCTTTTTCCATCTTTGGATATCAGCTGTCCCAGGTATAAGACCTCTATCAGGCAATACTGTAATTTCTCCTTATCTACCTTGTACCCCTTATTGGCCAATAGTGTCAGGAGCGTTGTTGAATCCTTTCTACATGTTTCTTCGTCTTGTGCACACACTAGTAAATCGTCTACGTACTGAATGATCGTACTCACAACTGATAGGTTTCCCAAGTCTTCATGCAATATGCGGTTGAATATGCTCGGGCTCTCACAGTATCCCTGTGGTAGTCTGCAGTGTTCATACCTTTTCCCCCCTAGTGTGAAGGCTGTAAGGTATCTACTCTCTTCGGCAAGTGGTATGGAGAAGAATGCGTTTTTCAAATCCACTACTGTGAAATGTGATGCCGACTTTGGAATGCTGCATAATATGGATGCAGGGTTCGGGACCAAAGGGAACTCTTTCTGAATTACATCGTTTAGGGGGCGTAAGTCCTGTATCATCCTCCAAGATCCTCCTTTTGCTTTTTTAATTGGATAAATGCATGTGTTACATGGGGAGGTCGAGGGCACTATGATCCCTTGTGCTAATAGTGCATTGATGGTCTCTTTTATCCCTTCTTCAGCCTCACGGGACAATGGATACTGTTTCACTCGGGGTAAAATTGCTCCTTGCTTAAGTTTTATTACCACAGGTTGTACTCCATGCAACAGCCCTACGTCATGGGGGCCTGTTGTCCACAAATTATTTGGTACGAGCCTCATGTCGTCATCAAAGAATGACGGTGGTGCTCCTACCACTGCCATCAGTTGGACGGGGGTTTCCCTGGTTTGAATCAAAATGTCACAGGGCATCGCTATTTCCATTACTATCTCACCATCCCCTTCTGTGTCTGAGAAGAGATCCTCATCCGTTACCTCCCGTAGGGCGATGTTGGCATTTGTACATAGTACTGTGCGCCACTCACATCCTTCCCTATCCACTCCAATCACAGCAATTCTTTTTTCTGATACCTGTACAGCGTGCAAGTCTAACGGTACCACTGCTCCGGGTGCAGTGTCAGGGCACACCATGGGACGGAAGAGGAATTCCGCTGGAATCCTCCAGTTCATTCTTCTTAGCTCTGGAATTATGAGGGCCAATGTCTTTAGCCCTTCAATAAACATTTCCTCATTTTTTGGCAATCCTCGTACTTCGTGTGGTCGTGTAGGCTTCCACTACCAACATTGCACGCAAGGGGCATATCCCGGGTGTAGAGCACACTATACCTCTCTCAGTGAATGATATGGTCATGTTAAGTTTGCTTAGGAGATCCCTCCCTAATAAATTTATGGGTGAGTGTTCGTAGTACAGCAGGGGTGCCTTTACAGTTTTACCCCCCACCGTTACATCCAACGCTTCTGTGTAAGGAACTTCAATTACAGCCCCAGAGAACCCCTGCGTCTCTAACTTCCTGTTAGATAACGGGAACCGGCCCTCCCTAATACATGATTTCTCCGCTCCCGAATCGACCATGAATATGAACTGCTTGTCTCCTATCTGCGCCCCAACCAATGGTTCCTCTGCGGCATTGTAGGTTGTAGATAGAACTGGACACGCAAGTGTTCTCTGTGGGCTGTCCTATGCGGGATTTCTCATCACCCCCCCCTGATTAAAGACATTTCCTGAAACCACTGACATGCCGTTGTAGGGTGCTGGTGCAGGGGCTCCGTTTGCTGTTATTGCGAAAGGGTTGCCCGACGTATATTCCATATTGTCATTATTTTGTGGGTGGGCCTGTGTTCTATACTGGGGCCTCTGCTGCTGCTCAGTGTTACCTTGTCCTGGGTTTCTTGGTTGTTGCTGTCCCATGGGAAGACCGTATGGGCTCCCCGGGTGGGGGTGGCCATACTGTCCTCCTTCTTGGAACCCATTGTTGGGCCTGGTTCTGCACTCCCTAGAGTAATGCCCCCATCTTCCGCAGTTCCAGCAACTCCCTTGCGCACCTCTAGGGCCCTGCCATCCATTTCGCCCCATTCCTCCATATCCCGTTCCACCTCCCCTTCGGCCCCTGTACCCACCTCGTCCCCCTCGAGGGGTCCACTCTTGCCACTGCGGACCTCCACCTTGTTCCTGCTCGTTCCACTGCCGCTGTCCTGCTCCTGCCCAATTAGTTGCCACTCTTCCTTGTATTGCTGTCAGCCCCTCCTCCTCCTCATCTCCCTCCCTGCAGTGGGGGAGTGCGGCTACAGCCGCTGCGACCTTCACCAACTTTGTCTGCACTAGCTTTGCTTCATCCGCCAATCTCTTCTGTGCCACTTCCTTCTCCCGTTCCTTTATTCTCTTACAATGGTGTACTATTATGCTTTGGATCTCTGGCCACCCCTTTGCTTCAATACCAGCTATCTTATCGAGCGCCTTTTGCACTTCTTTGGGGAGCCCTCTTTTTATAATAAAATAGAATAAGGATGTCGATTGATACCAGGGCGTACCCGTTTCTGCTCTCCACATCTCTTGGACCCGAAAAATGTAATCCATAGCCTCCTCCCCATCATTCATTGTACACTGCATTACTGACTGTAAGTCTGGCGTATATCCACTTGCTTGCCCCTCCTGACAACGGGGGCAATAACTTTAGTAGATTGGCTTTATCCATCTGAGCCCATGGGATATAGTTAGGCCTCCCTCCTCCCCTATGTATCAATGGGAGCTGTAGCCTTCCTTTTGTCGTTCCATCTGGACCCGGTTTGACCACTGATGTACCCAGTGATGCCATTTTCCCCACCGTGTTCCTCAATCGCCCCGTCCACTCATCGTCCAGTGTTCTCATCGAACATGTACCTTCCTCCCCTTCGCTTCCCCCTCCCATCGCCATACTCAACCTGTCGCTTTCTTCTAACTCGTCCCTTATATCACATAGTAATTCCTCTCTACTTCCCCCAAGCCTTTCTTCGTTACCAACATCTCCCTCTCGGGTCCCTACTTCTATTATTCGTGTTGGTTCTTCCTCAATTCTAAACAGGATCTCGCCCTTTTTCCACCCCTCTTCGGGCTTTCTATTTTCACCTGGCGCTCTAGACGTACGCCCTGGTCTAGTTGCATCTAATGCTGTTCGCTCGCATATGTCTTTTATCCTTGAGAGCTCATCTTTTGCTATCGAAAGTCTTGATTGTAAATCATCTGTAAGCTTCTCTATGTCTACCCTTTGTGTGCCTGCCTGGGCTCGCTCCCTTGTGCTTTCATATGGCGGGGGTGCCGTGGGCCGGCGGGGTGTAGTAGCTGTCGGGGGAGGTACGTAAGTGGGGTCAATGTACCCTTCTGCGGGCACAGGCTTGTTTAATATCGGGTACAAACTTATTACCTCCATTGGTGGCGCTGCACTTGATGTTTCGTTAACATCTTTCTGTATCATCAACGGATTGTCGGTGGTGGACGGGAGGTCAGGATTTAACGCTGGTGCTTTAGGAGGTGGTATCTCCTCAAATAACCTCCAAAGATCTAATACTTCTCTCCTATTCTGCAACTGCTTCCCCTTGTACTTTAGAAAAATGCATGTGGCCACCGTATCCAGAACACTTTTATCAAATGACCCTCCCTCGGGCCAAATCTGAGGTAACCCCTCCCCCTTTAACTCGGTCACCCATTGGTCATGATATTTTTTAATCCACTCCGCGTAGCCTGGTAAGTTCTTACAAATGTGCGATGAGGGTGTCTCGGCCCCATCTTGTGTGTTCCCCTAGCGCTTATTTCTATCTGTGTGTCCACAGTTACAATGTAAACCTCTTACCAATATTATTCTCGTTTTTCTTTTCTCACATTCAATAATGGGCTCCTCTGTGCTCGGCCCCCTCCCTGCGCAATACACAACTGGCTATACACAATCACTATTCTCTTCTCTTTTTGGGGGGGGGGCACATACAAGAGCAAACCATCAGTTATTTTGACAACATCGACCCAGAAACCAGAATAGGCACACACTCACTCCCCCTTGTCGTTTTATCTCTTCAACAGAAATCCTATCTGGTCACACTTACCATGACCATTCCATTTCTGTACATGTATGGCCAGTTTACACACTTACAACATCAACTTGTCACCTGACACATACGAGGTGCACACACCTCCCAGTAACACTCTGTTCACAATTCAAGCTGCCCTCCCTTTCCTCCCTAGCCGGCTGTCCCTATCCTTCTTGTTCTGATAAATGGATGCCCGTATATATATGTATTGGTCTCCTCTTCCCTCTTGTAGTAGGATTCTCTCCCTCTTACTTTCCCCCTTAGCTTTGTGCTGATCTCACATTTATTTTTCCCCTTAACCTTAAAGAAAAAGAAAAGAAGTAATAGCGGTTTCTAATATATTCTCAGTGCCCCCTTTTGGTGAACACTTTTTCTCTTATATTCCACTTATTTATATATTCCCAGTACTAGTCAAGATAGCACTATGCGGCGCCGCCTTCCACCCCCTTTCGGAGCTAGGTTCCCGTCACTTTTATCTCTTATTCACCTCTTAATCCTAATGGCCATATGCGAAGAAAAAGCAAGGAAATTTTAGAATGATCCTTAGTAGATCTGCGTGCCCCCTCTTCGTTCCCTGTCCTACACTTCTTCCCCCACTCCCTTTACAATCGCTCGCACTCAATACTCACGTGCCCGTCTTGAACCGATAGTCTCCGAAACTGGGTCCGTCCAGGCAGTGTCGCCGTCAGCTCAACAGTCAGCCCCGGCTCCGGCGAGCGGTACTTAAAGGGGATTTTGCAACTGGGATCCCGTACCCCCTCTCTTTTGAGTGCGCACTTCTTAGTGTACCGGTCGCCGTTGGCGGCCAGCCTGCCGGAGCCGGCTCACCGTGCGTATCCCTTTTCGACCGGAGATTCTCGTGCCAAAAGGGGACGGTAGCGTTAGATCGGGAAGAAATAATAGTAATTATCACGCTTTCGGGGTCACCACTGAAAGCAAGCGTCCCCAGCCAGCACGATCCTCCCCGCAATGAGAGACAATGAAGGACTCTCCCAGGTAGGGAATAAAGCCAAGACAGAGTGCGGGTGAGCTCAAATGGGAGTTTATCGATCAGAATAGGCATGCAAAGAACTCTGCAACCTCCGAGAGCGCTCTGTCTGACAATAGCAAAGACAGGCGTATAAATTTACAAAGAACGTCATAAGAACCTACATACTATAGGGGGCACAAGTTCAATGGGATTGGGTGGCGATGACTAACTATAGGTGCTGCTGCGATGTGGTTGGCCGTGGCTGGAGAACGTCACTGGTCAGCCTCGTGGGTTGGGCTGGGCCTGGCAGGTTGGCAGAGTTCATCCGGGCGGTGTTGTTGTGCCATCGCGGCCAGTGTCAGAGATGAATGTCTTTTCCTGACTTATTTGCCCTAGGCCATGCACACCGCAGTCATTCAGTCATTGCAATATTATCTTCTTTAGTAAATTTTCCAATAGGTTATTCTACAGGTTAATGCAACACAGGAGGAATGCACCTTGTGAGGGATCTAATGGTCATTCATCAGGGCATGGTTACCAGCATCCTGTTGACCGGAGTCATAGGTTGAGGGGCTAAGCTTCAGGGCATGGGACGGACGGTACAAGCCTTCCTGTCTTGTTAGATGTGGTTATAAATGTGCCGCTGTGTGTTGCCACAGTGTTGGGTATCCTGATTGCACAGGGCCCTGAGTCTAGGATGATCTGGTGGGTTGTGGGGTTTACGAGGGGGCGCCTTTGGAAGCGTGGGTTCAGGCCGAGGTTTACTGCTATGTTGTAAATAATGAAGGTGGCGGCCCGTGGCCTTCGGTGCTGCAAAGGGGGGCTGCGCATCTGTGGAGCGGCTCCAGTCTGGTTGGGGGAGGTGGGGCAGCGCGGTGCGGGCCTCTGTTCTCATGTTTTTGGCAGTCTTCGCAGGGTGGGAGGGGAATGGCCTTGCACATTTTTGCAAAGGTATCTTCCTCACGTGTTGCCGGTTCTTTGGAGGTGCAAACATTTACAATCATTAGAACACTGTATAATATTTGTATGAACTACTTGAGAACGCACATTTCACTTTGCTGAACGCATATCAGTTATATTCAGTCTGAGTGCCTTATTAGTACGCTATATTTCAACAATCACAGCATTTGACTATATGCATATACATCTTGCAATAAATGAGGTAGCATTACGGTTGGTGCAGCACACAGAAAATGACCCGCGACCGTATGTGACGGTGGCGGTTAAGCAAGGGGCGTTGAACACACGCACGTGGCGAGTACATTCTCGCACACCTCTCACAGGTGCCCCCTGCATGATTACACCCGTCTTCTTGTGTACTGTAGCAGCATTAGTTCAGGTATGGCGCAGGACCGCGGGGTGTACGGTTTTTAATGATACATCTAAACACCACTCCCCTGAACTGCTTTTGTCATTTGCACACCCCTGTAGGGGTATGGGTCCTTCATGGCTGGTGTTATGTACACTAACTACGCAATTCTACAGGTATCTTTGGTATACATGGTTTGTATGGGGAGAAGACAACAAGTAGTTTTTACATTCGAATCTGGGTACTTTTCCTCTTCTTTCAGAGGACCGTTCTGCAGACCTTCCCATCACCCAGGCCCTGCCGACCGGGCCATTCTGGGAGCAGTGATACACTGCGGACGGTGAAATGTTACAGTGTCGGTGTATTGTGCTAGCTCATGTCCGTCTTGCTCGTGGGAACGTGCTTGCAGCGGATCTGCCAGGGAGCTGCTGCAACAGGGATAATTGAAACCCTCCGAGGGTGGGGGCCGCGCTACAGTGCGCTGAGCTCACCCCATCCTTGGTAGGCGAAAATGGTTTCTGGCCTAGCTAATTTCAATATATGTGGGCAATCGATATGTGTGGGCAATGTCGTCACCAGGTGGACCCTCCACCACCTGGGCCCGGGTGGTATGAGGGGCCACCCAATGAGCCATGGCCCTCACCTGGGGAGAAGACGTGGGCGAGGAGGGTCTTTTGGACCAATCCTCCCCTACAATGTTCAGAAGACTCCTGCCATTAGGGACACTGAGCCAGCATAACTGTGGTGGATAAATCTTTTTTTCAGGCTGAGGATGTTTCTAAGGCACCCAAACGCCTCACCAAGTTAGCTGGAGGGCCTGTGCAGATGCTCCCCCAATTACCAGTTATTATCCAGTGTAATGTCAGGACTGTGAAGATACCTGTCAGCATACAAAGTGAGTTACCAGGAAGGGTTCTGTTGGGAAATGACCTGAAAACTCTAGGAGTAGTGTCACATATCCCCAGACCTCCTAGTAAAAGGTTACAGGAGCTCATCAGACCTGCAAGGGAGAGAACCATGAGAGGTACTCCCAAGGAGATGATGAAGAAAGATATCACTCCTACTCCACTGGAGTTACAACTTGCTATCTCTGAACAAAAAGAAGCAAAGGGGAAACCCAAGACTTCCAAGAAACAGCCAACAGCAAGCACTCCAGTGCTTCCAACCAGGACTTCCCCTAGGTTGTCCAAAGTTACACCTGTAACTCCACATCCAGCTGAGAGGGAGGTACAACCCTGTATGGTCGAGCTAGACTCTGAAGAAGAGCTAGTGGAAGGCCAAGAACTCATTGGAGATCTGGATCCTGTTGACCATCCTGAGCTGCAGTCTTTACTGGCAGAAGGTGGACCCAACAGGGCAGATTTCAGGAGGGACAGAGAGAATGTCCAACTCTGGAAGGTCTTCGCCAACAGGCAGCTTCTCAGGCTGATGGGCAAGAGCCTGGGAAGTATAGGTTGCACTGGGAAGATGGCCTCTTCTACAGTGAACCAACTGAGTCCGCACCTGGAGACTACAAGCGGCTTGTAGTACCTCAAGAAAACAGACAACAGTTCTTGCAACTGGCCCATTAGATCCCTTTGGCTGTTCACTTGAGTTTCAAGAAGACCAAGGAAAGGCTCTCACTCTACTTTTATTGGCCAAAGATGGGGGCTGAGGTAGATAAGTTTTGCAAGAGCTGCCATACCTGCTAGACTTCTGGTAAGGTTGGGTCCAAGAATGTGGCACCTTTAGTGCCTCTCCCAGTTGTGGGAGTCCCATTTGAGAGGGTAGGGATTGACATTGTTGATCCCCTTGATCCCCCAACCTCCTCAGGCAACAGGTTTATCCTTGTTGTAGTAGACCATGCTACTAGATACCTTGAGGCAATTCCTATGAGGACTGTTACAGCTCAGGGTGTGGCTAAGGCCCTCCTTGGTATTTTTACCAGGGTTGGGTTTCCTAAGGAAGTAATCTCTGACAGGGGGTCACATTTTATGTCCCACTACATGAACGCCATGTGGAAAACCTGTGGAGTTACTTACAAGTTCTCTACCGCCTACCACCCTCAGACAAATGGGTTGGTAGGAAGGTTCAACAGAACCATGAAGAGCATGATAGGTGCTTTAGAAGATCCCCTTAAAATAAAGTGGGACCTTCTATTGCCATGCCTTCTCTTTGCTTATAGGGAAGTCCCTCAGGAGGGAGTAGGTTATTCTCCCTTTGAACTTCTCTATGGCCATCCGGTCAGAGGTCCATTGGCCCTGATCAAGGAGGGGTTGGATAGTGCTCCTTCCCCCAAGCCAGTCAGAGTGACTGACTATGTGATAGGTCTCCGAAGGAGAATGTCACAAATGATGGCAGAAGCTAGTGATAACCTGAAAGCTGGACAAGCCCTGGTCAAGCATTGGCATGACCAGAAGGCTAACATGGATGAGTTCACTCAAGACCAGCTAGTTCTAGTTATGATCCTAACAAGGCAGAGGGCCTTGCAAGATAAAAGGATGGGACCCTTCAAGGTTGTGGGTAAACTTGGAGAGGTGAACTATCTGGTGGACTTGGGCAATCCCAAGGAGGCTCCTAGAGTCTTCCACACCAACCGACTAAAGGCGTATGTCTCCAGACCTGAAGTAGGAGCCTTGCTTCTAGCTTCAACAGAAGAGGAAGAAGAGAGTGAAGCTCTACCTGATCTCTTCAGAGGCTTACCCTTGGACGAAAAGATTGAAGGAGTAAATCTGTCTTCAAATCTGACACCTGAGCAACAAGAAGAGTGCAAAAGCATGTTAAATCAGTTTGCCTCTGTGTCCTCACCTTATGTTTTTGATTGGTCAGCTCTCCATCCTGCGTGGCATGCAGGGGCGCGTAGATACCAGTTACTTCGCTGGTTTTAGGTGTTGGGGTTCTGGATGATTATTGAGTCCGGAGTTTGCCAAGTTTTTAATGTGTTCAAAATGTCCAAAGTTCACTCTTGCACTCCCCTGTTGATTTGCGGCGGCAAATTCTGTCTGGAGGTTGCTGGCGGCGTTCAGGTAAGAGTTTGTATTAACCAAACTATCCTGTAAAGGTGCGTGAGATTAGCTCACTGTCTTTTCCTTTTTTCCTAGATGCAGCGTATTGAAGAATAAAGCCTCCGGTGATAATCAGGTAAGTCTTGTAATATAAGTGATTGTCTTTTTAGTCTCTTTAGGCTCACCTTGCTTTTTCTTGTCTTTTCCCCAGGTGTTGAAAATCACCGAAAAAGTGACGGAGGCAGCGCCGAGTCGGAGATGCTGAGGGCTGGTGAAAATGGAGCGGCGCTGCAGCTGGGATCCGACACCTGCCGGAAGAATGCCCCTTCAGGCTCGGAGTGATGCAGGATCCGAAATCAGGTGAGGAATCACATTAAAGTCTGTAATCTAACCTCTTCTTCTATTTTCCTTTCTCTCCTAGGGGCTCCGTGTTCGAGGCGGGCATAGCAGAAGGCTGGATGCAGGTTTGCAGACACGGTGAGCGTTACTCTGCCAAATGCAGAATAACGCGAAGCGTGTGTTGAAGATCGTGCGTGGTTTAAATAGCTTTGAAATTAGTCCCAGGTAAGAAGTCTCTAGAACCACACCTGAGTGAAAAGTAGTCCTTGTGGAAAAATAGTCCCTATAGGTCTCATGTTGGCCTGGATGCATGTGCAGCATGGTCTGCCTGAGGTAAGTGATGACTATGAGCCTGGCACCTTAGGCGCCAGGACTGATTTCTACTAGGACTGAACCCAGATAGCCCCTAGCCGGGGCTTCTGAGGTTTAAACAGATGTCCGGATGCCTGCTTCCGGGGCGGATGGGCTTGGTCCAGCTGCCCGGGGGTAGGCATCATGACAGCACTCTCCCCCAAGGCCCCCCCCCCCTAAGGTTGTTCTTCCTCTGGGCCCTGGTTTGTCTGGGAAGTTCCGATGGAATGTATTCACTAATCAAGGTGCATGGACGTGGTCACTGGGTTCCCATGACCTTTCTTGTGGTCCGTAACCTTTCCAATCGATTAAATAGAAAAGTTTAGATTTAACCATCTTAGAGTCCAGGATATCTTTTACCTCAAATTAAGGTTCTCCATCTATTAGGATGGGTCAGTTACAGATTAAAATCACCTGCAATCATTCTAATCCGTCTGAAAGTTTATCAAATAAAGAGTTTTCGAATAGGTTTATTAAAAGTTATAAAGGCAGCCTAATCCGCTGTAGGCTAATATTCATGTTATATATATTTACTAAGTGCAGCTTGCTGTATCTAGTGATCTTTGATGTCAGCCACTTAAATGTGGATCTTCATGCCTACAAATATAACCTTATCAAGGCAAACCATGGGCTTAATTTTTCCTGAATACATTCCTGCGGTTCCAGTACTCCTCCTCATTCGGGTAGTCAGAAAAAAGGTTTGCCTATAAGTCTTCTATTTCCAATTGTCCCATTTGGTCTTCCAAAATTGTCTATAAATGCACAAATGCACTAGTCCGTACTCAGTAGTCAGCGAGGTTTCTCACCATGTAACAGTAATTGTTAATTTATGCTCTGATGAAGCATTCCTCAGTAATTTATTTAAATCATATACCTTATGATAGCACTTCAGAGATGATCTCAGGGTGTCCTGTAGCGAATACCCAGTTTGAGTCTAGCGCGACCGAAAGCACTCCGGAGCCAGTCTCGGAGTACTGGAACCGCAGGATTGTATTCCGGAAAAATTAAGCCCATGGTTTGCCTTGATAAGGACCTACAGGTTGAAACGCGTGTCGGCAAGTGCATTCTGTGCACTTTGGACATAAATATCAGATCTATGACACAAATCTACTATAATTTGACTGATTATTAATTGTAACAAAGCAGAACATTAGATGTATATATGATGAGGAGTATTGTGAATTTGTTAGGACAAATGCATATTTTTCTGACATTGAATGCGTGTTCATTTTGATTTGGGCTAGGTGCTAGCCTGAGTAAGCCAGAAAATGCAGCTTTCCATTCACCAATGTAGTAATAATAACTAGTGGAATACCAATCCAAAGAACACCCTTCACCCAAGTGCCCCTGCTGGCCTGGATACATTTCACATACAGTACTAGTTATAAAAATAACCCTTCAGCCGGTTATCGATCCATATTTAATGCCTACAAACATTTCTTGTCTTTTTTTGCTGGTTTACAAAAAAGTAGTGTAACAGAACGTAGGAGCTGGTAGGCAAGCCCATATTTCCTGAAAGCAGATGCAATTAAAACTTCCAACATATGTCTGCCAGGTCACATCCTCCAATTTAGAGTTGAGACCTGCTGTATTCCACGACAGTAATTTAAAGCCACATAACTCTGGAATATTGGGAGTAACAGGCAGAACAGTTGCTGGAGTGGCATTTCCGTCTACTTCATCCAATGACTTCACAGGATTGTCTTCTTCAAAATTAATAAACAGTATTTCATCCTCTGGTCTTTCTACTAGATCTGGAAAGCATACAGCCTTGAACATATGTATAGTAACTGGAACGATCAAAGTGCTAAGCTTTGATGTCAAAGCCAGTGTAATTTGACACTAATGATAGACTAACTTTGGCTAGCTCATAAGTTTGGCTAGTTTGAAAAGACTTGGGGGAGTTTAACCTAATGAGACAAATTGGCACTTTTCCTAATTTCAGCTAAGGAGGACTTGTGTCCTGCAATTGAACTGAAATCAGATTGATGGATACATTAGGAGTCCATTTTCACACAGAATGATCAATTTTTTCTGCCTCTATTGAAACTTCATTAAGACAGGATGGATCAGTTCCAGTAATCTTTGAGGGCCTCCTTTCGATCTTAGACATGGTTAGGGGATCAGATTTTGAATTTCCTCTTTTGATCAAAACACTGGTCACCAGATATCTGTTTCAGTCTTTCTTATGACTGAATCAGTGGCAATATTTAGTTTAGAAATGTTTTCTTGGAAAAACAGTAGTCAAGTGGTCATACATATATCTTTGTAAAAATTGGTAAAGTAGCCCATCTACTAAAATGAATTTTGATCCACGGTGAACAAGAAGTCGATTCAATGTATTAACATTTTTTAGTAAGTGATTACATTCGGACTGTTGTACTGTATCAATGAATAACCTTGTTTAACAGTCCAATACAGTTAATTGTTTTGTTTATCATAGATTCATAGTCTTCAAATGATTTTTCAGATGGCAGACTAACCCCTGTAAGAACAATGGTCTTAGAACTCTTTAGGTGTATATCGGCAAGGTTAGAACTTGTGAAATCCGGGTCTGTTTTGAATGTGGAATTCAATGATGTTTTTTCTGAAATCAGAAGAATTAACTATATGGTTGTTTGTTAGATGTTGCTCGATGGGTCCTTTCTATAGTAGTTGTTTTTGCTATTAGATTGTAATACACTAGGCAGACCTTGGTAACCACTCTTGCATTTGTTACATACACAAGCTCTTCAATGGTATTGTATTGTATTGGTCATTTATACAGCACCCTTTCCCCATTTGTATGGCTTCAATGTGCTTTGTGGTTGGAACGCCCTCGGGGAGCATTTTTATTTTTTTTCCAATTTATTTTTATTGAAATTTCAATCAACATAGAATTCATTACATAAAGCACAGCAAGTGTTACCAGTCTTCAGAGCCAACACACAAAATTTCATTTTAACTGAGAAACAATTCATCATATGTTTATAAAAGCATCCTAACGCTCAAGCACGTAGGTCTAAAGCAGTTAACATGGTGTAAGATTTCAGGGAGAGGGGACAACAAACAAACCAAGAAGAAGAAAAAAAAAAGAAAATGCCACATCCACTACAAAAGGCATGTTTTACACCCTTGCACAGTCAATCTGTCTGGGTCATATATAACCAGGCTTATCATGGGCGCTGGAAATATTTGATCAGTCTTGGGGCCGTCTACCTCTTTCCAAAAGCAGTCTTGTGTGAGTCGCGCTTCCATAAGCAGCTGAGTGATCAAGTCAACTCTAGAGCCTGATATTGGATAGGACCCATCCTCCGGAGCATCGCCCAGCAATAGTACTTGCGGGTCCATAGGAAGTAAGGTGCCAGTTATCTCTCTGATCCTTGATCTTATCTCCAACCAAAAAAGATTGCATGATAGGACAGTACCACGATAGGTGACTCAGATCTCCCTTCTCTCCACATCCGTGCCAGCATGTATCTGGGTAGTCCGGGTTCATTGCATGTAGTTTCTGCGCAGTAAAGTACCAACGAAAACAGAGTTTAAGAGCTCCCTCCCTCACTGGAGTACATCTTGATGTGTTGTGGGCCCTGTTCCATATCCTCTGCCAGGATTCCTGAGGGATAGCCACCCCCAATTTCCTTTCCCATGCGAACATATAAGGGAGTTTCTCATTTTCAGGGACATGTTCCAGGAGGCAGTAACAGGTGGCAATTTTGTGAGAGTGCTGGCCCTCTAAGACTGTTAATTCCAGACCCATGGGGGGTCTTGTGGCTGCCTGTATTATATTTGGATTAGTTATCCAATGGCGCAGTTGTATATACCTGAATCTTTCCGATTCTGGGGGTTACATTTTCATTTACATTGGTCAAAGGTTAAGGGCAGGTTGTGCGCATAAAGATCTTGCAACCTCAGTGGTTTCTTAGGTGACCAAGCGCGGTAGGAATTAGGTTGAAGCCCAGGAGTAAAGGCCGGGTTCTGTGTAATGGGGGAGAGCGGGCCAAGGCCCGAGGCAAAGCCTCTTTGTGCACAGGCCTTGTCCCAGCATCGGAGTAAAGTCAACGTAGTCGGTAAAATGGAACCTTGAGAGTTACGTGCTTCCCGCGGAAGAAACAGAAAATTATTTAAAGGGATCTTTGTGGCTAGTTGTTCGATGTCCTGCCATTTAGGCGGCTCCATAGGGTCAGCCCAGCTGAGCATAGCTGCAATTTGGGCTGCTCGATAATACAGCAGAATTGCGGGGAGCCCCAGGCCCCCTAGCACCTTTCCCCGGGTAAGAAGCTTGCGTGGGAGTCTCTGCGTTTTCCCTTGCCATATAAAGCGGCCTATATCTTTTTGTAGATCGAGAAGGTCCCGCTCTCGGATCATTATTGGCAATGCATGGAACGAATATAACAGTCTTGGAAGTAGGGACATTTTAACGGTGCTGATGCGCCCTAGCCAGGATATCTCCTGCGAGACCCACCTAGGCAGGGATTCCTTAGATTCTTTAAGGAGATTGGGAATGTTGACCTTTAATAGTCCAGCGTACGTTGGAGTCAATCGTGCGCCCAAACACATATCCCATCCAATGGGTATGTAGTCACCCATTGGATGGGATATGTGTTCTGTAAAGTGACTATGGTGTCCGGGGGTTCCGACAAATTCATTACCATTGATTTAGCCGTGTTTATCATAAACCCTGATATCGCTGCAAATTGAGCTAGTAAGGCCATAAGTTCAGGGGGGAACTATGGGCCTCCCTCAGAAAACACAGCACATCATGCGCGTATAACGCAACTTTGTGCCTTTGTCCTCCAATTTTAATCCCTGAATCTCCAGATTAAGGCGAATTCGCTGAGCTATGGGCTCCATCGCTAAGGCGAAGACCAGTGGTGATAGGGGACAGCCTTGCCTAGTACCCCTCCCCAACACTATCCGAGCCGACCATAATGAGTTGATTCACACCCGGGTTGATGGGATCTGGAAATTTGACAGGAATAGTTTAGAGAATTTTGAGTCAAAGCCCTTTAACACCAAGCCCAGATATTCCCAAGACATGCTATCGAACGCCCTATGGGTGTCTAAAGACAGTAGCGATTGGGTACCCGGGATTGTGGGAGCCAGAGCCACTAGGTCTATAGCCCGATGAATATTATCATGAGCGGACCGACCCTGAATAAACCCAGTCTGGTCCCTGTCCACGATTAATGGCAATACCTCCCCTAAGCGTCGGGCTATAATTTTGCTATAAAGCTTTGCATCCGTATTGAGCAAAGCTATAGGAGATAAAAAGTGCATTCTATTGGGTTTTTCCCAGGTTTTAGAATCAGGGACGTGGCCGATTCTGCCATCGTCTGCGTTACAGATCCAGCCTCCCATAAGAAGTTAAAGAGCCTTGTGAGATGGGGTATAAGTTCTCCACTGAAGGTTTTGTAAAATTTGTTCGTAAACCCATCTGGGCCCGGGGCTTTATTAGGGGAAGGGATTTGATATCATTTTCTACTTCTTGCATGGTTATGGGTTCCTCTAAAGGGACACCTAAGGCTATTGGAACTTGCGGGAGTTGAGCGTTTATTATAAAGTCTCTCGCAGCCTGTTGGTCCCCTGTGTGCGGGAATTCTTGCTCTCTGAAGAAGTTTTCAACAATCTGTAGTTTTCCTTCTTCCGAGGAGACAAGTCTACCTTTGCCGTCCCGTAGGACGTCTATCCAATTCCGTTTTATTTGTTTTTTCAGTTTAGCTGATAGCAATTTGTTAGCTTTGTTCCCTTTTGTGTAAAAAAATTGCTTAATAAAAATCAGATGGTGAGCCGCCCTGCCCATGTGGTGTGCCTCCAATGCTTTTTTAGCTACTTGCAAATCTCTTAAGGAACATCGTGAACCCTTTTCCCTATGTATTGCTTCCAGTCTGCGGGCTTCTCCTTCTAGTTGGGTCTGCAAAATTCTCCTGGCCCTCCCTCTCTGTGCGGCCTGTTCAATCAGGTACCCCCTAAGCACTGACTTACTGGCTTCCCATATTATATCCCAACTTACATTGCCTGTATCGTTCTCACTAAAGTAGAGTTTGATGGTCTGCGCTATGTGTGTTCGAATGTAGGGGTCCTCTAACAAAAAGTCATTTAGACGCCAGGGCTGTTTCTGGGAAGGAGTTGGCTGGAGAAGGGACAGTGTTAGTCTCACCGGGGCTTGGTCAGAGAGAGCTTCCGGATGGATTTCCGTATCTACCAGCAGGGTGATTAGCGAATCAGAAAGGAGAAGCATGTTTAATCTGGAGAAACCCTTATGAACTGCTGAAAAATAGGTGTATTCCTGTGTTTCCGGGTGGCAGAACCGCCAAACTTCGATAAGAGAATGTTCCCGCAGCAGAGTGGTGAGGGCTTGAAAATTGCTCTTATCATTGGCCGATGGGGGCAATCTTTTATCCATTAAGGGATTGACCACTGCATTGAAATCCCCACCTAATATTATTTCACAATCTGCATGCTCAGTCAAGGATTTGGACAGCCTAGCAAAGAACAAATCCTGCTTGGTGTTCAGTGCATATAGGGAGACTTGAGTGACTTTCTGCCCCTCTAGCATAGCCATAACCAAGAGAAATCTCCCCTTGCCACCCCCATCGCCTCTATTGTCCTAAAAGAAATCCCCTTGCGCACCAAAATGGTGACCCCGCGTTTTTTCAAGACGCGAGAAGCAAAGAATTTCGTGGGATATAGCCTATTATTGAGGCGAATCTCGTCCGCAGGCTGGAGGTGAGTTTCCTGAAGGAATAGTACAGCAGCATCTAGGGTTGCTAGCCTATGGAACAATGCATTACGCTTTAGAGGGGAATTTAAGCCTTGCACATTAGGGGTAATGCATTTAATGTCTGGGGTCGCCATTCTGAGATTGCTTGGGCATTTGTGGTGTGCTGAAATACTGTATTCCTCGCCAAAGAGGAGGACACCTAGAACGTTGCACACTCACAAACCCGCCCCATTGCACGCCATATATATATAGCAATGTAGCGTGGGCTAAACGAGAAGCAGGGGCGAGGGATCAATCAAGGGCTTCTCACCGTGGCCAAGAATCTTTTTGTGACCCATAAGTGGGATTAGCTGTGAGGGGTCAAAAATAAAACTATGTGGCATTGCATTCAAAAAACAACATAAGAAAAACATTCCAAAACAAATATGCAAAGTAAGACAATAGGGACTCGTAACAGCCCCATATTCCCAATTAACATTATCAAATAGTCAAACCGTAATGGACGCCTTCCGCGTGAGGCGCCCATGTCCGCTATTCTACGAGATCTTCAATTTCCAAAGTGTCACGCTAGCATTTAGTGTTCAGGCTCAGTTCTAGATCATATATGGGCCTCATCGCAGTTCCCTAGGCAGAACATGCTAGCCCCGGGAAACACCTCCTAAGGGTATAACAAAGCATCAACAGGCCAACAGGACCCGAAAAAAAACAGACTCAGCATGAGAGGATTTCACAAACAGCAGAATTCCCTAGGAACCATGCTCAAAGAGGACGCCGCAAGTTCAGGACAACCTCATGGGGATTCCCCTTCCACAACCTTGATGGCTCTTGCCATATCCTGGGACCGTTCCAGGGTTCAGCCAGTGTTGATCTTATCTTCCGAGGTAGAGAGAGCCCCCAGCGTACCCCGAGTGTCCATGTCCTCTGTGGCTTCCGCCTCCTGTCGTGGGGGTAATCCCACCTGACGCCAACCCTAGGGCTTTCTCCGTTTGTCCTTTGGAGTAGGGAAGAATTGTGGATTTATCAACTCCTGGGATTGGGGCTCAGAGGTAGCTTCTCCATCAGTTTCAGCCATCAGGCCCTTAGCCTCATCCTCCGAAGAAATTATGTAGTGTTGGTTGTGGAGATCAAAACATTTGTTTACAAGGAAATCCCCAGTGATAGCGAATCTTTTTGGCTTGCAGCCAAGCTGTCACCCTCTGTAGCCTCCTACGACTTGCCAAGGTGTATCGGGAAAGGTCTTGAAACAGCTGCAAGGTTGATCCTCTAAATTGAAGTGAGTCAGACTTCCTGGCCGCTACCATGATCTCTTCTTTCTGACGGAAGAAGTGCACGCGGGTAAGAACATTCCCGAGCAGGGTCCTCCTCTGTTGGGCCGAGGAATACATACGGTGGGTCCTGTCAAGTATCAATGATTCGGAAGGCGGGAGGACCAGAAGGGATTTAAAGAGTGCCCCCACATATTCAGGAAGCTCTTGATCTGAGATTTTCCGGGGGATCCCACGGAGACGCACGTTATTTCTCCTTGATTTATTTTCAAGGTCGGCCTGCTTTGCCCAGATGTCTTCTAAATGTTCCTCGATGACCCTTACTCTTTCTGTGAGCACCTTAGTGTTGTGCGTTTGCTCACAAGTTATGTTTTCCAACTCATCTACCCTGGCTTCAAGGCCTCCAAAATGGGACGTTAGGTCAGCAAGCGATTGGGCCAGAGAGTCTTTTGAAGTTTTGATTTCTTTTTTGATTTCCTGAGGGATATCCTGCTTGAGGGCCTTGAGCAACTTGTCAGTCTGAAAAAACCAAACCCCTAACCGACGTGTTGCCCCCCCTTTTTGGGCAAGCATGCTCTCTGGTCTTCAGACAATCTTTGACAATCTCCTATTGGGGTGTGGATCACTATACACCCCCTTTGGCTGCATTCATAACAGGCCCCATGTGCACTGTGGTTACTTACTCCTACATTACTGCTAATAACATACACCTATCTTACTACCGTGGGCAATAACAAATAACATTAAGACACAAAGAAAACACAAATAATCGATTCAATTTATAACAATGGGATGCATTTATTTATATACACACAGCTAAGCATAATGCATAACAATGCAGGCAGTTCTAATGCTATGTCTAATTCGCACTTTTTATACTTCTGGTGCAAAGCTACCATGCAATAACTATATAAGCCTGTGCTGCAAGTGTGTGATTCTAATGCAATCTAATGCAAGCTTCAAGCATCCAATCCACACCATCTTCACACTACACAATCTAAACAACCCCTTGTCTGGTTTCCCCTTCACCCAAAATGTGAGTGTTTGTGTGTGTGTCTGTTCCCCTCAGTTTAGCCTATGCCAAAACCATACTTCCAATTCTGTTGTCAATCAGTCAGTGGCAGGCCTCAAGACTACTAACTGCCAAGCTCTCTCAAGCTCTCCCTCTGCCTCATCGATCTCATCAAGGCCCATCAGTCTGCTGCACCAAGCACCATCTCCAGCCAACTCTCTCTCTGTGGCTCTCCCGATCTCTCTGGCCAACTCTCGATCTCTCGTGCAGACCCACAACTCTTCAGTCTCCCTCCAGCCCATTCTAGCCTCCTTAGTTATAGTCTCCAATGACGCACAGAATGTCTAAGAATGTCTCTTTCGGCATATAGCAAAATGCCTGCCTGTCTCCTTGCATGTTACTTGTCTCAGCATGTCCTGTTACTGCGTGTCAAAGTGACATTGGAACATCATATCTTTCTTTCATGGCCATTCTGTGTGCGAAACACCATCTATTCCCTCTATTCCATTCTCTCCACTGTAGGCACTCTCTGCATTACAAAAATGCTCTTAGGCCCCGTCCCTCTCATGCAAAAAGCACCTCTCCATGTCACTCCCTTCATGGCCACAACTTTTGCAGTCTCTCCGCGAAGCACACCAGCCAAGCTGATAAGCTTCCCTCTCGGACAAGGGTTCATGTTATCTGTGTATGTCTGCCAATGTTCACGAACAGTGTACCATAACATTTCTCCGCACTGAACCCAGTATGCTTCTCCATCAGCAAATGGATTCAAATGCCAACCTAATGCTTTCTAGCGTTTACGATTTCTCTCACAATACAAGCACTACATAATGCAGACTCATTCTAAGTGACTCAACATACATACATAACATACCAAACATATATCTAAATGTGTCTCTACAAAGCATAACAATGTGTGTTATGGCTTTACGTACATTTCCAAATATGACAGTCTGTGTGTGGTGCAAGCAATGCATTTTCTCTCTCAGCCTAAGTGCTATATCTAATGCAAACATAGATGAACAGCAAATCATGGTGAGTATATGTTGTGTCTCTAAAACACTACATGGCACTTCAAATATGTGCAAGTGCAAGTGTCATTCTATTTCAAATGGCAAAGTGCAAAGTGGCAGCATGTTTCTCTATCATTCTAAATGGCAAGCACCTAATGCAAACATATCAATCTATAAGCAAATCTGTAAATGCATACAAAGGTGACAGTCTAATATGTGACTGGGTAATTGTGTCTACTTCAGCAATGTACTATGGATAGCTAAACAGAATGAAATAATGGAATGATTCCATAGCAAAGATTCTAATGATTCTAACAGTGAGTCTAATAATGGGTAATGGTTCTCTACAGATAGTACCTATTCTTCTAATGGGTGTTATGATTCTTCTAAAGATAACAATCCCAGGCTTCTCATTTCATCCAATTCCATAATCCTCCCTTTTATCATTAGATAAATCATAAAAAAAGTCTAATATAACATAGCATAGCAATCGTGGTATGCTAATACCAAGCAAAGTTACTGAAGAAAGGAAAAACATATATCATTCATGATGCAGAAAAAACCCTTCTTTCAAAATGCAAGCATTTCACTCTATCAGTGGCAAGCTAAAATATCAAATGCAAAGCTGTCAGAAATCAGAATAACATAGCCAAATGTCAAAGGTCAAAAGTCGAGCAAAAAGTCAAGTGTCTACAGCCAAAAGGTGTGAAAGTGTCTCTACAAGCAGAAAACGAAAATGCAATGCATAGAATCAATGCACAAGTACTGCGTATACAGGTGTTTCCAGTTCAATGTGTCAAGCACAAAATATGACAGTCACTTTCGCAGGTGTCAAAGGTCAGTACAGATGTCAGTAGCAATACAGGCCAAACATTCAATAGATCAATGCATACATATCAGTGTATGCATGCAGTGTATTGGTCATATATTCCAGTCCAAGGTATTTCCAAGTTCTCATGAGGTATGTGTGTCCCCACAACCGCGCACAGTACAAATTCAGTACAAATCAATTCTGATGCAAAATGTTCAGCCAAGGAATGTCAAGAAAGATGCAATGTCAACAAAGCGAGTGTTCACAAACGATCATGTGTTCACAACGAGCATATCAGTGTTCAGCAAAAGGTCAAAGTTCAGGTTGCAAAGTGTTCTCCACAACAGCAAAGTGTGAACAAACGTGAAGCAGCAAAGTGTTCAAGCCAATAGTGTTCAGGCAATCAATGTTCAGGCAGCAGAAACATGTACAAGCCAATTCAGGTTGGCCTGCTTGATAAATGGCAGCAGGCTAAATGAGATTTCTCGCACAGAGCTCCATCAAAGAGCATGAAAGTGTCAGGTACCATATGAGCCCCACTCGTCCATGGAGTGATCACACATGCCCTTCACTTCAAAGGTAGCACAGGGAAAAACTGCATGTCAGAACTTTCAATTGATGCCAATCGATGCTTAGGCTCCCTTTTTCCCTTCACTTCATGAACACAGGCGACAGGTGCACTCATTCAGAGTGTTTGCAAAACAATGCAGGTGGTTACTCTCCTCTGGACACAGTGTGGCCCTTCTCCATAGGCCCAAACTCCAGCTTCAAATTCTCTCCTCTCTTGCCAGGTCATGCTGTTGCCATGCCATTTCATTTCATTCCAGCCAGTCCCATGCTCTTCAAATGAGGGACAGCCAGCGTTAAATGCAAGTGCAAGATGCTTTCAAAGCACCATGCTCTGTCTCCTTCACTCAAGAGAACAAAGCTTCACTGCATTTCCAAACGTGGATCAGGCAAGAAATTCTTTCAGAGCGTGTCTTCCTGCTCATTCCTTCTCAGGTACAAACTTGTCTGGTGCAAAAGGCATTCCAAATGGATTCTCTTCTCGCTGCAGATTACAAAAGCTGCTCACAAAGCAATTCGAATTTCTTCTTCTGCTCTCCTCTGCTGCTGCTTCACTGCCGAACAATTTCTCACTGCTCTTCCTCTCTCACTTCTTGGCACAGGATGCTGCAAGGTGTCAGTCGGTCACGATCTCTTCTCTCTCCATGGCAATAGGTGTCATGCCACAAAGTCTCTCTAGCAGCAGATTTTCTGGGTACATTCTCAGAGCACAGCCATTGGACAAGGCAACACCCTAAGGCCTCAAGTCGGTCGGTCGGTCGGTCGGTCGGTCGTCATTCCCCAAAAGTGCAGCTGCAAAGCATCAATGTCAGATGCCAATGTCTCATCATTGCTGCAAACAAACAGCCATGATGCAAAGTCACATTACAAGGTGACAAAAGCCAGTCTCTTTCTGGTGCTGCAAAGTCACAAGGTGTCAGCCTCTTTGTTAGCCAGAGCGCGATCGAGCAGTCGCCCGTAGCCCTGTGCGGCTTGCTGTGAGGCTGCCATCCAAGCCCCGTTGGGCTTCGGTAAGCCTCCATTGATTATTCCATTCTGCTACTGTTTTTGTTTTTGTTGGCGCTCTGTGCGCGCTTGTGTTGCCCCCTGCCCCCTCCCTCCTCCTCACTTCCTGGTCCGCCTCTCCCCTCTCCCTTCCCGCCTCCCTGCCCGCCCACCTCCCCCTCTGATTGGTTAGCCTCGTAGGCCCTCCGGGACTACGTGACGACCGCTCTCCACGCTCTCTTCTTTGTTAGCCAGAGCGGGATCGAGCGGTTGCCCATAGCCCTGTGCGGCTTGCTGTGAGGCTGCCATCCAAGCCCCTTTAGGCTTCAGTAAGCCTCCATTGATTATTCCATTCTGCTACTGTTTTTGTTTTTGTTGGCGCTCCGTGCGCGCTTGTGCTGCCCCCTGCCCCCTCCCTCCTCCTCACTTCCTGGTCCGCCTCTGCCCTCTCCCTTCCCGCCCACCCCCCCTCTGTTTGGTTAGCCTCATAGGCCCTCCGGGACTACGTGACGACCGCTCTCCACGCTCGCTTCTTTGTTAGCCAGAGCGGGATCGAGCGGTCGCCCGTAGCCCTGTGCGGGTTGCTGTGAGGCTGCCATCCAAGCCCCGTTGGGCTTCAGTAAGCCTCCATTGATTATTCCATTCTGCTACTGTTTTTGTTTTTGTTGGCGCTCCGTGCGCACTTGTGCTGCCCCCTGCCCCCTCCCTCCTCCTCACTTCCTGGTCCGCCTCTGCCCTCTCCCTTCCCACCTCCCTGCCTGCCCCCCCCCCCTCTGATTGGTTACCCTCGTAGGCCCTCCGGGACTACGTGACGACCGCTCTCCACGCTCGCTTCTTTGTTAGCCAGAACGGGATCGAGTGGTCACCCGTAGCCCTGTGCGGCTTGCTGTGAGGCTGCCATCCAAGCCCCGTTGGGCTTCAGTAAGCCTCCATTGATTATTCCATTCTGCTACTGTTTTTGTTTTTGTTGGCGCTCCATGCGCACTTGTGCTGTCCCCTGTCCCCTCCCTCCTCCTCACTTCCTGGTCCACCTCTGCCCTCTCCCTTCCCGCCCACACCCCCCTCCCCTTCCTCTCCTTCTGCCTTAAATCCCACCCCCCTGCCCAGCAGCCCCCTCGGCTAAGGGCCCCTTAGGCAAAGGGCAGTACCTACGGTTGCGGCTCCCTGTGTGTCTGCAGGTGTCCGCAGGGGAAGCCTGGCGTGGTCCGCCTTTTTCTGGTTAGCTCCACCTGCTCGCCCACTAACCTACACCACTTCAGTGTGATCCATCAATTGTGGTAAACTAGGGTTTTTTCTCCCCTCGCAGGACTCTCAAACTTAGGTGGCCTCTACACTGGGTACCTAACTCGTATTTACTGTTACTGTTGCTCTGTACTTGTGGTAAACTAGGGCTTTTTCTCCCCTCGCAGGACTCTCAAACTTAGGTGGCCTCTACACTGAGTACCTAACTCGTATTTACTGTTACTGTTGCTCTGTACTTGTGGTAAACCAGGGCTTGCCGCTTCATCCCTGTCTGCTTGCTCTCGTCTGTCTCCCCCCCACTCCCTCTTTATTCCATGGTGCTCTCTATCTCTCCTATCTTCTCTAACTGCTTCTCCATTGACTATCCTGCTCTCCTCACTAAATCTGGTAGGAAAACATTCAAAAAGGATATCCTGGTCTCCAACCCAGGCCTCCCTATCGCTGACACCTACACCAGTGCCTCTTCCAAGGAAACTCTTACTGACATCCTCTTTTTCGTGCCTTCCCCTGACCAATGGACCCTTCATATGGTCTCTGTGCTCTCTCCCTTCTCCTCTTCTCCCATGAATGGTGGCACCCGTTGGGATGTCCTCTTGGCCCCCTTCCTCTCCTCTAAGGACATCATTAATGTCTACGCTAACGGGACCGTCTTGGTCCAAGGCCCTCAGGCCAACCTCCACCTCTTTGATAGACGCTTCCCGCGCCTCATCAACTTCCTTTCCTCTCCTGCTGTCCCCTCTTCCCTGTCCTCGGCTAGCTTGCCTGCACCCTCTCACCCTGCCCTCTCTGGCTCCTTCTTCTTCACCTCCACAGGGCGTACCTCTGATCTGTACCCCTCCCCGGAAGTACTTCAAAGATGGCAACCTTCTCCACATTGCCACTCTCAACTCTCGCTCTGCCGTCAAACATTCCTCCGATATGTCACCGTCTTGAGGAATTGGACCTTGACATCCTCGGTCTCACTGAGACATGGTTCACAGCCAGCTCTGTCACCAGCTTTGACACACTCCTACCTGACAGTTACAAGAGCCTCTCCTTGCCCAGACCCAACCGTGCTGGGGGGGTGTAGCCCTTATCTTCCCTGAGTGAGTTCCTGCCACTGCCACTCCTACGCAGACCTACTCCTCCTTTGAATGCCTTGTCTGCCGACTCTCTCTCTCTCCCAGCCATTCCCTTACCATGGCTACTATCTATCGGCCACCTGGTCAAATTTCCGCCTTCCTCTCCGAGTGGGCTGACCTCTCCTCCTCACTCCTGTCCTCAACCACTCAACTCCTCTTTCTTGGAGACTTCAATATCCATCTGGATGCCTCCTGTCCTCCCTCCGGACTCTTTCGCGACCTCTGCGACTCTCTCTCACTCTCTATTCTCCCGTCTGGGCCGACCCATTTTGCAGGGCACACTCTCGATGCTCTGATCTCTTCTGACCTTCCCCTCTCTGTCCCTCTCTCCTGGAGTGATCACTTTCTCCTATCCTCCCACCTCACCTTCCCTACCCCACAGGCAAAGCCACCCTCATCACTGCCACCCACCTTCACGGTTATCCGACCGATAAAGCGCGTGTCATCTGAGGCTTTCGCTACCACCTTCTCACCCCCTCTTCCCCCTTCGGCTGACTCCCACCCTGACACAGCCCTCTCTACTCTCCACTCTGCTATATCTGATACCCTCGATATCCTTGCCCCTGTCATGAGGATCCGCCTGAAGCCCAAAGCCAAAGGTAACTCCTGGTATGACTCTGATCTCGTCACCCTTAAACGCAAGTGCAGGGTGGCAGAGAGGAAATGGCGTGCTTCATGTTCATCCTCGGACAAACTGGCCTGCCGCCTGCTCCAAAGGCAATACCGGCTCTCCGTTCTCACTAAGAAGAGAGCCCTTATCCAAACTCGCATCTCTGCGGCATCTAACAATTCGGCCGAACTCTTTAAAATCTGCAAGGAGCTGGCCAACCCTGCTGCAGTCTACACCTCTCCTATCCCCTCCCAGGCCCTCTGCACGGCACTGGCCTCCCACTTCATTTCAAAAACTGAGGACATCCTGCCCTCACTCTCCTCCTATCACCTCCCCCCCCTCTATTCCCTGCTCTCCTGAACATCCGTGAGGACCTGCTCTCTAACCTTGACTCTAACACCCCTTGTGTTCTCATTCTGCTCGACCTCTCTTCTGCCTTTGACACTGTCAACCACACCATCCTGATTAACCGTCTCCGTGATAACCTGGGTATCACTGGTCAGGCTCTGGCGTGGCTGACCTCCTTCCTCTCCAATCGACCCTCCCAGGTCCAACTGGGTTCCTTCCTCTCTGACATCTTTTTTTCTACCTGTGGTGTCCCTCAGGGATCTAACCTCTCCCCCTGGCTGTTCAACCAGTATCTGGCACTTCTTGCTCACCGCATCGCCGCTCTCTGTCCCAACTTTCAGTGCTACGCGGATGATACCCAGCTCATTTTCAGGCTACCCTCAGCCTCCTCTTCCCCTTCCCTCATCTCTGACTGTCTCTCTGCTATCCAGGAATGGTGTGCCGCCAATGACCTCTGCCTTAATGCCAGTAAGACCGAGATTGTACTTATCGGCACACCCACTCCCTCCTTCCCTGCAGCTCTCTGGCCGGCCTCCCTTGGCCCTCTTCCTGCGCCTACCTGCAAAGAAAAAAACCTTGGAGTCATCTTTGATTCCACACACTCTTTCTCTCCTCACATATCTGACGTCTCTAAGAAGTCACACTACCAGCTACACCTCCTCAGAGGTATCCTTCCCTTCCTCTCCTTCCCCCAGAAGCTCACTGTCTCCAGAGCCCTGGTTCTCTCGAGGCTGGACTACTGTAACAGCCTCTATATAAATCTTCCTGCCTCTACTCTCCGCCCTTTGCAACTTATCCAGAACAGGGCTGCAAGACTTGTCCTTTGCCTCAAGCCCAAGGACCGCATCTCTCCAGGACTGAAATCACTACACTGGCTCCCAGTGGCTGCGAGGATTAAGTTCAAAACCCTCTGCATTGTCCACAAGGCCTTCTGGGGCCTTGGGCCAAAATACCTTCAACTCTCTCTTGCGAAATATCTTCCTTCTCGAGCTCTTCGCTCATCCACCTCCAACTACCTCAGGGTCAGCCGCTTCTCCAAGCAACGAGCTGGGGGTAGATCTCTCTCCGCAGCTGGGGCCTCCCTCTGGAACAGCCTTCCTGCCTCCCTGAAACTTGAGGAGAACCATCTCCGGTTCAGGAAGCACCTCAAAACCTTCCTCTTTGCCTCTGCTTTCTCTCCCTCTCTCCCCTGCTAAAAACATTGAACCTGGAATGAATCTGCTACCGGGCCACTCTCCGATCTCTGTCCTTGGCCCAGCCACTCCTCCCTCAACTGCCTACCTGCACTACGGGACTGTCTCTGTATCCTACAGCCCCTTCTCCCGGCACTTACCTTGCACTTGCCACCAGCTGGCCCTATTATTTATCTTGTATTCTACTAACCATGTCCTGCGCTTTTCCTTGCACTTACCACCAGCTGGCCCTATTATTTATCTTGTATTCTACTAACCTTGTACAGCACTCCCCCCCTCCCTTCCCCTTGCACTTTCTCCCAGTCCCCTCTACCCTTGCACTTGCGCGATCTGAATGACACATGGCCTAGTAGGATCGTTGTCTGTCTCCCCTTGTTCCCCCCCCTGCCTCGTCGCACCTTGAAACACTTGTGTATAGGCGCGTTACAAATGCTATATCATGTCATATCATTGATCTCGAACAGACGGTCAACAAGGTCTGGTCATTTCGGTCATCTGGTCATTTCATTTGGTCATCATGCCGGTCATCTGGTCTGGTCATTTCATGCAGCGATGCCATCTCGTCTGGTCATTAAATGCGATCTCGGTCTGTGCGATCTCGGTCTAGTCAAGGTGTCTCTCCAGATTTCATGTAAAGAAACAAAAGTGCAAGAATCAGTCTTACTCAGTTTCAGGTGTTTCAAAACCAAAATAAAACCGCATTTCTCATTGTGCGTTGAAGTGGACATCTGCTAGTCCTACACTTTCCCAAAGGCAAATCCATTCTAGTTCCCTCTGTGTCTCATCAATGTGTCAGTGCCTCTGTCTATTGTCTCACTAGGCCTGTCTCTCCCTGCAAAATGCATGCATGCTTAATGCATGACTCCTGCCATTCCATCCCTATCCTTTTCAAAACAAAACAAAACAGCCAGTTTTCACATACTGCAGACATCTCACATTCAAATGCTGCACATTCAAAAATGTCACAACTGCATTCAATTTCACTCCTGCTGTGTCACTTCCATGTCCTCTAAATGTCACAACACTCTCCCCATTTTTCTTCATTAAGAATTCACAAAGCTGAATAATTCCATGTTGAAAAATCAAATCTGTTTCATTCAAAAAACCTCTCTCATATACAATATAATTCACATTCAAACATGCACTACTATCTCGTGCTTCAAATACACAATCTGCCAGTCCCGCGCGTTCTCGAATGTCAACAAACATGCTTTCCATGCACCCATTAAAACTATGAAAATTCCAGGAATGCAAGCTTTCAAAACATCCAAATTTAGCATGATTACTTTTATCTGTCTTCCCTTTCAATGTTGCCAAAATATCTAGGTCATTGGACAATATTTTTTTTTCACTCGAAAACGTAGGCAAAGTGCTGATGTTACCACTGCTGCAAAAACTGTCTCTCTCTGTTCAAATCAAAGATCTGCACATAACTACCTTCATGCACATAACTCTGTTCATGCAGGCATCTCTCTAATGACACAGTTTCACAAAGCCTCATGTTTTCACAGGCAAACTCTCTATGCATTCCCCTAGCCAATTCTCTAGGCACACTGCACATGTCTGTCAAATCTGCACTATCTCTTCCATTGTTCAGAGGTAACTTTTTCTCCCCATGAACAACATGCACTATATTCCTACCCATCACTGCTGATGAAATGGATGCTTTTAATGGGACATTTTCCCAGTTACTAATCACATCTCTGAGACGATATATTACTGAGTGCAAGTCAACGATATGTGGGCTCCCTTCTGTCATAGCTACACTTTTCACTTTCAATACAGTTGATCCCTGGGATGCATCCCAGGAAGTAAGTGTATTTTTAAGCTGATTTCTTATTGCCTTCAGGTCACTAAGAAATGAACTCATTCTGTAGTTTCAATTATTTCTCCAATTTCCAAACAAAATAACAAGACATCTTCAAGAAAAAAAACTGTTTCTCTCACTGGGTGAATTAATGTACATTTATTCATACAATCATTGGCAGTCATGAAATACTGTTCTGGGTCAATGTTACAACCAATTCCGGCAACCAAAGTCAAACAATTACGTTCCCCTTCCTACGACGAACGAAATTGCAGACAGCATGCTCTAAGACAATAACAACAAAGACAGACAAAACATGAAACAAAAAAAATCTCTATTCCCACGATGAACTAACAAAACAGAAAAAAAACCTAAACACAGTTGCACGAACAAGATGTTCAAACCTCGACTCTTGCAAAACCGATAAGTGTGCCAGCAGACAAGCTGCTAAACATCTATCTCTATCAGTCAGCATTGAGTGAAGATCTGGGTGTCCCCTCCATTTTGTCAGTCTGAAAAAAACAAACCTCTAACTGTCGTGTTGCCCCCCCTTTTTGGGCAAGCACGCTCTCCGGTCTTCAGACAATCTTTGACAATCTCCTATTGGGGTGTGGATCACTATACACCCCCTTTGGCTGCATTCGTATCAGGCCCCATGTGCACTGTGGTTACTTACTCCTAGATTACTGCTAATAACATACACCTATCTTACTACCATGGGCAATAACAAATAACATTAATACACAAAGAAAACACAAAGAATCGATTCAATTTATAACAATGGGATACATTTATTTATATTCACACAACTAAGCATAATGCATAACAATGCAGGCAGTTCTAATGCTATGTCTAATTTGCACCTTTTGTACTTCTGGTGCAAAGCTACCATGCAATAACTATACAAGCCTGTGCTGCAAGTGTGTGGTTCTAATGCAATCTAATGCAAGCTTCAAGCATCCAATCCACACCATCTTCACACTACACAATGTAAACAATCCCCTGTCTGGTTTCCCCTTCACCCAAAATGTGAGTGTGCGTGTGTCTGTTCCCCTCAGTTTAGCCTATGCCAAAACCATACTTCCCATTCTGTTGTCAGTCAGTCAGTGGCAGGCCTCAAGATTGCCAACTGCCAAGCTCTCTCAAGCTCTCTCTCTGCATCATCGATCTCATCAAGGCCCATCAGTCTGCTGCACCAAGCACCATCTCCAGCCAACTCTCTCTCTCTGTGGCTCTCCCAATCTCTCTGGCCAACTCTAGATCTCTCGTGCAAACCCACAACTCTTCAGCCCATTCTAGCCTCCTTGGTTATAGTCTCCAATGACGCACAGAATGTCTAGGAATGTCTCTTTCGGCGTATAGCAAAATGCCTGCCTGTCTCCTTGTGTGTTACTTGTCTCGGCATGTCCTGTTACTGCGTGTCAAAGTGACATCGGAACATCATATCTTTCTTTCATGGCCATTCTGTGTGCGAAACACCATCTATTCCCTCTATTCCATTCTCCCCACTGTAGGCACTCTCCGCATTACAAAAATGCTCTTAGGCCCCGTCCTTCTCATGCAAAAAACACCTCTCCATCTCTCCATGTCACTCCCTTCATGGCCCCAACTTTTGTAGTCTCTCCGCGAAGCACACCAGCCAAGCTGATAAGCTTCCCTCTCGGACAAGGGTTCATGTTATCTGTGTATGTCTGCCAATGTTTACGAAGAGTGTACCATAACATTTCTATGCACTGAGCCCAATGTGCTTCTCCATCAGCAAATGGATTCAAATGCCAGCCTAATGCTTTCTAGTGTTTACGATTTCTCTCACAATACAAGCACTACATAATGCAGACTCATTCTAAGTGACTCAACATACATACATACATACATAACATACCAAACATATCTCTAAATATGTCTCTACAAAGCATAACAATGTGTGTTATGGCTTTACGTACATTTCCAAATATGACAGTGTGTGTGTGGTGCAACCAATGCATTTTCTCTCTCTGCCTAAGTGCTATATCTAATGCAAACATAGATGAACAGCAAATCATGGTGAGTATATGTTGTGTCTCTAAAACACTACATGGCTCTTCAAATATGTGCAAGTGCAAGTGTCATTCTATTTCAAATGGCAAAGTGGCAGCATGTTTCTCTAGCATTCTAAATGGCAAGCACTATATGCAAACATATCAATCTATAAGCAGATCTGCAAATGCATACAAAGGTGACAGTCTAATATGTGATTGGGTAATGGTGTCTACTTCAGCAATGTATTATGGATAGCTAAACAGAATGCAATAATGGAATGATTCCATAGCAAAGATTCTAATGATTCTAACAGTGAGTCTAATAATGGGTAATGGTTCTCTACAGATAGCACCTATTCTTCTAATGGGTGTTATGATTCTTCTAAAGATAACAATCCCAGGCTTCTCATTTCATCCAATTGCACAATCTCCTCAAAGTCACTCCGAGAGCATGCCATGTCTGGAATCTGAAGTGCCGCTGGGGGCGGGTGAATGTCAGCAGTCACCACTTGCGCCCATGGGACAGTTGTCAACTGCGGAGACAAGAAGGACTGGATGTCGTGCGATTTTCGTTTCTCCGCCCCTTTAGGCATTGCTAGAGGATCAAATGTGGTTGTTCAATGCGCCTTCAGCGCAATTGCATAAGTAAAGAACCCGTATGGAAGAACCAGGCTAGCTCTAAATATGGTTCCCGCTGGAGCCCCGGGCAGGAAAAGGATCCTTACTCCCAGAACTCGTGGCTGCTGTAGGCTCAACTAACCCTCAGGGTCTCTGGTCAGGATAGCCCCCGGATGGAGGTCTTAAAAATGCTGAAGCCTGGGAAACGTCATCCACGCCGCTGCTGGATGTAAACAGTGTCCCCCCTGCCTCTCCTCGGGGGGGACTGCCCAGCCCAGACCCACAAGGGTGCAACTTCTCCCTCCGCACCCTAGAAGTCCCGCTCGATGATGTCCCTCTGCGCTGCTCCGGGTCGCGGCGCCGCGGGTCCAAACCGTCCAGAGTTGGGGGCCGGTCCTTCACTCTCTCTGCCCGACTCAATGACGTTGGAACAGCCCGCCAACGTCTCCAAGCCTCTCCAGCCCAGCTCTTCCACAAAGCAGGGCAGCCCGGCCAGCAGAGTACAGGGAATCAAGCAGGGGGGCCGCAGCCCAGGGTGGCCCAGGGTGGTATGGCGCAGGATGGGAATTCCACCGGAGGGCACCCAAGCCGGCCCCCGCCGATGGCAGTAACAAGACCGTGGCAAGCGTGGTGTCCCCAGCAGGCACCCGGCTCCTTAGCATGCCGCCACTGACGCAGTACCCTCCTGCGCTCTGAGTCCTGCACTGCCAGCAAAGAGGTACGTCGGGAAGAAGGAGGGCCCTGCGCCAGTCCCCCGCGAGGTCCTCAGGATCAGGGGGGAGCCGCCTCATTTCTTGCCAGCTGCCTACTCTTCTCCGTCTGGCTTCATCAGCTTAGAGCCTCGCCGCTCACACCATCCAGGGATCTTTGCTGCAGCGTCCCAGCTTCTCACTGTCTGGTCACTCGGCAAGCCTTCTTGTGCTCACAGCACCGGATGGGCTGCCCCATCAGGATCGGCAGCATCTCGGGTCCCTGGTGTCCTCAGCTTGGCGCGCGCCGCCATTTTCCTTGGAGAGGCCGCCAACTCAGACAATAAGGATTCCCCCATCTCGCAGGCGATCTGGTCGTAGTTTTCCCACATCGGAGGCACAGGTCATCCCAAACTATAGACGGAATAATTATGGTAGGAAAATCTCGTCTTAAAACCACAGCATCTTTTAAGTTCGGGCACCCTGTAACGGAGCTCACAGCAGACACCGCCGCGTGGTGTGCTGTCTAGCATCCCCCGCCCCCTTCGGGGACCATTTTTAAAATGCATGTGTGCATTTACCAGGTTAGGGCTTAGGTGGGCTGGCTAGGCTCCAGTAAGCAGCCTGGAGGTCAGGCACGCGGGAGGTTACTATTGTTGGTTTAGGATAGAGTGCTAGTGCCAGAGATTAGACGTGTGCCCAGCTAGACTGACCTTTTTTCCTAGGTTGTCGCTATATACTAATGGCAGAGGTGTTGAAGTATGTCAGGGGTTTCAGTTACAACAGCTATGCAAACTTCTAGACCGAAATTGCATAGTCATAGCTGCATAGTATAGTGCATGAATGGGTGGCCGTGCCTGTGGTCTGTGTCCACAGAGTGCAAGGTATACATACCTTAAACTCTGAGTTAATCTTCAATGTCATTTTCCTCAGTCCAACGCGATTGGCTAGTCTCGCCAGTTGTGATCTCACTAGGTTGAGAGCCTGACTGGTGGTAGAGGGGCCCGGCAGGATGGCTATACGATCCTGTGGAGGTAAGAGGGGGCGGGTGTTTGCTGAATTATCACGGCATGCGGCTGCGAACGCTGCCGGCATCCATGGAGGTTTGGGTGGATAGGCATCATGTTGTGTTTTGTCCAGTGTTTCTGTGCGCATCTTAACAATATAGAGTGCGAGAAGGTTTCAAGAGGAGGAAGGGAAAAGCCAGGGTTTGAGGGCCTTTTTGAATGCCAGGTGATTATCAATGTTGCGGATGTGCAGCGGCAGAGACTTCCAGATGATCAGCACTTGGATGGTGAAGGAGGATCCGCCCAGTCTGGTGCAGTTGTAGTATGGTACAACCATGAGAGATGCTGTCCCATATCTGAGGGTCCTTGAGGGCTGGTAGCGAGTGAGTTTGTCTTGAAGGAATTCCGGGCCGGTGTTGTGGAAGGCACAGTGAGTGATGCACATGGCTTTAATGGTAGTGTGTCGACCAATAGGGACCCATTGGAGGACTCTTAGTTTAGGGCTGATGTGTTCTATGGGAGGCTGATGAGCAGGCAGGCTTCAGCATTTTGGATTCTTTGCAGTTTTCTTAACTGAAACGGTAGTGCGCCTAGTTGGAGGCAGTTTGTATAGTCTAAGCGGGAGAGGATGATGGATCATCTGATGGCAGAGAAACGGTGAGGATAGGTGAGATATGGGAAGATACGCATGAGGATGCATAGGTGGAAGAAGAAAGTTCTGGATACAGAATTGCTCTGTTGGTAGAGGGATAAATCCGTGTCCAGTGTGCATCCAAGGTTTTTCACTGGGGTGGAGATTGGGGGGGAAGGTCTTTGGGAGTGAGACCAGGGAATAGATTGGGAAAAGAGCACTGTTTTCCCACAGACTAGGATTTCAGTTTTCCTAGAATTGAGGATGAAGTGGTTGGTCATCATCTAGTAGTCAATATTCGAGAGACATGATGACAGATCGGGACGGTTGGAGCCTGGGTATCGTCTGCATAGTTGTAGCAGGTGAGATGGTGGGAGTGGATGAGTGTGGGGAGTGGGTTCAGACGGATGTTGAAGAGGAGGGGAGATAGGGATACTGTCTGTGGTACCCCTTTTTGTACCGATCGGGATGTAGCGGTGAAAGGGTGGATTTGAGATGAAGGAGGAGATCCAAGTGAGGGCAGTGTCTTTGATTCCTAGGAGAAGGTGTGGTCAATGTTTTCGAAGGCATCAGAGAGGTAAAGGAAAATGAGTACCGTGCATCCTTCCGCAGCTGCTGTTCTTTTTAAGTCTTCCCAAACGGACACTCAGATCGGTGTGAAGCCATATTGGGCAGGTTGAAGGAGGTTGTTGGCTTCAGTAAAATGACTGAGTTGCTTGTATGCTGTGCAGTCGATGAGTTTGGCCATTAAACATGTTAGGGATTTCATTCGGGGGACACACACCTTGGTCTCAGCCTAGTATGTAGCGCACAACTGAGATGCCTTTTTCTTTATTTTATGCAAATTCAATTTGAGATGGTATACAACTCGTACCACACCCCCTTTTTCAAATACCCTGGCTCACAATGGACCAGGAACCTGGCCTGTTGGTGAAAATACAATATTTTATTTATTTTTAAAATTCCCAAAAAAAAATCATACCATTTTTAATATGGTGCAGCAATCACCAATAGGGTGATAATTACAATAGAAATGTAAGCAGTGCACTTGGTTAACCGTCTAGTAGAACATATACACAGTAGAAATGAATAGGAGCACTTTTTGAATTAGGAGAGATAGCACCCAAGTTAAGGTTTCCCCCTGGAATGTTCCCTCAACCCACAATTAATCAAATTCTGCGTGTATAGAAAGAAGCAGCAGGTAGTCAGGAATAAGGGGGAGAAAACAGAATCAAAATCTAACCTTCCCTCACAAAATAAGAGGCGAAATAGCATCAAATGACACTCGGAAATGGCAAATAAATTATTAATATGTGGTTAAAACTTTGAAGTACATATGATTTCTCACTAAGGCAACAATGCACAAACACTAGCAATCACAAGGCAATGGATCGCCAAGAGCATACAATTCGAAAATGAGTAGAAAGTTTAAAATATGCTGCATCCAAATGACACATTGGAAAACTTGCAATTTACCTAATTCCCGTTTAAAATGTCATAAACGGTTTCTATGAAAAACAGGTGGAATACTCTGATTTGCAATGCCAAAACTGGATGGGATATGCAAGATAGAAAAAGGGTCGATTTGAGTAAAATGAAGCCGTGAAAGGAAAGAAAATCAGTTGAGACAAGAACAGGTTTATTTAAACTAGACTATTCAGACTACACCGCCAAAGAGGGACACAGTTAGATCCAAGGTTGATTTGCGACTTCAACCTTATCACCCCAGCGTCCAACCAGTCTGATCACTCAAAATATGACTAAGGGTTTAGGACTTACACAAGACAAAATTAATAAAGTTTCAACAAGTTACCAGGGTTTAAATAGGACTGCTTAGAGAGTGGGATAAGGACAAAGGCAAGGCAAGATAACCAATGTGTTTCTGTGGGGTGGGGATTATACTCACAATCCACTTTTGAGTTTTGGGGATTTTTGGACAAGTCAACAGGTTCTGGTCTCCAGGGCTCTCGGGTCAACAGGTAGCAAACTCTTCTGGCAAAAGACAGCTGGGCGAGGTCTGGTCACCAGACGCTATGGACAGCTGGATGGCAGGATTGCAGCGGGCATGCAGTTAGTGGGCCTCAAGCTGGTCTGATTTCAGGATGCAAAAGGTACCACCGCTTTCCCCTTTTAGTTAATGGGATATTAGTGTTTTCTTTTTTTTCTTTTATCAATGGCCTTGCTGGAGTAGGAATCAGCTATGGTTGGGTTTTGCAGTGGGCTCTGGAGGATGGTCAGCAATGCTTTGGCCTTGTAGGGAAAATCTGGAATCAGCAAGATGAATGGAGATCAGGAAAGCAGCGCAGGAATTCAGGAGCAGGTGTGTCTAGATTTCTGCTATGGGCTCATATTTATAATGCATAGTGACATTTTCTACTGTATGGTGGGGCAGGCTTAGCTAAGCACGCCTCTAAACAACTGGATTGGGCAATCAATGTTGGTTGCCTCCTCTCTCTAGGATGTGTCTCAGTTTAGGGGTTGTACTTTACGATGTACAAAGCCTTCCCACAGACCTTTTTGCCAAAAATCAGTCACATCAGAATTTACACATTTGTACAGTTATGGCATGGTAACAAATCACATGGGCAGATTATATATTTTATGTAGAGCATAGCAGTCCAATCCTCACGTTTGTGGGATCTTGTTTCACCCTTCTACCAGTTTTTCGCGCTTTTCAGTGAGAATTATATTACTTAAAATCTATAACTTTATAAATGGGTGTGGATTATCATTAGGCATGTAAGTATTAAAATTTGCAATGGCATCATGATACTTTCCTTATAATACCCAATTCTCTGTCATTTCTATTCCCAATGGGTCATTGAATGCTACAATGTCTTAAATTATAAACCACAAAATCACATTTAAACAGTGACATTTTCACATTTTTGCAAAGTCCTGCTGCAGAGATAAGGCTCCAACATTTGTATTATTAAATAGACTTTGGAAACAAACGTCAGTATTGTTCCCCATATATGGGAATAGCTTCCCCAGCTACTCCCTTAGTCCAAGGTTGTCACAGAGATTTCCTTTGAAGCTTCTGGTGGAAATCACGAGGAGGTGTAAATTTTTACTTCGCACTTTAGTGTCCTAGAATTCTATTGTACGAGGCTGGAGCACAGACCACAGTCTGTCCAACCTAGCAATTATCACTTGGATGTCATGGAAGTTTATGGTGGTTCCCTTTTGTTTCTGGTATGCTCTCATCAGAAACCTGTTTCTGGGCTGACATCCCCCCCATCAGCCACTGCAGTTTGATTTAATTTTATTTATTTTTGGCTCTGAATTGGAAGAAAGCCTGTGGAATAGAACCATCTCATACGTGTGTCTTCACAGCACAATCCCCTTTCACATTGCTAGGCAAGGAGAAGTTTTTGTTCAACATTGTACTTTTTTTTAAAAACAGGCCTTTTTTTCCCTTTAATTTGCAAAACCCATTTCGACACATATGGAGCAAATATTGATGAGATTTATCTTTCATATTCGTTGTTTTCTATCTGCCTTGCCAATATTGTTTTGCAGCCATGGTTAGTTTCTGGTAGGCAGCAGTTTTGATTGTGCCATGTTTTGCCGTGCGGTGGAAAATGAAGTTTCTTTTGGCCTTTTTCAAATTTGGCTTGACAGAGCCTGTCATTCAGTGGTCATGCTTGGTTTTGCCGAAGCACATTGTGGATAAGCATGGCAGGGTCTTATTAATAAAATATTGTGATAAGGAATCGGAGGAAAAAGAGCATCAGAGTGGCATCATTTTAAAATGTGAATAATTCCCTTTTTCCATGGAACTTTGGGCTGGCAGCAAAGCAGCACTGCTTTTTCACTTTATCTCTTTTGTATAGGTAAGAACACACTGGCAGGTTTCCTCAGTGTGCCCCCTTGTTCCATCCTGTTCAATATGTGTTTGGCAATATGGTGCAGCCATCTTTCTGTCGCTGCAAAACGCAGTTTTGAGGCCATGGTGCTCACAGGAGCCAGCGCAGCCATTTTGCTGGTGACTGCAGATGCACAGTTTGCCGATGTGGGGAAGTACTGCCGAGTGGGTAAATATATCCCTCAAATCCCCCCCCCGTCTCTTCTGAGATTCAGAGTCAAGGAAGAGTTGGGCAACGTGGGATTCATCAGGCGGGCAAAACAGTGTTTATCAGGTATGAGTCCTTTCATCATCAAGGAGCAGTTCGCAGTTCGCCACAATCCTCTCGCTGTCTCTCGCTGGAGCGTAGAACGACACCCACAGCTTTCTCTTTGATCTTTCTTTGTGGTGTGGAGCAACACCCCCAGATTTTCTTTGATTTCTTCCTTCCAGGTTGCCGGGGAGGTCCTCCTTGGTCTTTGAATAGGCGCAACCAGTACAAATCTAATAAATAAATAACTGGTTACTTCATTTTCCCACTAACTGCCTTCCAATAGGGTTGACAACAGTGGGGCACGCATGCACTCAATAATGACAATTGACAATGAAGAAAGATACTCCCTGTTACATAAATATTCCTACTAATCTAAACAGTTCCCTTCTGGTTCTTCTTTTTCTTGTTCTTATGCGTTAGATGTCTCCTATTTGATTTTCTGTTGGCGCATCAATTTGCTGTAAAGTGTGCCTAGGGTGACAACTCTTTAGCTGATTAATATGGACCCATTTCTCTTCTGTCAGTTCTCCTTTGGGGATGCGGATTCTATAGGCGACAGGTGAAATTTTATCTACAATTTCAAAAGGACCACGCCAAATTGGCAAAAATGTACACTCTTTGGTCTGGTTCCTTTGGAAATAGTACAAGTAGATGCTGTCTCCTACTTGGTATTCCTTTCTGGTTGTTTTTAAATCATATTGTCTTCATCCCCTCTGCAGATTTTTCCAGATTCCGCTGAGCATACGCAAAAGCATGTTGAAGGTGTTTCCTTAGATTCTCAACATACTCATGTGTTGTGGAGGCGTTTATCAGTTTCTGCTCTTGTGTTCTATAGAGCAGATGCTGAGGTAGCACCATCCTTCGTCCAGTCATTAGCTCAAATGCAGACATCTTGTTTACAGAAGAAGATGTAGATCTGATGGCCATCAGGACAAGTGGTAATTGGATGTCCCAACTGGGCCCAGAGTCTGCCACAAACTTTTTTAGAATGCTCACAATGGTTTTATTGTACCTCTCAACTCCACCACTAGAGGACCGGTGCTATTCAATGTGAAGTTTCCTTTTTACCCCAAGTACCTCCCACATCTTTGTCATCACTTCGCTGATGAAGTGACTACCCCGGTCTGACTCAATCCTTTGGGGTAGGCCAAAACGCGAGAAGATGTGGTTGATCATCAGGGCAGCTGCTGTTTCTGCTTTGCAATTTGGGGCCGGGAGACATTCCACTCATTTGGTAAGCAAGCATGTTACGGTTAACATGTACTTGTTGCCCCTAGAGGAGCGAATCACGCCCCTGATGAAATCTACTTGTAAATCTGACCACGGCAGTGTCATCCCCCTCTTCTGGAGAGGAGCTCGGTGTGTGAGTGATGTTGGCTGAAACTGTGCACACACAAGACACACCTTCAAGTATTGGTCGAGGTCCTGCCCCATATGTGGCCAGTATGCAACCTCCCGCAAGATTTCTTACGTAGTGTTAAACCCCCGATGACCGGCTGTGGCCGTGTCATGGGCGTGACTTAGCATCAGGCTTCAGAATGAGGTAGGGACCACCCAGTGGTCACAGCCAGATATGGATCTCCTTAGCAACAAACCGCCTTGGATTTGGAACATTTTTGGACATTTCATCAACACCCTGAGGTCCTCTTTCCCAATGTAATCGATGTCTGTCAGGGGAAAGTTCTCAGGGTCCTCAATGTGTTGATAAAATTTACCAATAATTGGATCCCATTTTTTTGCCGTGATTAAATCAGCATCTGGGGTCTCCTTACTCCACTGGGCATTTGAGAGTTCATTGTGAGCAGTGACCTGGATTTCCTTCAACAGGAACTTGATCTCGAGGAGATTCCCCTGGATGGCTCTGGTTTTGGCCAGCTAATCAGCTAGGTCGTTTCCAGTTTTGTATGGCCCCTCTGTCCTGGAATGACCCTTGATCTTCTTCCAATAGATGGTCATCCCACTAGAGGTGACTAGATTATCAATATTTCGGATTAGCTTGCCATGTTCGAGAGGTTTGTTATTAACACACAGCATGCCTCTGGTTTTACAAGTAACCAGGTGCTCCACGAACCCGTTCTGGACATAATCTAAATCTGTGATTATGACCAGTTTGTGGAGTTGGTGTTGGGCGGTAGTGAGGATGGCCTGATGAACTACCATCAACTCTGCCACCTGACTACTACGGGGACCGATTTTGTAACCAGCGGAGGGTTGCGGGGCATCATTCACCCAGGCATTCCCAACGCCGGCCACCAGTTCCTTTTCCCCGTTGTTGTCAACATGGTAGGAGCACCCGTCCACATAAACTGTGGGCATTCCCTCGCACTTGTCTTCTTCATAGACTTTGTGTGGGGAATTCAGGTACGCCTCCATGTTGCCCTGGGTTTTAAGACTTTCGTCCTCGAGGCAGTTTTCTCTGGCACAATCATGCAAGTCAGCCAGACCTTGCATGAGGGGATTCCTCTTGTTTTGGCCATATCTGACCGCCACAAAAAAATCCTTGCATTGACAGAATCCAGGAAGTAATTCTGGAAATACTCACATTTCCGGCCCGGATTCTGTCACTTTGGAGGTATTGCAAAGGCTGGTGTGAAGTCTTCACTATGATGTGTTCCCCCTGGATGAACGGCCAGTAATTTTTCAATGCCCACACCATTGCCAGGAATGCCTTCTCACAATCGTTACATTTTTCCTCCACAGAGGATAAAGTCTTGCTTGCATAGGAGATTACTTTATTGACCTTGTCATGCTTTTGATATAATACTGCTGTCAAGCATGTATTCGAGAACCCTGCTCCAAGAAGAACTCCTTGTTTTTGACAGGGTACGCTAGACAAGACGCTTGTGAGAGGCTTCTTTTGAGTTGCTTTACTGCCTCGGCTCGTTCTGGACCCCACTCCCATTTGACTCCCCCAAGCCCCCTTCAACAGATGGATCACGGGTCTCGCAATCTCTGCGTAATCCTCAATTAACTTCCTACTGTAATTAGTCAGTCCAAGGAGGCTTCTTAGCTCCCGCAGAGTTGTGGGGTCTTTAAGTTTTAGGAGTGCTTCCACTTTCTTCTCCTAGGGACAGAGACCCTGAGGAGTTATTTCATGTCCCAAGCAGTTGACACGGGTTCTGCACCACTGCGCCTTTTGGAAGGATAGTTTTGCTCCGGAAACCCTCAACTGTGTCAGAACATAACGGATTTCTGCTATGTGTTCCACCACAGTTGTGCTTTTTATCAGGACATCATGCACATAGGCCAGGTTACCCCTTTCACCCAAGTCAGGCACGGCCTTATGTAGGAAGATATTGAATTTGTTGCCGGAGTTGATGTATCCGAAGGGAGTCCGGGGTCCAGGTGTACTGCTGCCCCCCGAAGGTAAAGGCCAGCTTGTATTGTCCCTCCCTACGGACAGGCACAGTCCAGTACCCATTGGTCAGGTCAATGGCAGTGTATACTTTTGACCGTCTGGATCTGGGTCATGTATGGGAGAGGCCATTGGGACATCCCCCCCTGCAGCCACTGCAGTTTGATTTAATTTTATTTATTTTTGGCTATGACTTGGAAGAATACCTGCTGAATAGAACCATCTCATATATGTATCTTCACAGCACAATCCCCTTTCACATTGCTAGGCAAGGAGAAGTTTTAGTTCAACATTGTACTTTTTTTTTTTTTTTAAACGGCCCTTTTTTTCCTTTAATTTGCAAAACCCATTTTGACACATGTGGAGCAAATGTTGATGGGATTTATCTTTCAAATTCGTTTTTTTTCCATCTGCCTTGCCAATATTGTTTTACAGCCATGGTTAGTTTCTGGTAGGCAGCAGTTTTGCTTGAACCACAGATGCAAAAAAAAGTGAAGCCTTTCCCGTGCGGCGGAAAATGAATTTTCTTTGGGCCTTTTTCAGATTTGGCTTGACAGAGCCTGTCATTCAGTGGTCATGCTTGGTTTTACCGAAGCACAATGTGAATGTGGATAAGCATGGTAGGGTCTTATTAATAAAATATTGTGATAAGGAACCAGAGGAAAAAGAGCATCAGAGCGGCATCATTTTTAAATGTGAATAATTCCTTTTTTCCATGGAACTTTAGGCTGGCAGCAAAGCAGCGGTGGGTTTTCACTCTATTTCTTTTGTATATGTAAGAACACACTGGCAGGCTTCCTCAGTGTGCCCCCTTGTTCCATCCTGCCCAATATGGTGCCATGGTGCTCACAGGAGCCAGCACAGCCATTTTGCTGGTGACTGCAGATGCGCAGCTTGGTAATGTGGGGAAGTACTGCTGAGTGGGTAAATATAGCCCACAAGTAGGTGTTTGAAATGGGCCAGTAGTTCTGTTCGAGCGTAGATTTTTTGAGGAGGAGTTTGATGTACAAGGTTTTTAAGGCTTCAGGGAGGTTTCCCGATATTAGGGAGTGGTTAAGGATTGTGCATGCGATGCCGCCTGCTTAAGTTGAGGCCAAGATGTTTTTGAGGAGGGTGGTTGGACAAGGGTCTTCCGGGGTACCTGACGGGCAGCTTTGTGCTAGGAGCAAGAGGAACTTCTGGTGTGAGATTGGCGAGAAAGAGGCAATCGTTTGCATCAGAAGGAACTTTGGACCGGAATGGGTGGTGGCCGGGTAATGGGCAGTGGATTATTTCTAGTTTAGAGATGATGGCACAGTATCTGTCGATAGTGATGTCGTGAAAAGTGTTCTGATAAGGCATCACATAGGGATTGGGAGTTGGGTGGAGGGGGGGGGAGAGGTGTAGAGCAGCCTGGAGAATTTAAATCAGAATGATTCTATGCAGATCCTTGCTTGGGTTGCTAGAGTTCAGGATTCTGTTCCCATAGAATGCTTTCTTGGTTTTTATGATTTCCAATCTGTAGGCCCTTGTTAGTCTTGCTAGGGCAGTTTTGTTTTGGACGATTGGGTTGGTTCTCCAGGTTCATTCCAGACTGTGCTTGAGGGCTTTTAGTGATTTGAGGACGTCGGTGTACCACCTAGGTGTGAAGCCTAATCTCTGAAACAGTCATTTTGTTTGGGTGAGGGGTGTAAGGGCATTAGAGAGCCAGTGGTCGAAGAGTTTGATGTTGAGGGCTTCCTGGAGGGAGAGTGCTGGGAGTCAGTTGAGGAAGGAGTAGGCTAGATCAGAGGTGATAATGACTTTGTTCCAGAGTGGGGTAAGAGGTGTGGAGGTTGGTGGTGACCGGGCATGGCCTTGGGTACGGCCCGCAGTTGGAGGTGGTATGGAGAAGAAGATTACTGAGTGATCTGTCCATGTTAGAGGGTGTGGAGGCTGTGATAATATGATGTTTGGGGCACTAAAGACCACATTGAGGGTGTGGCCTCCAATGTGGATGGGTGCGGATGCTCTGTTTGAGGTTGAAGACTTCTAGGTTGTCTGTGAGAGTTCGGGTAATAGGGTTTGAAGGGTAGTCAAACCAGATAATGGAATCACCTCGGATGGTGAGTGCTGGATGTAGGTGGAAGGTAGTTGTCAGAGCGTTGCTGAGTGTACCTGCAAAGCTTTTGTTGTAGCCGGGGTATGTAAATGAGTAGGAAGCTGTGCGAGGTGGCTGGTGGGAGTGGATAGGGGAGGAAATGTGTTTGTGTAGGATTGCAAGTCCCCCAACTCTTCCTGATCTGTTGCAAACAATTAGGTTGTAGCCGGGTGGCAAGGCCTTGAGTGCAATAAGTTCATAATCATCAGCAAACCAGGTATCTGTGATGAAAAGGACATCTGGGTTTTCATCTGAGATAAGGACAAATTTGTTAAATTTGTTTTTAGAGATTGACCTGGTGTTGATGAGGATGCAAGAGGTTTGTTGGGGTTTGTTTGCAGGTGCTGGACGGGAGAGAGTGAACGAGGGGTGGTGGCAGTGGGTTGAGTGAGGGGGAGCTTGGTTAATTGAAGAGTTTATAGAAAAGTTGATTGAAGATGCGTTGTAGGACTGTTTTTTTTTAAAACATGGGTAGAGGGTAGAGCGTTAGCTAACCCAGATAAATGATTACCTTGTCTCTTGTCATCGGTAATTATACTTATATATTACCAAATGGATTCCTTTAGATCTCCAACTCTACCCATCACTTGTGGATTTACATGAAAGCACTCTGAACCCCCCTGGGTCCACACAACATCCTTATCATCCACCATTACATAGATGACGCGCAGCTTGACCTTAAAGAATTCTCCATCAAAGACATCCACAGACTCACGGCCTGCCTCACATTGTCCAGCCCTGAATGTCCAGTGGTTATCTTGAGCTCAACCCCCCAAAGATCGAATTCCTACTGCTGACCAACAACATGTGCAACCTGGCATCCAGACCTGGCTCTAAGCTATGAACCTAAAGGGCTTTGCACCACAGCTGACCACCTGCTCCATGTCCCTTGGGTTCGACATCGACAGACACCTCTCCTTCAATGGGCACATATCAAGGATTACACAAACAGCTTGATACCAACTTTCCTGTATTTGGAATTTTCAAGATCTTCATTCCAGAAAAGAACTCTGGGTCTGCTGTCCAATCCCTGGTCCTCTGTCTCCTGAATCGTGAAAATGCCCTTCTGGAAGACCTTGCGGTGACTGTCCTGGCACCCTTTAAATGTGTCTTACATGCTGCAGCATCACTCGTCAAAGGACTCCGAAAATTCGACCACATCTCCCTGAACCCTCATCAAACTGATTTGACTCCCGCCGCATGCACACATTGTTTCCATGCAATAACAGCAAGGCATTCAACAGCACGGAAAACCTCTCCAGCCATCATAAAATCAACAAGGGTTTCAAACAGCAGCTCATGTAGCAGGAGTTGAAGCAGACAATAGGACAAAAAGCTGCCAGCTCGCGCCAAACTGCCACCAGCAGTCGCAACCTTTGTCAATGGTTTTGCTGCGATTTTGAAGCAAGTAATCAATTATTGTGGAAGGTGGGACGCCGGTCATGCTATAGCCAGTGCTCCCTCTGCTGAGGTAGCGTCCAACAGCCTCCCCCTTTGCCATATATAAGTGTGTACCTTTAATTCATTGATAACCTCTCAATCTAGCTCCCTGCACATCCCCAATAGCAAAACCGAGGTTGAGGCATCACCCATTCTTTACTGGGAGAGTTGGTGATTCACCCAATGCTGTACAAGCTGTCTACAATCTAGATGTCCACTTGCCAGTACACTGTGCTTTAATTATGATTTTAAGTGGGATAAAAGTCAGTAGAATGTGAAGGCAACTTCGAGAGGAGTCCCTTGATTTCTGTTCTTCATGTAGCAGTTTCTTAGTGCTCAGTGAACATGCATTGCTTTATTAAAGAAATAAAATGTCATAACGATATTTCTCCATCTCGTTGTCCCCTCATTGAAGTAATTCATCTTTGACCCTGATTGGTTTACACAAGGAACCATAGCATACTGTTTAATGGTGGTAATGTTTCTATGTTGTTAAAAGGAAGTTCACAGCTTGTATAAAACATGTTCCAAAGTGGTGCTTTCAAGACAGCATGGTTGTTAGGTTTTATACTGTGAAATAATTACAAATCTGTGATACACATGTAATGACACACATTTAAGGTCCAGAATATCAAATTATTCCTTGGCAGACTATATACAATTTGCAATTCAATTATTAATGCTTTTGATAAAACTTCGAGTCATTTTTTGTTGACCTTTTTCCGGATGTACAGGATTTAACACCACTAAAAGAGCTTCCTTGGAAAAAATCTATTCCCCTTGAGTTGATATTATTATTCTCATTATCCCAGATTGATAAGAAAAGATGAGCTTGTGTCAGAGAGGAATGTGTGATATTATAAATGGTGCTGTGAAGGCTGCATTAACTGTGTAATGCCGGTGGTTATTTATTGTCAGTCATGAACAAATCATATGAAGAACTTGCTTCTTCTAAGAGGGTTGTTTCTTTAGCTCATTAATATCGTAATGTCCCCATAATGGTTCATCACTCTAGCAGATCAATCATGTCACTAGTATTAAAGTGAGCATATCACAGAATTGTGGCAGAATGTTAGTAGTTTTAGATCCCCTTTCAGTTCAATTAAATACTTTATTTTATCCGATTATATTCCGGAATGTAACCAGTAATTAAATATGGTGTTGATTTTACTGATGCAGAGAGAGATAATGTGAGTAATTTGATATTACTCTATATGCTCTGTGATGAACAGCTTCTTTAATACCTTCTTAAGATCAAACTTGAATCGCCCTAATTCTTGTGTGATTATTTGGAAAATGTACGTCTGGGAGTACCATTCTGGGGCATCGGCGCATGTTTTTTCAACCCTAGACCTGTGCGTTAAGTCTTAAATGCTTGTTTCTAGAGCAGATAACTAGAAGTAGAATATATACTGTTGCTAGCTGACTTCTCAGGAATCACATTTTATACTATTTGTAGCTCATGTGAGCAGAATGCCGGCCAGTCTCCCCAAAACCACCATGAATTTGTGGTTTGATTCTGGAGTCCCAAGAGACTGTTAGTGACAAGTCTTTTTTTAGGGGGGAGGAAGGGGGTTTAGCCGAGCCGCAAACGAGAATGCAAGCCAAGACACCCCTGTGCTCAAAGCCAATGTACTTTCCCCTCCAAACCAGAAAACCTTGCTCTGAAATCGTGGTAAATCACATATGTTGGGGAGAATTCTCTTATAAGGCTAATTTCCCTAAACCTAGTGAGTCCCCCAGCAGCTTTGCTGGATTTTTGGGGTTTGTTTTTTTCTCCTGCTAAGAGTGAGACTCTTTTCCTCCCACTCTTAGGCATGATTTGAGGTATGTCTCTGACTTTTTGTGTGCTTATGGGCTATGGGGTATTTTACTCCATAGGGTATCATCTGTTTTTTGTGTATGTGTTACACAGCACCCTCAGTGCAGTAACACAGGGGTGTCATAGTGACCCCCAAACATAGACTCCATACCCTGGGACTGACTACTGTCTCCCAGGGCATGTAAAGTCACCATTGACTTTACTAGTCCAAAATTGTGAACAGAACCAGTACAAACCGTCATATTGTGGAAGTACTGGAAGGGGTTAATTCGATTGCCCCCTGGTCTGTTTTCAAGGGGGCACTGTCCAGTCCCCCCTTGTCGAGTTTCTGGCTGGTGGCAGTGGTTAGCACGCAAAATATTCCACCGGAATATTTCCTATGGGATTTTCCCATTGATTTTAAACGCACCATTTTTTGGTGCAATGTTAAAGATACCGCCGGTTTATTTATTTAATATGAAATCAACGGTTGGGTCTTTTTGCCGGAACTCTTTTCTAAAATGGCGTTTGTGTCCGTCTCTGTAACTCCAACCAAGGTTGTGCCCTTTGTTCCACTTTTTGGCAGGCTTTTCCACAGAAGCCCTCCAACTGGTGCCACTCTGTCTGGGTTCCACAGGATGTGTGGGTGGGGGACTTGGCACCCTGAACTGCGTTGCCTTAGCAACTCAAGTCGCACTCTGTTCTGATTGGGCCAGAGATGAGCCGTCCGGCTCACCACTTGGCATGTTTGAGTGACAGCTAGGCTGTTGAATGGGGGTTTTTCTGCATAAAAGCAGGGCTTTTGGGACTGGAACTTCAGAAGTCGCCACAGGACCTAAGAAATCCGAAGAGGGAAGAAGCTGAGCCATCTGCAACGACGACACCACCGGTGGAGCCCTGCTGCAACAACCTCACCACTTTCCCGACGACAAGAGGAGATCTTCTGCTGGAAGAGTCTTCTCCCTTTGAGCTGGTTGGATCAACCAGTTTGCCATTTCGCCTTCTGGGACGTCTCCTGGTCGAATCACCCGTGCCAAGCACCCCGGTGGCCGGATAGCCAAGCTGTACCGCTGTGACCTCGAATACCAGGAACACACCTTTTCACAGACGAACTCCGATGCTGGTTTCTTCCCTGGGCAGTGCAACGACTCCAAGTTTCCTCCTCGACGAGATCCTCTCTTCCCCTGGTCGAAACCACGAACTGCACCCGGTGCCAGGAACAACTGTCACCGCTGGAGCTTCCTCACTCTTTAAGGTACTGTGTTCTACCTGGCCTCCATTTCTTCGGTTTGCCCAAGGTGACCCTTAAATCCTTGACTTACCAACTGTGTTGGCCCCTAGACCTTCTAACTTTGTCTTTTGAACCACCCCAACCTCTTTTGAACATTTCTACAAAGACTTGATTGCATTGCTAAACCGTGTGATCTTGGGCACATTTCGCCTGGCTCCATTCAAAGTGGGCCTGGCCTTTGAACTTTGGCTCTACAGTATACCCTGCCTTCAGTAACTTGATTTTGTCTCTTAAAAGCGTTGGGAACTGTTTTATTTTTTGACCTGCCTTTTTCTCTCCCTTTAACCTAATTATTGGAGTGCCATCTGAGTTACACACTCACCTCTGTTTTGACAAAAAGTGGTGTTTTAACTTAGACTTGTCTAGTAATTGCTAAGGGAGGTGTAAATACTTTTCTGATTGTGTTGGAACTTGCTTTTGATTAATAGTACTAGTGTATTTTCTCTAGTGTGTGTTAAATAAATAATTATATACTTTTGATACAAAGCTCTGATCAGTGTTTGCTTGTTCTACTGTGCTTTTGGCCCTATTGTGTATCCTCTTTATACTGCCTAACTCTTCTTGAGAGAAGTCTGACTGCTCAGCCACAGCTACCAGGTAAATCTGGGTGGTACAGACTGCTACCAATTGGGTTTACTGCTTACTCCTGTAGTATTAATCTTTTTGCAGTGGTCCCTAAGGGAACTGCACAGGATTCTGCCTAACAACATACTAGTGTGATCTGTAGATATTAATGTAACATTGATCGTAATTAGGTTTGCATTGACAAGTGTATTATGAATGATTAATTTCTCAGTGGGTTTAGGTTAAACCATTGCACTCATTCATAAGTTGTAAGCTTTGATGAATCAATGCGTTTCCTCAATTCACACACCCAACGCCCTTTGGAATCTCAGTGGCAGCAAAGTGGGAGACTGGCGGTGACTTGACCGTGCTGGTTGGAGTCGGGCGGATTGATCACTAGCGCCATGCTGCAAAGAGGAAAGATGCCGGCGGAATCAAGGGAAGCCGGTGACTGCCTGGGACAGCTGTAGCCTCGTGAGTTGCAGCCCTGGTGGGGGATGGGCTTCAGCCTCCCTCACAGCTGAATGGCACCAGGCCGTAATAGCCCAGTGGTGAAGCTCTTGCCTCCCATATAAAGAGCTCTGTGATTGATTCCCCATTAAGCACATTGGGTAAATATAACTTAATGAATGGAGTAAAAGGTGGAAAGAGCTTATTTAACAGAAGAAGAGGACCACAGAGAGCCAAACCTACCAGATTACCCAGGAGGAGCAAACCAGATAAACTGGAGGAAAAACTCTTTTATAGTAAGGTTTACTGGAACCCCCAATTGACTTAAGATATATTCAGATTAATGTATGAGGGTACAAACTACCCTGGGAGTCCTATTATGTAAACACCACCTCCAATCGTTTAGCCGGACAAGTCAGCCAATCAGGAGTTGGCTAGTGGAGAGAGGAACTGTGTTGTGTGGTGTCTCTGCTGGTTTTTGGTTCCCTGCCTCACTGGTTTAGGGAAAACAGTGGAGAAGAAGCCTGAAGCAGTGGAATTAAGGCTGCCTTGTGTCCAGTGGCTACCCTGCTGTGCTGAAGAGAGAAACCTGAGGGAACCCAGCTGAACCCATGGGAGTGGGGGTGCATAGGCCAGTACCCCTCTGGTGCAGGAGCCCAATGGAGCTGGAAGAAAGATAGCCTGTGATAGCCTATGGAAGGGGCTAGGCTGTCTAAAGTTGCACAGTGAAGATAGAGAGTGGGTGACCTGAATATTTCTGGAGGTAAAGACGTCAGAAAGGGTGAGCCCAGTTTTGAAGGAGACTCAACCCCTTGCTCAGTATGAGGATAACCAAAGAGAAGGAGTGAAAGTAAGATATCCCAAGAGAATAGGACGAGAGTCAAGAGAAGGAGAGAAAGTGAAGATACCCCAAAAGAGGGGAACATGAATCAAGAGACCCCAGAATAGGGGAAAAGAGTGAAGACACCCTGAAACAGGGATGAAAGATAGAAACAAGAAAGAAATACCCTGAGTGGAGTGGAGTGAAAGAGTATGTGAAGCCCTGGAGGGGAACTGAAATGCTCCAGAGTGGGGTAAACAAATGAAAATTGTACCCCAAGGTTTCAGGAGAAAGAGAGCCTGAAATACCTCAAATATTATTTTATTTGGAACTACTTTTCGAACATTTAGCCAATACAGTGGCACCTGAAGAACTTTGTATCCATGGGAGACAACCTGGAACAGAAGTCCAGCATCTTTTTAGTTGTTAAACCCTTCAGATGTATGTGTGTGATTTACCCTGACAAGAATACCGTATCCTCCTTGAAATGTGAGTTTTAGAATAGTGAACCCAGCACTTTGAGTTAATTTTCATTATTTTATTTTATTTTATTTGAAGCTGGCCAAGAGGTCAGCCTAATTGTAAAATAATAATAAAAAGATCCATGAACATGATGTCCCAGAGTCCTTCTTCTGGTCCGCCACAGCAGTTTAAGCCTGTCTCTTTTTCTCTATTCTTGTTATGACCCTACTTCCAAACCCAGGCCTCTCTAACTCACAGTCGGCGCTACTGAATGTTGGCAACTACTGTCTAATCGCTGTCGTTTATAGTGTGAGTGGTAAGTGTTGGCTATCTAAATTCCCTCAAGGGCTTGCTATAACTGTCCCTACGCTGACCAAGGGTTTATGTACTAACGGGGAATCTGAATAGTGCCCTGCACTTTCTCATTTGGATTCAGGCTGGTTCAATCATGCCCACTACTTCTCTTCTACTCTTACCATTTAATCTTTCCCCTTTCTCCTCTCACCAATCTTCTTTCCAATGTTTCACTCCTCCTAGTTCTTGCCTCCACCCTTTGTTTTTACTTCTCCTCCCACTGTGCTACTCCTCTTCTGTTACTACTCCCCTCTATAACACTACTTCTCCCCTCCTCGACACTATTACTCCTTGCTCCCACTACTTCTCTCCCCATCTACTACTGCTCTCCTCCCACCACTGCTCTCCTCCTCCCACATCTACTCTCTTCCTACTACTGCTCTCCACATCCTACTTCTTCCCTCCTCCCACCTGCTACTAAAACACCCTCCTTTCACTCTGTACCATTCAGTTCCGTTCACTGCTTAGACAAATCTTACTATTCACTCACTACACTAACACGCACACTCACACTGCAGAACCACTTCCACTTCTAAGCCATTACTTCATCTGCACCACAAATCTCCTCCACAAGCCTCTGCTCCCTCCTTGCTACTCTCGTGGTCATCGTCCACCTCTGACCTCACCTGTAACACATTCACTTTCTGTTTCCTGTCCCCTGCTTAAGTTCCCCATCCCCATGTGACGATTTGCGATCCCTCCCTGTCGAATCTAGCTCTTTCTTCCCCAGCTGGGGCATATATGCACGGGGGAAAGTCTTGAAAAGGTGGCTAAGTCCCGCCCACTTGCTCTGCACGGTCTCGCAACATATCAAAGAAAGCAGCATAGATTATACACTGTTCCAGCTTTTGTTATATGCCCTTTTTGATGGGGTTCCCTGTTAAGTCTCTTTGAGGACGGTGGGTTGTGCTCCCTTTTTGTTCCCTAGGAGTCTAGAGGGTCTTTGTGTCAGTATGCAGGCTTGCCGGTTTCTTTAGCAGCTCTGCAAGATCTTCCAGACTCCTCTCTCTCTGGGTAGTGTAGTGTACTGCCAGTGCCTCTGCCGTTAGTCGGTGGCGGCGCATCGTCTCGCAGGCGACTCACTCTCGTTCTTTAACTAACTTTGTCCCTTGAATTGGTGCTGTCTTCTTTGATGCGAATGAATTTTTGTATTTGGAAGCAGGCATTCTAGAAAGGACAGCAAGACACAGGTAAGAATCTAATAAATGAGGCAAGGCTGGAGACAAGAGTCTGCAAACAAACATGCTGGCACGGGGTGGGGGGTGGGAACTGGGGCCGTTGTAGCTGAACTGTCCCACATGACTAGGGCTCGCTCTAGATTCCTCCATCCTCCCCAACCATCTGAAGAAAAGAGTTCCCCATCCCCTCTGACAAGGCCAGGTTACGGACCTAGTCACTACCTTCTTTTGTTTTGAGTCCCCCCACTCCGTCCCTGGTGGCTTGCTGCCAGATCTCCTCCCTTAACCCCACTGATAAGGCTCTTCTTGGCCATTGAACTTCTCAGAGACACTAGTCAAATAAGGGGAAATCCATGCCAAGTAGAGTCCGGGCATTACTACGATCATTGGCATCTGTACGTCATTGACAAGTACTCATACAGTCAGAACAGCTTGTAGGTAGAGATCAGCGTCTACATGGACATAGATTATCTGAACAGGGTTTCTGGGGTTTCGTTCATCAAAAGAGTGATTCGTTAGTCATCTTGCTCCCCAAGTCCAGAGAGGCTTTGGCCGAGAGACATTGGGGCTCCACAAGAAGGGGGCATTTTCTATCAGTATCTCCCATAGTGCACAATGCCCAGGCTCCCGGATACAGTTCACCGTCTTCTTCTGGGAACAGATCAGCGAGGTATTTGGGGATTTGGTCTGGTCTGTATTTATCCACTTAGCAGGGTCTTCTTCTGTTTGGTAGAGGTGACCGATCTCCATAGGATCCTCCTTTGGTTTTTCCGGACAGAATCTAGCTAGGTGTCCCAAGCCATAGCATCGATGAACTCCGGTACAGCGGGAGGTCCAGGTTTCCGGCCATCTATGGGAGTATGTGTCTGTGCTCTATCCTTGGTTGGAATCGGAGCACTAGGTCCAGGTCGCTGGACCCCCGGGCTCCTCTCTCTTACGCTCCCTGATGTTTCTTCATCGCCTGTTTTCTTTTAATCGCCTGCTAGTCAGCATTAGTGTTTTGAATGGCCTTTTGTAGGGTGAGCTTGTTTAGCTGCCAAATTACCTTTTGGAGGGATGGGGCAGGGAGTCTATGAATAGTTCCAAGACCAGCCCCTCTTTTACTTCTCTGTAACTTGGGAGGTCTTGTTTTTTAGCTATTTATTGAGTAGGTCTTGCATTTAATATGGGCATTTCAGATACAAAGAAGTCAGGGACAAAACCAATAATGCTCTCGTAGACCTTCCAAAATGCCCCTTTTAGATCTTCATGCATAGTCTGACTATTCGGACTTAGGACTTGGAATGCTTGTTGTGCTTCACCTGTCCACACAGGTGCTATGGACCACCAGTTGCAATGCCAGTCTGCAGTCTCAGCAACCCTGTTACGCTCACCTGGTATCCATGGGGACACCACTTAGCCCTGGTTGATTGATTTGCGCCTGGAACCCTCTTTTCGATCCCGGGTTGTGCCTTTGATGGAAGTCGGGCCTGAAAGCAAAGGAGGACTGGATTCAAGATCAGGTAAGGTCTTCTCCCACCTCCCCTGGGTTCGACCCTTGGGCCCTCTCCTCACCTTATTGTAATATTTGGCATGCTTTCCGTCCTGCCTTCTTTGCAGGGGTGCGTAGTCTTCAGTGGGCTTGGGTGACCAAGTTACTTCACTGGTGCAAGCCCATTCTTGTGTCTTTAAGGTAGGTCTTACTGCAGCAGTCTTTGTATGTTAATGTTCTTGCTTTTCTTTCTTTTGTGGTTAATGTCTTTTCTTTTTCCCCCCTAGGTGAGCGGGAGATTCGGCGTGTCGTGCTGGTTGGATTGAGCGCCTGCTGGTAATGGATGGCGCTAGAAGCGCACTACGATTCGGTAAGTAATGCGCTATGCGCGGCGCTGCTTCGGCTTGTACTTGCTAACCTGTGTTTCTTCTCTCCTTACAGGTTGCGATGGTCTTCTCCGGTGAACGTCGTATTCCAGAACGATGCCGGCCAAGAGGTGGCCAGCCAGGTGAGGTTCTCGTGATGTTTGAGGCTTATGCCGCGCCGTAAGTAACCTTTTCTAATGTTGTCTTTCTCCCTCTCCTTTCAGGTTGTTTCGTTCCAATGAGTATGCGGTGTCCAGAAGCTGCAGACTGCTGGATGGGTGACCGCGAGTAAGCGGAAGCAGGGACGAGCGTCGGGCAGATACAGGATGGAGTTTTCAGGTAAGAGTCTATTAATGATGTTCTTTTTCTCCTCTGCAGGCTCGTTGCTCCGATGATTGCCGGTATCAAGGACACTGGACACAGTGAAAGTTACGCTGCAGGCTGCAGAATAACACAAAGCGTGTTCTGTTGCTTGGATGTGGTTTGCATAGCTTCCCAGCAAAGTAGTCCAGGTATAGTAGACCCAGGCTACCACACCCACAACACTATACCGCATAGTCTAGTTCTAGGGAACTAGACTGTGTGAGTGCCTCCATGTGGATTGCAGGCCCAAGGAAAAGTAGTCCCCTTCAAAGATGTTCCTCATACTGAATATGGCACCAGGACTGACTCCAAGAGAGTCTTGGAAGATGGTGCGAGGCCCTAATGGAACCCCAAACCCTGACCTTACCTAGCATTTGGACATGCCTGTGGGGGTTTTGGTTAAGGGTTGTGACAGTACTCCTCCCCCCCCTCAACCCCCTCCCCCAAGGCCACTCACATGGTGGTTCTTCTGCCTGGTCCTGGCTTGGTTGGAAAGTTCTGATGAAATGCCTTAATCAAACGTGGTGCATGGATATTCTCGCTAGGTTCCCAGGATCTGTCTTGAGGACCGTAACCTTTCCAATCGACTAAGTAATATAATTTGGACCTGGTAGATTTAGAGTCCAAGATTCCCTTTACTCCGAACTCTGGTTCCCCATCAACTATCACGGGTTCTGGTGGTGTCATAACCCGTCTACCGGGTTGTACCGGTTTCAGAAGTGAGACGTGGAACACCGGGTGGATTCGCATATTGGCTGGTAATGCTAACTTGACAGCTACTGGGCTGATGATAGATTTGATGGAATAAGGTCCCAGATAGCGAGGACGAAAGGTCTGGGTTCCTTTTATGGGTGCGTACTTTGCTGCTAGCCAAACCTTGTCTCCTACTTGATAGTCGGGGGGGCCTTTTTTCGGTGTTGGTCAGTGAATTTCTTTTGTCTGTGCTTGCCTTGGATTAGATGCTCTGTTGCCTTTTAAAGGCCTGAGAGATGGTTGCATGAAGAGTATTTACTGCTGGCATTTCCAAGCTGGGAGGAAGTTCTAGTTCGAAAGTACGTGGGTGTCTGCCGTATAGGGTGTAGAAAGGGGTTTGTCCCGTGCTGGAATGCAACAAATTGTTCTAAGCATATTCTGCTATCCATAATAAGTCTCTCCAAGTCCCTTCCACCTGATGCAGCATGCACCGCAAGTATTGCTTGAGGGTCTGATTGGTTCTTTCTGTTGGCCATCCGATTGGGGGTGGTGGCTGGTGGATAATCGGATGTTGATTTGAGCCATAGAACAACACTTTTTCCAGAAGTTGGACACAAACTGGCTACCTCGATCAGAGACCAGGACCGATGGGAAACCATGTAGCCTAATAATATTTTCCAGGAACACTTTTGCTAAACTGGATGCATCAGGGAGGCCTTTGAAAGGGATAAAATGTGCCATTTTTTTAAACTAAGTCTATGACTACCAAAATAGTGTTGAATCCTTGACTGGGAGGCAAGTCTGTAATGAAGTCGAGCGAAAGTGTGTGCCATGGTGCGGAAGGAATTTCCAATGGTTGAAGGCCAGCTGGTTTCTGCTTTTGCGATTTGTGTTGTGCACACACACAACACGACTGGACATACTGGATGATGTCTTTACGCCAAGTAGGCTACCAATAGTTGCGTTTCACTTTGGCTAGGGTTTTGGCGATTCCGGGGTGATCCTCCATCAGGGAATCGTGGTAATCCAAAATGATTTGCTGTTGTAGTTCCTTTTTGGGCACATATAGACGTTCCCCAAAATATGGCAACTGGTCTGTAATGGTGTGTTATTCTCCTTGAGTACGCCATTCCAGCAAGGTATTAGGACTTATTAAACGTTGGATCTCGTTACGGAGTTTGGTTTGTGTCAAAGCTGTCGTGAGGCCTAAGAGTTTGTCCTCGGGAATGATGGCTACCGGATCTGGAGTTGCATACACCTTTTCGTCAATGCCCATGCAAGATAAGGCGTCAGCCTTCCCATTCCTCACTCCTGGTCGATATATGATTACATAATCATAGTCTGCGAAGAAAAGGGTCCATTGCAGTAGACACGAGGATTGAGCCTTTGCTGTTTTCAAGTATTGCAGGTTCCGATGGTCCGTGATTACTGTGATCGTATGTCTGGCCCCTAAGAGATAATGTCGCCATGCTTTGAAAGCGGATTTAATGGCCAGGAGCTCCTTGTAGGTGAAGGCATAATGGAGTTCAGGAGCTGAAAACGCTCGTGACCAGAAGGCCACCGGTGTAACTGGCCAGTTTCAGGGACTTTTTGTGAGATGACAGCCCCCGTAGCCATGCTGGAGGCATCGGTTTCCACGATGTAAGGGAGGTCTGGACGAGGGTGTTGTAGGATTGGAGCGGAAGTGAACCTTCTCTTAAGCTCTTGAAAGGCTCTTTCTGCTCCTTCTGTCCACATTAATTTTGTATTGTTTTTTCGTAGTAGTAACGTAATTGGGTGTACAATTTGAGAGAAGTCTGGGATGAACCAGCACTAGAAGTTCGCAAAGCCCAGTATGCTCTGGACCCCTTTTAATGAAGTTGAAGAAGCCCACTTAAGAATGGCATCTACTTTATGTACATCCATTCTGATGCCTTTCGGAGTGAGGATGAAACCAACGAATTACACTTCGGTTACGTGAAAAAAGCATTTTTCAAGTTTCGCATATAGTCGATGTTGGCGGAGTTTGGTGAGAACAGAGTGGACGTGCTTGATATGATCTTGTCTCGAGGCTGAATACACTAGGATGTCATCTATTTAGACCAAGGCGCAAACATCGATTAATTCCCGCAGGACATCGTTCATGAAGTATTGGAACGCCGCGGACCGTTGCAAAGTCCAAAATGCATTACCTGGAATTCATACAAGCCATATTTGGTACGGAAGGCGGTTACCTTTTCTGTGGTCGGCTTGAAACATAAGGGAAGCCCCATCTCTGCTGCCAGTTCTTGATCAGTATAGTTCCCAACTGCTCCACTGTTAGGCAGAAACCTGTGCAGTTCCCTTAGGGACCACTACAAAAGATTTAAGACTACAGGTGTTTGACAGTAAAACCACTTGGTAGCAGTCTGTACCACACAGATTCACTTGGTAGCTGTGGCTGAGCAGTCAGACGTCCCACAAGAAGAGTTAGGCAGTATATAGAGTATACACAATAGGTACAGAGATACAGTAGCACAAGCAAACACTGACCAGAGCTTTGGTGTAAAAGTATATAATTATTTATTTAAAGACACACTTGTAATTTACACTAGCAACAAAGAGGTAAGTAAATTCAGCACACAGTCACTATTATATATATATACAACCCTAATTACTTATTAGACAAGTCTTAATGAGAAACACCACTTATTTTCAGACAGAGGTGAGTACTTAACATAAGATGGCACTCTAATAAATTATTAAAAAGGGAGGGAAAAAGGTAAAGTTATGGAAGCACAAAAATGTCAATACTTTTAAAAGAATCACAGTAAGGCAGGATAGGCAGAGTTCTACTGGAGAGCAAGGAAGTCAATTGCAAGGCCCAGCTCTTGGAGAGAGCAAGCAGAAAGGGTCCAGGTTCACACAGTGGGGTTATGCCCAAAGAGTCTTGTAGATAGTTCGCACACAAAGGATGAAATTAAAGTCAGGAAAAGTTAGCTAGGTTGTCCCAGGCCAGCCCAGGTTAGAAAGTCGAGGCTTTTCTGTCACCCCGAACGATCTGTCGCGAGGGAAGCCAGGCGGGACACTGTACCTTAAGTGTAAAGGAAGCTCCAGCGGGGGCAGTTGTTCCTGGCAGCGGGTGCAAGTCGGTGTTTCGTCCAGAGGAAGAGGAGGTCTCGCCATGGAGGAAAGATGAAGGTCGCTGCACTGCCAGGAAAGAAACCAGCCGCGGAGGTCTCTCGGTTAAAAGGTACTACCCTTCTCTCCGCCGTAGTGGTAAGCCGTGGTATTCAGGTTGCCGGGGTGCTTGTCACGGGCAAGGCGGCCACGAGATGCTCCAGGAAGGTGAAAAGAAGGCAAAACTCGTTATCCCCACCAGTCAAAGGAAGAAGACTCTCCGGACTGGAGATCTCCTCTGTAGTCGGGAAAAGTGGTGAGACGGTTCAGCATGGCTCCACCGGTGGTGTCGTCGTTGCAGGTCGGCTCAGCTTCTCCCTCCTCAGATTCTTAGGTCTTGTGGAGACTTCTGAAGTTCCAGTCCCCAAAGCCCTGCTTTTATGCAGCAAACCCCCATTCATTCAGCCTAGCTGTCAATCAAACATGCTAAGTGGTGAGCCGGCCGGCTCACCACTTGGGCCAATCACACAAGAGTACGACTTGAGTTGCAAAGGCAACTCAGTCCAGGGTGCCTAAACCCCCTCCCACACTCCCTGTGGTACCCAGACACAGTGGCACCACTTTTGGAGGCTTCTGTGGACAAGCCCGCCAAAAAGTGGAACAAAGGGCTCGACTTGGGTTGGAGTCACAGAAGAGAACACAAACGCCATTTTAGAATCAAGTTCTGGCAAAAAATACCAACCGGTGAATTCATATTAAATAAATAAACTGGCGGTATGTTCGAGGCTATAGGAATTAAATAAAGTTGGTAGCCTCGAACAATGGGAAAATCCTATAGAGATATATTTGCGGTAGAATATAAAAAGTAGTATCCACTGCCACCAGCCAAAACTCGATCAGGGGGGACGGAGACGTGCCCCCTCGAACAACAGAGCCCGGGGCAATCGAATTGCCCGGACCAGTACGTCCACAATATGATGGTTTGTACTGGTTTCTGTTCATAATTTGGGACTAGTAAAGCCAATGGTGACTTTACATGCCCTGGGAGACAGTAGTCAGTCCCAGGGTATGGAGTCTATGTTGGGGGGTCGCTACGACACCCCTGGGTTACGGCACGGAGGGTGCTGTGTAACCCACATCAAAAACACATGAGTCCCTATGGAGTAAAAGACCCCATAGCCCATAAAACACATGGAAAGATAAAGGAACACCTCAAATCATGTCTAAGAGTGGGAGCAAAAGAGTCTCACTCTTAGCAGGAGAAAAAATAAACCCCAAAAATCCAGCAAAGCCGCTGGGGACTCACTAGGTTAGGGAAATTAGCCTTTACAGAGAATTCTCCCTAACATCCGCTGCCTATGTATGCCTCAGCGGCGTGCATCCGAGATGGTTGTTGATTGATTAGGATCACTGGTATTGCAAAGTGTGAGGTTGGTGACTCTTTCTTCTCACTCGACAAACTGACCTCTACATTTGTCGAGCTTGGTAGTTTTCCGACTCCTTAATCTCGTCTTTCTCCGTGGCCCCCTACGGTTCTTCCTGGGGGCTTGACTGGGCAGTCCTTGAGGAAGTGTCCTGGTTTTCCGCAGTACAAATATAACTGCTGTTGCCTTCTCTTGTCCCTTTCTGCTTTTGTTAACGGTGGTCGTATACCTCTGATTTGCATGGGTTCTACAGTGTTTTCATATATGCGTGGAGCGCTGTCCTTAGGCCGCACATACGCAGCCCGAGTGTCTGACCTAGACGCCTTCCGGTCTTGTAATCGGTGATCTAGTTGCACAACCAGGTTAATAAATTTGCTACAGTCTCTAGGAGGATCAACCACCAGGGCCAGAACGTCCTGCAATTTTCCTCATAGGCCTCGGTGAAACAATGTGGTTCGTTTGTCTTCGGGCCACCTCGTTTCAGCAACTAACCTATTGAAGGTTGCAATGTACGTTAATAAATCTTGATTTCCCTGCCGGAGTGACAAGAGTTTGTTGTCTACTGCTTGCTCTTGGGTATGACGAGCAAAGAGCTTCTCCATTTCCCACTGGAACCCCCCAAAGTCATGTAGTAATGGATCATCATGGCTCAAAAGAGGCACCGACCAATCCGCTGCACTTCCGCTCAGGTATGACAAAACAAAAGCTACCCGTGCCTGATCGTTGGGGAATGCACCAGGTCTGCAGAGGAAATGAAGACGACATTGATTCATGAATGTAGCATACTTCCTAGGGTTGCCTGAGAATCGTTCCGGTGACGCTAAAGGAACTGCACTGGGTAGTGTAATATGTACTGGAGGGGTTGATAAGGCGGGTGCTTGTGCCGGTGGGTTTTCCAGGCAATGGATTTTGTCTGGTCTTTGATTGTAGTAACTGCCTGCTAATTTCCTCGGTGCAATCCTTGGTTACAACTAGGTCCCTCGTAGAGCGTTAGTCTCTTGCCTGGCTGAATGAACTTTGGCGCGTAACTGTCCTAATAATTGAGCCAATTGGTCGATTTCTGATTTCTCCACGGCGCCCAGGTGGATTATGTTATAGAGGCTTCGCGTTTCTGTTACGCTCACCTGGTAACCACGGGGACGCCACTCAGCCCTGGTTGATTGAGTTGCGCCTAGAACCCTCTTCCCCATCCAGGGTGGTGCCTTCGATGGAAGTCGGGCCTGAAAGCATAGGAGGACTGGATTGAAGATCGGGTTAGGTCTTCTCCGACCTCCCCTGGGTTCGACCCTTAGGCCCTCTCCTCACCTTATTGTAATATTTGGCGTGCTCTCCGTCCTGCCTTATTTGCAGGGGTGCGTAGTCTTCAATGGGCTTGGGTGACAGAGTGTCTTTAAGGTAGGTCTTACTGCAGCAGTCTTTGTATGTTACTGTTCTTGCCTTCCTTTCTTTTGTGGTTAATGTCTTTTCTGAGCAGGAAATTCGGCGTGTCGTGCTGGTTGGATTGAGCACCTGCCGGTAATGGATGGCGCAAGAAGCGCACTACGATTCGTTAAGTAACGCGCTATGCGCGGCGCTGCTTCGCCTTGTACTTGCTAACCTGTGTTTCTTCTCTCCTTACAGGTCGCGATGGTCTTCTCCGGTGAGCGTGGTATTCCAGAACGATGCTGGCCAAGAGGTGGCCAGCCAGGTGAGGTTCTCGTGATGTTTGAGGCTTATGCCGTAAGTAACCTTTTCTAACGTTGTCTTTCTCCCTCTCCTTTCAGGTTGTTTCGTTCCGGTGAGTATGCAGTGTCCAGAAGCTGCAGACTGCTGGATGGGCGACCGCGAGTAAGCAGAAGCAGGGATGAGCGTCGGGCAGATACAGGATGGAGTTTGCAGGTAAGAGTCTATTAATGATCTTTTTCTCCTCTGCAGGCTCATTGCTCCGATGATTGCCGGTATCAAGGATACTGGAGACAGTGAGCGTTACGCTGCAGGTTGCAGAATAACGCGAAGCGTGTTCTGTTGCTTGTGTGTGGTTTAAATAGCCTCCCAGCAAAGTAGTCCAGGTAAAGTAGTCCCAGGCTACCACACCCAAAACACTATACCGCATAGTCTAGTTCTAGGAAACTAGACTCTGAGTGCCTCCACGTGGACTGCATGCCCAAGGAAAAGTAGTCCCCTTCAAAGATGTTCCTCATACTGAATAGGACTGACTCCAAGAGAGTCTTGGAAGATGGTGCAAGGCCTCCGAGGCCCTAATGGAACCCCGAACCCTGACCTTACCTGGCATGTGGACATGCCAGTGGGGGTTTTGGTAAAGGGTCATGACAAACCCTTTTAGAAATTGATAAAGAAGGTGGAGGGATCTTCTTCAGTGGAAGCTTTTATAGGATAGTCGGGGATATCGTAGATTGCTGGCCATCATGCCCTTCAAAGCTGCCAATGTTTCCTGGTGTTGGCAGCTGATGTGTAGCTGCACTTCGAAGAGGGCCTGTAACAGGTCTTCTATCTTTGTCTCGGGCAGTGGTTGTTTTGACCCCAACTACTAGAAAGGGCAGCACTATTTCTCCTTCTTTGTCTGAGCTAGTGGAATCCCTCCGCTGTCAGAAGGTAATCTCTGCCTGAGGATCTGGTAGCCTGCTTCCACTTGCTTGGTTTCTTCTCCACAGGCTAGTCTTCTCTCTGGCCTCTTGTATGTGTTCCAATATGGTCCTGCTGGATGCCTCTGCCAAGATGGTCTTCTCCTCAGCTGAAGGTATCAGGGCGGGTTCGATATCTGCCTCTTTCTTCTCTGTGGAGTCCTCTGCCTACCGAGTCCAGGCTTAGGAATTCTAATTTCACTGCTAGCTCCCAGATTTCTCTCTCCCAAGCATCGATATGGCCAGTTACCTAGGAATCTCCTGCTTTGTATGTCTCATCCGCAGTTCCCTTGGCATAGGCCCTCCTCTGTGGCTTGTGCTCTAGATGAATTCCCACTTCTGACACAACGTATCACAGATGGCCCAGAAATCACTCTTAGTCTTAGAGACAGTTCAAGAGTGTTTATCTTTCTTTGTGGGGCCTAGGTCTCTCTCTCTCTCTCTCTCTCTCTCTCTCACACACACACCCCACACCCCCTTCCCAGTAACTCTTGGTTGGAATGTTGTCCCCTACTGTCTAATCACTCTTTTTGTCAATTTCTCCATCTTCTTCCCCAGATCAACTGTACTCCCCTTCCTCTCCTGAATCTGAAGTCTCTGTTTCCAATTCCTCCGTCAGCGCTCTCCTCTGGGTGTTGAAGTCTCTCTTTTTTTTGTTGAGCTGTGGTCTACCCCGGTAAGAAGCCACCATTACTGTTCCACTAAAGTAGCAGCAAACAGGGCCCCCTTTCCGGGATAGCTGGATTGGGGGAAAAGCCTTTAAGGCACAAAAAAACAACAAAGAGTGCAAGAGCTGAGTAGTGATAGTCACGTAGCAAGGTCCAAAGAAATCTGTGATCCCAGCCAGGGACCGACGGGGAGAAATTTCAGAAAAGGCTGGAAAGGAGTCGTAGCCCAGCCGGGAGTCCTTGAGCAAAAATTAGGAAGTACTAAAGTAACGGTAATCCTAAGGAGAGGATACCGCACTGAAGCAAAGCGCCAGGCGGAAACCAGCGTAAGGGACAAAGCAGTACAGGAGTGGAGGAAGATGAGCGAAGGAAAGCGGGAGAGCCAAGGAGAAAAAGCGCCGCCGGGTGGACGGTAGGGAAGTATCAGATAATCGAGGTGAAAGAGTGAGGGAGAATGCACATGTGAGAGAGCGAGGAAAGGTAGCGTTCCGAGGTGGAAGAAAGGCAAGAAAGTAAGCAAAGCACTAGCGTTGAGGTAGCAGCGAAAGCAAATACCGCAGTTGCAACGCACTGGACCGCCGGCAGGGAAGTGGATAAGAACCTCCCGGCGGCTGCCATCTTGAAAACAACTAGACTGCACGGAAAGACGCGCGGATAGTGTGGTGGCACAATTGATGGCGGAACCTCTTCCACTGATGCCAAAGGCGCCATGCGCCCAGGCGCATGACACTTTTACACAGCGGGTGGTTTCCTAATGGTAAGCTATGTAAACTCCCTTCATAACTCTCCCAGGTTAAGAGTTAATGTTTTAATGGGGAATTGGGATAATGCCTTGCACTTACTTGTTTGGGTTCAGATAGGTTCACTCAGGCTCCCCTCCGCCACACTCCTATTCCCATCCTCCTCCTACTACTCTCCTCCCAACAGTGGCGCCTGGTGAATTTTGTAATTGGAGAAACTTAAAATGTTTCCCCCTAATACGGGGGAGCGACTACGTGCAACAAGGGAGCCCAAACCAAGTAAGGGAGGTTCAGGGGGGTTCACCCCCTACAAACCCTTTAAAATATTGGGTTAAAATCATAAATTCTTTATTACACTTTCTGGTAAAGAAGTGGGTAAAAAGCAACAGTTTGAAATCGGTTTTGTAGGGTAACACATGATAAAATCCAATAGATGCAAGTCATCAACATTGCACAGGAGCAATATATGCATGTATAAAAAACGGTTTCAAGTGCCCGCGCATGTCCATGGAGACAACACCAATACATACCAGTTTTATCATATAAGAACATACTCCTGTTGGCTTTACCAGTACCAAATGCCATGCCACAGTAATATATGTTCACAATGGACCACGAACCAGTACCATGTAGGAACACTCATGCTGCCTACACCCTTGATGCTCAGTACAAAAATGCCATGCCATAGTAAAGCAAAATTGCCATACTGGTCCCACCAATATGGGCCTGTACCAATTGGAACTCTCATTATGCTGCCTTCTCCCCTGCTGCCCCCCAACAAAATGCCATGCCACTGTAAATCTTTGTCCAAACTGGACACACCGATTTGGTGTGTCCAGTTTGGACAGATATTCACCTGACCAATAATAAAAAAAAGTCCTACTGGCATCCCTCCTCTTCCTCACCCCAGTAAGAGACCTGCTGCTCAGCTGGCACACATGCATCGAGGATCATTGATACACCATTACTTCTTTATTCACTCTCACGTTTATACACACACGCAGCAGCATTCATACAACATTCATCCTTCATTAATGATCTCATTCAAATGCATCAGCATTCATGCAGCACCATTCATTCTCTGATTCACAAACGGATCAGCATTCATATGGCACCATTCATTTTGTACTCACTCTCAGATTCACACAAACACACAACATTCATTCTTTATTCACTCACATTCAGCCAAATACAACATTTAGATGCCCTCAAATAAACACTCGCACACACCCAAACAACATACACTCTCATTCATGCACCCACTAACAAACACGTTAAAGCCCACACGCCCTGGATCAAGTCCAGGTCATGGATTGAGTCCACGTGACCGGCCACCCATCCTGGTTTGCGTCCTCCACCCGCCCTGGCTCGCGTCCCCCACGTGATCGCCCACCCGCCCTGGCTCACGTCCCCCACGTGAACGCCCACCCGCCCTGGCTCGCGTCCCCCACGTGTTCACCCACCCGCCCTGGCTCGCGTCCCCCACATTAACGCCCACCCGCCCTGGCTCGCGTCCACCACATTACTGCCCACCCGCCCTGGCTCGCGTCCCACACATAATGGCTCACCTCCCCCACATTTGGCTCGCCTCCCCCACATTCCCGCTCAGCCGCCGTGGCTCGCCTCCCACATATTAAAGCACACCAGCCCTGGCTCACCTCCCCCACATTAGCGCCCACCCGCCCTGGCTCGCGTCCCCCACATTGGCTCGTGTCCCCCACATTAACGCCCACCCGCCCTAGCTACCTTCCCCCACATTGACACCCACCCGTCCCCCACATAATGGCTCGCCTCCCCCACATTGACGCCCACCCGCCCTGGCTCGCCTCCCCCACATTGACGCCCACCTGCCCTGGGTCGCGTCCCCCACATTATCGCCCACCCGCCCTGGCTCGCGTCCCCCACATTGTCGCCCACCCGCCCTGGCTCGCGTCCCCCACATTGACACCCACCCGCCCTGACTCGCGTCCCCCACATTCAAGCCCACCCGCCCTGGCTCGCGTCCCCCACATTTCCGACCACCCGCCCTGTCTCGCGTCCCCCACGTTGCCTCCCATCCACCTTGGCTCGCGTCCCCCATGTTGCCGCCCACCTGCTCTGGCTCATGTCCACGTTCCCGCCCATCTGCCCTGGCTTACGTCCACGTAAATGCCCACCCACCCTCTCGTGTCCACGTTGACCCCCCTCACCCGCCCAGGGTCACATCCACATTTAGGGCTCGCTTCCATGTTGCCGCCCACCTGCTCTAGGTCGCGTCCACGTTCCCGCCCATCCGTCCTGGCTCGTGTCCACGTTCCCGCCCATCTGCCCTGGCTCGCGTCCTCATAAATGCCCACCCGCCCTGGCTCGCGTCCACGTTGACCCCCCTCACCTGCCCTGGCTCGTGTCCCCCACGTGTCCGCCCACCCGCCCTGGCTCGCGTCCCCTGCGTGACCGCCCACCCTCCCTGGCTCGCATGCCCCGCGTGTCCACCCACCCTCCCTGGCTCGCATGCCCCGCGTGTCCGCCCATCCTCCCTGGCTCGCGTGCCCCGCGTGAGCGCCCAGCCACCCTGGCTCGCGTGCCCCGCGTGAGCGCCCAGCCACCCTGGCTCGCGTCCCCCACGTGTTCGCCCACCCGCCCTGGTGCACGTCCCCCACGTGTTCGAGCACCCACCCGCCCTGGCTCGCGTCCCCCATATTCCTGTCCACCCGCCCTGGCTCGCGTCCCCCATATTAACGCCCACCCGCCCTGGCTCGCACCCCTCATATTACCACCCACTCCCCCCGGCTTGCGTCCCCCACATATACGCCCACCCGCCCTGGCTCGCGTCACCCACATTATCGACCACCCGCCCTGGCTTGCGTCCCCCACATTGCGGCCCACCCGCCCTGGCTCGCGTCCCCCATGTTGCCGCCCACCTGCTCTGGCTCGCGTCCACGTTCCCGCCCATCCACCCTGGCTCGTGTGCATGTTCCCGCCCATCTGCCCTGGCTCGCGTCCACGTAAATGCCCACCCGCCCTGGCTCGCGTCCACGTTGTGTCTCGCATCCACGTTGAGCCTCCGTCCATGTTGAACGCACACCCACCCGGGCAGGCGTCCATGTTAAATGGCTGGTGTCCAGGTTGGCCCCACGGGCTGGCGTCCATGTTGATTGCCCACCGGCCTGGGCTCGCGTCCATGTTGAAAGCACACCCGCCCGGGCTTGCGTCCATGTTGCCCACCCAAACCGCCCAGGCTCGCGTCCATGTTTCCCACCCAAACCGCCCAGGCTCGCGTCCATGTTGATGGCTCGCCTTCACATTGGCGCCCACCCGCCCTGGCTTGCCTCCCTGTGTCCACCTACCCGCCCTAGCTCGCCTCCACGCGACCAGCCACCCGCCCTGGCTCGCCTCCACACGATCACCCACCCGCCCGAGCTCACCTCCACATTTGAACCCACCCGCCCGAGCTCGCTTCCACACTGCCCTCCTTCACTCGACCACCCACCCACCAGCCCGGGCTCGACTTCGTCCGTCCAACCACACACCCGGGCTGGCGTACACCCGCCCGCCCATACACCCACCCACCCGGGCTCGCCTGCACACGCTCGCCTCCACCCAGGCCCACCCACCCAAACACCCGCCCGACCTACAAGATCGACAAGGAGAAGGAGAACCAGAGTTGGTGGTATGCCACCATGAACAGGAGACAAGCAGGTGGAAATGCAGAGATATTACCCTGGAGACCGTGAGTGACTGGGTGGCACACTGAACCCATGAACTTTAGAAGCCAACCCTCAAACTGTTAATAACTTTTTAGAAGTGTGTCCTGACACTATATATTTCGATTTGACACAGTAGAGGAGATGTTTGTGTAAAATAAACCCCGTTTTTACCCAATATTGTGTTTGGCAACTTTGTCCAACCCACTTAGCCGTTGACACTACTAAAAGAAAAATGTATTTGTTAGAAGTTGGGCATAATGCTGCTGATGAGACCTGAAGTGCAAAATTCAGTGTAAAGTTTCCTTAATTTCACTTTTTAAAAATGTAGTGCAGATGAACAACTGTCTATAGATTGGTGGTTTAGCATGTCAAGGACGTTCCCCAATTCTATAGTTCTTCACTTTCTTTGCCCTGCTCCATTCCCTCCATTCGGCAGGGCATGTTCCTCGACCCTTTTCACCTGGCGGGCATCAAGAACACCATTGCAGAATCTCTCAGCAGGGAGTTGCGTTCCTGCCACGAATGGGAGCTTCGTCAGGGCCAGGTGGACCTTCTGTTCGGCAAATGGGGAAAACCCCCAGTTCGATCTCTTTGCGATTGTAAAGACTGGAGGGGGGGTTCTGTACTCCTGCTCTCTATATGGCAGGGTAGAGGCACACAGCACCCCAGCCAAGATTCTCTATTTGGTAAACGTGGACAAGCAATCTAGGCTTAAGCACTCAGGAGGTGATGCAGGCAGGTTCCTAAGTACAGTGTAGTCCCCAAGTACCCACAAAGGAATGTCCACACACTATGTTAGTGAAAACACAGTCTTTATATAAATAAGGTTCACGTTATATACACAATCACAATAAGACACTTTGTACTCCGATAATTCTAAATTGGTAAATATATACAGTTTCTATGTGGTACCACTATTACTCTGATTCCATTAAAATTCCTCAACTCTAGACAGTTCAAATAGCATACAAATCAATATAGCAAAAGGTATAACCATAGACATAGGAGGAAAGCAAGGGTTTAGACAATTGGCAGAATACTGGGCCCCTACAGTCAGGCACAGTTCTGTGTGAGTATCCCCCCACCTGGGCAAGCTGCAAATTAGGATATAGCACAAGCCCAGTCCATATATTGTCTATTAGAGTCTTATTTCCCTATAAAAAAAAGGTTCTACCACCCCAATGTACATGGAATAGCAGGGTTTGACGTTGGGTTGTAGACGGATCCTTCTTGAGCGGCTCCCTTTAAGGCAGGTGCCACGGATTATCGAGATCCCTCGAAGAAATGATGAACAAAGACGTTGAGGCAGCAGCTTCGGTCCTGGCGGTGCTCGTCAACAATCCGTCGTGGACGTCCTTCGAAGATGAGGCATGCGGGGCACCTCGACAACGATAGTTTGTTGCCGTAAAGAGTTACTGAAGAACTTTGGCCAGCAAGGGCGTTGGGTCGTTGGAGTCTTTGTGGTCTTCGGGTGGCGGGAAACCACCGGCGGATTCTCCTCGGCGCGTCAGCCGCCTGGACTTTCTCTGGCGGGACAAAGCGGTCATTGGTGATGAGCAAGGGAGTCCTTCGTTCAAAGTGTTCTTAGGCAATGGTTCGTTGCGGCTCTGGTCAACGATTATCGTCGTCGACAGTGATGGACTCCAATGTCCGGGCGCTTCACTTCGTGATTCCGCGGCGGTCCCCGTCCCCGTCTCCGGTCGGCCACCTTTCGAGGACTGATTTCCAGGGCGCTTGGCGAAGGTTAGCTGGTGCACGATCATCCCTCCTTGCTCGGGAAGACGTCTCCTAGCCAGGTCCTCTCTTGGATCAGTTCCTTGAAGGCACAGCAGCTTTCAGATTGGCGAAGGACAGCAGCAGCAATTCTTCTTCTTCCAGTGGGCTTCAAGGTTAAGAATCAACTATCAACTTCAGCTTCTGAACGATTTCCATCAGTGAGAGGTCCCCAGATATACTGTTTGGTCTCTCATTCACTCTGCTGGGTTACACTCAGGCAACCAATCATTCAGAAGGGCATTCATGCAGGCAGGCAGCCAATCATGCTCATAGTGCATTCAGGCCATTTTCCTCCCTCCAGACACTCACAACAAGGAATGTGTATTGGCACAAGTACCCATCCATTCAGCACTTCACACTGCATTCATACCAGTTTCCGGCAGGGCTGTCTCAGACTTTGTGTCACATAGCAGAAACCAGACCTCCATAACAAGAAGTGCATATTGGTCACACACTCCATTCACCCAAGTCCCACACCAAGGGCGTACCCACAACATACAGTCACTGGGAAGGCTCCAGCCAGTCTGGCCTGGTCTTCCCCACAATACCATATATGGAACTTCCACCCAACAGCCAGTCAGGGGGAAGGGACAGAGTCAGGGCTTCCCAGAACTTTTGGAAATCCAGGTAACAGGCAATAGAAAGCAAGAGGCCACAGGGGCCATCTTGTCTCCTGTCAGGAATCAACTCATTCCAATGGCAGGGCCTGGGTATCCCAAAATGGAGGATACTCGGAGCACCTGTCAAATTCAGCATGGAGGTACCACCAGCCCATACCCTGCTCTGTGGGCTACACACAGGTGCCCAAAAACATACACTGGGGTACAGGCTTGTACCCCCACCCATGGGTGCCATAAGGGTATCCCAAGTGTCTGTTCACCAAACCAAAAAGAGGAAGAGCTGCACTGCCAGGAGTTCCACATGGACTCCTGTTCAGATGAAAAGGACTACAGGACAAGGACAGGGAAGCCCAGTCCCTCCAATGCATTTCCAGCATCACAGCGATGGCCGCGAATGCCAAGTGCCAGAGGTTCGCCAGCAGGTTCCCTCCGCTGAGTAACCTGGGGGATGCGTTCTCGTTCCTGTGGGAGGGACGGCTCGTATATGCTTTCCCTCAGTTTCCATTCAGGCGACGTGTGATCAAAACACTCAGTACGACTGCAAGATACTAGTCTCCCCAACATGGCAGAGGCAGATCTGGTATCAAGACCTGCTGAGTCTGTCAGTGGCCCAGTCCATCAGGCTGCCACTGTTTCTGGAACCTTCTCACCAGAGAGGGAGGAGCAAATCTGCACCACGACCTAGGGTCACTGAAACTGGAGGCATGGCTCTTGCAGCCCTAGAGTTTGGGGGTTATGATTTACCAGCAGAATGTAAGGGGATCCAGGCCAGAGCCACGTCAATGTTGAAATGCTACGGCTATAAATGGAAGCGCTTCTCTGTGTGGTGCCAGACTCAGAAGATTATCCCTTTGTGGGTCACGGCCACTCAACTCCTACCCTATTTGCTTTCCTTGGCCATGGCGGGATTGGCACATGCCTCTATCAAGGTGTACCTCGCTGCCATATCCCAGTAAACCAGGTCTCAGGGTAGACCCTCCCTGTGGTCGCACAGAATTGTCAAAGAGTTCCTCAAGGGGCTATTCAGGACTTTTCCACCAGTGAAGGCTCCAGCCCGGGCTTGGGAACTCAATGTAATACTGGCTAAGCTCATGGGAGCTCCGTTTGAATCTAGGCATGAAGTCTCCTGCTCAAGTTCCTCTCAGTTGTTCGTCAACTTTGGGCTTGTAAATCACAGAAGAGCCTTATCGAAGGCTTCCATCTCCTGGTGGGAGCCTTTCATTCCATGATGACAAAGGCTTGCAATGAGTTTGGCCTCACTCAGGAAGAGGAGAGGAAAGACTGTTTTTTGTTTGACTATATGGGGACGAGGCGGAAGGCGGTCTACTCTCTCCCCATCTTGGACCATGTGTGGCAGGAAGGACAGCGCACGATGCGCAATACGTTCACGCAACCTGCGGTCAAGGGCCGCTTAGAGAAAAAGTTCAAGGCGCCGGAGTCAATGGCCAAGTGCCTCACATCACAACCCACTCCGGAGTCAGTGGTGTCAGCGGCGGCCAGTAGGTTGGCACGTAGCCAGCACAAGTGTGTGACTCCCCCGGACAATGAGGGATGTAAGCGAGCTGCTTTTGGCAAGGAGGTGCTTACGGTGGGGGCTACGACGGTCTGGGCGGACAACTCATTGGCGATCATGGCGCGCTACGACAGAGAAATGTGGCACAGATTGTCTCCGCTGCTAGACCATCTGCCTAAGCAGCAAAGGAAGCAGGCGATGCTTCTGGTTCGAAAGGGGGAGGAAGCCTCCAATCATATCATTAATATTGCTGTGGACCTGGCAGAATCCGGGTTCAAACAGATTAATAATGGAGTCGTCCTCCGGCGGTAGGCCTGACTGCGCTGTACCGATTTTAGACCTGAGGTTCAGCACAAGGTGGTGGACATGCCTTGTAAGGGAGAGCAGCTGTTTGGGGAAAAGATTAACGAGGCACTGAAGAATATCAAGGAGGACTTTGATACAGCAAGGTCCTTGGCGACTCTGGAGGGTAGGTGCTCTTTTCGCCCCTTTCGCTCATTTCAGGGAGCTTCGGGGAGCGCCAGCTTTGCAAGATCTCGAGACAAAAGCTACGGTCGCTCCCATATTCCTCCCAGGGTTTCCTACGATCTTTCCAGTCCGCTCAGCAGAACAAGGACTATCAAACTAAGTGAAAGTGGGGTTCATCCTCCTCCGCAAATAGAGGCCGGCAGTGCAAGCAAGCCTCAACAATGACTGCGATTTGGGCAGTCAACTTGGTGGGAGAATGGCGCACCATGTCGATGAGTGGTGTTTCTCTCATGCACCCCTTCTATGTGAGGGTATGGGAACGATGGCGACGCAGCCGCCATAGAATTGCTCCACCACGTTCTGCCGCAGTGTGTTCAGTGGTCTAGTCTTTCCTTCTGTCATGGCCGCCGCCGGCTTTTCAGCAGTCCCCCCCCCGGCGGCGGTCGCGTTGCAACTGTTGCTTTTCTCCTTCGTTGTCAGCGCTCCCGTGAGTTTTCCTCTTGGCTTTTAGCCCCCCTTCTGGCATACTCGCCTTTTCCCCTTTTGCTTGCCTTCCCTTCTCTACTCCTGTGTTACGGGGGCTTTTCGTTTTTCTTTGGCTTCTCTCTGCCGTGCTTGCGCTCTCTGGCTCTTTGGTCTGGCTCTTCCCCGGCCCTTACTTACTTACCTGGATTTCTGCTCTTTCCTCCTCTCTCATGTTCCATTTCACATTTACGGAGTGGAGCAGTTTTGTTCGTGGATTTATTGCTTACCTGTGTGTCCGGAAGAACTTCGACATACCAAACCTCTTCAGGGTTTTTTGTCTTCACAGCTTTTTCCCTTCTGGCGGCTGCGGATCCGGGGCCTCTGTTTTCCGGATATTCTTCCGGTAACCATTCTGGCATCGTTCCGCGGTCGGCCATACCTGCATAAAAAGAAATCAACAGTGAGAGAAAAGAAGAAGGAAGCTTCCCCCACACCCTCTTCAGGTGAGGAAGAGAGTGAGACAAATTATTCAGAGATCAAAGTCGATTTACCTGACAGCTTGCAACGCCAGAAAGATCCCGTAATGGCAACCACCAAACAGGTCCAAGAGCTGGTAGCGGCTGTGCAGTCCTTGAATATGGAAGTGCAAAATTTAAATCAGGAGTTACAGACCATGAAGGCCGAAAACAACGTACTCCGACAGTTAGTGGCGACTTGTGAATCCCGCAATACGGATCTTCCTCCAATGCCAATGTCATCCGGAAAGTATGATGGTTCTTCTAAGAAACTTAAGGAGTTCATTGAGGCGTGTAACATACAATTTGCCTTTCGGCCTACTACTTTTTCTACCGATCTAAGTAAGGTCGGGTTTTTGGTTTCTTATTTGTCAGGGAACGCTTTGGCCTGGGCAAGTCCCTTGGTTACAGCAGATGATCCAATTTTGAGGATTGGAGTGTCTTCCTTGAAAGGTTTAAACAGACCTTTGAAAGGCCAGAAGTCAGGTATATGGCTTGTGAAGAATTGTTGGAGGTCCATCAAAGGCAAATGGATCTATTATCGTACATCACTAAGTTTAAACAACTTGCCACAGAAGCTAATTGGCAGGAACAAGCTCAATTTACCATCTTCAGGAGAAGACTAAAGGAGGAATTGAAGGACGAACTTGCAAGAATTCCTCGTCCGGCATCTTTCGCGGAACTGTTGTCAGTCACTCTACAGATTGAACATCGGATCAACGAAAGGAAGCAAGAAAAGAAGAAGGCCAGAGGGGCCTTCAGTCTTCCCAGTCCTTCAGGATCTCCTACTGGTTCCCAAGGTTCCTCGAAAGAGGAACCCATGCAGATCGGCACTATGAGAGCGCCGCTCACTCCGGATGAAGGAAAGAGACGCCGTGAAACGGGCCTCTGCATGTATTGCGGATCTGCCTCTCATCTACTTCGTGATTGTCCCGATGTCCCACCAAGAAGGTCGGGAAACGTGGTGCCTCGAACCTAAATGGGACCACGGTTCGAGGAGTTGATAAGGGTCCCTATGTAACCTTGTCTATCGCCCCCTCCCGCCAGAATGAAGATACTCGCTTAATGGTGGTTTCGCTGCATCTGTCTTGGGGGCAAAATTCGGTTGACACACTGGCTCTCTTAGATTGTGGTGCAGCAGGAAGCTTTATGGACACAGTATGGGCCAGTAAGATGGGCATCCAATGAGTCCAGAATAAAGAGGAACTCAAGGTAGAAGGAGTGGATGGCACTACTCTCTGTTCTGGCCCTCTCACCCACTCCACTGAAGCCATCCAGGTGGTTATTCAGGATCACAGGGAAGAGATGTCGTTTGATATCATAAGGGCAGCTCACTTCCCCATAATTTTGGGCATTTCTTTGCTCTGCCGTCATAATCCAACAATCGATTGGGCCACCAATACCCTCAGTTATCTCTCCTCCTACTGCATTCAGTCGTGTTTGGCTTCTCAGAGATATCAGACTGCAGTTTTGCAGACCATACACTCGGTTCCTCCTCAATTTTTGGAATACTCCCAAGTGTTTGTCGAGAAGGTGGAACATGATCTCCCCCCCCCCCCCACCGCCCGGAGGACTGTTCTATTGACCTTATTCCCGAGGCTTTAGTACCATTTAGTAGGATGTTTTCCTTGTCCCTCAAAGAGAAATCTGTTCTTTGACAGTATCTGGATGCCAACCTCAAGAACGGCCTAATTCAACACTCCAAATCACCAGATGGTGCCTCACTATTCTTTATCTCGAAGAAAGATTCGGAGGAGCTTTGGCCTTGCATTGACTATCGCGGACTCAACAAGGTCACCATCAGAGACAGATATCCCATGCCCCTAAATCAGACAAACTTGAGGCAGCGAAAGGGGCAGTGATTTTTACCAAGCTAGATCTGAGGAATGCATATCATCTCCTGCGCATCCGTGCCGGAGATGAATGGAAGACCGCGTTTAGAACCCCGTACGGGCTCTATGAATATAGGGTAATGCCCTTTGGCTTGGTCAATGCACCTGCGGTCTTTCAACGGTTTATGGACCAGACCTTTTCAGGCTTTCTATTCCATTCGGTCATCATTTACTTGGATGATATTCTAGTTTTTTCCAAGTCAGTCCAAGAACATTCTTCTCATCTACATGAAGTACTCAGGCGCCACCACAATTATCATCTATTGGTCAAACCTAGTAAATGTCTTTTTCAAGTATCCTCGGTTCCTTATTTGGGGTTTATACTTTCCAGCGACGGCGTTCAGATGGATCCCAAGAAGGTTTCTGCAATCACTGACTGGCCTTCTCCTTCTATAAAGGAGGTTCAGAGATTCTTGGGATTCTCCAACTTCTATCGTAAATTCATCAAGGACTTTTCCTCTACAGTGGTTCCTATCTCCTCTCTTCTCAAGAAAGACCAATTACCTTTTAGATGGTCTGTGGAAGCGGAAGAGGCTTTCAGATGTTTAAAAGGAAAATTTTGTTCAGCCCCCATACTGAAGCAACCTGATCAAACCAAGAGATTCATAGTGAAAGCTGATGCTTCTGCTGATGCAGCGGGAGCAGTCCTACTGCAAGAGCATGAAGGAGTGGAACAACCCTGTGGCATATCTCTCCAAGATTCTAAACCCCAGTCAGAAGAATTATTCTGTGATTGAGCAAGAGCTTCTAGCCATCAAATTGGCGTGCGAGGACTGGAGGCATCTTCTTCAAGGAGGAGTAGGTCCTTTCACCATACGCACGGACCATAAGAATTTGAAATCTTTAAAAAACATGGAATGTACCAATGCCCGTCAGGCACGATGGGCTCACTTTTTTGCTCAGTACGACTTTGAAATTACCTATGTCCCGGGAGTTCAGAATGTGGTTGCAGACTCTCTTTCCCGTCGATGGAACAACGAAAGACCCTCGTCTCCGGTAAAGGAGAAGCTATTCCCAGATCAAGTATTTATCGGAGCCGCAGTGACCTTTCTCTCCCAAGTCAAGGCTGCCAATGAACAATCACCGCTCCATGAGTTTATAACCTCCAAGTATAAGGTTGTAAAGAAGGATGGGTTGGTATTTGTCGACAAGAAATTATACATTCCGTTACCGGATCTGCGCCGTCAAATTTTATCATGGTGTCATGACCATAAGACGGAGGGGCATCGAGGCATGAAAAACTCATGATCTAGTCAGAAGATCATTCTTTTGGCCTGAAATCTCTGCCGATGTCAGAAGACATGTACAGTCCTGTGTCTCATGCGCTCGCAGTAAACATCGATACCAGAAACCCATTGGTCTTCTTGAGCAATTTCCGTTACTTTCAAGACCCTGGGAGCAGATATCCACGGATTTCATTGTAGAACTGCCAGCATCTCGAGGACACACCTGCATAATGGTTACTGTGGATTTCCTCACTAAACTAGCACACTTCTCCCCTCTTCTGGGTCTACCTTCCGCATCAGAAATGGCAGAAGTATTTATCCGAAATGTTTTTCGCCTACATGGTCTACCTACTAAAATCATTTCGGATAGGGGGAGTCAATTCACCTCTAAATTCTGGAGAGCCTTATGTCATCAGTTAGAGATAGCACGGGCTGTCTCTTCAGGCTTCCACCCACAAACGAATGGACAGACCGAGAGACTCAATGGCATTCTAGAACAATATTTAAGATGTTACGTCAACAATGCCCAAGATGACTGGTATGATTTACTGCCAACTGCCGAATTTGCCTATAACAATTCTAAAGACTCAGTTCTTGGTCTCAGTCCTTTCTTTTGCACATATGGGCAACACCCCAAGGGCATACTTCCAGTGTTATCCTCCAATTCTGTGTGCCCCTCCATTGAGGCTCATCTATCGCAAATCCAGGCGGCTCACAAGATCGCTGAAAGAGCATTGTTCGAAGCTCGTTCAAGCTACAAGAAGTTATCAGATCGGAAAAGAACGGAGGTTCCATCCTTTGGACCTGGCTCCAGAGATTGGTTATCCACCAAATTCCTACCTAGATGGGTACGTCATTCCAAGTTATCTCCTAGGTTTATAGGTCCTTTCACTGTGGAATCTCGCATTAATCCGGTAGCCTTTCGCCTCTGCCTAACCAAGAACATGAGTAAGATACATCCTGTTTTTCACTCCTCCTTATTGCGTCCAGCCTCTGAAGACGTCCCCACTGTTCTAGTACCCCGGCACAAAGGAGATGACACCATAACCGAAGAAGAGTATGAGGTGGAAGAGATCAAAGATTCACATTACCACAGAGGGAGATTGGAATTTCTTATTTCCTGGAAAGGCTATCCCTCTTCTGAAGACTCTTGGGAACCCAGTTCACATGTCCGAGCTCCACGTTTGCTGCGGAGGTTCTACCGAGCCCATCCGGGTAAACCGGGGTTCGCCCGCACTGGGGGGGGGGCATACTGTCATGCGCCCCTTCTATGTGAGGGTATGGGACCGATGGCGACGCAGCCGCCATAGAATTGCTCCACCACGTTCTGCCGCAGTGTGTTCAGCGGTCTAGTCTTTCCTTCTGTCATGGCCGCCGCTGCCGGCTTTTCAGCAGTTCCCCCCCGGCGGCGGTCGCGTTGCAACTGTTGCTTTTCTCCTTCGTTGCCAGTGCTCCCGTGAGTTTTCCTCTTGGCTTTTAGCCCCCCTTCTGGCATACTCGCCTTTTCCCCTTTTGCTTGCCTTCCCTTCTTCTACTCCCGTGTTACGGGGGCTTTTCGTTTTCCTTTGGCGGCTCTCTGCCGTGCTCGCGCTCTCTGGCTCTTTGGTCTGGCTCTTCCCCGGCCCTTACTTACTTACCTGGATTTCCGCTCTTTCCTCCTCTCTCACGTTCCATTTCATATTTATGGAGTGGAGCAGTTTTGTTCGTGGATTTTTTGCTTACCTGTGTGTCCGGAAGAACTTCATCGACATACCAGAGCTCTTCAGGGTTTTTTGCCTTCACGGCTTTTTCCCCTTCTGGCGGCTGTGGATCCGGGGCCTCTGATTTCCGGATATTCTTCCGGTAACCATTCTGGCGTTGTCCCGCGGTCGGCCATACCTGCATAAAAAGAAATCAACAGTGAGAGAAAAGAAGGAAGCTTCCCCCACACCCTCTTCATGTGAGGAAGAGAGTGAGACAAATTATTCAGAGATCGAAGTCGATTTACCTGACAGTTTCATTACAATGGACCGATGGGTGCTGGACGCAGTCCAATACGGCCACTCGTGGGAGTTCCGGCATCCGCAAGTCCCTATTCCAGCAGTGAAGGTGTCACAGCCGCATCTACAAATCTTGCGCAGAAGGTGTGTCTTATGCTGCTGAAGGGGGTTATAGAGAAGGTCCCGGTGTCAGAGAGAGGGACAGGAACCTACTCCCATTTTTTTGTCATCAAGAAACCGAACAGCAAATGGCATGCCATTGCACAGGAGCAATATTTTGGATCCCATATTGGATCTATGGCCACTGAACAAACATTTGAAACGGCAAAAGTTCTGGATGCTAACGTTGCAAGACGTAATACCTACGGTTCAGCCGGGGTAATTTTTGGCTTTGTTGGATCTCCAGGATGCTTATTTCCACATCTCGATGCACCACAAACATTGTACGTGGTCGGCGACGAGCATTATGAGTTTCGGGTTCTCCCCTTTGGCCTCAAGTCGGTTCTCAGAACGTTCACCGAGTGCCTGGCTCCGGTGGCGGCTTGCCTGCGCAGGGAGGGGCATCATGGTTATCCATACTTGGACGACTGGTTGGTCAGGGGGTGACTTGTCAGCGGACATCAGAGTCTCTCCAAGCGGCAATGCTCATGTTGCAGCGTCTGGGCTTTGCGATCAACTTCGCCAAATCTTGTCTGACGCCCTCCAAGGACTTGGTTTTTCTAGGGGCCCAGTTTGCTACGCAGCTCAATCTGGGGAAGCCTTCGGTTGACAGACTAGAGAAGCTGTTATCCATGGCGGGCTCTTTTGGCCCGGGAACATTGGTCATGGTCAGAGTTTATATGTCTCTTCTTGGCACCATGGCGTCCTAGATTCCACTCATTCCAAATTGTCGGCCTTTCATGCGGCCGGTGCAGGAGTTTCTCGCTTCAAGGTGGTCACAGGTCCTCGGCTCCTGGTCCGACAAGGTTCTCATCTCCCAGGCGCTGCCGTACGCCCTGCAGTGGTGGACTCGCTCTGACAATATAGTGAGGGGAATGCCCCTGGTGGAGCCGGATTTTCAGCACACGATCTTGACAGACGCTTCCCAGGTGGGTTGGGGGGCGCATCTCAACCAGTTTCAGGTACAAGGCTTATGGTCCCTCAAGGAGGCTTTGTTACACATTAACATTCTGGAGTTGAGGGCAGTACACTGGGCGCTGAAGTCCTTTCTGCCCCTAATTCAGGGCTCAGTGGGCTGGATTCTGACAGACAACACCACCACAATGTTTTATATGTGCAAACAGGAAGGTACGCATTTGCAGCCCCTCTTCCGGGAGGCTCAAGCGGTTTGGCACTGGGCCATAGCATACAGGGCTTATCTAGTGACTTAGTATTTGTCGCAAGTTCAGAACGTTCAGGCGGACGCTCAACGCAGAGACAACATTCAAATGCACGAATGGCAACTGAAGGACACCCCAGTGGTGAGGATCTTCAAGAGATGGGGGTCTCCCCCTCTGGACTTATTCGTCAGCCCAGAAAACAAGCAGTGCAATCTGTTGGCCAGCAGGGTGGCTCATCCGGACCCGAAGGGGGCCGCTTTCTCGTTCCCGTGGAAGTGCCTGTTCACGTATGCGTTCCCTCTGTTTCCTCTGATCCGGAAAGCAATCCAAATGGTTTGCAAGGTTCCATGCAAGGTGATCTTGGTGGCCCCGTTCTGGCCTCAACAGACCTGGTTCTCGGATCTTCTTCACCGTGCAGTAGACGACCCTCTTCATCTGAGGTTGGAGCCGGATCTGTTGTCGCAGGATGACGGAAAGGTGTGGCATCACAACCCGGGATCCCTCAGCCTATCAGCATGGCTCCTGACCACTCTGAATTTGGACACCTGAGAATTCCGCAGGACTGTTGCCGAATCTTGGCGGTTGCAAGGGCGCCATCTACCAACATGTCGTACAGTCGGAAAGTGGAAAAGGTTCTGTGTTTCGATGCAGCCGATCTTGCAGCAGTTAAAGGGGTCGCCACCACAACTTCTGCCGTATCTTCTGCTGTTGGATAAGGGGGGTTTTGGCGTTATCTTCGATCAAGGTCCACTTGGCGGCCATCACTAGGTTCACGAGGAAGCGCAACTCTACACCTCTGTTCAGTGACAGATTGATTAAACATTTCCACAAAGGCCTGTTCCGTACGTTCCCCCCAAAGAAGAGGTTTGCTCCGTTCTGGAGTCTCAATGTGGTACTGTCGGCCCTCATGAAGCCACTGTTTGAGCCTCTGTCCACGACAGCGGTGAAGTTTCTCACATGGAAGGTTGCTTTTCTGGTGGCCATTACATCTGCCAGGCGGGTTTTCCAAACTTCAGGCTCTGGTCATTGACCCACCTTATTTGCGTGTCATGAGGGACAAGGTTCTCCTGTCTACCAATCCTCACTTTAACCCTAAAGTTCTGTCGGGGTTTCACAAGAACACTACGATAGCCTTGCCCAGCATTTTTCCAAAGGCTGCCACACCGGCGGAGAAAGTGCTGCATTCCCTGGATGTCAAGAGAGCGTTGAAGTTTTACCTTGACCAGACTTCGAGGCAGCTATTTGTGGCTTTTGGATCCTCCAACAGAGGGAAGTCGATTTCGAAGCAAGGACGTTCCCATTGGGTCTCATCTACGATTTCCTTCTGCCATGAGAAAGCCGGCAAGCCTTTGAGGGACACTCCCAGGGCCCATTCTACGAGGTCCACAGCGTTGTCGGCGGTGCTTTGGGCAGGCATATTGCTTGGTGAAATTTGCCAAGCAGTGACATGGGCGGCTCTGCATACCTTCACCAGACACTACCGTCTGGGTCAGCAACATGCAGAGGGTGTGCAGGTGGGGCGTGGTGTCATCCAGCGCCTGTTCCAATAAGGTAAACCCTGCAGCTTCCAGGGTTTGGGTTTTTCTAATATTTTCGGTCCTTATTACTGAAAATTGATGTTTTGTGATTATTGGTTCATGTTGCCTGGGGCATGGGGTCTTGGTTGCCTGTTATGCACCTCCAGGTTATTATACTGCTTTGGAGTCAGGCAGCAGAGTCTTTGGGCAGTGACTCAGTTTATGCTACTTTCCAGACCTGTGAGCACTTGTGAACACTTGTGAGGATACTAGTCCTCTTTTGCTGTTTGACTGTTTAAAAGCTGCACAACGCTGTGGAGCGGCCGCTGAATCGCACAGCAGGGTCTTTGGGTCTTCGGGCTCTGCAGACTCGCGTACGGTGGCACAGTGTCCTCCTGAACACCCATCTGAACGTCTCTCGTCAGCCACTGTAGCAATCTGGACTCCGAGGAGATGGGCAACGGAGTCTACGGGCTTGTAGCGAGGAGACGGTAAGATTAAACATTGGGGTGAGGATCCCTTGAATTGAACTGGGTTGGAGACTGTGTTGCGGTTGGGACTACAGAGGACTCTTGGCCTGAAGCGGCTTCACCGCAAGCTTCCCTAACCCCCTGCAATATTAACTATTGGTGTCATAGCGTCCATGCAGAGCGGCACAGTGCCACTCTGTGAACCAAAAGTTTGCGGGCAACAATGTTTGGAGCGCTTCAAAGCGTTGATTCATTAACGCCTAAAATACATTACAGCAGCAAAAGTAGGCCGACCTTACGAAGGGAGCTCCAACAACTGGCGCTCCAATCTTGATCATTCCTGTTGTCGGTCGCAGGCTCAGAAAGTCCCCAGTAGTGGGTAGTGAGTGGAAGTTGGAAAAGTGGGATCTCGGGCACAAAGCTACCATTTGACAAAGTGGGGAAAGCAGTGCATAGGAGCAACTTGCAGGTGTCAATGGTAATGAAGCTCCGGAGCACTATGCTCATGGATGATGCAAGAGCACCAGAATGGGATGGCTCCTTCATGGAAACATCAGCCATCCCAGTTACTGTGGTTTTAGTGAGTACACCAAGACCCATACCAGATTCTGAACCTGAAGCTATGTCCCAGGTGATAAAAGCACAAGTGCATGTGGGACATTCCCATCTATTGGCCAGTTTGGAGGAAGACCTCCAAGAGGAAACCCCTCCATAAGTCAAACATGGAAACAGGGTTTGGAATATACAGTCATTACTAAGAACATTCAGAGGAGGATAGAGGAACACTTCTCTAGGAAAAGCAGCAAGAGCACGAATTATCGAGCGGGGGACCTGGTTACTCTGACAGTAGAGGCCACGGTGAATCAAATAACAAGGCCCCTAGACTTCCGGGGAGTATGGGGGAGACAGTCAGAGTGGAGCGATCGATTGTGAAGGTTTCGCGAATCTCCAGGACCCCCACCTGGAGTCAAGTCCCTACCCTCAAGGGGTTATGGCAGAAGGGGAATGGAGAAGGGAGCAATTGGAAGAAGGGGATACTCCGCCTGTGTCTACAGAGATCTTGGTGAGCCCACAAGTGAATGATTCCACTCACACATCCCTGAGCTTTGACCTAAATTCCTTGGTGTCAGTATTTGAACTCCTAAAAAAAGAGGTACAAGTCCAAGCAGGGATATTGCTTGAATTAACTAAGGAAATTTCAAGCTGTGAATCCTCATTGGTTGGGATCAGTAATACGATCAATACAGTGCTGATACCAACACTGTAAGAATCCCGGTTGGAAATGATCAAACAGGGGCTAGATCATTCTGCAATACAACAAGCTTTGTGCACAAAGAAGAAGGATGAATAAGACATCTCCCAGCAGGTTCAGGACCTCCTGATCCATTTGAAAAGTCCATCTCGTACAGCTCAAAAAGGAGGAGAGGCGGGTGAGGGCGAAATACATCAAACCTTCGACGACACATCCCTATCTGAGTCAGTCTTGGAGGAATTTAGAAGACTGGCCAATGTGGCTGAGGGGGTGGAAGAAGAGGGCTCAGCTCCCACACAGCCTATGCCAGAGGGGAATAGCCAAGGTCCAGAAGAAGACTCATCAAATTGCACTAAAGCTGGACATCAGTTATGGAGAGGACGAAGGCGAGCAAAAAAATGGAGACTAAATGTCATTAGTGTCCCAAACAGAAAAGAGGGGAAAAAAACAAGAAGCTATCCAAGGCAAAACTGAAAAAAAGCAGAAACAAACGCCTTTATTAAAACACTGTCGAGATCAGGAGAAGAAGATCATACAGGGGGCAATGAACTCACTAATCCAATTGTGGTAGTGAGGAAGAAAATGAATGAGAACACATTGAGAGAGAATACGCAAGGAAAACCAAGAAAAGTAATTTTAAAAAAACAAGAAATGTGACTCCCAGCAGCTCCACAAAAACCACAAAAAACAATTGAGTCTACAAATGTGAGTGTGGGGCTACAAACAGATCCTCCAGAGGGTGCTCTGGGTAGCAGCATGCAGCATCTAGGCATTAATCACAAGAAAGGTGCCAGCAGTCCAAGTGGTGTGCTGACAAAAAACAAAGTTCCAGCGAGCTGACAAATGCTCGGTGCGTTAGGGCCACCATGGGCCCCAATCTTCACAAAGACCAAAAAAGCTGGACACACTGATGAAACAATTACCCGAATGACTAGCCCAGGATCGCACAAAGCTTTTTTGAAACTAGCTCACATTTTCTTAAAACTCCAAGGCAAGGTATTATATCAACTACTTTGGATTGAGGAAGTAAGAATTGGGGAAGGGAAACAGACAACAATTAATACACAGCTCAATGGAGCCGGATGTTTGGGGAATAAGGCCATATCCGGTCAAGGTATTAAGGGAGCGTGGCAAGAGTCTGAGAAGATGCGCAGTCCCCCGATGGGTAACGAGGACGCTTTTTCTGACTTTGCTGTCCCGAAACTCTGGTTATCATTGGTCACAAAGAAACCTTGTTTTAAATCTCTATGCAGAAATGTTCTTCTTTCCTTCTTTAATAAGGTGCCTAATCTTTATTTGTTTGCCTCAAAGGATATAGAATATGTACGATTCATTGATATCCGTGATAGCTATAAGGTAGAAATCGGGCTGACCTCAAGGAAAGCTCAAGAAGCGATCGTAGGAGCCGTGAGAGACATGGAGAAATTGCATCTCTTGGTTACCCCAAGCCCACCAGTAAAAACAGAGGGTGGCAATTACCTAACGGTTACTCCGGCAAATTGAACATAGGTGTGGAAGAGTTATCGGAAGGAGAATGCCCCCGGGAACGGCGTTGAGGTCTCTTGGAAACATGCAGAGCAATGCGATCACCCTCCTCTCAGAAATTCTCACACAAGTCCTTCAGAAATTTGGGTTGGGGTAGCATCCTCTTTAGAAAGAACGAATTGCGCCTGATCAGCTGGAACACACAGGGCCACAAAACATTTACATCAAAAAAATAAAGAGAGGTATTATTTAGGGACTCTGACCTAATTGTCCTCCAGGAAACGTGGCTTGTGAATGCTATAGCAATTGAGAGATTTACAGTCTTCTCCCTTCCAGCCTTCCAAAAAGTAAGGGGTAGGCCATCAGGGGGTCTCATAAATTCCTCATTTGGAGAAATCACCCTCATTTATAACAACAAAATAGGCATTCAAGCCTGTAAAGTGAACTGAAGATGTCGCAAGCAAGATCTCCAGATGATCATTGTCAACATATTTTGGAACCCCACAGGAGTTCAAATGCATGACTTTTTGGGAGCTCTATCGGCATTGTTGGAAAACTTCTATACGGGAGCGCCCATATAATCCTTGCAGGGGGATCTAAACACCCAATGGGGGTCATTCCGAGGTTGGAGGTAAGGGAAAAATGATCATCGCTTACCGCTACGGGCTATTCTGACCAACCAGACCGCTATTTACGGCACCATAAAGTACAACATGCAAATAACGGCCTCCTAAAGGCTGAAAAATACCTTACCGGCATGGAGTAAATACCGGCATCTCCGAGAAGGTGTTAAGAACCCTGAGCAGTGTTTACAAGTGCCACAGGTGCACACAATCAGCACAGGTGGAGGCAATGGAGTCAGGGCCAGTACAAAAGGAGCACACCCACACACCACACTCCCTCCCACACCAGGATGATACCAATAGTGGTAGCATTACTGGAGCTGGAGGCCCTGCTTGCAAGGCCTCAACAACAACAACAACAACAACAACAACAACAGCCCCCACCACAGAGCAGACACAGGAGGAGAAGGAGGGTGAGACATGCCCAGCATGCCCCACCAGTGCAACCACCGTTACCACGCCGGCAGCCCCCAATCCCTCGCATCAGAGCCACCCCCTTCAACCTAACACCTGAGCAGATCTGCACCCTGTACCGGCTTGACCGTGACAATATCACCACCATAGTGGACCTGATACACAACGACATAGTGAGCCTCATAGAAATACGCAACGCCATTCCCCCTCTACGGTACTGTCCGTCCTGCACTTCCTTGCCACAGGCACCTACCAGCACACAGTGGGGCACATGCATGGTATATCACAACCCTTATTTTCCCGGATACTGACCCAAGTGCTGGATGCCCTCCTCAAGCATACAAGGGACTACATATCCCTACCACGGACTCCCCAGGAGATATTTGATACAAAAGTTGCCTTCCATGCACTGGCAGGCATGCCAAATTGTATAGGTGCACTTGACTGCACCCATGTGGAGTTGGTGGTCCCGCATGCCATGGAGGTGGCATATCGCAACCGCACGCAATACCACTCCATCAACGTGCAGATGGTATGTAACGCCAGCAAGATCATCACCCATTGTTGTGCCCGATATCCAGGATCAACTCATGTCTCTTTGGTACTGCGGAACTCCAGGCTATATGGAGCGACATGCTGGACGACGTGGCAGGCTGCTTGGTGAGTTGCCTGACTGGGCCCTGGCAGTGCATCAGGGTTGTGAGGTGGGTGGCTGCATACTCCACCTGGGTGGGAAGGGGGGGAGGAGATGCATACTCCACCTGGGTGGAAATGTTGAAGCCAATGCACGATGTGCACCTCACCGAACACTGTGCCCCAAAGCAAGTGAAAAGGCACATGACTACCAAATCCCACAGTGATGAAGTAAGGCCGACACCTAACACTAGCTCTGAAATCTCTTCACTGGCTCCCAGTGGATGCAAGGATTAAATTCAAAACCCTCTGCATTGTCCACAAGGCATTCTGGGGCCTGGGTCCAAAATACCTTCAGCTATCCCTCTGCAAATACCTCCCCTCTCGAGCTCTTCGCTCCTCTACCTCCAACTCACTCAGGGTCAGTCGTTTTTCTAAGAAACAAGCTGGGGGTAGATCTCTATCTTCGGCTGGGGCCTCCCTCTGGAACAGCCTCCCTGCCACTATAAAACCTGAGGAGAACCATCTCCGGTTCCGGAAGCACCTCAAGACCTTCCTCTTTTCTTCTGCCTTCGCTCCCCCTCTCCCCTGCTGATCTGTTCTGTCTTGGCACCGTGCACCTGGCCACCCTCTCTTTTGGGCCCAGGTACCTGCTCATCCTGTCACCCTCCCGCACTGCCTCCAGGCCACCCCTTTTTCTTCCTGCACTTATCGGACCTACCCTGTCTGCTGCCTTAAACCTAGCACTTGCAAATTGCTGGCTGCATTACCACTGTTTGTTTCCTTTATTATTTATTTATTGTTATTTATCTGTTTCTCCTCTGCTTCGCACTTTCCACCTCTCCCCACTTCCATGCACTTTTCCCCTCCCCCCTCTCCCATGCACTTGCGCGTTCTCAATGTCACTGGGCCTAGTAAGATCGCTGTTTTATTCTCCCCTGTTCTCCTCCCTTGCCTTGTCGCGCTCTGAAACACTTGTGTACGAGCGCGATAGAAATAAAATATCAATCTCAACACTACCTGACTAACAGGTAACCAGGCCGCATTCAACAACACATGCACCACTCATCGGCGGCCCTCACACATCGTAAGGGCTTCCTGCACTATGCACTGCATATTCACTATGTTGCTGCCTCCAGCATATCACCACACAGGACAGTCATCCCTGGGAGTGCATTGAGGTGAGCCTAAAAGGGATAGCACAGCGTGTCACTGGTTCTGCACACCCATTGGAGTTCTGCAAGTCACATGGTACTGATCAGTGCAGAATGACGAATATGCTACTGACTACAGCCAACACTCCCTACTACCAAATCTCACAGAACACAGCACATCCATGATTTTACCCCAAGACTGCTGCATGCATATACGATGCACGTGAAACAAGATGTGAGTGCACACCACAAACCATCTTGAAAATGCTACCCCCTCCATCCTTCCATTGCACAGGACACATAGCGGTGCCAGAAATGGGGTCAATGCATCCAGGGACATGTGCGTACGGGCAGAAATCACCTGCTGCCATGTAAGACTAGTTTAGTTGTCCACCATGAATGTACAAACACTTATCTTCATTCCCCTCTCATGCAGGTGATGGTGGCTATCCCTTGAAGCCGTGGCTCATGACCCCTGTCCGAAACCCACAGAACAGGCATGAGGAGGACTACAATTGTTCCCATACCCGTACACGTGTGGTGATTGAGCAGACCTTTGGCCTGTTGAAGGCACGATATCGTTGCCTCAGCCGGTCAGGTGGGGCACTCATCTACAGCCATGAGAAGGTGTCCATGATCACCATGTCATGTGTAATGCTGCACAATATGTGCATCCGTCGGAACGTGCCCCTGCCCCCTGACATGGAACTGCTACCACATGATGATGATGAAGGGGAGGAGGAGGAGGAAGAAGGGGCAGGACAGCATCACAGTGCCGATGCACAGGAGGGACGTGCCGTCGACAAGCATTGATTGGACAATATTTCTGACACACAAGTCAGCAGAGGGTGTGAGGATGTCAGGACATCAGGCACTGGGTGTGGGGATACATGTACACTATGCACTGTACAATATTAAATGACACATGCGCAATTATGAATGTCCAATCTGTTTTTTTTTTAGATGAACAACCGGAGTATTGAAATTGAAGGTTCAAACGTGAAAAACAAACCCTCCACCACCCTTCCCCTCCCCCTCCCACCACAACTCCCAAACACACCCTCACCCCCTCCCACCACAACTCCCAAACACACCCTCACCCCCCCATTCCCCTCACACCACAACAACCCCACACTAGTCCCATAAGGACGACATAGGCCACATATGGATGGCAGCATTGTCACTGTGCGCTCCCAGAGCCAGGGGGAGGCATGTTCTGGCGGGGCATCGTACGTTGGGACCGACGGAGCGGACTGGTCTGGGTGCAGGAGCATGAAGAAGGTCTGTCCTCCTGCTGGGGCTGTCGTGCAGGATGTCCAGCCTCCAGAGCATCTGCTATCCGGCCAAGGACCTCAGAGCCAGTTTGTGCTGTCCGTAATGACCTCACCCAGTGACCTCAGTTCATTCCGCCACTCCTTCCTGGCCTGCCGATTGTCTTGCATGAAGTCATTGATCAGGCCTGTGAGCTGCTGAGCCCATTTTGCATCAATGGCTGATGTTGTGGGCCTGCTGGGAATCGGGCTCCCATGTGTTTCCGGCGCTTCATTAAGGGAACTGGCCACAGGACTGGCATGTCCCTGTGTTGCTCCTTGCCCCATAAGCCCAGGTGTGTCACTCTCACCCGAGTCACTATAGGACTGGGGGTTGGTTTGGGCATCAGGGGTGTGGACGATCTCATATGTGTCCTCAGTTGCTCCGCATGTGGATAAGGGGCTGTCGGCAACATTGAGGGGGGCCGTGGCTGCAATCTCCCCAGCCACACTAGACTCCTCAGAGCGCGGCGTAGGGCATGTGTCTGCCGCCAGTGCAGGGTGGGGTAGGGGTGGTGGTGGGGGTTGTGCACTCTCCACGGGCCTTGCTGGAGCCGGTGGTGTGCCTCCAGGTGTTTTCCTGCTTGCAGGTAGACAGCGCCCCTGCCTTAGCCCCTGGAGGTGCTGGGCCGGTTGCTTGCCTGGTCCTCGCTGTCATGCTCGCTGCCTGTCGGGGTGGAAGTAGGGGCCGGCATGAGTGATTTGAGAGCCAGCATTTGGACATGGCTACAATATCACAATCAGATACTAGTCGGTTATCGGCATTTGGGTGGAGAAGGGCACATTATTCTATGCTTGGGTGGTAAATGCATGCATATGTCTGTGTAACTCATGTTGGCCGGGTACTGTGCTGGCTCACATGCACACGGTTTACATCAACTGCCCTGTGTGCCTTACGGAATGGCTCACTTTGTGTGGTATGTGTCATATAGGTTTCGGCCTCGCACCTGGCGATAGCCTGGGTCACACTTGTTTCGGCATGATTTAAAGGGGGGGGGGTGGTCGACCGGCTGTGACACCTTGGCTAGCCCTTAGCAGTGACTTTCAAAACATTGGCGTTGCCAGTATTGACTTTGGACACTCACCTCCATCAACGGATGACGTTGCCCCGCAGTCCATATCTCCAAACCCTTTGATGGCTTCGGGGCCTATCATGGTCGCACATGTTTCCTCCCACAGCATTAATTTCATGGGCGAACCTGGGCCTCCTCCTGTCTCCAGAGCCTGGCTTCTATTAGCCGAGAGGATGCTTCGCACCCTTTGCCCGCACCCTTTGCCGCAGGTCGTCCCACCTTTTTCTGCAATCCTTAGTGGTGCGGGGGGTGTTGCCCAGGGCGCTCACCTTCTGCGCTACCATAGCCCAGATCTCTTTTTTTTTTATCACCGCCACCCTCCGCATGTCACTGCTGAAAATGGTGTCAGCATGCTCGTGGAGGATATCCACCATCATTTGGAGTTCATCAGGGATGAAGCGCTCCTTTCAGAGCCGGGTAGCTCCCTTTTTTGGTGCTTTGGGCATTCCTCCTTGATGATGGGATCTTTCCAGTGTGTCGAAAGTTTGCCAGGGGTCCTGTCTGGTGAGGATGGCAATGGATTGTGTTTTTAAAGATGGTCACCGTGCTCCTTCCAGTTCCTGTGCGATGACGCTGTTTCCGGTTCCGCAATTTAACGGTGACCGTAAATAACGGTGACCGCTATTTTCGGTCACCGCTAATGCTGCGGTAGTGTTCGCTACGGTGCTATTCATGCCGGTAGAGGGTTTTTCAGCCGTTTTTGCGGCATGGCGCTAAGTTCATTACCGGCATGGCGCAAAGCTTGTGCCCGCAAACTCGCAATAGGGTGCTTTTAATGGTCTATTGCCAGCTCGGACACGCTATTTGCACCATGCCGGTAATGAACGGAACTTACCTCCAAACTCGGAATGAGGCCCAATGTGTCCCTCTAACCCAGGAAAAAGAGATGTTGAGAACACAGTGTGTTAGGGAGAATTCTCTTATAAGGCTAATTTCCCAAACCTAGTGAGTCCCCCAGCAGCTTTGCTGGATTTTTGGGGTTTGTTTTTTTCTCCTGCTGAGAGTGAGACTCTTTTCCTCCCACCCTTAGGCATGATTTGAGGTATGTCTTTGACTTTTTGTGTGCTTATGGGCTATGGGGTCTTTTGCTCAATAGGGTATCATCTGTTTTAGTGTATGTGTTACACAGCACCCTCAGTGCAGTAAAACAGGGGTGTCATAGTGACCCGCAAACATAGACTTCATAGCCTGGGACTGACTACTGTCTCCCAGGGCATGTAAAGTCACCATTGACTTTACTAGTCCAAAATTGTGAACAGAACCGGTACAAACCATCATATCGTGGAAGTACTGGAAGGGGTTAATTTGATTGCCCCTGCATCTGTTTCCAAGGGGGCACTGTCCAGTCCCCCCTTGTCGAGTTTCTGGCTGGTGGCATTTGTTACCACGCAAAGTATTCCACCGGAATATTTCCTATGGGATTTTCCCATTGATTTTAAACACACCACTTTTTTTTTGCCTTAGCAACTCAAGTCGCACTCCGTTCTGATTGGCCCAGTGGTGAATAGTGGTAGGCTGTTGAATGGGGGTTTTTCTGCATAAAAGCAGGGGTTTTGGGACTGGAACTTCAGAACTCACCACAGGACCTAAAAAATCCAAAGAGTGGAGAAGCTGAGCCATCTGCAACGACGACACCACCGGTGGAGCCCTGCTGCAACGACCTCACCACTTTCCCGACGACAAGAGAAGATCTTCTGCTGAAAGAGTCTTCTTCCTCTCAGCTGGTGGGATCAACCAGGTTGCCATTTCGCCTTTCAGGACGTCTCTTGGTCGAATCGCCGTGCCAAGCACCCCGGTGGCCGGATAGCCAAGCTTCACCACTGTGACCGCGAATAAAAGGAACGCACCTTTTTTTTTTTTGAAAACTTTATTTATCGAGTTTTGAATAAGGTTTTACAACTCGTTAAACAAAACAACAAAACCAAACCCGCCCCTCCCAATCTTTCCCCCTTCCACCGCCCCACCCACCCACCTCCCCCCAGACAACGAGCTTCTACTGCACCAATCACCAGTCAATTTAAGGGTAAGAGAAAACGTAACACAACTATTGCAGGTCCAACAGTCTCAGGCGTTGCGGGCACCAAATCACCCTAAAGTCGTCTTTAAGGAATTCCAACAGCTCGCCCCAGTCCGCCGCGAAGCTCTGGAGCTTGTTGAGAGAGGTATAAGTCGCCCACTCCAGAGCCACTATTTCCCACATCTTTCGAAACCAGTCCTGGGAAGCAGAGATCTCAGGGCTCTTCCATTTCCGTGCTATTAACATTATCGCAGCCAGAACGAGTATCGCCTTTGCTTTTTCCCCCCCTCTAGGCTCACCCACCACTTCTTTTGCCCGGAGGCCCAGTAGGATATGTAATGGAGGTCTATCATCGCCCGGGCCAAAAACCAAATCTTGCGCTACCCCTAGCTCCCCCCAGAAAGGTGCAATCTTCGGGCACGACCACCAAACGTGCTCGGCGGTGCCCACCATGCCGCACCCCCTTCAGCACCTCTCCGAGACCTCGGGATACATCTTGTGGAGTCGCGCTGGGTTATAGTGCCATCCGTACAGCACCTTATACCAAGTTTCTTGTAATTGGGAAGCCTTAGCCAGTTTAGGAATCTTTCTCCATAAATCCTCCCACTCCGAAGAGCCAATCTCTCGCCCCACCACCCGCTCCCACTCCCTCATAAAGGGCCACCTAGTGTCCGCAGTTACACTGCCCAAGAGTTTGTAAATATTAGAGATCAGGCCTTTCGAGCCATCATTAGTGAGGAGGAATCTCTCAAAAGCTGTCGTGTCTCGAGTGGCCACCTTTTTAACCTCCGGGTGCATCACCCAGTGCCGAATTTGCGCGTACCGCAATCGCTCAGTCTCCTGGATGGCAAATTCCTTCTTACACTCTTGAAAAGACAGCACTGCCCCCCCTCGGAACATATCTGCCAATTTCCTGCAACCCCCCTCCTGCCACCGCACAAAGGCCCCCCTCTCCAAGCCCGGGGTGAAGTCCCCATTCCCAAAAATAGGGGTGAAAGGCGTTGGGAAAGTAGTCAGGCCCCCCGATCGCACCAAACTGTCCCAGGTGTCCACTAGAAGCTTGGTAATGGCGCTCTCATAAAGATGCCGTGGCCTGAGCGGTTTGGGAAGACATAACATTTCTGCTAGACTACGATGGGCAACGGCCCTGTCCATCCTCACCCAAAGTTTATCCGACGAACTCTCTGCTCCCATCAGCCATTCTCTAATGACACAAAGCTGTGCGGCTTCGTAGTATCTCTGAAAATTCGGCAATGGAAGCCACCCCTCGTTCTTGGGCGCCGTCAAGATCTTAAAGGCCACCCTAGCCCTTCTCCCTTCCCAGATGAACCCTTTGGTGAGCAAGTCTAATTCCCTAAAGAAAGTTGCTGGAACAGGCAGCGGGGCAGCCTGAAATAGATACAAAAGCCTGGGTAACGTGACCATCTTCACTGCGGCTATCCGCCCAACCCAAGAAACCCTGAGATCCCTCCACTTTTGATAGTCCTTTTTTACTGCTTTGAGGAGTGGGGGGAAATTGGCCGCATACCACCCTGCTTTAATTGCAACTCCTCCTTTAGCCTGTCCCGTTCCTCAGCCCTTAGTGTCAGGTTTAACACTTCCGACTTGTTCATATTGATCTTCAACCCCGATGCCTCACCAAAAGACACCAGCAGGGACACACTCGCTGGAAGCGATTCCCTTGGGGCCGTGAACGCCAACAGCATATCGTCCGCAAATGGCGCGACCTTCTGCTGTTCTCCCCCAAAAGGTATACCCTGAATATCACTCGTCTTCCTGATTGCCTGAAGAAGAGGTTCCAGATAGATCGCGTAAAGCATTGGGGAGAGGGGACAGCCTTGCTTCGTCCCTCGCCGCAGAACAATTCGCCTGGAGGCCCTCCCATTAACCATCACCCTGATGCTGGGGTCTTGATAGCTAGCTCGCACCATCCTCATGAAATCCCCCCCGAAGCCCATCCTCTCCATCACTCGGAACAGAAAAGACCACTCCTTTTCCGCACCTAATGCCACCAAGACCGCGGGAGTGTTCGTCTTCTGGGCCTTTTCGACTATGTGAGCCACTCGCCTGATGTTATCCGACGTTTGTCTACCCCTAATGAACCCCGTTTGGTCGGGGTGGATCAGGCTCGGGAGGACAGACTCGAGACGATTCGCTAGAATCTTGGTATACAGCTTTGCGTCGACATTCATCAACGCAATTAGGCGATAAGAGGATCTGTCCTCCGGATTCTTATTTGATTTAAGAAGAAGGGTGACCTTCGCCTCCTCCATAGTAGGAGAGATCCTACCCGTTCGTCTAAAAGAATTAAACAGAGACGACAAGTGTGGGGCCAGCTGTGAACTAAACAGCTTATAAAATGCAGCGGTAAAACCGTCAGGGCCGGGAGCCTTGTGCATGGGGGAGGGCCCTGATTACCCTAGCCACTTCCTCAGCCGAGATTTCTTGATCGAGGGCTTCCCGTGTGTTCTTGCTAATTTCCCCCAATTCCACCTTACTTAGGAACTCTTCCTGAGATGCACTCTGAGGGTCCTGGGAGGCGTACAATGCATCATAGTATTCTGCGAAAGCCTCCTGAATGTCCTCTTGCCTAGTAATCCGAGCGCCAGACTCTGATTTCAGCGCTGAGATTGCATTCCTTGCCCTACTACCCCTTAACAGACGCGCTAAAAAAGCATCCGGCTTGTTGGCTTTCGTGTAAAATTTTTGTCTCGCAGCCAGGAGGGCGCCCTCAGCTTTTTTAGTGCGCAGGAGTTCCAACTGACCCACCACCTTTCTATAATCCCTCATTGCCGCCCGAGAGGGGACTTCACCCGCTGCCTGCCTCGCCACCTCCACCTCAGCTTCCAGCTGCGTTTCTAAGGATTTCAATAATTTTGCCCGATGTGCCTCCGCTGCAATCAATTCCCCCCTAATGGTAGCTTTAAAAGCATCCCACCTAATTCCCTCCCCTGTATCCTCCTTCCTATTGATATCGAAGAATAACTTGATTTTTCCCTTGATATCCCCCCTGACCTCAGGGTCCCTCACTGTGGCTTCAGAAAATTTCCACCCCCACAGCCCCTTTGCCCTCCGACCTAAATCCAGCACCATAGAGACCGTTCTATGATCCGCTATTCCCAACGGTCCAGTCTGAACTTCACGAATACTACCCACCAGGCAAGCCGACACCCATAGATAGTCGATTCTGGACTGCGAACCATGCACCCCTGATAGGAAGGTATAACCTTCCTCCTCTCCCTTGCACTCCCTCCACACATCCCGCAAGCCCATCCGTACTATCCTGTCCCTTATCCCCGCGGACATCACCGCTCCTCCCCCGTAAGCCCGCTGGCGATCCCTGTCCTTCCCCCTATCCCAAGCAATGTTAAGGTCGCCCAGGAGGATAATCTGACCCCATGCCTCATCCTCCAACACCTGCAAAATACGGTGCAAGAATTGTTCCTGACCCGAAGTGGGTCCATACACTACCGCAATCGTGTATTGGGTTTCTTGACACCTCCCCCTCACTATTAAGTACCTCCCTTCATTATCCCTAATCACCCCACAGACACTGAATTCCACTGTGTTTCGAATGGCCAGGGCTACCCCCCTTGCTTTGGTAGGGCCTGATGCATGGAGGATCTGATCAAAGCCACATAGCTTAAGTCTACGTTGGTCTCTAAGGAGCAAGTATGTTTCCTGGAGCCCCAGGATATCTGGCCTCTCCTTCTGCGTGAAATGCTCCAACTTCTTCCTTTTGAGAGGGGTATTTAACCCTCTCATGTTATGCGTTAACCACTTAAGAGAGCCCCCCACACTGTGCGGGCAGTGAGCCCGACGACCGCCAGCTCCCCTTCCCCTCCGCTAGTAGCTCGTTGCCGTTCCACCCACCCCCCCCGCACTCCCCCAGCCCCACCCATGAATGATAACTCCTTCCCGCACAACCCCTCCTCCTACCACAGGCATCTCGCCCTTCTTTATTCCAACATGGCTGCTCCACCTACAACCCCAATGCTTTCACCCACCTTTTAGAGGCCCACCACCCCTATCTCTAACCACAGCACAGAGGGAGTCGATCACTCGAGAACCCTGTCATCTCCAGATTTCCCCGGGCCCAATGGGACCTTATCCTTAGGATCTTTCCTCCGTTTATCCCTTACAGTTGCCCATTCCCAGGGCCTGGGTCTAGATCTGTCAGCCATGCTTCTTGGACACGAGCTTGAGGGTACATCTTCTAATTCCACGCGCAAAAGATCTGCCCCCTCTTGCAATGATGTAATGCGCCTCTGGGTACCCTCCCATTCGAAAAGCAAACCAAAGGGAAAAGTCCATTTGTAGCGTATCGCTTTCCCGTTCAATATCTTCAGTAGCGGGCTCATCTGCCTCCTCTTCAGGAGCGTACTGCTCACCAAATCCTGAAATAGCGCTATCTGTTGACCCTCGAACATGATGGGTTCTTTTAATCATGCTGCTTTGAGGACCGCTTCCTTCTGAGAGTACCTTGCGAAGGCCGCCAGGACGTCCCTCGGCCTTGCCGACTGACCCTTGGGCGGACGCCCCGTCCTGTGCACTTGGTCCAACTCAATCTTTCCAGGTTCTCATCCGCCCAGGATTTCTGCAAAAATGCCTTGGAGCGCCCCTTTCAAGTTCTTGTCTTGTACCGACTCCGGCAACATTTTCACTCTAATATTGATTCTGCGGGAACGATTTTCTAAATCTTCCATCTGAATTTCTAAATTTCTAGTGGCAATGTCCAGCCTTTCAATCGCCTCACTATTCGCTGTAGAGTCCTTGTCCACCTCCTGGAGGCCTCTCTCCAGAGTGTCCGTCCTTTCGCCAAGTTGGCGCAGATCTTGCTTCATTTCTCCTAAGGCCTCATTAAGATCTGCTCGCATTAATTGGGATTGCTCCTGGAAGGTTTTGGTTAGGTTGCTCTGCAAGGCTTGCAGCTCCCCAAGGAATTCTCTCCTATGCAGTATCGCCGTGTCCTCTGTCGCCCCCTGAGGGGGGCCCTCCCCCTCCAACCCACCGGGGGTTCCGTTTCCATCCTTGGGGGCCTGTGCCTGCCACAGTCCATGGAGGGTGCCATGATTATCACCTGGGGCAGGAGGCGGCCTGTTCCCCTTCCCTTTGGCTTTCACGGACATTCTGCACACCTCCCCGCTCTCCGCACGCTCGTTGCTGCCTCAGTCTGTGCTCCCTGCAATCAGCACTCCCCGCGGCGGGAGATCGCCTCACCACCTCTGCCTGCACCACACGCCTGGATCTCTCCTGGAGCCCCCTTAGGTCCTTGGCCACTGGAGCAGCACGGCAAACTCCCACAGCCCCCATCCTCCTCAGGGGCAAGAAGCGATGTAACTGTACCCCCTTTGCCGCTTCAAAGGCCCTTCAACCCAGACCGGGTTAGCAAACCCTGCTCCGGGGCACCCAACACCCAGTGGGCCAGTCCTCTCCTGAGGGACAAATCCCAATGCGTATATAGCCGTGGGGGGGACCAATGCCCTTGCTCCTGCGTCAATTCGCCCCTCCACGGGCCTGCAGGCAGGAGATCCCCCCTCTTCCTACCTTCACTCGCCGAGCAGCCTATTACTCCAAGCACAGCAGAGGTGCTGATATGCAGGGTTCCCGGGTCTCCGATGCCCTCCTCTGCCTGCCGAGGCCCTCCGGACCTTGTTTCTTTATTTCCAGCGCCTTCCCGGATGCCCCGTGGTCAGGCTCCCTCGTCGCCGCAGCTCCGGCTCCAGCCGGGCCCCCGCCTTCCTCGGGGCTGCCGGCAGCGTGCTATCCACACCAGCTTACTCCGGAGCCCTCGGGGCCAGCCCTCTTCAGCAGGGCGACTCACCCCTCCCCCGAGCGGGCCGCAGCACACTTCGGCCGCGCCTCTGCAAGTCTCCCCGCCGTCCACCGGGGAGACACTGATCCCTCTGGAGCTGATCCCCGCTCCGCTCACACGGCCACAGCTGCCGAGCAGGGCCCCGCCTACCAGGAGAGGCCGATCTCCGTCGGGCGTCTCTGGAGCCTCGGCCGCCTTCCCGCCTGCCGGCCTCTGCTTTCCCGCGGTCTCCCCGCACCGGCCAAGCACCTCCAAGTACTGCACCCACGGGTCCCTGCGGTCCCGGACTGCTCGTTCCTCGGCTAATGCTGGGGTGGTGGGAACCTGCTGCGAACGGGTCCGGGGAGCGCCGTCGGCACGTCTACACAGTGCCGGTGGCCATCTTGGAATCTCAGGAACGCACCTTTTAACCGACGAACTCCGCGGCTGGTCTCTTCCCTGGGCAGTGCAACGACTCCAAGTTTCCTCCTCGACGAGATCTTCACTTCCCCTGGTCGAAACCACGAACTGCACCCGCTGCCAGGAACAAATGCCACCACTGGAGCTTCCTCAACTTTAAAGGTACTGTGTTCCTCCTGGCCTCCCTTTCTACGGTTTGCTAAACGGTGACCCTTAAATCCTTGGCTTTCCAACTGGGTTGGCCCCCAGACCTTCTAACTTTCTGAATCAACTCAACCTCTTTTGAACATTTTTACAAAGACTTGAATGCATTTTTAAACTGTGTGATCTTGGGCACATTTTACCTTGCTCCATTTAAAGTGGGCCTGGCCTATGAACTTTGGCTCTACAGTAGACTCTGCCTTCACTAACTTGTTTTGGTCTTAGAAAAGTGTTGGGAACTGTTTTATTTTCATGACCTGCCTTTTTCTCTCCCTTTAACTTAATTATTGGAGTGCCATCTAAGTTACGCGCTCGCATCTGTTTTGACAAATAGTAGTGTTTTGACTTAGACTTGTCTAATAATTCTAATAAGGGAGGTGTGTATACTTTTCTGACTGTGTTTGAACTTGCTTTGATTTATAGTGCTAGTGTATTTCCTTAAGTGTGTGTTAAATAAATAATTATATACTTTTTGATACCAAGCTCTGGTCAGTGTTTGCTTGCTCTACTGTGTTTTTTGGCCCTATTGTGTATCCTCTGTATACTGCCCTACTCTTCTTGAGAGAAGTCTGACTGCTCAGCCACAGCTACCAGGTAAATCTGGGTGGTGCAGACTGCTACCAATTGGGTTTACTGCTTACTCCTGTAGTCTTAATCTTCTTGCAGTGGTCCCCAAGGGAACTGCACAGGATTCTGCCTAACACAGAGAATCTCCAATATTGGAAGAAACTGGGTAGACTTTATGGAGGCCTGGGGATTGAAGATGGTCATTTGGTCCACATGGGGGGACATCCCAACGTGGTCCCGAGGGAAGTCTTCATCGACCTTAGACTATATCTTTGTATCAGCAGCATTATTCCCGCAAAGTTCATCATTGTCCATCATTGTCCTTCAAGCCGGGAGGAGGTAGTGATCTCTCCCAGCTCGAGTTGGTCCTCTCAGAAATGGTGATGAGACAACCAGATAGCCAGACACAGGTACTAATGGCTAAAAAGGGAAGAGTGCCTGTTTCTAAATATGGAGCGGGGGGCACCTATCTGAACAAAAATCAATTGAAGGTTGCAGTAGACAACCAGCAAAAAAACTATAACCCCAAAAGATTTGTAATGTTCATTTGGTCAGTCTATCCTCCAAGTGTGGGAGGTGGGGTAAAACAAAATACTCACGGCCATGTGTTTGATGAGGAGACTTGGGTACATAAAAAACATCTGGGGAAGAAATTGAGAAAACTTAAGAGTTTAAAGCTAGACCCAGAGGAGAGAGTCGAGGCTCTTAAATCTGGAATATAAAAATTGCTCAATGGGGAGACGGATGCTGCGGTTGCAGTAAGATGGCGAACAAATGTTGCAAATCATTTGAAAAAACAACTCCAGGAATTTCTGGCCGGTTCTGCAAGATTTGGTGAAAAATCATGATAGTAGCCAATGCAATCTAGTGCAGGAATCAAGATGGATAAATTATCTAACCCATCACTTTAAAAATAATGTGAAATTTGTGGCTAGCGAATGTGAAGGTGTTCCCTGGTCTCTGCAATTCGGTCCTCTACATCGAAAGCAGCGGTCTTGCATATCAAACCCTTAAGAGTGACGTTACCCTTTGGTCAAAATTGCTCTACTGGTTGTTTAAAGAAATCTTGGAAAGTAGAACATCCCCTCACTCATGGAAAACAGCCACCATCATCCCTTTGTTCAAGGGGGGTGATCGAATGCATCCGGCAAGCTATCGCCCGATCGCCCTCCTTGACATTGATAGCAAACTGTTTATGAAAATCTTGCTGAGTGAACTGGAAAAGCGGATGGCGAGTGCCCGAATCCTCCCAAAGGTTCAAACAGGGTTCAGAAAGGGGCACTCAACCGCCTTGAATGGGTTAGCTATTAACATCATGAGCGAGAACTCCAGAGGAAGGGGAGATCTGCCACTTTTTGGGGCAGGGGTGGACTTCTCGAAGGCGTTTGATCTGGTTATCAGGGAACGCCTCTGGAGTAAGCTCAGAAAATGGGGTATCCCCGAGGGGCTCCTCACAATGTTAATCGAGCTGAATAGAAACACTACACTTAGAGTGAGGCTCAATGAGGAAGGCAACCTGTCGGACTGCATTAAGGAGAAGAAGGGAGTCAGACAGGGCTGCCCCGGGTCACCTCTTTTCTTCAATCGATGTCTGGCAGATATGGGGGCGTTTTTGCAGTCATCAGCCCTGGCCAGTCCAGCAATCAATGGGTTCAAGATATGCTGGCTGCCCTACACCGACAATATTGTCTTATTAGACCAGACAGCGGTGGGGCTGCAGCCTATTGAGCGCCTACTCAATAAACTGAGAGAGTATGCCAAGGAGAATGGGCTTTCTATCGACCCGACAAAATCTAAGATAGTTGTGTCAAGGCATCAACGTATAAAAAAGTGGCATTCTCCCAGTGGGTCTTGGATGGCCAGGTGTACCGTAGAGTGGAAGAAGCCCTGTACCTGGGCTATTTGGTCTACACATCTCCATCAGTGTCTAAGGTGGAGGCGGATGTCAAGGGAAAAATCTCCCAGCTATTCCCACAAATGAAGAAGGTGTTGGCCAAATATTGCAAATTTCCCCTTCTCCCTCTGATTAAATATTACAGGGCAAAAGTTATCCCAGTAATTCTCTAGAAACCCCAAATAAAAATTGGCAAAGATTGAAAGGGACAGTGTGAAAGAAAGTATTAGGTCTACCTATGAGTCTCACTATGGCCGGATTGAGATTTGAGTTGGGCCTACGATCATTGAAGGTTTCAGCAGAATGGAGATTGGCTTCCCTCTTTCGCCTAATTATAACAGCATATGAGGACATGCTGTTTGCAGAATTGGTGCACAGCTAAAACACTCAAAATCCAATATGCTGTCTGAACTGGAGGCAAAAGCAGGGGAGTCACTCGCCAAAGCAGACACTGATGTATAGACCCTAATATGCAACCACTGAAAGCCAAGAAATCATAGGAGGTGATGAACTGGATTCTTATGATTGAACAAATGCAGTCTACAACATCCACAAATCTATTCTTGAAAGTGGATAAGAAAGTAGGGACTCTCCCGCGGTTTCTTGTTAAATTCCCAGATTGGAAGGTTAGGAATTAAAAATTTTTTAAACTTGCTTAAATGTATTTCATACGGGAGAGATTCTAGTTAGAAGGGGGCAAGGAGAGCTGACCACTATATTGTGCAATATATGTAAAAACCCGGTCAATCATTAAAACACCTGCTGATGATCTGTGAGGGCACTTGGTTGGCCAGAACCTCGCTCTTTATGAGATTTGTAGCCAGCAAAGAGATTATCCTATCTGAAACTTTCTGAGATAGACTGATATCTTGATATGACACAATTTTGACAACTGCCGTGGTACATCATAAGCCAAAACTGGTGTTGAGGCAACGATTTGAGAATTGGTGCAATATTAGGATGAAGGATCACTATGTCAACTTAGATGGTACATACGTGGTAAACCTCCTACCCAATTTGGGTTCTTAGCTGTCTATGCTAATGGGGTTATCAGGAGCAAATGTCCAATGAGTACTGTCTCCCTTGACTCTCTCCGATTAAACCCAATATTTTGACTCACTCAATGTTACACTCTATAGGGAGTGATTTTAGAAATAATGTTCATTTAGCTTAGACGTTGGTTCCCTTATATACAGAGTGTGAATTTATATTTTTCCCATTTTTGTTGTCCTTTGTCTTTGCTGGTTTTTTATTTCTGTTTCATTAGTGTTTGGTATTGAGTGTTGCTTATCAAACTTAGATGAAATAGTTCCTTTGTATATTTTGTTTTTTTTGTAAAAGGTTCTTGTTAACAAGATACAAATAATAAAATTAAAAAATATATACTGATTTGCAGTCTATTCACAGCATGTGAATTTATGAAAGATCCAATGCTGGAGAAGGGAGTAGTTTCTTACCTGTAACTCCATTTCTCCAGCATTGGTATCGTTCATGGATTCCCATGCGCCCTCCGGCCTCCCCCTTCAGGCAAACATATGTTTTGGGCTTGCTCCATTTTGGGGAGGTTAAAATCTGAAGGGAAGCTGCAGTGGCCTGGCTATTTATACTGAAAGTCCTACTGGGTCAGCCTAAAGCACCAATAAAGACGTTGATAGGACACTCAGTGTCGGAGTTTTCCATAGCAAAACCGCTATATTAAAGTTACAGAGGTTTCCCAGCCTGACGACAGGAAATATTCACAGCATGTGAATCCATGAAAGATACCAATGCTGGAGAAATGGAGGTGCAGGTAAGAAACTACCCCTTCACTCTCCCCCTCCCTTGCTAACCTGCTTTCTCTTCTCTCCTTTCCCTCCTTCGTTCTCATACCCAACCTGTTCCGCCAGCTGACTGGTCACCTGCTGCACCTCCAGAGCCTCACAGGTCTCAGGCTCCCCCACCAGTCCTGCACTTGCCTCCGGCCTCCACACTCTGAGTTGCATTACTGCACTCCGAATACGTTCCATGAGAATTTGACCCACTCTGCACTTAAACCTGGCCCATGCTGGACTGGGCACACCACTTGCACTGCCTTGAATGTACTAGGCTTAGAATGTTTGTCTGTCCTGTCTTCCTCTATCTCACCTCCCTAGTTTGCTGAGCCTACAAGCATATGACCACCCTTTTCTGTCTTGTATGTCCCACCGCTTCTCCCCCACCTTTTGTCACGCACATTTACTAGTATAAATGCCCTGCCGAGTATGCTAGCTTTTGCTGTTAGATCATTCGGAATCTTCATGAACTGAGAATGACGACAATATCCCCTTGTTCCCTTCCCCCCCTTGAAACGCTTTGAAGCATTTCACTTGTGTATACGCACTTTAAAAAATAAACAATTACAATGATTCCACCACAATTCATTAATCACTTTAGTGGTCTTACCACTTCTTCTTAACAACTTTCCACTATGATTCAGTACTTCAATGATTTCTTCCTGGTCCACTAACCTGCCAGGACTTCTGCTAAAAGGTCCCTATCCTGGTATACTCTCCTGCCAGGACAAAAGCTCCTAACACTACTACAAGTACCCTATGGTGAGGTTTACTCCAAACCTTTTGAAAAGTCTTTGGGCCTCATTACGAGTTTGGAGGTAGCCATGGAGCTATTAGCTGACTGACTATTAGCTCCATGGCTGCCTCCAAACCGGGCTCCATTACCGGGTTCCTGCAATGAGGACTTACCGGGTCATTCCGACATAGGAGGACCCGGTAAGTCTTCCTTGCAGGAACCATTCCCCATTCCCATTTGAGCCCCAATAGGGCTCAATGGGAAAGGGGAGGGATGTAACAACGGGCACATTACAAGTGTCCCGTTGTTACCTCCCTCTGACCCTCGCAGGACCCGGAAAAGACGTCTGGTTTTACCAGACGTCTGATCCGGGTCCTGCAAAGGAAATCTCGTAATAGGCGCTCCCATAATGAAGGGGGCCGGTCCCGTACCGGCCCCCTTCATTACGGGAGCGCCAGGGTCGTAATGAGGCCCTTCGACTTTCAACAACATCAAAATTCACAACAACTTCTGAGAAAACGTGAGATACATTGGTGCTGTTTATTCCACTGTTGTAGTTGCCACATGCAATGCATGTTATTCTCTTCGCATCCTTGATATTTTCTACCAGAAGGGATTCTCTCCTACCTCTATTGTTTTCCCAGGTTTACATCAAACAACTGCTGACAATATTTCTGTATTACACTTGCCCCTCCTTGGCTTAGGTAATGCTTGTTGATGTCTTCCTCAACTGTCACATCTTCCTTACTCTGGCAATAATGGTTACAGTCACCTGGCTTCAGTATTGCCGTCTCTTGGCTTTAGCAATGTTGGTTATGATTTTGGTTCAATATTACTCTCTCTGCTTTGGCAATATTTTTGGCTTGGATAATAGTAACTGTAAACTTTCCTTTCTTGTTTGCCAATGTTGTTATAACGCAAATATGATTCTCTTTCATTAGTTCGGTATTCAAAATAAGGAAAATTAGCAAGCAGTCAACTACGAAGCGTTCCGGGATTACATAGCAAGGGTAAACACACCGGATTCCTTATACTCGTCTGCTCGATGAGCTTCTGCATCCAACTCTGCTTCTTCAGCTTTCTGTATGACTGACAGTTTTGGTCATTTTCCAGCAGCCCACGCCGATCAGGAAAGGAGCTCTTACTCCTAAAGTGCTCTGGTGCTCGCCAGCCACTGACACAAGACACGCAATCAGGATAGTCTTGCTCTCCACGGGCAAAGCTTTCAGAGAAAGCGCTTCCCACTGTGTGACCTCTGCACTTTCGATCTGCAAACACAAAGACCCTCTCAGGACCGGCAGCCCGCTTGAGATACATCGGCGGCTCTGGCGTCTTCTTTTTTCCACTCCCGCTGCTGCAACTGCAGGCTGCAGATTCTTCTGCCTTTACACCTTTTTGTTCTAATGGCTTGTACCTGAGGAGGCTTTATATAGTCAAAAGTCCCGCTCAGGTGTGGGTCATTAGAACCAATAGACTGCACTTTGCAGTTTAATGCCTCTCAATCCCTCTTCCTCGTCCCAGTATTTTGGGCATTGTGGGACTTGAAGTCTCCAATGTTCTGTTTTCTTTTTACATTAAAAGCCTCAATTTCTACTTTATGTAATTTACTCTGTTTACTGAATACATTTTTAGGGAAGGTTTTTAAAGAATGTAAAGTTTTATTCTTGTCTCCATAAACCAAACCTAAGGGAGGGAGAATTATATGTATCCAACACTAAGGAGTTACTGTATATTATTTCCATATTGGCCTTCATGATTTTTATTACTAATAAGGTGGATAGTTTTGGGAAGAGAGACCTTACTTTGACTGCGTCTCTCCTAACAAAATCCTCCTATTCCCTTGGGGCCCTTCTCCTCCCAAGTGAGCCTCCCAGCTAATACTACCCTCAGGATTAGGATCAGGTAGTGGCTGCCTTACCCTGGCCACCTGGGAGGAGACCTTAGGTAGGGTTCATGTGAGTACGCTGCAGGATTCGGATTACCAAGATTTAAACAAATCGGAAATGTTGAACGAGAAAAAAATCTAAAGTTACTTTACTAAAAAGAACTTTGGATTTTCTCTCCCCTGGACATTTCGGACTACACCCTTGTCCCACATCCCCTTATTTACTTCTGGGCGGCACACCTCCTTGTGTGCCACTGTCTCCTTTATCCCTTTGCCGTGCCAGTTCCCTTCACTTGCATGGATGGGAACCGGCACTGCAGGTTTTTTTTTTTCTTTTTCTTTATTGCAACGGGTGCGGAGGACACCCCCGGAACCACGCTGACATTACAGTGAACAAGGGTGCAGGGAAGAACCCCTGCACCCTTGTTCACTGCAATGCCACCGAATGGGGGACTTGGTAGACATTTTCAGCCGTACGTGATTTTCGTACGGCCGAAATTCGGTCAAATCTTCCATTCGTTGTTTTTCTTTTGTTCTTATGTACAGATTCCCAGGATTCATCACATGTCCCACAGAATAGAACTACCAGCCTGCACCACCACCCTCATATCGATGGAATGTCTAGTGGACCCCAAGAAGCAACACATTTCAGAGACTGCATGTATTAGAATGCACCTGGAACCAACGGCTCATAACAGAAGGAAACAAATGTCTGGCATGTTGAAAAGAGACTTTCTTCACCCACCCAGGAGCTGAATGGTCAACTCCACATCTGGAACAGGGTCCCCGGACTTTCTACAAGAGGGTAGAGGAGCAGCAGTAACAGAGCTGAATCCAGCAGAGAACTACTGAGCAGTCAAGTAGACCAGGGAACTGTCCCCAAAATCCCTATGGACAATGACTTACTTGATACAGGTGGGGAACAGAGAACAAACTAACACAGCTACCCCTTGGGAAGGTGGAAGAAAATGGAGGCTGAAAAGAGGGTCTGGCTAAACGCCCTTACGAAGACCCCCGGGAATAATGCCAGCCCACAAGGGGAGGAGATAGGTACTTTGGGTAGGGAAGGCAGTGATTGGCCTAGTTGCATGCCTGACCCGAGTGTCCAATGTGAGCTAAAATAGCATTCTAGACATGAAGAGAAGAGCTATATGAATGCAGTAGGGTCATTCTTCAGTCAGAGGTGTTCGGATGGGCTTGAAGGAGGTGCATGAGGACCAAGAGACCATAGAGGGGTATGCAGCAGGTGGAGGATGAGTTGAAGGAGAGTACTGACATGTTTGGTGAGAGTGAAGGTAAGTTGTTGTGATTGAGAGAGATACCAATGTTGTTGTATGTCTGTGTGCAAGTGAGTAACAGTGAAAAGGAGTGAGTGTGAGGAACAGTACGACCAGGATGGAGGAGAAGAGAGGAGTAAGAAAGTTAGATCAGGAGGGAGTAAGAGTGTAGGAACAGGATGAGTGAGAGGTGGAGTAAGATAAGAAGGGAGGAGTACAAACAGGAGGGAGAGTTGAGTAAAGATTGGAGGAGTGAAAGGAAGAGTAACAGCAGGTTGGAGGAGAGTTGAACAGAAGGAGTAACACCCAGAGGAAGAGTAGGGAGGAGGAGTACAGTTGGAATAAGAGTTCCAAGGCCATCGGGAAAGAGGAAGGATACAGCCTGACGATCAGACTATCCATCTTTGTTGTCTAGAAAGTCCCAGATGGGCATAGATAGATTAGTGCAGGGCCTTTAAGCCTTCACAGAGTAGGGGAAGCTTAGACCGCATGGGTACCCTTTCTATAGAAACTATAGTGAACCAATACTATATTGTTTCTTTGGGAGTAGAGAGCTTGGGCTAGGGAAATGTGTGCCTGCACCAAGGTTGAGCGCAAACATACAAAGATCATACCTAGATGTGGAGCCCCCAATTGCCTTTATCTTTGTTTTATTTTAATAAAAACTCCAAAAATACTGATATTGCCATGTGAATTCTTGACAGCCTAGTCACACATGTTAAAGCAATGTATTTATTTCACATGTGTTTGAGTCATTGTGACCCCAGTTGACACTCATATTGCAGTGTATAGGGATTTTCTGCTTAATGTTAGTCAAATGCACATATTGCAAAGCATCTCATAGCCTCTGATGATTTCATGGGGCTACATAAGGAAAGGGAACTACTGCTATTGGGTGTTTGAGGGCAAAAAATAAGAATTTCAGGAGGTGGCTTCTTAGCACAGCATGTATCACCCGCAGACACTATGGGGCTGCCATAGAGGAGAGAAGGAGAAAATAGGGGAAAGGAATATAATTATTGTCTGAAAATAAAATGCCTCTTATCATATTTACCTATATTTTCTTTGACTTTAGAGCTTTACAACTTTGTTTAAGTTTGTTTTATTGAACAATGCTATGATGTATGTAAATGATTCCATAACATAATGTGCAAGGATGAAATGTGTCTTGCTTATCTGTTCACTGATTTAAATACCAAAAAATAGGTGCAAGGCGAAACATTACACTGATGGCATTACGATGCTATTAGACTATTTTAGTACTTTTTATATGATCTAATCCCAAAGGGACTATAAGTAAAGCAACATTCCAGAAAATGTCTTTCGCAATTCGGTACATTGAAAGCTTTGCTGTGTTAGTCATGCAAGTACAATTTGCAGGTAAATGCTTCCACCACTTTTAATAATAATCTGTTAATAATCCAGCTGTGGTGCTCACCACAATGAACTGCAGGCTGATATAAATGATTCTACATGTTTTTCGTCTGTGGTGCTCCCTCTGAATGCCAAATTACTAGCTTCATTGTGCGTACTTCAACAATATTAAGCTGAGGCGATGCATACTGAACACCACTCTTTTAATCCAGATATAAATCAAGGCCAATGTTATGATGAACATAAATTCATCTGTTACTGGCTAGTCTGACAACTAGCCAGTACTTCATAAATATGTAAAACGCACCTACTAAGTGGGTATATTGTTTATCCACGCATTGGTGGGTCTGTCGTTTTGAAGGTATGACTTGTTTTTTCTTTGTAAACATATGCTCATTTTGCCTGCAGGTAAGCAATCGAGGAGATGCTCACTTGGAACTAAATGCCTTTCGAAGGAAACATGACTGTGCCCTTGTGGTGTCTGGCGATTCTCTGGAGGTAACATCTGGTTTGATTGTAGGCGATCATAAATAATCGTAGTTAAACTTTGCTGAAGTACACTGCTTTCATAAAGGGAGACCTGTAGAACTGTTTGCAGTATTTAAACCTTTTATTAATCATCACTCTCAAATAGAAGAGAATGGTCTGCTATATATTATTCAGCAAGTCTGCGCCAAATCTAGACAGAAATGTGATTGTTAGCATATGCCACACTTAGATGGAATTGAGTTTAGTTTGCGCAAAATCTAGACAGAAATGTGATTGTTAGCATATGCCACACTTAGATGGAATTTCTCAAGTTGAGTCTGCGCCAAATCTAGACAGAATGTGATTGTTAGCATATATGATTCTTAGCATACACCGCACATAGAATTCCGAACCTAGCCTGTGTCCCAACTAGATAGAAATGTGACTGTTAGCTTGTGCCACACTAGCACTTAAATCTGAACTGTAGCTCGCGTTGCATCGAAATGGAACTGTGACTGTTAGCATGCACCTCACTCGGGACTCTGAACCCTAGCTTGCGTCGCATCTAGACAGAAAGGTGACTGCTAACAGCCTCTCTGTGAAAAGCTGCATTTGAAGTGTACCTCTCTGTGAAAGTTGATGTGGAGTGCACTTAGAAGTGAATTCAGAAGTGTACCCAATAGCGTCTCTGTGGAAAGTTGATTTTAGAAATGTGCCCAATAGCCACCCTGTGAAAGTTGAATTCAGAAGTACAATTAGAAAGTGGCATTTAGAAGTACACCCAATAGCTTCTCTGTGAAAGTTAAATCTAAATGTATGCCCAATAGCCTCTCTGTGGAAAGTTGGATTCAGAAGTGCAGTCAGAAGTTGCACTTAGAAGCGCTCCCAATAGCCTCTCTGCGAATGCCGAATTTGGAAGGACGCCCAATAGCCTCTCTGTGAAAGTTGAATTGAGAAATACATTTAGAAGATGCATTTTAGAACTATACCCATTAGCCTCCTTGTGAAACTGAATTAACTGTATGCCCAATAGCCTCTCTGTGGAAAGTTGATTTTAGAAATGTGCCCAATAGCCTCCCTGTGAAAGTTGAATTCAGAAGTACAATTAGAAAGTTGCATTTAGAAGTACACCCAATAGCTTCTCTGTGAAAGTTGAATCTAAATGTATGCCCAATAGCCTCTCTGTGGAAAGTTGAATTCAGAAGTGCAGTTAGATGGTGAATTTTTGAAGAGTATGAAAGTTGAATTTAGAGGTACATTTAGAAGTTGCACTCAGAAATGTGCCCAATAGCCTCCCTGTGAAAGTTGAATTCAGAAGTACAATTAGAAGATGCATTTAGAAGTATACCCAATAGCCTCCCGATGAAACAGAATTAAATGTATGCCCAGTAGCTTCCCTGTGGAAAGTTGAATTTAGAAGTGTGGCCAATGGCCTCTCTGTGAAATTTGAATTCTGATGTCCACCCAATAGCCTCCCTGTGAAACTGAATTAAATGTATGCCCAATAGCATCTCTGTGGAAAGTTGAATTCAGAAGTACAATTGGAAAGCTGCATTTAGAATGGTGCCCAATAGCTTCTCTGTGGAAAGTTGCACTTAGAAGTGCGCCCAAAAGCCTCTCTGTGAATGCCGAGATTAGAAGTGTGCCCTATAGCCTCTCTGTGAAAAGCTGAACTCAGAAATGTGCCCATTAGCCTCTCTGTGAAAGTTGAATTCAGAAATGTACTCTCTGTGAATTTTAGAAGCGTGCCCAATAGCCTCTCTATGAATTAGAAGTCTCTGAAAGGGCATGTAACCCATCATATCTCACAAACACACTTACTCTCTCCTTACATCACCACTCAACTAGAACACAGAGATACTATGACACCATTCGGTATAACTGTTCTCATATCAACATTCGCCGCTTACTCCACATCATTCTAAGTAATCACTGCTGGTTACACACCCCCCAGCGAGGCGTTCTCCTCAGGCCTAACGCAGCCACATCCGATCTGGATAAATCCGGCCAGAACGAACACATACTCCTGACCTCTCAACCACCACACCCACCGCTAGAAAACAGCTATCACACCGATGCCGCACGAGCTGTACACATACCCGGTGCTCACACGCACCTTTTGACTCTCTCTACTGATATGAACTTCGGTTCCCAAGGGCGTTCAACCTACCAGCACCTTCAGACCATACCAATGGTATATAAGGCGCTATATAAATGCAAAATAACATAACATAACATAAGTTGTTAACAGCATTAAATATACAGATAACATGGGGTTAGACTACCAAGCTCTTGACCATCTTGTTTCCTGACCCTTCAACGACATTGAGTTCGGATACTTTTATGGTGCTGAAAAATAATCTTGACTTTTCCATTCCTTTTGACTTCTCACCTGCACGCCGTGGGGCATAGTCATTTTGCACACCTGCACTCATGCTCTGTCTATGCATGCACATTTGCAACACTCTCAGCCAGGCTCTGTGCACCCTTAGGCAAAATATTTTCATGCCTAATGAGAGCCCTAGTGGGGCAAAAACCATAAGCGGTAGACTTCACAAACCTCAACTCTCTGTGCAAACCGTAGGATTCTGATTAACGATGTCAAAGCTGCTTCCTACTCCACCACCATTGTGGCAGCCTCTGATAGGTGCAAAGCCCTCTTTAAAGTAGTAAAGCATTGTACCAAACCCTCACCCGATCCCGTGCGACAGAATCATTACAATTTCTTTTGAAAAAATACACAAAATCCGAGAAACCATCAAATCAACCTCTGACAGCATTAGCATCCCTGCACCCCAGTATGCACACTGTCCTTCTGGACCAAATTCAATCTACTTCTTACCCCGACAATATCATTTCGGCCTCCAACATTAAACAATTGACAAGCCCAGCACTTAATGCACTCTTCAACATCATCAATGCCTCCCTCGCAGAAGTATCATTGCCAGACATACTCAAGACTGGTCTCAAACGATCTCTTTTGAAAAAATCAACCCTAGATCCAGATGACCTGGCCAACTACAGGCCAATTACAAACCTCCTGTTTATTGTCAAAATCTTGGAAAAAGTAGTTGTTACACAACTACTCGCCAGAAACAAACAACTCCCACTCCTAAATGACTATCAGTCAGGGGCCCCACTAGCCCTCCCCCAACTGTAGCATTAAGACAGCCACCACCCAGGTGGCAGATAATGCTCTCCAAATCAAGGATAAGGGCGAATCATGCCTCCTCGTCCTGCTTGACCTCTTGGCTGCATTAGACATCGCCGAACACTGCATCCTTCTCACCCTCCTTGCTGACAGGGTATGATTCTCTGGCACTGTCCTGAATTGGTTTACCTCCCACCTCTCTGGCAGACACCAGGCTATCCGGGTGAACTTGTTGCATTCTAATCGACTCCAGGTTTCCTGCGGTGTCCCCCAAGGCTCCATCCTCTCGGCAATCCTTTTAACCTTTACATGGAGCCTCTGAGCACTCGCCTCAAAGATCCCAATGTAGCCATTCACCAATATGCAGACCATACTCAGTTGTACATGAGAGTAAATAGCGTACAGGACATCATTAACCTCCGTGATTATCTAGCCATCATCCAGTCCTGGATGTCGACTGCCTACCTGAAACTAAACCCATCCAAGACTGAATTCATCCTAATCGGTCCGCCTGCTAAAAAACAACTTGTCCAACAATGGCTCAATGGTATGTGCCTAGAAGGATTTAATTCATAACTCTGACGCCACAAAATTCGTAGGCTTCACCATTGACAGCAGCCTGTCCTTTCCTGAAACACAGAGCCAAGAAGGCCCAAATAGCCTGGCTCAGAATCTCTACCCTTCAAAAAATCAAGTCCTTCACCCTGCTGTGGGACTTCTGGACTGTAGTGCAGGACCTGGTCGCCTTGCACATCGATGGGTTAAATGCTCTCCTGACAGGGCTCCCAGCTGCTCACTTGGCTCCACTAAAAGCAGTCCACCATGCTGCAGCACGTCTTATTACGGGAGCACGGAAATGTGACAAACTACCCCCATCCTACGCAAACTACATCCACCCTGCACCCCAAGCTAGGATACTATACAAGACTGCATGTATCATCTACAAAGCAGTCACGAGTAGCACACCAGTGTACTGGCGGCTAAGCTCTACATAGCTGGTAGTACAAGCTTCTCGTGCAGCAAATCGACTAACCGGCTTGAATCACAACTCGTCCGCAAAGAGAGGACCCGCAAATAATGCGTCTCTTGTCATGCACCCACCCTCTGGAACTCCTTCCCGGTGTCGTCTCGGAATGCCCCCACAATTATCCAATTGCGCAAATCTCTCAAAACATGCCTCTTTCAACAACACCTGACTAAGGACTAATTTCAATGGGTGCACATACCAACTCACAGATCGCGCAGTACTGTGCTACTGTTAAAAGATGCCAGCCCAAATGCTGTCTACCCACTGTGAGGGGTCAGAAGTAAGTCTTGCACACAATGGTGGCATGTTTTTGGGCAGAAACATTTATTATCTGAAAAAGGGTTGGAAAAATGCCTCTGTCCCTAAAACAAAGAGGGTTTTGTGAGGAGTTAGTTTTGAAAAACACCTCACTTTCCCTAACCTAATAAAGAGGGCCCTACCTGGCAAACTAAAACAAAAGACAATGACCTAATATCCAAAATCTTTATAGCCCTCACACTTATACAAACAATCAACATTATACAAAGGAAATATGGATGGTTTTAAATTCAAAAAAGGATTTAGGTATTGCAAACTTAAATGTATCCTGGAAGTACTCCTTGTGAGTGTATTCCCTTCCCCTGGATCAATTCAGAAGCACCCGAATTATCGGTAATGCTCTGTTCAAAGGAATAGGAAAGTGTTTTCCAAGCAAAAGTCTTTCTTGAAGAAATACACAATTTCCTTTTTAACCTAAGTGGATGTTAGGTTGAATGATACATTGGGCCTCATTACGAGTCTGGCGGTAACCGAGGCGGTAAAACCGCCTGGTTACCGCCGGACTCGTATTACCATTCCACCTCCGTGATTCCCGGAATTATGGGGGCATTACAACCCCGGTTTCCCGGGAATCACGGAGGCGGAATGGTGTTAATCCCCATTCCCATGGAGTCCTATGGGAGTCCATGGGAATGGGGATCATGGAAACACCGGCAGCATCTCGTGATGCTGCCAGTGTTTCCTCGTCCGCCTGTAGGCGGGCGGTGTTAAACCTGCCAGGTCAAACCTGGCGGGAACATCACCTCCCGCCTGCAGGAGTCGTGATCAGGCGGTCCGGAAACAACAGTGGCGGTGGGTTTACCGCCACCGTTATTTCCGGACCGCCTGATTTGTAATGAGGCCCAATGTCTGCACCAATATCCCTTTTCAAGGATGTTTGACTTTCTTCCAATATAGACATTCAAAAGGCTTTCAAGGATGTTTGACTTTCTTCCCATGTATAAAGTCAAAGATTCTGTACTTCATACAATACAAGTTTGATTGTTCTGTGGTTGTGAAAACCTTCTTATCAACACAACCAATGTCTCTTTCACAATACTAATTTTTGAGTTTACTAATATTGCCATTCAATCAGGTTACCAAATAACAACGTGCTTCATAAAATGTCATCGTCTTGAGAATAACACCCTTTTTTCAGGAAGCAGTCAAGAACTTGCTTCGTTAACACTGTGGTATGTCAACATTGCATAAACACAAAATCTTTCTTTCAATAAAGATTCTTTTCCATAACTCTATCAGCATCAAGATGATCAAATCACCAACTTCTTTCCTGATCTACTTGTCTGCCAGTAAGAAAACTCCTACCACTAACTTCAAACTTGTTGGTCTGGTTCCAGTGTTCTCCACACCAGTCCTCTGACGTGGTTTCACAACTTATTGACTGTTGACAATGTGAGATACAAGCTTTTCAAAAACGACGTCTCTTAAAATGAAACTCATGGTTTGGTTGTATCATTAAGGTTCTCTCACAACCTCTTGGCTGTTGGCAATGCTGAATATGAACATTTCCAAGGGTTTGGCTTGGTTTAATAGGCCTGTTGCTTCTTGGTAATAGGCAATAACAGTTAGGAATTTTCCCCACTGGTACTTTGTTGAAAGGCTCTTGACAGCCTCTTAGCTGTATCAACATTGATTCAAATCTTTCCCTTCTAGATCTTTGCCAAAGGTCTTATGACAGCCTTTTGGCTGTAGGTTTATACTGGTTCCATCCTTTCTACTCTTGGTATTGGCCTCAAGTCTTACAAAAAAACCTTTTGGCTGTAGGCAATACTGATTCCCCCTTTCTTGCTCTGAGGTTTTGCGTAAGACTTTCTTCCTTGCCATTGATTTTTGTTTGTTTTCATGAATTGACAATCATCAAGCATGTTTTGCTTAGTATCATTAAGTGTTTGGTATTCAAAAACATTTACTGGTGACAGCTTCCTTTCATGGTCAGTAAAACTCACCGGCTCTTTGCAGCAGCTCCCTTCAGCGCCTCGGTTCTCGTGGCAGGGCTTTGGACGTGCCTCTCGCACAAATCCGAACTGCTTATTCCTCAGCTTCAATACCACACGACCACAGCTTCTTCCTCCTCTTCCTCAGCTGCATCTTATTCTGGCCTTTAAATATTGTGCTGAGGTGCTCTGGTGGATAAAGACTAGACTGCACCTTTTGATATTTGCACTTCTGGGTCTCCATGGCTTCTGAGTTCATTTTCTTTATCCCTGTACTTGTTGCATTATGGGAATTGAAGTGGTCAGATCGAGGAGGGTTTGGATAGAGTCTCTGCAATTTCACATTAGGGGTAGAGGGTTCTCTTTAGAATAGAATCACAAAATTCAAAGGGGTTTACTTTTAATTCCTGAGTCTCTAAGGTACCAATTTGACTCTGTTTATCTGGCTCTTTCTAACGGGTGTCAGGAACCTTGATGTTAGACGGACTGGAGTACTGATAAAATGCCATTCAATATTTGGGAACAATAACCTCTTTATCTTCTAAAGATGAATGCTGCATCTTTCCTAGTGAAGTCATCACCTACCCTAAATAGGCTTCTCCTCCTATGTGATCCTTGCCCCTGATGCCCCTCCCCCCCACCACCCAGGTTTAGGATCAGGTAGTGGCTGCCTTCCGCTTGCCCCATGGGAGGAGACTTCATGCCAGACCTTAGTGATGACTCCACAGGATTCATCACAGTTTCCTGTGCCTCTACGAAAATGAATGACATTGTGAGAATGTCCAAATTATAAAGTCCATCCCTGTTGCGTCTCAAAAAGTTTACTTCTGTCCCTAACACTAATAACATAAATCAACTATGCAAGGATGATCTCTTCCTAAAGTAAAAATGTTCTTTGTGGTTCCAAGTAACAGAAAAGTTCTATTATTTTGGGCTAAAAGTGACGCTAATAAAGACATGTTCAAAACTGTAGGCCTCCAAGGTTAGGGTTGTGTTGGGAAATATCTAAAATATGGGGGAACTAGCTCACAATGATACCTTTTTTTATATGGGACCCTTGGCTAGGGGGGTAACAGACTTGGTATAATGCCAAGCACAGTCCTTTTCTCTTTGGTAATAATGACCCCTAACTAAACGAACCACACTAAAATAGACCAGGAAACAGGCTTTCATGATCAGGACCTATATATGATCACTTGAAAACTCCAGCACACAATTAGACATTTACATGCATAAGATATGAGAAAACATAAGGAAAACATCAGCCTAGAGCTTATGTTACGATTACTCATAGAGCGCACAGTCGCCCGGAAGCATAATGGCGCTGCAGAGGAAATGATCAAAAACCCTGAAAAGAACTTGTCAGCCAGACGTCACTATATTAAAAAAGATACGTTTTAAGAGCCTTCCTAAAAGCCAGATGGTTAGACGTTTTTTTCAATGTCACATGGAGCTTTTTCCATAACTGTGCCGCCGTAATGGAAAATGCACGTCCCCAATCTGGGAGCAGCGAAAAGGTGTCACACAGAGTAGGCCAGCCGATTCGGATTTCAGGGAGCGCTTCAGAGAATAGCTTAAGAATTTAGTACAGAGATACTCTGCACCCTGATCGTAAAGAGCACGATACCAAGTGCCTTGAACTCAGTGCGCTGAGCAACCGGGACCCAATGCAAACGGCGAATTACTGGGGAAATATGGGCGTCATAAGGTGACCTGGTTGCCACCCATGCTGCGAAATTCTGGAGATGCTGTAGTCGGAGGACCAGGCTCTTAGGCTGTGCAAGATATAAAGAATTACAATAGTCCAGCCGACTAGATACCATTGCAGACACTACCAGAGGACGCAGGGGAGAAGGAATTATATGAAGTACTTTTTTCAAGATTTTCAAGTGGAAAAACCCAGTCTGACAGACAGAAGATACCTGAGCATCCATGGACAGGGTGGCAGTCATGATAACTCCCAAGTTCTTAACCTTCGCCGTAGGGATAGGAAGAGAACCCAAAGAAGAAGGCCAAAAAGAAGCAATCCAGAGTGAAGGGTCAGGGGTGGTGGGGGGAGGGAACCCACCACCAGCATCTCTGTCTTGTCCCCATTCAGCTTCAGCCAGTTTAGGCCCATCCACTCCCCCACGGCCATTAGACACCGATGGAGGCTCGATGACACCTCATCCCGATCAAGATCTAGACGGAACAGCATCTGGGTGTCGTCGGCATACTAATAGCATCTGACGCCGAAGGAGCGGATGAGACAGACTAAAGCCCAGATGTAGATATTGGGGGACAAGGCAGAGCCCTGAGGGACACCGCAGCTAAGGTGACAAGACTTAGAAGAGAACGGAGAGAGCAGAAGAGATTGAGATCTATCAACCAGAAAAGAGGAGAACCAGGCTAGAACGTGACCAGGTATACCAACTTGGGTCAGGCAGGAAAGCAGGGTAGGATGGTCAACCGTGTCAAAAGCCGCTGAGCGATCCAACAATATCAGGGCTCCGACACCCACTGCATCCACTAGACTGGCCATGTTGTCCTGAACAGAGACCAGTACGCTCTCAGTGCCCCTGCCGGCCTGAAAGCCAGACTGGGGTGGGTCAAGACAGTCAGAAAGTTCAAGAAAAGAGGACAAGTGAGGGGAAACCAGTGATTCCAGAAGTTTCATTAGAGCCGGTAGAAGAGAGATAGGGCGAAAATTAGACAACATAAAAGAATCCAGCAAAGGTTTTCTTAGAAGAGGAATGACCGTTGCGGCCTACTACTGCAAATAAGGTTTTGGCCTGACACGTGTGCCTTTTCTAAAAATAAAACACATACACCGTTTCTACAGCTATACCCTGAAGCAATTTCTAAACTTTCAGCAAACCATGAAAATATGTAGAGAAAGCAGTTACCTTCACATTGAATATGTGCAAAAGAAACAGAAAGAAAAAACGATGTTCTTGGAGAAAGGAAAACGCAATATGCAATTTGACATTTTACCTTTGGGAAAGAAAACAGCTCTATTCTTTGCGTGTTATACACCCCCACCCCAAGCAATCATATCTCTTTTCTTCAAGCAAAACTATTTATATGACAGCACTTGGCAGAAGACATGCATTTGTTTTATCTGTAAACTTAGAAGTAAAACTGCCAGCCTTTAGTGCTTCTGCAGAATACCCCTTTTTCATGAATCTATCTTTTCACACGGGAGAACACAGCTGCTCTTCAGTAACTAAGAACAAACATGCTCCTGTCCCCTTATATTTGTTTTATTCGATTTGGCACTTCCCAATAATCAGGCCAGGCGTTATCCTAATTAATTGTTTCATTCATTCTTCTTGTTTTAAACTCATACTCACCAAGAGCTGCGTGAGGTGGGGATTAAGCCTGCACAAGGGTTGCCTCCCGCCTCATGTCCACGATCTCTCCCACTCCCAGCTGCCTGCCGAAACCCATCGAAGTCCTCCCCTCCTTTCTCTCCAACCCCGTCTCAGCAAGCTTGCTGTCTCCCTGCACAGCGCAGTCAGCACTCCAATTTCCTTGATTTTGTTCTTTCTTCTCCCCTCTCTCCTGCTCCTCTACTCCATTGTTTTCTGGCCAACCCATTTCTGTCGTCCTTCTCCTGCTTACAAGCTTTTCTCTCTTCTCCTCCCCCTTTCCTATATCTTCCTACAGAACCTTTACTGCTTTTTCCTTCAATTCTGCATACATCCTGATGTCATGAATAATGTTTCTAGCCAAATACCACCCATCTTTAGCCCACATCCAGTAACTTTCCAGTTATTGTGATTCTCCTTCCTCAATGATCCTTGTACCACACTCTTCTCCAGCCTGGATGAAATATGTTACATAGCATCGTTACATCTGTAGAGGAGGAGCCAAGTACCCACACCTCAACCACTGCACCCATATTGCCTATATGTTGGGAGCCCAGATGTGAAAACTGTGCGGTACCAGTGAAAATACTGATACCTAGGAGAATCCTGTAGGCAAGGTTCCCACTGAGAAAACCATACTTGCATACAAGGAAATATGATGGTCGTTTAAATGAAATTCTGGAAGAAGCAGAGCAAATGAATGGCAAAGACGAATGGTGACGTCACACAGAGCTGAGCTGACGTACATGGAAGGGATACAGAGACTGGAGAATTCAGATATTGACGTACATGGAAGGGCTGCAGAGACTGGAGAATTCAGATATTCTATAAAGCAAGGATAAGTGACATCTTGGGATCAAGGTGTACAAACTTGTGCCACAGAATTGCTAGAGATATCAAGTCAGTTTACACGTGTACAGATGCAAAAGAAACACAAGCAGACCAAGTAATCCTGAGGCTAGCTTGATAGTGAATAGATTGCGGCATGCACCAATGTATGTGTAGATATATATATATATATATATATCTCCTGCAGCCTGATTAATTTTCTCGATCCAATCTTGCAACATGCCTCAATTTGAGCTACAAACTTTGTCCAAATGAAATTGACGATTTTTTTTTTTTTGCTTTTCTTTCTCTTTTTTTTTTGAGCCTATCGAATTTGGCCTGTTTGTTTGGAGCTGAGAGGTTGATTGGATTTAATTTAATTTAAGTTAATGTAACAAAAGTTTGATATTGTATATTGAACTGAAGTCTTACAATAAAAACAAATATATATATACATAAAGAGTAAAGTATGGATGTTTCCACTACATATTATAGCAGTGCTAGACTTTAGAGAGAAGGCCTTGTTTCTAGTGTTTCGCAGTAAGAAAAAATAAATGAAGTACCAAGTGAATCTCAGAAAGGCGAGGTTGGATGAGCCATGAAGCCAAGCCAAGAAGCTAAGGTCTTACAAGGCTAAAGTTAACTAACATTGGTTACAAACCATGGGAAAGAACAGCTCCCGTTCAGAAGACATCGACAAAACAAGGAAGAGGTCAGAGGTCTATTGAAAATAGTATTCTAAAGACAGTGAAAGCTCAAAATCATGGTCTTCAGTCACGTGGAAGGATGAAGTTGGACGAGCAAGATGCTCACACCTACGCATGAGGTCAGAGGGTGCCTTCACTCCCCTGATTCTCCACAGTACAGAACAAACTCAAGGCCGAGCTTCAAAGCCTAATTGACTACGCTGACCACTGAGATGATGATAGATTTATATACTAATTGGTGGGAAGCTGGGGTTAAGATGAGCTCACCAGCACCTGGAAGGCCAGCCTGCGTGCTGGGAACATAGGTGGAAAAGTACTGACGAAGGTTAGAGTGCCAACCAATTGTAGGGGACTGCGTAATTAAGGGTACTACAGGTATTGTAGCCAATGCAACATTGTTTATTTAGTAACGTTCATAGTGGCCATTTTGAGGGGAGGGCTTAGTTGCCTCACCTGATGTTAAGAAACCAATTACCTACACTAACTGTCCCATACTAGTATGGATCATATACTTAGATGTTTGCTAAGAGCCTATCACAGTTGTCACTAAGTTTTTGTAGTTTGCCACGTAGTATGACATTGGCAGTGAGGTAGGTCAACGTCAATGATGACGAGTTTTGGATATAAAAGCTCTGTTTTTTATGAAAGTAGTTGACTAAGAGGATCGAGTGAATTCGTTGATGTTCGTTGTGCTCCCTGTTTTAGACAATTGAAAATAAAACGGTTATCCTTATTGCCAACTAACTGAGTCGTTTTGATTATTGGTGTATGAATGACATCTGCATCCCCATCCATCTCCAGGGTAATTGCTACTCATCTTAAAGGACTGAGGTTATTCAGTTCACATCCTCTGGGTTTTTTCTGTTAGAACAAAGAAGCGGTCTTTGCAAGAATACATTCTGCTGTCTCATTGCACTTTGAACCTCACTTCCACAAAGCACACTGCAGTTCAGCTTTCAATGTTTGCATTTATTTTGTAAGCCAATATCGTGATGTAAATGCCCCTGCACCCACAGCCTGCAGTGTGAACTATGGCTTAAGCAACACCAGTTTAATTGATAATAATGACTAGTATTAGTCTTGTTAAGATTAGGCATTAGTAGTGTTGGTGTTAATCATGTCACCCTAACCTACACTACACTGGGCTAAACTAAATCCCAAATCACCCCTTTAGTTCACCCACAATGGCTCATATCAGTACTATGTCACACACCTAACACGTGCTGCAACATTACCCCATTAGATTACCCCTATTGATGTAAGTGGTGCTGCTGACATTTGTGCACGGTTGAAATTTGTGTACTAATTATACCTACAGTCCTAATCCTTTCCCCTAGACTCCTTAACAGTGTTCTTCTCCTTTTGAGCCCATCAGGTCTGTACTTGCTTCTACAAATGTCAAAAGGCAGTTCACAAAAATAACCTCAATATGCTTCTCTTATTTATCCTACCAACTTGGCACACTCCCTTTGCCAAGTGTAGGATTTGTTGCACTGTATTTTCTTCCCTTATTTTGTGTGCATGTCTCAGAGTCGCAATATAACTACTTGTTGACTCTCCTGCCAAGCAGTTATCCTTTCATGAAACTTCCCATTTGGGTGTGGGTCCCAGTCTTGCAACAATCAATCCGGCTTGGTATACTCTCCTGCCAAGCCTTCGTCCTCTCATGCACTGTCCCTCTATGGGTCAGAGTCCCAGACTCGTAACATTCACAGTTGCTTTGTTTACTCTACTGCTAAGTAACAGTTCCAACATAGGCCATCTGTCATTGGGTGCGGGTTCCAGACTCTCAATATTCGGTTTGGCTTTGTTTCAGTTTCTCATGTGGGTGCCCGTCCCAGACTCGCAGTGTTCGGATTGACTTCTGTTTCTGGTTTTAAAATGGGTGCATGTCCCAGACTTGCACTCAGTTCCCATGGTTCCAGACTCTCTTTCTGTGACCTCCGTCTTCACCCCCCCACTCTGTGGACATCCTGCACCACTCAGGTAACCCCTGTGCATGTTTGCTTCCCACTGGAAGGTACCAGTGGTTCCTGATCGGTTGCAGCTTCTCTAGAGACTCTGGTCAGGTTCAGGGCTTCGTCGCGGCCGGCAGCAGCTTTCCTGAGGCCTGCTTCTTCCCGACAGTGCATCCTCCTTGCTGGGTGCTTCACTCGGGGCTCAGGATGTCCGGAGGTTCCAGATGGCAAATAAAGTGAGCAGTCCTGGTTTCTTGGACCATGCTCGCGGTCTCCTCTTCCTCCGCTCTCAACTTCCGTCTAGATGGCTCTCGTCCTCGCTGCAGCAGAGCTTGCCAGTTTCCTCTTTGGAGGATTGTTTCCCCGTTGCTGTCTGGTATTTCAACTCCTGCATTGGGATGGAGTTGCTTTGGGCCAATTACGTTAGTTGGGAACCTGGAGGGCTCATTCTGCTTTTCGATAGTGATCCTTAGACTCCTGATCATCATCATCTCAATACATATCATAGAGTCAGATGTAACATATTTTACATTTTCAAAGGTTTGAACCTTGTCAAGTATATTAGATTGACTAACTTGACTACAGATATGGGCCTTATCAGAAAAAGTGGAATATTGAACATTGGAGACAGCTTTAGGGGTACTAATGCGGGGCATACTGCGTTCTCTGAACATAGATGTCCCTAATCCCATAAGGGGCTTCATCCCCCATGTGATCCTTTCTTGGTGCACACACCCCCAGGGGGACTATTGTACTGTGGGCGCACTGCCCTGGGACCATGGGAAAGATCTCCCCATAGGGGAGAAGGGACAACACCCTCAGATTCGTTACACACTACCGCGATTCGCTGCTCTCGAGCTAGGCCTGCACTTTAAACAAAAAGAAAATAAAAAAAATAATAATAATCAGCCTGTACACCCTGGCTCTTGCCCATCCTCAGCCAAACTCTCTACCCCTTTTGACACACATTGGATACAATAATGCTGACTCTGTGTAACCTGAGCCAGGCTATGCAGACAAAGGTTCATGCTCTGCAAATTGTCAACCATGTTCCTCTCTGAGTTCACCCTGAGAAAATGAAGGGAGTTTAGAGGAGCCCTGCAGGAAGAAGTAACCGATCACATTTATCCTTTGTAAGCCTACTGACCTGTATTGCCTGACTGTCTCTTACAATGCTGCTACTTTATGCACTCCTACCTGTTTTAGGCTTGTTGTTTGCACAAAGTCACTTTGTTTTTTTCTTTATGGTGCTCTTGTGGGAGCGCTGTATCTTACTAGAGAACAGGGTTTTAAAGCTATCAGGAGGTGGTTGACAAGCCTTGAGGCAGAATTGAAGGTTGTACAGTCGGGGTAGCGGAGGGGTCAAACAGGCCCATGAGTGACGGTTTGGCCGCAACAAGGAAGTTGCCCGATCAATTTAGTGAGGCGGAGAGGGAGGTGCAGTTCTTGGCGGCCCAGCACTTGCCGCGTTGTTACGGGGAGGAAGGCATGCCTGGGAGGTACTTGGCTCCGCTGCTGCGAGGGGAACGGGGCCAAACGGATATACCAGTATTGACGGGGGCAACTGGCATGTTGATTTCTGAGCTGTAAGGAACTCACAGTGGTAACAGTAAAGACGGGCACAAGTGATCAGTTGCAGGGTGTTTAATAAACTGTATAGATGGGTGAGAAAAACGCCACATCTAAACCTAAATCTAAGATGGGAGCTAGCTACGACCATCAAATAATAATAAGGCAGTCCTAGTGGCGTCTTGCCAAATGAAAAGGGCCTATACCTAAAAAACTATTGCCAATCCTTACCGCTAAGTTACAAAATAGTGTGGGATAATGTTCATCAGAAAAGAATGAAGTGTTCACAAAATAAGTCAGGATGGTTTAACTGGGGTCTCCCTTCCCTACGTTTTTAACACGCGACTTTCGAACACAGCACACTTCTGGGCTTATCCAGCACAAGCTTACAGTTAGTTTCCAAAATATCAGGGCCTACTGTGGTCAAGTCTTTTACACCCAGTCTCTTGCCTCAGAGGACCTGATGTACTATTAACAACAAACAAATAGTTCCTTTCAGTAATCTTCTTGTCGGGAGATTTCCTTTCACCCGTGGATCCCCCCTCAACCAGGCTCCAATCCTTTTTGTTACCTTGTCTTCCCTCAGTCGGGTTCACATTTGCCAGTTTCACACAGTTCACGTATTCGTAATATTTTGCAGGATTCACTTCCCTTAGCTTTTCTAGCCCCCAGTCAGACTTTCTCTTTCGCCCCCAGTCAAGCTTTCCACTTTTATCGTTCATAGAGCGTTTTCCCTCAGCCGGGCACACACCCGTTTCACACTGTCACAACTTTGGTAATGGTTTAGGGACTTATCGATTGTACAAGGGATTTTGGCTCAACCCTTGTATTACCACCTTATCTCTGTATGTCGGCCTTTCCTATGGCCTCTTGTTACTATATCATTCACAAGGAAAGGGGACCAGCCAGAGTCTTTCGAATGGACGCCCACGTGGTGCCGGACCACTGCTGGTGTTTCCCTCAGTTTTAAATGTTCAGTAGTACACAAGTTCTTTGTTCATAACAAGTTGCTGTTTGCAACCTTCGCTCAACACCGTCCGGTTTACTATCCGTTGTCCCTTCGACTCACCGGCGTGGCAACCTCCTTGTTTTTTCTTGTCTCTGGAATCATGGACGGTACCAAGTGCGCTTCCCCGCCTCAGGTTATCAGTGCGGAAGGGTCCTGTGCATCGTTGACATCTGTTACACAACACGCCAGCTGTAGTTCCAATTCTTATGATTCCTTTCACAGAGGCTTCGTGGGCTTGGGTCAAAAAGGACAAGGGCACTTCCCTCCTTGTGGTCCTTTCTGGTCTTGCCACCTTTCTTCTCCAATTGAACTGCCTTCCTGGAATAGCTGCCTACTCATGCGTTTGTCCTTGCTTAAAGTATGCTCTGGTGCTCCGCCTTTTATCCCTGAGGGGAAGGGAAAGGACTGTCAGGTGTGTAGTTATTGTCAATTGCCTGACTCTCCCTTACCCTTGTGTTCGGAAACGTCAGATAAACGGCTGTGGTGTTAGTCCCTTGTCTGTCATGGTGTAAGAAAGTGTTTGTGTCGGAAAGGGGGTGGGTGTGTAGAGCTTCTAAGTATCCTAAGGGTAGGATGGGGAAAAGGTGTTAAAGGGAATGGGGTACCGCGTCTCACCCGTCAGTGTCCCACTTCCACTCCCCGAAGACCCCTCATCCAGGTGATCTTTCCCCACTGGTCAACACGCTGTAAATGTATCGAATAGCGATGGCCATGTCCTGGCCACATGGATGACAGATCTCCGGGGACTAGTGGGTGAGACACCTTCAGGTTTCTCACAGAGCCCAGGGCCATTTTGGAGGAACTTAGGAGGTTTTATGAGGCTTTGTATGAAGGGGCAGATTCAGAGCTTATGCAGTCATTTGTTGAGGATGCCCGGTTGACTTGCATAGACGAGGGCGCTAATGAAGTGCTGGGGGTCCCCCATTTCTGTAGAGGACATTTTGGTGGCAATTTAAGTGCTACCGACCTCTAAGGCCCTCAGTTCAGATAGTATTACTGTGGAAATGACGATGTGTGACATTCATGTTTCCCAAATGTATTTTCCACCTTGCACTGCATATGCCTGTATATTCACTGCACTGATTATGCTAGCTATTTATTTCTGTCAAGTGCTTGCATGTTCCCCTGTTTTCGTCCTGTATTTAACTATAGCATAGCATATAACAAGGCTTCATTGTGCTTGGCTCCAACATTGCCTGATCACTATATTATTTACCTTTATAATCCCTATAGTTGCTAGTTTCTGGCACACTGGACATTGCTCACCTGGGGACTCCACTCCCAGGCAACTAGCCTACAGCCCGTAACAAAGGGATCACATTCCCCGCAAAGGCCTGGCCTACTTCCCTGGCGGAAAACCCGTTCAGCAGCCTCCTTGAGCCAGAAACCAGCCCTAGTGTAATCTGCTGCCAGGGCTGAATCTTTTACTCCCCTTCCCTGAGACCCTCCTCCACTACCCAGTGACAGTTGGCATGCTCTTTTACACCCTGTCAGTCCACTTATTGTGTCCATTATAGGTGGGGGCGAGCTCAGGAAAGCCACTTGCCCCACACCAAGTAATTTTCCCTTTCTGGGAACCTCCTCCATTCCCCAGTACTGCAATTAATCTCACCTTGGGGCCAAACTGCCCTGCACTCTCTCACACAATCTAGCTTCACTTATTGTGGGAATGCGTTGGGTGGGCTCTAGAATTAATCCCACCTTGCAATTACCTGAAAATGTGTGTCCAGCCCTGCATCCCATCTCCCCTAGAAACCAAACAAAACGTGTCCTGGCAACAAACAAACCAGTTGCCTGGTCTCCCCTTACCTGGATGCCACAGTAAAAACATATCCCTGGCAACCACATGATGTGTTCCTAGGTGGGAGTGACAGCCTCATATAAGACATGTGGGGAGAGAACAGGGGCGTCGGGAGAGAACAGGGGCTTTTTGGTTGCTGGTGTGGTGTGCTGACAGGGGGAGGACAGCAGGACCCAAGAGGCCCGCTCCACAAGTACCCTTGTCTTCCCTCTGCATCCTTCCCCTCCTATCCTCCTCAACCTGCTCTATTTTTCCACCCGTACGGCTCCTGGCCTGTCTGCTTTGCCCGCTCTCTCTCTCTCTCTCTCTCGCTGTGTGTGTGTCTTGCTTGCTGTGTGTTGCTGTCTGTTTGTGCATGTCTATTTCTTTCTCTTTTTCTCCCTCATATGCCCCTGTGTGTGCTCTCTCACTTGGTGTCATCTCTCTCATTGGGCATCACCTTTCTCACTGGGGCCCCCCTCTCTCTCGCTTCCTTTCTCTTTTTGTCGTCCCTCTCTCAGCCATCTGTCTCTACCACCCCCCTACTCCCACTTCCTCCCCAACCCTTCCCTTCGGGTCCCTGATCCCCCATGCACCCAAGGGCGGTCAGCGTCATTTGCGCTGGCCCAAGGGACACGGCAAGGGTACCCACTGTCCCCATTGTTATTTGCGATCGCTGCGAAACCACTCGCAATTCGGCTAAGGTCAGCATATAGGCACAGAGGGTTGGCACTGGGCGGGGTCAGGGAATTGATTTCCTTGTATGCTCATGATGTGATCCTATATGTGAAGGACCCTGAGAGGAACATGAGGCCCTTGTTGAGGAGGTTAAGGCTTTTGGGGTCAGCTCCGGCTACGGGTCATTTGGTCCAAATCTATTTTGTTCCCGCTGACCGAGGCTACAAGTTGCCCTCTGGGTGTAAGGGGATCCTTTGGGAACAGGTGCACGTTATGTGAAGGCATCATGAAGCAAGACATCGACAACAGATTCAAAGTTCAAACAGAATTGTTGTATTAACTTAAATGTCAGGATGGTTGAAGGCCTAACTTGCCCTATACTAAGGTGGGATTTCCCTACCTAAAGAAACTGAGGAAAGTCTGAGTCAGAAAGTTCAATTTAAGTCTGTAGGTGTCTAAAACCTATACTTGCCCTCACAACTAATGCTAAACAATGTGTAGGAATGTCAGCAACAAAAGAAATAGTGTTCCAAATAAAGTTCTGAGCTTCCTGCAGCTCCTGGTGTACTTTTCAGCTCCCCTTCCCCAAGTTAAAGGTAGTTCCACAAAGTCTGGGGCTTCCCTTCCCCAAGTCCAAGAAAGTCAACTTGTACTTATTCTCAATCTTTCAATGTTCAAAAACAGCTCCAACCCAACTTTACACTCCTCCTGGTTTCTTAACAGTTCAATCAGATTGCTTTCTCTTGTTTCACTACAGCAACCTCTGTGGCTTTCACAGTTGGAGATTTCCCGGGTCTAGGCGCAGTTGTCAGACCACACGGTCCACCCATTACAGGTCACGCAACCAGGAACCCTAGGGTCTTTAGCCCACACAGGTGCTTCTGTATCTGTACCTGTGTGATGGTCCACACTGTGAGAAACCTGAGAATGTTCTCACAAGTACTCCCTGTGGATCCGTTGGTCCGGTGGCAAGGGAAGGGCCATCACTCTTGGATCCCAACCGTGGGAGAGGACAAGTGAGGGAGGATAACCTGGGCAGGGGTCCTTCGGAACTGCAGGAAGAGCGTCCGAAGGCAAGACATGGTATTCCCTCATTCCTTGCCCCAATCCATACTACCCTCCCTCTTCTTTTATGGGCTATTGTTACCCAAGTCTCATCCTACCCCATAACTGTTCAACAAGGAAAAGGAGGGTCAGGCACTAAAGGAAACCAACCCCTTTTTCTCATCTTAACAATAACCTTGTCTCTCTTACCTTAAATCCCCAGAGAGGCACTGTAAACCCACCCGTTACCACCCCCCATTACCCTTCTCTCGTAACACCCCAAAATGAGAGGAAATAGAATTAATATCCCAATACTACAATAACAAAAACAGAAGGAGATGGTACATATCGCCAAATTACCCTGTCAGCCCCCAACAGATCCCCACACTTAGCACTAAAATGAGAAAGAGGAAAAAAAGCCTGCAGTTTTCATGGGGTACTGTAAACCCAAGGTACCCATTCCCCAATGTTCCATTCAAGTACTGAGACGAAGAAGAGGGAGATAGGTGTTATGCAGGCCTCCCATGGGAAACACCATTCTAGTAATGGGAAGAAGAAGATGCAACTAGAGGCCTACTCAGTACATGTTTCCCACTAACAAGGTCAGGCACTTGAAGCTGACTACATTCACCTGCAGCCTGTTAACACTCCAAGGGAGTATAAAAACAGCAAGCACCGAAGGCAAAGTGAGCAAGTAGGAGAGGGAGCAGGAACATACGAGCAGGAGAGCTGCCCAGGACCTACTGGGGAAACACGGAAAGTCGAGGCGCTGAGGGTCTGCCAAAGGAAGCAGCGAAAGAAAGCGTGGTGAGGGAGCCGTGTCTTCAAGGAGCCAAAACAGTCCAAGTAAGGGAGCTGAGATGCCTGCTGATCCCTTAGAAATCGTTGTCCAAAAGCTGCTCGTTCCCCTAGTTCCCCTAGCCTAAAGGAAGAGCCCAGGAGTGTCTCAGGGGCAGGCAGTGAGACCCTGACCTCAGAAAGAAGAACCGCTAAAGCAAATCACAAACGTCTGTTTGTCAATGAAAGCCTGGTTTGTAAGTGCACGAGTGAATACAAATTTGCAAGTCAGCGCGTAGGAAGAGGGATGGGCCTATTGAACTTTGTGAAACTGTGATTGTGAACTGTGTTAGGCAGAAACCTGTGCAGTTCCCTTAGGGACCACTGCAACAGATTTAAGACTACAGGTGTTTGGCAGTAAACCCACTTGGTAGCAGTCTGTACCACACAGATTCACTTGGTAGCTGTGGCTGAGCAGTCAGACTTCCCTCAAGAAGAGTTGTGCGGTATATAGAGTATACACAATAGGTACAGGGATACAGTAGCACAAGCAAACACTGACCAGAGCTTTGGTGTAAAAGTATATAATTATTTATTTAAAGACACACTTGTAAATTACACTAGCACAAAGAGAAAAGTAAATTCAGCACACAGTCACTATTATATATATACAACCCTCATTACTTATTAGATAAGTCTTAATGAGAAACACCACTTATTTTCAGACAGAGGTGAGCGCTTAACATAAGATGGCTCTCTAATAAGTTATTAAAAAGGGATGTAACAAGGCAGAGTTATGGAAGCACACAAATTTCAATACTTTTAAAAGAACCACAGTAAGGCAGAATAGGCAGAGTTCTACTGGAGAGCAAGGAAGTCAATTGCAAGGCCCACTCTTGGAGAGAGCAAGCAGAAGGGGTCCGGGTTCACACAGTGGGGTTATGCCCAAAGAGTCTTGTAGATAGTTCGCACACAAAGAATGAAATTAAAGTCAGGCAAAGTTAGCTAGGTTGTCCCAGGCCAGCCCAGGTTAGAAAGTCGAGGCTTTACTGTCACCCCGAACGATCTGTCGCAAGGGAAGCCAGGCGGTACACAGTACCTTAAGTGTGAAGGAAGCTCCAGCGGGGGCAGTTGTTCCTGGCAGCGGGTGCAAGTTGGTGTTTCGTCCAGAGGAAGAGGAGGTCTCGCCGTGGAGGAAAGATGAAGGTCGTTGCACTGCCAGGGAAGAAACCAGCCGCAGGGTTCTTCGGTTAAAAGGTACTACCCTTCTCTTCGCGGTAGTGGTAAGCTGTGGTATTCCGGTTGCCGGGGTGCTTGGCACGGGCAAGGCGGCCACGAGATGCTCCAGGAAGGTGAAAAGAAGGCAAAACTGGTTATCCCCAACAGTCAAAGGAAGAAGACTCTTCGGACTGGAGATCTCCTCTGTCGTTGGGAAAAGTGGTGAGACGGTTCAGCAGGGCTCCACCGGTGGTGTCGTCGTTGCAGGTCGGCTCAGCTTCTCCCTCCTCGGATTCTTAGGTCCTGTGGCGACTTCTGAAGTTCCAGTCCCCAAAGCCCTGCTTTTATGCAGCAAACCCCCATTCATTCAGCCTAACTGTCAATCAAGCATGCTAAGTGGTGAGCCGGCCGGCTCACCACTTGGGCCAATCACACAAGAGTGTGACTTGAGTTGCCAAGGCAACTCAGTCCAGGGTGCCTAAACCCCCTCCCACACGCCCTGTGGTACCCAGACAGAGTGGCACCACTTTTGGAGGCTTCTGTGGAGAGGCCCGCCAAAAGGTGGAACAAAGGGCTCGACTTGGGTTGGAGTCACAGAAGAGAACACAAATGCCATTTTAGAATCGAGTTCTGGCAAAAAATACCAACCGGTGAATTAATATTAAATAAACCAGCGGTATGTTCGAGGCTATAGGAATTAAATAATTAAAGTTGGTAGCCTCGAACAATGGGAAAATCCCATAGAGATATATTCGCGGTCGAATATAAAAAGTAGAATCCACTGCCACCAGCCAAAACTCGATCAGGGGGGACGGAGACGTGCCCCCTCGAACAACAGATCCCGGGGAAATCGAATTGCCCCGACCAGTATGTCCACAATATGATGGTTTGTACTGGTTTCTGTTCATAATTTGGGACTAGTAAAGCCAATGGTGACTTTACATGCCCTGGGAGACAGTAGTCAGTCCCAGGGTATGGAGTCTATGTTGGGGGGTCTCTACGACACCCCCTGGGTTACGGCACGGAGGGTGCTGTGTAACCCACATCAAAAACACATGAAACCCTATGGAGTAAAATACCCCATAGCCCATAAAACACATGGAAAGACAAAGGAACACCTCAAATCATGTCTAAGAGTGGGAGTAAAAAGTCTCACTCTTAGTAGCAGAAAAAAATAAACCCCAAAAATCCAGCAAAGCTGCTGGGGGACTCACTAGGTTTGAGAAATTAGCCTTTACAGAGAATTCTCCCTAACATGAACCTGACGAGAAGAGAAAGCATAACAATGAGGAGATACTAAGTAACCGAGTGGGCGTGTGGATAATTACACATTCTCGAAAGACTCTGTTTGAATGAAGGAAAGTGTAGGAAGCTCCTAAAGTGAAGGGGAGTTGTGCGCAAAGTGAAAAGTTAGAAAAATAGAGAGCATCAGCAGGGGTGCCACGCGAGAAAGGAAAAGTAAGTGAAACCCCCAAGAAGAGATATTTGAAGGAAAAGGAAAGTATAGAAATGTTAAATTGGAAGCTGAACAAAAAGATAAAGTTTAAATTGTTAAAGAGGGGGTGAAGCTAAGCCCGGGTCCCAGGACCTGTAGTGTGTGGATGGTGCAGTCTGACAACTGTGCCACGACCCAGGGAGACTGTTAGGCAGACTTATATGCAGTACCCTTTGGGAACACTACACACAATTAAGACTACAAGTGACAGTACAATTTCACCTTTGGTACAAGCCTTTACTACAGTTATAGTGGTAGCAGTAGCGGAGCAGCCAGACTTATCTCAAGAGTAAGTAAGCAGTACAAATAGTTACACAAAGTACAGCAGTTACTATGATTCAGGCAAACACTGACTCAAGTTTCTGAGTAAAAGAATATATATTTATTTACTCAACAGTTGTATAACATTTCACTATTCTAAGCAAGTTAAAAATCACAATCATAAATACACCACACCACTTCCCTTAAATTCCAGACAAGTTAAGCTCACAACATGAAGTGGGAGCAAAATGGCACTCCACCAATATAAAAGGGAGGGAAAGACAAAGTTATTAGAAATTAGGCAAAACCAGTAGGTAAGTACTCAGGGCAATTGAACAAGAGAGACTACAGTGAGGAGATCAGCTAGAAAAGGCTTAGGGCCAAAGTCAATGGGTCAAAAAGTCTTTTGCTCAAGATCACACAGTTCAAGGTAGTTTGCAGTAAAGTTCGTGGCACAGATTCCGGACGAGGTTGGTCGGTAGAAAAGTTAGTTCAAAGAGAAGAGAAGGACAAGCCCTCGGTTTGGAGAAAGATTTCAAACACTTTCACCGCGGCTGACCGAAACGAACATCCGGATTTGCACAGTACCTTAAAACGGAGAGGGAGCTGTAGCTGAGGCGGACGTTTCTGGTGGTTCCTGCAGGCTCACGGTTCCTGAAGCGACTGTCGGACTGACATGAAGTAGGAAGACTGGAGGGTCCTGCGCCAACCAGGGAAGAAACCAGCAGCAGAGCAAAATAACGAATAAAAGGTGCGCTCCTTAAAACGCAAGCAGGGTCCGACCTTCCTGGCTTCCTGCCCACTGTAGTTCTGTACAGCAAATTTGACCAGAGTAGGGGTCCTGGCTTGTAGTTTGGCCTAACTGGTTGGTCCCACTAGCTCAAGGGAACAAGTTTCCTGGAGGATCTTCTCTGTCGTCGGATTCTGGCGATTCAGACCTGCAGCAGGGCTTCACCGGGCGGTTCAGTCATGGTAGGGGTCCTCTTCAAGTTCCTCATTGGTTCTTTCGTTCCAGTGGCGACTGTCTTTCCAGTCCCAGAGACCTGCTTTTTATGCAGTTTTCCCCCATTCATACAGCCTGGCTGTCAATCACACAGCAGCATGGCTGGCCTGGCAAGGCCAGTCCCCTTAGCCAATCAGATAAGAGTACGACTTGGGTTACCAAGGGAACCCATGGCAGGGGTCCGAAGATCCCTCCCTCACATCCTGCCTACCCAGACTATCAGGCGCCTTAAGGAGGGCTTCTGTGCAGAAGCCCGCGAAAAGACAGTGGACAAAGGAGTCATCCCCGGTTTGGCGCTCAGAGAAAAACACATAAAAGACTTTAATAAAAAGAAATGGCGAATAAACCCAGCCGGAACCAAAATAAAATGTATTTGGTCAAGCGGGTTTATGTTCGAGGCTAATATAATAGCCTAAACCAATACCACGTTTATATACTATAATCGCGGTAGAGAAGTTAGGGTAGTTACCACTGCCACCAGTCAAGTCTTAATGTTAAGGGAGCGAAACAAGGCTCCAAGAGGTACAGACAAAAAGGGATAAGAGTTAACCCTTTCCAATGCTCCATGTAAGATGGGGTGTACTGGGTCTGTGGTTTAAAGTGACTATATAAAGTTAATGGCAACTTTACCTGTTTCTGGGGGACAGAAGTCAGCCCCAGAAAAATGGAGTTAGTGGGAAGTCTCAGACAACCCTGTGTCACTGCACTGAAGGTGCTGTGTAACGCACACAAAAGTGGTGCACATGGAGTAGGTGAGGCTCCAGTGCCCAAGATTACACAAAGTAGAAATACGCATAGCAAAACACATGTAAGAGTGGGAAAAAAGGCTCACACTCTTACCAGATGAAAACAATAAACCCTACAAATCCAGCAAAGCTGCTGGGGGACTCATTAGGTAGGGGAAATCAGCCATTTATGAGAATTCTCCCTAACAGAGACCCCACTGAAAGTGTGAGCTATAAACCCAAGTTGAGAGAGTTTTCTGAAATATGGGGAAGAGAACCCCTAAAGGAGTTGCACTTTGAAAAGCTGAACTTTGAGTTTGGAGATTTGAATGCTTTGAAGTTTGAAATTAAACTTTGTGAGACCAAGAGGATCTAAGCTTGGGCGAGGGAAGCCTGAGAGGCCAGTTGAAGGAGTGTGAAACAAAAGGGCCCTGAGTCTGGGAAAAGAAACCCAGAGAAGCCTGCATAAGCTGTAAGAAGATACTGTGAAATTTGTTTGGGATTTTGAAAACTCTGCTGAACTGTGGTGAACCGGAGTGTCTTGAACTTGGAGAAGGGAGCTGTGGAAAAGCTCCAGTGCCATTCTGTTTTACTTTGAACACAATTTGAGTTCATCCAGTCCTTGCACATTGTCATTCTAGGGAGGTGAGGGCAAGCATAGGTTTGACACAGACAGCCACTTTGTTTTCAACTGACAGACTTGGACTTCCTTTATTTTCTTTATGGTCGAGACTACTGCCACCTTAGAGTCGGGGCTAGTTAGGTATTTTCCCATCCCTACCAGTCCAATAAACGTTTTAGAACTGTAGCACTTGTGTCTGTGTCTACTTTTGATACAATGCCTGCCTCACAACACTCACTCGGCTTCTCCTTTTCAGCCTCTTGGCTTTGCCACAATATGTTCCTTCCTTTGCCAGTCTTTGGCCTTACCACATTGTATTTTCACATATAGTTCACATTGTGGTGGTTTTGTTCCTTAACCACCTTGCTTTCAGGCTCTCTTGCAATCTTCCATACTTTCTTCCTCTGTGTTTTATACGGTTTGTGCTTACTTTTTAAATAGGCAGTATATGAATTTCGTACAAACTTGTCATGTTTGCCAAAATCTTTCATTCATTTCAGTATTCATTATCTGTGATTGGTTAATCTGCCACTTGCACGTTATATTTTCCTTTGTCTCTCAACCCATTGCTTTGGATTTATTTCCACTTGCACATGCTTTTTCATTAATTCTGCAGTTCATTTTGTTTTCCACACAGCCCCTCGACTGATCTTCACTCACCGGTCCCGGGCCTCTCCCCCGCGGGAGCTGTGTTTTTGGTTTCGGCTTCGGCTCCGCCGACATGTGTTCCTTCGACTGCGAGCCCTGCTGGCACTTCAGTCTCTCTCCTTCTCCCGCTGGCAGCTCTGCTTTCTCTCTGTGGACGCTGTTGGTCACTTTGCTTCTTTCAGGGTCTGCAGCTCTGGCTGCGGACCTCCGACCAATGAGGCTCCCACACCTGTGGCTTTCTCATGGCCCGCCTGGCCTTGGCGCCATAGCTTCCTGGTGTTGTCTGTCGATGTCCTGGCTCCAGCAGGACCCACCTCCGCTACCTCCTCGTATACAGGATTCCCTGCTGGTCTGCTCCCTTTTTATACACCTGCAGCCACTTGACAGGTTGCAGGTGTGAGTTACAAATCGTAATTTCCTGAGCGCTATTAGTGGAACACTTGAGACATGCCTGACCTTTAAAACACTCTGCTTGCCTCTTCCTCGTCTCTGTACTCTGTACTAGAGTGGTGAAACATCTTACTAGTGTTCACTACTCCTAGTCGCCTCTTCCTTGTCCAAATGGGGATTGAGGGGAAATAAAGGAAGATGTTTTGCAATAGCCTCTAAAGGAAGGGGAGGGGAGATTGATTCTCAAAAGAGAAAGGGGGATACCTTCAATGATGGGGAGAAAGAAGTGAGGATGCCCTCATGTTCCTCACAGTTAAGTAAGGTGTGGAGGTTGGTAGGACTCGGACGCAACTTTTGAAAGACAATCACAGGGCTTTCCTGGAAGTGTTGTGCGGGAAGGTTAAACGGTGGGCATGCTGCCTATTTTGCTCATCGGTGTTAGGACTGATTTTCTATACTCTGGCCTGGTGGACAGATGTATAGAAGGCCAACCTATATTGTGACTGGGACAACTCTGGGAAGCTGTAGCCAAACCAGTTTAGGTAGCAGTGACAGGCAGTGTAGGCTAAGTTCTTCAGAGGGGTGAGTTTGTAAAGGGTCCACAATGAAGTCACACAATGGGAGTCACACATTGCACTTAGACAGGATGTATAAAAATACAGTCATTTAACTATGGCCAAACACACTATAAGAAAATGAATACCAGCAGGTAGACCATCACACAATACCATCAAACTAAATGCATATATTCATTCACCAGGATATAATGCATAATACAAATCAAATACTCCTACAAAGGAATGGATAGGTAAGTATTATACACCAAAAGGTCCACAGAGATCCCTAGCTAAAATTGTCCAACCCTAAGTTGCCTGGGGCTTTGTGCCGTATTGTTCAGGATACAGTTCCACAAAACTTAGGATGCAGGAGAAAATGCAGGTAGGGTCTCTCGGGTCCAGTGAAGTGTTCTTAGAGTTAGGGTTCAATGCAGAAAAGTGCCCAAAATTACCCCCAATAGTCAGAATTCTTGCCAAGGCAAGTAATCGCAAAGCTAATAGTATAAGAAATAGGATTATTATAAGCCCATTGACTTATAATTAGAGTATAGGGGTAGGTTAAAACTATGTAACTATATATGCCTCGGCTCGTACATTCAGACCAGGTAGGATTTATTCTGGGAAGGCAGGGATCGGACACAATGCACAAAACTTTACACCTAATGCACGAATCGAAAATGATGACAGGGGAACCTGCTCTTCTATCTGTCGACACGGAGAAGGCCTCGACAGAGTTGAGTGGGGATTCCTAGAGGCGGGTTTGAAGAAGGTACAGCTAGGCGAGAGATTTAGGAGAGGGGTAAAATCCATCTACACATCTCTGAGATCGTCAGTATCGGTGAACTCTGACTACTCACAGTGGTTTACTCTGAGTCGGGGCGCTAGACTGGGCCGCTCTCTGTCCGCGATATTGTTTGCTTTGTCGCTTGAACCTCTTGCGTGTGAAATCATTGCTGAACATCTGGTCGAGGGAATGCAGGTACAGGGGAAAGAATATAAGGTGGCATTATACGCTGACAATCCGTTACTACATCTCACAAATCCATTTTCTTCCATCCCCAGTGATATACAATTAATAGAACATTACGGACTCCTCTCTGGATTCAAAATGAATAAAACAAAATCTATTCTGTTCCCCCTGAGCGAACCCACAAAACAGGACACAGAGAGGTATTCGGTGGTTCTGGGCCTTACAATAAGGGATACCACCTTGCGATACCTGGGGATTAATCTGGTAAGATGCGTAGATACCTATATGAAGCCAAACCTAAACCGCCCGCCGTCCGGCTTGATAAATTCCTAACGGACCTGACCAAGTGGCAGAAGCTCACAATCTCATGGATTGGTAGACTAAATGCAATCAAGATGGTGTGTCTCCCAAGGTGTCTATACCCATTTCAGATGCTTCCAATTAAAATGCCCAAATAATTTTTTGGGCAAGTGAAAAAGGCTGTTCTGAGATTTCTATGGCAGGGGAAAAAACCGAGAATTGCATATGAAGTATTGACACTGCCCAAAGAAAAAGGGGGGGTGGGTTTATCATACCTTGAAAAGTACTCTATAGCGGCACAGCTAAGGATTTTAATACCACATTTGAGAAACCAAATGCATCTGCAATGGGTGAACCTTGACAACCATAGTTTCACCCCTGCCACCCTATCTGAGTGGCTTTGGGTGCCAAGGAATAAGTGGACTCGCAGGATTCGACAACATCCTATTCTGGGGACCATTTGAGAAGTATGAAGGGAGGGAGCAGATATGCGAGGCATAACAATGTGGCCATCCTCATTGAGTCACATTTGGGCACCAGGGATTCGGGAAGCGATTGCAGACCATAGCAGGTTTCAAAAGTGGTTTGAGGCGGGTCTTGCGATGGAAGGACAACTTTGGAGGGGAGGTGAATTCATTACGATCGCTGAACTTGAGGACGCTTTAGGCATAGGAACATTTCCTGTTTTCCACTTGCTTCAACTCAAAGGTGCATTGATGAAGGGACCATGGGAAGAGAAAATACAAAAAGACCTCACCCCATTTGAATCACTTCTAGATACACTCACTGAAACCAAGGGGCTGATCTCAATCATGTACAAAACTCTGATAGATGCTGGGAAAGGATCCACGATCAAACTCAAGAATAGATGGGAGGCAGAGATGAACCTGGGAATCGATTCGAAATTATGGTCTAAGATGTGTAACGGGACCTCCTTGGTATCGATCGCCTCCCAATAGAAATGGCATGCAACCAAACTTCTTCATAGGTGGCAATATGACCCCCAGAGGCTGTCCAAACAGCGAGTCCCCTATGCTGGCGACAATGTGGTTGTGAACCTGATGGGCCTCTAACATCAGAGGGCGACCGTGAGTCGGATCAACCCAACCGCGAGGCAGAACCAAGGTGCAGCCGTGGTTCGAAAATACGCGACCGCGAGGCAGGCAAACCCGACCGCGAGTGGAAAACAAGAGGCGTCCGCAGTTCGGACCACGCCATCCCATGGCAATGGACATCGCCGACACCGGTTTCCGTAGTTAGGCAATGGCGTTTGCTTGAGACGACGAGGATGGCTCAAGACCACGGATTTCCGCCAGGACATACAAACCAAGGTTTTAGACATGCCCTTCGACGGGAACAACCTGTTTGGGAAGGCGGTTGATGAGTCCCTTCAGGCCATCAAGACAGACACAGAGACTGCCCGGGCACTGGGAGTGCTCCAACAACGACGGCCATCCTTTCGGAGCTCCGGAGGCAGACAAGGTGCCTCCAAGGGATCCGACAGTGGCTCCTCCACGTACCGCTAAGCGTCAAGATCTTCGTCCCAGGAAGCCTACAGGGGACGCGGCAAGTCAGGTGTTGCCCGTCGTCGTCGGCAGGGAGGTCAAGGAGGCAAAGCGGCCTCCAAACAAGATTGAAGCGACCGTGGGGTCGGGCCACCGCCGAAGCACCCCAGTGGGAGGTCGGCTGGCGAGGTTCGTCAGCGTGTGGGAGTCCACCTCCACCGACCGTTGGGTGCTGGACGCCCTGGCCCAAGGGCACGCCCTCGAGTTTTCAGAAGAAGTGCCCTCACGTTCCACCCGTGGTCAGGAATGAAAATCACATCCCTCAACTACTGTTGGAAGTAAGGGCAATGCTCAAGAAGGGTGCCATCGAGCTCGTCGCAAGAGGCTTCGGGGCTCCGGAGTTTACTCAAGGTACTTCCTCGTAAAAAAGAAGACAGGAGGATGGCGCCCCATCCTGGACCTACGACGACTGAACAAGTACATCAAGGTGCAGAAGTTCCGTATGGTCACCCTCCAGCACGTGCTGGGACAGCTAGAGGAGGACGATTTCCTGTCGTCGTTGGACTTGGAGGATGCGTACTTCCACATCCCCATTCTAAAAAGACACCGAAAGTTCCTCAGGTTCGTGGTCCAAGGGCGGCACTACCAGTTCAAGGCCCTCCCGTTCGGATTGAAGTCGGCAGCCAGGGTGTTCACCAAGTGCCTCGCAACGGTGGCGGCGTGGCTGCGCCTACAGGGGATCCACGTCTACCCCTACCTGGATGACTGGCTCATCCGGGCAAGGACGAGGGAGCTCGCTGTGGAGCACACTGCGAAGACCGTCCAGCTGCTCATGGACCTGGGATTCTCCATCAACTTTCCAAAATCCCACCTGGTTCCGTCGCAAGTCGCCCTGTTTCTGGGAGCCAAGCTCGACACAGTGGCGCAGCTGGCCTCTCCGTCGGAGGAAAGGACCAGGACCATTCTGGGCAAGGTGCAGCGTCTGCTGGCCACGGACATGGCCAGGGTAAGATCTATCCAGTCCCTCCTCGGGATGATGTCCTCCTGCATTTATCTGGTGCGCCTTTTCAGGCTTCGGATGTGCCCCTTACAAGAGTTCCTCGACGCCCACTGGGTCCAGTCGACGGGCAGCTTCGAGGACAGGATCCCTCTCAACGACTTTCAGATCCCAGCTCACCAGGCGACAGTGACGACGGACGCCTCCCTGGAAGGTTGGGGAGCGCACTCCGGAGATCTTCACGCGAGAGGCCTTTGGCTCCCGGAGGAGAAGTCACTCCACATCAACATTTTGGAGCTCCATGCAGTGTTCTGGGCCCTCAGGTCCTTTCCTCCGTCCCTCAAGGGCAAGATGGTGAGGATCTTCACCAACAACACCACCACGATGTTCTATATCCGGAAGCAGGGCGGAACCAGGTCCCCGGCCCTATCCAAGGAAGCCCAGGATCTGTGGCATTGGGCCGTCGCCCAACGGATGTTTCTGGTGCCTCTTCATCTGGCAGGAATAAAAAACACGAACGCCTACTCACTCAGCAGGATCAAGTGGATCGACTCTTCCGACGATGGGGCGAACCCCAAATCGATCTCTTTGCAACGGCGACGAATTCCAAGTGCCGGTAGTTCGCCAGCAGGTTCCCCCAGCCGAGGAGCATGAGCGATGCTTTCTCGTTCCCCTGGGACAGCCTATTTCTTTATGCATTCCCTCCGCTGCCGTTGCTGCTCTGGCTCATCAACCAGCTCAAGAGGTCCCGGTGCAGGACGATCCTCGTCGCACCGGCGTGGCCGAGACAGATCTGGTTCCCGGACCTTCTGGACTTGTCAATGTCCACACCAGTCAAGCTGCCGACGGACGCAGACCTTCTCTCCAGAGAAGGAGGTGCCATTCTTCACCACAACCCGGAGTCGCTGAACTTGCAGGCCTGGCTCCTGCAGCACTAGAGTTTGGAGGATACGACATCCCGGCCGACTGCAGAGAGGTTCTTGCAAAGGCCAGGGCGTCCTCAACTCTCAAGTGCTACGGACATAAATGGAAGAGGTTCTCTGTCTGGTGCCGTGCACAGATGATTAACCCTCTGCGGATTACGGCCCCTCAAGTACTGCCGTACCTACTGTCGCTGGCCAAAGCTGGACTGGCTCACGCCTCCATCAAAATACATCTGGCTGCAATCTCCCGATATACCAGGACTACGGGACGGGCATCCTTGTGGTCTCATCGCCTGGTGAAAGAATTAATGAAGGGACTATTCCGATCATTCCCGCCGGTGAAGGCTCCTGCCCAGGCGTGGGAGCTTAATGTGGTGCTGACCAGGCTCATGGGGGCCCCATTCGAGCCTATGCATTCGGCGCCTCTGAAGTTTCTGTCATGGAAGACAGCTTTCCTCGTGGCCATCACCTCCGCACGACGAGTTGGAGAGATCCAGGACCTATCTTGCAAGCCTCCATACTTGACTTTTCATGACACGAGGGTGGTGCTGAGGACGCACCCTTCCTTTATGCCCAAGGTGCCGTCGGACTTCACCCTCAACGAGCCCTTGGTGTTGCCAGTTTTCATCCCGTCGCCTTCGTCGCCGGCCGAGAGGACTTTGCACTCGCTGGATGTAGCTAGAGCGCTGAAGTTCTACGTGGACCGCACAAAGAGTTTTCGGAAGACATCACAGCTGTTTGTGAACTTTGGGACTGTGAATCAAGGGAAGGCTCTCTCTAAGACTTCCATTTCCAGATGGCTCTCCGGCTGCATCATGCACTGTCACCGGTTGGCCAACCGACCGCTGCCCGGCCGTCCGGGAGCCCATTCGATCAGAGCAATCGTTGCTACCACGGCGTTCCTGTCTGGTGTGCCCCTGCTAGACATCTGCGGGGCTGCGACGTGGAGGTCGACGCACACCTTCACAAGATTCTACTGCGTCGATCGGGACTCCAGGGAGGAGTGCAGGGTCAGCCAAGCAGTGCTGCGCAACCTGTTCGCCTTAGGTGAGCCTGGTGAGGAGGTAAGAGATGCTTAATGTTGAGTTGTTGTATTGCTTAATGTTGAGACTGTTGCCACCTCCCATGGTTGTGCATGTGTGTACTGCTATGTATTCTCTTATTCATGAGCATGTGAATCCATGCCAGACCCCATGCTGGAGAAGGAACAAGTTGCTTACCTGTAACTGTTGTACTCCAGCATGGGTCTGGCATGGATTCACATGCGAACCCTCCCGCCTACCCTTCTGCGGCTCTTCACTTGGTCATACTGCCACTTTACGTGCTACCAAATCTGAGGATGGCTACCAGGGGCGGGGCTTAGGGAGAGGGCAGTCATTGGCTGGGGGCAGTATGACCCAGAGACCAGTGATTGGTTACTACTAAGAAAGACAGATCAGAAACGAAACTGATACTGATTTTTTTCTATACCGAGGATTCCCGGCCTGACGACGGGGAATATTCATGAGCATGTGAATCCATGCCAGACCCATGCTGGAGAACAACAGTTACAGGTAAGTAACTTGTTCCTTCCTGCCTTCCTGCCTCATCCTTACATTGGTGAACGGGTAAATTATTGGCACATGTGGTGGGGGTGCCCCCGTGTAAAGGTATACTGGGATGAGGTCCTCGGTTGGATCAAGGATGTGGAGGGGATTCAACGCGAGTGCGCACCTCTTCTTGTTTTGTTTGGGCTGGAGAGGGATGAGGACAATTTAGAAGGGTGACAGGGCTGGTTGCCCCTCTACTGTTGGCGGCGCAAGCATGTATAGTGATCGAATGGAAAGCAGTCAAGGCCCCAAGTAAGAAAGAGTGGGAAAAGGTCACCACTGGCATATGTTTGATGGAAAGGATCACTGCAGCTCTACATGGGAGATACGCACAATATGAGGCATTGTGGCAAGATTATATTGACAAATACATTACTTGTTCCCAGATCAATACAGATATCAGAATACCAACCTGAAAGGATATAACCTAGACGGCTGGGGGATGGCTGGAGAAGTTTTGAGAGCTGGGTCGAGCCCAGCACATATGAGATAATGCTCTGGAGATCATTTTTGCTTGTTGTTCATTAACCAGGAATAGGTTGTGAGACTCAAATCTGAACGTAAATGGTAGTTTGAAGAAAGGAAAAGACATATTGTTGGACTCATTTTGAACGTAACACTGTTCCTGAGAGGGAGGCTGGATGGGAAAAAAGGTTTTGAAATGAAGTTCAAACATTTGTAGGAGAAGGTGTAAGAAGATTATCCTTTCTCGGTTTGACAGCATTATAGTGAATAGTAACTGTATGTTGAATAACATGTTACGTTGAAAACTCAATAAAACCAAGTCTAAAAAAAACAAACTTACCCCCCTTACTCCAAATCTTCCCCAGTCTTACTAGAACAAAGGAAGGGTGTCCTGGCTCGCTTTTCCAACCAAAATCTGCTGTCCTTGATTTTCAGGGGTTGCAGGTACGAGCTTCACTCCGGTTGGGATCTTTTGCTGGTACAAGGACACTCGGTCGAGGAATGCAAAAACAAACGATGCCGCACCCCTCTAGGGACTGGACTCGTGTCATAAAAGCAGGTTTCGCACGATGCATGCCGCACACAGCGATGCTACAGGACTCAGCCCCTGTCGGATCTTCCGGCCTATCTCGGCTTCCCTTGGTGCTAGGATGCTGATATCTCGCAGAGGGTGTTGTAGCAGAGGCAGCTGAGGGTGTGCCAGGTTTCAGGCAGAAACTCGAAACGGTGACGAAGTTAGCACGTTAGCCCAAAAACAAAGCTGGTCAGCCACAGGACGGTTCCTGGGCACTTCCGAAGGTGGTTTGTGTGCTGGGCACCAAGCAGACGTTGGGAATTGATGGTCCCTCCACTCCAAGGGTCGTAGAACCTTCGCAGGGCTACTAAAGATCTTGAGACAGACAAGGCTCCACCAGGGCTGCAGCAGAAGTTGGTTGCCAGGCCTCCTTCAGTCAGGTTTCTGGTTTCTTCGCGGGTCTCTCAGCTAGATACTTGGCTCCTTCAGGTTTCTCCAGGATCTCTGAAGATTGCGTGCAGGGGTACAGGTGAAAATGTCATGGCAAGGCCATGTTTGACCAGTAGCCACAGTCAGTAGGCAAACGTGGTAAAGCTTAAACAAAATTCCCCTAAAAGTGGGGAAAAGTCACTGCTGCCACCAGCCCATCTTTTAAGCACATCTCGAGTAACCACAAATCCTCTGAGTGTTAGTCGAGGGCAAAACAAAAGTGCACCCCGTTGCACTTCAGTGTAAGCTGCTTTGTGCAATGATAAAAAGTTACCACAAGTGATACAAAAATAACCGCAAGTAAGAACATAGTAACACAAATAAGGGGGGAACACTGTTTCCCAGTACTGATAGCCTTAAGGACATATCAGTTTCCCCATAACATTTGAGCAAAGACCAGTGCAGTGAAGCTTAATGCTTCACTGTACTGCAAAAAAAAGGGTCCGATTAAAAAATAAAAGCAAAATAAAAAATAAATAAAAGCAAAAGGTTTAGGGGTTCCATAAATCTGGAAGGAAAGGTTCAGTAAAGAGAATCTTTCCAAACAACGGGAAAGTTGGCTATTATTAAAATGGTGATCCTTCCTAAATTGTTATATTTGTTTCTTAACATCCCAGTTTGGCCAAGGTCTCCGTTTTTTAAAGACTTGCGGACACTATTAATTAAGTTGGTGTGGAGCCCTAAATCTCCCCGGATTCGGTGAGAAACACTCACTGGCACATGGGAACGGGGGGGGGACTAAATGTACCTAATATGGAGCTTTATTAATTAGCAGCTCAAGTTTCATTTACATCGTACTGGATGCTGGGCTTGCAGCCAGTCCATCATGTATGTGTTGAAAGGCAGTCGGCCAAGCCTTACTCTGGGAAATGACAGAAGAGTCTCCAAGTTTCAAAAGGAGAGGAATGCTAACCTCTGAGCAAAGCAGAAGCAAGACACGCAGCGTCCTGCATCTGCAAGAGACCGAGAAGAGACAGACTTGTTACAGTCAGTAACCAGGAGGCCAGAGAAACCAAAGCTGAATGTGTGGTGTCTTGAAGCGGAAAGAGAGAGAGAAGCTGAGACTGGTGGTGTGACCACAGGAAGACAGTGGTGGACCAGAGGTCCAAGTAAGGATGCCGAAACTGCACCGATATGACCAACTCTGGACAAGCTGACATCTGAGATACCAGACCGTCATCCAAGACGAATGGAGGGAAGAGAGGCTGGCGAAAGGACACGAGACACCATACTAGAAGGAGAGGGGGAAGATCCTCAATGAATAAAAACCCTGGTAGCCCTAAGAAACTAAGGTACTTGGGATAACGAGAGGCCCAGTAGAGTGAATGAAAACAAATGTTATTGAAATACCCATACTCATCACATTTGTAAGAGAGATAAGGTCATAAGACCAAACATAACAAAAGTGAATGAGAATCATTATTGGAATACTCATACTCTCACAGTCAACGGAGAGAACATTGGAATACTCATACTCGTCACAGAGAAAACATAGCAAGAGTGATTGAGAATCATTGTTGGACTGCTCATGCTTGTCTTAATCTTGAAGGAAGTATTGTACAGACAGTACAAAGACAAGGGAAAGAGAAATGTTCTGGGAATGACCCAGATTGTAATAATTCATACCAGAAATGCCTAAGCAAAGTAACATAAATGGTTATATGCAGGAAACTTGACATCAAGCTGGAATTGGGGAAACCATATCCAGATAAAAAGCAAAAGGAAATCAAAAACTATGAACTATTCAGGAACATAGGAAATAGCCCAAAAGGAAATAATAGTTCTGTGATAAGTTTACCGGTGGAAGAGAAAAGGACCAACCCTTATAGAAGAAAACAAGAAAAGACTCAACAGTCCAAAACAATAATAAGAGTGACTGTATGAACTGATAAAAATAATCACTAAATACTATCTGAAGATCATCTTTTGAAAAGCGGCTGGAGGATAAGTCTAGAAACAAAAGGGATGCCTCATGAAACCTCCATTCATCTGCATTGTTGTACAGATAGGGAATATAGGCCATATAGGAAAAAAGTAATGAGCGAAAAAAGCCAGTTCGGCTATTCAAATATCCACATTATTTTTTATCAAAATTCTTTATTTAATTTAAATTAATTTTCCTATAAATTTAACATACAAAATCAAGTGATATTACTTGTATGGTGTTGTCATTTGTTAAAATAAGTTGGCTCTAATATTACACTCTAAGAGCTTAATAGACCTATGGCGTTCCATTAACTCCTATTTTGCACATGCACTTTTCTTGCACAAAAATGTTTATCTATTGTAGATAAAAGTATTTGATGATATATTATTTTTAACAAGAAGGGACGTATGTTGTACATGTTTATATTTGTAACGAGTTTGTATGTTAGATTTTTAGGAAAATGAATTTCAATAAAATAAAGAATTTTGATAAAAAATAATGTGGTTATCTGAATAGCCCAAACTGGCTTTTTCTGCTCTTAACTTTTTTCCTATATGGCCTATATTCCCTATCTGTAGAACAATGCAGACTTAATGGAGGTTCCATGAGGCATCACTTTTGTTTCTAGTCTGTTGATTTATCCCCAGATGCCCATGAAGAAGGGTACTCCCACTCTAGTGGTTTTGATGGAGGATAGGTCCACACAGCCTCCTGTTTTTGAGTTGTTAGAATTAGTGGTAGGGTCAAAGAGGTTGGAGCTTGAAGGTGGACAGTTTAATTTCAAGACATTCACTGTCAACTGACGACCACTTTAGCTAGTTTTGTTATTTAGGGAACCTTGTAGAATAGAGAAAGACCAGCTTTATTCAATTTCTTTAATACACCTACCAGTGAAATGTCTAATCAGAGTCCGTGTCTGACCTACCACACCACTTAGAGAAAAATAAAAATAGGCATAGTGCCCTACACTCTTTGCTTTCTGTGAAGTGTCTTCAGAGATTCCGGGGGCCTTCCCCTGGGCCTTATTCCAGTGTTCAAATCCCCTAACAGTTCTTCCAAAAGAAAAGGTTCTTGTCAATCAATCACCCACAGATCACAAAAGTTCTCTGAAACTCTGCACAACACAAAAAATCCAAATTCCTGAGAAAACACAATGTCCAAGTGTCTTCAGCAGGAGGGTCATTTCCTTGTTCCCTCTCCCCCACTTATCTGGACTTCTCTTTACAGCATTCCAAAATTGGGTGCCTCTGTGCTTCCCACTTATCTGTTCCTTATTTTCTATATTGGGATATATTGGCTCCCTAGGCTTTGTGGGTAGAATAGTTCCTTTCTCCACACTTTCTCTCTCCCTTTAGTAAGTCTCTTGGATATGGGCAAACTTTGTACCTTCAGGCTTATAGGGTCTACTCCAGGTAGCGTGGGACTCTTCAACAGCCGTGATGTAGCCCATGGTTTTCTGTTCTTCTTGCTTGGGTATGAGCGGTTGTTGCTTTCCTCTCGTTTTGATGTTCTTATTCCCCTTTGCTTTCTCGTTGTGAACAAAGCTGTTAATCTGCTCGGTTCCACAGTTCAACGCAGCCCTCTGCTCTGCTTTCTCGTTGTGAGCGAAGATGTTACCCTGCTTGGTTCTGCGTTTCAGCGTGGCACTCGTTGTGAGTGAAGGAGTCACTTCATTCTTTTCCCCTGATTTTGGCTGCCGTTTGCAAGCATCTGGCCCACCACGTTTGTGGCATGGTCACCCCTCAGGTAGGCTTTGGCAGGGACCGCCATTAGATCTCTGGTCCTGCCCTGCTCTCTGTGTGAACAGCAGCGTCTTTCTCTGATGTTCTGCTTCCTCCGCACCACCGCTGGTTCAGTGCTGCGCTGCCCCTCTCTGACGAAGGTACGTCAGAGCTTTGCCTCTGCGTGTCCTCTTTCCTCTAACGAGAGGTGGTGTACCATTCATCACAGGACGTTAAGCACATATAAGGGTCAACATTCTTTGAAGTCCAACACATAGTAGTGTTGTCCATATGAATTATTTCCTTGTAAGTATATAATACATTTTCTGTAGGCAGTCCCCCATGGGATTGGGAGTTGTGTCCCCTGAAGGGTAGTCCCTCCCAGTGAGGTCTCGCTTTCCCAAACCCCTAGGAAGGGTTTTGCTTAGCGGGGTTACCTCCCTAGCCTTAAAGGGGATGGCTCTCCTTAGGGAAGAAGGGACGAAGTCTCCAGATTTGTCACAATACATTGTTATGAGATGACTATAAGATAGACCAGGGTCTATTTTGGTACTTTGATTTGACTCAAGTTATGTTGGTTAAGCAAAGTGGCCTTGTCATAGCATATCTGTATCAAATGATCTGAGTCTCTCTCTTCTGCTCTACCAGACCTATCTCCTGTAGCAGCTTTTCTATTTCTGTGCTAGCCTTTCCGGTACGTGAAATCTGAATGCCTGTAGGATGCCTGAAGGCATGGCTAAGTGGCCATTCCAAATGTAAGCAAATTATTGCTCCCATTCCTCCTCAGTCAGTAATTTATTGGTATGCACCAGTAATTTATTTGTTGACACTGGATCACAGATTTTTGTTATGCAGGCTTGGTAGCATTTTTTGTTTTTGAAGGCGTTTGCTCCACTTTGTGCATCTTGTGTAAATAGTTGCTTTTTTTTAGCTGTTTTAGTTGTGTGCAGGAGACAAGTGCTACTGTTGTAAGGAGAGGTTAATGCAGGAGTGTTCAGAACAGTATTTCAGTAACTTTACCTCGAATCTCATATCAGAAATATGGAACAAAGATACTTCAGTGGCATTTGTAGTTGCTGGTTCAGGTAGTCTTCTAAGTTGACCATAAAATACGTACATTGTGTGGTAGAGTTTTAAGATTTTTAAGTTTTTAAGATATTTTGATATCTGCTATTATAAATCTCATTATGCCCTTTTCCTTTGTTCCCTTATTCCTTTTGAATATTTGGTAGAATGTTATCCTGTTTTATTTAACGATATTTCAGTAAGTGGGTAGCATACTTGTTGGTCTGAGGAGAGTTAAATGGAAGTCGGTAGTGTCTTTTGAGTAAGCTGCCTGTGACCAGCACCAGAGGTTTAATATTGATCCAATAAAACCTGAGATATTTACCGACAGTGGAGTGACTCCAGAAATAATTTAGGGGATATATGTTAATGCATTGCAGGTCCCTTTGTACATGTGCACAGATTATCTGATTTTGCCATCTTTCAGGTTTGTTACATTTTTATTTCACACCGTTTGCATAAAGCCTCAGTATGAGTAGTGTAACTGTAGAAGAGTATATTTCAACAAATAATGACCTTTAAAATCTCAATGTTGCCTATGAAGTGCGTCTTGTTGAACTTTTTGAAAAGTATGTATTCTTTTTTAATCTACTTCCCAAATAAAATTGATATCTATGGCCAAAATGTAAACTGTGAGGTTAGGCAAGCAGAACATAGTAACCACATCAAATGACTGTAGGTAATGGCGTACCTTGCAATTATTATCAGGAAGGCAAATAATTCACTCTGAACATGAAACCTGTTCTCTATGAATGTTGTAGAAATATCATACTTTGAATCAGCCCCTTAGAAATGCCAATCAACTTGCTTTGTTTTTTTATTCTAGGTCTGTCTAAAGTATTACGAGCATGAATTTGTGGAACTTGCGTGCCAGTGTCCTGCCGTGGTTTGCTGTCGATGTTCACCTACGCAGAAGGCCCACATAGTGAAGCTACTACAGCAGCACACTGGAAAGCGTACCTGTGCAATTGGTAAGAAAAAGGACATACTTCTGCTTTCTAACCTTCGACATTTTGATCAGAATAAAGGTTTGGAAAATTCACTTTGTCCGTTTCAATAGTCAGGAAAAGCCTGTAAAATGCTAAGGATCTAATCAGAACATGTTTTACAACCCCTCCCATGGGGATGTCCCAATTTCTGTAAACATAGGTTGACATTGCTTTAATGTATGTTATGAGAGATTAGGTAATATATTTGATCTCCCTTTTAAATCTTCATTACAGCCATTTTCGAATGCTGGCATTTGTAGGCTGGGTAGGAGGTTAGTAATTCCAAGATGACACTTTTGAATCGGTTAATTAATCGGTTTCAAATTTATTAGAAAAACGTGCTGCAAGGTGCATATTTTGCAACACCCTTCGGAAACTTTATTAAAATGTGTCTTCAATATTTGTTTCTAGTATTTGCTTCTGCCCATGCAGATTTGTATTTCTCATCTCCAAACCTGAGATTTTAAATGTGTCAAAGGTGTTAATATTATCCATGGATAGATGTATTGCACCTGTTTAAATAGTTTATAGAGACTTGCTGAATGGCGACAGATCCCTTTGAAGAAATTTAGCAGTGTGTGGTCATGCCTTCAATTGCTAAACCTTATTGTTGTTGTTAAACAAAATGTGTGAGCTGTGGTGTTTCTCGACAATTTTATCTGCCTTGCTGCAGCCAGACATGTTCTGTTTGCATCCTTTCTGAAATGTATATGGGAAGTTTCTGAAAATGTGTTTCTCTTTCATACATGGGCAGGGACCTAAAGCCTATTCAAAAGAAAAGATACTTGCCTTTTCACAACATTAGGATCTGTCGAAATCCCACTGGTGAAGGGGATTAGGGGCTTGGCCTCAAAATATGTGTGGACAGAGGGAATACCTTTCCTCGTCAAAATATGTCATGCATTTCTTGCTTCTGTTGACTTACTGCATGATGAAAATTTGAAATCTTTTTTCTTACACAACAGCCAACCTGCATCATTTCCTTTCTCACTTTATAAAGAAACATTGGCAGAGCCAACAGTTTTTGCTGTTGCCATAACCTTCAGGTGACCGATCATGAGCATTGGGGAATGGCTGTGGACATGGGGAGCATGACAAACGTACTGGTGTGTGCAGTTTTTTGTCAATGTTAGTAGTGGGTGAGTTTTTCTATTTTAAAGAACATATAAAAGTGGTAGCATAGACCATTTTATTTTGCTGCGGGTGGGAACTGAAAAAGTGTAAATACAAGCAATAATACAAGTGTGAAAATATGATTTGCGTAAGTACGGAAAGAATTTGTGAGATTACATGTGAGAAATGGGAAACATGTAAAAATACATAATTATTTCAATATTCTATGTTAACATGTAATGATTTTTAAATGTGACGTTAAGTTTACATGAAATTTGTCCGTTGGGTCTGTCACCTATGGTAAGTTGTCTTGCGTGTGTTTGCGTTCTGCTACTTTCAGTCATAGATTTGTAATGAAATACTCAAAATAAAAGCTTTATAGTGGAAAGGGAACACCACTAGACAGCCCATTAACACCCAACATGGAGCAGCCCAAGAGCGATGATTACTAAATTAACAATGACACAAATACGAAATTCCTATTTTGTGTTATAATTGTTAACTATACACCCAAGTATAGTGCTAGTTTAGGTAAGCTATCCACAAAGGGATGTCTAAGAAGAAGCTCAAATTCATCCTTCCTGTTCCTTATATACCTGTCATTATTTTGTTTAAGAATAGGAGCAGTGCATTATCACATGATCCTCCCTCTATCGCCTATCTACGATATAGAAGAGATTGGAAAGTGTCGTAAGAGAACAGTACTTAACCAGCAGAACGGAGTGCTTATTTTATTACCGTTGGGAAAATTAGACTAAGTTGTCCCCACTGAGAAACCTATATGTAATGTATAGGTTATATGCTGATATCTGCAGGAGATTATTTGTGACAAATTGGATTCTGCCTCACAGGAATAAAAGGATGTGTAGGGGTAAAAGGGCCTTACCAGCCTTCAGACTTCTACAAACCAAAACACAAAGCAATCATAATGGTAAAACAGTGACACGCAAGAGATATACCTCCTTCACCTTTTGTGATAATGTGAGCTGAGGGAAGGCTGTACTCTCAAGAGGGGTGTGAAGGTGAAACATTAGTTACCCAAACAACACAGTATCACAGTCCAAAATAAAGGGAAGGGCCAATCAAAATTCTATACAAATATAAACATTTTATTAAACAAATCGCACCATCTGCAACTAGAACAAAAAGAGATTACTATACAAAAACCCATCCCCAAAGGAAAGAACTGAAGGGATGCGACAGACTGGAGAAAGTAGCACTTTGAGTGTAGTTCCACGGGTGGTAGGTAAGCTACTACCACAAAAAAAGATAGTGGGTTGAAAACAGGAGTGATCGTGACCTAAGCAGTCTCTAGGGCCCAAGTTGACTGTGGGGGCAGTTCAGTATCACAGTACCTGGATTCAGTTCTTGGTAGGCTGACGCATCAGACCCGGGTACAAACGTTGATGCGAGCTGATCAGACTCCGTCGGGCGCGTAGAGCCCCTACCAGCGAGCGCGCATCGAGTAGGGTCGAATGCGGGTGCTCTGTGCAGTTGTACAGCGGCGGTTCAAGTGATGCAGGTCGGGGCAGTGCCAAGAACGCTTCAGTTGGCCTGGCTGTGTCAGGCTTTGGCCACTGGGAGAGGTCGCAGAGTTACGCACCAGCAGTTTGAATCGGCGGGCGACGGTCATTCAAGTGGTGATTGAGGGTGCATCGATGTGCAGTCAATGAGGCAGCAGTTCTCGAGCTAGCGGGGCTGAGCAGTGGTTTTAATCCTTAGTCAGTGAGTGACCCTCCAAAAATACGGTTCAATTTCCAGCGTTGAGCAGACTCTTCAGGGCTAGCAGGTGATTTGCTTCGATAGGACACGAGGAGAAGGACCGGATGCAGTGCCAAACTGGTTTAGATATAGTGGAATAGTTTGGCTGGTTGGAGGAACGCAGACACAGCACCTTTCCTATGGTTCAGGATGCGGTGAACACAGAGTGACCGATTCAGTGGGAAAGAACAGGGAGCTTTGGCTGGTCTGGCCCTCCGGTTGCTGTGAGGCCTTTGCAAAGAACCTAAGAACACAATACTCCTGTTCAGGGTCTGCTCTTCTGGCACAGAAGATCTGTTGCAGAATGTTTGGTCCTGATCCACAGCACTGGTCACTCGCGGTGTACCTTAGAAGTGGGTAGGGGACAGATCATCCTTCTGGCTTGGACGGCTACTTCTTTACCTCCGGCGGTGCAACTGTCACAAAGGAAGTCCATATCAGAATGTTCAGAACGTCTCTTCAACCTTAGACGATGCTTGAGGAACTGAGGGATTTCTGCTGAAGGGGTGCAAGACTCCCTTCTTTTAAAGGCACGAGTCCTCAGGTGATTGGTCTAAAGCTAGCCTACTTCAGGGGACCAATCTCTGCTCCTGGCTGGAGTGGCCTTTGACCTGTTGATCTTGCACCCAAAGTGCTTTGCTCCAGAGGAAGTGGAGGAGACCAGAATGGGAAAGAGAGTGTGAGGGGTCAGAAATGAGAGCCAGACACAAGGTTGTCATGTTTTTGTCACATGTTTTTTTTTTTGGAAAAGGGTTTGGTAAAATGCGTCTCTGACCCTATGCTAAGGCGGAGTTTCCCTGCCTATAAACCAAAACTAAGGATCTTTCTGTGTCAGGATGTCAATAACTGAAAAGCAGTCCTTGTGTCTAAAACATCCTATCCTGACGGTCACACTACAAAAACAATAAAAATGTGTAAGGAAATATCATCATCTTGAAACTGGTAACTGAAGTAAGAATAATTCCAACACATTGTTCTCCATGGTGGAAGTCCTTGGCTCCAGAGGGTGGGTCGCTCCCCCTAGATTCTTGAGTAGAGTGAAAACTGTTTAATTTACTAGCAGTTCCTTTTTTTCCTACTTTGTTTCACAAGATTCACGTTTAAACAGTAACTTCTGTTACTGTCTTTCTTTAATGCAACTTTCTCCTTGATTTGGAAAATCAACATCAATCTTTCCTTGGTTCCGGAAATCCACGATTTTAAAAATGTATTTATTTATTTTTTATTTCTATTCGGTTTAAGAGCAGAAAAAAGAACAATAAACCATTACAAATGTGATACATAGTTATGAAAAAAGAAGAAAAAAAGTTTACCATAAATTACAAAGAACTCTATAATTAATTACTACCATCCAATAAAACCAAAACATTTCCTGATTGAAATTATGCGCCCACTTCCATTACTTTACAGCATAGTTGTAGACACTCTTAAAAATGAGGACAGGGTGGAAGTTGCTCAGATTAGTTTCATATTGAGCCAGATGCCCTCTAATATCTAATTTAAAGGATCCAAGGAGATAAGATAAGATAAGAGTAACCTACTGAAAGCAGTGAACCTCTTTCACGACTCACCTACATTCAGGTAATGAAATTGCAACTTTTCAGAACTTGCACAACAGTAGATGTTAAAGCTATATTATGTCCAGAATTTACTCTATCCCAGAAATATTCTACGATAATCCCTTCCTCCCGAATCACAAATCTCCTATAGAGGGCCAGTCGCACATTCCAGGCTCCCTCACACTCCATTAAAAGATGCCTTAACGATTTGTTTGAAGGAGTATCACAGATTTTACATTGTTTATTGGCTTTGTCCCCTTGATTCCACATAGCCAACACTTCCCCAGTATGTAATAAATGTAATCTTATCCTCAAAAAAGTTGTTTCTCACTAGTTTATCTGGAAATTTCACCAGGTAACGTGGGAAACAACCAGGTTGTTTATCGATCAAAAGGAAGGGGTTGGGTGGTGTTGATTGCCTCACTTTTACAATTGTTTCAATCCAATCGAATATTTCCAGCTCTCGTTTTACTTTCAGTGGATTTGTCACTAAGGTCTCTAGATTTAAGTCAACCTTTACTAAGGACTCCTTCACTCTATTTTCAAAGTTGACCAGAATCTTTGATCTGGAGTGTTCAAGATGTATTTTAATGTCCCCGTACAATGTGGAGTTTCGTCCGGTGACAGTATCCTGATAGTGAGATCAGTTTTCAATTTGCAATGCAGTCGAGTGACTTTAGGCCTAGCTCGAATCGCAGGCTCCAGGAGCCTTCTTCCATAACCGTCCTTCCAGGATGCTCCAATTTATTTGCCAGAGCCACAGCTCCGCTTCTAGACCATATAAAATCACTGGCACTGACTTTGCCATATAGAATTTTACTAATGGCACAATATAAAATTTACAATATTTGGAGTTTAGTTTTAGCATCTCAGACGTCATTTGTGAGATTTTCTCAGCTATATCTGACTCAACTTTATGAAATGCAGGACTAGCGTAGATTTTATAGCCCAGATATGTTAGTTCCTCTACCCTTGGGATAGTTTGATCATCCAAGACCCAATTTGAGTAACACATCTTTTTCTGTGGGTGTCTGAAAACTACAATCCTCGACTTTAGGGGATTTATGGATAGCTCATTTAGCCTGGCATATTCGCCCAGTTTAGACAGAAAGTGCTGCAGTCCTATCGCTGTTTTATCCAACAATATGATGTTGTCTGCATAAGCGTAGACAATGGATCTTTTCGCCATTTAGCACTGGACTGGCCAATGCAGCCGACTCCAAATAAACACCCATATCTGCCAGGAACAGATTGAAAAAAAGAGGGTCCCCCAGGCACCCCTGCCTGACTCCCCTCTCAGCCTTGATTAACTCTGATAGATGCCCCTGATTATCAAGACGCACCCTCAGAAATGTGTCCTTATATAATTCAACCAGCATCGCCAGTAACGTTTCCGGGATCCCCCAACCCCCCTATTTGCTCCACAGTAGCGCCCTGTTGACCTGGTCAAAAGCCTAAGATAAATCGACCCAGGCACCGTATAAGGGTGCCTCTCCCTTCCCCATGGTGTATTCACTTGCCAGATCTAAAACTAGACCGTTCAGAGTGGTAGAAAGACCTCGTCTGAAGCCTGTTTGGAAGCGAGACAGGATCTGTTTTTTCTCCACCCAAATTGATAGTTCATTTAGTAGAAGTTTCATAAATACCTTACTATCTATATCAAGGAGGGCGATTGGTCGGTAATTTGCCAGATTTAAACAATCGCCCCCCTTGAAAAAAGGTATAACTAACGCGATCTTCCATGAGGGTGGAAACAGTCTCCTCTTAAGGATCTCCGTAAAGAGCTGATACAATAAGCTGGACCACAGCCTCAGGTCATTTTTGAGAACTTGGTAGGTGAGGCCGTTCGGATCAGCAGCTCTAGGTGTTGTTGATTTGAGGATAATGTCACCAATATCCTCCTCATTGAAGGATAGACACCAAGCAGTATTTGGAACTGGGCTATAATGGGCCCCCCTGGGGGTCCCAAGGATTCCTGACAGCTATTCCACTTATCTAGATAATGATACTAGGTTGCATAATGTACTGTTGGTTTGAGGTTCTAGCTGTCATACGACCGACTCAAAGTTTCTGCAATTCCCTTCATTTAAAAGTTGCAGCATCAATTCCCCATCTTTTTATAGCTGTATTGCTCTATGATTGCCTGACCAGTGCTTATAGTTTGCCTTTACTCTTTTGGCTTCCAGTCTGTAAGTCTCTAAGTCAGAATGTATCAACTTTAAGCCTGTCAGACATTTTCTGAGTTCCCTTTTTTTCTGCCAGGTTGCCTCGTCGAAGCTATGTACATGTTTTTGTTTGTTCCCTGCCGCTGAGTTACTGGGGGCTCAAGTTAACGACATGAATTTTACAAATTTATCCGGGTGACATTGAGCCTGCCAAATACAGTTGGCTGTCTTCTTTAACCGATTATTCAAGTTTTTCCCATCTTGTCTGTTTGACAAGCCCAATTTTCCCTTTCTTGCCAGAAAGGACCTGCAATGTTTACAGCTGATGGTAAAGCTGATAAATCTGAAAATGACAATTCCGGGAGTGATCACTGCCCCTATCACTCTTTATTGCCAGGATAGAAGAATGGGCAAAGAGACCTGGGGAAACAAATATATAGTCCAAAACAGATGAGGACATGTCTCTATGCCAGGTTGCAATGGGGCCAATGCCCCCCCCCCCCAGAGCAGCCATTCAGCATCTTCAAATCCCAGGAATCCAGGAAGTCTATTCAAGTCCGCCCATTTTTTGAGATTCTTCTAGCAGCTGGGCTGTCTTTCCCGCTTAATAACTGCACATCCCCTGCAAGGACTATGTTAACGCCTCCAGTGTCTGATTTAATCATTACTAGAAAAGAGGCCAGTGTTGCCAGGAAGATCAAAAGTTCAGAGCAGGCGGGGTTCCAGTAGGCGAGGTTCCAGTAAGTGTTAATAATTACCCAAACAGGATCTGGTATTTCATAATTTAAATGTACTCTACAAGTCTGAATTCCCATGGCATTTTTAAATATCGGGCTAATGGTTATTACTGCCTGATTTTTGAATGCCATCAGGAGACCACCTGATGGTCTTCCTTTTGGTTTTTGTGATGCTGGTAAACAATTTATTGTATAGCCCTCGATCTCTTTAGGGTTTACCAGCCACGTTTCCTGAAACAAAACTAAATCATTCAAATCAAACCGATAGTCTCGCATCCTTTTGGCTTTGAAAGTACTGGAGCCCCCCGTGTTCCAACTTGCTAGATGCAAACCCTTTCTTCTAAAGCTGCTGGGTTCCTACTCCCAGTTTCTGGAGTACTTGGAACAGGATTTCCGGCAAAATAGTCAAAGCTTTTTTCTGAATAATATCTCCACTGGTTTCCCTTCTTCCTACAGTCTGGACTTTTTCTAGGTCCTCCTCTCCCCTCCGGCAATTATCCTTTGCAGTCCTCTCAGTCAAAAAGGACTTTGAGCAGCATCCATCGGAGGATTGGAGAAGACCTTTAGAGCCAACCGCTCTAAATCTCTGTGTTCAGGGTGGCCACCTGGGCCTTCTTTGAGCTGAGGCCCACTTCCACAAAATAAGAGTCTTGTAAGCTAGGATATATCACAAATTCTATATCATTTGTCGAAAATAAGAAGAGATTTCTAACTTTTTTTAAGGAAGCCAAGGATCAAGTAGCACAGCGAGTAGAGCGCTCGCTTTGACATCCGTGCAGAGCTTGCTAACGCAGGTTTGAATCCCAGCGGGGCCAAACTCAGCCTTTCATCCTTCCGAGGTTGATAAATGAGCACCACACACCGTGGGTAATAATAAGAAGCGCTCAGATACCTGAGGGTTCGTAGCGCTATATAAATGCCAAATTATCATTATTATTATTATTATTATCATCACAGATCCACTAAGGGATTTGTCTTGTTTGGTGTTTGTTGAGAGTCTTAACCAGACCCTTGGTATAGCAAAGACCAATATTTCCTCTGGATTGTTTATAGCTTCTGGCGACTTGCTGATCTGAACAGGTTGCCTATTTCCTCCTGCTCTAGGTTGTGCTTAATCTCCATTGATTTTCCCGTGCCGTTCCACATGCCCACGATAGAATGGAGATTTCCTTGGCACGGTTCCGGCCCCACGAAGGAGATTGAATTTGTGGACACAACTGACAATGCAGATGCTCCTTTTTTATTAGTTTTCAGAAATATGGAAGCAAGCTTTATGTTAGCCCCCTGATGGGAACTTTGTATCATTTTATTGGTGGTGCTCAGCTTTGGCATCGATGGCTTCTTCTGCAGAAATATTGGTGCCCATTTGATACTCGCTGACATGGCGTCCGACTGGCTTGCGGAAGATGATTTGTCTTGCTGTCAGCTGTCCTTTGCTTCAGTTTTTGATGACAGAGTATCACCCACAGGCCGCTCTGAGACTTTTTCTGAATCGTCCTGCAGGTCTGTTTGAAGACCTACACTCACGCTTATGATCTCAATTTGTTCTTGTGGTTCTCTTTGTTGACTGTTGCGTGATTTCTGAAGACATTTCCCCGATTTCCAGGATTTAGTACCTTATGGGGATAGAATTGACGTCTTTTCTGGATTGATTTTGTTTGAAATGTCTTTATTTTCTACATCTGAGGAATCATTACATGGGGGCAACGTAATATTCCTTTAAAAAAATGTGCTCCTGTATTGGTGATCCTTATGCTTTTCTGATTTTTTGGCTTTTTAGGGTCTTTCTTAGATCGTGGTAGGGGCGTGCTCGATCTTTTTTTGCCCACTTGTCTCTTTTTCCATTTTCCTTCTCCCTCTGTAGTTCTGACAACTTGCAGGTGTCCAGATTGGCTGAGTTTCCACCGTTGTTACTGATGCCTCAATGTGTAGTGCGGTCACTACCGTATTCATCTCAGTCTCCTCCTCTACCACGTGGGCCATTCTCCTGAATTCTTCCAAAGTGGATTCAGAGTGTGGAGTATCATCAGATATTGGATTTGAGTCACTATCCGGCTCCCTCACCTCTGCCTGAGGGGGCGGCTTCCCTTTCAAGAGCTGTATTAATTCTTGCAGTAGCTTCTGGGTGTTCTCTTCTTCTGTTTTCTTGAGGTTTAGAGAACCTTGCATTGATGAAATGTCCAGGCCTTGCTTGACCAGTTTGAGTCTCACCTCTTTCATAGTAGGAGTAATGATGGAGTTTATAACGGACCCTAACTCCACCCATTGTGATTCACATTTGGCTATTTCATTAGTAAGCTCTAGAAGTATACCTGTTTGGGACTGTACTTCTATTTTGAAGAGCTCAAAAAAGAGACTAGAGAATTCAGCACAAAGTTCAAGGCTGCCAAGGTCCCTTCTTTGAGGTGTGCATTATCCATAGTTCCCCCATTGTCGTAGATGTTGTCCTTTCAGTTACAACCTCCATTCTGCCTTCAATAATTGACGTGCAGTCATGTGGATTACGCAGATTTCCATCTTCAACAATCAGAGATACTCCCGGCCCGCGGAGTAAACAGATGATCTTCCATTCCTGCCATTGGGGTTTGTAATGCCTTAGGGGTGGGGGCATATAATGTCAGAATCACCCTCAACATCATTTAGGCTTTTGTTACTTTTTTTCCCAAAATTATACTTGATTTTCTTTGGGATCTTTTTTGTTGCGACTGTGTATTCTAAGCCACATTTCCAGCATTGTGTCAAGACAGATTGTGTTTCCTTCCCTGCTTCTCCCTCACCTGGCTGTTGGAGGGGATCTTGAGCATGCACTTGTGCCTGGGTTGTTACAGTGATGTTAAATGGTGGGGGAAGGACCCATTCCCCTCAGGGACCTTTTTGTTGTCTTGTAGGACTGTGCTGCGAAGTTTGATTTTCTTGATCCCGGATTTAATTGCCCAGGAGCAGAGTACTAAACCTTTAGATTCGTCATCCCAAAGTTTTTAAAGCACAAGACACCAATTCATTCGCAAATATAGAGGTGAATAAATGAGATTATGGATAGAATCAATCACCAGAACTTCTTGTGTACTTGACCCCTAGCAACTGCTTACAACCAAAACATTCCGCCTCAGAAAATAGTTTTGTGTGTCAGTACAGATAATTTGTGTTTCAAGAGCAAGAAGCCAACCCACTGGTGAGCCCCCAGTGCAAAAGGTAAGTACAATGTGTATCTTCTGCAGGCGAACAGGAGCTTGCAAGTTGTATGCAGATGTAGCAGACGTAGCAAGAAAGAACTTCCACGTCTTCTGTTCCTTCCGATTTCTTACTAAGCGGTTGCTAAGGTGCTCGTTTAATAATAGATATTTGCACGAGCACACAAGGAAAGACAATCAGATATTTCGGTTTAAGGTCACGGTAAAGAAACAGAAAGTTATGGCTCAAATATTATTTTCAGCCCGCTGTCGCCAATCTTACCGTGAACTTGGTGGGTCCTTAATGCTTCCCGACCAAAAGCCTCGATTCCTCCGACTTTTTAGGGACTTTTAAGGATTCGCTCACTTCCCACTTACGGCCGTTTCTTTTACACAGTCCAAGGGCCGCCATGTCACAATGCAATTGTTCAACAGCTACAAAAAGCTGTTAAAGGTGCAGGGCGACTTTAAGGTCGAGGAAAAGCCTACATCGGCGGACTCAAAGAACCCAAAGACCAAAAGACTCTGCCGCCGACGCCATGGCGGGAGGTTGGTTTTGTATGCTGTTTGTATTGATGATAGAAAGTGGACTGGCAAAGCTCTTAGAAGAGCAACAGGATACACAGCAGGTAACAGGTACACAGTCAGCCAAGAAATGATCTTTTCATGGTTCAGAAAACAAACACCAGTGTTCTTGATTCAGAAAATAAACATCAATCTTTTCTTGATTCAGAAAATTAACACCAATCTTGCTTTAACACAGTGCTTCTTTTATATTTCTGGAGCTTGCAAATTGTGTGCTGTACTCTCCTGCCAGGTTCCCTTATGCAATTCCCACTGCCTGGGTTCACTTTATGAATTTTGTTTGCCTGGTATACTCCCCTGCCAAGACTTTTATTTATGTTTCTCAGTTACCTGGTATCTTGCTTGCCAGGACTTGTCATGTGCTTTACAGTGCTCAGTGTTAACAATACTGTGTGTATATTTCTTGGTTTCATAAGTAGGTTTGTGCTAATGTTGGTTCAAGGTGTGCCCCACATTTACACTAGGTATTCATAGTTCATTGGGGGTTGTACTTTGCATTTTCTGCATTCAAAAAATTCTTCAAAGGTATTAGGTTCAAACTGCTGTTGGCACGGTTGCCGGAATGCCCAATGGTACCCACTGGCTTCAGGTAGACTGACAGGCATTCTCTGGTCTCTCCGGTTCGGTTAATGCTTCTGCAGCGGGCTCTTTCCAGGTTGGAGTGCTTAGACGTTCTGCCGGCTCCCCTCGCAGCTATGCGGTCACATGTCAGCTTTTCCTGCAGCTCCCAGAATGGAGAACGCCACCTTCCTGACTTGCCGAACGGCCAGGGCCTTCCTCTCTGCTCCCAGCTGCACCACTTCCGTCACTGGTAAGGCATCGCACTATCAAATGTGACGGCCTCCTCTGCTCTGCCACACCGGTACGTGATCTTTGCATCTCTGAGCTGGGGATGGAGCCAATGTCTCCTCATGCACTTTGTCCTTGTATAGTGCGCTCACCAGGTTTAAAAGTTCTGGGCACAGGTGCTTTAGAAAAAAAAAGTAGACTGCACCTTTCAGGCCTTTGGTATTCCATTCAAACTCCTGTATCCCTCTCATCCCAGTACTTGGGGAATTCTGGGAGTTGAAGTCAATAGGAGTTATTGAACAGTTCCTCTTACTGATTTTACAAAAAGGTACTTTGGAAGAAAAAGATATGGTGTTGTGTGTGTTTGTCGTAGTTAGGCACTTGAGGTTTCTTTACTTCCTCTACAAGGGGGATCACACAATTGGCAGTATGCCATGAGGGTCTTTGTTATTCGATGGCCTTCTTCATGGAAAAGGGCCCTGGGTATTAAAGGGTCTCTCTCATGGCGAAAAAGGGAGATACCCCATCTCGTCCAGTGAAGTCATGACTTCCCCTTGGTAGTTGTCTCCTCCCATTTGATCCTCCCTCATAAAACAGCCCCCAGGGTCAGGATCAGGTAGCCTCTGCCATCCTCTGAATTCATCACAAGAGACGGTGAGAAACAAGGTGATGGAAGTCTTCTTCCAGTGCCCAGAGCACTCCTACCCATCCTACTCCCACCCCCTGACTTTTGGATATGCAGCACCCTAGTGTGAGGCTTCTTCTCCTGAATGGGTGTGCTCCTTTGATACCTTGGCCGAGGACAGCTGCCTGCTGTCCGGCTGTCTCTGTGGGAGAGGCGTTACCGGCCCTCCCAAAGAGAATCAAAGTGAGGCTGGGCTCTCTGGGTTTCTGTCCTGCTGTGTGGCAGTATCAGCCCGTCTGATCTGAATACATATTCCCTTCCACAGCAGAGCTGACTCACATGAGCTGGCGCATGTGCAATATCAATTGGGATGTGGTGGCCATGATCCTAAGTATCTCCATGCACCATGCCTAAACTCAGTCATATCTTATTCTTAGAGATACACCTGCCACCCTCATGGGGGGGGGGTACTCATGATCATAGTAGTTTGGGTACAGGTGGGCATATCTTAAATGTCACATCTGCGCTGCAGTGACTTTGCTGTCGCTGTGGCGGTCGAGTGGGCATCTTATGACCTTTGAACCTGCCCTGCACCACAGGCAGAGCGGGTGCTGCGGATCAAGCTACTGATGCACCAGGGCACAAGTGCGCTATGCTTTTGGCATGGAGTTGCGACAAGGGGGGAATCTGGTTAGCAGATTACCACTTGGTAGAAGGAATCATCTGCATCATTTTATGTACTATTAAAAATAAAAAAAAGCCAGGGCTTTGTACCCTTTCCAGATGGCAATTCCTCACACTCATTAATCCAAAAAGCTATTTTCCCAGATGGTCCCATTCTTCTCCACCCTGAAACTGGCACCTTGCACACTCTTGCAGCCTTTGCTGGTGATTGACCATGATTTCAAAAAGTCAAAGTGAAATCTGTAATTCCCATTCTGCCTTCATCTGCTAGCAATATGCAAACCTAACATTGTAATCTGGGCCTGGATTCTGGCAACCCATAGATAACACCATTTAGAAATTCGGTTTGTTGGGTCTATTCTTTAATATTTACAAACTGACGGACCCAAGTTCATGTTTGGTACGTCATAGGCCTTATAATTCTGAAGTTGAGACATACCTCAAGGCTCTTTGTGTTTGAAGAGCAGCTGATCACAATCTTTCCTTGCAGCAATGCATTTTAGAAATTGGTTCAGAACTTTAAAACGGAAAACTGTGTTGGCCATACATGCACTTTTCCATTTAGGATATGTGGTTCTATATGACATTAACAAAAATGATAACACCAAAACACATCACAAGTGATTCGATTTTTCTTTAAAGGCACTTTACACCCTCCCCAACATATTTTAGGACTGGTGCAATTATATAATCAAACTAGAATATTTGGGGAACGTTTTGAATAGTGCCTTTAACAAAAATATCTAATCACTTTCGATGTGGTTCAGTGTTATCGTTTTAGTAAATATCATTGGATACAAGAATGTCCAGTCCTGTTTTTGACTTTTTGTTCTGTTTTTCCCATAGTAAAAAGATGACTACAAGTCCAAGAATGCAAAGAAAAAAAAGTACTTAATGTACCTCTCAATTGGAATGGTGCATGTGGACATCTGTGCGAGACTGCTGCCAGGCACAACCTGAACAAACACTTGACTATCATTTTTAACTGATGAGCTGATTAATATCTCGAAAATAGTTTATAGGAATGTGTTTAGAAGAATGTTTTTCCTTCCATTTCCTGGTGCATTAGGGTGGCATCAGGAAATGTGAGGAGTGGGGAGGGGAACTGTATTTGCCCTTAGCACAGCGGCAGCTGGTGAATTTTTTTATTGGAGGGTTGTAAATTTTTGCCCTGAGTGAGCCCGAACCGAACCATGGAAAATTTACAGAGAATTCTCCCCCAAAGAACATTTTTTGAATAAAGGAATAAAATGGTGCATTTTACAGCACACTTTAGGTGAAAAAATGGGGAAAAGGCAGTTTCCAATCAGTTTTGTAGGCTAACTCATGAATACATCCAATGGATGCATGCCACCAACTGTGCACAGGAACATTTCCCAACACATTTTCATGATTTCATTGCCCACAATATATGCCAGTACAAAACAATTTCATTGTGGCTGGACAAATATATGCCAGTATTCCCATTTAAGAACATGCTCATGTTTGCTTTGCGAATAATCCCAGTAATGATACTATAAGAAAACATGTCCACAGTTGGTTCTGCAAATACATGCGAGTACACCCACCTAAGAACGTACTCCAGTTGACTGTGCGATAAGTACCACTTGAGTTAAAACGAAAACATATTAAAGTGGGTGTCCAAAATGTTTTTATTCATTAAGTACTGTTCTAATGGAAAACACCTGAAAATTAAAATTTTTAGAAATATGGCTTAGGACCCCTAGCCATTTTCCACCAATTGGCTAAAATGTCTAAAAAGATGATGGTTTGCATAGAAGGTCATGCCGCCAAGTGAAGTTGGGCTGTACGAAATATGTTTTCTGAATGCCAAAGTCTCTAGTTTTCCAAAAGATCCTTCTCTGAGGGGATTGTATCTCACTCTTCAGTTGGACTATGAAGGAATAGAACATTAAAAACGCATGAAAAGGCCTCATTCTATGCCTAATAAACAAAGCCACTGATCTTCGCCCAAGCCAGCAAAGTAACACTCAAAGTGAAGACCGGGAATGATAGCTCAGGGGCTACTCTCGGGTCTTGTAAACAAGACTGTACTGAGCAGCACAGGTTCGGCACTTGTACTGCGCTTAGAGGCTGGAGTCTGGCATGAAAAGCAATATAAGAAACCAATGTAATTATTATAATATTTTTTTTTAGGGTACTATTTTAATTTGAAAGTAGGATAGAAATGCGCTCAGACTTTTCTGGTGTTTTTTCTGGATGAAAAACAACTGCAGCCTCCTCAGCACAGCCCTCCATGTTCTCAAATGTGTCTCCAGTCCTTACCTTGCCTTGGTGGAGCCTAAATGCTGACTTCACCATCTCGGTTGTATCCCAGCCTTTGGTGAGGCCAGTAATTTATTTCAACAGTTTTGTCTGTGTTGCTTCTGACATTTCTATTCAGAAGTCTGTTGCATGTTGCTAATAAAGTACATTTTTTCTGTGACTCCACCAGTTACTTCAAAAACATCAAACGGTCCGATCTACAATGACCCTTAAGCAGGTAATTTTTGCTCTGGCTAGGTATATGATTTTATGGGAGAGTTTTATGGATGTCGCATATCGTAAATATATAGTAATTAACACCTTCAATTAGATCATGCATAGAAATTGCAAGCTCTATCCATCCATCACTTGAGTTTTCGCTGTGCAGTTGTTCCTATCATAGCGTTTGTTCAAGTTAGTGCTCCCTTGATATCACACTGTGACTTTCATGCCTCTATTGAACGTCATCCATCGAAAACTCTTTATGCTTCCTCAATGGTGTAAGCAGATCTTAGAAAATGTGAACTAGCACTATGCACCCATTGTGCGCACCTAACAATATATAATCTCTACATTTCTGGCAAGACCAACAGTCCATTTTAAGCAAACATAACATTTTACAGAGATGATTCAACACCATTGACTACCCCACCCTCACATTCAGACTCCACTCCCTCTGCATCAGGGATGCAGCATTGAAGTGGATCTCCTGGTTCCTCTCCTACAGATCCCAAATTATACACATGCCTCCCTTCTCTGCAACTATGTGCCCAGTCAGCAGCGGAGTACCACAGAGCGCCTCTCTCTAACCCCTGCTCTTTAACTCCTACCTGTGCTCCCTCCCAGCTATCATCCGTTCACACGGCCTTCCTTTACATCTACGCAGATGACACCCAAATCTTCTTAAAGATACCAAAGGACCCCTCCTAGGCATCCCCCGACCTTGCTTCATGCCTCACAAAAATCGACCACTGGATGATGGCTAACCACCCCCTTCTCAACCCAGGAAAATCTGATATCATGATCTGAGACTGAAACTGGGTTGAAGAAAGAAGAGTTGGCACAGCCAGTTCTACTCACAGAAAGAGGTCTTGAACTCAAAGACAGAGACACTGAATGTCAAGACTCCAGTTGGAGAAGGCTAGGGTCAACTCCAGCCAGACCAGTTGTGTCAGTTCTCCTGCTAACAGGTTTGTGAAAGATTTGGTTAGTATGTATGTGAAGGGTTCTGATGTCCTTCAATGGATAGAAGCATTTGAGATGGCTTGTTGTATCCATGATGTTGACCATCGAGATTGGGCTATGTGTTTTTTAAATTGAATACTTCAAACTGATTATGACTGTATTCTGACACTGAGTGTAGACGAAAGAGGCTAGTATGAGGGTATGAAAGCTGCTTTGGCTGCTGAGTTTGGTTCAAGGATTATAAGAAGAGAGAGAATATGTCTTGGGTTAATTGGACGTGTGCTGCAGATACGAATATGATGGGATGGGTTGATAATTACAAAGTGAAGTCTTTGTTGAATTGTCTCACCTCCTATTTTCCGAGCATTTTTCAGAGGCTTGTTCAGTACATTGCTCACCAGAATATCTTGGACCACTTTAAACTGGCCAAGTTGGCTTACAAATGGGTCTCCCACAGGGTGTCCCCTAAGGATCCCAGTGGGAAGGACAAGGACAAAGAAAATGGGACCTCACTGAAGGCTGAGGAGTCCGGGAAGCAGCCACATTCCCATAAACCTAAACTTCCTCTAATGTCCATAAATCTAGTGGGGATAAGTCCCATGGGCACGGGAGTAAGAACAGCGGTTCTCCTGCTCCAAAGCAGGCTCCCAGTGGATCCAGTACAGTTCCCTGCATTCCTGGGACTTGTTGGGAGTGTGGGACCTGGACCACAAGAAGGGTGACCCCAAGTGGAAGAGTAAGGCACTTGGTGTCCAGGTTGTCAGCCTGACCTACCCTTACCCTATGCTTGAGGTGGAGGCCACTGTCCTCCCCTCCCCTCCAGGAATCACATTTGGTGCTCCTGCAGAGATTTTCTTAGTGCCGCTTGGGGCCTGGGACCAGTACTCCGATGTACTGGCTACTATCCCAAAAAACACTCACAGATTTTTGATAAGTGTCCTCATTAATGACCAGCCGTCCACTAGTTTGAGAGACACTGGGGCTAGCATGACAGTGGTGGACAGGACCCTGCTCAGGCCAGAGGACTATGTAGCTGCTTGTCTGAGAACCACCATGTTAGCTGGCGGGCCCCCCAAACTTTCTCCTGTAGACCTAGTTCCCATCCAGATATATGACAAGACAGCAAAACTTCCTGTTCTGGTACAGGACGATGTGCCAGCCAACATCCTGTTGGGGAATGACTTAGTTGAAATGGGGTTGATTTCCAATGGGTTACCACTGACTGGAGCGGTAGTCAATTGGTCTCAGGCCAAACAGAGTCTGACTGATAGTCATTTACCCAAGTCAAAAGGGAAACCCAAGGCTAAGAGTAAGAAGGCCACCTCTGTGAAGGGGACTCCTTCTCTACCTGCTGCTTCAGCAGCACCCACTGTGGTCCAAGCTCCTGAGGGACTAGGCTAGTGGTGACCCTAAACTGAAGTCCTGAGGCAGTTGAGCCAGAGGACCCTCCTCGGGAGAGGTACTCACCCCAGAGGATCACCCTGACCTCTAGTGCTTGTTGACTGAAGGCAGGCCCTCTAGGGCGGGTTTCTGTAAGGGTCAGAGAGAGACCCTCTTGAGGGTCTAAGGAAACAGGCCCAAGGCGAAGGGTCTAAGTCTTTTAGGATTTGTTGGGAGGATGAGCTGCTTTACAGTGAGCTCACCCAACCTGAACCTGGTGCAGTCAGCAAGTTGGTTATGCCCAAGGTATTCAGGCCCTTCCTTTTGCAGTTGGCTGTCATGCCACTTACCCAGAGACTGGGATTCTCAGTGCCTTTTCGCCCTGCTCCTTCTTGGTGGATCTACCCACGCTTCCGCGCCTGGCAATCCGCCGCTCAGAGGGCATCCAGGATCCGTGTTGACATGCCTCTGCGCATGCGCGGACGACCGCGTTTCCGTGCATGCGCAGCTGACTGGACCCTCGCCACTTTAACGGCTTGCTCTCCAAGCCTCGTTCTGGGCTCGTCAGCACCTGGAGACGAGACGGCTTGCGTCTCAAGGCTCTCGGGTGCTGGCGGCCCATAAAGGGAGCGGAGATCAGGACCAAATCGCATCTCAACGCGGTTTGTTCCGGATCGTGTTGCTCGCTCCGCTCTGGGTTCCCAAGCCCACCTGTTTTCCTGGTCCTGTGTCCTCACTCCTTGCCTGTGGTTACCTGCTCCACTGTTCTGCACCTTCCCACTTGTCTGTGGGTTCCTTCTCTGGGCCAGCCATCCTCCTACTTACCTGGGGCTTCCTCTCTCTGGACTGCCTTCCTACCCTGCCTTTTGTGGCTGTTCTGTCCCTGGGTTGGCTTCCCTTTAGTCTGCTTAGTTGCCTTCTCCTGAGGTTCCCCCTTCCTGCCGGTTGCCATTTATCCTTAGTCCTGGATCAGTTTCCATATCCTCCTGCCTGTGTTGCTCCTCCTGCTCTGTCCTGAATCCTTCCTGGACTCTTGTTTGTGTGCCTCTGTCTGGTCAGCCATCTCCTCACCAGCTACCATCTTGCCTGCATTGTATCTCCAATTGTTTTCAGCATCAGTTTCCATTACTACGTGGACTTGATCCTCCAGCACTTCATCCTTGTTGAATCATCATCTGGTTATCCTCATCAAGCGGTGAACTGCAGTACACAACGCCTCTCCTGCCAGTGCTTGCACTGTCCTGACATCACGAAAATCAGGAGAGAGCGCACCGTGACGTTGGGAGTTGGTTCATCTTCCACCCAGTATCTATCTTGGGTTGAGGAAAGGCCGGTACCCCGCATCATACGCTCGTCTGGAAACAGCTGACAGTCTGGCTGCCACTTCAAGACCTTCAGCCAAACCAGCAGGTACACAGCACTCCCGTGATACTCACCTTAACATTGACTCTCCTACATCAGGTGGACACAGGTTCTTCCTGGTATTGGTAGATCATGCCACTAGGTACCCTGAGGCTATAGCCCTTTGGACCATAACAGCAAAGGTGGTTTCCACGGCTCTCCTGGGCATTTTGAACAGAACTGGTTTTCCTAAAGAGATGATCTCCGACAGAGGAGCCAACTTCATGTCTATTTACATCCTCCAATCCTCAGACGAATGGTCTGGTTGAGAGGTTTAACAAAACTATCAAAGGCATGTTGGGTGCTTTGTAAGAGCCCCAAAGGAGTAAATGGGATCTCTACCTACCATGCCTGCTGTTTGCCTATAGAGCGGTGCCTGAAGAGGGTGTTTGTTTCTCCCATTTGAGCTCTTCTTTGGACATCAAGTGAGGGGCCCCATGCCTAGAGAAGGTTTGGAAGCCACACCTCCAGGTCCTGCCAAGCAAGTAGGGGACTATGTGTTAGTCCTTAGAAGGGGGATGGCACAGATGATGGGCCAGGCATCAGCACATTTTAAAGCAAACCAATAATTTAACAAGTTCTGGCATGACAAGTGTACTGAACTCCTGGTCAGGCGATTCTAGTGATGAAGTCTACAAGCCTCGAGCATTGGCATATAAGTGGACTGGACTCTTCAGGATAATCTCCAACATGGGTGAAGTCAACTGTCTGGTTGACTATATATACCTAACCCCGACATTAACATAAAACAGATTATGGAGTAAGTGGGCAGATTCACCTACCACTCGGGATACAAGATAAACTCCTCGAAATCAGAACTATTCCCATTAACTGATGATACCACTGAACCAACAGACTTATGCGGTTTTCGCTGGGTCCCTGCCTCCCTAAAATATCTGGGGATAACTGTATCCTGTACACAGAAACAGTTATATGAACTGAACCATGATAAATAACTCCAGCACTGAGGGTGAATCTAAATATATGGGCCAAATTCCCGATATCAATGTATGGTAAGGTCTTGCTGCTTAAGATGGTTATGACACCTAAACTGTTCACAGAGCTGCGATCAGTGGTCGTGCTATTTGTCTGGGAGGGGGGCGCCGTTCGAGCAAAATGGGAAATCCAGGCAGAACCATATGAGCAGGGAGGACTGGCTGCTCCAGACTTCAATTTGTACTATCTGGTGGCACAGGCTTATTTTGTGGCCCAATGGTATAAAGCCAGGGACAATTCTGGGTACTGAATGCTAGAGATGCACTTTGTCTCCCCGGCATACCTTAAAAGTGCCATATTACACGATCACTATCAGGATTCCTGCCCGTTTGATCCAGTAGGCACTACAATATCAGCGTGGCATTGTATATTCAAATCACTGGACTCGGCCGAGCCCTGTAGTAATAATATCCCTCTGTGGAATTGCCCTGGCCTGCCCCAAATGTTTGATATAGACCTCCAAATGGCATGGGACCCGGAGAAGACAATGAAACTTGAAGACCTATTCCCTGGAGGTAGATTTGTAACTGAGGAAGAATTTACAGCAAAACTGGGGGATAATAGGGTCAAAATACTTCAATTCTATAGAATGCGCGCAGCGGTCAAGAAGAAATAGCCAATGTACCCCCGGGAACCAAACCCATGCCAATGCCTAGACACCATAGTATCAGGCGCATACAATAGGGCGATGATCTCAAGACTATATAGTATAATACAGAACAGCAAGACACACAATAACACGCTGAAAGAAAAATGGGAGAGAGACCCGTCCACGACCATCGATGATACTAAATGGAGCAGATTTAATTTAATGCACGATTATGACTCATCCAATTTAAGGTATTAAATAGACTACATTACACCCCCGTTAGAGTTGCAAGATTCTCCCGAGATCTGTCAGACAAATCCATGAAATGTGGGGCGATTGGAGCGGACACAATTCACATGTTCTGGACTTGTCCGAACACAGCTGATTTTTTGGAAAGATGTGGCAAACGCTTTACCCATTATCACAAAAATTCCACCTAACTCTCAAAAAATTTTGGGAGACATTGGAAAAGTCAACATTAAAATGCGCCGACTGTTCAACATGGGGTGCATAATTGCAAAAAAATGCATGTTACAGCAGTGGAAATCCAAGGTTGCTCCGACAGTCCATGAGTGTTTAAGAGAACTAGTGTATGTGCAAGAAAGGGAAGAAGGATACATAGGTCAAGTAATTGTCACTAGCAGACCAAAAGATATATGAGGCCCACTCAGGGGATATTTAGAGGAGGTACAATAAAAGGACAATAGATACCAATAGATAATGCAAAGTTCATGTGATGGATATTGGAAAAGAACGATTAATGTGTCAAAATGTAATTGTCTTGTACTGCACGTCTGCCTGAATCACAAATAAAGGTTTTTAAAACTATCTGATTGACATGGTTATCCCTGGGGTAGCTCCTTGGGTCTTACATGTCAAAAGGCTAAAACCATTCCACAGGAGAGAGGAAGGCTTGTGCCTGCTGCTAGTTTCAGAGCAAGACGAGGATGAGAAGGAGCCCCTTCCTGATTCGTTGCATAGCAACCCTCACGATGGCTCAGTGGAGGGAGTGAATCTCTCTCTCCAGATTGGACTCCAGAACAGCAGAGGACCGACAGGGCTTTGCTCCAGCAGTATGCCCCTCTTTTCTCACTGACACCAGTCCTCACCCCATGGTGTAGGCATGATATTGACACTGGTGACAGTGTACTTGTCAAAAGCAGATGCTACAGGATGTCAGACACTGTTAAGAAACGCATCCACGCAAAGGTCGCTAGATGCTGGACTTGTGTGTCATTGAACCCTCAACCAGCCCATGGTTCAGCCCAGTGGTCCTTGTCCCCAAGGCAAGTTCCCAGGCAGGTACCAAAGGTTGGAGGTTCTGTGTGGACTACAGAGGGGTCAATGCAGTCACCAAGGCTGATGCACACCCATTTCCCAGGGCTAATGAGCTTGTGGACAAGATAGGTCCTGCCAGGTTTGTAAGCAGATTTGACCTTGCATCAGGCCATTGGCAAATAGCTCTGACTGACCAGACCAAGGAAGAAAACGGCTTTATCAATACCTGAAGGGCTTTACCAGTTTAGGGTTATGCCTTTTGGGTTGAAGACTGCCCCTGCCACCTTCCAAAGATTGGTCAATCATGCTCTCAGTGGACTGGAGGCCTTCTGTGTGGCCTACCTGGATGACATTGCTGTCTTCAGTTCCACCTGGGGAAGAGCATTTGACACACTTGAATAAAGGTGTTGCAGGCCATGAAAAGGGCCAACCTCACTATCAAGGCCACCAAGTGCGAGATAGCCCAGGGGAAGGTTACCTACCTTGGTCATGAGGTATGAGGGGGTCAAATCCAACCTCTCCCTAGTGAAGTACAGGCTATACAGGACTGGGAGACTCACTCTACTCAAACCCAGGTGACAATTGTATTGGGCCTTACTGGGTATTACAGAATCTTCATGGCAGACTATGGCACCGTAGCTGCCCGTCAGACAGGTCTGACAGCACGCAAACAGCCTAGGAAGGTTAATTGGAGTGAAGATAGTCAGAAGGCCTTTGATGGCTTAAAGGAAAGTCTGTGCAGGGCACTTACATTATGTGCCCCTGACTACAGAAAACTATTATGCAAACTGATGCTAGTGACACAGTAATTGGAGCTGTCTTGTCTCAGTTAGACGACAGAGGGAGAGAGTGCCCTATCATTTTTATCAGTAGGCAACTGAAGGGTAGAGAACTTAGGTGGGCCACGATTGGGTGCAAGCGCTTTAGCCTAACTTGGGCAGTTAGGCATTTTAGGCCATACCTTACTGGGTCTGCCTTCAAGGTCCAAACCGGCCATAAACCCTTAAGGTACCTTACACAGATGAAAGATGACAACTCCAAACTGCTCAGGTGGTCCATTAGCCTGCAAGGGCTAGACTTCACCATTAAGCATAGACCAGGCAAGAGTCATGACAATGCAGATGGCCTTTGCAGAAGATATGTTGACCATCTGGATGAGAGTAACAATCTCGTGGGAGATCAGTCACCCTAACCTCAGTCTGGGTGGGGTGGGGCAACTATGATGCTGGAAATGCCTTTGGGGGGGACAGGGCCTCCTAGCCCTTGTCCTACCACTTCTCCATGTGTGTTTTCTATATGTTTTCTGCACAGCCCTTTATTTTTCCTTTTGGTAAACAACCATGGGATACACTAATGGCACCCATGGGTGGGGGTACACCCTTGTACTCCTTGTGTGTGTTTTAGGGCACCTGTGTTGCCCACAGAGCAGGGTATGGGCTGCTGACAGCTACATGCTGAATTGACAGTGGCTTTGAGTGTCCTCCATATTTGGGACACCCAGGCCCTGCCATAGGAATCAATGGATTCCAGGACAAAGGCAAAATGGCCGCTGTAACCTCTTGGTTTCTATTGCCTTTACGCGTTGTTTCCCAAAGTCACGGGAAGCCCTGACTCAGTCCCTTTCTCCCTGACTGACTGTAGCGTGGAAAGACTGGCTCTGCGGCTACATCCTGTCAGACTGACTGGAGCCTTCACACAGAGTGTGTGTTGTGGGTCCACCCTTTGGGTGGGACCTGTATGAATGTAGTCTGAAGTCAACTCATATTCTGTGTTGTAGGTGTCTGGTTTTGGTTGTTTGACACAATGCATGGGCCAGGCCTGACTGAAACTGGAGTGAATGCAGTGTACTGTTCTGAAAGACTTTATGCTTACTCCAATGCACATTCTGTTTTATGGGTGCCTGGTTTGGGGGAATGGCCTGAATGCCTGTGAGCCTGATTGGCTGCTTGCCTGCATGAAGGCACTTGTGAATGAATGGCTGATGGAGCCTGGCTCAGCCTGAGTGAATGGGGAACAAATGTGTATAACTGGGGAGCCTGACTCACCAATTTGTGCTGAAGGTGAAACCTGAAGCTTGAATCACGGGTCCAGTCAGAGGAAGGGGGCTGCAGCTGCATTTCTTCAAGGAATCCAAAGGCTGCTGAGCTGACACAAGGACGGAATCAAGAGAGGACCTGGATAGGTGACCTCTTCCCGAGCTACAAGGACTTTTGTGCACCTTCTACTCATTATCAGAAGTACCCTGGAAGCAAGTCCTGTCTGCGTGCCATCAGGAGAATGGGTCTTCGTGAGTCCAGAAAAGGAGTGCTTGGACACCTCAATCCGAAGAAGTCCATTTGTGTCTGTGAGGGTCAGGAGGAGTGTTTGCGACTGCTGGAAGCCAGATTGCTACGTATCACCCTGAAGAGGGGGTACACTGGCATAGTGCTGCTTGACACATAGAGCTACGAAATGTCCACTTGATCAAAGAATCTTTCACAGGACATCCCTGACACAACATTTGACCACCTTTTCGCTCCAAAGAAGATCCCAGTTCGCTCTGTAGAGAGGAAGGTCTGCTGGTGTGTTTCCAGCCACCATAAACTGGCGAAGATGTCCCCAAGGTCCAGCCTTGGTGAGGGTCTGTAGTCCAGTCCAGGTCCCCAGAAGCCATCCAGAGATCCGTGCTGCAGCTGAAGCACCTAAGAACCAAAAGTCGATAAACTGCTAAAAACTGAAACCCAACACCTACTTCTGCCACTGCACCCGTCGTCGCTGAAAGGCATCCAAGGTCCCCAAGGATCGTATCCTCTTCAGCCAGGACTTTTCAGAGTCCACAGCAAGTTTCACCTTTGTTGGACATCCACAGCCGGAGTAACAACCAGCCAACGGAGACCACAGCAAAGACCGAAAGTGCTGCCTTTCCGACACTGTCTGGTTCCGCCTCTTCTCTTGGCCTTGACATCTGTGAGAAACCTGAGGGTATTCTCCCAAGCAGACCTCGGGAAACCCTTATTCAGGTGGCCTGCGAAGGGCCAATATTCTCAGACCCCATCCCTAGAAGTGAACGGAAAAGAGAGGATCACCTGAATGGAGGAGCCCGGGATTGTGCTCGTTGAAATAACCCAGGTGAGAAACGGTATTGTAACGGGGAAGGAGGAGGAGAGGAGGACAAGATACCTGAGGCCTTTGTATTCTGTAATACATTCACCCCCTTCCTCCCGTCAAACCTCTCTGGCCCAAATAATACATTCCCTTTCTACCCACACCCAGTTACCTCCAGAAACCACCTCTCTCAGAATTCTTGCTTTTCCCCGTCCTACCTGAATACTCCCAGTTATCCTCTCCCGTACCTCTGATTATCATTTCCTGCACTTCCAACCTGCTCCGATAAAACACTACCATTCCCGCAAACCCCCTTGTTTATTTTACGATAATAATCCTGGTCATGCCCGTTTGCTTCACAAACCCTATCCATCTCATCCTTCCGAGTTAACCAACCTACCCCCTTCTTATAATACCTTTTCCCCATCCTACCGCGTGTGATATCTAAAACACTGCCCCCCTTTTCCGACACGAACACTTTTGCACAAAACAGAACACAATGGACTAACACCAGAGCCATTTACCTGAAATGTCCCAATGCAAGGGTCAGGAAAAGTCAGGCAATTGACCAGAATCACACACACCCAATGGCCCTTTCCCTTCCTCACAGAGATAAAAGGTGGAGCACAAGGGAAGCAAGGCACACTGCACGACCAGCAGTTCAAGAGGAGGAAAAAGACGGCGCAGACCAAGATGGTGACAATGAGAGAAGCGACCTTGCCCTTTCCGACCAAGGCCTGTGAAGCCTCAGCAGAGGGAATCATAAGTCTGCTAACAATAGCCAGCGTGTGTTGCAGCAAATGTCTACGGTACATGAGACCCTCCTCCGCTGATAACCAAGTGAGGGAGAGACGCGTCTCTATGGTACAAAGCTTAACTTGAAGGAGAAGAAAGCCAAGCAGTTAATCACAGCCGGTGAGTCAAGGGAAGAACCGATAAGAAACAGAACTGTGTTGAACGATAAAAGCCAACGGCTAAATTGAACTTTTGAAGAAGCATAAAGAAACTATTGATAAAAGAGGGTGAAAACCAGCAACAGGGGTGGGTCCGGCACCTCGTGAGTTCTCATGAACGACACTCTGGGCGATTACCCGAACGCGGAAACTACTGTAACCAGGAGGCCTTGGGAAGAGGCGAAACAGGTCAAAGTGGTCATACAGGGGTCTTGTAAAATTCTCTGTACCGTCGAAAGTCTTAGACCGACAGATGATTGCAAAGCTAAGGTAAGTGAATCCCGCTTGGTGAAATGAGCGCATGAACAATGTATTGGTAAAAGTTGGCAAGAGACAAGCCGGCAGAGGAATGCTAACGGAAAGGTAAAAGTTGGCAAGAGTGAACCCGGCAGAGGAATGCTAACGGAAAGGTAAAAGTTGGCAAGAGTGAACCCAGCAGAGGGATTCTAATGAAAAGGGGCCAGACATGAAGTCCCTATGAACAGTGTGCTAACTGAAGTAAACCCGACCAAGGGGTATCGGCTGTGAACTGTTTGTAAAAGTTGACGAGAGTGAACCCGGCAGAGGGAAGCTGCCAAAAAGGGGCAAAGCCTGAAGAACTGTTTAAAATTACATTAAGATACGTGAATGCAGGAGGTATTTAAAGACCATGGGAAGTGAATTGTCCCCCTTGTCATTTGGGTTTGAGCCCAGCCGAGGGGGATCCAGGGGTGAGAAGTTATTACCCAAAGTTCATTGGGAAAAGGAACTGTTTAGTTGATTTATTGAAAACAATTTGTGAAGAGTCTACACCCGGAAGAGGGTGGCCCAGGGGCGAAGCCATCAACCAGAGTATACGTGAAGCAGAACTTTGTGTTTGTTTGTTGAATTCATCAGGCCTCGAAGGCAAAAGACTGCCAGCTCATGCTGGGAAAGCTCGAGCATGTGCTGTGCTAAGGAGATCCACTTTGTCCCATGCTCAAAACGTGGGTAGGAGATGGTCGAAGCTTGCTCCCATCTTAGATTTATGTTTAGTTTAGGTGTTTTTCCACCCTGCATTTATAGTCCAATAAACACCCTTGAACTGTGTTCACTTGTCTGTCTTTACTGTTGCCACTATGAGTTCCTTGCACATCCCAGCGACTCCTTCTTGCAAAGGGGGTCCATCTTCAAGGGGTCCGTTGAGTGAAGCCAGGAAACTCCACCACTTCACCTGCCAAGGCACCAAAGGTACTGTGACGAGGAGGAGCATATTCCAGCCTCAGGAATCATCCAGGGGTCTGTGAATGCCTCGTGAAGTAAGAGACAGACAACAGATTCACTTTTCTAAAATAAAATGGTTTATTTCTTTATGGCAGGATGTAGTAAGGCCTAACTTGCCCTATGCTAAAGTGGGATTTCCCTATCTAAAGAAACTAAGGATAGTGTGTGTCTTTAAGTTCAACTCAAAAGTCTGTCTGTGTCCAAAACATATACTTGCCCTCACAACTGAAGATATATACAATGTAAACAGTGTTATAAACAGTGTTCTAACATAAGGTTCTGAGCTTCTTCCAGCTCCTGGCTTGCTTTTCATCTTCAATTACTCAAGTTCAACACTGTTCTACAAAAAGGCCTCAGGGTTCCCTTCCCCAAGTTCAGCACAATACTAAAGGTCTTGGGATTACCATCCCTAAGTTCAACACAGTTCAAAAAGAACTTTGGGTTCCCTTCCCCAAGTTAATATAGTTCACAAGCTCTTGAGGTTTCTTCCCCAAGAAGGCAGCTCTTCCAACTTCAAAACCACAGTCAATTTAAATTTCTCAGTTTTCAATAATGATTCCAAATCAACTTTATAACCTTTCAGGCTTTTCAACAGTTCACACAGAATTCTCTTTTTCTTTAATCACTTCAACACATGTTAGGCGTATAACGAAGGCATTGTATCAAAAGTACAATAGACACAATAAAGTATAGTTCAAGGATGTTTATTGAACTTTGCATGGGTTGGAAAAACTTCCATCTAAACCGAACTTCTAACGATGGGAGCAAGCTACGACCATCAAATACAAGAAAACGCTGTCCTAGTCGTGTCTTGTCAAATCAAAGATGGCCTATACCATCAAGCCTATTGCCAAACCTTACTCTAAAGAACAAAAGGTGTGTGGGATGTTGAAGTGTATAAAGAAACATGGTGTAGCAAAATAAAAGGTCCAAGTGACTTGGTAGTTCAGGACTGCTGAACTATAGTTTCCCCTTCCCCACGTTTCAGCACGGGACAAGGCGGAACAAGAATATAGTTTGGAGCACACTCTTAGGCACAAAGGAGGCAGTCTTTAAAGTACACCAAGGTCTTCCAGAGCAGTGTCTTTTTTCATCATCAACAGTCTCTTGGTTGGGAAGTGCCTTGGTGAACACACAACAAAGGATAAAATTAAAGTTCTGCTTCTTTCGGGTTTAGTTCACAATACAAAGTCTCGGGTGGATCATCCACCTCAGGTCTCCCTCAGTTGGGTTCGGACCTCGTCTTTCTCACAGGTGTAGGCTCCCTTCAACCGCGTCTCTCAATTAGACGATTCATCAAATAGTTCATCTTGCAACACTATTGCTGCTTGCAACCTTCATTTCAAACGCAGACCGGTATCGCACAGTTGCCTCCAACTCTGCAACATTGTTCCTTGAGCCAAGGACGATACTTCAGAAGCTGCAGCTCCTCTTGGCAACAGTCAGACATGCAGGAGGCCCTGGGTATCGCGCAGAAATAGTGTAGCCTTTTCTAGCCTTCCCTGTCGGTTTTGCTCGGGCTGCTTGCCAATTATCAAGAGTCGATCGATCACTGGGGTCAAGGGCTTCTCACTCTTTGCGGCGCCTTCTTGATCTGCCACGACTCCTCCGCAATCCAGCCGCCACTTTGGAAGTCCTGCTCCTTTGTGCCTTTTTCCTCGCTCCCAATGTGTGCTATCATGTTCCGCCTTTTATCCCAGTACAGAAGTGTAATGGGATTCAGGTGTGAGTCATTGCTAGCAATTGCCTAACTCTGCCTGACCCTGATGTTGGGACATGTCAGATGAAATGGCTGGGGGTGAGTCTGTCTTCCCCCAGAGCGCTCTGTCCATGTAGTAATGTGTAGTGTTTGTGTTGGAAAGCATGTGGTAATAGGAAAATAGGGAAGGGGATACTCTGCCCAAATCCAGCCCCTGGAACGCCTCGACACGAGTGTTCCCTCTGTATCACGCACCGTGTCCGGCCGCTCCTCCAGGTGTCTTTGGTTTCTTCTCTGGCTTTCCCTCGCACCCCTTTCACTTGTCGGGAGCTCCGGTGAGCAACGCTTACCTCGTCCGTACCTTGCTGCTGCAGTCTGCGGCACACTGGAGTCTTCTGTGTCCCACAGGTCTGGATGTGGACACACGGCACACGGGACTGCAGGACTCTGGACCCTCTTGTGGCCCGTTCAGGCCTCTGGATCTTCCTCACCCTCTGTAGCGTTCAGCGTCCTTTTCACCGGCTCCTCTCTAGCCTGCTGCACGTCAGGTTTCTGCCAATTTATCCCCAGGAGGGTTTCTCTGCTTACATCCCTGTAGCCTCTCAATTGGTTGCAGATGCAAGTCCTTTGGCTGGCCATAGCTAACTTTATTAGTTGGACATGCCTGACCTTTGTAGTGGTGCTCCAGAGTCCTCTTCCTCGTCTCAGTACCAGTGTGGTGTGCAGGAATGCAAGGGTGTATAGCTCCCAGTTGCCTCTTCCTCTTCCCAGTCTTAAAGGAACATGAATGTGGGACGTTTTGTATGTGTGAAAGAGGGAAAAACTGACAATAGCCTACAAAGGCAGGGGGAGGGTAGGGTGCATTCTGACAAGGGAATGGGGGATACCATGCCTCACCTAAAGACATTCTCTACCCACTCCCCAAGGTCCCTCCACCAAGGTGATCCTCCCTCGCATATCCACACCCAGTGTTGGGATCCAAAAGCGATGGCCTTCCCTGGCCACCTGAGAGGAAGATCCAAGGGTAGTAGATGGGAGGATTCCCTCAGGTTCCTCACAGGTCTCAGATTCCTCTTGGATCCTTTTCTCCTGTGGCATCTGAGGTACTTTGAGGTAGTGGAAGATGTAGAAGTAAAGCAGAACATTACTGAACATTTATTGACTGGGCTGTAATAGACAAGCTAAGCTACACCCTAACCCTATCCTTACAGGTTGCCCAGGTGGGGGGATTCTCACACATCATCACTATTTAAGTCTAAAAAAAGAAAACTGCCTATGTTCTGAATCTAACCTGCCATGCATCCTTGATTTATGGAGTTACACCTTGCTTAGCAATTCGCATGCTTTTTAAAGACTGTCAGCAGTTGGTGAATTTTTTATGAATCTAAGTATTGTGTGGTACCACATAGAGTATATATATTTTTGCCATTAGTAAAATAGAATTGCCAATGTACAACGTGTTATTATTTATATGTGTATATTTTCTTGAACCTTATTTATCAAAATCTTGATGGTAATAAAACACTGTGTTGTCACATGACCTAGTGTGTGGAAATGCCTTTGTGGGGGTTGGGGATTCACTGTACTTAGGAACCAGTCTGCATCACCCCCTTAGAGCTTAAGACTTGGTTGCTCGTCCACAGATACCATGTAGAGAACCTTAGCTGGGGTGTTCTGTGCCTCTACACCAACCATAACGAGGGCAGAGTAAAGATACCCCCTCCAGTCTTTACACCTTCCCACACAGATTTGCCGTAATCACAACCATCGTCCTCTCTCGCCTAGACTATGCTAACTCTCTATACCTGGGTGCCCAACTTAGAAAACTCCAATGGGTCCAAAATACTGCAGCTAGGCCCACAGCTAGGAACACATCATACCTGCCCTCCGTGTCCTTCACTGGCTACCGATCGGGCGATGGTCCACCTTCAGGACTATGTGCATCACCCACCTTGCTCTGAACAACACAGGCCCATATTATCTACAACACAAGCTCACCCCATACAGGCCCAATAGAAACCTGAGATTAGGCATAGCTCTCCTCTTTGTCATTCCTGTTGCCAAATCGACCAGAATAGGGGAAACCTCCTTCTCCGTCCAAGCACCCACCATATGAAACTCTATGCCTTTTAGCATCTGCCGCATAGAGGATCACTTCGCCTTCAGGAAGGCAATCAAAACCCGGCTCTTCCCTTCTGCGTCATGACAGACCTAATCCACCTCATAGGTGAAGTATCACCACAGACAGGTAGGTGAGGGCATCGAAGAGTCATGCAAGGAGTCAACAAGACAGTGCTGAGCGCGCACATAAAAAATTCCAGTCGATCCACGTGATATGATCTGCACTCCCTCATTGCAACTACATATCAGCCATGACTCACTGGTACATATCGCACTACATCTCAATGGAAGATAGCCGCATCCCTCTCACTACCCAAACCCATATCGCTCATCACCTCTGCCAGTGGAATGCAGCTGAGTCCCATGGAAAAATGGTATCCGCAGATTTTTTCAAAAAACAAAACTGAATGGTACATTTGTTCTAATTTCGGCTGTACCAAAAATACGAACAGCTGAAAATTTCCCCCGCACCCTTGTTAACTATAAAGGCGTCAGGGGTTTCAGGGTGGTGCCCTGCTCCCGATATAAGAAAGTTAGAAGGAAAAAAAAAAGACCCAGGGGCGCCGGTTCCCTTGCACGAAAGTGAAGGGAACCGCCGTCGCAGAGAAATGCAGGAGACTGCGGCACATGAAGAGATTTGCCACCCACAGGTAAGTAAGGGGGTGGGTGGAAGCAGGTTGTCTGAAATTTCCTAGGGAGAGAAAAAAGAAAATCATTTTCGGTAAAATAACTTTAATTTGTTTCTCCTTCAGACATTTCTGATTGGATTAATTCATAGACATTCGAAAAGAATTCGGTCTAACTGGGCACATGATCAGTCTCCTTGACTTGCATGCACTTCCAACAGCCCATTACTGCACCCATCCACTAGCCAGATCTCCATGTGTCGCTAGTAGGGGTTTAACCGCCCCTACCTGCCTTTGTACTGGCTAAAATGCACACACACATTCTAAAATCCTCTTACCAATTCTCCTACCCCGGACTTCGGTCCTCCAAAGGCGTTCAAACACAACGCTTTGAAGCCATGCCAATCGCATAAGGCACTGTATAAATGTCAGAAAATATAACATAACATGATTTAGTTTTCAGAATTGTCCCTCAATTCCAGAATTTTACCTTTTCAGGCTCACACTTTGATTTAGCTGTCACCCTCAATCCCCCAAGCTACATTGCTGGAAAGCTCAGCATCTCTGCAGGCGTATGATCTACCAGAAGCAAAGACGTGCCGATTGAATACTACTGGTAGAAGAAGGAAAGAATCACAAGACATGCCTTTGTTGTCGTGCCTCCCCATCAACACCAGACTTGCGCCCTCGCTTCTACTTTTCATGAAGGAGCTCAAGACCATCCCTGAAGCCCAGAACTCCTTCCTATTACCTACGTCCACACACCCTCCACTCCCCAACATACCTGAACCTGGGCGATCTGCTCATTCCTGTTTCCTCCCCTGTTTGATTGTAGATTCCTTGCTACCGAATTGCACCCTCCTCTCTGTTAATAGCTTTCTGCTCCCTTGCATTGGTCCCTTGCGATCTACTTCCCTCACCATTGACTCCCCCTATGATTTGTAAAGTGCTCTGTTGCTTCCCTAAACTAAGTCCGTGCTCAATAATACTCTAATAATAGCATTCCTTTGACAGTTAATCTTGGCCGATAGGATAGCTCAGCGGCAACGCACTCTCCTTGGAAGCAAGACAACGCAGAGCAACACAGGTTTGATCCCCGAATCCGCGCTTAGAAACCTCTGGGTATTAAGCATGTTATAAATATCCAATTATAAATGTAATAATATCTTAGGGCCACAGCGTTAGTGTCCCCTTACCACATTTATGGTTTAGGTGAATCCATTTGCTCTGTAAGAACATGTTTTCCATCAGTGGAACACAGTTCTTAATTGGGCAGAATTGCTACAGCATAACAAATTTTGCTGCTATATTGTGCACTTTATCGCATGTCATCTAATACGTGTTTAGCGTTTAGGACATGACTGCATTTCATTGTTTTAATTGGAAGAAGATTGTTGGTATGGTAGCTAAGTGAGTTTAGTGCTCAACGCTGGGCTCTCTGTGTGTGCTTTAGATTGCAGACTGGAGTTCTTTAGGGTCTACTCTGCATTTCATCTTTCCATAGTCACTAAGACCAATGTTGATTGGGCAGTAATATATGTAAATAAAAATGTTAAGGTATTTTGATAAAAAGTGGTATGTAAAATACAAAACATTATTATCGTGTGTATGTGTGTCTCTGTGTATATAGGTCTCAAAACTCTTGATGCCTAGTTGTATTTGTTTTTTAACTTTTCCCGATCTCCTGTGCAGCCATTCTGTCCTTGGGACCAGAACATGTTCAGCTAGTGCTTTGCAAATGTACAATCTCAATCCGAAAAAGTTTGAAATTGTCAGTATTTAATTTGGCCAAATTAAAATGCATACACATCCCCATATGACTGCATTTTTGTTACATTTTTTAAAATGTTTTTCCATCCATATTTTTTTTAATGTATTAGTGTTTCATAATGCAATACATGCAAAGATCAATCGCGTGCTAGAGCGTGTTTGAGGGAGGATAACTTTACACTCCAGACCTGAGCATAAACATCCATGGTTATGTAAAATGACAGGAAAATTTAAGAACACCAAATCAGCTGAATAGATTATGTCAAGGAGCAAAGCTGTTTTGCAGACAGTCTGCTTCCGACTAAATAATCCCCTACTCATAAAGTTCACTTCTTCAGAAACGTCAATGAAGCTGTACGAGACTGACAGGTGGTAGTCGATAGCATGCATCGGTGCATACTAATGAAAGTGGGCAGATTGTCAGGCAAGAGTGTCAACGTGTCCTTCGGCCTAGGATTCTCTTGTTTCCCTGCTGGTTTTCTCATGAGAAGCACCCAGTTTTTTGGGCGCCGATACACCTTTTGATTGGGTGTGGAATTTTACAGAGGGATCAAATAACATACAGGCATCTCCCTCCTTTTTAGCCACCTAAGTGGAGAGAATTATGGGCATTTCGGCCTCCAACATGCACTTACTTTTAATTAAGCGTTTTAGCCCTCACCCCAGGGCTCTTTTGTGTGTTAGGTAACCACTGCCCAAGTTGGTGGTCCCTTGTCCACTGTGAGAACCACTAACGAGAGGCAAAATATCACCTAGCCCACGATAGGGTCTGATTCTAACGCTATTAGACTGAGCAACCCTCTCCTTTCAGCCAGTCGTTCACTGAGATCCCGCTCGGAAAGGACAGGTTATGTATCTTGCGGAACTTCACTGTCTCTTTTTTGGGGACGACCCCAAGTGGTGAGATGATTACGTTTTTTAATGGAGGTTCTCTGAATGGGCCCGCCACCCTTCCCACGAACAGTTCTTTTTTGATCTTCTCGGTTACAACTGCTGGGTGTTCATAAGCTGACTTTAGGTTTCTTGTCCGTAATTCCTGCGGAGGCCCCCTCTATGGTATTTTAAATCCTGTTAGGAAACCTAATGATAACACGTCCCTCTCAGACACCCAGGGGTACCTAGCCAGCCACCCTCGTAGTTTTTCTACCTGGATGGGGGACAGGCCTTTAACCAACAGGTCGGCTTGCGACAGGCCGGCTGCTTTGTTCTTGCTTCGCTCCTCCCCCTACCCCTTGAAGTTGCTATAAGTAAATTTACCATGCCCTGTGGTTTGCCGTCCCACCACTGGTCGTGTTGTGGATGACTCCGGGCAGCTGTCCTTCCGGCTAGCTATCCCCCCTCTCTCTTCTTAGACTTTCTGACTTGCTTCGACTGGGACACTGGACTCACTGGACTGGAACACGGTCTTCCTTCTACAGCTAACGCACTGGACTGGAACAGCAGCTGGAAATGAGGCTGCTTTACCAACTCTCCAGGGCTTATAAGCGCCTACTAGGGGATGGGCTACCTCTATCCCCCTGCCCCTTTTTGCACCTTGGTGTTCCCTCACCATTTCCTACTTCGTGGGGCTGGCGCCTGCTGGTCTGGGGTGGGCCCACCCCCAGCTGCAGTAGGTTCCCTTTGACAGAGGGGGATGGGGTACGATAAGCCCCAGGGATGCCTGCTGGGCAAAGCGGCTACAGCAGCATACGCCACAGGCCTCCCTTCGCTCGGTGTGTCCCCTGACTTTTGTTTCGGGAATTGTAACAGTCGGTCCACCTTACTTAGCTCTAGAGATTTCAGTTCCTACCTTTTGGCCCTAGCATCTTTTATCAGGCCCACTCTACCCTCTTTGCTGACATGTATCCTACGCTTCAGGCCAACAATCTCCCTTCTCAAAGTAATCTACAGGTGGTTTCGTACCCTTTTCTTATTCGCACCTTCCCTAATCAAGAGACCATGCAAGGTAGCTTTTGCTGCCACCCAAACGATGCAAAGCTCCACTTTTCCTGTATTATCTATTTGAAAATATTCCTTAATTCCCTTCTCCAGTTCCTCTCTAAACCTCACATCCTTCCAACGCCTAAGTGAGTCCCGCCCGTGCACCCACCCTCTAAAGAAAATCCCATGTGAGCCATATTGTCATCCGCCCAACTGATTGGGACGTGATCACAGGCTCAATACGCATATAGGTACCATATAGGTACCATGGGGTGTAGAGAAAAAGGTATCGCCCAGATCTCGCGGGTGGAGCCGTCGCCATACATCCTGCAGTCTATATACATCCAAACATTCCCCCATGAGTCACCTCTCCTCAGCCCTGTCACTGACTCCTCCTCCTCCTATGGCCTTCTTGTCCAAGTCCGGGACCACCCACATATTAAAGTCTCCCACCAGTATGAGAAATCCCTTAAACATCAATAGGGTGATGGTTTCACTCAGAAACACCTTCTTCCCGTGATTTCGGACAGTATATTGTGGCAAAGGACATCCATACTGCCCCGCGCCTACCTGATACCAACAGAGCCTTCCCACTTTTCCCTCTCCAAACCTTTACCTCCTCTAAACTCAACCACTTATGCAACAGGATCCCAACATCCCCTTTCTTAACCTGCCCTGAAGCCCAGAACACTTCTCCAAGTATCCCCGAGGGGATGCGTCTCTCCTCACCCTCCACCATCCTGGAGCATCAGCACGTCCAACCCCACTCTTTGGCACTCCCTTGCCACCAGTGTGCGCTTAGTCGGTGAGTTTAAACCTTTCACATTCAACGTCTCCACAGCCAGGTCGTCCGCTTGTCTCCCTTTGTTACCTCCTATTGACTCCATTTCCCTTTCCACCACATCTCAAGCAGGCTGCAGCATACTTCGTCGCCATATCCCCAAACCACTGCACTAAACACCATGCCGCCTACACACCCCAACCAAACACCACTCAACTGCTCCCCTCCCACACCAAACCATTGCAACCCTAGAGACGTCCATAAACTGCTGGGCCACTAAGGCGAGAACAACTTCCATCCCGTCCCCACTCAACATTATAATTAACATCTTGAATGAATGGCATATCAACAACCTCTCCTCCATTACAGAAGTTTCATTGCCCCCAAAAGAAAACCTAAACAGGCAGATCGCGTCCATGTCACTTCACAAGCGAGAGGGTGTTAAGCTTCCTGAATTTCTGGCCCTGTGGAACCCTTTCACTTTATCTCAAGCCCCCCCGTCTGCCTCTTGGCTCCCAGCCAACCTCCCCACCCCAAGTTTCCATTCTCGCACTTCTCACTCTGAGAGCGATGTTGGAGGACCTGCTCTGACTCTGCCCCTTTGGTAATGCGATAATTCACCTCCTTAATCTCACCAGTGCAAATGGAAATGTCCACCTATAACGTACGCCTCTGTCAAACAACAAGGCAGTAAGCGGCCAGCAGTCCCTATGCCTGTCCAGCATAAAACTCAAAAGATCTTGGATACTGGATGTTCTGAAGGTGCTTCGGCCTTTCCAGAAGCGCTGTCTTCTCTCTATAACGCAAACATTTTACCACCACCGATCTTGGGCCTCTGCCCGAGTCATTCCTCCACGAAGCGCTCTCTTGATCTTCACTTCATTCCGCCTTCCTCTGCAAATAGGACATTCACCAGCGCTTTGATCGCTTTCACATCGCTGGTCGACTCACCCCTCTTCTCCTGGAGACCAAATACCCGAAGGTTGTTCCTACCTTCCCTGTTCTCGAGATCATCAATTTTTAACTAATAGTCCTCATCTAGGGTCTCAAGGTCCGACAACCTTCCCTCCAATTTAATTCCCATGATATCACCACTAAGGTGGTTGTTATCGTTGCCTTCAAACTTGTTATCCAGGACCTCAATCCTGCACCGACTATGAAGCCTGCAAATCTCGTCTCAGTGCCCTGATCTCCTGCAAAAGGTCCTTAATATCCTCCTTCGTGGAATAGGCCTGAATATTGTTCCCCACCTCTGGCCGCAGCGGGCCATCAGCACCGCTTCCCTCCATTGCCGATGGCCTCTAGAATGGCTGTAAACTGTCTATGCCACCCTTATCTCTTTCCGCCAGCATGGATCCAAGTCCAAGTTCCTGTCATGATCCTAGCACAGAAATCTAGATCCCATTCAGAAATACTTGAGAGGCAGGGAAGTTCATTTCTATCAGTGGGTCAACAGTGGCTTCAAGCCTGGCGCAAGAGGCCTTTGCCTCACTCTTAGCATTATACCCATAGGCTCATTACACTTAAATGAGCTTCCCTATCTTCAACATGGCCCCTGCTAATTCCATAAGGTAACTTGCAGTGCAATCTACACCTGTAGCAGAGGCAGCTACTTAAGCCCCGCCTCTGCGAAGCTCTCACTTCGCGTCTTCTCCGCTGACAGCGGATAACGCTACTAGCGATCTCCTGACAGAACCTGTCAACAGAAGAAAACAAGTCAAAGTTATTAGTTCCATAGCAAAATCAACAGAATAGCAGAAAAACTGTAAGACTCACTGAACCGAAGGTTTCCAGGAATTTTCCTCAGTCCGCGGTCATATTCGAAGTCTCTGCATCTCCTGTCAGAAGCTCCATCGCAGCCGCAGCATTTTTTCTCTCAGCAGCCTTTGCCCGTGATCGCAGCGTATTCCTCCGAAAGTTTCCACAGCAGTTCTCTGCATCGTCCGAAGGTATTTTCTTAAACAGTTTCTCCGAAGACCTGCAAAACAAAGGTATTTAACGAATGAACAAACTTTTCAAAAGAAAAGAAAGAAGATGATTCATATGTGCTTACCTGAAGTCTCAGCAAGGCTTTTCTTCGCTTATTTTTACTGCGCTTGTTTCTGAAGGCAGCTATTACTATTTCTTTTGACGAACTGACATAATTTAATTGTCCTTAACAAACGAGTATAGCTGCACCCTTACCAGCCCTTGTTAGGGAACCACAAAACTGCAAATGATAAAAGGAAATCCTAGCAAGAGCGATCTCTCCAATGTAGGGACCATTTCTAATTTGATGAACTATAAACAATTATCGCACCAAGAGACTTTCCTGTGATACTTTAAAAGAAGCTTTGGACCCTATACTGATAAAAGGCTTTTCGACACCATTATCCCCTCAGAATAACTCACCTACCCAACGTGCCCCTGTAGAATACAGGATGGAGAGCTCTACAAAACAAAAGCACAGGTGAGAAGGAAGGGTCATTTTCAAAGTACACCGTATCACAGTTACCACTTTGTGAATGGGGATTACAATAGTGGTTTTGTTATAATTGTTGTTTGGCGCAGAACTAGTGCTCAGACCACAGGTCCTCAGCTGAAAAGGCATTACGCTCCCGCAGAGACTTAAGGTAAGAGTTACAGAATGCAAAGCCGTACTTAAACAACTCCACCTGAGCGTAATGGAGGACTCAGGAATAGATAATTTATACCAACTTTTGGGAGAGCTCCGAGCGGAGGTTCATGCAGCTCGGTCTGAAACCAACTCTTAAGAGAGAGTTGGTAGTTAATAGGGAGCGCACTGAGGAATTGGGTCACCAGTTGCTACAGTCCCAAGAAGGGCAGGCACCACTCCCTGGTGGGACTTCACAGGGTCAAATTCCTACTTCAGTCCTCCACTACAAGTAATCTTACCCGGAAATATTCCCCTAGCAGCTCCAGACAGATTGATAGGAGATCCACAGCGTTTTGCAGTATTTATTAACCAATGAAATTTACATTTTCTTTATAGACCTGGGTGCTTTCCTTCCGATCAGGCCAAAGTGGCATTTGTGTTATCTTATTTGGGAGGACATGCTGCAGATTGGTCCATACCCCTAGTGAACAGAGATGATCCATTACTGAGGAACTTTCCTGGTTTTCGGCAGGAATTAGAAACCCTTTTTGCTCATCCTGCTCAAGGTCAGGCCTTAGACAACGAGTTGCTTTCTTTACGCCACGGTAACCAGGAATTGTTGGCTTATTTAGCCTCTTTCAATAGATTAGTAGCTGAAACTAATTGGGCTGAGGAGAAGAGAAACACACTTTCTCGTCGAGGCCTGAGAGGAGAACTTAAGGATAATTTGGCGCAAGTCGTAAATCCTTCTACAGGTTGTGCCGACTTCATAGACCTGACCATCCAGTTGGATCACCGATTACAGAACCAACGCTCTGATCGGGCTAGATCAGAGGTAAAATCATTTTATGCTCGTTCTAGAGACTCTGGAAATCGTTCAACTACTGACAGTCACCCTGAAACCATGCAGTTAGGGGGAGTTCGAGGTCCCATCTCTAAAGAACAACGAGACGGAAGAAGACAGCAGAATTTATGTCTCTTATGTGGCTCAGCGGGTCATAAATTGCGAAACTGTCCAGTGAAACCACCATGGAAGCCAGTGGGAGCCGTAGACAAGGGGGATAGAAAAGTCGCAGAAGATGAACAGCATGAAAACTCCAATGCCCGACAAGTATAGAGGTCGAGTTGTCGAGCCAAAAGAAGGAAATTCAGATCTCTCATTTCGTTGTTCAGGTCATCCTAAGTAGTGACCTTCAACCGTCCAAAGTGTATGCTCTGGATGCACATCTGGACAGTGGTGCAATTGGAAACTACATGGATTACGAACTAGCAGGCAAGATGGGTATTAGTATACATCCAAAAGCTGTGGTAGAAAATGTCACGGTAGTAGATGGAACACAATTACTATCCGGACCAGTGACGAAGTGTACTGAAGTTTGTAACTTGCTCAGCCAGGAAGGACATCGGGAAAAGATATCTTTTGACCTGATTTGTGCTCCACAGTTTAAGGTGATTGTAGGAATTCCATGGTTAGAAAAACATAACCCACGGATTGATTGACGAGCCAAGACCATTGTTTTCACAGAAGAATGCAGGACTTCCTGCTATGTTCCAGGTGAAACCCTCAAGAAAGGGTTACCAGAGATTCCTTACAACACACCCACTTTAGGGATGATCGGGACCTTTCCTCCGGAATATCGAGACTTTCGAGAGATATTCGAAGAGGGACAGGCTAACCTGCTGCCACCTCATCAACCATATGATTGCCAAATCGATTTTATTCCTGGTTCAAAGACCCTTTGCAGCAGAATCTATGCCCTAACTGAACAAGAAAATTTTCATTTGAAGAACTATTTCGACAGTTATCTGGCCAATGGGTTCAGTCGGCCCTCTAAGTCCCCCATGGCGTCTCCTCTATTTTTCGTGCCCAAGAAGGAAGGGGGCCTTTGTACCTGCATAGACTACCATGCCCTAAACCAGATCACCGTCAAGAACTGGTATCCCCTTCCACTTAAGCCAGTACTGATGGATCAAGTTAAGGATCCCAATATTTTTACTAAATTAGACCTTGGAGGAGCCTACCACTTAGTGAGAATCAAAGAAGGAGATGAATGAATACTGCCTTCCGCACAAAATACGGATTATACGAATATCAAGTTATGCCATCAAGTCATGCCCTTTGGCTTATGTAACGCCCTAGCGGCCTTCAAAATTTTTATGAAAGACGTTTTATGTGAATAACTCAACGTTTCCACCGTAGTGTACTTGGACGACATTTTTATATACTCGAGGTCTGTCCAAGAGCACATAGCCCAGAAGTCCTCCAGAAACTAAAAAAACACAAGCTCTTTGTAAAATTGGAAAATGTTTCCTTTCAGTCGATCTAAGTGGAATTTCTGGGATTCATATTGTCACCCAAAGGAATCCAAATGGATAACAGTAAAGTCAAAGCAGTTCTCAATTGGCCTTCTCCTACCTCAGTGAAAGGGGTCCAAAGTTTTTTTAGGATTTGCACATTTTTACAGACCTTTTATTGCAGGATTTTCACAATTGGTTCACCTGATAACTTCATTGCTACGAAAACATAAGACCTTCTCCTGGACCACGGAAGCAGAAGAGGCCTTCCAGATATTGAAGAAACAATTTCCCACAGCTCGGGTGTTGAAACACTCTCAACCAGAGTTACGATTTGTAGTGGAAACTGTCGCGTCCAGTGCTGCAATGGGAGCAGTACTATCCCAGAAAGACCCCGAAACCGGACAGCTGCATCCAGTGGCCTTCTTGTCCAAGAAGTTCTCAACAGCTGAATTGAGCTATAGCATCACAGACAAGGAATTACTGGCAATAAAGCACACGTTCAAATAATGGAGACACCACTTTGTAGGGGCCCGACATATAGTTACTGTCTTAACAGATCATCAAAACTTGCAATATTTGCGCAATGCCAAGGCTCAATCATCACGACAACTCTTTTGGGTGTTATTTTTTGTAGAATACGATTTGATCACATACGGCCCAGAGGTACGTAATGGCAAAGCAGATGCCCTGTCAAGGATTGGAGAAAAAGAAGAGATTCAAAGCACTACAGAACCTGTAAACAAAACATAATCCCTGAAGAAAAGATGCTGGGAGTCGCTGGATTCCCTGAAGAAGGCTTAAAAGCACACATTCTACTTAACCACATCTCAATTAGGGGCTTGGGAATCAAGGGGACCTAAGTTTAGTCTTCAAGAAGGTCTACCTTATTTCCAGGGTTGACTTTACCTACCCCATCTGGAGTTACAAAAGAAAGTTATGGCAGATTACCATGGTCACCCTGGGATCGCTAAGACCCATGGCCAAGATCAAGAAACACTTCTGGTGGCCAACATGGCGCGAAGACATCAAAGATTACATTAAAACTTGTGGAATTTGCGCTCAGAACAAAAGTTCAAAACAGAAACCAGCAAGAATACTGCAACCGTTGTCCGTTCTACCAGCGCCATTGTTAAGATGGATTTCTGAACTCTGACCTGGTGGGCATATGTTCAGAAGGCCAGCCTAGTTTCTTGGAACAGGGTAACCCCTGGACAAGCCAGACCAATCAAGGTAGCTATGGTCTGCGGTCAAGACTAAATCTCAGGAGGGGTGAGGGTGACTGAAGGACCTCAATTAGCACACAGAGCAAGGAGACTTACAAATTACTCCTAGAAAGGTGTGTATATCAAAACTATAAACACATTTATTACAAGGCCTTTGTAACTCAACACACAGTAAAAGAATCACAACAATACAATCTAAGATATGTACAAAATCATTGGGGTCTAAAGGGTTAAAGGCACGAAATATGTTCACAACCTAGAGGGGAAGGAAAATAGGCAGTGCAGATAGTCTTTAGTCCCCTTCAACATCAAACACACACCTAAAGAAGAGAGGAGCCTTATGCCCAAAAGTACATGCAGTGCAGGTGCACGCGGTTGTTCCAATGGGCAAAACGGGGTCTCTTCAGGGGTCTCTAGCAGCTCAGAAAGGTGGGTGATGTGATAAAGACTAGATTCCCACTATTCGAGGAGGGCCTCCACTTGAAGGCAGAGGCAATTCCAAGGTTCGGGAATAGTTCACTAGTTTGCACTAGCAGTGGCAAGGAGAGGGACCCCCAGGGGCCACTCGTGCGTAAAATTGGATGGAGGGGCTAGGGGCCACCGGTTAGGGTTACTCACCAGCCCCAGGCGCACTCCGGACCAAACTTCGGTTGCAGGTTCAAATGCGGCAATATGATGGCTCTGCAGCTTTCAGTTACGAAGATACAGTGATGATTCCCGAACGGGACAGTGGCGATTTCTCCGCTCCTGATGGATGGATCAGGCCAGTTTCATTGCAGCAGGCTTCAGGGACAAGAGGGTCACAAATACAGCACACCTGCAAAGATTGCTGCCACATCTTGCTATATCATCCAGATATGCAAGACAGAATTCATCCAACCCATTCAACACATGATTCACAAGCCTCTGGAAAGTGGCAGGTGCATTCTTCAACTCAAAAGGCATTACCCTGAACTGGTAAAGACCCTCTGGTGTTGAGAAAGTGGTCTTCTCCTTGACATGTTCTGCAAGAGCTATTTGCCAATAGCCTGCAGTGAGGTCAAATGTGCTGAGGTATTTGGAGACACCCAAGTATCCACCAGCTCATCAGTTCTAGTCAAGGGGTGTGCATCTGTCTTGGTGACAGCATTCAGAGCCCTGTAATCCACACATAACCTCAATTCAGAAGTACCTGCTTTTGGAACCAATACCACTGGGCTGGACCAAGGACTACTAGAGGGTTCAATCGTCCCAAGATCCAACATATTGTTGACCTATGTCTTTATGTAAGACCTTACTTTGTCTGACATTCTGTATCCCCTACCTCTGGTAGGTACACTGTCTCCTGTGTCAATATCATGTTGGCACCAAGGTGTTAAACCAGGGGACTGTGAGAACAAGGGGACAAACTGCCTAAACAAACTTTTCACCTCTGCTCTGCAGAAGTCAGGTGAGGGGCTACTTGGACACCCTCAATGGAGCTGTCTGAAGGACTGCCTTGGAACAGGTCAGGGAGAGGTTCTGACTCTTCTTCCTCAACATCTGAAGCCAGTAGCAGTGCAGCGATTTCAACTCTTGGGGTGAAAGCCTTGAGTCTATTCACATGGAACACTTTTGGAGCCTGACCAGCCCTTCCAAGGTCGACTAAATAGTTGTCCTCACCCAGTGACTCCACCACTGTGTAAGGGCCTGACCATTTGTCCTGCAAAGCTCTAGGCCTTATAGGATTCATGATCAGGACTTTCTGACCAGGTGTGAAAGTGATGAGGGAAGCCTTCTAGTCATACCAATGTTTCACCAGTGCTTGCCCTGCCTTCAGCTTCTTACTAGCCATACCCATCAGAAGTACCATCCTTTTTCTGGGCCCTAGCACATAGTTTACTACGTTGGTAGTAACAGGCGGAGTGGGCATCTCCCATCCCCACTTGACTATGGCCAAGGGTCCCCTTACAGGGTGACGAAACAGAAGTTCAAAAGGGCTGAAGCCAACACCCTCTTGTGGTACCCCTTTCTGTAGGCAAACCGTAAGCATGGTAGCAGAAGATCCCGTTTTCTTCTTTGGGGTTCTTTCAGAGCCCCAATCATACTTTTCAAGGTCCTGTTAAACCTTTCCACTAGACCATTGGTTTGGGGTGGTATGCAGATGAAAACTTATAGGTGACACCACATTCCTTCCACATGGCCTGCATATACTTTGACATAAAGTTGCTGCCCCTATCAGACACAACTTATTTAGGGAAGCCAACCCTAGTAAAAATGCCAAGTAAAGCTTTTGCAACTGACTTGGCAGTCACAGATTTTAATGGGATGGCCTCAGGATACCTGGTTTGCATGGTCGACCAGCACCAGGATAAACCTATTGCCTGAGGATGTTTGGGGGTGAAGGGGACCAACATTGTCAATCCCTACCCTCTCAAATGGTACTCCCACCATTGGGAGTAGTACCAATGGAGCTTGGATTGTTGAGCCACTCTTACCAGATAACTGGCAGGTAGCACAACCCCTGCAGTGACTTTCTACTTGCACGCCCATCTTTGGCCAGTAGAAGTGCATCGATACCCTTTGGTTGGTTCTCTTGATTCCAAGATGACCAGCAAGGGACACTTCATGCGCCAGCTGCAGGAGGAAGGGTCTTGCAGCAAGGGGACCCACCAACCTCCTATGGTCTCCTTCTGTAGACTCTGTAGGCTCACTGTACAGGATCCCACCTTCCCAATAAATCCTATGTTTCCCAGGAGGTTTACCCTCAAGCTGGGCACAGGCTGTCTCCTTAGGTCTTCCAGAGATGGGCACTCACGTAAGTAAGATTTACAGGTATTACTGGGAACTGGAGAGGTGGGCCATGAGCCAACTTAGTGGGCATCAGAGGAGCTCTGGCAACTTCCTCTGGGTCTACCGAAGGTAGAGTCCACTACAGTTCGACTACACCCGCTATCCCTAAGAGCTGGAGTATCTATTCCATTGATCAGCACACTGTCTTTAAAGTAGTGCTTGGTATTGTCTGGAATCCTAGCATAAGCCTCTGAGACTTTAGGCTCCCAGGAACCCAGGGAAACTAAAACTATGTCAGAATCTATCCCACTCTGGAAGGAATCTGAGGAGAAGGATGCTCCTGTAATCTCTTCTTCCTCATAGGAGGAGAAGGCCAGATTAGCAGAGTTGACCCCCAAGGTTTTGACCTTACATCTGGGAACACATGGTCACTTGCTCCACAAGCCACACAAGATCCACTGGGTCTGGTGACATAGGGAGGCTTACTGTAACCTGAATTCTGTTTTGGAGGATAACCTACACTACCCTGTGAGTTCTTTTGTGACTAACCCTTATTTTTCTTTTTGTGGCCCTTTGGGAGGAAGTTTTATCAGATCCACCACCCTCCTTATCTTTGGGCTTTTTCCCCTCCTCCTGCTTATCAGGATGAGTCTTGTCCTTATGGGTCACTCTCTGTGACACCCACAAATCTGCTGCTATGGCTAGTTTCTTAGGATCGAACTCCTTTGAATCTGCCAAATGCTACTTAAGCTCAGGGGAACAAGATGCAAAAATATGTTCAGAGGTAGTCGCAGTCTTTGGCAGGCTACTCTCTGCTTCTGTTCCTGAGTCTTTCTACTACCATTACCGTTTGTGGGTGGACCCATAACATCCTTTCAAGACCCGCGGAGCGGCCACAGAGCTGTTGCAGAGGTAGTTGCAGTCTTTGGCAGGCTACTCTCTGCTTCTGTTCCTGAGTCTTTCTACTACCATTAACGTTTGTGGGTGGACCCATAAAATCCTTTCAACGTCCGTGGAGCTGCTTGCAGAGGTATGTGTAGTCTTTGGCAATCCTTGGCCGGACTGGTAGACTGGTATTATGGAAATGGAACCGGAGGTCTTCCAGCATGTACCAAGCTCCTTACCAAGGTTGCAGCATGAGGGGGACGATGAGAAAAGATGCCTATGAACCTCTTGTCAAACCCCTCCTAATCGAGAAGCACCTCTCTTCCGACCGCCGAGCAAAGGCTGCCTTCTGTCTGCTCTGGTCACAGCATTAGAGCGGCTGCCACACTTGGATGCCTGTGACGACATTTTGCCTACGCTAACGCCTATACTAACTTCAACTAACGCTCCAACTGAGGACAGCAATACGAATTCTCAAAGAGAAACAGCGCGCCCAGTGGGGCGGCAGCTGAGAAATATACCATCGGCAGCACGAACCTTGGCTGCTATCCCACCCCCCTTCCCCGCTGACGGTAGAGTCCCATCACCGCCGGTCGGAGGGCTGGCAGATGGGACGACTGCTCCGGCAGGGTTAGTGGGAGCGAGCACGCGGAAGGAGGACCCTGACTGGCTGGGACAAGTGGTGGCGACCACGTATGCGACACTGATGGTGAGCAAGTTAAGACCGTCCCAAGGGTCGGACTGTCCACTTACCGCCATGTGCTACCGGGCGAAGCTGAGCGCGCCTGTCGATGTGCAGTCTCCGCTAGGTTTCGGAGCCTTTGCCCCATCCGCCGGTCCTCCAGATGACAGCGCTGAAGGGGGACCTGGCTGCGGGGAGCAGTCCTTTTTTTTGTGTTTCACCGCTGGTACACACAGTCAGAGACAGTGACTGTAACCAACTCCCCTTGGGGGGGCTGGGAGCCGAGTTGAGGCCCAAAGGTCTGACTACAGAAGAACGCTGTGCCCATAGGGAATCCCCTATAAGTGAAAACGAGATACCCCAAAACAGACTGAAGAAAAGAGCAATGAAAAGGAAACACAAGATGCTGTTACTGACACAAAAAACAAAAAAACCAATCCTAACAGCCAACAAAAATAAACACAACCACAAGCCAGTGGAGGCTTACCGCAACAATAAAAAAAACACCAACAGAAAATCTGCCGCAGCAACGAATAACATTGTCAAGTCCCTCACCTAATAAACAGTGTGTTAGGTGACCTACTGGTGCTAAAAATAAAAGAAATCACAAAGCTACATTAAAGAACCCCTTCTTAAAAACAGCGCACTGCAACTCACTGAAAGGTTTTTTTTAAAGGCAAGGAAAACAGAAACATGACCTTCTAGAGGAACTATCCGACGCACAGCTTTTTGAAGCGATACAGGACCCTCTACCAGCTATACAAATCTACAAAACAGGAGGAAACCTTGAGGTCGTTACCCCACAAAAGCAACCCAGACTGCGGGAAAGTCTGCATCCCTCGACAGCAGATCACCACCCTTCGGAGCACCTGGAGTCGAGGTGGAACGAGGAAAACATGTATAGCCCTCAATCTCCTCTTTGCTTAAAGAAAAGAGAAAACATAACTAAAAGGGCTTTTCCGACCTCAGGTTTGGTGAACCTGAGTGCTCAGTCTGACAAACTTAACCTCGACCCGACTCTCCCTATTCAACCCCGCTCTGTAAGGGCAGAGGGGCACTCATCATGTCGCCCCTTGGAAAACTAAGCGCGACTTCTAACATTAATCCCAGGTCAGAAGAAAGTTTGACAGTGCCAAACGTGTGTGGTGATCAAGAAGTTTCCAGCTCGGCTTAAGAGAAAGAGGTTCCAAGCAACCCACCGCTTTGGCAAAAAAGCGACAGAGGCTCATTAAATAACCAGTCGCCTCCTTGACAACAGTCACTCGATTCCATCTTGAATACCCCTCTGAGGAGCCAGAGACAAAATGAACAACCATTTACAGCACCAAAAGAAACACCATCTAAGAAACCAGACTTGCTAACCATAATGTCAGCAGTAACTATTGCGTTGGCTCCGTTTGGAAAACTTTACGAGTCATTAAATGATACTCTGAAGGACCATTCCACTATATCTATTTTTTTTAAATATATTTTTATTGTCATTTGCTTATAGGCATACAATTGGGTTTTATCATTCGATATGCTCTAGTCATAGCAAAATGTCTTTTCTTTTTGTGCAGATAACAACAATTAACAATAACAACAAGACAAACCGGTAACCAGAACTGTCTTCGGGTATAGCGTGTTATATCTGTTCTTCATCTTGAGCGGAGGGCGTGGAGGACTGTCAGTTCAGGTGTGGGAGTATTTCCACTATATCTGCTATGATGCACACAAAGTTGATCTATCTAGGTTACATCACAGCAATGGAAAAAAACACCAAGGCCCAAAATTAGGGGTCAGATCTCCTAGGGAGAACTTCTGGCACACAGGATCATCGAAATATCTATCTGCAAAGTAGTTGGAAGTTGAGACAAAATGCAGTGACTCAAACAACCCAGCAGAACCCCACGGGGATCACACAAAATGCAGTGACTCAAACAACCCAGCAGAACCCCACGGGGATCACACCTGTAACTCACCCAGTGAGGGTGGATCAAAACTCAGGAAACGTCAGCGTATTCAATTTCCAACAAGGCTGTGTAACGGGGCGAGAAATATCTAGCCTGAACTGTTGTCTTCCTCATAGAACCCACACAGCAAATCAGACAACAAGACTGCAAATCCGTCACTAGAGAGCAATAAGTCACAGCCAGAGGCTCAAGCATGCATTATTATAGGGTCGCCCCTTAAAAGAGGCAAGGAACCAAAGAATGTAACTGCGGGCAGTGGTTTAAAATCCAGAACATGGAAAGTAATAGCAATCAAGGACTCCTGAAACTTCAGGACTCTGCTACCGCAAAAAAGGGTCTGACTACAGAGGCAAATAATTCTTCTGCGCATATACAATCAAAGAAACCCTCAAATGCGAATGCGCCACAGTCAGTCTCTGTGAGACAAGAGGCCCCATCAATTCACAAACTTCCGCAGCAGACGCTGCCTAATTCACTGATTACTGTAGAAGATTTTCTGGCTGACAAAAATCACATGAATATTATGCAACATCTTTCATCTTTCATCGGACATTGAAGAATATGAGGAGGTTCGATCTAATGCACAATCATTCGACACAGAACAGAGAAGAACGCTAGGAAAAAAAAGAGATCAGAGAGAGAGAAACCCTCCCTCCCCCCACTACGATCACCACGAAGCCCGAGGAAACATCGGGAGGCGCATAAGCACATGCAAAAATCCACCCCATCGCCAAATTGACCAGCGAAGGAGGGAACTAACATTCCGGAAACCAATTAACAAACACCCAAGACTTACCCCCATAAAAACTATTGACCACCAACGTAAGGATACCACTAACGAGTCTGTTGGTCAAGCAGCTCCCACATTGTGCGAGAGACGAAGGATAGCTCCAGGCAGAAACAGAAGGAACTCTACTCCAATGAAAATCTTCAAACTGGAGCAAATAGCATGTAACTGCGAAGATCTTGTTTTAAATAGAGGAACGGTTCAGAAAATATTCAGGAAAAACTGTGTGTTTAAAACATTAAAACCAGACGACTAAATTTTGGTGGAACCATATCACAAAGACCTTAAAGCCAAGACTTACCTCCATATAAGAACCTCCGCCCTGAGATCATCACTGAAAGACCGAGTTGAAGAACTACTGCAGCGTGGGTACCACTTGACAGATCTGTCTGACAATAGATGAGAAGATCCAAACCGGATACGCCCAAAAGGCAATTACTCCCAAGAAAGCACTACTCATCCAAAACAGAGGCTTTGTACGGCAGCAAAAGGATGCCCTGAAACAGGGAACAGGATCATGTTAGTAAATCAACTGCCACAAGGGACACAATCCAAGTAACCTTAAAAGATCTTAAACAAGATCATTGAGTAATAGAAAAAGATCTGACAAATCCAAGCTATATCTCCTTGATAGACAAGAGCAGCAAAACCCGAAACAACTGAACAAACTAGACACTTGAGAGGTCCTGAATGAAAACCAACACTTACAACCCCCAAACAACTTGCTCGACACTCGTTTTAAGGATATTTCCCTGGGCCCAGTGAAACAGCTCTTGGCTTGGCTCCCCAAAGCCTTGTCTACCAACTTTAAGAAATAGCAATGCGAGGCCCATGGAGAAGGGCCGAAACAAATGGGCACTTCAACAATAAGGAAAGCTTCGACGACTACCATAAAAATGGGATCCTGGAACATCCGCGGCCATCAACATCTCATGGAAATTGGAGGTATAGATTTAGGTTGCTTTGACATACTTTCCCTCCAAGAAACTTGGCTAACGGATAAAGCCTCCTTGGATGGCAAGCAGGGGTTCCATTTCACCAGCAGTCAAAGGTTGGTTAGGGCGCCCATCCTCTGAACTTCTGCTTGCTGTTCGTTCAGGGAGTGGGATCAGTATCCAAAAAGCACTCGCACTCTCGCAAAACCATCTTTCTGTGCTGACATCCTGGGACCATCTGGACCCGAAGACTCTGGGAAAAGATTGATCATTCCAATAGTAATAATTATGACATATTGGAATCCACAAACAATTTTGGATAAAACATTCCTAAGGATTATCGAAAAAGAAATTGACGAAATGTATGCTGAAAAGCAAATCGTGCACATCATTATCTGCTGCGATTTAAATGCAAAATCGTGTCGGAAGAAATGCTGAAGCTACATCTTTTGAGGTTATTCGAACAGCAGCAAGTGATCACAACCTCCTGAAAGTATCATGGGAATCTCATACTGCTTCCAAACCAACGACGAAGGTGAGCATCAAAAGCAACAGGCAAGGAAATCATTTTAGGCTAACTGCTCATAGAATTGAAGAATTGACGTTCAACTACCAAAGACAGCGGGACCCTAACAGAGCCGGATGTGCTTCGGAAATAGACTACCAACCTTTACTCATCCCCTACAAGATAGAGCCTGGAGAAAATATCTCTCATCCTACCAATCAATAAGTCACCAATATGGCAAGCTGCTGGTAGAAAAACTGGCTCTTCTAAGACAACTAAAAAGGAAAGCAGTGAATTATAAATCAAACCAGATTTCTGGAAGAATCCAAAGATACAAATCCTGGATAAAAAAACCTTTGTATAAACCTTTATCAAACAGATGCAGAAGAGATGCTGAAGAAGGTTGTGGGGCGGAACGCTAGGGAGATCTGGGCACTAATTAAAACCTCAGGTGCCCAGACAGAACCCTTGTTGACAAACAACATTGACGAAGAAAGGTGGAAATCTCATTTCACCACTTTATTTCAAACTCCTTTGCAAGAATGCCTGGCCCCCACGGGTGACCTGGAAACGACCTGGGAAGATCTTTCTAACATAGTAGATATTGAAACAACAATACGCAAGTTAAAATCTTCAAGAGCCCCAGACCCGGATGGGGTTACAAATATTGACATAAAGAACTATCCATCAAAGTGGGCAACCTTTATTAGTTTAGTTTTCAGGAAACGCACTGAGTCAAGATCGATCCCAAGGTCGTGGATGTCGTCGGTGGTCGATCCAGTTTTCAAGAAAGAAGACATGGCCGATCTGTGTAATTATCGACCAATTGCTAAGTATTCTTAAAAGCAAAATCCTGCAAGGCAACACAAAAGTGTTCCTAGCGTTCATAGACCTTACGCAAGCCTTCGACCAAGTGGATAGATCAATGCTGTGGTCAAAGCTTTTGGCTTGGAACTGCCTAGGCAAAATCATGGAACCTATAAAGGCACTCCACTCTTCAACAACAATGAGAGTCAAACTCAATAAAAAAGGCCTCTTATCGGACGAAATAGACACGAGAAGAGGGGTAAAACAGGGTTTTCCTTTGGCGCCAGCACTGTTTACTTCATTTCCGAGGGATTACAAAGAATCATGTCTGGACATCAGATGTTTTCTGCCAAAAGTAGGAGGGTCGACAGTGTCTCGCCTATTATATGCAGACGACATCACACTGCTGGATCAAACCCCAATAGGACTACAACGACAACTGAACAACCTGTCTGACTACATAGACCGGAACAATCTTGAAATTAATAAGGCAAAAACAAAGATTATGATTCTGGGAAAACCGACAAAAGACTACCTACCTTGCACTGGAATCTCGACAGCGTCCAAATTGAAATAGTCCGCGATTTTAAATATCTGGAAGGAACGATCAATAGTTCCAGACTTGAATCAAGTATGCACAGACACCTTTGGATGAAAACCCGGTCACTGACAGCACAAGCCTGCGTGATGGAGAAGAAATTTGGCCGTTTCTCCTTAATCCCAGTAATCAAGTTCTACAAATCAAAAGTTGTCCCATCTTTAGTCTATGGCGGAGACACTATGCCAACAATTCCGGCTGAAATTTGGCAAAAAATAGAGGGTTACTTCTGGAGATCAGTTCTGAATCTTCCAAAATCCACCTCGACCCCAGCAATCAGGAGAGTGCTGAGCTTGATTTCTTTAAAAGCAACAGTGAAATCCAGCGGTACGTCACTATTTAGAAAAACGATTCTTCCTGACACTCTTCCTTTATACAAACTGATTGACTACGAAGTAAAAGGTGGGAGCTGTAAAATGCTGACGAATTGGGCAATACAAAAAAAGAAACAGCTAGACTCAATTGTGTGCTCGGAGGACGACCTGATCGTAAATCCACTAAGAATTAAAAAGAAACTAGAGGAGTTGGACTGGATCGCTACCCAAGAAATGGAAAGTAAAAACAAGCTCCTTAGCCATCTACCGGTGCGCATGAGGAAAGTGAATGAAATACAGCAAGTCTTCAAGAGATTCCCGAGGAAATCTGAGACAGATTTTTTTGAGAGCGCGTTTAAATCTACTGCTCGCAAACGAAATCCTCTTTGTGCAAGGCCTCTCGAACACCAACACCTGCAGGCTCTGTTATGACACAGACCAGATTGAGTTGGTTCAAAATCTTCTAATGTCATTCCCTGCAGTTCGACAGATTAGACAAGCGTATCTCATTTCAGTGTTATTGGCGTACACTTTCTGAGAAGAAGAAAAATGGTGGCCTTGATTGCTAAGTGGGGAAAAAAACCTCATGGACTATAGCAACTGCAAAAATTCTACAAGCAGTTATCGCTGAGTGCAACAAACTGAAATAACTTTCCCTTCGTTTGGGGATGGCGCAGAGTTTTCTTTTCTTTATGAACAACTTGTAAGCACTACCACCTAAGAAACAAGAAAGTGAAACAAAAGAAAAAGAAACCATGAACATTTGCAGTCTTGTAAAATCAAGTATTCTTGATACACACAAGTAATTAAAAAAATATATATGTTCAAGCATGACAAGACATATCATGCCCTCAAAGGTGGAGACCTTATAACCTTCAACCCAGCTATTAGGGAGAATTCTCATTCTATGGCTAATTTCCCTCACCTAGTGAGTCCCCCAGCAGCTTTGCTGGATTTCTGGAGTTTGTTTTCACTTGGTAAGAGTGCAAGCCTTTTTCCCACTCTTACATGTGTTTTGCCATGTGTATTTTTACTGTTTGTATGATAGTGGGCTCTGTAGGACCCCACTCCATGAACCCCACTTTTCATGTGGGTTACACAGCACCTTCCGTGCAGTAATACAGGGTTGTCTTTGAGACTTCCCCCTGACTCCATTTTTCTGGGGCTGACTACTGTCCCCCAGAAAACGGGTAAAGTTGCCATTTACTTTACATAGTCATTTAAAAGTACTGACCCAGTACACCCCATCTTACATGGAGTACTGGAAAGGGTTAACGCCTATCCCTTTTTGTCTGTGCCTCTCTGAGCTTTATTTTGCTCTTTTAACATTTAGACTTGGCTGGTGGCAGTGGTATCTACCCTAACTTTTCTACCGCGATTATATTAAATAAACATGGTACTGTTCCAGGCTATCATAGTAGCCTCGAACATAAACCCGCTTGACCAAATACTCTTCCTTTTGGCTCCGTTCGAGTTTATTCGCCATTTCTTTTTGTTAAAGTCCTTCTTGTGTTTTACGTTGCGCGGCAAACCAGGTTTGATCACCGTCTTTTGGCGGGCTTCTCTCAAAAAGCCCTCCTTTTGGCGCCTGGTGTCTAGGTGGGCTGAATGTGAGGGAGGGTTGTAGTCACCCCCTGCACAGGGTATCCTTGGAAACCCAAGTCACACTTTGTCATGATTGGCTAAGGTGGTTGTCCGGGCCGGACAAACCCCCTGCTGGGTGATTGACAGCCAGGCTGTGTGAAGCGGAGAAGAAGACGGCTGCTACAACTACCGAGTCCCGGTGGAGCCCTGCTGCAGTCCTGAGCTATCTACCCTTCGACGACAAGAGAAGATCCAGTCCAGAGTCTTCTTCCCTTGAGCTTGGTGGGATTAACCAACTCATCTTCCACAGGCAGAGGGTCCTCTTCTTGGTTGAAGTCGCTGCACACAGCTGTAGTGGTCCGGATAGCCACCTGAAGAGCCTCTCCTGTTTTAAAGGAGCGCCGCTTTTATTCACCGTTGCTTTTGCTGCTGCTGGCCTCATCCCTCGGTAGTGCAAATCGCTCCAGACATTCTCATTCTTGTCCCCACGACTGAAGTCACAGGAACCGTGAGTTTGCAGGAACTACCAGGAACAACTGCCATGGCACCAGCTCTGCTTCACTTGAATCAGGTACTGTCTCCGACTTCGAGGAACTAGGGTGAACCCCTTTCTTCCTCACCAAAGGCTTGTCCTTATCTTCCTTCCCTCATATAACTTTTGCTTCCTCTTGTGACAATATCCAAGTGCTCCTGGCAATCTCGAATCGTGAACTGTACTAACCCTGTGATCTTCGATACCAGGAACCCTGTTCCACTTGACACTGGCACAGGCCTATTGACTTCTATTCACTTGTAGGGAAGTGTCCTCTGATTCTATCTGCCTTGACAAAAGTATTGCCTATTATTTTTATCCCCAACTCTCTTGTGTTGATTCATGTGCTAAGTGTGTTTTAACTCCGGTAACATTTCTTCCCGTGGGTACGCGTATCTTTAGTAAGTATCAAAAAGTGATCGCATCTGTCCCCCGGTAACGTCTTTGTTTCAGAACACTGGTCTGTCAAAACCAAAGGTACTTTCCTTGAATTGTGCTGCACAAAGTGAATTGGTTGTGTGTAGTGTATTTTATGTGTGGTTTTACATTAATAGAAGTGAAAGTGAAGTGTTTTACGAACAGATGGTCTAGAAATAAATGTACTTTTACTTTTCAACCAAAAACCTTGAGTCAGTGTTTGCTTGAGTCGTAGTAATTGTGGTCCTTTGTGTAATCTCTACTACTGCTCATTTGCTCTTGAGATAAGTCTGGCTGCTCCGCTACTGCTACCACTTTAACAGTGTAGTACAGGCTTGTAGCAAAGGTGAACTTGTATTACCACTTGTAGTCTTAATTGTGTGTAGTGGTCCCTAAGGGCACTGCACAGGATTCTGCCTAACACCAGCCAGTCAAGTTTTTTAAGGACTCAGTTACATAACACACCCAAGTACTTCCTTCTTTTTTTTTGTACTCTCTGAATCTCTTCAAGTATTGGGCAGGAGTCTTAAGATGAGAGTTTGCTTCAACATTGCAAAATCTGTTCTCTCAGCCTTTGACATTTCCATAATGGCACTGCAGCCAGAATGGGGCAGTCTGCTAAGCACCCATGCAATTTTATCAGCATTGTCAACCTGTTGAACTTCATATGCATACTCAAAAGTATTCAGCCAGTCCATAATGTCATTCTTTTCATCATACACACTGAGCAGATCTTTAGGAAACCTTGGATGAGAGGAGGACCCAGACCTATGTCCAAGACCCTTAGATCCATTGGAAATTTGAAGCTTGGCCAGTTCCAACTGGTGACACCCTGTCCTTCTGTTTTTCTGCCTGCTTTATCTTCAGCTTGGCCATGTTAAATTGAAGCTCCTTCTGCCTAAACAGCAGTTCTTGTTTCTTGAATTCAAGCATGGCCTCAGCATCAGCACTGGCAGAGGAAACATTGGACATCACATCATCTAAATCCTCATGGGTCTCATGGATAAGTGCAGCGACAGACTCGTCAGTTCTGCCAGTGAGAGCAGCCCCATCACCTTCTGCACTTTCCTCAGGAGCTATGGCACCAAGTTGTGACTCTTGCCATTCCATGATTCTTTGACTCATTTCCATTTTTGTGCCTTGAGCAGGTAAACCCCTCTCAGCACACATCTTTCTTAATGCTTCAGATTTAGAAGCATTTATGGTTAACAAGGTACTTGTTTCTGTTTTGTTAGATAGGTCTATGGCCTTTTTCAGTTATGCTACAACAATTCACTATGTGTCCTGGGTAGGAATAACTCGAAATGCCTTCACTAGTGTACAACACTGGATACCTTCAGTCCTATCCCACTGCTGTACACCAATTCGTTAAGACGGATTTCTGAACTCTGACTTGGTGGGCAGATATTCAGAAGGCCAGCCTAGTTTCTTGGAACAGGGTAACCTCTCTGGACAAGCCAGACCAATCAAGGTAGCTATGGTCTGCTGTCAAGACTAAATCTCAGGAGGGGTGAGGGTAACTGAAGGACCTCAATGAGCACACAGAGCAAGGACACTTACAAATTACTCCCAGACAGGTGTATATATCAAAAATATAAACACATTTATTACAAGGCCTTTGTAACTCAACACACAATAAAAGAATCACAACAATGCTATCAAACCAACACAACGTAATCAATACAAGATATATACAAGATCATTGGGGTATGTTAGGGAGAATTCTCTGTTTAGGCTGAATTTCCTAACCTAGTGAGTCCCCCAGCAGCGTTGCTGGATTTTTGGGGTTTATTCTTTTCTCCTGCCAAGAGTGAGACTCTTTTTACCCTCACTCTTGGGCATGATTTGAGTGTGTTTCTTTGAATCTAGATGTGTTTAATGGGCTATGGGGTCTTTTACTCCATAGGGCTTCATGTGTTTTTGTGATGTGTGTTACACAGCACCCTCAGTGCAGTGACACAGGGGTGTCATAGTGACCCCCCAGTATAGACGCCATACCCTGGGACTGACTACTGTCTCCCAGGGCATGTAAAGTCACCATTGACTTTACTAGTCTTAAATTCTGAACAGAACCAGTACAAACCATCATATTGTGGACGTACTGGCTGGGGCAATTCAATTGCCCCGGGGTCTGTTAGTCGAGGGGGCACGTCTCCGTCTCCCCTGATCAAGTTTTGGCTGGTGGCAGTGGATACTACTTTTTATATTCTACCGCAAATATTTTCCTATGAGATTTCCCATTGTTTTAGGCTACTAACTTTATTTAATTATTTACAGTAGCCTCGAACATACCGCCGGTTTATTTAATTAATATTAATTCTCCGGTTGGTTTTTTTTTTCTAAAATGGCGTTTGTGTTCTCTTCTGTGACTCCAACCCAAGTCGAGCCCTTTGTTCCACTTTTTGGCAGGCTTCTCCACAGAAGCCCTCCAAAGTGGTGCCACTCTGTCTGGGGTACTTAGGAGGGGTGGAGGGAAATTTAGGCACCCTGGACTGAGTTGCCTAGACAACTCAAGTCGCACTCCATCCTGATTGGCCGCCGGCTCACCACTTAGCATGTTTGAGTGACAGCTAGGCTGAGTGAATGGGGGTTTGCTGCATAAAAGCAGGGCCTTGGGGACTGGAACTTCAGAAGTCGCCACAGGACCTAAGAATCCGACAAGGGAGAAGCTGAGCCGACCTGCCACGACACCACCACCGGTGGAGCCCTGCTGGACTGCCTAACCACTTTTCCCAACGACAGAGGAGATCTCCCGCCGGAGAGTCTTCTTCCTTTGACTGGTGGGGATAACCAGTTTCACCGTCTTTTCGCTTTCCCGACGTACCTCGTGGCCGCCTTGCCCGTGCCAAGCACCCCGGCAACCGGGATACCACGTTTTACCACGACCGTGAAACAAAGGTACCACCTTTAACCGGAAAACTCTGCGGCTGGTTTCTTCCCTGGTAGTGCAACGACCTTCATCTTTCCTCCAAGTCGAGATCTTCTCTTCCCCTGGACGACGACGCAACTTGCACCCACTACCAGGAACAACTGCCACCGCTGGAGGATCCTTCCCACTTAAGGTACCGTGTCCCGCCTGGCTTCCCTTGCTACCGACTGTACGGGGTAGATTTAGGCCCCGGCTTTCGAACCTGGGTTAGTCTGGGACACCCTGGCTAAACTTTCCTAAAGCCTCTCTAAACTCTTTTTTAACCCTCTGCAAGACTTTCTAAGCCTAGTGTAACTGTGTGATCTTGGGCGCATTTGTGCTTTGCTCTCTCTAAGAGTGGGCCCAGCCTTTGGACTTTGGCTCACCAGTGACTTTTGCTCTTCTGCCTTGCTAACAGTGCTCCTGAATCTTAGAGTGGTGTACCTTTCCATATTCTGTCTTTTTCCCTCCCTTTCTCACAAACTTATTGGAGTGCAATCTAGTTAAGCGCTCACCTCTGTATGAAAATAAGTGGTGTTTTACTGTGACTTATCTGATAAGGAAAAAGGGGTGTATATATTACAATAGTAACTGTGTTTAGAATATTTTACAATAAGAGTGCTGGAGTGTTTCAACTGTGTGTTTTTAAATAAATAATTATATACTTTGATACCAAAGCTCTGGTCAGTGTTTGCTTGTATTATTGTATCTGAGTGCCTATTGTGTATACTTTGCATACTGCCTAACTCTTCTTGAGGGAAGTCTGACTGCTCAGCCACAGCTACCAGGTAAATCTGGGTGGTGCAGACTGCTACCAAGTGGTTTTACTGCCAACACCTGTAGTCTTAAATCTTTTGCAGTGGTCCCTAAGGGAACTGCACAGGTTTCTGCCTAACAAGGTCTGAAGGGTTAAAGGCACGAAATATGTTCACAACCTAGAGAGGAAGGAAAATAGGCAGTGCAGATAGTCTTTAGTCTCCATCAACATCAAACACACACCTAACTAGGAGGCAGTCCAAACCCTAAGAAGAGAGGAGCCGTATGCTCAATATTACATGCAGTACAGGCGCACACGGTTGTTCCAATAGGCAAAATGGGGTCTCTTCAGGTCAGGAAGGTGGGTGAGGCGATGAAGAATAGATTCCCACTATTCGAGGAGGGCCTCCACTTGAAGGCACGGGCGATTCCAAGGTTCGGGAATAGTTTGCTAGTTCGCACTAGCAGTGGAAAGGAGAGGGACCCGCAGGGGCCACTTGTGCGTAAAATTGGATGGAGGCACTAGGGGCCACCGGTTAGGGTTACTCACCGGCCCCAGGCGCTCTCCGGGCCAAACTTTGCCAGTCGAGTCCACTTCGGTTGCAGGTTCAAATATGGCAATATGACAGCTCTGCGGCTTTCAGTTCCGAAGATAGTGATGATTCCCAAATGGGACATTGGTGATTTCTCCGCTCGTGATGGATGGATCAGGTCAGTTTCACTGCAGCAGGCTTTAGGAGCAAGAGGGTCACAAATGCAGCGCACCTGCAAAGATCATTGCCGCGGCTGGGCAGCACAGTAAACGCGTTTACTCCAGTCCTGGCGCACTCGTCTCACTTCAGACCTGGGAATGCCAAGTGTTCGTAATTCGGTGTGAGGGTGCCGGGGACACAGTGCTAGATGTATACCAATTTTCGAGGGCCTCCTCGAAATGACGGCAGAGACAGAGCAAAGGTCCTGCGTAAACTGGTCAGCCCACTGGTTGGCCCAGGGACACTTCCGAGAAAGCTTACTTGCAGGTTTTGTTGAAGGTGCCGAGAATAGTTGGTCCCACTATTCTAATGGGTTGAAGCATCTTTGCAGACCTTCTAGGATGACCAGATGCAGAGGGGTCCCACGGGACGACAGCGGGCTCAGGGTGCCAAACCTTCCAGCGGTTCCTCGACTCGGCTTCTTAGTTTCAGGATACCTGGGTCCTATCCTTCATTCAGTGAGAACTCCAGAGATCGACATGGTATGGGTGTTTGGGGCCTCCCTCTTATCCAGAGTCTCCTTCGTGCCAAAACGAAGAGGACCCAATGAGAAATCTGCTCACAAACAAACACTCCATGTGTGGACCAATCATAGACCACAATGGTCCCAGGCATTCACAGCACTCCAGACTCTCTGGCACCCAGGATGTGTATTGGGGACAGACACCCCAGCCCACATCCTGGAGGCACACACACAAGACATGCAGAAGCCCGCGAAAGTGCAGGAAACTGCACGACCAAATGACCTGGGTCGGCTCGACATGGGGAAGGCAAAGGGGCAAGATGGCCAAAGGACAGGACAAAAAAACCTCGTGGCATGGCCATTTTGGAGCCAGGCCACCTATTTGTGCCAAACGCGGTTAACACTGTTTAAATGGCAGGAAAAGGTTAAAATGATATGAAACGATAATCTGCCACCAGCCCTGTCCATGACACATCTGCACATCTCCTAAAAAACTAAAGAATCCTACGAGACTATCTAGGGTCTTTGAAAATTACTATGAGACCCAAGTGCACTGTACTGTGAGGTACATTGGTCCTCATTACGAGCATGGCGGTAGCAGTGCCTGTATGGCAGGCACGGCTACCGCCATGCTCAAAACCGGCACCGCCTCCCCTGATTGGGCAGTAACCGGCCCATTACGAGATGAGTGGGCCGCTAATTGCCCATTCACGGGAGGAGGTTATGCCGGCCTCCCGATCCCCATTCTGCCCCATAGGGCACAATGGGGGCGGCGAGCATGGTCGGTGCAATCACGGGTTCTGTTCACGGGTGCCGCACAGCCCGCCAGCTAAGACCTGGCAGGCTGTCAGGAACCTGCGAGCAGAACTCGTAATGTGGCGGTCCGGTATGAACGGTGCCGTTGCCTTACAGGCACCGTTCATACCGTGACCACCACTGTTCTAATGAGGTCCACTGTGCATTTGTTACATGTTGCAGAAAAGTTGCAACTTTGGAAAAAGACTAAGGGAAACAAAGTCTCCCAGTACTGACTGTCTTAAGGGCATGTCAGTTTCCACATAAAAAGTGAGCGAAAGCCGAGAGGAGTGCAGCAGAAGGCTGTGCTCCCCTGGCAAAGTCAGACTAAGGTGTTTAAACAGCAGCAAAAATGTTAGCGGTGTACAACTGGAGGGAAAATTACATATAAAATGAAATCTTTCCAAACGGCCATGGCATACCATTTCTATGGATTTTATTAGGGAACTACCTCCTGGTCAAGGATATAACACTATTTTAGTTGTGGTGCACTTATTTTCCCTAGATGGCGCATTTCATAGCCCTAAAGGGACTCCCAACTTCTGCAGTCTTAGCAAAGGTCTTCCTGGAACAAATTGTGCGTCTTCATGGATTTCCATCTACTGTGATCTCAGATAGGGGAAGCCAATTTGTATCCCAATTCTGGAGAACATGTTGTGAATTGGCCAAGATTGAAGTGCGCCTATCTACCAGCCACCACCCACAGACTAACGGTCAAAAAGAAAGAACCAATCAGACCCTTGAACAATATCTTCCGTGTCTCCTTAACCAGATAGATTGTTCTTGGGTGGATGTCCTTTGGATCGCAGAGTATGCTTATAATAACCCAGAACACACTTCCACGGGCTATACTACTTTCTACACTGTGAACGGTTTACATCCTCGGACCTCCACTTTCGATCCCACTGAGTCTTTAGAGATGCCACCAGTACAGTGTCTCCATGACAGCATTACCGGAGTACAGGAAGAGGGTCTACGACATTTGGCTACAGCAAAGGAGGATCAAAAGAGAGTTACAAGAGTATAAGGTGGGGGACAAGGTTTGGTTGTCTTCCAAGAACATGGCACTCAAAGGCCCACGAAAATTCCAACCAAGATTCATAGGCCCATTTGCAGTAGAGACTATTGTCAATCACTCAGCAGTAAGACTAAAGTTACGGTCTCACATGCAAATCCACCCAGTTTTACATGTCTCTCTGATCAAATCACTGAATCCAGGGACCAGATTACAGCCATCACCAAAACCCCAAATTGTCAAAGGTGAACTAGAATTGTTCTGCTTGATAGATTGGAAAGGTCTTGGTCCACAGGATAGGACTTGGGAACCTAGCTCAAACATTCATGCCCCCAGACTACTCCAAAAGTTTCATCAAAATCACCCGACTAAGCCAGGACCAGAGGGTTCATCCTTGGGAGGGGTCTTGGGAGAGAAAAATTTCATGATCCTAGCACAGAAATCCAGATCACATTCAGAAATACTTGAGAGGCAGGGAACTTCATTTCTATCAGTGGGTCAACAGTGGCTTCAAGCCTGGCGCAAGAGGCATTTGCCTCACTCTTAGCATTGTACCCATAGGCTCATTACACTTACATTATCTTCCCTATCTTCAACATGGCCACCGCTAATTCCATAAGGTAACAACAGTGCATTCTACATCTGTAGCAAAGGGAGCTACTTAAGCCCCGCCTCCGCCGAAGCTCTCGCATCGCGTCTTCTCCGCTGACAGCGGGTAACGCTTCCAGCGATCTCCTGACAGAACCTGTCAACAGAAGAACACGAGTCAAAGATATTAGTTCCATAGCAAAATCAACTAGCAGAAAAACTGTAGGACTCACCGAACCAAAGGTTTCCAGGAATTTTCTGCAGTTATTTTCGAAGTCTCTGCATCTCCTGTCAGAAGCTCCGTCGCAGCCGCAGCATTTTTTCTCTCAGCAGCCTTTGCCCGCGTTCGCAGCGAATTCCTCCAAAGGTTTCCACAGCAGTTCTCTGCATCGTCCGAAGGTATTTTGTTCCACAATTTCTCCGAAGACCTGCAAAACAAAGGTATTTAACGAATGAATGAACTTGTTAAAAGAAAAGAAAGAAGTTGTTTCATATGTGCTTACCTGAAGTTTCAGCAAGGCTTTTCTTCGCTTATTTTTACTGCGCTTGTTTCTGAAGGCAGCTATTACTCGGTTTCTTTTGACAAACTGACGTAATTTTATTGTCCTTAACAAACGAGTATAGCTTCAGCCTTACCACAGCCTAAGCCCTTGTTAGGGAACCACGAACCTGCAAAGGATAAAAGAAAATCCTAGCAAAAGTGATCTCGCCAACGTAGGGACCATTTCTAATTTGATGAACTATAAACAATTATTATTCGCACCAAGAGACTTTCCTTTGATACTTTAAAAGAATCTTTGGACCCTATCCTTATAAAAGGCTTTTCGACACCATTATCCCCTCAGAATAAGTATCCTACCCAACGCACCTCTGTAGAATACAGGATGGAGAGCTCTACAAAACAAAAGCACAGGTGAGAAGGAAGGGTCATTTTCAAAGTACACTGTTATCAGTTTGTGAATGGGGATTACAATAGTGGTTTTGTTATAATTATTTCCACAGAACTAGTGCCTAGACCACAGGTCCTCAGCTGAAAAGGCATTACGCTCCCGCAGAGACTTAAGGTAAGCGTTACAGTTCCCTCCAGACACTGGCACTCACCTCTCTCCCCCTCTATGCCATGTGCTCCTAACTGTATGGGCCCGCTCCCCAGTACTTCTGCAGTGTCACTACACCATCCACTTCCAATCCGACTCACAGGGCTGGGTGCCCCGGCCACTGTTACACAGCTGTGCCCCACCAGGAGGTCAGATTATCAATCCCATCCGCTGAGTCCACAGGGCACCTACACTACCCTGCTCCAAACCAGCAGTACCCTTTTCCTCTTTTGCCCCACTGAGCTAATGTTTTCTTTAATTTCTTGTGCCTTGTGCTTCCAAACTAACTCGATTCTCGGGTTGACACTGAGACCTCTGCCTCATTTATCTACTGCTGCGCAGCCGAACAAACATTTTAGACCAAACAAGCGCTAATGGCGCAACGACGTGTCTTAAGGTCCTTTCCTCAAGATCGCTAGCTTCTAATTTGCGTCTGCGCGCTTGTCGCCTCTTCTAACTCATGGCAAGTTACTTAACGCTGCTCATTGCTTGCTCTTCGTTACCTCTCACACAAAGGTTTCTTTTTCACGCAGCTGATCACGCGCCAGCTCCGCCTCACATTAACTTTCAAAAATGTATTATTTACATTTTGTTTTTAAGAACATAAAGAAAACATTACGTGTTACAGTCTCAAGTTTGTTTTCCTTCTGAAGGCAATTCTTTTAAAGATACTCACTTCAGTGCTTAGTTTTCATAACTTGGCTTTTTAAACATTAAAAACGCAATTGTCGTGGTGTTAGGGTCTTATCTGAATGCAAGAAAGTCAGATTTCTGTGGTCGGTCAAAACTGTTAATCGATTTCTAGCTCCTAGAAGGTAATGCCTCCATTCCTCAAACACTGCCTTGATTGCCAAAAGTTCTCTGTCAGAAATGGTGTAACTCTTCTCTTCTGCTGAAAACTTCTTGAAATAGAAAGCTACCAGATTAAGTTGTCCAGTCAGTGGATGGCTCTGGGACAACACCGCCCCATTGCTATGTATGAAGCATCCGCTTCCACAGAAATCTGTTATCCTACGTCTGGATGCTGCAACACTGGTGTTGTGAACCTCTCTTTCAAGAAACGGAATGCTTCATCCGCTTCACTACTTCACTGAAACTTCACTCCTTTCTCCAGAAGTCGAGTAATTGGCATCACCACCAAAGAAAAGTCTCGAATAAAACTGCGATAGAAGTTTGCAAATCCGATGAAACTTTGGATGTCCTTAACATTGGTTGCTGTGGCTCATCCCAAGACTGCCTTAATTTGACTGGAATCCAGTCCATCCGTTGAAATTACAAAACCCAAGAACTCCACCTGTGAGGTGTGAAACTGGCTCTTCTCCAGTTTACCATATAGATGACTCTTCCTCAGTTCCATCAAGACCTTCTTAACATGTTCTTCATGTTGAACTTCATCTTTAGAGAAAATGAATATATCATCGATATAAACCACCACGAAGATGTCCAGCTATTACCAAAGTACCTCATTAATGAAGAACTGAAAAGCTGCTGGGGCATTACAGAGGCCAAATTGCATCACCTGATATTCGAGAAGTCCAAAGCGAGTTCGGAATGCAGATTTCCACTCATCTCCTTCTCTCATCTCCACAAGATGATATGCCCCTCTGAGATTCAACTTAGTCAACATCTTTGCACCTTGTATCCGATCCAGCATCACGGAAATCAATGGGATTGGGTATCGATTCTTCACAGTGATCCTGTTTAGGGCTCTATAATCAATTAATGTTTTTAAGGTCTTGTCCTTCTTGTGCATGAAAAATAACGGCGACGCGGCAGGTGATTGAGAATGACGAATAAACCCCTTAACAAGATTTTCCTGAAGAGGCTGTTCATTCTCCTTTTCGGTTAAGGCATAGATTTGAACACAGGAAATAGGTGCCCCATCTTCCAGGTCAATCTTATTCGTGTGAGTGATGTGGCGGCCACTCACTAGCTTCCTGTTCACTAAAAACATCTTCAAATCCACGATAACAGTCAGGCAACTCTCCCACAATCACTCCCACCACATGTTCTTCAATTGCTTCATCCGCCAAGGGTTTTCCCTGACTCTCCTCTTTGTCCCCATCACTCTCAAAACCTGCCTCAGCACATTGTTCCAAACAAAATTTGGATCTAAACTCCACTGTTCACTTAGCCCAATCAATTAGGGGATTGTGTAGGATCAACCAGGGCATACCTAGAATTATTTGCAACTGTGGCACATCAATTAATTCAAACATGATTTTCTCCCTATGTCCCTCTGAAATTCTGAGCCCCAACTGGCCTGTGGTTTGTGTGATAAGGCCTGAAGGGAGGTGGGTACCATCAACTGCTCTGACCTGCTCAGGAATATTCTTTGCAACTGTTGGAACACCAAGACGGGCTGCCAAAGTCCTGCCCATAAAGTTTAGTTTTTTTTTAAAAACCAGTTTTATCAATTCTTCATCAAAATAACATACAGACTTTATAAATAACCTCCAATGATGCATCCCATTGTTTGCCGGTTCAAACCTCCCCTCCCCACAGTCTATTCCACTTGCAATGTCTTCCAATGGTGTGTATTAAACTGCTTGAACGTCTCACCATAGCCTATTGAACCGTTTGTGATGGTGCATGTATCTGAGTCTGAGTGTCATCGTGTGCAGGGAGCATCAGTTCCTGTGGCATATTTTTCCAGGCCATTAAGTCCATGTTCTGCTCCTCCTAGCTCCAACGGAATTCTTCTTGCCACTCAGCAGTTTCTGCCAGTGACCATTTCTGGAGGTCTCTCAACCACACGCTCATAACTGGGCCTTTAGTGCTTTTCACCCCCTTGCTCTCCTACGCTTCGCCAAGATGTACGCTTTGGGGGAGACCCGGTGTGGCGATAGGCCGATCCTGGTTAGGGTCTGCACTACTTCCTCCCTAAATCAGCGTATTTCCGCGCAGGCCCAGAACATATGTATCAGGTCTGCGTTGATCAGGCCACATTTCGGACAAGCTTGTTCTGTTGCCTTACTAAATTTTGCAATTTTCTTCTGAGTTAAATATGCTCTATGAGTAACATATAATTGGATCAACTGTAGTTTTGCATTTCTAGACACTTTCTTGTGATACCCCATGGTCCTACTCCAATCTGCGTCTGGCAGTTGCTCTTGCAAATCTGCTTCCTAACATTGCCTATTCTGTAGTAGATTGCTATCTGGCTTCAGCATCAGAATCTCATGTAGTCTTTATATTGCGTGTCCCCCTTCAGAGATATCAGAGTGTTTCTATTGTTTCATCTTCTATCAATACTCCCTCAGTTCCTGGCGGTTTATAGTGATAGTACCGAAAAAAAAGTTGACAAACAAAAGTTTCGAAAAAAAAGCATTGAAAGTAAAAGCTTCGACATCAGATAGAAAGCATGTAAAACGTCATTCCGTCGAAACAAAAGCTTTGTACATATTAATTAATTATACTCGGTACAACATGAGAGTGTTAATTGTCCCGAAAGAATGTGCACATTATGAATGGGAGGGTCGCTCCCCAAACCCTCCTACCAATCCCCTCCCCCCCAATCCTCGAAAACCTCCTCCACGAAGACACAAAATATTGAAACAACCAAAACCAGATAATACTTGCAATACAGAACAAGTAAGGGTTACAACACTAACAACTGATGAGTAACAACTGACGACGAGTAAAGAACCTTATGTAAACACTGACACACAGCTGACAGTTGAAAACAAACTGCCAGTGTGTGAGAGAACCGAAGAACGAAGACACCTTCTAAAAAGAACATCGTACTGCGTGACAGAAAACACACAAGTAAAAGGAATGGGTAATGACAAAAAAATGACAAAATGAAAAGTATAACCTATAAGTAAGACATGGAAACAAAATAAACCAGCAATTTCAATATGTCAGATACGGGATGAGTGACACGATCGAGTTTGTCAAGTCGCAGATGGGAGGAAACCAGTTAGTACATGGAGGATATACGTACAGTCGTGAAATGGTATGCAAAGAAAAAACCTACTGGATATGTACAGAGTACCGCAAGACAAAGTGCACGGGAAGAGCAATTACTGAAGGGGAGAACATAAGAAGCAGTGAAGAGCACAATCATATGCCCAACCATACTGCTATACTAATAAAAAAGACTATAAATGAAATAAAGAAAAATGCTGATGCACAACCCAAATGAGGCAAGTGGATCGGTAATAGGCTGAACATGTGAAAAAATCCTGCTACATGTTGCGGCTTAGATGCCGGGTTCTAAACTGATCCAAAGTAGCATTAATAGAAAAAAACAACTAAAAGAAAACCTACCAATGGCACCGCGAACATTTGAGGAAATAGAAATTCCGGAAATATTTAAAAAAAACTGAAAAGGGAGAACAGTTTCTATTCGCAACAATAGAAACAAAAAAAGAAAAAATACTAATATTTACAACAAATGACAACTTACTACACCTTGGAAATTCAAAAGTATGGCATGGCGACGCAACCTTTAAAGCGTGTCCATACCCATTTCAACAGTTTTATAGCGTATACGGCAGCATAAACCAGACACTAATAGCGCTGGTATATATATTAATGCCAAATAAAACTGAAGAATTATACAGATGTATTTTTGGGAAACTAAAGGAAGCTATTCCAGATAAAAAGCCTACAACAGTGGTAATGGACTTTGAACAAGGACAAATGAAAGCATTTAAATCAATATACGCCGACACAAATATCCGAGGATGTTTTTTTCACTTTGGCCAGGACATTTGGTGAAAAATTCAAAAACTGGGACTGCAATCAAAATATATAGAGAACAGCGAATTCCAACACAGCATTAAACACATATTTGCATTGGCATTTGTTAAGGAGGAACAGGCGTTGCATATTACATAAATCAATTTGACACAGAATACCTCACAATAAATGAAGAACACTTTACAGACTTACTGGACTACGTAGAGAGGATCTGGGTAGGGCAACTAACACGAAATGGAACAAGGAGAAAAGCAAAATATGCAATTTCAGTATGGAACAGTGAAAGAAAACAGAGCAAGAACCAACAACATGCTAGAAGGGTGGCACAACAGAATAAATAAATATTTTAACATAAGCAACCCAAATCTCTGGCATTTTATAAAGCACCTAAAAATGGAACAATCAGCCCAAGAATTTAAAATAGCTCAAACAATTTCAATGGAACATACCCATTCAAAAAAGAAAAAATACAGAGATTATGAGGAACGGATAGTGACTATAGTCAACAGATTTGAAACAATGGATTCTATTAACTATTTACAAGCACTGGAATATAACCTAAAATTTTGAAAAAAAAGTAAATACTCACTGAAATGACCAAGTTTCACCATAATCCCGAATCCGCTCCAAGAAATCACCTGAAAAGTCCAATTTCACCATAATTCCCCAATCTAAGCAATCCAGAGTACAGAATCCGCTCCACTAAATCACCAAAAATGTCAAATTTCACCAAAGTTATCTAATCCAAGGAATCCAGAATCCGCTCCGACAACCAAACACCAAAAATCAACCGAAATCCATCCACTATTAAAAAAAACGCTCCTAAATCCAAAAAAAAATAAAAAATAATCTAATCCACGATGCAAAATCCAAACTCGAAAGGAAAAAAGAATCCAGGAACCCAAAAATGAAAAATAAAACTTCAGTCAATGAAATAAAATCCAGGAAAGCGGCAAAGTAAAAAAGAAAAAACTTGATCCAATCCACGATGCAGCATCAAAATTCCAAGAAAAAGGGCAAAATCCAACGAAAAAACAATACAAAAACAATCCAAGTGGAAGAAAAAACAGAATAAATGGTCCCCGAAAGAATGCCTTCGAGGGGATTGGGTCCTCCGACGTATTCCATATCTATGACCGGTAATGTCCACAGCTGTGCTGCTTCGGAAAATCCTCAGCGTCTGCGTCCTGCGTCGATGACGTCGATGCGCCGTCCCATAGGACCTCCTCCGACAGCCAACGTCACCCGATGTGATAAGTAGGACACACGACGCCCGTAGCCTCAGTTCTGTTTTTTCCGTGAACGTGTTCGCTTCGTGAATCTCGGTACGCCTCGACTCTTTGGAGTTTGCTATATTCTTCTCGGTTCGTTGAACCTGTTCGGTTTTTGTGAAGACCTGTTTGTGGCGATGTCTACTTCGTCTTCAACCCCGTGTCTGGGCTTCAGGAAATGCGGGGACTGTGTGTCCAAGATGTCGGTCACGGACTTGCACGACGCCTGCCTCTGGTGCCTCGGGGAGGCCCACGATACGGACGACTGTGTCGACTGCCAGTCGCTCACGGCCAAGGCCTTGTGGGAACGCAAGAAGAAGCTGTCGGTAGGTTGTGTGTCTAAGCCCCAGAAGTCGAGGTCTACGGGGCTTTCGACGGATGACTCGAAAGGCGACTCTCCGCGTCATCGTCCAGTGGGTCTCCTTCCAGGAGTCGGTCTCGCCACTCCTCTGCCTCTTCGAGGCATTCCAGGAAGCACTGGCATCGGTCGCCGTCCCCGTCCTCGTCCGAGGACTCCGCCCGTCGGCGGGTCGCTTATCCCACCATGCATGCGACACCGGAGGAATGGGCTTCCTTCGGGAAGCAGATTCTTGAATCGCAGGGCACCGGTCCGTCCACGCCTCCGAGTGGGGTCGGTCGGCACCGGTCGAGAGACACCGCTCGTACGCCTTCGCGCAGGGTGGTCGGCACGGCTCGCGGGAAAGGTCCTGCTTGGACAAGGGTAGCCGTTCTCGCCATGCCCGTTCCAGGTCCCGGTCCTCGTCGACGATTTCTCTCCAGGATCCGTCTCCGAGGGGGTCGTCGACGCTGTTGGCGCCTAGGTCGTCGAGCGACACGCTCAGAGCTCCAGCTTTGAGGCCTGTGTCGACGCTGTCGATGCTGGCAGCACTGCAGCTGACGTCGACGCTGATTCGCTCGACGCCGGCGCCGACTCGTTCGGCGCCCTCGCGCCTTTCGAAGCGGTGGTGTCGGAGGGGCCCCGTGGCACGGGGTTAGCCTCTAGAAAGGCTCTGGCTAAGGTCAGGCATAGCTTTGGTCCCCAGGTGTCTTCCTCTCACCGCCTGGAGTACATTTCAGAGGGTGATGAAGGCTCTGATGAAGGCTTGGTTCCGGTTACGGTACCAGATGAGCTTCTCTCGGGCCATAGCCAGTTTGATGACCTGAGGCAGTCACTGCATGATGCCAGTGGACTGGACACCTCTCCGGAGGTGGAGTTTTGTAGGCCGGAGCCTGGCACTCATGCCGATTCTTCATACCGGCGCCTTATGTCTCGGGTCACTGAGTACTTGGGATGGTCGGCTCCCCTAGGAGAGTTCGTTCAGGATGATCTCACGGACATCCTTGATCTTGGTCCCCCCAATGACCCGGTACTGCCGTTTCATGTGGCTCTGCAGAGAAGGGTGGCAGCGGCTTGGACTGCTCCGGAGAGTCTCCCAGCAGTGGGCAAGTCTTTGTCGCGAAAATACCGTCCAGCCAGTAGCGACCCCTGCTACTTGTCCAGGCACCCCACTCCGGAGAGTTTGGTGGTGCAGGCGGCTATGGCCCCGGCAAAGCAGGCGTCGTATCCTACCATCCCTCTGGATAGGGACGACAAACGTTTTGAAGGTTGGGCAGTTGTTGAAAAAGGACAACCTCCGCCTTTTTCGTCCTAGGGGACAACAATGGAGGGGAGGTTCCTTTCGCTATTACTCATCCTTCAGTAAAGCGAGAGGAGCTAGCAGTCAGAGAGGCCACCATAAGAGTGCCAGAGGTGGAAAACAGGGTACTCGAGATGCCAAGGCCGCTCGGGCAGTTGCCTCTTTGCCCTCAGGCAACACCGCAGCCGCTACCACTCAGTCATGAGGCCAGGTCCCATGGTTCGCCGGTTGGGGGAAGGCTGGCGCAGCATCTTGTAGAGTGGCGAGCCATTACTTCAGATGTGTGGGTTCTGGAGATCATAACCCACGGCTACTGTCTTCCCTTTCGGCAGAGGCCTCACGTCAATCCACCTGGGAAACTCTTTGAAGAGTTCCGGATCCGCTCCTTCGCAGGAAATTCAAGCCCTGCTGGAGAAAGGCGCCATAGAACTGGTGCCTGTAGCGGAGAGGAACAAGGGATGGTATTCCCCTTATTTTTTGATTTCGAAGAAAGACGAGGGATTGTGACCCATCATGGACTTGCGCGGTTTGAACAAACTCCTCAGGAAGGACAAGTTCAAGATGGTTACTCTCTCTCAAGTCCTCCAGGTCCTTCAACTTCAGGTCTGGTTGGTCTTCCATGTGCCGATCCATCCCAAGGACAAGAAGTACCTGAGGTTCGCGGTTGGTGACTCGCACTTTCAGTTTCGGGTCCTGCCGTTCGGATTGACCTCCGCCCCGAGGGTTTTCACCAAGCTCATGGTGGTGGTGGCAGGGCATCTCAGGAAAGGGGGGGGATTCACGTCTACCCCTATCTAGACGATTGGTTGATCTCAGGGGGAGCTCTCCCGAGCAAGTCGTGGATCATCTGTCCGTCACCTGCCACTCCCTTCACAAGCTGGGCTTCTCCCTCAATTTAAAGAAGTCCCATTTGACACCAACACAGCGGCTCCAGTACATCGGCGCAGTGCTCGACCCATCCCTGGGGCAGTGTTTTCCTCCCCAGGTGAGGGCTCTTCACATTCAGCAGATGGTGCACAAGTTTCAACTTGCCCAGAAACTCCCAGCGTCCGAGTTCTTGAGACTGCTCGGCCTCATGGCATCCTGCATTCTTCTGGTGCCAGAGGCTCGTCTGCGGATGAGATCTTTGCAGTGGGCACTCAAGCTCCAGTGGTCTCAGTCCTCCGGCAGGCTGTCGGACCCTGTTCAGGTGCCGCCCTCGGTCGCCCAGGACCTTCTGTGGTGGGCCGTCGAAGGCAATCTGATCAAGGGGGCCCCATTTTGGCTGCCCTGGCCGGAGGTGACGATCGTGACGGACGCATCCCTCACGGGATGGGGAGCTCATGCCAACGAGTTGACAGTCAGCGGTCGTTGGTCTCCGTTGGAGTCCAGACTCCATATCAATCTGTTGGAGCTGAGGGCCGTCAGGCTTGCCCTGAAGGCTTTTCTGCCGACTGTGCGAGGAAAGAGTGTCCTGATTCTAACGGACAACACGGTGGCCATGCACTACCTCAACAAAAAGGGGGGGGCAGGGTCACTTCCTCTGTGCGGGGAGGTGATGCAGCTCGAGTTCTGGGCCATCCAGCAGGAAGTTTCGATCTCGGCTGTTCATCTGCCCGGAGACGACAACGAGACGGTGGACGCTCTGAGCAGGCAGAGCACGATCTCTCACGAGTGGGAGCTGGCTCAGGAGATTCTCCTGGAGATCTTCGCCCTTTGGGGGACCCCACAACTGTATCTCTTCACCTCCAGTGTCAACCGGAAGTGCGAAAGGTTCTGCTCGCGGGAATTTCCACCAAAAGGAGCCTTAGGAGACGCGCTTGTGGTGGAGTGGTCATTCCCACTGCTGTATGCGTTTCCTCGGAGGTTCGGTTCCCGGATGATCCTCATTGCTCCGGCGTGGGCCCAGAGGACATGGTACCCGGACCTTCTCGACTTGTCCATCTGCCCTCCACATAGTCTTCCCTACCGAGACGATCTGCTCTCACGGGAGGGGGGGTCAGGTTCTCCATCCAGAGGTCAGATCCCTCAACCTTCACGCTTGACTTCTGAAAGGTTGAGGTATAATGATTGGGACCTCCCTGAAGACGTGATGGAGGTGTTGCTCTCGGCCAGGCGGCCGGCAACAAAGTCCCTGAACCGTTGCCGTTGGAGAAAGTTCTGCGACTGTTGCAGAGTTAAGAATGTGGATCCTGTGACATTCCCATGGTTCTATCTTTTTTGCTTTCCTTGGCTCACAGGGGCTTGCAAGTGGGGACCATTAAAGGTTATCTGGCGGCGCTGTCCATCTTTAAGCCCTCGTCTGAAGAAAGTTCCTATTTTAAGATTCCTTTAATTTCTCAGTTTTTGAAAGGGCTCACTAATGTTTTTCCTCCGTCACCTTTTCTGGTGCCCGGTTGGGATTTGAACCTTGTTCTTAAGTTTCTTATGTGTGCTCCGTTTGAGCCTTTGCATTCTTGCCCTTTGAGACTGTAAGCTCTGAAAACTGTGTTTTTGGTTGCGGTTACTTCCACTCGCAGAGTGAGTGAGTTACAGGCACTTTCAGTTAAGCCACCCTTCACTGTGTTTCATAAGGACAGGGTTGTCCTTAGAGTCCGTCCTTCCTTTCTTCCGAAGGTGGTTTTCGGAATTTCATTTGAGCCAGAAGGTTGTTCTTCCGGCGTTCTATCCTCCTCCACATCCCGGTAAGGAAGAGGAGAGGCTCCATAGGCTTGATCCTAGGAGAGCGTTGAGCTTTTATATTTCACGCATGTCCCGGGTCAGAGTGGACGATCAACTTTTCATTGGTTACGCTGGAAAGCGTTTGGGACAAGCTGTGACGAAACAGACTTTGTCTCGTTGGATTATTTTACCTATCTATGAGTGTTACCGCTTGGCGGGCAAGGACCCTCCGGCTGGCTTGCGGGCCTATTCTACCAGGGGAGTGGCTGCGTCTACTGCCCTGCAGAGGGGTGTTCCTATTCGTCACATCTGTGATGCAGCCACCTTGGCTTCAGTACATACTTTTGTACGTCACTACTCCCTCGATTCCATCAGAGGGCAGGATCTGGCCTTTGGCAAGGCAGTCCTTTATTCTGCAATTTGATTGGGCATGCTAAATTTGTGTTCTAAATTATTTTCCCACCTCCTTGCTTGGTACTGCTTTGGGAGTCTGTCATAGATATGGAATACGTCGGAGGACCCAATCCCCTCGAAGAACAAGTTACTTTCTTACCTGGTAACGTTCTTTCGATGGGAAGGTCCGATGGCGTATTCCATATCGCTCCCTCCCTACCTTCCCCACTGCAGAATTTCTTTTGCGATTGCAGCTTGCGTTCCGCAAGGCCTTGTGTGTCTGACTGGCAGAAAACTGGTGGCACACGTTCTGGGGGAAAAAAATACAACTGAGGCTACGGGTGTCGTGCATCCTGCGTCCTACTTATCACATCGGGTGACGTCAGCCGTCGGAGGAGGTCCTCAGGGACGGCGCATCGACGCAGGACGCAGACGCCGAAGATTTTCCGAAGCAGCACAGCTGTGGACATTACCTGTCATAGATATGAAATACGTCGTCGGACCATCCCATTGAAAGAACGTTACCAGGTAAGAAAGTAACTTGTTCTTCTGGGCGCATACCCAAGAATAAGTAAGCTGCGACATATTTTTTTTAATGTTTTTATTGTAACAATTAGTTATATACACAACTTTAATTACAAATAGAAGTTCATCTAATACCTCCCCAGTTGATAATCCATATTACTTCATAACCAAGTTTTAGGTGATGTTTAGCATTTGATTCATTATAGGTGGAGTAATTCTGCTTCTAAGATTTTTTCAAGAAAGTCTAACAAGGCACTTTTCAATGCAACATTATTTCCAGATATTAAAGTATGCCACCAATTTTCAGTCTCTGATGTACCGATGTAAGATGTTGTAGAAAGAATGATCGCTGGGTGGATACATTACTGCATTTGGTGATTAAGTGTTTTAGAGATTCTAGTACATTATTATAAAACCTGCATGTGTTATTCGTTATATCTTTGCAATTTCTCAGCCACATAATCTCTTTCGTTTTGTATGCGTTGAGACGCAGCCGTATGAACTTGTTACAATGTATCTTTGAAGGAAATCTTGCAAGATACTTGGGTAATTTATCTAGGTTATTGCAAAATACACCTAAATTGAGCGTAGTTGGCATAGCAGCTCGCATTTCAGTGTTTTTTATCCAGTTCCACCGTCTAAACTTCTTTTTGGCAATTTGAGGCATGTCCATTACTGTGGCCCAAGAAATGTCAGTGATTGTTAGTATCCTTCTGATTTTCATGGCCCAAATGCCTAGGATTCCGGTATGTGGATTTTCTTCTGATTCTTTGAATATTTCATATGCAGGTGCAACATACCTAATGTTCATTTTGCGTAAAAGGGCAATTGATTTCCATTGGATGGTCCCATTGATAGGCTCTAAACCTAATTCATGTCTTATAGCTACAATAGGAACATTGAAGGGTAAGCCCAATACCCCTCTGCAGATGTGACCTTCTAATGTTGCCCAAATATGGTTGTCGATATTTAAGCCAGCCTCAGCCCCATCTGTTAGTGCAGGAATAACTTTCTGTAAATAGAAAGTCTTGATTGGGATCAAAGTGAATTTGCCATATTCGTAATGCAATCGTTTACCTTGCAAAGTGAAGGCCGACATGCGGTGTATCAAGTCTGCCACCCACTCCCATTCTCTAATGGATTTATTTATTTGCACACCTAGATAACGTATGGATGAGACGGACTCAATTTTTTCACCAGCTGCAGACCATTTAAATGTTTTCATCGCTGACTTTTGTTTTATGCCAAACGATAAGATCTTAGATTTTCCTACATTAATTTCAAGATCGTTGGCTTGTAGATCGACTAATGCACTCAAAAGTCATCGTAGAACGATCTCAGTTTGGTCAAACAACACAATGTCGTCCGCATAAATCGCCCAGCTTATCGTCTGACCATTTAGTTTTGGTGTAAAACAACGGACATGCTGCAAAGCTTCAGGAATGTCGGCAATATACAACTTAAACAACAGAGCTGCCAAGGGCCAGCCTTGTTTTACTCCTTGTGTTGTTAGTACCTCTTTTGTCAAGTGACCGATGTTATCAATACGCACTTTAATAGATGTTTCATTGTACAAGGCCATGAGAGGTTGGAGTAAAGAAGGTGGATAGGACTGTGTTGACAATTAATTCCAGAGTTTTGTGCAGTTAATTCTGTCAAAGGCCTGACACATATTTATGAAGGCCATAAATACTTTCTTTTTGGACTTCATGGCTTCAAGTTTCAGGAGAGCCACAATTAGAAGATTGACTTATGGGCTGACTCCTTTTGTGAAGGCGGTTTGGCGGCAGTCCAATAGATTGTTAGCAGAAGCCCATGCCGCAATTTTTCATTGTAAACAGGTGGCAAATATTTTGCCTATTATGTCCAATAGGGCAATAGGGTGATAGTTGGCAGGATTGTCCCTATTGCCCTTCTTGGAAATAGGAATGATTACTGCAGATTTCCATGAGCTCGGGATTGTCTTGGACCGTGATATAAGTCCGAACAGCTCCTCAATGAAATCAGCCCATAGCTCCTTTTTGTCTTTTATCATTACATTGGTCAACCCATCGGGTCCTGCAGGACGAGAGTTTTTTAGATGTTTTATCAATGTAATAATTTTGTCACTGGGTTCACATACGTCCCAAGATTCAATAGAGGTTGAAGTCTCTAACTCAACATGTGCCGTTGAATCATTGAAAACCTTTTTGAAATGATTTTCCCAAGTTAGCATGGAAATTCCATTAGCCAATGTTGTCTCTTGGCTGTTGTTCATGTTTAGAATTTTCTAGATATCTCTGGAATTATGTTGTATAATCAGTCCAAGTATTAGTTCTGCACGTTCTTGGTCTCTTATTATTTTAAAGGATTTTAGCCAATTTCGATATTTCATTTTGCATGCCTTGATGGCCGCTAATTTGTCGGCTTTAGAGCTGTTTTTCCTTTTTATTTGTCTGATGTTCTTATGGATTTGCTTTTCTCCTGGTTGACCTGTAAAGTGGAGACATATTTGTTTTGTTGTTTTTGAGAATTACACATCGATTTATTTCTGCAAAATTGCATAAGTAAGAGTGCATAATTTATTTTATCAGTGCTTGTTGTTACTCCTTCCTTTAGCCGATTGCTCAACAGACATATTTGATGGTCTTTAATTCATAGCCGGTTCATGCCCTCATTTACCTCTACTGGACAACTATATTGGAACACACTTGATGACCGTTCTACTGCACGCGTTAGCTCCAATAAACTATGATCACTATTATGGGTCTTGAGTATTGACAGACTATCTTCTTTTGACCAGAATAGAGAGGAGATCCAGATGTAATCTAGTATTTTCTGATTTTTATCTCGTTGCCAAGTAGGTCTTGGAGGGATGTTTCCTTTGATGGTGCCATTGATCATCTCACAATTTCTAGCTAGCATGGCCTGCATCCACTTTTCACCCCTTGTTGATGTTCTACCAGTTTTTGATGGTTTTGTAGGTGCTTGCTCGAACCAAGAGAAATTAATGTCTCCACAGATTATTATTGTTAAATCTCTTTGAGATGTTAGACATGGGTCAAGTATTGAAGTCACAGCTTTAATGAAGCTGGCAGTCGATATCATTGCTAGGTTCCAATATAGATTTATAACCAATAACTGAGGGGAATACTCCTTAGGTGAAGATGTTAAATGTAATAGTGACCCTTGCACAAGAATGTTTGGGTTAAAAGTTTGTTGTACCTCCCAACCATAAGAGTTATTCACTATTGTGATCAAACCGGAGAAAGGTCTTCCTTGTTTATTTTTCCCGGCTTTGTTCAACAAGATGGTGTATCCGTCTTTTACGGCAGTCTCCCGCAGCCACGTTTCTTGGAGACAGATTATGAATTTGTGGAATGGCAGTGTTAGCAGGGACTCTGTCAAATGTCTCACTTGCACCTATTGTAGGAGCAGTTTTGTGCTGGGAATCATTTGATGATAATAACACTGGTTCCGGCACTAACTGTGAGCGTTTTGATGGTGCACTGTTCTTTGTGCCAACGGCATCTCCACTTCGTTGACCCAGATTCCGTTCATGACTCAAATGTTCATTATGCTTAACCATTTCATGCATTCTAGGGTTGCAGACATAAGAGTAGAATTGTCAGCCTGTACTCTTATCGCAAGATCACCAAGATGATATTGCCATTGTGAAGAGATGTCGGATTCTCGTTCCAGTCTTTGTTGGAGGGCAACATTTATTTGCTCCATATATTCCACTTTTGCAATTAGATCGCTGAGTTGCATTCCTTGATCTTTTAAGGAATCATCTAAGCTTTCATATAACTTTACAAAAGGGATGGGAGCTAAGGATGTGGCTGCTAGTACATTGTTGTGTATTTCAATTCCCACAGCCACAGAGAGGTTTGTTTTGTTGATGTGTTCCTGTGCCAACTTTGAAGGTGATAAATAAGACGGCAATTCTTGTACATGTGCTTCAGAGGGGATCTGTGACACATTGCGTTGTGGGGTAACCTCCGGTTCATTTGCAGCCCTACATGTTTGCTTGGGCACATGATCGACAGAGGAATTCGATAGGTTGCCACTTGAAGAGGGTTGACTCATCTTTGGAGTGCTGCACTGGTCAGAAATCTGCAGATGAGTCATAGGTGACACCATAGAGTCGGGATTAGGTAACATTTGAAGGTCAGCTGTTTTTCGTGGACGAGTGGCTGAAGTTATGGATTTGTCAATAGACGTATTGATAAAACTGTGTACAAGCTTTTCCTTGATTGCTTGAAAATCAGCAGTTAGTCTCTCAGTGAGACGTGCCTCGCTTCCAGCGAGGTCAAGGACTCTTGGTTTAATGGCTGATGGTGTATGCAACTTCATTCCCGATTTAGGCAATTGCCACTGCTGTGAATCTTCACTTGTTTGGTTATGAGCTGTGCCTGGAAAGTTCAATGAAATGCTGCTGATACCGGAATTTATACTTGAAGAGAGGCATTGTATATTTGGCCCGTCAGGTCTCCCTTTTATGACTTTGAAACTGTCGGTAAGTGTCACAATAGTAGCCTGCTGCTGTGCAGTTATTTCTTTCCTTGCGCCTAGCCATAGATCAGAGTTGGGCACCACGTCAGACAGAGGACCTTTTTTTATATGTTGGCACTACATGTTCTGGGCGACACAAAAAAAGATGATTTATTCGAGTCCAACAAGAGATCAACTGCTCTGATTGGGGGCAGAAATTCAAATTAGGCGGGCTAGACTCGTCTAATGATACTTGAATTTGCAATAACTCAGTGTCAGTCACGTCGAAGGGTGACTGAAATGACAATGTGTTCACCTCGATCACATTTACCTCCGAAACCACTGCGGTTGGTGGATTGTGAGTCTGTACGTGTTTAATTTCACAATTTTTACAGTTTTTACAGGTCGCATTGGTTTCTGGTACACATGAGCCTTGTGGCACTACTGCACTTATGCCTTGGACCGAATGATTTGTTACAGCGTCGGTTGACACGACGGGTAACAGGGCATGTAGCAATGATTCGGCAGGTCGCGTGTACGAACCCGATGAAAGATTGGTTTCCAATCCTGACGAAAGCCTTTTCAACGCTATGGTATTTATTGCCAAAGACGGTAGCGCCGGCACATTAAGCGACACCGGGTGCAATTGCTAAGTCGAAATGTTATAAGAGTGAGGTAAAGAGATGATTAGTTCAGCGCTTACCTCTGCGCTCCCTTCTGGAAGCGCCATTAATGCTGCCGGTTCAGGGTTGGGAGACGCGGCATGGAATGAAGTGCCTCGTCGTTTGAACTTGAGTTGGGTTCGCTGTTTAAGCCGCGGCTGTGGCCCCATCGTGCAGCTGCTGCTGCTTCCACTCATCTGTCTGAGAACCGGCAATCAAAGAAGTTTAGCCGTGGGGCCGGGGGTCTGAAGTGGACTGGAGTAGACTGGGACTCTCCTCGGGATTCTGCGCGGTGCTCCGTGTACGCGTACACCTTTTAAGGTGGAGTCAACCGAAGGCAGAGCTCAGTTAAAGGAACAGTAATGAGTTAGTTAGAGAAACACAATGTCGCTGCAGCTCCTCACTCATGGAAGACTGGAGTAGACTGGGACTCTCCTCGGGATATAGTGAAACTTATGGACATGGTGTGTGTGCTAGCCAAAAGATCTATAGCCATGGCATGGAAATCTCCAAGGGGCCCGCACTTCGACAGATGGCACAGAGAACTAGAGCACTGGTCAGGGGCTGAAACAACAGTATGGGGAGAAGGAGTGGATAGACCGGAAAGAGAGGCAAGCCCACTATACGAGGGCTGGAAAACCCTAATACGAGATATGTTCCACCCATCGGACGACAAACCCCCCTGGGACACCATTAAATCAGACTCAAAACCAAACACCCAGCAAAGGAACCCACAGAACTATTACACTTAGCATCTTTGACTAACCCGCCATCTGGAAGTTTCTGATGTCCAAAAGATCAAACAAACAGGGACACGAGCCCAAGCATACTTACGTGGCAAGAAGACTAGTTGTTCAGTTAGTTTGTTTGTTTTCTTTTTCCCCTATCTCCCTCCCCCTTTATGGAAACAAACTTCGTTAATGTATTATTATGTAACTGTTGACAAAGGATAAATGCCAATAAAATATTTAAAAAATAAAATGTAGAAGAAAAAACAGATGCAAAAAAAAAAGGAGAGAACTCCTGCCGAACCGTCCGGTACGAAGAAAGGAACTTGCAAAATGGCGTCCACGCACGCATTACGTACATGTCATACTTTGCACGTTGGACAACATTAACATACAAAAACAGAAAAGCAATAACAATACAAAAATTTTTTACAATAGCGCCATCTACTGGTGAAATAACATAACACTTTAAAGTTAGGAAAAGTTAGTAAAATAAATGTATAGTTAGAAATTAAATCAAATGTTAATAAATAGTTAAAACATGTTATTAAATTGTTATATTAATATATTTGAAAAACAAAAATTGTTAACAAATAAACCTACATGAATTTTATTAACTATGAGCATCCCTGGATTTTTTTAACCACAGACCATAATTTAGATATGATAGTCGAAAAATTTTCACAAAAATGACTATTAGAAAAAATGACTATTAGAAAAAATGTATTCTCAAAAATTGAATTAGAAAGTTTTGGTTTCAAAAAAATGACGGCATACCTTCCTGGCCATTTCAATTTCAGTCTATGGAGAAGTGATGCGTAGGTTATATGTTGCCCCTCCCGTACTCCTGATTCCAAAGCAACCTCATTAAAGTCCCTCTTTCAGTATATCGCCTAATGTCAGCACCCCTCTATACTTCCAGTATTTCCTAACATTCATCCTAAGCTGCACATCTTCACTCTTGAATGTCACCATTGGGATCTGGGGTGAATAGGGTGTTACTTTTCCCAGAAAGTGGCAGGCTCTTTGCCACAATGTCATGCCTAGCTTCAGCAACAGAGAGGGCCTGGGATCGGTTGGTACCATGGTCGACACCATCTCTTTCAGAAAGAATGGGGTGCATGCCGGTTATAGTAACTCTGTGTCTTGGGTCTGTTCATCAGATAACCAATACGTGGCATGCCACAAAATACCCCTCAAAATCCAGCACCTTTATCCCTCCTTGTTCTTATGTTCTCTATTATTTCTCCAGCGACAATCTACACCTCGAGTTGTGCCATAGGAAACTCTGGCCAAGTGGTGTTCAGTGTCCTAAAGAAGGCTCTCAGTATATTATATGGGACGTTCGTCAAATAATGAAGCAGCCTTGGAAGCACTACCATCTTCAACAACGCTGCCCGTCCCATTAATGAGAGCAGCAGCTTTGCGCAAAATTTCATTGAGTTTGCTTTTTTTATTCACCGCCTTTAACGTGTTTTGCACATTTTCTACTTTAGGATCATGCAAGATGTCAACTTCCTGGTATCTAAATGTGTCAATTTCCCATTTAATCGGTAACACTGGTAACGCCTTCCAGGACTTCCCATGTACCTTGCAATGAGGAATAAGCTTGATTTCTCTGCATTTATTTTAATCCCAGAAAGGTCTGCATAGTGCTCAAACACATCCAATATGTATTTTTAATTGATCTCTTGTTGTTGTAAGTAAAGAAGCATATCACACGCATGCAGGGAGATCAGGTGTGTACTGCCCCGTATTCTAAAGCCTGCTTCATGGTATTCTTTCTGTAAGTATACCGCTAATGGCTCTAAGACCAATCTAAATATCATAGGAGAGCAAGGACAGCACTGCCTGGTGCCTTTGCTTAACTCCCATTGTTTTGATATTGTGGTGCCTGTCTTAACTCTAGCCACCGGATTGCTGTATAGTAGCTTTACCCATTTGATATATGTGGGGCCAAAACCGAAACCTTTCAACACTGTTAGTAGAATGGCCACATGACCGAATCAAAAGCCTTGACTACATCCAGCGAAGTTACTGCTAAGAGCTGGGTGCTGTCTTGGGTATGGTCGATGACATGGTGCAATCATCTTGGATTACATGTGATATTCCTATTTGGGACATAACCTGACTGATCTGGGTGTATGAGTTTGTGAATTACTGGCTTCAACCTGTTAGCCATCAGAGCCGTCCGTATCTTCCCGTCTTGATTGAGCACCAAGAGGGGTCTGTAAAAGCCGCATTCGGTATCTGGTTTGACTTCAGTAATGGGACTATAATGGAATCCCTTAATGACAGTGGCAAAATGCCTTTATCTAGGGATTCGTTCAGCATTGCCAATAATGGGGGCTGTGATTTCTGCCATGAATTCTTCATTGAATTTACTTGGTAGCCCGTCCGCATATGGAGCCTTACCTGATGGCAACCCTCTTATGGTGTGTTCCAACTCCTCTTTGGTTATGGGGGCTTCAAGCCTGTCCGGCGCTTCTGCATCTGGCTTTGGAAGATATGTCAGCGCTAAAGCTTTTTCTATTTCTGACTCCTGGGTTTCTGATGTCACCTCATATAACATCTTATAAAAATCACAAAAACATGTGTTTATGTACTGTTATGCCTCTCAGATCTCCCCATTCCTCGCTGTGATTGCTCGAAGCATGCTCCGCTCCGTTTTGCTTTTGTACAACCATGCTAGCAAGCGTCCCGGTTTGTCCCCTTAGGCGTGTTGCCGTTCCACATATTTCCTATAACTCAGTGTTAGGCAGAATCACATGCAGTACCCTTTGGGAACACTACACACAATTAAGACTACAAATGTCAGTACAATTTCACCTTTGGTACAATCCTGTGCTACATAGTAATGTGGTAACAGTGGCTGAGCAGCCAGACCTATCTCAAGAGTAGAGTGTTGCAGGTTACACAAAGGACTAGCAAATACAGTGATTCAAATAAACACTTACTCAAGCTTTCTTGGTAAAAGAATATACATTTATTTACACAATCATTTGGAACACATTCCCCTAGTAAGAGCAGCTCAATATCACAATCTAATACACTACAATACACAACCAATCAGTTTCTGAACAAGTTCAGCTCCCCTGAAGTGGGAGCAACATGGCACTTCAGTTACTTTAAAAGGGGGTAAAAAGACAAGGTTATAAGAATCAATAGCACAAATAGTTTCATAGGCAGGGCAAATGGTTTCAGTTCACTACAACCAGCAATTCACTTCAGTAGGCATGGGTCAAAGTCAATGGTTCAGAGTCTTGTATAGGATGGCACAGTTCTTGTAGTAAACGCTTAATTCTTTGCCAGGAATCTTAAAAGAATTTGGTCAGACGAAAAGTTAGATGTTGGTTTAGGGAAGGACAAGCCTTCAAAGTTGGGAAAGTTTGGCAAACTTTCACCACGGTGGAACGGAGTACTGAACCGCACTTGCACAGTACTTTGTAAGTGAAGAAAGCTGTAGCTGAGGCAGTTGTTCCTGGCAGTTGCTGCAGATATCGCTGTTCCTGAGCTTCAGTTGTGGGGACAAGAAAGACGACGTCAGAAGGTTCCTGCATTGCCCAGGGAAGAGGCCACAAGCTTGGCAAAACGTCTGTTTAAGGTGTGAGTGCCTTAAGGTCCACAAACTGGTTTCCTTCCCACTGGCTATCTGGTTTTCAACAGCACTCTGAAGAAAATTCGACCAGGATGGGGACGGTGTCCAGGTGACATGCAAGTTGGTTGTTCCCACCAAACTCAAGGGAAGAAGTTAACCTTGAAGGGCTTCTCTGTCGATGGAGTTTCCGGCAATTCGGACCTGTAGCAGGGCTTCACCGGTGGACCTGGAGTTCCAGCAGTCGTCTTCCTTCAGCTCGTCTTCGGTTCTTTCGTTCCAGTGGTCAACTCTGCTTTCCAAGTCCCAGAGACCTGCTTTTAAACAGTTTTCCCCCATTCATTCCAGCCTGGCTGTCACTCAAAAAGCAGGGTGGCTGTCCTTGCCAGACAGCCAGCCGGCCAATCACGCCAGAGTGCATTTGGGTCTTCTAGGAAACTAAGCACAGGGAGTTTCGGGCACCTTCCTCACATCCTGTCCACCCCAGACACTCAGGCGCCAAAGGAGGGCTTCAGCACTGAAGCCCGTCTAGGGTCAGCGAACAAAGGGACCAAACCTGGTTTGGCGCGCATAGTTAAACACAAGAAGGACCTTTCCTAAAAGAAACGGTGAAAAAAGTTGAACGGAGTCTGTTTTTACAGATGGGTCTTTGGCGCCATATTGGAAAGCATAGCTGACCCGATTTTTAGCTACCGTTGTTCGCGGTCGGGAGAAATCATGGTAGTTTGATCTAAATCACTGCCACCAGCCATTTTTAGTTGGAAAGGGTAACATTTGACTGTTATATGAGTGTTTTGTCTCAGGGGATGCTAGGCACCCCCTCCAGCATTCTATAGGAAGATAGTGTGCGCTGGGTCTGCAAATTTAAAAGGACTAGTAAAGTCAATTTAACTTTACATGCTATGGGAGACAGTAGCCAGTCCCAGAGAAGGTATTTAAACCTTGGGGAGTCTGAAAGACGCCCCAGTGCCACTGCACTAAACGTGCTGTGTGACACACAAGAAAAAGATGATGCCTATGGAGGTTGTTTAAAACTCGATAACCAAAGAACACAAAAGTAAAACGCACATCAAAATACATGGAGGAGTGGGAGAAAAGGCTCGCACTCTTCCCAGGTAAGAAATCAAATACTAGCAATCCAGCCAAGTTGATGGGGTTCTCAAAAGGTAAGGGAAATTAGCACATTCTTGAGAATTCTCCCTAACACTCAGTTTAACTAATCTATCCCAGTGTACTAAGCACTCCTGGGGCAACAGCATCTCGGGCGCTCCTGCTGGGGAGATCTCTATGACCGTTTATGGCTTCTAATTGTATTTCCGCCTTGCGTAAGTCATTCTCTATTGCGGCCTGAATCCTGTTCGCCTTGGCGATTGCCGTCCCTCTGATCACCACTTTGAAGGCCTCCAAAACCGCGCCCGCTCACTCCACACTTCCTGTATTGTGCGTAAAGTAATCCTGCAGCCCCTCTCTTAAATGTTCCCGGAATGCTTTGTCTCCTAGGGATTCACTCCTCAGTCTCCATGTCGGGATATGTGCTCTCGGGGGGGGGAGGTTGTGGGGGGGGCACTCACCACGTAACCACCAGCGGGACATGATCTGACAACACTTGTGCTTTATATTCCGCCCCCTACCGCCCCCTTGAATTCCCTCAGGGTCTCCTATCCTGTAAAAATATAATCTAGTCGAGTGTTTACCGGTCTTAGGGAGCAGTGTAATGTGAATATTCACGTGCCTGCAGGGTTAGAGTCCGCCATATGTCTCAGAGCTTAATTGCTTGTAACAATGTGCACAGGGATTTGGCAGAGGGGGCAGGATGCGTACATTTATCATCCGATCTGTCCAGTGTAGGGTTAAGCGTGCAATTGAACTCTCCTCCCCATATCAATGAACCATCTCTGTGTGGACTTATTAGTGGGTATAACATACGAATATAAGCCACAGTCTCTTGGTTTGGTGCATATGTGTTAATTATAAAGAATTCTCTGTTCTCAGCCCGACCTTGCAATATTAACATCCTGCCCTCCTTATCTTGGAAGGTCTCGAGTACCCTCAAAGGTATCGACGGTGCCACCCATATTAGTACACACCTAGCATAAGCAGAGTATGGCGAGCCTCTCAATTTTTTGGGAAGTGCAGTCTGTATCTCTTTTGTGAGGTGAGTCTCTTGCAGGAGTGCAATGTCAATTTTTTGACGCCTTAAGTCAGTTATAATTCTACTATGTTTAATATAACTGTTAAGGCCCCTGACATTCCAGGATACAATTCTAAGTTCCCCCATCACACTTAAAAACTCTGACGCTTATCAGCAGTTCAATGTTCAAGTACAAGTTCAGCATATACAGTGTGGATTCGTAGACTAACTCCCTAATAACTACCCTAACTCCCCTGCCCTCCCCCCTCCGAAAAACTGTCCAGCTCAATACATTGTGCTCAGGCATCCCCACTTCTCGCCTCCGGTCCAGGGTCTTGTCATGGTGCGTGGTAAGCAGAAGGCGGATATGTACTGATAGTATCCGAAAGAACAAATCTGATTTTAGGGGTAGGGCGCTCCTGCTCCTGCGTAGTGCACGCTTAAATAAGCACCATGTCATGGGCTCTTGTATTTGCAATTCTTGTTTTCCTGAAGCTTCCATCTAGGCGGGGGGGTCTTACCACCGCTTTGACTTGTATTTGCAGTCCACTGCTACCTTGCACTTGTCATAGTCTTGTCATAGTCTTCTGCATGTGCCTACGTCACTTCTCTGACCTGCCTCTGCTCTAATTGGCAAATTCTGCAGGTGCATCCATTTGTATGCATCTTCTGGGTTATCGAAGAAAAAGGCACAACCTTTGTGAATTACTTTTAGTCTGGCCGGGTACAGCAAAATGTACTTCAGGTTAGCAGCTCGTAATCTCCTTTTAACCGCTATGTAGTTTATCCATTGCTTCTGCACTTGGAAGGTGTAATCCGGGTATGTAGTTATCAATGCAGATGCTCGTTGGATCATCCCCCCTGTGGAAGTGTTCGAAGATCTTTTCTCTATCACAGTAGTTCAGTATCCGGCCTTTTATTGGCCTCGGCGGGGCTCTATGCAGTGGTTTCCTCATCAGTGATCTATGCGCTCTTCCGACCGTGAAGCCTTGAGTGAGGGCGCCTGTACCGATTTCTTGCTGCAGCAGGCTCTCTATGTAGTCCATCGGTTTGCTCCCTCTTCTCCTTCTGGGAGCCGAATAATTCTTACATTATTGCGCTTAGCCCTGCTTTCGAATCCTCAGCTCTGTGTTCCAGATCATGCACTTGTTGTTGCATTACCCTGACTTCTTCAGAGGTGTCCTTTAGGTCACTTGTATTCTCCGTAACTGTGTTTTCAAGTGTTCCTGTGCGTTCAGAAAGTGACCTCACATCTTTTCTTAACAAGTTCACATCTATGCTGAATCCATCTATTTTAGCCTCAAGAGATTCTTTCAGGGATGCTCTGGCTTCTAGGATCTGTTGATCTCCTTTCTCGAGCATCTGCTCTCTTTGAGGTGTCCTTGAACCAGTATTTTCTGTTGCATTAGTGGGCTTAGTGAAGTTATCCAGTTTAGGTTGCTTAGCCTTGCTTTTCTGGGACTTGGATGCCATGACTCTGCGTCGGGATCCTGTTCTTTTCAGTATCAGCCTGCTCGCTTAGCCCTCAACTACGACAAGACTGCTCTCCAGTCGGCGGTCCCTCGTAACCACAGGTGTTTTTGTCCCAACTGTTGCTTGGTATGATGTACTAGTAGTATGGTAGTGTCTTGTCACCGCATCTCTGCATGCTGATGTCCTCCTTCGTACATGTGCGTCGATTTGAGTTTATGCCACCAATAAGCTACTTATGACCGCTGAGGGCTATCCATTATCTGATGGCACTTTGTGGTCCTTTAACAAGTTGACACCTGTGGTGTGTAAATATTCCCAGGATTACTGCGGAACCACCAGTTTATGCCCTGGTCCAGCCAGGGAAGCTGGCAGTGTTCACTCTCTCTCGATGCGTAGCCCTGGTTTCTACTTGGTGGCACCCAACTGTGCCCTGTGTTGATCCACTCATCTGGTCCACACAGGGTGCATGTACATAGCAGCCTTGTTCCTGTTCAGTCCTGACTTCCGGCAGTGCTTGAATTGTTGCCACCTGCTCCAGCTCCGGAAGGCGCCCCAGTATCTTGTCCTGCAATAAAAGTACTGCACACAACTGTATTGTCTCTATCTAGCTGCTGCAATTATACACCTCTAATATATCCCACCTGCCGGCTACAGTTCCCTTATGCTAGACTTTGTTGTGTAACTGCAGTTTAAGGGCTAGAATTGGCATTGATTTCATTCAGTTCACATTGCTGCAGTCGTGTGGTTCACTCCCTCCTCAGCTGCTGCATCCATTCCTCTGGCAACATATTATCTGCGTCCCTGGCTCTCATCTCCCATCAGCCTCTGCCTTTTGTGAGCCTTGGCCGGACCACAGTGAATATTGCCCCCATTCCGTGCATACGTGCTCTACAGCAAACACCCATCAGTCCGGGCCGGACCACAGTGGAAACCGCATTTAACGGCACATACTCGTATGTTAAGCCACGCTCCTCGTCATGGACAGGGCCGCAATGAAAATATTAAGTAAATTGTCTTGCTCGCTCTATAGGCAGCGCTCATTGGCGTCGGCCGGACCACGGTGGAAACCGCCATACAGTTGTTATGCGCTGTGCCAATCAGGCTCCTCTGCTCGGGCCAGACGGCAGTGGAAGCTGGTGAATAGCTTATTCTTATAGCGGATTCCTCTGTTCCACTCAAGCCTGTCGCGGTCTATCCCGGCTTTGTATCAGATTGTTTTCGCTACATTAGCCCCTCCGTGACTCGTTGCGGGCTGGCAACTAAATTCACACGTACATTGCATTCTGTCCTTCGCAGATGCAGATGTCCTCGGCGCTCCGACAGTGTTGATAACCCGTCTGCCTCAGGTGGCCAAAATCGCTTTGCCGTCTCCGTTCCAGCACTGGTGCTCCTCCATTGTTTTCCACCCGAGTAAGAACCTGTGCGGCTATCCCCACCTTGGATACGCTTGCAGAGTTACTTCTAACATTGCAGGCAGCTTACATTTGCGTTGTTTATTTGGCAACGGTTGACAGCCATGTTCATTGTAGCCACAGTCCCGCCTGCAGTACGCAGTGCGGTCTACTGCGTCCTCCAGCGACTCGCTGCTGTCATGCCGTACTGCAGTATTTGGTATCTGCTCCGCACTTTGTTACACAACGTTCGCCATATTGTTTCACCCTCATCTTGTCGGGCCGCCAAATTTCTGCTGCTCGTTTTCAGTTGAGCCTCCTTCTTCCAGCACACTGCTTGCTCGTCTGTCTGCACGGCCACTTTATGTACACAGGCATCACTTTAAGTGCACAAACGCACCCTGTAGCCTCAGTTACTACCCAGGATCGTACCGGATCAGCAGGAGCCTTTCAGAAATGCGTCCTACTGCATGTCTCCTTAGCCACGCCCCCTTACCCATAATGTTGCCTGTAGGGACAAAGGCTAAGTCACAAGGACCCCTGCATCTCAATTTACCATCCCAATGCAATGATACGTTAAGCGTTATATGAGGCACTGACGTCTGGATCGTATTCGCCACCAACTGATCCTTTCCAGTAGGAGCAGGAAATCTTCAGGGCGCTTGAGGACATTTACCTACAAAATGGCAACTATCTCCACAGTACAAGCAGAGATTTTCCTTATGCCTCCTCTCTTTCTCTGCCTTAGTAGGAGGGCACCTGAACTGACTTCCTCGCCCCGGGCCTCTAGTCTCCATGGACCCCTGTTGCCCCTTGAGATGTTCACTCCTCACTCATGTTCTACTTTCTGGAAAATTTCTCTTTTGTTCTAAATGTCTTTCTGACAACCTTGCATCCAGTTGAAGCAGCAAGGTTTTCACTCCTCACAGGAAGCTGGTCCCTCCACAAAGGCTGTTAGGGCATCCTTTAACTACTCTTTGAGCCCTCTACAAAAAAGAGATGACCTCTTCTCTTTGTGTTATGCTCACCTGATATCCCCGGGGGGGTCTGGAAGGCTCTGAGATCTGGAACCCTGGATGCATAGTTGCCCAGTGCTGAATAATGAATCTGCAATTAGAGAAGGGAGGATTTGTGATAACTGTCTCTAGTGGGTGAATCTCCCACCTCCCGCTGACCGATTCCCTTCCCACTGGGTTTTTTCTCACCTTAGTTATTTGTAGGGTGAGCTATCCGTCCTGCGTTTCTTGTGCAGGGGCGCTTGACGTTTGTTGGCTAGCTGCCTGAGTTGCTTCACCTGTGCAGTACGCCTTCCTTGGTCCCAGGCCTGCTGTGACCCCGAATCTGCTGGTAGGCAGGTAGGTTTGTTAATTGTAAGTCTTTGTTCTGTTTATGGTGGGAATTCGTTAATGTCTTTATCTCCTTCTTTTCAGGTGGGAAGGTCTTGATGCTGACGTGCTGGATGGAGAGGCACGTTTCTAGGTAAGAGAAAGCACGAAGCGCGGCACCTTTATTGTCTTTTAAAGCTAACCTGTGTTTTCTTCTTCTCCTCACAGGCCGCTGTGGTGCTGTGAGTGGATGAGAGCGTGATGAAAAACTGGCCCCCGGAATCTGTTAAGGTAAGTACAGCGCTGTGCGGTTGTCTAATATTGAAAGCGAACCTGAATATGTCTCTTTTTCGTTTGCAGATGTTGCTGTGGTGCTCCGGATGGAAGCGCAGCATAGCTCGATGAAATTCAGGTAAGACTGACGGAATTCCATGTTTTGGAAGCACACGCGTTCTGATATTGGTTTTCCTTTTCTCGTTATTGCAGGTCGCGATGTTCGAGCAGCAGCTGTAGTAGCGGTTCGCCGGAAGTCCTTAAGCTAGTACTCACAGGTGAGTGATGTTTCTTCTTCTCCCGGTTTCCACAGATTGCAGCCCGGTTGAGATGCTGAGTGCTGGATGGTGTTTTCTCAGGTAAGACAGAATAATCTTGTTCTTGTTCTTGCAGGACTATAGGAAGATGCTGATGCTGAAGACCAGGAGCTGGACACCGTGAGCGTCACACTGCTGGTTGCAGAATAACACGAAGCATGTTCTGCAGTCAGGGTGTGGTTTACATAGCCCAGGTAAAGTAGTACCAGGGAAAGTAGTTCGAGGCCTGCCACACCCAAAACACTAGACCGCATGGCTTGGTTCTTAAGAACTAGGCTGTGTGGGTGCTTCCATGTTGGATTTAAAGACCCATGTAGTCAATTGGAAGTAAGTCTGGTAAGTATCTCCTTACAGTATTTGAGCCTGGTGCCAGATGTGCCAGGACTGGCTCCAGGAGCCTTTTTGCTGAAGTCTTGAGGCCCTTAGAGTAATTGTGGGAGCTTGCTTGTGGCACAGCTTGTGGCCCCTGACAGTGGTCATGACACTTCGGGCCAACCATTCTCCAAGACGAAAGCCCTAAACTTTGTAATATATGTATTCAGATCTCTACTGCCCTCCTAAGTTCCAACCACTCACTGTCTACACTTTGGGTCAAGGTACGTCAATCAAACATCTTACTGAACTCTGCTTTGAATAAGGTCCAATTCTGTAACTCCATAGCTCCTCCATCCACAAAGGGAACAGACCAGGTTGCTGCGTCACCTGTAAATTAGGAAATCAATAAAGGCCACTTTCAAAGCTTCACTAGGAAATGACTCTGGTCTACACATGTAATGCAATTCGTACCGCATTCAGAAGCTTGAATTTTCATTGGTCTCCTGAGAAACGGTCAGATGGAGCCATGGGGGTAGTCGCTATAGAAACTCCTGGTAATACACCAACCCTCCTCTCAATATCCTTTCCAGAGTCTCCACACTCCAACTCAGGAAATAACACAGGAGGATCCCCTCTGGGGCTCCACCCCAAAACACTAGGTATTCCTGCCTCAGCGCCACCCTTACTAACCATAATACTTAGTTCCTCCATCTTAATGTTTAATTTCTGGTCTCCCTTCTAGACTCTTTCATTTCCTCCCTCATCTCCATTAACATTTTTCCCAGGGTGCTCAAGGACAAATCTTACTCTGACTCCATCTCTGCTTGGGCAGGTCTTATTTACATGGGTCTTTCATTATATCAGGTCCCAGCTCTGAATCCTGCAGGAAAAGACAATGATTCCTCCTGACCCAAAAGTCTGGTCCTCCCAGTAATCTTTAGATTACAACTACTGAGGTGACAGGACGGGGGTAAAAGGGAAGTGGATAAAATAACAGGAGGACAGGTCTCCTCCAAAAGCCTCTTCTCTCGAACCTTGCACCTCCAGGAAACCTGTAAATAAATACACCTATTATTCATTTTCAATTTTACAGTTAACATTCCTTTATTTTATTCCTTAATTACCTTGATTGCCTGACTATCTCTGCCTCAAGATTGGAGGTTATTCTCCGGAATGGAATGTTAATTACTCTGACTCAGCTCTCCTCTGAAGTCTTTTTTTGCAGTTGCTTGACTAGTACTTCTGTGGACTTCTGTGAGTGTTTATCAATTTCTTATCATGTAACCTAGTATGCTAACATTGCTGACTTACCTCTCAAACTACTCTACTACTTGTTTACTAAGGCACTGTTATTTTCCTTTTCACAGTGCTAATCTTTTCTTTCATTCCTTGTGTCATGCGCTTCCAAACTAACTCGAATTGCAAGTTGACATGGAGTCCTCCCGACGCCTGGAAATCGACGCCACTCCTGCCCGCCTCATTCATCTACTGCTGCACAGCCGAGCAAACATTTTAGACCAAATGCAGTCTTCTCCGACAAACGCTAATGACGCAGCGACACGTCTTAAGTTCCTTTCCTCAAAACCACTAGCTTATAATTTGCTTCTGCGTGCTCAGCGCCTCTTCTAACTCACCGCAAGTTACTTAATGCTGCTCATCGTGCGCTCTTCGTTCCCTCTCACACACAGGTTTCTTTTTCATGCAACTGACCGCGCACCAGCTCCGCCTCACATTAACTTTCAAAAATAAACTATTTACATTTCGCTTTTAAGAACATGACCAAAACATGGGGGCGCTGTTCAGCAGATGGCCAAGATGGCTGTGTAGTCTTTGAGCTCCGTATGGCGCCTCGACTGTCTCCTGCGGGGCTCGGCAGCCCGCCGGTGCTGAATGGCTCCTCCCTGCGGCTCCTGTGTGATCGCCCTGAAATCGCTGGCTGGTCTGCTGGGGTGACTGATTCCTACGGCGAGATTCGGCTGCCTACACGTATGTGAGTTGGCCTGTGGCTAGTGGAGGTCCGCTGCAGCCGAGAGTGACTGGCTGCGACAGCGAAGGTATCGAGGACCAAGTGCAATCAGTTTAGTGGGCCGCTGCGGTCAGCTGTTTCAGGCACAGGAGTACAATGCGAGGTCTGTTAGGGGGCCAGCTGCAGCCTTGTGGAGCTGGGCCACGGCAGTATGGACACTGGGAGACTGTGACGCCATTTATGAACTGGGCCGCCGCAGTGAAGCATCTAGGGGAAGGAAATAGAAGCCGAACACAGAGCTCACCGTGTGCTGCCCACTTACAGTCTGCCGGTATAATGGTCCATTTCACCTACCACTCGCTCCTCTTCTACTGGACCACGTTATGCTGATGTAGCAACAATTGACACGCTGAGCACCAAGTAAGTGGAAAAAGGGTCTAACACCTGATCCTACTGCTGCAAGGTAGACATGACACTTGAATATTCTGGGGACCATATGAGTTCTCACTCCTAAATGTTTCAGCTCTGCTGAGACTTGGCCAGGCCAGTGTCACAGAGCTCCTGGAAGGTGCAGCTGCCCTTTGTATATTGTATATTTCTGATGCTTGTTAATCTGCTGAGAATCACATGCTGTGCATATAGTCCGACATCTAGTGGTAATTGTGGAGTATTGCATCTTTCTTTCGAGGATCAAAAGGGGACGACGACCTGGGCATGACTGTAAAACTATCCCTAAAGTGACGTGTAGTGTAACCAAAATCCCTCACGCGTCGAGGTCCCTCAGATTGTTTCCTTCCGCCCAACTAGTTGGTCGCCTTATGCAGAGCTTGTCAGATTTATTATTGCAAATTAATTGTTCATTGTCCCAAGACCGGGGGTCGTTTAGGGTTTGTCTTCTCTTCTACCACTTCGTGGATCTCTAGGCCGCCGCCATCCAACTGCTGCCTCGGCGACTGGTACATCGATAGACGTCTGTCGTCCACATGGCCTCAGCCCTCCAGCCAGGCCCTTACAGTTGGGAGAGTGGGGCCCTGCGTTGATTGTTTTCTGAGAATGCATTTTCTCTTCCCCTCTTTCCTTTTCTGGTTTGGCTGCTGCTTTTTAGCTCTGCTATGGAGAGGACTTCATTTAATTTGTGTCCATCTTGCAACAGAAAATACCCCTGGAAGGACACCCATCGCAAATTCAGTAAGTGCTTACCTCGTGACCACGACAAGCGATCCTATAAATCCCGCAAACTCTTTCGTCCTAAGACTTTAAAAGATAGGCGGACAAAGTGGCGGGTGCCTCCGCGATGCAGGCCGAAATAAATTCCACTGTTGCTTCGAGTGACGAGGACCCTAGCGGTAGCCATGGGTCTGATGTGGTGATCATAGACCTTTCGGCGGAACCGTCGGGTTCCCAGATGCCCGTCCCCGGCCCGACAGGCAGGCCACTGGTACTGCTATGGGGAGATCACACCCCAGCGACAGGGGCACACACGCACCACCCAAAGATAAACATACAACCGGCCGAGCTTCCTAGACGGGTACGTTGATGAAGCATCAGACGCCAACAGGCCCGCTGGAAGCTTCGACGGTGCCTACCGTACCTCAGGGTCAGGCGCCCTCTCCGCATCCGTCTTCTCGGCTTGCGTCTGGGCATTCCACTCATAAGGGCGTCTCTTCTAAAAAGCGCCTTCTAAGAGCGTGGGCTGTTCACCCTCAGGTCGAGAAACTGTTTGCCTCTCTCCATCTGACCCAATGTACATTCGGGGCATGCCACACCAGACTCCCTGGATGTTACAACCACCAGGAAGAGGGCAGTGGTGCCATTATCTACTGCAGAGACTCCATCCGACAAAGACTGCAAGAAACTCTGTGCTCTGTGAAATTATGGGCACTTACACCATTTGAGGGGAAATAAATGGTTTTATTTAAGTACAATTGTTAGCCCACCGGCTCTGCCAGCAACACAACAGTTATGATCCTTTAACATTCTTCCCAAGCATCTTTCCCTTTACATTTCATGTTCTGTGTTCAGCAGCTACCCTGAAGGTGAAACATAGAACAAAGCACCCAGTCTATGGTTGCGCGATAAGGCATACAATAAGATATTACACACCTCCCTTCCTTATACATAACAACACTGAACATTTGAAAGATGGACTTTCATACCTTCAACCTGTACTAAAAAATATCAATAAATAACACCCTGCACACCATACTAAAAACTTTATACTGCAACTGAAACAAATGCTACTTCGAACAGGATACTTAAATATAGTGATATAACATATTAAACTTAATCCTGTAATATCACCTACAAATGTGTGTACCTGCAGAGCATTTGATAGGTGCAAAACAGTCGAAATGGGGAACAATACTTAACTCACATAGTCTCTTAAATGTGAAGGTTTCCCACATATACGTTTGGTACGTTTGACCACCTTCTCCTGCATCATATCTGTTTCCCATTTTTATTGCTCTTTCCAGTATTCATATTTCTATAATTAGACTCAGCATCCGTAGATATTTGATTACAATTCTTACAAATCCTGTTGACATTCCAGATTCTACCATCTGCTACATTCACAGATCCATGAAATCTCTCCATCACTTTTGAAGGTTATCTTTCACATCACATACTTTCACAGCCTTCCTGGCATCAAAATAATTTGTGTTCCTTACCTGCGTGTGTAATATTTTCTCCTCAACATCTTTGAAATCAATGTCTCTTATTTGAGGTCTGCCCAACCATGAAGGACAAACCCTCATATTGGGTTTCCTACCCCTCAGCATCTCAAATGGTGATATAAAACCGTGGTGGTATGCACAGTAAACCTATGTGCAACAATGGTCTCTTCCACAGCCTTTTTCCAGTCACCATTTCTAGCTAGAGGCCCTCTAATGCTGTTCTTTATCACCTTGTTAAACCTCTCAACAATCCCATTTGTTTGGGGATGATATATGGAAGTGGTTTTATGTTCAACCCCATTTTCTCTGAGAAATGATTTCATCTCCTCAGATACAAGCTGTACGCCCTTATCCGTAATAATCGTAGTGGGATAACCTTCCCTTTTAAAAATGACATCCAAAAATAAAATGATATCTTTTGAGCATATATTTTTTACCCACTTAATCTCCACCCATCTGGATAAAATGTCAATGACCTCTATACAAACCGTAAGGGTTCCTTCACTTGTCACCGGACCCACAATGTCTAACCCAACGTGTTCCCATGGTAAACTAGGTATGGACATAATGGTCATTGGTTCTTGTCTTGAAATATACCCTTTGGCGGAATCTTCACATACACAACATTCTCTTCTAAGTCTCTCCACTTCTAAATCCATGCCAGGCCATGGAAAATCTTGTCTGACAAGTTGTTTAGTCTTTGTCATTCCCTGGTGACCTTCGTGTGCCAATTGTAATATTTTATTCCTCACTCCTAAGGGTGGATAGATTTTGACACCTCTCATAACTAAATTTTTCTTGATATTCAATTAATCAAATATGTGTGACAAATTCTGGAATGTCTCCCTTTCTAATCTCATTACCCTTTACACCATTCAACAACTGCTCTTTAACTCTCTCTAAAACCTCATCGGATGACATGGCTTGTGACCAATCTTCTTCTGAAATGACCTCCTGATTGACATTCAGTATTTGTTCTTCATCACTCTCATCATCATCAATGTTGTCAGTTACATTGGTTAATCTAGATAAACAGTCAGCAGACTTGTTCTTGACACTGGGCACATATTGCACCTCCCAGTTATATTCTTGTAAACCTGCCACCCATTTTCTAATCCCAGAGAAAACTTTATCTAATCCTTTTATCATGAGAATTTCTTTCAATGGTTTGTGATCTGATCTCACCACAAACCTTGTACCCCAAATAAATGTGCAAAACTTTTCAATGGACTACTTTACAGCCAACAACTCCTTCTCAATTGTAGAATAATTACAGTCTGCCTCCCTCAACATTCTGGAGACAAACGCAATGGGGTATTCCACACCCCCTTCAGCCTGTGACAACACAGCCCCTAAACCATAGTTGCTGGCATCACTGGTAATGATACTTTTCTTGTTAGGATTGAACAATTTTAAAGTGGGAGCATTGTTCGATTCTACTTTAATCTTCCCAAATTCACATTCACACTGTTCATTCCATTCAAATTTCACATTCTTTTTTTAACCAATTTTCTCATATTAAATGTCTTACTCGCTAGATCAGGAATGAACTTGGCATAATACTCTGCCATTGCCAAAAATGAAACCAGTTTATCTTTACTAGTGGGACTGGGGAAATTAATAATGGTGTTTACTAATTCAACTTTTGGTCTGAAGCCTTTGTCTGAAATTCCATGACCAAATAATGTATACTGGACCTATTGAACTTGCATTTGTCCCTGCTAAGAGTAAGACCTGCATTTGTCCCTGCTAAGAGTAAGACCTGTCTCTTTAAAGATGTCTAAAACTCTGTAAATCCTACTGTCATGTTCTTCCTGGTTTCTCCCATGCACTAGTACATCATCTTGGAAACATAAAACACTTTTCATATGATGAAATAGCTGATACATTATTCTTTGAAAAACAGCTGCAGCAGAAATGAGACCAAACGGCATCCTCTTACATTGGAATAAACCCTCTGTAGTGATAAAAGCTGTAAGATTTCTGGAACTGGGATGCAGTTTTATCTGGTGCTACGCAGACCTCAGATCCAAAGTATTCATTGTCTGGGCATTTTTGATTGTGCCCAACAGTTCCGTTATGTTGGGCAATGGATGTCTATCTGTAATCACGTACTTATTTGCACACCTGAGGTTTATACACAATCTCAGTTTACTATTTGGCTTGTGTACAATGACTAAAGGAGAAACCCATTCTGATGATTCCACTCTTTCTATTACTCCCTGTGCTTCCATTTTTCCCAGCTCTTCCTTTACTGCGTCCCTGATGGTCAAAGGAACGGGTCTAACCTTTTGGACTACTCGAACCGCATAATTATTCATCCGAATTTTATGATTGAAATTCTTCAAAGTACCCAGTTCCTCACGAAATACAGAATGTTGTTCAAGTGAATTTGGTAGAATTCTGTTCTCCACGGCATATACAGCCTCCTCGGCATTGGGATCAAGCTTTATTTTAAGTCTCCTTTGTTGTGACCAACTGAGCAGTTGTAGTCTTCCTTTTTTGGAGACATAAACTTTCCCTTTTGCTACTCGATCCTTAAATTTCAGTACATACCAAAACCACCTTATCATCTCAATGCGCCTGCCACCGTATGCAACAGGTTTGACATCCACTTCTCTTAATGTGATATTGGTCTTGAAGTTTTCTTCAAAAAGTGCTTTGGGTAATAGGGTATATTTTGCACCGGAATCAATAACCATACTTAAATTCATACCACTTAATTCTATTGTTGCCATCGGTTTCTCTAGATGTGCATCATCATCCTCAATTTCATTGACATTTGAGTCTTCTGTGGAAAAGGTGCATTCTTCCATCTCATCGCATAGTTCATCAACACATTCTATGTTTTCTTGTTTTGTCCTGCAGCAATTGTTGAGATGTTCTTTTATATTATATCTCTTGCACACCTCTTTGATTGCAGGACAGTCTTCACTGCTCGCCAAATGATGTACGCTATTAAACCGGTAGCATTTTCTGCGATCTTTACACTCTTTTCTTTCTTTGAATCTTGTTACTTTTTTCTTTAAATACATCTGATTCTTTCCACTTGGTTCTTCTTGGTTGTATTTTTACTTTGAACTAACAAAACATCTCAAGTCTGTAATGTCTCATGTTTCTTATCATCGGTTCCTGTTCTTTTTTCAAGTTCTCTTACACATTTACTAGTATGTTCTGCTTGTTTCGCAACCCTAAGAACCTCCTCTTAAGATGGATTACCGTTGGACCATAATGCTTCCCTTATCTTGCTGTCACAACATTCCAGCATAAATTGGTCCCGTAACCTTTTATCCAAATTGATTCCAAATTCACACAAGGTTGCTAAACCTTGCAAGGCAGCAATACATTCTTACACCGTTTCTCCAGGTTCTTGTTTTCGTTTGCCAAAATGATATCTTTCGAGAACAATACAGATTCTTCATAGTGCAAATCCAGCATTTTTACACACTTCTCATATTCTGTGAGTCCCACTGACTGTTCCTCTAACAAAGCCGGCAGATTCTCATACTGGTCCTGTTCATAATTGCCCAAACAACTTATCGGAAGAAATGTTTTTCTTTCATTAGCAAAATTTAGACCACGAGCGGCTAGTACATAATGCTCAAAACGTTTCTTCCATCTTTTCCAGGGTAACAAAGGCTCTCCCTTAGTGTCCAAGAAATAGTGTGGAGGTGGTATTCCTTGAATTGTTGGGATTGCAGGTGTTAGTTGGTGACTAATATGGTGAGCAGGGTTTGTAACTTTCATTATCTTCTGAGTGCCATTGCAGTTGCGGAAGAGAAAAATGAGATTGAGTATTTCGATGTGGTGTGGAGGTAAAGCACACTGTTGTATCACTGTTTCTTTTGCAGTGTTTTAATTCCTGTTACTAATTCTTACTTGCGCTTTGTTTTCATACTGTGGAAATGTAATTTAATAAGCAAGGTATACTTCCACAAAGAATGCTTGTTTCAAAGTGCTGTAAAGGTATTTGTACAGTATATTATTGTAAAGACAATGAATGACGTGTACGGGCAGGCATAGAACTGTTCTTCACTTTAATTTTGAAACGCATATACTTCAATCGGAAACGCAGATAAATGTTCCTTTATGAAGTTGTCAACCCACCGCGTAATAATATACCATGGAAGGTTTTGTTTAACATTGGTTGCTATGGAGATAAAGGGCCGCTGGATGTAATTCGACGCAAAAGGTGCTTTTTTCTAAGCTCTCCCTTTCGCTTAATACGTGACGTTCACTAATGTACTGGCCAACTCCCAAATGTTTGTGCGCAGGGAATACAATTGATGCAGGTCCACTGGCGCACACCCCTTGCCTCTCAGCGTCCATGCGCAGGAAAACAAATGATGCAGACACACGTGCAGGCATACAATTAATGCAGGTAAATGCCTGGCTCGCGCCTTTTACGCAGTGTTCTCGCAGCGTTGGCGACAAAGAATATATTAAGTACATTTTTTGCCAGTGGTGTTTCCCAATGGATTGCTACTATTTCGCAGTTCGTAGCATAAGCGGACATACTTCCTCCTTTCCGTAGTGTCATAATATGTCTTGTTCACACGCAAGTTCGGATTGGAAATTGTCTATCACAGGTCACAGCTCATGTCCACAAAGGCTCGTAGATTTCTGTTCACCTTTCTGCCTTTGGGCCGTCTGGCATATGTGTCCTCTCGTTCCTCATGGAGAGTGACTGCTGTATCCGCATCAATTTCGTTTAAGGCTGAACGGCTACTCGGTGGGCTGCCGTTCATTCGATCCCATCCTCGTCGCCATTGAAATGATGGGCACTTACACCATTTGAGGGGAAATAAATGGTTTTATTTAAGTGCAATTGTTAGCCCACCGGCTCTGCCAGCAATTATGATCCTTTAACATTCTTCCCAAGCATCTTTCCTTTTACATTCCATGTTCTGTGTTAATGATTATCGGATACAGATGAACGGGTCAGTAGAACAAGTATGCCCCCTTATCGCTCATTTTCAGATCACAGCATCTATGAGCATCACACCTGGATTGTTGTAATACTTGTTTTTATAATTAGTAGCATATATACAATCTTATTGGTTTATGTATAATGCAGAACACCAATTTTTACAGATAGAGCAATATAGATCGCATGATGGACAAAAGCCAGTTAGATTCCTTGCATATAAATACATACAGTCAACATAGTACAGATTCTGCTGTCGATATACAAACACGACAGGGGTCATATCACGTAAACAATTACAATGGGTACATATAATGAACAACAGTTAGGAAACGGTGAAACCATTTGTAGCACTGTGATTTGAGAGTTAATGTCTACACCAGTGTTTCGGCCTTTTGTGGGGCTGAATTAGCCATGTTCTTGTAGGGGCCTTCGTCAGGACAAGGAAGACTGTGACGTCTTGGTGTTCAGAGAATGCTGTGAAGATGAATGGAGTACAGTAAGGGAGGTGTTAAAGGACGTAGTTTGTTAGAAAAGTGATTAAATCACCCAGTGTCCCCAGGAAAATGGTGGACACATCTTACCTGTGGGGAAGCATTGGGGCCACAGGTGGAAAGATATAGGTCCAAAGACCTGCAGTGTCTCGTTGCGTGAGGAAACTGGACATCTATTAAAAATAGAAAGGGATGGCTTAGTGTATCCCTACTCTATTGGGTGAAACACTCTGTGTGGGCCGCAAAAGAAAAAAGCTTAACTTATTCAAGGTAGCAGGGTGCGCCACAGGATCAAATCCACATGAGGTGGTGCTGTGGTTGCGAGACCTGGTGAGTAGACCTGCAAAAATTCACAAGGTTATTACCGGCTACTAAAGCTGGTGCTGGCAGTAAAAATCAAGTTACCTGTAGTTGGGTCGTGTGACACGAGTAGAATAGCTTGTACCCGGCCTGGGAGTGGGCATACGCTGGGCGTGGTGGCAGGCACTCAGCCAATATCGTGCAGTGATTTAGAACACGCAGAGCACTGGCAAAAAGTGCTTTGTCAGATCAGGTCACAGGCACTTGAGCTGGCGTTTTGGCGATGCGGACGCCGTTGCTATGGTCACCGCTCTATAAATAGCGGTGGCCATCTTGGGGAAAGTCTGCGTGGCGATCATCGTATTGAATGGTGTAGCTGCTCACTCGGTTAGAGAATGGGGCTTTCAGTTATTTTCTAATGGACCTAGCCTCATGTGTGTAAAAACCATGGTGCTAAATACATATGTGTACACCGTTGCCATGGTACTGGACCAAAGCAACGCGAGAGACGCAAAACTGCATGTGGGGGGGAGTTTAAGGCCCCGTGTTGTCCACACAGATGATCGTGGTACATCAAAAGCCGATACTGTTAAACACAGCTGTTTGAGTTGCCATTTTGGGAAAGTCTACGTGGCGATCCTCATGTTGAAGGGTGTAGCAGCTCACTCGGTTGGAGAATGGGGCTATCAGTTAATTTCTTCTGAACCTAGCCTCATGTGTGTAAAAACCGTGGTGCTAAATACAAACGTATAAACCGTTGGCATGGTAACAGACTGACACAATGTTCTGTGTTCTACAGCTACCGTGAAGGTGAAACATAAAACAGTAATATCTTATTGTATGCCTTATTGCGCACCCAGTCTATGGTTGCGCAATAAGGCATACAATAAGATATTACACTCTGGGCAAGTGCATCACCAAGTCGGCAGCATATTCTACGAGAATTGCTAATAATACTACTCTTCTCACGAGTTATAGCGTTGTGCAGTTGAACCTTCTTCAGGTGGGGCCTCCAAGAAGTCCCAGAACCTGTACGATCACGCCTGCTGGCGGTCATCTCTGAGGGAAGGCAGGTGACACACAACATCCTTAAGAACTCACTAGACACTGCAGAGACGGTGGGACGCACCCTGGCACAGGGAACACTTCTCAAGAGGTATGCCTGGCTGAAGAATTCAGGTGTAAAGCTGGAGACTCGGGCTTCTTTGATAAACAAGCCCTTGGAAGATTCGCCCTTGTTTGGTAAAGCTGTGGACGACGCCTTGGAAACGGCATAAAATGAGCATGAGAGACTCGACCAAATCACAGCCAAGCCCTTTCAACAGCGGCGACGTGCAAACTCTTGCCGTTCCTTTCGGTGCCAGTCTTTCTCAAGATCCCCACACAGACAATATGGCGCAGGAGGTACCCCATGGTCCTCCGAATATGGTTCGACTGGCAATACCAGCATGCATGGGAGTCAGGGACATCAAACCATTGGGTGCTCAAGACCGTCACCCACGGTTATTGTATAGAGTTCCACCGGCCACCTCGATACCATCCACCAAAGAGCAGATGCCTTTCAGCAGCACACCTGCAAATCCTGGTGGAAGAGGTTGAGATCCTTGGGGAAAAGGGGACCATAGAAGTCATACCCATTCATCGGTAAAAAAGGGTATTTATTCAGTGTACTTCCTTTTACCCAAAAAGGATCTCACCATGCGCCCTGTGTTAGACGTGCGCCCAGCGAACACATTTGTCAAACCGCAGAAGTTCAGAATGACAACAGTTCAGGAAGTAATCTCTCTACTGGTGCTTGGGTGTCTCGGGAGGATGGCTCAGGAGCATTGTGCTCGCAACACCGGTTTGATCCCCGGGTCCGCGCTTAGAAACCTCTGGGTATTAAGTACATTATAAATAATCAATCATTACATGGCAGCATTGGATATGAGATGCATACTTTCATATTTCAATGTTGCCAGTGCGCAGAAAGTACCTAAGGTTCATGATAGGGGACAAGCACTATCAGTTCAAGGTCCTTCCCTTCAGCATTGCCTCAGCCCCATGGGTGTTATCGAAGGTACTGGTGGTAGTAGCTGCTCATATGCAGTCCATCCATGTCTACCCTTAACTTGACGTCTGGCTAATAACAGGGGATTCATACAGAACATGCCTAACAAACACCCAAAAGACGGTAGATCTCCTCTTCAGTTTAGGGTTCTCGATCAACGAGAATAAGTCCAGCCTGGACCCCAGCCAAGTCAAGCAGTTTCTGGGGGCACTAATTCGGACCAAAAAACGGTCTCGTCTTTCCCTTCAACGAGAGGGTTCAAAACATGCGGTTCCAGTTCCCTCACTATGTAGCCAATCGCGAGGTGACCGTTCGCAAAGCCATGCAACTGTTAGGGATGATGGCCTCCTGCATCTACCTAGTTCCTCACGCACGTCTACATTTGCCTCATGCAAGAGTGGCACTCAAGCCAATGGTGTTAGGCCAGCAGACAATGGGACGATCTAGTGGTTGTCTCGGCAACCCTCTTCCAGTCTCTGCAGTGGTGGTCAAGGGAAAAACTCTTGCAACGGAAGACCTTCACCACCCCCGCAGTAGAAGCAACTCTCACCACAGACGCATCTCTGATGGGGTGGGAGGCTCACTGTCATGACCTTTGCCCCTGGCCCTCACTGGCAAGTCAGCCTTCCAGTTAGGGCCAGGTCAAAGGCCTTAAAACCTCATCCAAGACTCTCTTGGAGTCAGTCCTGACACCTTTGGCGCCAGGCCCATAACCATCATGAAGACCAACATTAGAATGGGACTATTTACTTGGGACTATTTAACTTGGGGGGCGGAGGGGTCAGCCAACATGGAGGCACACACATAGCTCAGTTACAAGGAACTGAGCTATACGGTCTAGTCTTTTGGGTGTGGCAGGCCTGGGACTACTTTACCTGGACTACTTTGGGTGTGGCAGGTCTAGGACTATTGTACCTGGACTAATTTACTTGAGACTATTTAAACCACACCCAAACAGCAGAACATGCTTTGCGTTATTCTGTTGTGGGCAGCGTAACGCTCACTGTGTCCAGTTCTAGGATGCCAGCTTACCTGAAACCAAGGACCTGCAGAGAGAGAAAGAACACTGCGTATCTTACATGGAACAGTACCCTGTCTTCAATCCATCGCTGACTCCAGTTCCACTCACTTGAAGGTATGAACTCCATCATCCGGCACTGCATGCATCCTGGAATACCATAACCTGGAAAGAGGAGAAAGAAAGACAGCATTAGTAAGCGTTTACTCAAGTTTCCTCCCGAATGAATAAAGCCACACAATTCTTACCTGGGTAGTCATCTCCTGGTCAGTATCATTGCTGGAACATTACGGCGCTCGGCGAAGAACATTGCAACCTGCAAGGAGAGAAAAGACACAGGTTGGCAATATAAAAGGCAAAACAGCGCCGCGCATCGAGCATTACTCACCGGACAGCATCTCGCTCACCGCGCTTTCGCCTACCGGCCCATTCTCATCTTCAAACTGCATGACAACACCAAAATACATTTCCATACCTAAAAGGAAAGAAGCAAGACATTATTATTCGAACTAAGAGAAACATAAGAACTTCATATAAAGACTGTAAAGCAGCAAACCTACGGATTTGCAGCAGGCCTGGATTTCCACAGGGGTGCTTGCACCAGTGAAGTAACTTGGTTGCTGCTCGCCACCCACATCTACGCGCCCCTGCCACGAGGAGCAGGATGGAGAATCCACCTCTTACAATATTAAGGTGAGGAGAAGGCCCAAGGGGGAGGAAGGAGTTGAGGCCAAGGAAGTTGGGAAAACATAAAGACAATCTGGTATTGAATCCAGCTCTGCTATATTGCAGACCCATCTTTAAAAAGAGGCCTTACCAAGGGATCGGGAGAGGGTTCGAGAGTGCAAATCATCCATCCAGGGCCGGGTGGCGTCCCAGTGGATACCAGGTGAGCGTAACAGAATGCAAAGCCTCAATAATATTATCCACCTGGGTGTCATGGAGACTTCAGAGACTGACCAGTTAGTTCAGTTGTTGGGACAATTACGCACTGAAGTACATTCAGCCAGGCAAGAAACCAACGCTCTTAGGAGGGATTTGATTGTTACTAAGGATTGTACCGACGAAATAAGTAGACAATTGCTCCAATCACAGGCAGGACAGACCCCATTGCCTTGTAACATTCCGCCAGCACCTGTACCAACTTCTTCCACCAATCCAGTACAAATAACCCCTCCTGGGGCAGTTCCTTTAGCTCCACCTGAACGATTTACAGGGGACCCCAAGAAGTATGCAACGTTCATGAACCAGTGTCGTCTTCATTTCCTTTGCAGACCTGGGGCTTTTCCTAATGACCAAGCACGGGTTGCTTTTGTCTTATCATATCTGAGTGGCAGTGTTGCGGATCGGTCGGTACCATTGGTAAGTCAGGATAACCCTTTGTTACATGACTTTGGGGGTTTCCAGATGGAAATGGAAAAACTCTTTGCTCATCATACCCAAGGCCAGGCATTAGACAACAAACTTTTTTCACTCCGTCAAGGAAGTCCAGACTTGCTTACATATATAGCAACATTTAACAGACTAGTCATTGAAGCAGGGTGGCCTGAGGAAAAAAGGACCACACTATTTCATCGGGGTCTACGAGGGGAACTAAAGGATGTCCTTGCTCAAGTGGTTAACCCACATAAAGACTGTGGAGAATTCATCAATCTTGTGGTGCAATTAGATCACAGATTACAAGACCGAAAAGCGGACCGGATAAGGTTAGACACTCGAGCTGTGTATGTCCGGTCAAAGGATAACGTTCCACGTACATTGGAAAACACCGTAGAACCCATGCAAATCGGAGGTGTACGGCCCCCTTTAACTAAAACTGAAAGATACAAGAGAAGGCAACAGCAATTATGCTTATATTGCGAAAAATCAGGCCACTTCCTCAAAGAATGTCCAGTGAATTCACCAAGGGGAACTGTTGGAGCCACAGAGAAGGAAGATAATAGCAAGGAGTTGTAAAACTACCAAGCCCGGCAAGCGTAGAGGTCCGCTTGTCGAGCGAGAAGGATGAGTCACAGACCTCACACTTTGCATTACCAGTAATTTTGATCAATCACCAACAACCGCCTTGGATGCATGCTGTCGAAGCATACATAGACAGCGGAGCAGTTGGGAATTATGTAGACCAAGATCTGGCAGCAGAGATGGGGCTTCCCTTATGCTCTAAGTCGACTACCGAAAAAGTTACTACTCTTGATGGGACAGAAATAGCTTCCGGACCAGTAACCCAATGTACAGCAGCACTAAGCCTACTGTGCCAGGATGGACACCGAGAATCTTTTGCATTCGATCTCATCAAAGCTGTCAGGATTAATCAGGTACAAAGGCAGCGAATATGGCAAGGGAAATGTGCACAAAATCGCACAGTGAATAACCTTGAATCAAACAACGTGCACACAAGAACCACGACTCATATATACTAAAACCCAGGAGTGCAGATAGAGTGAAACAAAAATACCAATGTATGAAAAGGGATGTGGGGTAAGCACTTAGAACCTCCTTATGACTGAAAGGAAAGTCGGCAAACTCCTTACCCACAATTCTATTACAGATACTGACAGCGCTAAGCCCACGTAGAGGGCAAGCAAGGACAGGCTCTGTGTGCTGACACTCTGGATGATACTGAATAAGGAACTTAGAAACAGTACTCACGAGAACCGGAAAGACCACTTGAATGTCAGTAAACCCACGAACCCAGTTGATCAAACAGGGACCCAGAAGGCTATAACAGCAATGGGTGGAGGATAACTAAATACCTAAGACCTAAGTCAATGAGCAAGTAGGAATTGTGATTAAAGAAATAGTGAGGAAAACAAAAGGCATTCACACAGGGACTAGTTACAACAGCACCCCACACCTAAATAATCAAATGGGAAATACATGCAGAAGTGAAATGGAAAACATGGAATGGATCCCAATAGGAAGTAAGGATCAGGAGCAGGGAAAATGATATCACAAAAGGAAACCTTTCCCACCCATCCAAGGAGAAAAGGCAGGAAACTAAATCTAAAAAAGGAAAGACTAATGCATCAAGTTTTTCAGTAGCAAAGGATAGCATCAAAGAAACAGAAAACACAGGCAAATTGGGCTGCATCAAAGGGTAAAGCACAGAGAAAGGCTGCCTGCAGACAGAGGAAGACAGAAAGGGAAATCCAGAAAGCAGAAATCAATTAAGCACATGAATCCGAAATCCAGGGCGGAGGAACAAGAAACAGGAACTAGGAACTAAGCACAAAAGCTAGGAACAAGGAACAAGGGACTAGTCACAACAGGAACACTGCAACGATGACCAGCGCTGGACTGAAACAAACTGAGGCTTTTAAAGCTGCTTAACGAGCACACCCCTCAGGTGTGCCGCCTGCTGCACCTGCAGCCACAGGTGTTGCCTATCCTCCACCCAACCTTGTCCTGCAAGGGTGGAGGTGAAGCAGTGAGCCAGGCATTCTGGGAAGCATAGTCATTTGATTAAAGTAGCATGCTGGCTGCCAAAAACCTGGAATGGATCCGGAAGGGAAGTAACTTGGAAAATAAGGTTTTAGCGCTCCCAATTCATCACAGCACTGTAGCATTAGGTTCGGAGGAAATGTCCAGTAGGGAATAAACCCCAAAACATGCCCCCAAGTGGCGGGAACGAGTCGTGACAAAAGCTCCTCAGTTTCGACTAATCTTAGGGATGCCATGGTTGGTAGCTACCAACCCTCTAATAGATTGCCGTGCCAAGAAGTTGGCCTTTTCCGATGATTGTGCTCGCACCTGTTATTACCAAGAAAAGGGGAAAACAGACTTATGTACATCTGCTACTCCCTGTACGGCGGCAATTGTACTAGGTGTGACTAGTACTCTACCAAATGAATACCAAGATTTTCGAGACGTGTTACAGAAAGAACAAGCCAAACCTCTACCACCGCACAGGCCCTACGATTGTCAGATCGATCTCATACCTGGTGCGCAAATTCCTTGTGGTCGAATCTATGCACTTACTGAACCAGAAAACCTCCATTTGAAATCTTATCTTGATCAGTACCTGGCAAATGGATTTATCCGCCCATCTAAATCACCAGCAGCCAGTCCCTTATTCTTCGTACCAAAGAAGGAAGGAGATTTGAGGACTTGCATCGACTATCACGCATTAAACCAGATCACATTAAAAAAATGTTATCCACTGCCCCTTATTCCCAAATTATTGGATCAAGTCAAAGACGCCCAAATCTATACCAAACTGGACCTTAGGGGGGCGTACCATCTTGTTCGAGTGAAGAAAGGAGATGAATGGAAAACCGCCTTTCGTACCGAATACGGCTTGTATGAATACCAGGTAATGCCTTTTAGACTTTGCAACGCTCCTGCTGCATTCCAGTACTTTATGAATGATGTTTTGCAGGAGTTAATCGACGTTTGTGCCTGGTTTACATTGATGACATCTTAGTGTATTCTGCTACAAAAAAAAGACCATGTCAGGCATGTCTGCTCCATCCTTACTAAACTCCGCCAACATAAACTGTATGCTAAACCGTAGTGGAGCTCCTCAGTTTTATCCTCACACCAAAAGGTATCAGAATGGATAGGCACAAGGTAGATGCCATTCTTAACTGGCCGTCACCAACTTCATTTAAAGGAATCCAGAGTATGTTGGGCTTTGCAAACTTTTACCGCTGATTCATCCCAGATTTTTCCCAAATAGTGCATCCAAATACATCACTATTGAGGAAAAACAATAAAAATTTCCATTGGACCGAAGAAGCAGAGAAGGCCTTTCAAGAACTTAAGAAAAAATTCACTTCTGCTCCAGTTCTACGGCATCCTCGCCCAGACCTCCCTTATATAGTTGAAACAGATGCCTCTAGCATGGCTATGGGAGCTTTTCTCTCACAAAGGGACCCAGGAACTGGCCAGTTACACCCTGTGGTCTTCTGGTCACAAAAATTCTCACCTCCCGAACTCAACTATGCTATCACAGACAAAGAACTCTTGCCAATAAAATCAGCTTTCAAGGCATGGCGACACTATCTCCTTGGTGCTAGACATACTGTTACGGTCATAACTGATCATTGAAACCTGCAATACCTAAAAACAGCAAAGGGTCAATCATCCCGTCAAAGGCGGTGGGCTCTTTTCTTCGCTGAATACGACTATGTGATCACCAACCGGCCAGGAGTCCAAAACGGAAAGGCTGACGCCTTGTCCCGCATGGGTGTTGATAAAAAGGTATATATAACTCCAGATCCAGTAGCCATCATTACAGAAGACAAACTCCTGGGTTTTACGACAACATTGATACAGGGTAATCTCCAAAACAAGATCCAACTCTTAATGGATCCCATTTTCTCACAAGAGTGGTGTACTCAAGGAGACCATTACACCATTAAAGACCAGTTACCATATTTTAGGAACCGTCTATACTTGCCAAGTAGGTTATTTCAGGTTATCATGACTCCCTAATTGAAGGTCATCCTGGAATTGCCAAAACTCTAGCTAAAGTAAAACTAAACTATTGGTGGCCCGCATGGCGTAAATCATACAATTTATCCAATCTTGCGGTTTGTGTGCACAAAAAAAGTCCCAAAAGCAGAAACCAGCTGGTCTTCTCCAACCATTGGAAATTCCTCCCACACGATGGCACACACTGTTCCTTGATTTCATTACAGATCTACCTCCCAGTCAAGGATTCAACACCATCTTAGTAGTTGTAGACTTGTTCTCTAAAATGGCATACTTTATTCCTTTTAAGGGTCTTCCAAATTCATCCAATTTAGCAAAAGTATTCCTGGAGGAAATCGTACAGCTACATGGCTTTCCATCGGTCTTGATCTCAGATAGAAGTAGTCAGTTCGTATCCAACTTCTGGAGCAAATGCTGTTCAATGGCCCAAATTGACATTCGACTATCCACAAGTTACCATCCTCAAACAGATGGCCAAACAGAAAGAACAAACCAAACCCTCGAACAATACTTACGTTGCATGTTACATCAAGTGGAAAGAAATTGGAAGGACATGTTTATGGATAGCTGAATATGCTTATAATAATTCATTACATACCAGCACTGGACAAACCCCTTTCTACACTATATATGGTAGACATCCACGTACTTCAGAATTGGATCTCCCAACCCCTTTGGAAATGCCAGCGGTTAAAACCGTACATACGACTATATCCCAGGCCTTTATTTATTTATTTGCATTTGGTTAAGCGCACAGGCAGCCCAAAAGGCATTGTGGTGCTTGTTACAGAATTTGAACATGACTTATTAGAACATACAGTGAAGTCATTACTTAGTTACGATAGTAGAGATTGCAGATACGGAGAGGAGGAAGATAGAATAGAGAAGAGAGAGAAGGAGAAGTGTTAGTTAAACAGGGTAGTTTTTAGTTTTTTTTGGAAGACCGGGAGAGAGGTTTCTGCTCCGACCGTGCTGGGTAGAGCATTCCATAACTTCGAGGCAATGTAGGGGAAGCTTATTCCTCCAGCTCTAGCTCTTTTAATGCGCGGGACCCCAAGTTGGTTGGTGTGACACTGTCTAGTGGGTCTGGTGGAATGTGATCTGGTTATTGTATCAGACAAGTATGAGGGGGCTGACATATTGATGTATTTATGGGCAGTGGTAAGAATTTTGAATGTAATACGCTCTTTGACGGGTAACCAGTGTGCTGCCCTTCTGGCTTGCGAGATGTGGTCTTTTTTAGGTATATTGAGAGCTGCTCTTAGTGCGTTGTTCTGGGTAGTTTGGAGTTTGGTCAGATTAGAGTTGGATGTGCTGGCCAGTAACGCATTACAATAATCTAGTTTGGCTCCAATGGTAGCTCTGGCGATCGAGAGGCAGTTATCTTTGGTTAGGAAAGGTTTGATGTCATTAATATGCTTGGTGCTCAGGGCTGAGGCGGATACAATTGAATTGACTTGCTTGTCCATGGAGAGGGCGGCATCTATGTGGACTCCCAGTGTTTTGACAGAAGGTAGAACTGGGATAATACAGTGTCTATGCAGAAGTTGGAGTAGAGTGAATCGAGGTTAGTGAGAGTGGATTTTTGACCAAGGATGAGAATTTCAGTCTCATCCCCATTAAGACATAAGCCATTTGTGGCCATCCATGCTTGGATGGTGGCATATATGTTCTGGAGGGTGGCAGCGTCCTGATGGTATAGTCCCGTGAGCGGGAGGAGCACTTGGGTATTGTCAGCGTAGTTGGTGTATGTGATCTCAAGTGCATCCAATTTGTCAAAGAGAGGTTTGGTAAAAAGATTATAGAGGGTGGGAGCCGTGCATGAACTCTGTGGGACCCCATGCTTGATGGTAGTAGGCTCTGCGTTTGCTGTGTTGGAAAACACTCATCACTCTTCCCTCGAGGAAGGAGGTGATCCAGTTTGTGGCCTGTTTGGAGAAATGTGCTGCCTGAGTGAGGTGGTTTGTGAGGATGGCATGATCGACCAAATCAAATGCAGCAGAGAGGTCTAGGAGGAGCAGGAGGGCTGGCTTGCCTTTGTCCAAAATTTGGGTGATTTGGTTTTTCAAATCTAGTAGGTCAGTTTCGGTACTGCGACCTTTGCGGAATCCCGACTGCCTTTTTCCTACGACAGAGTTGTTTTCCAGGTAGGACTGTATCTGCGTGTGTCCAGCTTTGTCTAAACTTTTAAGGAGAAATGGAACCGTTGTAATTGGACGGTAGTTGTTCGGTTGGGCTGGGTCAAGAGAGGGTTTCTTAAGTAGCGGACGCACCCAAGCCTCCTTGAGGCTGCTTGAGACTTCGCACGTCTTGAATGAGGCGTTAAAAAATGCTGTGATGATCGGGGTAAGAGGTGCTGCACACTCTTTGATGATGTTGGGAGGGCATATATTGCCTTTGCATTGAGACGTTTTGAGCTGTTTGAGGATGCGAAGAACCTCAGATTCAGTGATTTGAGAGAAGTGAAATTTGGGGGAGTGCTTGTCTTCAGAGGCACTGGCGGGAAGGGCCTTGAAATGTTCTGCTATTTTTAATTTGAAGAAGATCTATTTTCTTTAGCATAGCTGTTTGGATGCTATTGCACCAAGCTTTATCCTTAACAATCTCGTCTGTGCAGATTGGCGGTATGGTTAGCTCTTTGAATATGGTGAATAGCTCTTTTGAGTGGGAATTAGCTTCTGTGATACGCTTGTTGTAGGTTTCTGATTTAGCCTTGAATATGCGCTTTTGTATTTTTTAGAGATGCTAAGAAAGTTTGCTTTTGTGAAGTCACAGGTATTGGCCTGCCAAGCTTTGAGAGCTTGGCGCTTGCATTGGCGAAGATTTAATAGGTCATCTGAGAATCATGAGTTGGAGTGAAGTGATTTTTTATATTTTTTATTTTCAAGAGGAGCTGCAGTATTGATGGTGTGGGTAAGGGTGTCATTGAAAATCTCTGCTAGGGTATTTGGGTCAGTTGAGAATGGATGTGATAGGCAGGGAATGTTGAGAAAGGGGCGTATATTGTCTGCTGTGAGTTTTTTGGCACTTCTGACTTGCTTGGCTGGTGCAGGTGTTAGCGGTTTGGAGTATGTGGTGATAGGAAAGCAGAATTGTAGGCAATTCTGGTCAGACCATGGGAGGGCTGTTTTGGAGTTGAGGGTGGATCCACAGTTGTGGTCTGCTACCCAATCTAAGATACTGCCTTTATTGTGTGTCAGAGCTGTCACTATCTGTGTGAATCCTAAGTCTGTGAGATTTCTAGCGAGGATGGCTGCTCCTTTGTCAAGTTTATCATTGAATCCTAGGTTTAAGTCTCCTAGGAGAAATGTTTTGGAAGTTTTTTTTAAGTTATTTCCAAGGAGGTGGTTCATAGTGGCTGTAAAGTTGTTGACTGGGCCTGGAGGTCTATAGGTGACATGAATGTTTACTGTATCTTTAGAGGAGAGTGCTAGTTCAGCTGAGAGGAGGTCCAACGTGTATTCCCCAGTGGTGGGAGTCTGTCTGATGGCTAGAGTGTCTTTAAAGATGAGTGCGACCCCCACCACCCGATTTGGCTGGTCTGTCCTGTCTCAGGATCGAATAGCCTGGTGGTATGGCTAAGTTAATAGAAGGGCCAGAGGCTATATGTAACCAGGTTTCTGTTTTGGCTAAGATATCTAGGTCTTGCATGATGATAAGGTCATTAACTTCTATTGCATGGGCGTTGAGTGAGCGAACATTTAGTAGCGCACATTTGAGATGTTGTTTTTTTTTTTATTGCGGTGGCCTGATGTCGGTAGTGAGAGTAGTCTTTTTTGTATTATGATGTCTAGGGGGCGATAGGGTCTTTACCCTAGTAGGGCGTTTATGGGCAGTTGCAGAGGGAAGGTGGCATGCCTTAGCTAAGGTGCGTGATCCTAGGCGTGAGTTCCTGTGTGTTACCTTCATGGGTGTGGTGATATATTCTGAAGGGTGCGTACGTGTTCTGAGTCTTTGCTGCCTGAGCTGGTTCACCAGCATTTTGGGGGGAGTAGCAAGTGTCGTGGCATTCCTTGGTTCTATTATGTGGATGTGGGGATGCATTGCGGTTAGTAGGTAGGCAGTAATGCTAGCGAGAATGATGTAAACTAGGACTAAAAAGAGGTTTTGTGTGTGGGAGGTGTGCATGTTGAGATAGAGGTGCGGGTGTAGGTATGATGTGTAGGTAGAGTGAGGCAGGTGCCTGGCAGCGCAACTCGCTGAGAGGTCTGCTACGAGTGTAACTTAGGTAGTGTGGGTGACTACCTAGAAACCTGGTGGCGACTGTTGGATGGAAGGAAGCTCATACGAGGTATCTAGGTAGGTTTGGGACATTTGTTTTCCAAGAAAAGAAATGTATTGGCATAAGTACAGCATGGAATCACTAGATAAGAGGGCTAATTCCCATATGGCATACGTGTATTTGCAGATACATGCAAGCAGACAAACTTCCTATGCAGGACAATCGATCAGCGTAGGCAATCAGTTATTGGGTACTCATAACTGTCACGTCCCTAGGAGTTCCTGTTGTTCCCGATGTCACCCCCCAAAGCCCCAGACCCCATACCTCCACTATGCCCCATCCGCAGGCTAGGATCCGGGACCCACCGCTGCCTTCTTCCCATGTTCCAGGGCGGCAGCGCCAACGGCCAGCCCACCACTGCGGACGCCCGCTCCATTGGCGTATTCCGTGGTGGTTGCGGGATCGGCCCTGTTTCCTGCTTCTGCGTCACGTGGCCGACACCTCCCACTCACGTGTAACAACAACACGATCACGTGATGCGGGTGCGGACCACATGACCAGAAGACAAACTTAGCGCCACTATTTAAACGCTCGGATACGAGTGTTCAGTGCTTCACAGCTGTTCTCGTGACTACTGTTTGGCGCTACGTTCGTATTTGGCTCATTTGGAATTCGACCTTTGGATTGTTTCACGGACTGTTTCTTGGATTGCCCTGTGTTCTGGCTCTTGGATATTGGAACTCTGGTTAAGAATCACGGACTGCCTTTGGTCTTCCATTCTGGTACTCGCCTTGGTTTTGTTTTTTCTGGACTTCTTGGTGGACTCCATCAACAGGTGGGCCCGGTGCCTTCAAGAACTTCACCTACCTTTTTGGGAGGAACAACCTGCATCGAAGGCAAGACACTGGTGGGTCCCGGAATCCCTCACTAGGTTTAACTGAACCACATCTATCAGCCATTGGTAAGACCGTTCCTTTCTTGTTGTTTGGTTTGTGATTATTGTTGTGGCTAATTACTTAAATTGTGTTTATTTGCAGTGGCCCAGGGGTTCCCAGAAGTTCGTCGCTCCTGAAGATCATCTCCCACCTGTGGCCTCAAGGGCTGCACAGAGAGTGATATTTGTAGTCTCCCTGTAGTATCCTCGTTCTCCAGCATGGGGTCTGGCATGGATTCACATGCTCATGAATATTCCCGTCGTCAGGCTGGGACTCCTCGGTAAAGAAAAATCAGTATCAGTGTTGTTTCTGATCTGTCTTTCGTAGTAGTAACCAATCACTGATCTCTGCGTCATACTGACCACAGCCAATGACTGCCCTCTCCCTAAGCCCCACCTCTGGCAGCCATCCTCAGATTTTTACCGCACGTTCAAGTGTTGGGATCCTTGTGCTATTGCTCTCGAGCTTTAGTGCATTTTCGCGCTTTTTCATGGGAAAATTCTCTCTTTTTTCGGTCAAAAGAGCCTCAAGCTCCACCGTTTCTTTATCCGATCAACGGGGACCCGTGTCGGATTCTTCTACGCCCCTCAAGGGTGAAGATTTCGTCGAGCCACGCTTTTGGAGGACTCCAGAAGTTTCTCAGGCCCATCTCGGTGAACATGTCGGAGCGGACCATGAAGGACCGCCATCTGCGTCTCGCCAACTGACTGGAAGGGAAGAGCCCGTCAGGCGAGAAAAAGAAGAAGTGCGAGTGGTCTTCTAAGAGCTTTGAAGGCGCCCCGGCGACGTGGGCCCAACAGAAGGCCAAGCACCGTGAGTCCGCTGGCACCGGGAGCGGCGAACGGTCGGGCTCTTCGGCTGCCAGGCAGGGCACAACCTCCCCGGCGCCATCAACCACGAGCCAACGCTCTGGCTCGGGTAAGAGGAAGTCCGAGCACCCGGCGAAGCTTCTGGAGAGGCCCCGGTCGAGCTCGAAGGCCCCATAGGAGGGGGAGCGAGGCGGTGACCCTCCCCCAAGGAGAAGGCGGTGAGCGCACCTAGGGTGGTGAAAGCCTTGATCCACACGACCAAGGCCTCTATCGAGACAGTCGCAGCGGCCCTGGTTCAGCCTGTGGAGGCTACACCAGTGGAGGCGACCTCGGGGTCCAGAGTCTCCCTGCCACCGCGGAGGGAGTCCTCTTTCAAGCCCATCGACAGGACCCCCCGTGAAACCTCAGACGGAGAAGAAAAACGGGGGGGCAGGAGGCCATCGTGGATTCGGCCTCAACCTCTGAAGAGGAGCTGATCGAAGTCTTAAGCCACGGCATTGGCGTGGAAGAAGACCAGCCCATCGGGGGGGCCCCCAACGTAGGAGACGACGAGAACGTCGAGGGTGCCGACGAGGTTCCTGACCGCCTGTCGGAATCCGCTCAACCAGTGCCGCAAGACAACTCGGCTGCCATTTTGTTGGCTATACAGTCCTTATGCTCGGAGATAAGGACGAGATTGCCGTTACCACCAACGGAGAAACCGCTCCCGACGGGGGACCCGGAGCCAGGCCCTTCTGGGAGCCCTCCTCCTAAGAGAAGAAGGATTCATCCTCCACCTCCTTTTCAACCAGCACGCCCTGCTCAGCCCTCCTCCCCGTCCACAACCCGTGGGGATGATACGGGGACGGACACGGCCGTGACGGGTACAGATGACAAAGTTTACAACGAGGATCTTCCGTCGTCACCTCCTCCCCGGGCTTCCCCGCCCGACGAGATTGGATCGTTTCATGCCATGATCGCCAGGGCATCCAAGCTTTTCCAGCTCTGACGGGAGAGAAGAAGAAGGAAGGTTTCCTTTATCGACGGCGCGAGACCAAGCGGATGAGGGTCTCGCCCTCCTCAAGAACCCATCCACAACGCCTGTGAGAAGGGACCGGTACGAGAAGAAGTACCGGGTCCCGGACGCGTCCCCCTTGTGCCTTCGGGCACAGCCGACCCCGGACTCGGTCGTCTCTGCGGCGGCCAGGAAGAAAGCAGGGGGGCATCGGCCTCTATGTCAACCTCCCACCCGGACGGCGAGGGAAAGAAATTGGACACGATGGGACGCAGAGTCATCTCATCGGCAGCGACGACGATTAAGGCTGCCAACGCCTTGGCTATCGTAGCCCGCTACGACAGGGAGTTGTGGTACAAGATCGCCCCCCTGCTGGACTGACTTCCGGACGACAAGAGGGTGGAGGCCCTAAAGATCTTGCAGGAAGGAGAAGTGGCGTCGGACCACGCCATTACGATAGCGACGGACATCACTGACACTGGGTTTCGCAAGTTGGGCAACGGCGTGTGCCTTAGACGGCGTGGATGGCTCAAGGCAACGGACTTCCGGCAGGACGTGCAGACCAGAGGTTTGGACATGCCGTTCGATGGGAGCAACCTGTTTGGGAAAACAGTGGACGATTCCCTGCAAGCCATCAAGACGGACACAGAGACGGCCCGGGCTCTTGGTGTTCTCCAGCAACGACGGCCGCCCTTTCGGAGCACCGGAGGCAAGCAGGGTGCCTCCAAAGGTTCCGGCGGCAAATATTCCACCTACCGTCAAGCGGCCTGTTCGTCGTCACAGGAAGCCTACAGGGGACGAGGCAAGTCGGGCGGACCCTGCCGTCGTTGCCAGGGAGGACAAGGCGGCAAAGCCTCGTCGAAGCAGGAATGAACCGGCCGTGGGGTTGGGCCCCCACCGAAGCACCCCGGTGGGAGGCCGGCTGGCGAACTTCGTCAGCGTGTGGGAGTCCATCTCCACCGACCGTTGGGTGCTGGACGCCCTGGCCCAGGGTCACGCGCTCGAGTTTCTAAAGAAGTGCCCGCGCGTTCCCCCCCCCCCGTGGCCAGGAAGGAACATCACGTCCCTCAACTTCTCTTGGAGGTAAAGGCGATGCTCAAGAAAGGCGCCATCGAGCTCGTCCCAAAGAGGCTTTGGGGCTCCGGAGTTTACTCAAGATACTTCCTCGTGAACAAGAAGACAGGAGGATGGTGTCCCATCCTGGACCTACGACGACTGAACAAATTCATCAAGGCACAGAAGTTCCGGATGGTCACCCTCCAGCACGTCCTGGGTCAGCTGGAGGAGGGCGATTTCCTGTCGTCGTTGGATTTGGAGGATGCTTACTTCCATATCCCCATCCTAAAGGGACACCGAAAGTTTCTCAGATTCGTGGTCCAAGGGCGTCTCTACCAGTTCAGAGCCCTTCCCTTCGGATTGAGGTCGGCACCCAGGGTGTTCACCATGTGCCTCGCACCAGTGGCGGCGCGGCGGCGCCTGGAGGGGATCCACGTCTACCCCTACCTGGACGACTGTTTCATCCGAGCAAAGACAAGGGAGCTCGCCGCGGAGCACACGGCGAGGTCCGTCCAACTACTCACGGACCTGGGAGTCTCCATAAACTACGCCAAGTCCCACCTGGTGCCCGCGCAAGACGCACTGTTTCTGGGAGTGAAACTCGACACAGTGGCGCTTCTGGCCTCGCTGTCGGAGGAAAGGACGAGGGCCATCTTGGGCAAGGTGCAGCGGGTGCTGGTTGCGGACGCGGCCAGGGTGAGGTCCATCAAATCCCTCCTCGGAATGTCGTCTTCTTGCATTTATCTCATCCGCCTGTGCAGGCTTTCGGATGCGCCCGTTACAGGAGTTCCTGGACGCTCGCTGGATCCAGACGACGGGCAGCTTCGAGGACAGGATCACACTCGACGAGAGTTTCCGACGAGCGATCCGGTGGTGGGGCACCCGCGCGCATCTGACGGCGGGCATGGACTTCCAGACCCCGGGCCACCAGAAGACAGTGACCACGGATGCCTCCCTGGAAGGGTGGGGAGTGCACACCGAAAATCTGCACGCGAGAGGCCTTTGGCTTCCGACGGAGAAGTCCCTCCATATCAACGTCCTGGAGATCCGTGCAGTGTTTTGGGCCCTCAGGTCCTTTCTTCCGTCCCTCAAGGGCAAGGTGGTGAGGATCTTCACCGACAACACCACCACCATGTTCTACATCAGGAAGCAGGGCGGTACCAGATCCCCAGCCCTGTCCAAGGAGGCGCAGGATCTGTGGCATTGGGCCGTCGCCCAAGGGATGTTTCTGGTGCCATTTCATCTGGCAGGAATAAAAAACACCATCGCCGACTCGCTCAGCAGAGAGCTGCGCTCGTGCCACGAGTGGGAACTACGACAGGATCTAGTGGACCGCCTCTTCCGACGGTGGGGCACACCCCAGATCGATCTGTTCGCGACGGCGACGAACTCCAAGTGCCAGAGGTTCGCCAGCAGGTTTCCCCAGCCGAGGAGCATGGGCGATGCTTTCTCGTTCCCCTGGGAGGGCCTGTTTCTATACGCGTTCCCTCCATTGCCGTTGCTGATCCGTCTCATCAACCAGCTCAAGAGGTCACGGTACAGTATGATCCTAGTCGCACCTGCGTGGCCGAGGCAGATATGGTTCCCGGACCTTCTGGACTTGTCAGCGTCCCCGTCAATCAAGCTGCCAGTGGACGCGGATCTTCTCTCCAGGGAAGGAGGCGCCATCCTCCATCACGACCCGAAGTCGCTGAACTTGCAGGCCTGGTTCCTGCAGCACTAGAGTTTGGAGGTTACGACATACCGGCTGACTGCAGAGAGGTTCTTGCAAAGGCCAGGGCGTCCTCAACTCTTAAATGCTACGGACACAAATGGAAGAGGTTCTCTGTCTGGTGCCACACACAGAAGATTAACCCTCTACGGATTACGGCTCCTCAAGTACTGCCGTACCTACTGACGCTGGCCAAGGCTGGACTGGCGCACGCTTCCATCAAGATTCATCTTGCTGCGATCTCCCGATACACCAGAACCACGGGATGGACGTCTTTGTGGTCTCATTGTCTGGTGAAAGAATTCATGAAGGGACTGTTCAGATCATTCCCGCCGGTGAAGGCTCTGGCCCCGGCATGGGAGCTCAACATGGTGCTGACCAAGCTCATGGGACCTCCGTTCGAGCCTCTGCACTCAGCTCCGTTCAAGTTCTTGTCGTGGAAAACAGCGTTTTTTCTTGTGGCCATCACCTCCGCACGACGGGTGGGAGAGATCCAGGCCCTTTCCTGCAAGCCCCCATATTTGACTTTTCACGACACGAGGGTAGTGCTCAGGACGCACCCCGCTCCTTCATGCCCAAGGTGCCGTCGGACTTCCACCTCAACAAACCCTTGATGTTTCCTGAAAGGACTTTGCACTCGCTGGATGTGGCTAGAGCGCTGAAGTTCTACGTGGACCGCACAAAGAGTTTTCGGAAGACGTCACAACTTTTTGTGAACTTTGGACCTGTCAATCAGGGGAAGGCTCTCTCAAAGGCTTCCATTTCCAGATGGCTCTCCGGCTGTATCATGTACTGTCATCAGTTGGCAAACCGACCGCTGCCCGGCTGTCCGAGAGCCCATTCCACCAGAGCGATCGCAGCTACCACGGCGTTCCTATCTGGTGTGCCCCTGCTGGATATCTGCAGGGCTGCTACATGGAGGTCGACGCACACCTTCACGAAATTCTACTGCGTCGACCGGGATTCCAGGGAGGAGTCCAGGGTCGGCCAGGCAGTGCTGCGCAACCTGTTCGCTTAAGGTGAGCCTGGTGAGGAGGTAAGAGATGCTTAATGTTGAGTTGTTTTATTGCTTAATGTTGAGCCTGTTGCCACCTCCCGTGGTTGTGCATGTGTGTACTGCTATGTATTCTTTTATTCATGAGCATGTGAATCCATGCCAGAGCCCATGCTGGAGAAGGAACAAGTTACTTACCTGTAACTGTTGTTCTCCAGCATGGGTCTGGCATGGATTCACATGCGAACCCTCCCGCCTACCCCTCTGCGGCTCTTCACTTGGTCATACTGCCACTTCACGTGCTACCAAATCTGAGGATGGCTGCCAGAGGCGGGGCTTAGGGAGAGGGCAGGCATTGGCTGTGGTCAGTATGACGCAGAGATCAGTGATTGGTTACTACTACGAAAGACAGATCAGAAACGAAACTGATACTGATTTTTCTTTACCGAGGATTCCCAGCCTGACGACGGGGAATATTCATGAGCATGTGAATCCATGCCAGACCCATGCTGGAGAACAACAGTTACAGGTAAGTAACTTGTTCCTGCTACACGACCTCCAAGACATAACAATAACCATCATGAAGACCAACATTAGAATGGCACTATTTAACTTGTGGGAGGGGCAGAGGGGGGGGGGGTTCAGCCAACATGGAGGCACACACATAGCTCAGTTACAAGGAACTGAACTTTGCGGTCTAGTCTTTTGGGTGTGGCAGGCCTGGGACTACTTTACCTGGACTACTTTGGGTGTGGCAGGCCTGGGACTATTTTACCTGGACTATTTTACCTGAGACTATTTAAACCACACCCAAACAGCAGAACATGCTTTGCGTTATTCTGCTGTGGGCAGCGTAACGCTCACCGTGCTCAGTTCTTTGATGCCAGCTTACCTGAACCCAAGGACCTGCAGAGAGAGAAAGAACACTACGAAACTTACCTGGAACAGTAAGTATCCTGTCTTCAATCAATCGCTGACTTCAGTTCCACTCACCTGAAGGTATGAACTCCATCATCCGGCACTGCATGCATCCTGGAATACCATAACCTGGAAAGAGGAGAAAGAAAGACAGCATTAGTAAGCGTTCACTCACGTTTCCTCCCGAATGAAGAAAGCCACACAATTCTTACCTGCGTAGTCATCTCCTGGTCAGGATCATTGCTGGAACATTACGGCGCTCGGCGAGGAACATCGCAACCTGCAAGGAGAGAAAAGACACAGGTTAGCAATATAAAAGGCAAAACAGCGCCGCGCATCGAACATTACTCACCGGACAGTATCGCGCACACCGCGCTTTCGCCTAGCGGCCCATTCTCATCTTCAAACTGCATGACAACACCAAAATACCTTTCCATACCTAAAAGGAAAGAAGCAAGACATTATTATTCGAACTAAGAGGAACAAAAGAACTGCATATAAAGACTGTAAAGCAGCAAACCTACGGATTTGCAGCAGGCCTGGATTTCCACAGGGGGGCTTGCACCAGTGAAGTAACTTGGTCGCTGCTCGCCCCCCATGTCTACGCGCCCCTGCCACAAGGAGCAGGACGGAGTATCCACCTCTTACAATATTAAGATGAGGAGAAGGCCCAAGGGGGAGGAAGGAGTTGAGGCTAAGGGAGGTGGGAAAACATAAAGACAATCTGGTATTGAATCTCCAGCTCTCCTATATTGCAGACCCATCTTTAACCAGAGGCCTTACAAAGGGACCGGGAGAGGGTTCGAGAGTGCAAATCATCCAGCCAGGGCCGGGTGGCGTCTCCGTAGATACCAGATGAGCGTAACACTCACCTCCTTCATCAGACGGCACACGACGTGTGGTCCCCAGCGGTAGCAACCAACTACATAAACCTGTTGGAACTGCTAGCAGCGTTTAAAGCCCTGAAGGCATTCTAAACATACCTCCAGGGGAAGACCATCCTAGTCCTCACAGACTGTACCACGGCCATGTATTACCTGGACAAGGGCTATCCATATGCAAATGGGCTCTTAAACACAGTGGAACTCAATCTTCTGGCGGAAGTACTCAGCAGAGACTTCCCACTACCCGTAGAATACGAGTGACGATTACTTAAAGACATTGTTCTCAATGTCTTCGCAGACTGGGGCTTCCCAGAGATTGACTTGTCCGCAACTCTGGAGAACGCACAATGCCCAGATTACTCCTCCAGGTACCCGCAGAATCGCTCCAAATGGAACAGGCTCTGGATAACATGGTCAGGGAAATTTGTTTACGTTTCCCCCCAACCCCCACCCCCCGACTCCCCTGCTCAACAAGATAGTGCACAGGATGCACCAGGAACCAGCTGCAATGATTCTGGTGGCCACCGATGTGGGCCCGCCAACCTTGATTCTCTCATCTAATGGCAATGTCGGTCTACCCTCCCAGGCAGCTGCCATGCCCGTACAACAAGCTGTTACAAGACAGGGGGCAACACTTCTTCCATGCCTGTAAACTCTCAACTTAGCGGCCTAGCTCCTGAGGTCATAGGGCACCTCCAACTTCCTCAAAGATGCATGGACAGCACGAAAACCTAACAGCAGACATTGCTACTCCAGCAAATGGAAACACTTTGTCATCTGGTATATTGGCAAGGGCATCAATCCTATTGAATGCACACCAACACATATTGTCCTGTACCTAACTCATCTACTAGATTTAGGCCTGGTTTTAAATTCCGTAAAAGACTACTTAGCTGCACTTTCAGCATACATCATGTCCCAGAAGAAAGTTTTGTGGTTGAAAGTTCCAGTATCAAGATATTTATGGAGGGGGTAAAAAGACTTCATCCCCCTATTTCCAACCCAGCTCCCGGATGGGACCTTAACGTTGTACTTACTAGACTAATGGAACTCCCTTTGAACCTCTGCAAAAAGCTAGCCTTAAAGCACTCACCTACAAGACCGCCTTCTTGGTGGCCATCACATCAATAAGGAGAGTTAGTGAACTGCATGCCTTTTCAGTTCAAGACCCATTTGTAATGATTCACAAGGCTACAGTGGTCCTGTGCACTCACCCACGTTTTGCGCTTAAATGTATTTCAAAGTTCCATGTGATCCAATCAATAGAACTACCCACCTTTTTCCAAAATCCCACTAACGTGGTAGAAAGAAGCCTCCACACGCTTGATGTGAGGAGAGCAATGATCTATTATCTGGAGAAGACAAAACCACTAAGAAAAACAAACCAGTTTTTCATTTCAGTAGCAGCTGGCAGAGAAGGGGACCCTGTCTCTAAATCAGCTATTTCAAAGTGTATCGTAAACTGCCTCACACTGGGCTACATTCTTGCCGAGAGAGATCTGCCCTTGAAGCCTAGAGCACACTCTGCTCGGGGCACAGGGGCTTCCACACCATTCATTGCAAATGTTCCTCTTGAGTCCATTTGTAAAGCAGATACCTGGAGTTCTGTACACACCTTTACACAACACTACTGCCTCGATACATGCTCTAGGTCTTATTCTCAGGTGGGACAGGTGGTGCTAAGACATCTCTTTGCTACTGTTCCGTCACACATCCCACCACCATCTCTGGGTACTGCTCGCTAGTCTATGAACAGCATATGATTCTAAGCAGATTAACAAGCATCAGAAGACATGCATTACTTACCGTAATAGCATTTCTGATGATTGTATCTGCTTAGATTCACATGCTCCCACCCTTCCTTCACTCATGGAGTAGAAGGAACATAGACATCTTACACCTTCTCTCTCTCTGTACTCTCGTTGGTCAGAAGGCTCCCTCACTGAAGAAAAAAACACAATCAGAGGGACCTCGACCCGTGAGGGATTTTGTGTACACCACACGTCACGGATAGTGTTGGTCACGCCCATGTCGACGTTCTCTTTCGATCCTCGAAAGAAAGATGCAATACTCCCGCGATTACCACTGGATGTCAGACTATATGCACAGCATGTGAATCTAAGCAGAGACAATCATCAGAAATGCTATTACAGTAAGTAATGCATGTCATATTTAGGTGCAACATAGTTCTGCTGGTGCCTGCCGCCCTATCTGTGTTGCTTGAAGTGCTGGGGAGTGCAGCGGTTGACCCATTATACACAGTTTTTGTCCTCCCACTGTTGCGCTGTGGGCGTGGAGTTAGTTTGCCCTGTGCTGGAGCGATACCTGGTGCGATCCCTCCTGCTTGCCCCCCCGAAGAACCTGCTGGGAGTGGTGGGGGAGGGTTTTCAACAGTCCATGAAAAACTTGATGACATTACTGCAAATGTTACGTCTATACGTGCACAACTAGCAAAGGAGGTACTTCGTATTAATGAAGCTGAAGAACGAATAGGTGCCACTGAGGACAACTTGCTGGGTCTGCAGGCAGCAGTGAACACACTGATGGAAGCACATGAAAGTCATCAAGAATAAGTGCGAGGATCTAGACTCCTGGTCCCAAAGGAATAATATATGCATCGCTGGGGTTCCGGAGGACGCACTATCTGGCAGTATGGAGCAGGCGGTTGAGCCATTATTGAAAGACCTTCTTGATGTCCCGCAATTGTCCCCCTTTTTTGCAGTGGAAAGAGTGCACTGTGCTTTGGCTCCCAGACCTAAACCAGGGGATTGTCCACATCCTATTATTGCAAAGATTATAAGCTTTCGAGACCGGGATCAACTTCTTAAAGTGACCATGGACAAAAGAGAACTGCAATTGGGATCCCAAATTATCTGAATCTTGCCAGACTTTTGGGTAGCAGTTCAACAAGAGTGACTTCAATTTACTGGAGTCAAGAAATTACTTCGGGAATGCTATGCTGTTCCTGGCACGCCTCCATTTCCAGTTCTGAGGGAAGATTTACTTTTTCACAGTCCCTTAGGAAGCTATGAAATTCATTGAGGCCCAGATCCCCCTGCCAGACCAGAGGGGTGTGAAGGCTGATGACCAGCTACCGGGTTGACAATTTCTCTCCATATGTGTATAAGTAGTCCTGCCATGATTAGGACGGCATTGTACTTATTGTTCAGCTTAAGTCACTATGATGTATCTGGCTTACTAACAGCTCAAGCTGAGGCACAACGGCAGCAGTAAACCCCATTGCAATTGCTTGGTATTTGTTGCTGTGGTTATTTTTATGGTTGGTTCCAGGGATTTGGGATGGGAGGAGTGAGGATGAGGGGGGTACTACACTGCTGGTTGGGGGTGGAATTGAGGTTCAGGGGGAGGTTACTGAGTATCTTGGTGGTTATCCAGTGTCGTACAAGTGGTGGAGTGGAACCGGTGCACCTGGTTGGGTTGGCCGAAAATATAAAAAGTTATTTGCAAGCGAGCACTCACAGACAACAATATGGGAACGGGGGAATTTGGAAGACCGGGACGATCATGACAAATTGTCATAATAAAATTGTACTAATGCAATGCAGACCATCAGGATGAACTGTAACGTTAGGGGGCTGGGGAATTTCACCAAGGCACTGAAGATTGACATATGTGAATAGACACAAAGTAGAGATATTGCTAATGCAAGAAACACACGCTCTGTCAGGTACATGTCGGGGAGTTGCAACCCAATGGGGAACCATCAGATACTTTATTCCCATAAAATAACATATATGGGAGAAATGGTGACCAGGGACAAAGCCGCTCTTCTACAGGAAAACAATCTACCACAAGACCAACAGGTAGATATTAAATTAGCAAAGTGGACGTTGCTTTCCATTACACTGGCTGGCAGACTGGCACTGGTTAAGATGATTCTCTTGTCCAAGCTATTATACATATTTGTTACCATACCTATATGGCCTAGCAAGCGTTTTTTTATAAGTACAATACTTTGCTGGTACAATTCCTTTGGCATTCCGTTGCTGTCCGGAAGAAATTGACAAAAATGGCACTTCCATATGATAATGGAGGTTTCATGGCACTGCATTTTGAGGTCTATTGGCTGGCACCCCCGGCCCAGTTTTCCACTACTTCCACTTCCACACAGTCTTGCGTTGTCATGACGTTTGTCCATAAATCGGTGCGCTTTACTAAAAAGAAGGTGTATGTAGATACTGAGGGACGTCACGTGATTGTCCTGTGCGTTATAGAGTGGCTAGAGCTATTATTGGAGAACACATATGTCCAGAATTCTGATACCCCGGAGTACTTCGATGCAGTGGCAGCGTTACTAACTGCGCATGTAGGGGTCCCTATTGTCTGGGGAGGGGATATGAATCTAATACTGGACCAAACTCTTGATTACACACTTACCCCAGGCCTCGCTCCAATGTGGCACGCACCCTGACTGACCATATGGTCTCCCTATGTTTGAAAGACATTTGGCGGTTGCTACATGCCACTGATCGGGAGTATACCTTTTGCTCGTCGGTGCACGATATGTCCTTGGGCATTGATATGTTCTTAATCTCTTCCTCCTTGGTCAGCAATGCCAGGAATACAGATATACTCCCACAAACTCTGACCACTCCCAGTTGGTGCTGACTCTCGATCTGAATGCCTCGTACAATCTGGGCAGATCGTGGAGATTTAAACCAGACAGATATTGTCTTTAAGGTGGACTTCAGATCCGACATCAAAACTTTTTTTGCCTGTAATTCAGCTGAGGCTACCTCTAAGAGCACCCGTGGCAAGCATTCAAGCTCTACGTGAGGGGTATGGCTATTTCCAGAGAAGCGGGAGTTCTTAACATAATCAGGAGGGATTTTAAGGAATGTGAAGCCGGCTTGAAGGCTGTGGAGACTGAATAAGCTCGATCCCCAGACCCTCATATATTAGAGTCAATTTGAGCGGAGTTGGAACAGTATAGATCTCATGCTACATGAGAGGTTAGGTATTTCGCACATCCGGTAGCAGCTCGGAAATATGGAGAGGGGGAGAGACCGGGTAGAACACTAGCAAGGGTGTTGTAAAAATAGAAAGGGGACCAGCCCGCATTGACTGCATTCTCAACAGGCAAGGGGCAACCAAATGGATACACAGTGACAACCATTGAGGTCTTTTGTAGTTTCTATGAGGCTCTATACACGGCTAATACAGCTCATGGGGATAGAGCAATACATGCTCTACTTGAGAACATACCGTTATCCTGGTTGAGTTCTGGGGCTAGGGACCCAATAAATACTTCCCTAATGACAGAGGAACTGACAGCAGTGATTACAGAGTTGCCTAAAGGGAAGACTCCTGGTTCTGATGGACTGTCCACTGAATTTTACCAGGAATACCACGCCCTACTAGTTCTGCATCCCCTCGAAGTGTGGGAAGAATCTCTTGAAAACTCGATACTCCCTGAATATCTACGGGAAGCTATTATAACTGTCTTTCTCAAGCCAAACAAACTAGATAATTAATGCGGCTTTTATCGTCCCCTCTCATTGATGAATGTGGGCTTGAAAATGTATGCTAAAACATTGGCAAACTGCCTGCTTCCTTTACTGCCCCACATGATCCATTGGGACCATGCGGGTTTTGTCCCGGGCAAATCCACTTCACTTAGTATCCGGCGTCTGTTCAATGTATTAGCCAGGATGAACTCGGCAGCCGAGGCAGTGGCTGTGACAATCGACGCCCAGAATGCATTTGATATGGTCTCATGGCAATACTTGTTTTTAGTACTTGAGAAAAAAATGGGTCTGGGGACTGAGATACTCCGATATATTAGACTCCTGTACACCCTCCCATTGGCCAGGGTCTGTGTGAACTCAGACCTCTCAGAACTAATTGTGTTGGGAAGGGGCACTCGTCAGGGCTGCCCTTTGTCTCCCATATTCTTTGCTCTGGCCATTGAGCCTATGGTGGACTTCATCCGGGATTGCCATATACAAAGCGGTATATGACTAAAAGGCCCACCTGAAATCTCTCCATAAGCGGATGATGTCCTGTTATACATTAGAGACCCCGGAGACATCACACGTGTGTGTGAACTCTCGTGCTTTGTGATAAATTACACAAAGTCAGAGATCTTTCCCTTAACTAAATGTACAAGAGAACCTAAAGATGAATATCACCTACGCTGGGCCCCGTATAAAATAACATATATGGGAGAAATGGTGACCAGGGACAAAGCCGCTCTTCTACAGGAAAACGATCTACCACAAGACCAACAGGAAGATATTAAATTAGCAAAGTGGACGTTGCTTTCCATTACACTCGCTGGCAGAATGGCACTGGTTAAGATGATTCTCTTGTCCAAGCTATTATACATATTTGTTACCATACCTATATGGCCTAGCAAGCGTTTTTTTTAAGTACAATACTTTGCTGGTATAATTCCTTTGGCATTCCGTTGCTGTCCGGAAGAAATTGACAAAAATGGCACTTCCATATGATAATGGAGGTTTCATGGCACTGCATTTTGAGGTCTATTGGCTGGCACCCCCGGCCCAGTTTTCCACCTACTGGTACGGCGGCGACTCTCAACTGCCTCATTTTAGACTTGAGGAACTGGCGGCAGAGGAGGCTGATCGTAGAACCTTGATTATAGATCCTAAATACCACGGCGACTGCCCGTATTATCCGGTGTTGGCTGCGGTTAGTACCTGGCGGACAATCTTTGTCAGAATGGGCATCACCCACCCATACTATAAATGGCTACCGTTGTAGAAATTCCCGGGTCTAGGTCCTACATGGTGCGGATCGCTTGCAACACAGTGGAAGAAACTGGGATTTTGGGCGCTGGCTGATATATTCCCAGAAGTCATATTTCTTACTCTCTCGGATTGGTCCTGGATTCCCGGGAACTCAGCTTGCGTTCATCGCCAATTCAGCAGGCTGTCGTAAAATTGCTTTCTACACTGTATAAAATTGTGTTGAGTGGGGGACAACACCCTGCTCCCAAGGCAATAACCCAGTGGGTGGATAATTTGGGCATGATGTTAACCGATTACCGGTGGAAGAAAATGTGTCTCCATATCAAAAGGGTATCACTAAATGCTAGATTTAAACGTATGCAGTTAAAATTACTTAACGTACTGTATTGCACTCTTGACAGATTATGGGCAAAGTATAGTAATGACTCTCATGTATGTCCAAGGTGTTGTTCCCAAACTGCTGATCATATGCACATGTTTCGGAGCTGCACCAAACTGTTGAGCTTTTGGGATGAGGTACTTAAGAGTCCGAAGCGGTGAAGTTTCATGAGGAGATGTACGTGGGTCTGTACCGCCATGCCCAAAGACATTTGCATGGAGTTTAGAATGTATTTGGCCAAGCAACCCCCAAACTGATGTACTGTTCTGTTATGTGGTACCTGACAGGAAAATTGTGTCCCCAACCTTTTCTTATGACTTTTCCTGACTTCCCCAACTCTTTTGAGGCGCCTTGGACTGATCGTATCCAGATCTGTGTAATAATGTCCTGAAATGATTGTAATATCTGATATTCTATGATGTTATGTTGGTCTTGTGGCGACTTGCTTGCATAGCCTAAATAAAGTTTTTTTTTTTTTTTTAAAAAAGAACATAACCAAAACATTACGTGTTACAGTCTCAAATTCGTTTTCCTTCCGAAAGGCAATTCTTTTAAAGATACCCACTTCAGTACTTATTTTCCATAGTGTGGCTTTTTAAACATTACATTCTTCAAGTTTCAAACGTCACTTATCTGTGTGTTCTGTCATTGAATCTCTCAGGCAGTGGTTTTCTTCTTTCTTGTTCCTCACTTCTGCTAAACTTCAGTAAACTCTAAAAAAAAAATTCTGGATCCTTGTGTAGCTGTGACCTTCCTTGGACTTGACTTGAATGAAAGGCAGTTTAGAATATTCCTTAGATTCAAAACTATCTCAGTAACTTCCCAGAGCCAATCATTGCCCCTCTGCATGCCCACCATCTTGGATTGGTACCACTCCAGTTTCCTGAAAGGGGAGGTTAAGGAAAGAATATTCTTGCCCCTGGATTCCTTTCATAAACAATAAACTTAAAGCTCTCAACCTTTCTGCATGAAATGCTAAATGGGAACCTGACACCAGGAGCCTTCTTCTCCCGCTTTCTCAATCCACTGAAGGACGCGGGGATGTCAGTGTCCTGCTGCGTGCCTGTGCCTCATACTCCTCTACTCCTGCTGACCACCACGCTGGCACTGGGACCTCTGCCCCCGTTCAGAGAACCTTTCACCCAGGAATACGCCTTTACTCCATCTCAGGCTGCCCTGGGTTGCGGTAGTGCACAGAGGTCCCTCACAGCACAGGCATGCTGGTCCGTGCCCCCTGGTGGTCTCCAATGCTACATTTCTAAAGGGAAATAGTCCTTTTCTGCTGTACAGAAAGTGTTCTGGTCCTGTCCCCTATGACGAACACCCATAAGTATGGTGGAAAGGAGACTATGGACTAGAAGTACAGAAGTCGCTGTGGTGAGTAACTTTTTCTATCTTGGCCATAAACGGGATTGCCTGTGAAGGGGAAAATAACGAGACTTTAAAATTTAAGAGACAGGATTAAAATCTCTACTTCCAAATTAAAGTTAGTTAATCCCAGACCTCAAGAATTGGAGACCGCGAGCAACAAGATGTCATTGTCACTTGCAGATTGACGTCAGAACCTTTGGTTGGAAAAATAACTTTGGTGCAGCATATTGCCGAGGTCTTCAGAGTTTGTTGGGCTGGTCATTAAGATCTCTATGTATTTTTAAAAGCCCAGGCTACTACATAGCTGCTCAACACATTATATATGTTCTTTCATCTACTTTACTCCTAAAAGTCCTAGCCTTTCAGCCCATATAAAGTATTTTGCAGACTTTTATTATCCCTGTCCTGTCTAGTTTATAACCTCATGTTCTCTCTTCCGTTTAACAGTAGCTGTTTTAAGATCCTTATAAAAGCATCTATTTCTGATTTGCCAGGAAAAGGTGTATTTCCTCTGTAATTGACCCCTGCACCACCAAATGCGAGCATCCCCTCCCCACAAAACTGTTTGATGATAGGTCCGTTTGCCATTGGGTCTATTTGCTGCATAGCTACTTGAGTGTCAGGGTGGATTGGGGGTATTTGTACCATATTGTAGTCCGGGAGGAAGCACATCTTAAATAACAAGTCATTTGTCTTCCTCCAAGCTGGACACACAGTCCAAGAGCAATGATTGTGGCAATGAAGAAATGGACTAGAATAATGATGATTGCTAGGAATGGGCAAATAACCCGAGCCTTTCTCAGACAGGCGTATACTTTCCTGCTGCTAAAAATGTGCTAAACAAAGGAAAATTATGTTTTAATTGCATACTGAAGAGCCATATGCTCTCCAAAGATAACTGTATGGCTGCTTTGGAAACCTATTCATAGCTGAATGTTTTTTCTTCAGGTGATGGGGGAAATGATGTCAGCATGATCCAGGCTGCAGATTGTGGAGTTGGAATCGAGGGAAAGGTGACTGACAATATGTTTTAAGAGGAAACTTTGTTGTGTCGAGGATACAAGTGTTGAACAGTCCTCCACGTTTAATTTTGCCCTTTTGTAGAGTTATTATAAAACACATGAATATACTATTTAAACGTTGTGCTTATTTGTTCTTAGATTTATTGCCAAGCATCATAAGCCCAAATTTTTAAACGATCTAGTAGTAGGCCTCGGGTTTTTAGTTTTTAAAAATTAAGATCTGTCATTTGTTTAAGCTTGTATTTTTTATATGTTATGTATAATTGCAAGTTATCTGTTCCAAGCGCTTTGAAAATACTTTTCTCTTGTATTTGTTTGGGCTTTAAATACTTGTACTATTTTAAAAACGACTACACTAATAACTCTGTCCTCTTTGCCTTTCCATCTTTCACGCTTTGCTTGACTCTGTCTTGCTGCCGCCTGAAACCTTTTTTGCTCCCCAAATGTGTGCATGCTACTATTTTGTTTTTGCTTTATTCTTGACAGAAAATATTACAAAACTTGGCACTGATTAAAAACACACGGACCTAAGCTTCGTTAAAAAAAGCAGAAATAAGATGTTCCCCTTTAAGCCCTGTTTCAAATAGAAAACCACTTTAGGTATCATTTATTTTGTTGCGAGATGAGGGGAAAGCGTTTGATAAATTCACTGGCAGAGGTGCAATATCTGCAGGTGAATTACGAACCGTGCAAATTTGGTGCATTTTCTGCATGGGGTTTGGGCAAGAGGGTAGTTTGAAAAGTCAGCATCCACCTTCCAAACCAGCTCCATGCATAATATGCACATGCATCTCTGCCCACATTGATTTTAATACTGCTGAGAGGCGAAATCCCGCTGGATTTTGTACCTGCAACAAACAGGCCGAGTCCATTGGGAGTAGATGCCACCTGCAATGCACAGACATTGCAGACAACATTAACGATTGTTTTCATGAGGGGTGGATGTTCTGCAAACCCGGGTCTGTCCGGTTTTCCATTCAGAATGTCGGAATATACACCCATCCATGGAAAAGAAATGCACCGAGAGGATTCCCTCCACGTAAGTGTACATGTAAGCGGACTTTCAATGGAATTTACGGCCACCATCAAAGTGTCCATTTTTTGATGTCATGAAAGAAACCAAGAAATGTAAATCTAAAAAGCAAGGGCATAATTCATAAACTAGCAGCATGCATTTCTTCTTCCTTTTACTCTACTCACATGAGCAAGTTAATAACACTTTGAATCTTGAAAACTGTTAAACATTAATTTCTTTGTCCTTTTCACTCCTTCACTTAGTACCTTTGCCTTCTTTCTTTAAAAAAGTTGAATTCTTACCACATCACGTTCCAGTACCGCCCCATATCACAATATTTGATTTTTCTGGATATGTTCGGCGTTGCACCGCCTGGTGTTGTGATAAGTAGCCATTGCACAAACCCTTGCTACGGACTGATCATATTTTAACCAAATAAGTTTCACGATATTTGTGCCCATTCAGAATATCTTTACAAATCTCTAGTGAAAGCCCCAATCAATCCCGAATAAATCTTGTTCCGAATCTGAGTCCAGCAGAATCAGAAAATCAGAAATGTTCTGTATCTCATGGTGAACCAGATGAAAATCACTCCTATTGCTGAAGTGTCTACACTCCTTATAAACATTGCCCAGTCCTAGCCTGTCAATGATGGCGGCAACCACTTCAGTCAGGTTCCCAAAATGTAAGTGAAAATTGGCCCCCAACTTAGTAAGGCTGATGGAATGGAGATGGAGAAACAATTTTTTGCTTGACTTTGCAATTACCGATATTCTACTCATAAGGGTGCAGTCCTGGTTTCCTTCTCCCAGGCACTGGGATGAAGAAGAGGGTCTTCGATACTCCTGCAAGCATTGGTAGGTCCCTGACCCTGGTTGGCAGTCCTGGTTTCCTTCTCCCAGGCACTGGGATGAAGAAGAGTGGCTTGGATTCTCCTCCAAGCTGTGGTGGGTCCCTGATCCTGGTTGGGCAGTCCTGGTTTCTTTCACCCAGGCACTGCAACAAAGAAGACTGGCCTGGATACTTCCCCAAGCTGTGCTGGGTCATGGACCCTGTTTTTGCAATCATTGTTTCCTTTTTCCAGACACTGGGATGTAGAAGAGGATTTTGGATGCTTCTCCCAACTCGGGTGGGCCCTTGACCATGGCTGACAGAACTTATTCCCTTTTCTTTCAGGTCCTTTAGTCCCAAACACAGACTTGGTTTACTCGCCATATGTATTACTCTCACAGTTCTCTTTACAGTCTCTTGATTTCACATGCAGACTTGGGTTACTCTCCTGCCAAGTACTGCGCTCAAATGTATTATTCTCACAGTTCTCTTCACTTTCTCCCTTCTTATTTGAACGCCCTGGGTTACCTTCCCTCCAAGTACTGTCACAAGGAAAATTGGATATTCTTGTTACCAAATGTGTCCTTTTTTTGTAAGGGTCCCGACCGTATTCCCCTCGTTACAGTACAGTGAATAATGTTTCTCTTAGTGTCTCGTAGGTGTTATCCTCTTTCCTCCACTTTCCATATACTGTTGGTTTTTGGGTTTCCTCTACCCTCTAGGGACCCCCAACCATAGGCTCAGCCACCCAGATACCTTGAGGGTCTTGGCTGCAGTCCTGCGGTCGATCACAGGCTTCCCCTCGAGTCTTTCTCTGCTTTGCCGGCACTCTAGGGCTCCTCTCGGCTTGCTACAGCGGCTCTGCAGCTTCTGACCCTGTTCAGCATTTTTCTTCCAGTCGGACTATGTGGTCCTGCAGTGCTTCGCTCCTGGTGCTTTTCCCAGCCAGCCTCTTGATTTGCTCAGCGTGTCTGGTGGAGACCGCCACTTCAGCGTCCCCTCGCCTGGATATACTCCTACTGCTTTTCTCACCTAGCACCGGTCCCTCTCGCATTTCTCTCCGGAGCATCTGACATTTGGGTGGGTCCGTTGTCAGTTTTTATATCTGGATCTGGTAAAGTCTGTGGCTGAAGACTAGGCCGTTCAGATAGGTTTGTCTGAGTTACCCCTTCAGATCCACGCCTCTTCCTCATCACAGTTTCTTGATTTGGATCTTCATGATAGTCATCCCTATTCTTCCTCATCTCAGTCCTTTTCACGTCTTGCATACTATAGAAGTATACTGGATGAGAGAGAGAGAGAGAGAGAGAGAGAGAGAGAGAGAGAGAGAGAGAGAGAGAAAAAGAGAATACAAATCTGATAAATGCATCCTGCTGTAAGAAATGCAAACATGTGAGCAAAATACATTGTTTCTCACACATGGATTGGTCTCCCTTCAAGTAGATCTCACAGGGTCTCATATGACACATTCTGTTCTTTGTGTCCAATGGGAGGGAGGAGGTGCAATGGAATTGGCCTAATCTTTATAGGAAGTAAAGATGAAAAGAAAATATCCTTTCATGGGCTGTGCTTATACTGTATATTTAAATTGCCATGTTGAGCATACGGCCTCCTGTACACCTAAACGTTAAAAATCTCCCATTACTATCATTCAGGAGTAGCAGGCAGAATCTATTGAAGAGTAGGACTCCACCTGCCTGCTATCCTTTTCGATTCCTTTGACCTTTAGTATGGTTACACCGCGCTGATTGTTTGAACGCCCTCGGGGGACCGGAGTCCATGTATGAGATTATTGAGGAGGTGATAGGATGCGTGTTTGCATACTGGCCCAAACGAAGATAACAAGTGGAGGCCAAGTCCCTGTTTGCCACCCATGTCGAGCTGGTATGAGGACGGATTTTAGGTAGTAGTCTAGAGAGGGTATGCAAGAGTGATAGTCATTAAGTGTGCAGCAAACTATCAAATTCTTTCATGAACAGGAGCTGCATTCTGATGGTAGAGATGTTGTGCTTTGTGTTGTGGTTTGGCGTATGCGGGTGGATTTGTGCGGGTGTGGTTCCATGAACATGAAGTGCGATAGATATAGATATGCAGGTCAACATTAGTTTAAGTGCCACCCTTTACCCCCCAATATGACGAGATATGACTCATTGCCCGCCCCCTACCATTCATTGGAGTGCAACTCCTTGACCAGTTCCAGAGTCATTGAGTGCAACCCATTGTCCAGCTCTAAAGCCATCTAAGTGCATCATGTTTATGGTCTCAAATCCATCCAGTGCCATGCACTGCCCACCCCCAGCCTCCATAAGAGTGTGATACAATGCCTACCCCCGAGTTCCATCGGAGTGCCACACAGTGCCCTCGCCTAAGTCCCTATGGTGCAACACATTGCCCAGATGTGGGTCCTTCAGACCGCCACACCTTGCCCAGCTGTAAAGTTATCTGGAAACAGCCCCTAGCCCGCCCCTAAAATCCATAAAGTGTGATAAAATGTCCAGCTCTGGGGCCATCTAAGTGCAAAATAATGCCTGACCATAAAACTCATCCCATAAAAGTGAAGTCCAATATATTGCCCACTCCCAGATTTGTCAAGGTGTGGTGCTGGGCACACCCAGAGCCCATCTTCGTCCCATCCATTACCCTGCTGTGAGGCCATCAGAGATCAACATATTGCCCAGCTGTAAATTCAAATAGGAATGACACATTGCCTGCCCCCAAAGTTAATCAAAGGATCAAACCATTCCTCAGCGTTACAGCCGTCTAAGGGTGGGTGGTGCCATGGCTGGCTCGTGAGGCTATCTAAGTTTAACCCCTTGCCCGCCTCTAAATACAGCTTAGTGCGACAGATTGCCCTGTTATGAGCCATCACTTGCCAGATGTTGCCCGGCTCTAGAATTTATCTGAGTGCAAGCTATCGCCCACATCCTCAGATTATTAGAGTTATACGCTGACCAACGGGGTTCTCGTGATTGGAGAGCAACACACTACTTATGCAGTAGCTATTTTTAGAGTGCATCAAGGTTAGGCCGAATGGTCACTCTGGAGCTAGAGTTAGAACACAAGCTTCCTCGGGAGTGCACAGGGGAGGTAACCTGCTATTGGTAGTAGGTGGTAGCAATGTATGTCTGGCTGGGTGATACTGGTGCACAGTGGAGGCAGATCTCCCCCTGCCCACATCACCTTAACTGGGTGAAGGGGTGGGATGTCCCGTCTGTGATGGGATCTACCCTGCTACAGGACCTTGGCCGGCCGCCCCAGAGGGTGGGAGGGGGGAGGGGGGGTTGGGTTAGATCAGTTGAGAGGGACTGGATCTGTGTGATCCAACCGCAGCTTCTTTTACTGTGACGGAAATGTTTACATGGGAAATGCACGAACACAAAATGTTCGTACATTTCCCATGCAAACATATTATTAAAAACACTACAAAACCCACCCCCCCACCCACACCCCCAACACACCCCCAACACACCCCCACGCACAACCTACTTAACTTGCGGCAGTTCCCTTTCACTTTTGTGAACGGGAACCGGTGCCGCAGGGTCCTTTTGTTTGTTTGTTTGTTTTTTTTTTTTTCGGGCAGCTGCAGGGGATTCTTCCTGCAACCCTAGCTCACTATACTCTCTGGTATAGTGAGCGGGGTGTTGTGTGTCCCCTGCAACACCCTGCTCACTATACTGTACAGTGTAGTGAGCAGGGTGTTGCGGGGGACACCCTCGCAGCCCCCGTTTTATTTTATTTATTTGTTTTTTTTACTGTATACTATGGTCAGCAGGTTGCTGCGGGGGGCAGCCCCCGCAGTGTAATTTTTTTTTTTTGTTTAAATGCATGCCACCAAAGGTTCGAACTTTTGGTGTTCGAACCTTTGGTGTCATGCACTTAGACCTTTTTGTATAGGTCGAACTTTTTTTTCTCAGTAATTTCCACTGATACCGAGGGACTCAGGCAATCATGGAGTGGGAGGGAAAAGCCAGGTTTTAAGGGCTTTTCTGAAGGCAAGGTGGTCCTCTTGGAGGGAGAGCTCGAGGGGGATGGAATTCCAGATAGTCACTGCTTGGACCGAGAAGGAGATGCCTCCTAATCTGGTGGAGTTGAAAGGGGGAATCACCAGAAGTCAAGCAGTGACAGATCTCAGGGGTCTGTTTGGTTGGTAAAGCGACAGTTTCTGTTGGAGGAACTCTGGGCCTTTCTTCTGGATGGCTCGGTGGGTGATACACAGTGCTTTGAAAGTGGCCTGTTGTAATGTGCATCTCAGGTGAGGTGGTGACATCACTGTTGTATGGAATGTACTGATGTCAGAGCGTGTGGAGTGTTGGGGATGTTATGCTCTGAAAGCTCTTTCTAAGATTTACAGTTGAGAGTTATGCTGGATTGAAGGGACATGCCGATTTTGTTCCTGGCAACTAACATGCAATAAACCTACAAATATCTTACTTGCTGGTCCGGGTGTTACTTCAGGTACCAAGATATTACACTGGCGACGAGGATGGGATCCTGTCGAGGAGGGGACAGTGCGGAGCCAGGATACATCGCCCTCCATTGAGTTCATGTCCCATGAAGATGCCAGCAGGCTTTGATCCAGTGTTGTTTTACTGGGCTGCAGATACCGTTTCAGCAGGCCGGGTGGTGCTGATATGAGGAATTGAGTCGGCACACAAGTCGGTGTGTGGTGCTGGGCGGCTCTGGTTGAGTGCACCAGCAGAGAGGACCCAAGCAGGCCGGGCGGTGCTGTGGGTTTTGGCAGTTTTGTGCCCCGGCTCTGGACAGGTCTGTGCTCATCCTGGTCTCCATTGCGCGTAAAGGAGTGTCTTACCAGGTGCCGCTTAAGTGAGGGAGAAGGCGGCGCATGACAGGGCACTGAACTGGGTCCTGTGGGTGATCAGGCACTTAGCGCGGTCAAGGATGGTCGGCAGCCGGTAGGTGTCCGGCGTAGCACGCTACAGCCGGCGTGCTAATATGGCGAGCCGGTGCCTGGTTTATGGGGCGCCTGACCGCAGGCTTCTGGAGAGTCTTCAGGAGTCGGATTCGCCATGTGCCTACCAGCAGGAGGCTGCACCTAAGTGCTGGCCGTGGTGGAGGGCGTTGGGGTGTGTATTCCCCGGCGTCATGGACTCCGCCGAGCTTGCTGCCATCGACGAGGGGCGGAGATGTAGCCTCAGCAGCGATGCAAAGGGAATGATGACATTGCCCTTCAGATGTCATGCGTTCCAGCGTCAGCTGCTGGAACGCGGAACTCAATTGCGTTCAGAACTCGAACGTTCTGTGTGTGTGGACTGCGCAGCAGAGGAAGTTTCGGAGCATACTGCTATCAAGGCGTGCAGTGAGTTGTGCAGTCTCAAGTTTCCGTTATCGGAACAGAGATCTGCCGGTAGGCGGGCGCACCGGTCTAAACCCTGTGGAAGCAGCAGTATGCATTTGTGAATTGTCTGGGCAGTATCGGATCCCAGTAATGGATCCCAGTAATGGTGTGTGTGGACAGCCCGGAGATTTCGTGGAGCAGATGTGTGGATTTTCCCTGGGGACTTGTCACAAGGAGATCATGGAGGTAGTGTGTTCTTTGAAATCAGTGGACATAACTTTGGAAGACTCATGTTTTGGTTTCGTCAGCTGTGCGACATGAGGAGGACTACGCGTTGCTGCGTGGGACACTTGGACAGCAGAAGTCATGTTCAGGCCAGTTTGTATGGTGTCTAGTGTTTATGTTGTGGCCTGTTTCATATGTGTGAGTCCTGTGGGCCGGTGTGCGTGAGTATGTGTACGTTTATGTTGTGGCCCTGTGGTATTTTACAGAAATGTTTTCAGATGATATGCTATCCGTTGATGAATGCATCTCTTGGTTAACCTGTTTATTCTTGCAGGTGTGTTTAGTTGGGTGTTGGGACTCGTGGTTTGCGGGTGCATTTGAGATTTAAAATTGTACCTTATGTTTTTAATTGCGGGTACATTAAAACTAACATGTATTTTTCCTTACAGGTGGGGCATGATTGGTCTTTGACCTGGACTCGCGGGTGAGGTGAACTAAGGGGTTGGTCCCCATAAGGACTTGCGAGTGTGTGACTTGGGAAAATGTTCCACATTATTGTAACTTCCATCACTTGGTGAAATCTTAAGAGACTTTTAATTTTAGTAATGATATTGGCTTTTGTTGTCAGTGTGTCTCTGTTTTCATTGTGATGGCAGTGAGTATGGGTGTAGAGTGTGTGCAGTCGGCATGGGGTCTGGGGCCCCATGTGGTGAGAGTAGGTGTTGCTGCAAAGGCAGCCGGACTGGACTAGGGGTCAGTAGTTGTAAGAGTAGGTGTTACTGCAAAGACAGCCGGACTGGTATGGGTCCGTAGTGGTGACGTGGGTGTATTGCTGCATGTGCAGTTTGGCTGGACTATGGGTCCTGCGGTGTAGTGTTGGTAGGCTGTGGTGGAGCAGTTAGGCTGGACATGGGGTCCTTTAGGGGAGAGTTGTGGTGCTGTGGTTATGCAGTTGGCAGGGACGAGGGGTCCCCGGTGGCAGTGTGGTGCTGCAGTGATGCAGTTGGCAGGGACTAGGGGTCCCCAGGGGTAGTGTTGGTGTGCTGCAGGGTTTCAGTCTGGCTGGACTAGGGGCCCTAAGTGTGTGGTGTACTGTCAATGGCAGTTGGTTGGGACGTTATTATCGCATTGTTGTGGTTAAGGTGGGTGTTTTTGCGCTATCTTGTAGGATTGGGTTTTCTTAGGTGTTCTTGTTGTGTTGGGGTGCTCTGTTGGGTGATGTTGTGGACTGATGTTGGGATGGTGTGCTTGTTGTTGCTCTTGGTGAGCTGGGATCGTGCCTGGGGGTGGCAGCCCTGGTGCCCTAGGGTGCAGACTAGGATGGAAGTTGTTTGTGCACAGAGGGTTAGGTTTGTTAGGTAGTGTACTGTTGAGGAACGCTGGGTTGTGGCAGGTCGTAGGTTCCAAAGGGCAGCTTGGAACCGGTGGTAGTGCTTAGTTTATTATTTTTGTTTCTCGAGGGTATTTCCAGTTCTGTTTTATGGGATGAGTTAGCCCTTTTTAGACTGCGTTGGGTTCATCATTATTGTGTTTTGAGAGGAAGGAGTGGAATTGGAGTTTGATTTGGGTGTGTTCTGGAGTTGGAGTTGGGGTGGTGTCTCGGCGGACATGGGTTGGTTTTGGTTGTCCAATTGGTCGGTGGCACAGTTAGAGATTGTATTCTTGGGGTGCCATGTAGGTTTTGTTTGTCTCATGGTTTCGTGGTTAAGCTAATTTCCCTAGTGTCATAAAACTGAATGTGTTGAGGGTGATGCGAGCTCCAGGTGACAAGTTTTCTTGTCGTCAGTGGAGTATGGTTAGTTGGTGCATTACGTGCTGGCCACACGCATATGTAGGGGATTGTGTCAGTGATGGTTTTAGTGGAATTCCTCCTTGTTCAAGAAATGAAAGGAGAGAGAGGTGTTGTAATGTGTATCTCAGGTGAGGTGGTGACATCACTGTTGTATGGAATGTAGTGATGTCAGAGTATGTGGAGTGTTGGGGATGTTATGCTCTGAAAGCTGGTTCTAAGATTTACAGTTGAGAGCTATGCTGGATTGAAGGGATATGCCGATTTTGTTCCTGGCAACTAACATACAATAAACCTACAAATATCTTACCTGCTGGTCCGGGTGTTACTTCAGGGACCAAGATATTACACGGCCCCTTGGCAGATGGGGAGCCAGCTGGAGTAAGAAGGGGCACCTAGGTAGAGGGAGTTGGCATAGTCTAGCCAGGAGAGGGTGATGGCCATGATGGCAAAGACACTTTGAGGGAAGGAGAGGTAAGGGAAGATACACCTTAGGATGCAGTGGTGGTAATGGCAGGAACTGAAAACAGTGTTCATGTGACGAGAGAGAGAGAGTAAGGTCCGAAGTGAGGGTGCATCCTAGATTCTTTACCGCAGGTGAGGCTGTGGGCGGGGGGCCCAGGGAGGGAGGCTACAGGGTGGATTGTAGGAGGAGAATAGTCTTGCTGCATATCAGAATTTTGGTATGCATAAGGAGGTGGTCAGTCGTCATCCAATAGTCAATTTGTATTGAGGCCGGAGGCAAGGTCAGGGAGAGGGGAGGAGTTGGGAATTTTAAAAATGATCTGAGTTTCGTCCGCGTATTTGTACAGGTAAGGTTCTGGGAGCGCATGAGTGCCAGGAGGGTGCTAAAGTAGATGTTAAAGAGGGGGGGGGGCTCCTTGAGAGACCCACTGAGAGACTGGGAGGGAAGCTTGAGAGAAGAGGCAGGGTGGGGATTTGGGAGCTGTTGGAGAGGAAAGACGAGATCCATTTTATGGCCAAGTAGCTGATACCGAGGAAGTGTAATCGATCTGTGAGGGTGGAGGGGTCGATGGTATCAAATGCTGCTTAGAGGTCGAGGAGGATGAGGACAGCACACCCTTCCGAGTATGCAGTTCTTTTCATGTCATCCCAGATAGAGACAAGGGAGGGTTCAGTTCCATGAAAAGTTCTGAAGTCAGATTGGGTGGGGTCTAGGAGGCTGTGGGATTTTGTGTAGCAGGAGAGTTGGGAATAAGCTGTGCGATTCAGTTGTTTGGCGATCAAACGGTTGTTTGAGATTGTGTGGTAGTTTGAGAGGGTCAAGGGAGGGATTTTTGAATAGGGTTTGACATGAGTGGTTTTGAGAGCTGATGGGAAGGTGCCTGAAGACAGAGAGCGATTGATTTTTTTTTATCTGGCATAGGAACATGCGCAGGTGGAGCATAGGGTGTTTTTTATGAGGGAGGGGTGGGGGGCAGGGATCTGGTGGGAGATGGGGAGGAGGAGGAGGGTGAACGGGTAAGGGGAGGGTGGGTGGGAAGGGAAACATGCTAGCTTTGAGCGGAGAGAGGTTTCATATTTTGTGGAGATGGTCTGAAATGCATTGCAGAGCTGGTGGGAGTGGAGAGAGGGAGGGGAAGAGCAGAGGGGGGTTCTCGAATTCCGCAATGATCATATGCATCTCTTTGCTGGGGTTTAGAGGGTTATGATATGATATGATGTAGTATTTATAACGCGCCTGTACACAAGTGTTTCTAGATGCAGCAAGACAAGGAGGGGGGGGGCAAAGGGAGGACAAAATAAGGATCTTACTATGCATTGTGTCATTCAGATTGTGCAAGTGCGGGGAAGAGGGAAGGTGAGAAGTGCCAGAAGGGAGGTGAAGGGGGAAGTGCAGTTAACTCACAAGCACAGCCAGCGGGTTGCTCATAAGTGCAGAGAGAAGGGACTGTAGGGTTGAAGATACAGACCCTTAAGGGATGGGGAGCCTGGAGGCAGTGCTAGGGCAACTGGACATGCAGGAGCCTGGGCCCGGGTTTAGAGGATGACCAGTGCGCGGAGCAGTCAGGTGCATTAGCAGGGGGGGGAAGAGAGAAAACAGAAGCGAAAAGGACGGTCTTGAGTTGCTTCTGGAACCAGAGGAGGTTCTGCTCAAGTTTGAGAGAGGCAGGGAGGCTGTTCCAGAGAGAGGCCCCAGGCGAGGAGATAGATCTGCCCCCAACTCTCTGCTTGCAGAAACGTCTGACCCTCAGAGAGTTGGAAGTGGATGAGCGGAGAGCTCGAGAAGGAAGATCCTTTGGAAGATAAAGTTGGAGGTAGAGCGGTCCCAGTCCCCAGAAAGCCTTGTGGATAATGCAGAGGGTCTTGAACTTGATCCTTGCCTCCACAGGGAGCCAGTGAAGAAATTTCAGAGCTGGAAAGATAGGATCCCTGGGCTTGAGGCCAAGGACAAGTCTTGCAGTCCTGTTCTGGATAGGTTGTAAAGGTCAAAGAGTAGAGGCAGGAAGATTTAGAAAGAGGCTGTTGCAGTAGTCCACCGTTGGAGATACGTGATCCGTAGAAGGATCATTTGGCTTTTCTAATTTCCTCCTTATAGGCACTGAATTGCCTGGATAGGGTGACTTTATTGAGGACGGATGCATCAGACTGCCACTTAAGTTTCAGGCGGTGGTTGAGGGTTTTGTGGGATTTAAGGAAGGGAGTGAACCTCTTTGGGAAGCGGCCTGCTCTGTAGGAGGGGAATCTGAGGGGACTTGGGGGGAGGAGGCTTTGGTGAGCCATCAGTCGAAGCATTCGAAAGAAGGGGTCCCACCTGAGGTGGCGAGGGTGTGTAGGAGGTGAGCAGGGAATTGGTTAGGTCAGGGGAGATGATGACCTTGCTCCAGAGGAGGTCAGGGGGGAGACAGTTGGACAATGGCGGCAGCAGTGGGGATTTCGGTGGGCAGAGGGGAGAGGTGGAGAGCCAGGAGCAGAAAATGGTGGAGTGTTCTATCCATGTTAGTGGTTGTGTTGAAGTTGAGGAAATTAGGTAATGAAGCTGGATATGGGATCCAGTGTATGACCAGCTGTGTGGGTTGGACCAGTTCGGTCATGTTGAGGGCTTGTAGGTTTTCGGTGAGCAGGTGGGTCATGGGGTTTGAAGGGGAGTCAAAGCCGGTGTTGAGCTCTCCTTGCAGGGTTAGAGATCAGGATGGCAGCTAGTGAGCCGTTGAGGTTGTCTGAGAAGAGTTTGTTGTATCGAGGAGGTCTATAGATGAGTAGGAAGCTGTGGAATTGGAATTTAACAAGCATAGATACACTGTCTGCATCGCAGGGAAGACTCCCAGTGTGTATGACTAGTAGATGTGGTTTGTGGAGTATGGCAATCCTTGTGCTCTGGCGGAGCGGTTGTGCATGATGAGGATGTATCCTGGTGGGAAGGCTTTGTGTGCGGTAGGTAAGTAGTCATCAGTGAACCATGTTTCAGTAATGAAGAGGATGTCTGAGTTTTCAGAGGAGTTAAAGCCAAAGATAATGTAATTGTTTTTGGCGACGTATCTGGCATTAATGAAAATGCAGCAGAGGAGGTGGGGCGAGGGTGTCAGAGGAGGGGTGACTGGGTGGCAAGGGGCATGAGGAGGAGGAAGATTGCTAATGTGAGGATGTTAGGCAGAATTATATGCAGCACCCTTTGGGAACACTACACACAATTAAGACTACAAGTGACAGTACACATTCACCTTTGGTACAAGCCTGTACTACACAGTTAAAGTGGTAGTAATGGCTGAGCAGCCAGACTTATCTCGAGAGTAAGTGAGCAGTATCAAATAGTTACACAAAGGACAGAAATTACTATGGTTCAGGCAAACACTGACTCAAGGTCTTCAAGTAAAAGAATATACATTTATTTACTCTTCAGTTGTATAACATTTCACTATCATAAAGCAGTTTAAAAATCACACTCTTAATACACCACACCACTTCCCATAAATTCCAGACAAGTTAAGCTCACAAAATGAAGTGGTAGCAAAATGGCACTCCAGCAATTTAACAAGGGAGGGAAAAACAAAATGAATAGAAATTGAACCACACCAACAGGTAAGTACTCGGGGCAATTGAGCAAGAGGAACTACAGTGATAGAATCAGGTAGAAAAGGCTTAGGGCCAAAGTCAATGCGTCAAACGTATTTTGCTCAAGATCACATGGTTCAGGGTAGTTTGTTGTAAAGTTCGTGCCACGGTTTCCAGATGAGGTTGGTTGGTAGAAAAATTAGTTCAAAGAGAAGAGAAGGACAAGCCTTCGGATTTGAGAAAGATTTCAAACACTTTACCACGTCTGAACGAAACGAACAACCGGATTTTCACAGTACCTTAAAACGGAGAAGAAGCTGTAGCTGAGGCGGACGTTCCTGGTAGTTCCTGCAGGCGCACAGTTCCTGAAGCGACTGTTGGACTGACAAGAAGTAGGAAGACTGGATGGTCCTGCACTACCCAGGGAATAAACCAGCAGCAGGGCGAAACAACAAATAAAAGGTGCGCTCCTTAAAACCCAAGCAGGGTCCGACCTTTCCTGGCGATCCGGCCCACTGTAGCTCTGTACAGCGAATTCGACCAGAGGAGGGGTCCTGGCTTGCAGTGTTTGGGCGAACTGGTTGGTCCCACCAGCTCAATGGAAGACGTTTCCTGGAGGATCTTCTCTGTCGTTGGATTCTGAAGATTCAGACCTGCAGCAGGGTTTCACTGGGTAGTTCAGTCGTTGTAGGGGTCCTCTTCCATCAGCCCCTCGTTGGTTCTTTCGTTCCAGTGGCGACTCTGCCTTTCCAGTCCCAGAGACCTGCTTTTTATGCAGTTTTCCCCCTTTCATACAGCCTGGCAGTCAATCACACAGCAGGGTGGCTGTCCTGGCAAGGACAGTCACCCAGCCAATCAAACAGGAGTGTGACTTGGGTTACCAAGGGAACCAATGGTAGGGGTCCTAAGACCCCTCCCTCACATCCTGCCTATCCAGACTTTCAGGCGCCTTAATGAGGGCTTCTGTGCAGAATCCCGCGAAAAGACGGCAAACAAAGGGACCAAACCTGTTTTGGCGCGCAGAGTAAAACACGAGAAAGACTTTAGCAAAAAGAAATGGCGAATAAACCCAGCCGGAGCCGAAATCAAATATATCTGGTCAAGCGGCTTTATGTTTGAGGCTAATATAATAGCCTAAAACAATACCATGGTTATATAAAATAACTGCGCTATGAAAAATAGGGTAGTTATCACTGCCACCAGCCAAGTCTTGATGAAAAGGGAGTGAAACAGTGATCCAAGAGAAACAGACAAAAAGGGATAAGAATTAACCCTTTCCAATACTCCATGTAAGATGGGTTGTACTGGGTCTGTGATTTAAAGAGACTACATAAAGTTAATGGCAACTTTGCATGTTTCTGGGAGACAGTAGTCAGTCCCAGAAAAATGGAGTCATGGGGAAGTCTAAAAGACAACCCTGTGTCACTGCACTGAGGGTGCTGTGTAACACACACAAAAATGATGCTCATGGAGTAGGTGAGGCTCCAGAGCCCAAGATCACACAAATGGTAAAAACACACACAGCAAAACACATGTAAAAGTGGGAAAAAGGCTCACACTCTTACCAGGTAAAATAAATTAAACCCTAGAAATCCAGCAAAGCTGCTGAGGGACTCATTAGGTAAGGGAAATCAGCCATTTATGAGAATTCTCCCTAACAGAGGATCATGGGGAAGATGGAGGGACTGGGGGAAATGAGGAGGGGCGGGAGAGGATCAGAGTTTGGAAGGAAGGGGGAGTTACTGAGTGTGTGAGGTGGAGTGGGGGGAAGAATGCACAAGCAGGTGGGTTAGGTGCAGAGATATGGGAGAGAGAGGGGAGAGTAGTGCTTGGAGAATAGGGAAGGAAGCGGCTGCGAGTTTTCTCTGTTCACTCTCAGTGCGGCTTGACGTGTGTCTGTGAGCTTCTGTGGTCCTTTTCTTTAACCAGAAGTGCTGGAGTTCTGTGTTGATGAGAAAGAGTGGTGGACCGGAGCTGGTGATTGAGCCGGTGAATGAGACCCGACCCGCGTAACACCTGAGGCTGCGGACACCTTGGAGTTGCTGGACACTGCCTGTTTCGTTTAGGGCAGCAGGCAGTGATAAGGCTCATTGTGTTGTGGAGGGTAAGCGGTGGGCAAGTGGCTACAAAAGCCTTTATTCAGAGGCAGCGTCTCTGTCGAGTGAATCTCTTGCGGCACTCCGGGTCAGGCTTGGTCGGTGTTGTGCCTTTCCTGCTGTGCTCGCGAGCCTTCGAGCCGCCTGAGCCGCTCGATTTGTTGTTACAGCTGAGCTGCCTTGAATTGCGCCGCGCTCAGACTGATTTTCTGTGTTTTATTTTTTAACCATATGAATTCATTTTTTTTTTACCTTTTCTGGCCTCTTCTGGCTGTTGTGCTCATGCGGTGACTGTTGGCATTTTGCCTTTGAGCCGCTCAAGCGCATCTTCAATCTTCAATTGTGACAACTGCACCAAGCTCAAACTGTTTGCAATGAACAATTGTTGTGTTTGCACGACCACTGTTGCCGCTCACTCTTGAATTTACCAAGTGCACCCAAGCAAGTCCCCTCAAGTCCCGCTTTGCTGCAGAGCTGCGGCGCTGAGGCTGGGAAATCTTGCTAAAAACTATACAATTGTCTTACTTGATAGCTTTTAGGGTGTTTGAACTTCCTTGCCCTAGCTTATCCAAACCAAGCCTAGTTTTCAACATTGTTGTTTTATGATTGCTTCATTTAATAGCTAAAGTAGGTGCTTAACAAGTTGCTTGAGAGGACTCTATTTATGCAACCGTATACCTTAAAATCAACTATGCCTAGTACAGTCCCCCAAATAGGCACCCCGCTACGTCCTATCTCGAGCAAAATAAAAGACAAATCACAGAGAGTGTCTTCTTGTACATCTATAACACTCATGCCTCGAGTTAAAAATCGAGTGAAAACTCCAACCTCGAGCAAGGATATCGGACAGTTTTGCCCTCCATTGAAAATCATGGCTCAGGATTTTACTCCACTTGACTTAGTCTGATTCCCACCCTGTTACAACAATGAATCAGGAGGATTTCCAAGACTCAACAAACTATGCCACCCAAGCCATCACCCCATTAGTACGCCTGTCTGCACCGCCTAAACAAACCTTAATAAATCAAGGAGAATTAGAAAAGTCAATAAATATGACAGCTAAAGGGTCTATGGACACTTCTCCAACGCAATCTAGCGCCTCTCAGAGTGCGCCTACAAATCACGAAGCGATACAAAATCACGAGGCCCTCCCAGTCTCTGATGATACAATGTTGCAAGCAATTAAGATCGCCGAAAAAGACAAACCATCTCGACCACAGTTAGACCAAATTGAGGAAATCTCAGACACTAAAGACAATCAAGAAGTTTTTTTGGAAATTTCAATACATGCAAGTACTCGAGGGAAAAATTCATCTCCCCATTCTGCATCACCGGATTACCGCCAACGATGTTCAATGGACTCGTCCATCTCTCTAGCAGCCTCATATATTCTACCTACTCCTAGACATCGAGCTTCCTCTCGAGAAAAAGTGACATCTTCAAACTCTGGCCTAATTGAAATTACTTTGGTGACGGTAAACTCAACAATTCAAAGTCTACTCAAACTTTTTCAGTCGCTCGAATCAAAAATGTATACTCAATCCGAAAAGATTGATCAAATTACAACATGGATGAAAACACGCCCTCATCAGAAATTGTTGCCTTTACAACATGCTTCGGCCGAAAAAGAAATTACCAGGGTGACTCCAAATGTCTCAATACCATCAGCCCTTTCAATCAATACAGCACAAACCTTACCTTCATTTGAACACATCATCCGCCCTATTGAATCTGATATTCCAAGAACAGCTGACCACAACTCTTCGTGGATAACTGTGGATAATAACCCAATAATTGAAAAGCGACAAGAAAATAGGGTAGCCTATGACGTTTTTAATAAGCGCCCTCGCGCTAAAGGCAAGGCAAAGCACCTTATGACCAAAACCTATCAACCAAGCAATAAAATAGCGAAAGTCAACAATCTGACATCTTGTCCTATTCAATTGATTTAACCAAAACCACGAAATCTCCTTGTAAACAAACTAAGGTGGTTGGTGAATTGCTTGAAAATCAACTTCCAATAACACAAATTGAAAACCCAGTCTGTCCTCCTATGAATCATTCACCATTGAACCAACTTTTCATTGCTTTGGATGACAATGTTCTTGACTCTTTCCATCATGTAACTTCCCAGGGTCCATGCGCTAAGTCCAAAAACGCAGTAGATCGTGTGCCTCAACTGGCCATTGTACGGCAAGCATCTAATCCAAAAGATCCGACTCACAATGATGCCATTAAAGCAGCGGTTGATGCATATCTCTCACAACGTGCCATCAAAACAAATGTGGTGGCTCCTGTAAATGAGTCTGGTCTACAAGCACCAATTGAAATCGCTCAAAATCCTAAAGCAAGTGAAATCCAGCCTAAATTGAACCAACAGGTGAACTTGGATCAACCGAGACAAGTGACCTTTGCAAACTCTCCACAAGCAATCCCTAAGGAAGGAAAGCAATCATGTGCGATGAACAAACAAAATGAGATCATAAAGACAGCTATTGAAGCATACTTTACGCAACATAATCTAGTGCCAACTCCTAACACTCAACTAAGAAACACAAATTAAGTGCCTCACATTCAAATAGCAATGTTTTGACCAATGACTTCGCGCTATGGCAAAGGACTCCCAGCTCTGCAAAAAACCCTCCGCATAAAAACCAACACATGACAGAGGGCTCTAACATTAAGCACCAGAAACCAGATGCCAAAATAAAAAATGGCTTTTCCAATTATCATACGCTCATACTGAAATGCCGAGCAGTGCCACATCAACAATATGATCTTTCAAGAGCAAGTGTTCTTAACATCTTCAATGACATTCCTGAACTAGAATATCTGACATCAGCGGATATCGACCAAGTAGAATTCATTTGTGATGTGAATTTATCCATAGTTCGATTATGGATGAAATCTGGTCTGGTGCTGAATACGTTATGGCGAGCAAAGATGGTACTATTCAAAATGGGGTTTCTCCTGGCCCAAGATCCCGAAAGGAAGAACTATGAAACATCGTGTGAAACACAGAAGCCCCAAAACTGCTGCCTAACTGAATGTCAGTGCTCTTCCTGCTCTTTGGACCAAAAAATAACCAACGTACAGCATACTAACATCCAAACATAACCATCATTGCAGCAAGGCCCTTCTGAAAAGCAATTGAGTTCTCTTAGACTTATAAGTTGGAATACGAGGGGTCATAGCCATTTGCAATGGGATCAAAACAGTAAGCTCTCTGAGGCGGCTATAGTAATTCTACAGGAAACTTGGATGGCCACTCTTCCCTTATGGGACAACCATGACATAGTCTTCACCCCAGCAATATCGGCACAAAAGGGTCGTCCTATTAGGCCTCTTAGTAGCTGTTAAATCTAGCTCAGCCATCGAACTACTTCAATAGGCTAGTCCGAACAGCTATATGCAACTGGTCAAAATTACATTTGACGATCAGGCCCTAGCTGTAATTAATTTATATAGAAACCCAGCACCTATATCAGATGGCCTTTTCTATAGAGACTTGTCTATGCTATTTGAACTGATTGCGAAAACGAATGGAATTATATCTATCATTCTAGCTGGAGATCTCAATCTGGACTGCACTAAAACATCCAGTGGGAAGAAAACCCAAGAAGTAAATAAATGGAATAGCTACATGAGCCATCTCGGCATGCGAATGGCTAATGGCTCCCTGCCTGGTGATATTCCATCTCATTTCACCTGGCAGAGAGGTACATCAACCAGCACAATAGACTACATTTATTTATCAAATGCGCATTTTATGCAGTCAACACGTCTCAAAATAAAAACGCAATCTGCAAGCGATCACCATATGCAAATGCTAACTTGGCCCAGAATTGGTCCTGAGAATCAACAAAAGCTCTCGTGGATGCCCCAACATCTGAGTATAAACAACTCCAAGACACGTTTTAAGTGGACTCCAAAGTCTCTATCTGCATTCACCGCAACTTTGTGCGAAAAATGAATATCGTGTCAACCTCAATCCTATGTTGCTACTTTGTCAATGTTTAAAAATCTTTATATTCCTATTGGGAATAAACACAATCATGCATTTAACCAACATATGCAACAGGCAAAAAAAGTATATCGTCGAGAATTGCGAGCCACTAATGGTCTACCCTTGACCGAGAGGATCAAAGCTCGCAAGGTCATTAAATCTCGCTTCAGAACCTGGGCCAGATCCTACAAAGGTAAATTGTACCAAGAGTATGGTGAAGCTTTTTTAATGGCTACATCAAAAAAAATTTGGCGCAAATTTTGCAATTGTTAAATCTAAATACAACCCATAATCAACTTGTTTCACAAGCAAACAGCAAGTGGATTGCTCATTTTACAGCTCTATATGCAGATAAGTCCTTTGATTCATTCCACTATGAAATACAACCTATATCATCATGGAATTTGGAATGCTCGGAGGCCATTATAGAAGAACTTATATCAAAATCATCTTCTTCACGAACTGCAGGACCGGATGGACTCACTAATCAAATGCTAAAACAGCATCCTAAACATTGGGCTACCATATTTAACAATATATTTCAACGAATTCTCTTCACTAAGAAAATTCCAGACACATGGCGTACTTCACTCATAGTACCAATCTTTAAAAAGGGTGATCATGGAATTCCGTCAAACTATCGACCGATAGCTCTTTTGGATTCCCCCGGCAAAATCTTTAATCGACTGGTCCTAAGAGACATCAATAAATGGTCACAGTCATCCAATTCCCGTGATCAAAATCAAACGGGTTTTGTTCCAGGCCTTGGGACCTCAGTTAACTTAATGATAATTAATGCTTTAAAAGAACAAGCAAAAAATACAAATACATCACTGTTCTTTGCATTTATTGACTTAAACGCAGCATTTGACTCAAGAGTGACGCTAACTGAGAAATTGGTTAAACCCCAATGTCCCCAGGATCTGATTGATATCATCTACCTGTTGCACTCCTCAACCTCTATTCAGGTTCGTCTGACCTTTATGGGACTGCTGCCTACTGTAATAGGAACTGCAAGAGGATTGAAACAGGGCTGTATTCTGGCTTCGGCCCTGTTCAATTTTTTCATCCATGATGGTAGAAATATTTTCATCCATATTGCATCAGAGTCTCCAAAGATAAACACAATTGCAATACAAAAATTATGGTACGCCGATGATCTCGTTCTTATCTCTAAGACCCCTACAGGACTGCAAAAGCTACTATTAGTTCTCACTACTTACTTTGATGAAAATGAATTGTCAATGAATGTGAAAAAGTCACAAATTGTAGCATATACCCCTAAACCAACACGCAGAAATCAATTTGCATGGAGAGTTAAAGACATCACCTTGGATGTTGTTTCTCACTATAGATACCTGGGCCTACCATTTGAAGGTAATAATTCTGCCTCAGTGCACACACATATGTTACAAGATAAGTTAACATCAGCCATATCTCAAACCAAAATAATACTCTAAAAATATGGCAAATTCACCATCAATCCAGCGCTCTTCATTTGTCAACAAAACGTTTTCTCCTGTTTTGTTGTATGGGTTAGAATCAAGAGTAATAACTTCTACCCAATTCTTGAATAAACTAGAAGCCAAGTTCTGGAGACAGATTCTCAAAGTAACACAATCTACCCCTGGGTCATGTTTGAGATATGAGTTAGGTCTCATATCTTTAAGTGCGAAATATCATTGGAAACTATGTGCCCTCCTGCGTAAATGTCTTGTAAATACCAATGAATCATCAATTCTTGCAGTTCTAGCGCCCTACCTGTTTACATCAGACCATGTTTTCATCAAGAAATGGACTAGATCTGTTTACCAAGTCCTAACAATGGCAGATATTAATTTGGAAATGCTCATAATGAACCCAGTGAGAGCTAAAAAGAAAATCTTCCTTCAAGATTGAATCCTAACACGGTCAATGGGGTAAGTCACGGTGAGGGAGAGTGGAGTGGCATGGGTTCTGGTGGGTAGGATGGGGAATGAGAAGAGGGGTGCAATAGGTGGGCGAGATCTGCTGTTGTGTTTTGAGCAGGGTGATGGTGCCAGAGGTGTTGGAGTGAGAGTGGGAGGAGTTGAGGAGTGGGGGTCTGTGCTAGAGCTGCACGGGCTGTATTTAGAGATGGTAAGTTGGGATGAGGGGGGATGGAAAGAGCGGATGGCGGAGGTGGGTTTAAGGAGGGAGGGAAGGATGGGTAGAGGAAGGGTAGTAGAGGGGTGGCTTGGGAGGTTCTCTGGGGATGAACTGGGGAGGAAGGGATGTGCGGGGGGGCAGGGAGATGGGGAAGGCAGGTTACATGTGCGCCAAAGAGCCCATCTCATTTTAGAACTTTGGCTGGGCATGATTCTAATGCTAGAAACGGACTTTTCGCAAGTATGGAGAGGAACCTTGGTGATGAATCGAGTGGGCGGTACGCATAGATGCAAAACTGTGGTGTTAGAGAGCGCCTAGAAATCTATGTTCTAAGAGAAGAAGGGGAAGCACGGAGTGACTAAAGTGTAGATGGGGGTGGTGGAATAAAACGTCAAGCTGTTGAAATGAGCCGACTAATGTAGTAGAACTGAAATATCTAAATGTAGGGTTACTGTGATGACCATGTTAGATAGCAAATCAAAAGAGGTGATGGCTGGAAGAGCAATGCCAGAGGTTAAGATTAATTCGGAACCTTTCAGCCATCACCTCTTTTGTTTTCCTTTGTCTACCCGAGTGAGATGGGTATGGCAAAGACGTGGCTCCCATGCCGGCTGGGCATAGAGTCCCAAGCAACTTCTCACTGATGAGGCCCAACAAGGCAGAAAAATGTCTGGCGATGCTTGTGGTCTTGTGCAGAAGGGATGTGACAATGCAGTTTGGGCTGTACTATCCCTTTGGGGGGGGAGGGGCAAGACTGATTTGCATATGGTCTTTCCCCTTTGGTAATGGCTTGGCAGGTGAAGAACGATGGTCTGGAAGCTTGCCCAGAGCAATGCCAGAGGTTAAGATTAATTTGAAACCTTCAAGGCAAATTCATTCAAAAGACAGGGATGCCTAAATTCAAGATTAACCAGGAAACAGTGAGACTCAGATTCACAGTTAATTTGATGGAAGCAATGCCGAGGTGCAAAATCAGTTCAATAGACTGCAATCCCTAAACTTTAATTTAACTAAGTAGACCGCAATGCTCAGATTCAAGATTGATTTAATAGACAGGAATGCTCAGATGCAGAGTTAATGTGGTGGTAGTGATAGTCAGTTTCAAGATTAATTCATAGAAACACTGTTGATTAAAGAATTGTCTTGCTAGTGTCATGGATGGCTATAATAATTCCCAAAACTCCAGAAAACACTGTCCAAGAGTTTCTATTTAGTTTTTCAAGTTTTTGTTACATGTGAAAAGACAGCAGGTTGATCTGACTAAAGGTGTCCTGGACAGAGCCCTCAAACTCCCGAGTAGCGATCCGTAAACTCTACTGTCTTAGCTACCCCAAGCCTTGTCTATCTTGCTCCCTCAGGGACTTTCTACGGACTCGCTAATCTCCTGGTTCACCACAGTGTGATCAATGATGTTCAATATGGTTGCTCCCTGCCCCCTTACACACATTCTTTCTCTTTCAGCACTGATTTTATCCCCCTCTCACTCTTGTTTTCCCCTACTCTGTCTCTTTCTCCTCACCCCTCACTACCGACCTCTGATATTCCTACATCCTCTCTCCCTCCCTTTCTGTTCTATCAATCCCTTCTACTGCCAATCTCCCCTATTCACTCCTATCTCCTGCCCCTCTGGTCTTATTTACACCCTCCATTCCAGCCACATCTGTTCCACCTATCTTCTCTCTCTTTGACGATCTCCTTGACTCTCTCAAAAGCTCTGTGCAATCTTTCTCCAAATACTACTCTCACACTCTCCTATCTCTCACAACACTCCTTTCTATCACTCACTCTGTGACACACTGCCACAACCACAACTTCAACCTTTCACACTTGGTACCACTCCCTTTCACTTTCAATGCCTTGTTTGAACATGTATCCAACACCTCGACAGACTTCTCAGCACTCTGCTCAACCTTCCACTTTCCACCCAGTTTCTCAGGCCACAACCACACTTCCTGACCTGACCTGCACACCTTTCGAATGGATTGTGTCCTCCCACGTATTCCTCATTTTTTATATATGTTATCCTGCTTCAGCTGCTTTGGAATTTATTTTTAGGCAGAGGGTGCTGTGCATCGACTTGCTGTCCATCGAAGGCCTCCGTCTCAAGGATGGTCATCAAAGGCATATATAGCACGCCCAGTGCCTGTTGGCTTCAGTTCTGTTTTTCCGTGACAACCTTAGCTTCAAAGAAATACAGCGTGCTTCTTCATACACTTCATGACGAAATTCGTTATTATTTCGAGAGAGAATTGAGCTGTCTTTTTCGTCGACACCGACAACCTCAAACACCAGGTTAAAAAAAGTGGCACGATTGTGGGTCGATGATGTCTTTGACTGATCCCCATCATATCTGCTTGTGGTGCCTCAGAGCGGACCATAACACCTCGGACTGCTTCAAGTGCCAGTCCATGACTGGAAAAGCCTTGAAGGAAGGAAACAGGAAGTTGAAGGTAGGTCGAATCCCTAAATCTCCTTCCCCGGCCAAGAAACCTTCGACCGATGAGTCGAGAGGTGACTTTCCTCGGAGGAAGAACGCCAAGCGGTCAAGATCAAGGAGTGGCTCCCACCACTCTTCTTCGTCCTTGAAGTTGAAGGCACCGTAGATCGCCTTCGTCGCCTTCGTCACCTTCGTCATCGGACGCTTCCCCCGTTGGGGTTGTTTGCCCTACCCAAAAGTTCACTCAAGCCGAGCGGGAGGCCTTCAGAACAGAGATGCTCAAGATATTTGAATAACAAAAGCCTCAAATCCATGCTTCTACCACGCCTTTGAAAGAAGCTTGGAAGGAAAGGGCTCGATCCAATGGATCCGATGAAGTCTCATCGAATGATCAATCGAGCCGGAAGCATAAGTCGAGGGCCATCATTGCCAGCTGTGCCATAGACACTGAGCGTTCCAGTAAAATCTACGCGCCAATGAAGAACGTTTCGACGACTCTGCCAGCGTCGAACCCATTATTTGCAAAATCCCTCATTCCTGAGAAAACATATGTACCACTAACCAGAAAAGTCTATTTTTAGCCTCTTCTTCCATTTATGAAGAAAATTAGCAGACTAATGAAGAAGGCTCCCTTTGGCCTCCAATTTGGTATGCCAAATGTATCTGAGAATTTTATTGCTGAGGAGTCAAGGTTGAGGGACCTCTATGACAACCTACACACTGCAACTGGGGTGCATACCTCACTTGAGTGGAGTTTGGGAGACCAGAGGCTGGGGAACATGCGGATGCGTCCTAAAGACAATTTATGTCTATGGTAGTGGACTACTTGAGGTGGAGTAGGTCTCCATTGCCATTCGAACAAGATGATCTAACAGACATCTTAGATAAAGTTCCTCAGTCAGATCCCATATTACCATTTCATATTGCCTTACAGAAAAGGGTAGCAACGAATTGGGAGACACCAGACACCAATCCGGCTGAAAATAAAAACTTGACCAAGAAGTACTGCCCTTCCAGTAGTGACCCTGACTACCTGTCGAAACACCCCACTCCAGAGAGTCTACTCTACAGGCAGCTACTGCAACATCTAAGCAAGCGGCTTACCCTACCATCCCTCCAAGTAGGGACGACAAACGAGTAGATGGATGGGCAAGGAAGGTATTTTCCGCAGGGAGTAGGGCACTTAAATCTTCCAACTCCACATGTGCCCTCGTAAAGTTTACGTTCACTCTATAGGACTGCATTTCCATGGCAGCAGAGCACAATTCCGAAGGGGATGAAAGAGATGGGTTATTAGCCATAGTTAGAGACGGCAAAGAAGCCATGTGTGAGTCTCTTCAGTCAGGGTTGGATTCTACTGATAGCATAAGCAGAACCATGGCTACCAGCACAGTTAAGCGCAGGTTTGCGTGGTTGCAGAAGTCTGGTTTTGCACCGGATGTGCAGTCCAGACTTCTCAACATGCCCTTTGGCAGGTCTCACCTTTTTGGCAACAATGCTGACGAGAGTCTTGAGAAGTTGCAGACCCCGAAGGCGGCAGCCAAATATTTCCTCCCGCTATTAGGCAACCTCAGTCTTTTCGACCTAGTGGACAACCTTGGAGGGGTAGATCTCTTCGCTACTACTCCTCAGTTGGAAGGGCGAGAGCAATGGGCAGTCAAATGGGCCAAAGGAATTGTCCTTGTAGTGAACGTGAAAGGGGTGCAAAGCCAGCACAAGCAGGGGCTTCTTTACCATCTGCCACTGCATCAGCCTCCTCAAAATCTCTCTGAGCTCTTGAGTCACAGTTCACCAGTGGGGGGCAGACTGTCTCAGCATCTAGAAGAATAGCGAGACATTACTTCGGATGCTTGGGCCTTGGAAACTGTAGCCCACGGTTACTGCCTTTCTTTTATACAGCAACCTCAGAACAATCCACCGGGCAACCACTCTTTGAGGATTCCAGATCCACTTCTTGTGCAGGAGACTTTAACCCTGCTAGAGAAAGGTGCTATAGTACCAGTGCCTGTAGTGGAGAGGAACAAGGTGTTATTGGTGGATCAGAGGTCAGGTGGTACGCCTGGTTCATCCCCAAAAATTGCTACACCGAAAGTGATACATAAAGAAGGTTAGTGATTGGTTATGTGGTATTGTCGTCAGTGGCTAGCCCCTACTGTCCTGATTGGTCCATCAGCGAGCCCCAAGCCTGGGACCATCTTTGTTCCCAGCTCGCAATGTATCTGGTGCTGGCAACAATGTATGACTGTGTCAGTGAGAAACAATGGACAGGTTCTGCTTATGCCGTGAGAGTGCTCCTTTCCAAGTGCTGCCTGTGTATGGGTTGTTTCAACTGACTTTGTTGCAAGCATAGTCCTAGACGTGGGACAGCAGTGCTCCTTCAGTCTCCGGGGATTGGCATTATGTTAGTTCGGCCAGGTCACGTGTTGAGAGACTGTTGCTCAGGCAGAATTACGACGGTTTGATTTGTATTTTGCTTAGGATAGTCATGGCAGTGGCGGGTTTTACCTTGGCTTGGCGAGTGCGGAATGTGGATTGCAACATTGCGACCTTGGCTGAGATGGCTCCGGCCAAGGATTGTTCTGTGCTATCAGCATCTTGTAGCACTGAGGTCTCTGTGGGCCATCTATGGCCTGTCGGTTCTGTTTTGAGGCCTACCGTCCGAAGGGTAAAAAGGTGGGGACGGAGTGTGGTACTTAGTGTGGTCCCTTGTGCTTCCGCCTGTCGATAGGGTCCTGTCCACGGGGTTAGTAGCATGAAGCATCTGCAAGCATATACACAAACTCTTCCGACATCTTGCGTTTCTGCGATGCGATTGCTGGCCCATGTTGAAAATAATAAGGATGCACATGTGTGTGCAGTCCGCTAACTGTTAGCACTGGACATGTTCTTCGTGTAGATTGGTGTGTGAGTGATTGAGGTGCGGCGGCCCGTATGTTTCCTGTCTGAGGTGGCTATGTTGTCATGTCATTTCTAAAGATGGCAGCTTTAGCTTGCGTGGCGGTTAGTTGAGCTGGCCCATGTAATCATTTCCAGCTCCGTCTTGGTTCCCGTCGCGTATCTTGGGCGGGATGCGGCCTGGTTTCGCAGGTGGAGCCTGGTCGCGGTGTGCGTTGAAATTCGGGGCAGTGGACGGAGGTGCAGCCTCACGTGGCCGGTGGTTCTTTAGCCGTGACGTCATCTTCCAAATAGGCGGTGTGGCCTGAGGGAAGGGACACTCCCATTTCTTCTCCTCAACATGCTCCTAATTGCCCCGGTTTGGGCCAGGAGGACGTGGTACCCGGACCTTCTGGACATGTCCATCTGCCCTCCAATATGTCTTCCACAAAGAGAGGAACTTCTCTCGCTTCATTTCTGAAAGGCTTAGATACAAGGATTAGGACCTCACGGATGACGTAATGGAGATTTTACTTTAGGCCAGAAGGCCAGCAGCTAAGTCTTTGTACTGTTGCTGATGGAATAAATTCTGCAACTGGTTCAGAGAAAAGAATGTAGATCCTTCTCTATGTAAAACACTGGATGCCCTAGCCTTTCTACTTTCTTTTGCCAATCTGGTACTCCAGATTAGTACCATTAAAGGATATTTGGCAGCACTGTCCATCTTTAAGTGCTCGTCAGAGGAATGTTCATACTCCACTGGTAACACAATTGCTAAAAGGGCTCACTAATGTGTTCCCGCCATCTCCTTTCCAGGTTCCAGTTTGGGACCTTTAATATGCTTCTAAAATTCCTAATGTGTGCACCTTTTGAACCGTTACATTCATGTACCTTAAGGTTGTTAACCTTTAAGACCATTCTATTGGTAGCACTAATATCAGCCCGTAGAGTGAGCGAGTTTCAGGCATATTCTTCGTCCAAGCCACCCTTTACTATCTTCCACAAGGATAGGGTTGTTCTAAGGGTTAAACCTTCATTTTTACCAAAAATCCTTTCTGATTTCCACATAGGACAAAGCATAGTTTTGCCTTGTTTCTATACCATCCCCATCCTAGCAAGGAGGAGGAGAGATTACATAGGTTGGACCCTCGTAGAGCTTTAAGCTTTTATGTATGTAGAATGTCAAAACTCCCTATTGATGACCAGCTGTTCATTGGCAATACGGGCCACAAATTGGGTCAGGCTGTCTCTAAGCAGACCTTGTCCAGATGGATCATTCTGGCCATTTCAGAATGCTAGAGGTTGGCAGGGAAGGATCCTTCGAAAGGTTTAAGGGCCCATTCCACCAGATGCATGGCTACCTCTACATCCCTGCAAAGGGGCGTCCCAATAAAAAATATTTGTGAAGTGGCAATGTGGTTTGCTATCCACCCGTTCACAAAGCATTTCTGCATGGAATCTTGCCTTAGTCAGGATGGTAGCTTTGGTAAAGCAGTCCTGCACTCGGTTTATGAAAACAATTAAAATTCAAATTCTACTCCCTCCACCAAATCTAATACTGCTTTGGGAGTCTATCAAAGATGATGAATACGTGGGAGGACAATCCATTAGAAGAACAAGTTACTTACCTATGAAACATTCTTTCGACTGGATGTTCCTCCCATGTATTCCACATCGCCCTCCCAGCCTACCCCACAGTAGAATTTCCCATGCTATTACAGCTTTTGTTCCTTCAAGGCTGAGTACGGTCATTCCCGTGCTTTTGCAGGTTTTTCTCCGGCAAAGGGGAAAAAGGGAACTGAAGCCAACGGGCACTGCGCGTGCTATATATGTCTTCCATGACATCATCCCCGAGATAGAGGCCTTCGAGGAACATCGAATCGACGCACAGCGCCCTCTGCCGAAAATGTTTTCCGAAGCAGCTGAAGCTGGATAATATACATCAAAGATGAGGAATACATGGGAGGAACATCCAGTCGAAAGAACGTTACTGGGGGTAAGTAACTTGTTCTTCTCTCTTTCTTGTGAATGTGGGCCTTTTAAACACTGTGATCTCTTGGTTCTCTAGATCCACCTCCTCACATTGGTTCCTTGCTTCACCTGACCGTTGGGCCCATTCTAGTTCTAGGCTTTACTCCTTTCCCGGGATAACAGGGTACACAGTTTCAAAAGTCCCTCTTGCACATTCCCCCTTTTAACTCATGGGTGTTCGTGTAGACTTGGAAGCCCGGGAAGGTTGGCGTTCGCCATCCTTCTGCCTTGGCAGGGTACAGTTTGTGCTGGTACGCTGGAAATTGATGTGAAGAGGAGCTTCTTGGTTGGTGTCTTTCCCTACCTGCTCATTATGTTTGTTTGCCCCTGTGATGGATTCTGCAGCTAGCAGTCCTGTAAAGGGATATGAAGATCCCTGTCCAATAAATAGACTGGGAGGTATTGCATTTTTGACAGCTGTACCATCTGTAGCAAACAAGGAACACTCAGGGGAGTCAGTGAATGGGCTCCCCCAGCACCCTCACTCTGCCTCTGGAGTAGGAACAACTCTGACAAACACCCTGGTAGGCTCCCTACCACATGTAAGGAGGGATCCCTTTTGCCCCTTGACAGGCCAATCCCCTGACCCTGTCACGCTTGTCATCTCTGGTCTTTGAAAGATAGATGTGTCTCTTATATGCACTTAATGCTAGCATTTTAATGTAATACATGCTTTAAGACAGTACATATTTTTATGGGGGGTTATTTACCTTTGTATGTAATATAGTAGGGACCTCATTTAAATAGCATCCATCTACGTTTGGGATGCAGAGACATGGGGCCTCATTAGGAGTTTGGAGGTAACCATGGTGCTATTAGCGCCATGGCTGCCTCCAAATCCTTACCGACTCCGCCCTGGTGAATGGAGCTATTACCGCCCCATTCCAAGGTTGGCGGAGGCGGTAATTCCCCATTCACCAGGGCCCTTCCCCATTCCCATTTGAGCCCCCATAGGGCTCAATGGGAATGGGGAAGGCGCTAATAACGGTACCGCAAACTGCGGTACCGTTATTAGCACCAAAGTCCCTTTGCGGGTCCCGTCCTTAACGCCTGGTAAAACCAGGCGTTAAGGCAGGACCCGCAAAGGGAACTCGTAATAGGGCTGTAAGGGATTACCGGTGCCCTTACCGGTACCAGTAATCCCTTACCGCCCGGGTCGTAATGAGGCCCATGGTATCGTTAAGTCTTTTTAGGTGCTTGTTCCCCTATAGGTATCATGACGCTGTCTGGAAAAGAAGAGAAGAAAGGATAGTGAGTCAGAGATCGCAAATGTACAGATGACTAGCGGCAAAAGAGGAAGTTTTTGAGAGCATGACAAAATGAGACAAATTTATCAACTTTACAAATGAATACTCTTCCAAAATGTTGGAGCTAAGACTGAGAAGGAACTATATCCTATTCTAGCTCTATGAAATTAAATTGCAGAGCCACTAAGAGTTGTTGACTGGTGGAACAAAGGGATTGTGTTGGGGTGTAACTGGTCAAATTAGCTCTCTTGAAACTAGGTGCCATGCAGTGAAAGGCTGCTCCTGTGTCATGTTCAGCCTCTATTGTTCCCCTTTCATACTCCTGCTTACCTCTAGTTCTCTGCTTCGTTCAACACCATGCCATGTCTCCTCGAAGCTCCCTCAGCTGAAAGAAAGGGGTCTTTGCGAGAGCTCCAATTTCGCGGTGGGAGTCTTAGTTTTGTTTAAGTCCCTGCATGCTTACACACTAAGTTAAGCAAGTGACTAGCACCCAGCAATTTTGCTTGAGGTGCAGATAGTGTTAATGGCTGCAGGGGGGGATTTAGAGGGAAATGTAGGGCTTACTAGGCCGGCAATTGACCTGGGACCTTGGCGCAGGCCCTCACTATCATTCATATGCATTAGAAGGATCGGCAGATAGTAAGAACATTTGACAGTGTCCCTCTCAGTTTCATACTGTGACTTGAGCAGGCCTTTCCCACTGCAGCTCTTTCAAGCGTGCTCCATTGCAGCACAGCTGCAAACTCTGGTACCTCTGCTAGCTACAAGTTTAAAACTACATGTGCACCATTTTAGCAACACTAAAGAATCCCTTTTCCTGAATGAATTTGGCTTTATTTATTTTAATTATTTATTGTGCATTTGTTAGGGGCTTGTACAGTAAGTCAATTCTGTTTCAAAGCGCCCACAGTGCAGCAGGGAGGGAACATGGGATTGAAAAACAACGAATACAGTGGAAGATAAAGACGAGCCTACTATGCCTTGTGAGTATTCAGAACGTGTAAGTGCAGTGAGAAGAGGGGAAGTGGAGGGTTGGGTAAGTGCTGGAATGTCTGTGCTGGTGCATTGTAAGGTAAGTGCTATATGGCCTGGGGCTGCATTGGGTAGATAAGTGCAAGCCCACAGGATTGAGGTTGTGGGTGCTGAGGCAAGTGCTGAGAGGTAGACAGATGCTCGGGCGATTGGGTGTGGGAGGACAGGTCCCAGAGGGATACATAAGGGCCCTGGCTACCAATCAAAGAGACTGTCAGATCAGCAGAGGAGGGACGAAGGGAAGGGGGTGGTGAAGAGGAAAGTCTAGAGGAGCTTCCAGGATTTGCAGAAGTCCTGCTCAAGACGGAGAGGGAGTGGGAGGTTGTTCCATAAGAGGTAGCCAGATGAAGAAAGTGATCATCCTCCCTCCCTCTGTTTAGCGAACACTTTACACACAGAGTTGGTGCCAGAGGACAGCAGAGGTCGAGAGGGAGAGTATTTAGTAAAAGAAAGTTGCAGATAGCGTGGTCCCAGGCCCCAGATACCCTTGTGGATGATGCAGAGGGATTCAAATTTAATCTGTGCCGCAACCGGGAGCCAGTGAAGAGTTTTTAGGGCAGGAGAGATGTAGCCCCTGCGCTTAAGGACAAGGATAAGTCTTGCTGGCCTTTTCTGGATTAGTTGAAGGGGTCGTAAAGTGGAAGAAGGTAGATTCAGGAGAACGCTATTGGAGTAGTCAAGCCTAGAAAGAACCAGGGCTCGAGTAACATTGAACTTCTGTGGGGAAAGAAAGCAAAGGGAGAATTCCTTTGAGAAGGAAGAGTTGAAAGTGGGACTTCTTAGCAATGTCCTGAGTGTGATGGAGGAAGGAGATAGAGTAGTCGAAGATGACTCCATGGTTTCTGGCTTCGAAGGAGGAGCAGGTGGAGAGCCCATAGAGGATGGCCAGAGTGAGGGGAAAAAAGAGGGAGCAGGGGTCCCTATGGGAATGATCTCAGTCTTGCTGGCTTTGTGGCAGAGATCGTTGCAAGTACACCAGGACTGGATGGCAGATATGCAGTCAGGGATGATGCAAGAGGGTCAGCAGGGAGTTTGAAAAAAAGTTGTTTGTCATCTGAGTAGTACTGGAAGTTGGAGGAGAAGGAGGAAATGGGGAGTGCTATCTGAGCAACGTAAGTGTTGAAGCGCCAGGGGGAGAAGTTTGAGCCCTTGGGGACTGGAATGAACTCATGGTGGCAACAGTAAAGACAGACACAAGTGATCGCAGTTCAAGGGTGTTTATTGAACTTTATAATGGGTGAGATAAAAACCTAATCAGAATTTAAATCTAAGACGGGAGCAAGCTACCACCATCAAATAATAATAAGGCAGTCCTAGTGGCTCCTTGTCAAAATAAAAAGGGCCTATACTAAAAGAAAAACTATTGCAAATCCTTAATTCTAAATTACAAAAAGAGTGTGGGATAATGTTCACCAGAAAAGAAAGAAGTGTTCACCAAATAAGTCAGGATGGTATGACTGGGTCTCCCTTCCCCTCATTTGAAGCATGGGATAAGGCGGTACTCTCGAGCATAACACACTCCTTGGCCTCGTCAGCACGATGTTCACAGTTCCACTTCAACAATACCAAAACCTTCAGAGGCTGTCTCTTTCCTGAAAAAGTCTCTTGCCTTAGAAGGAGTGCCGATTCAAAGTAACAAACGAACAAAGGTTCTCTCAATGATCTTGCACCTTGGGCAATTGCTCTTTGCCTCTAGGACCTCCCTCCGCCGGGCTCGGGTCCTCCTTGCAATTCAGGCTTCCCTCTGTTGGGTTCACTGTGGCCTTTCAATTACAGATTACAATTTTCTAGAGTCGCAATGTCCTTTTGAACAACTGCTTCCTAAGTACAACCCTTGTCTGGGTTTACTCTTGTCAGACGCACAGTGCAACTTAGTTTGTCACTGTGCGGGATTCACTTTCGTTAGCTCTCCCCTTGGCATCCCTCAGTCGGGTTTCAACACAGTTTGCTCTCCTTTTCCTCAATTATTTCAACTTGGGCCTCCCTTTGTCGGGTTCACTCTGGCCTTTCTTTAACACAGTTTATGTATTTTTAACACAGTTAATGTCTGTCACGATCCAGGCCAATCCCAAGGCTCAAGGAAGGACCTGGACCGATAAACTGACTGCCTGGCGCAGGCACTGGCTTTTTACCTCTGTAGCCCCATCCAAGATGGCCTCCGGGGTTGGACTAGTCAACGTTATCCAACATGGCCTCTAGAGGGCCATTGTACAGGTTCCATGGTGGTCTAGTGTGCTGGGTGGGCCCAGGGCTATATAAACCCCGCCCTGGGCCACACCCAGTGCTTAGCATTTTCTCCGGCTGCCAGCGTGACGCTTGCCTGCTTTGAGTTCCTTTGTTCTGCACTACGGGTCAAGATACCGGAAAATCCTGCTGTGCACTACGGGTCAAGATCGGCTCTACGTATCACAAGACCAGCTTTACACTACACAGAAACCTGGAGAAGCTACACAACGTGAGACAAGATCCTTAGCAATACGTACCTGCACGCGTGCTGATCGCGGACCTCTGCTGGCACTAAATCTTCGTTATCCGTTGGATTCTGCAGCGCCTCTGCTTACCGTGCACCGCGTACCTGAAAAGACACAAGATACAAGGGTAAGCCGAGTCTAGTCAGTGTTCTCTACCCGCCCACTACCTGCTCATCACTTACCTGGGTAGCTGAGTCTGAAGACATCGCTGTGAGTAACCACACCCACCTTCTTGGCATACCGCACCTGGGGAAGAAAGCAAAAGAGTGTTAAAAACTTGAACATTGAACTGTTAACTTGAACATTGCACTGTTCTAACAGAGAGTTCCTATATTTACATAAGGGAAAAGCAAGGTGGTTAAGGCGTGTCGCAGCAGGTCTGGGCATTCCAATCACTCCAGTGAAGTAACTGGCTATCCACCTACCTCAGTGAAGGAACTATGGAGCAAACAAGGACAAGTTAAGGACTGGGAGTTAATCCATCAAACTGAATACTATGCAAGTCCAGTGAGGAAACTGGGTAGCATCAACAAACCAGTGACACTGCAACTGGGAAGACATTTGGTGCAAGACACCAGGGGGCACAACTCAGAAAACTCCAGGCCTTCCAGACCACTCCTGCTTCTCTGACCACTGGGTTATTAAGCCTGCAGTGAGCAGAGGGGAGGGAGTGTTTTGGGCAACTTCGGGAGGCGTTCACAGACCGGACCTGCACTCGCCATCAAACCGGACCAGGCACTTCTGCAAGGCTCAGAGGTAAGCGTTACAATGTCTTAGACGTTCTCATCCTAAAGCAGGGGTTTCCTACTCCCAGTTTTCTCCTGCATCCCGTCACCTTTCCTCCACACTGTATGGACGTTCCTCGCTAGGGAATGGAGACGGAACCTTTTCCACCAGAAAAATCATCTTCGCCTTCAAATTTAGATGCGTGTGGGGGCGTGGCCTGGGAGCATGTGCTCCCACGACTCCGGCGACCGGCGCCACTCCCAGTTCTCTTTTCCACGTCGACGAGAACGGACCGCTTTCACCAACGCTTCTGCGTTAGGCCTCCGGACTTGTAATTCCATGCGCTCTTCCCCAGACAAGTATTCTTGTCTTCTTTTTTCTATTCCAATATTAGGTACTGCTCTGTCCTCTGGCGCTACGCTCCTCCCCAGCGCATGTCGACGACGGTGAGCTTCAGCAGGTGCCCAGCCTGTGAGGGTCTCTTTACAATGTCCGACCCCCACGCCCTCTGCCTCCGGTGCCTTGGCCCCGACCACAGCAGGAACTGCTGTAATGCGTACAACGCCCTGACTCCACGCGTGCTCAAGAATCAACTAGCCAAGTGACGGGAGCTCTTCAGAAGATTGCCTCCAGAGGACCTTAAAGCATTTGTGAAACGCAACACCAGGCCCAAGGTAGGTGAACTGTTCTCCTCTGCTCCTCTGCACCTCTGCCACCCAGCAAAAATGATTTCTTCCCAGGGAGTCGCCCGAGCGGGCGGGATCTCTTAGGTCCTAAAACCAGCAAGAACACTGAGGCTACTCCAGCTACACAGAGGGGTTGCAAGATCCTACCAGTGCTACTGCTGGACCTATGTCTGAGGGGGCACCTGCACGCAGCAATACCGGCACTATGCCTGGGGGCACTCCGCCTACCAGGCCTCGACCTGAGGTGCAGGGAAGGCCGCAAACAACACTGCTCAGCGTACTGGTGGAGGTCAGTCCCAGCTCAGCAATTTCCACGACGCAGGCACGTGGCACGGAGCAAAACAAAATGGCTGCTGGGCCAGACAAAATGGCGGCTCAGCCGCCTTTTCCCTTCGGTGATCAGGCAGGGGAGCGAGCTTCCAGGTGGGATTGGACAACTCATGTCACTTGGTCCACATCCTATCCATCCACTTCGCAGGACAGATACACTTCGCCCAATGTAGCGAGACCGGGCACGCCCAGGACACAGCAGCCTCAGGGCCCTACCCCTATGCCTATATCATCAGACACACCTCTGGCTTGTGAAGATAGGTTCTTTGAGAAGTTCCTCACCCTCATGAGACTACTGCAGATGGGCACCATACTCAGGGACGTAATCAGGCACATGCTCCCTCTGTACAGCCGCAGGCACCCACAGACATACCGCCTCTGGGTCCAGCTCAGCCCCTGGCTCCCATGCCTGTACCAGTCATGGCAGCCTCGGCTCTGCCACTTCAGCAGCCTCTGGCACTGATCATCAGTACGCCACAGCTGCCTGCACCCAGCACTCCTCCGGCTCTGCAGGACACAACAGTGGACACAGGCGAGGAGGAAGTCCCGGACATCCCATCATCAGCCAAAGCTTTTCACAAACGACTGGCATGCCTGGCTGAGTACTAGGAATCCTGCAGCCCCAGGTGGAACAACCGGAGGCAGGGGTACTGATTGAAGTTCTCACGCTACGTCCTCCTACTAGAACTGGAATTCCACTTCAAAAGGATCCCAAAGCATTCGCCAAAAATGGTTGGCTCATGCCACACTCTACCCCGCCTACCAACATGCATCTCGATGCTAAGTACAGGCAAACGGAAGGGGACTCCCTCCTATTGTCAGCGCACCCCCAACCACACTGCTCAGTGATTACAGCGGAATCACTATACTCCAAGCCACAATCCTCCTCAGCTGCTTTGTCCTTCACACTCCTGGGCAAGGAGGAAAATCTTTTGGACGCTTTCAGGAAGAAAATCTATTCTAATGCCCCTCTCCACCTGCGCCAGGCCAACGCTGGCGCCTTGTTGGTGGCTGTCAACCAGAAGCTGTGGCAGGAAATTGCAGATTTCCTCCCTGAGCTCCCTACACACAGCCAGGCCCGCTTCAAGGCTGGGCTGGCGGAGGCCAAAATCGTGGCACAAGATATAATGGAGTCCACGGTGGCCCACATTGACACCTCAGGCCAAGCCATATGTATTACCAAACACATTAGAAGGATGGCTTGGCTCAAGGTAACAAACTTCTATCTAGATGTGCAGGGGCGCATACTAGACCTACCTTTCGAGGGGGCGACCTGTTCCATTCAACAACGGATGAGGAACTTGATAAGAAAAAGAATAGCTCACAGACCGTGAAATCTTTATCTATCCTTACTAAGTCCGCACCCAAGGCCTACAGCCAAATACACCAGCCCTCTACAAGGGTCGGTCCTTCTGAGGCTTCAGGGGCTTCCAGGGGAGATGGTCCAGACAACCGGACAGATCCCTTAGCCAGCACAGGCACTAACAGCACAAGGCGGCTAATAAGGGTTTTTTCCAGTCCCCCTTCTCAGCCCCAGCCTCAGCCTCAGAGGGCAAGAAGTTGTGTCAGGCCCACCTGTATCCACGAGTCTCCGGTGGCGGGGCAGGTTTGACCTTCACGTACACAAGTGGCAGACAAAGTTCTCAGACCCATGGATCCCCTCTGTGGTATCCACAGGTTTCCGGCTCCTGATTGCTCCTTCCTCCTGTCTGCGTCCGCAGATTGGTACAGCAACTCTGCTGGCGGAAATCCACTTGCTCGTAGCCAGCCAGGCAGTGGAGGAAGTCCCAACCTTCCAGCGGCGCCTGGGTTTCTATTCACAAATATTTGCCATACACAAATAGAATCAGCCTGGCCTGAGAGTTGTTAGACCTTTCCTCCTTTAGCCTTTCCCTTCCCCTCCAAAAGTTCAAGATTGTTACCCCAGCCTTTATGGCAGAGACATTGTGTGTGGGAGACTGGATGTGCTCCCTGGATCTGAAGGACGCCTACCTACATGTTCCGATATGGGAACTCACTCAGTCCTTCCTGAGGTTCAGGATCATGGGTTTTCACTTTCAATACAAGGTTCTACTCTTTGGACTCAATTCAGCCCCCAGGGTCTTTACAAGGCTATTGAACAGAGTGGCAGCCCTATTCATATCTGGATGACTGGCTAGTCAAGGCGAGATCTCCGGAAGCGGTCCAGCACACGGCCTCCGCCCTCAAGGATACACTATACCACCTGGGATTTTCTATCAATCTCAAAACATCACCGTTATTGCCTACGCAGAGTCTAACCTTCCTGGGCCTTATATGGGACACAAGGTCCGAGAGGATCTTCCCCTCTTCGGACAAGGTTGCAGTTACCAAGAGGGTCACTGGACATTTTGTCAGCAGAGCAGTGACCTTGGCATGGTAGTACCACCAACAGGGAGTCATGGCTGCATGTCTCCTTGCAGTGCCACATACGAGTCTCAAAATGTGGAGGCTGCAGCTACACTTTTCAGCCTCCTGGAACCAGGAGAAGGGATCTCCGGCGGAGCATGTCAGCATACCACAGCGTCTCCACCAGGATCTAGTCTGGTGGTGTACAGACAGCAATCTGCAGATAAGCAGGCCCTTCTGGGAGCAAGAACCTCAGGTCACAATTGTCACAGACTCATCCCTAGAGGGATGGGGGTGGGGCTATCCTTCACAGCCAGAGTGTCCATGGAGTAGGGTCATGTCAGGAGAAGCTGGCACACATCAACTGGCTTGAGATGATGGCCATCTGGCTTGCCCTCAAAGCCTTCCTCCCCATGATCAGCGGCAAGGCTATTCTCATTCAAACAGACAGCTCCACCTGCATGTGTTACATCAACAAGCAGGGTGGCACCAGGTCTCCTCCCCTCTGCAGAGTGTCGATCGACATTTGGGAGTGGGCTCTGGTGAACAACATGCACCTGTCGGCAATCCACCTCCCAGGGGAGTCCAACCTAGAGGCAGACAGGCTCAGCAAACTGGGCTCGGACAACTACGAATGGCAGTTGAACGAGAAGGTCCTTCAGGGGATCTTCACCAGGTGGGGTCATCCACGGGTGGACCTCTTCGCCACCAGTACCAACAGGAGGTGCCCCCAGTTCGCTTCCTGGCTGGGGCAAGGCAGAAGTTAGGCGATGCAGTGCAGATCCCATGGAACATCATGAACGCGTACGCTTTACCCCCACTCGCCTGGAGCACAGGGTCCTCTGCAGGATCAGGGAGTCGCGGGACCTTCGGATCATCCTGATAGCTTCATGTTGCGAGCTAGACCCTGGTTCTCGGAACTTCTCAGCCTGTCGGACCAGGCCCTGGTATATCTCCCGGTAGGTCCAGCAAGCCTACTCACTCAGCAAGGGGGCACAGTGATTCACCCCGCGCTGCAGACGTTAGCCCTTGCAACGTTGTTCCTAAACAGGTCACCCTGAAGCATCTGCACCTGTCACAGGCTGACCTGGCTTTCCTACAGGGAGCTAGGAGTGACGCCACCAGGAGCCAGTAAAAAAGCAAGTGGACCAGGTTCTGTCACTTGGCAGAACCATAGGGAATTGATCTATTGGCTTGCTTGTTGGACAACATTCGATCCTTCTCTACACACCTCGCACAGTCAGGGGTGCAGGTAGACACATGTTGCACGTATCTGCAGCCAGTGGGGCCTACAAGAATTCAGAGGAGGAAGTCTTTTCATCCTCTTATCCGGTGGTAAAGAGGCAACTGGCGAGTTTGACTAGACTGTATCCACCTATCAAGAAACCGCACCCTCTGTGGGACCTTAATGTGGTCCTGGGCACCCTGGCGCATAAATCATTTGAGCCTATGGCATCCGCGGACATTAGACTAGTTACCATTAAGACGCCCTGCTAGCAGACCTTACCTCGGCACGCCGGATCAGCGAAATCCAGGTGCTGGTGACTTCAGAGCCATACACTACATTTCACAAGGACAAGGTGGTGCTCAGAACACACCCCACATTTCTACCTAAGGTTGTTTCCTCTTTTCAGCTAAATGAGGATATAGTATTACCAACATTTTTCACTGACCCTAAGGATGAGACTCAGAGGGTATTTCACTGTCTGGATGTCAGACGTGTGCTAAGATTCTACCTGGACAGAACCAAGAGCTTCTGTAAATCAGACGCCCTCTTCATCACCTTTGGGGGATCAAAAAAAGTCTGTCAGGCCTCCAAGGCTTCCATAGCAAGGTGAATGGTTATGGCCTCAAGGAGGCGTATGAGGGGCAGCACAAACAATTGCCAGCTGTTAGGCAGAAACCTGTGCAGTTCCCGTAGGGACCACTGCAAAAGATTTAAGACTACAGGTGTTTTGCAGTAAACCCACTTGGTAGCAGTCTGTACCACACAGATTCACTTGGTAGCTGTGGCTGAGCAGTCAGACTTCCCTCAAGAAGAGTTAGGCAGTATGCAGAGTATACACAATAGGTACAGGGACACAGTAGTACAAACAAACACCGACCAGAGCTTTGGTGTAAAAGTATATAATTATTTGTTTAAAAACACACTTGTAGTTTACACTAGCAAAAACGAGGTAAGTAAATTCAACACACAGTCACTATCATATATATACAACCCTATTCACTTATTAGACAAGTCTTAGTGAGAAACACCACTTATTTTCAGACAGAGGTGAGCGCTTAACATAAGATGACACTCTAATAAGTTGTAAAGAAAGGGAGGGAAAAAGGCATAGTTAAGGAAGCACACAAGTTTCAATACTTTTACCAAGAACCACAGTAAGGCAGGATAGGCAGAGTTCTACTGGAGAGCAAGGAAGTCAATTGCAAGGCCCACTCTTGGAGAGAGCAAGCAGAAGGGGTCCAGGTTCACACAGTGGGTGAGGAAAGATGAAGGTTGTTGCACTGCCAGGGAAGAAACCAGCCCCGGAGTCCTCCGGTTAAAAGGTACTACCCTTCTCTTCGCGGTAGTGGTAAACCCGTGGTATTCCGGTTGCTGGGGTGCTTGGCACGGGCAAGGCGGCCACGAGATGCTCCAGGAAGGTGAAAAGAAGGCAAAACTGGTTATCCCCACCAGTCAAAGGAAGAGGACTCTCCGGACTGGAGATCTCCTCTGTCGTCGGGAAAAGTGGTGAGATGGTTCAGCAGGGCACCACCGGTGGTGTCGTCGTTGCAGGTCGGCTCAGCTTCTCCCTCCTCGGATTCTTAGGTCCTGTGGCGACTTCTGAAGTTCCAGTCCCCAGAGCCCTGCTTTTATGCAGCACACCCCCATTCAGTCAGCCTAGCAGTCAATCAAACATGCTAAGTGGTGAGCCGGCCGGCTCACCACTTGGGCCAATCACACAAGAGTGCGATTTAAGTTACCAAAGTAACTCAGTCCAGGGTGCCTAAACCCCCTCCCACACCCCCTGTGGTACCCAGACAGAGTGGCACCACTTTTGGAGGCTTCTGTGGAGAAGCCCGCCAAAAAGTGGAACAAAGGGCTCGTGTCATGATGCCCGCTCCCGGGGAGCCGGTTCAAGCCCGGCGTCCCCGAAAGCGGACATCCAGTCCCCAAGGAAGGACCCAGCAACCCCATATAGGGGCCCTTTGGACAGTGTCCTGGCGCCTACGGCGCCAGGCTCATAAAAGACATCAGTCCTGGCGCCATAGGCGCCAGGCTCATTATGGGAATGCTTGGGTGCACTTACCTGATGCAGACCATGCTGCAGGATCCCGGCCTCCTTGAGGCCTGAAAGGAACTACTTTACCTGTGGGACTCATTTACCATCCGGGCGTGGTCGGGGAAGGATACATACCTGATTGGAGGAAGGATACATACCTGGAACTTCCTCCAAGGCTATTTAAACCCCACCCGAACAGCCACACGTGCTTCGCGTTGTTCTGCATCTAGCAGCTGGACGCTCACCGTGTCTGCTCCTGCATCCTGACTTCTGCCACGCCTGCCAGCATCCTGGATCACCTGCAAAGGAAGAGAAGAAGAGAACAGAAGGAGGAAAAGTCCTTACCTGCTAAATCCGCATCCCGGAGACATCTCGCCGACAATCCTGAAAAGGAAGACTTTAATTTAAAAGCTCATCGCGTCCGGATTCGCAGTCACGCCCCAGCGCCTAGGGAGAAAAAGACCAGAACAAAAGGTGAGAGAGAGAAGGGAATAAGGAAAGCTAAATCTCCATGTTAAGACTTACCTGTTGATTCATTCCCTCTTCATTTTGGGTCCGCGCCGCATCCTGGCATTTCCGGACCCCGGCCCCTAAGGGGAAAGAGAGACATCAGCGTTAATGAGCGAATGAAAAGACATTACCAAAAAATGCTCATTAAAGACTTACCTGATTTCTACAAGGATTTCACCTCTCATCTCGGGTCGGTGCCTGTTCCCCAGCATTCCATACCCCGGCCCCTATGGGGAAAAAGACACTAGCATTAGTACATTAATTCATGGACACAAGGGGAACCTCTTATCAAAAAGCTTACCTGGAAGCCAAGCAAGTTTGGTTCTCACCAATCCGAAAATCCAGTGAAGTAACTGGATACCAACGCGCCCCTGCATCAGAAGCAGGATGGAGAGCTCGTCCTTCCAGACCCTAAGGTGAGACGCTACGAGAAATCACAGAAGGATTTCAAGGAGGGTGAGAAGGGAAAGTGGGAGGCCGATTGCATTACCCCGCAGACAGTTAATCCCCTATTTTCGCCTACAGAAGGATACTTCTGCGAGCCAGACAAGCCAGATTTGGGGGCCCGGTCCAGTCCGTCTTCCGAACCCTGCGCATCACCTTAGAAGATGTCACAGCAGCGCAAACCAGGCCAGCGCCTCCGTGGGAGTCGGGTGAGTGTAACAGCTCAACTTGGGTTGGAGTCACAGAAGAGAACACAAACGCCATTTTAAAATCGAGTTCTGCCAAAAAATACCAACGGGTGAATTAATATTAAATAAATAAACCGGCGGTATGTTCCAGGCTATAAGAATTATTATTAATTAAAGTTGGTAGCCTTGAACAATGGGAAAATCCCATAGAGATATATTCGCGGTCAGATATAAAAAGTAGTATCCACTGCCACCAGCCAAAACTCGATCAGGGGGAATGGAGACGTGCCCCCTCGAACAACAGACCCTGGGGCAATTGAATTGCCCCGACCAGTACGTCCACAATATGATGGTTTGTACTGGTTTCTGTTCATAATTTGGGATTAGCAAAGCCAATGGTGACTTTACATGCCCTGGGAGAAAGTAGTCAGTCCCAGGATATGGAGTCTATGTTGGGGGGTCGCTACAACACCCCTGGGTTACGGCACGGAGGGTGCTGTGTAACCCACATCAAAAAAATACATGAGACCCTATGGAGTAAAAGACCCCATAGCCCATAAACACATGGAAAGTTAAAGGAACACCTCAAATCATGTCTAAGAGTGGGAGCAAAAGAATCTCACTCTTAGCAGGAGAGAAAAAAATAAACCCCAAAAAATCCAGCAAAGCTGCTGGGGGACTCGATAGGTTTGGGAAATTACCCTTTTAGAGAATTCTCCCTAACACCACAAACACGCATGCCCACGCCATCAGAGATAAGGCAACGGCGGTAGCTATCCAAAGACACATTCTGTGGCAGGTGATCAGCAAGGCGGCTACGTGGCCCTCGGCCTTCTGCAAGCTCTACTACCTGGCTACCAGCGCCAGGTCGGATGCAGTATTTGGCCAGGCTGTGTTGAGGAACCTGTTTTCTTAAGAGGGGCAACTCTCCACCCGAGCTACATTCAGTTGTTATCGGCCATAAAGTATCGAGGAAAGTGGACGGGACGTAGGAGTAATTATAAGTTACTCACTGTAGTGACTAACGTACTCCTAGTCCATAGTCCCCTTTCCTCCATACGTTCCAAGTCCTCCCCCCAAATAGAACTTGTGTCATTAGGCAATGTTAATATTGTTGATGCGTCAAAGGGGTCTGAGGAGTGGTGCCGGTGTGCAGATTCTTGGGGGCGCATGCTCCCAGGGCGGCACCCCCGGGCGCATCTAAATTTAAAGGGGAAGATGATTTTTCTGTTGAAAAAGGTTCAGTCTTCCATCCCTAGTGAGGGACGCCCATACATTATGCCGGAACGGGGACTATGAACTAGGAATACGTTAGTCACTACGGTGAGTAAGTTATTTCTTTCGGCACCCCTCCGTCTGGTTCACACTTGCCTTATTCCACAGTTCACAATCTTATCGGAAAGCGGGGTTCCTTTCCTCTAGCTTACCTCTGGCAACAGGTCAGAGACTTTCGATTGTACAAAGGATTTGATGTGACCTTTGTAGGACCACTTTGACGCCTCCTGTCACACTTTCCTAGGGCCTTCTGGTTCTTGTAGTTTCAAAAGCAGGTCCCGGTCAGAGTCTTTTCGAATGAGAGCCCACGTGGTGCCGGTCCCCTCTGCATTTGGACCTCAACTGGCTTTCTTTAAAGTTCAAACACACAGTCAAAATGTTGCTACTTGCAACCTTGGGCACAACACAGTTCGGTCTGCTATCAGGTTCTTCCGGCTCACCGGCTGTGCTGAACCCGTTGGCTTCTTTGATCACTGGAGTCAAGGATAGTACCATGGTAGCCAGCTTGCCTCTCCGCCTGCGTTATCAATGCAGGAGGCCCCTTACCATTGTCATTTGCTGCTTCGCATGCCAGTTGTATCTCCCGTTCTTCTAAGTTCCTTTTCGAAGGCTTTGCGGGTCTGAGTTGAGAAGGGCAAGGGCAAAAACCCCTTCTTCATCCTTCCAGGTCTCACCGCCTTTCTTCTCCTTTTGAGCTGCCGGTTTGGTGTAGCTGTCTCCTTGTGTGTTCAGCCTTGCTCCAAGTGTGCATTTGTGTTCCACCTTTTATCCCTGTGGGGAAATTAAAGGGCCATCCGGTCTGCATGATTATTGTCAATTGCCTGACTCTGCCTGACCCCTGGGTTGGGACATGTCATGCAAACAGTTTTAGTATTAGTCTGTTGTTTGTCACAGTGTAAGAAAGTGTTTGTGTTGGAAAAAAAGAGAGGTAGGGTTTCTAGATAACCTACGGGGTAGGATGGGGAAAAGGTGTCATAAGGAAAGGGGTGATTGGAAAGGTGAGGTTTGTAGGGTTGGCGAGATGAATAAGGGGGATTGTGGGAACGGTAGTGGTTAAAAAATTGGGAAATAACCAGAGGGCCGAGGATAAGAATAATTGATGAGTATTTGGGTCGAAACCAGGAAAATAGGGATTCTGGGAGATGCGGTTTCCGAATGCAACAGGGTTTGGGCTTCTAGGGGATGTATCAGATATGGAGGGGTTTTTGGATAAAGGAGATTCTGTGGGTTGAAGGGAGGTAGATGTAATCCGGCCTATAAAAGCCGCAGAGACCTCGTCGTCCTCTCCTTCCACGGTATAATACTGCGTCTCATCTGGGATATTCCCCTGAGCATAACCCTGAGTTCCCCTACCCAGGTGATCCTCTCTCGCTCGTTCGCCCCCTGGGTTGGGATCTGGGGGCGTCATCCCTTTCCTGGCCATCTGAATAAGTGATTCTCGAGGTCTACTTGGGAGAATACCCTCAGATTTATCACAGAACACCACAGGTGGAGAAGGAAGTAGGTTAGGAGAAGGTGCCCAAAGTGACTTGGGACAAACTGTCAGTTAGGAAGGAGGTAAGCCAGTCCAGTACCCGCTCCGAGATAACAAGGATATGGAGCTGTTTATGAGTATGAAATGGTTAACCGTATCGAAGGCAGAGGTGAAATCGAATAGGATAAGGACAGCTTGTGCGTTAAAGTCCAGAGATGCAAGCAGTTCTTCACAAGTGTTCTGAAGAGCAGTTTCAGTGCCTCTGGATGCTCGGAATCCAGATTGATGGTCGTGGAGACCACCAACAAGTTCAATGTGTGAGGTAAGTTGTGGAAAGGCCAGCTTCTCCAGCAGTTCCCCAAAGAAGGGGGTGATGGGAATAAAAGGGTAGTTGGCTGGACAAGTAGGGTCTGCTGAAGTTTCTTTCAAAGGGGGGCACGCAAGGCAGTGCTTGATGGAATAGGGGGGAAGATCCAGTGGCAAGAGTGCAGGGGCAAGAGAGCCAATGTTGTCCTTGATGGTTCTGGAGGAGCAAGGGGAAACCTGTTTGGAAGAGACTTTATGGAGCGGACAACTCTGGTGACTTCTTCAGGTGTGACAGGGGAGAAGGAGGAGAGAGATGAAGGCGGAGGGTGAGATGCAGTAGGAGGCAAGGGAGTGAGTGAGGGAGGGGTTGGGCGGGAGGGTGGCAAGGGTGCTCAGGATGTCCAATGTTTTAGTGGTAAAGTGTGTGGCCAGTGCATTGCAGAGGGCCTGGGGAGGAAGAGGGGAGGAGGAGACTGCGGAAGGGTTGGCTAGTTCCTTTCAGATTTTAAAGAGTTCAGCTGTGTTGTTGGATGCACCCGATAGCTGTTCCTGGATGTGGGCCCTTTTCTTGGCACAGATGGAGAGTCTGTATTGCCTTTGGAGCAGGCGGCTGGCCAGTTTGTCAGAGGGTGAGCCTGAGGTTTGCCACTTCCGTTCCACAGCTCTGCACTTGCGTTTCAGGGCTGCAAGTTCAGAGTTATACGAGGTGTTACGTTTGGAAGCGGGTTTCAGGCGGATCCTCATGACTGGGGCAAGAATGTCAGGGTTGTTGGCAATGGCCAAATGGAGGTTGCTGAGAGCAGAGTCAGTGGTAGAGTCTGGGGGTGGAGAAGAGGGGGGGGCTGAAGGTGATGCGAATGCAGCAGCTGACATTCGTTTCATCGGGCGGATGTTCATGAATGAGGTTGGCAGGACTTTTGGAGGGGCCGTCAAAGGGCTGATAGGACCCAGGTGTGAGGAGTGAATGGTCTGACCAAGAAAGTGGAGTGACCAGAGGGGGGAGATGGAGAGAGAGGTCAGAATGGATGAGGGCATCCAGTGTGTGTCCAGCTGAGTGTGTTGTGCCAGAAGGGTGAATGGAGAGGGATAGTGATGTGCAGAGGTCAAGGAAGAGAGTGAATGATGTGACAGGGGTGTCAAATTGGATGTTGAAATCACCCATGAGGAGGAGATTAGGTGGTTGTAAGCAGGGAGGAACAGAAATCAGCCCATTAAGAGAGGAACGGGGGTGGGGGGGTAGTGCCTGGAGGCCTGTAGATTGTATCAATGGTCAGAGAGGAGGAGGGCGATATGACCAGTTTGCAGACCAGGCTCTCAAAGGAAGAGTAGAATTGGTTAGGTATGACAGAAGAAGGAACCCACTCAGGGAATATTAAGTTAACCCCACCACCAGCATGGTGAGGTTGTAACTTAGAAATTATCTTGAAGCCATCAGGGAGATGGGAGTCAGAAGCAGTGACTGAGCTGGCACTGAACCATGTCTCGGTAAAAGCAAGAATGTTGAGGTCAGTGTCTTCAAGAAGAAGGCAAATGTTGGCATAGTTTTTGTTGGCTGAGCGGGGGCGTTAAGATTAGCCAGATGTCTATTACAGAGTTTTTTGGTAGAACAAATATGATGTGCTCATTTGTACTCGTGACTACATCCTAGGTACAGAAACTAACTTGGAACGTTGTATTACTCCGAGTTCTGCTTTTTGCTGAGCTCCATTTATATCTTCACTATTTATATCTTTACTCTGCAGAACACTGTCATCACAGCACACTGGCATCACCAGTGTCACACCAGAAATGGTTGCCGGCCTTAAGTAGCCTGCTCACAAACACCACTGACAGTTGGCCATCCCCAATTGCCCAGTACTACATCAAGTATCTCTCTCCACACCCAGAACAATCGCATGATCCAGCATAATAAGCCACCCTGCACCCGCCTCGTTCATTGCTATGGCACAACCCTGTCATTATAGCTCATCCTTTGGTCCCATAAGCCTCATTGAGACATCCAAGTGCACACACTAACTGCAATCTAATCATTATGCTCTACTGGAGGCTGCCTGCAGAGCTTGCTCACTGGCTTAACCTAACTTCTATACCCTTGTCATTAGGTATGTTTACTTGCTTGCAAAGGTTGCAAAGTACCACGTCAGCCTTCACACAGGTAATTCCCATGTCTGCTTGCTTTGCAGGAGCCCATAGCACTTTACTTAATGCCACGTCTGCTCAGAAGGTGGACTCGTCTCAAGTGAACAGATTATTCAATGTCTTAGTGAGTTAAAATATTTCCGCCACAAAGTCCTCACTCATGGCTTCGGCAAAGCAATCTCGTTCTGGTGTTCAGGTGCCTTCCATATCTAGTCGGACACACTCCAGGCAGTTAATCTCTGTTTCTAGACATCATTAGACCTGCACAACCCTCTTGGCCTACAGCTTTCTATTTTTTTGCTTCCGCTTCTGTTCAGAAAACCGCATTCCCTGCTTCCTTCCTGCCTGAAGCGGCCTGCAGCTGTGCCAGTCACCACAGTAATCACCCCCTTGCTCATCTCACCTTGGCAAAATCTCTCTTACTGGACATTGAGTGATCTTGCTATTGCCTACATTTTTTGGTTCCTTAAAGACAGCAGTGCAGTTGAATTGCTAGTTTGAGGGATGATGTGCCTTTTATTTGGAGGTTGGAGAACAATACCATGCTTCATTCTTTCAGATATTGGTGCATCATGGGTTTATGTTGAAATACCTACAAAGGGTTATTTGTCGGTATTTGTTATAGCCCCTTTTCCCTGGATGACACTTGAAAACACTGCCACAGCACCAGATATGGAGCGGTTGGGCAAGATGCCCACACGAGTATATACTACCCGAGGCCCTTTAGATAAAAAACAATGTTTTGTTAAGTGCCTCCACCTGGGTATTTGGGCCAAACCAAGCAAAACTTCAATATTTATCTTAAGACATGCAGAACATGGGGCAGCAAACAGAACATCTCTTTGTAGTCTTTCAAGTAAAGCAAAGCAACATGTAGCAATACCTAAACACACATCCTTTTGATGAATGTACAAAGACTGGCATGCAGACTCGTAGCCAACCTCCCCCAACCTAACTCAGTTTTAGGTGTGGGCTGCAGATAACAAGATTTTATTTATCACTACAGACCACGAGGCAGGAAAGTCTATTTTCTGTTGTGGAAAAATGAAAATCCGGGGTCCAAAAATGTGCACACTTTCAAAAACCTCTATACTTTATTCCATGTACAGGAGATCCCCTAGTGGAACTGTTGCCCAGAGCTCCTGGACCCTTCAAGCAAGTGCCACAGTGCTCAAGGGTCTCCTCAAGAAGCACTGTGCGGCAACCACAAGTGCTTTGTTGCAGAGCTCCTTCACTTGACTCATCCGTTCTCCGTAGCTCCTCCATGCTAAGGGTCACAACCACTCTACTGGTGGTAGTCCCGCAGAGAAGCGGCGCCTCACGACTTCCTCTGCTCTGCGATCTCCATTACTGGCTGGACCACCAGTTGACTTTTGCTGGCTGACTCGTGGCTGTTCTCCACATATCGGTCTCTGCAGCAGGGACCTGTTAGCAGGCTGGCTTGGCCTCTCTTCATAGGCCTACTGCAACCAAGCACCAAGGGGGATGCTCACCACACAGCAGCACCTCTCTTCCCAAATCCAGAAACAGTCCGCAGATACAGCTCCCTGGTGCAGGTCCCTTTTTCTCCCTGCCAAGAAGGCACAGACGTGTTCCATTAGTCACAGATCCACGAAGGTACCCTGGCCTAGAACCTTCTATCTCTCTGCAGGAATGTTCCAAGTAGCATGTCTTAATGTATTGCATCACCCTTCATAAGAGTCAACGTATGACAGTCCCTCGGAAACTTGCTTTAAGTCCTGGCAAAGAGGAAGTGAGCACAGTGTAAAAAAACAGCTTGCTTTGATTGCGATTCTTTTAGCAAATATGTGAACACTTCTTTAAGGGTTTTTACATCTTCATCAGCCGACTGCAACCTTGCCACTCGCAACCAGAACCCATCGGGTGGTACAGAGCACATATACGTTAAATGCCTTCTTTAACCACGTTTCTCACGTGTATTTTAGAGACTGCCGAGTAGCATGGGGGTTACGTTATGATGAACAAATAATGCATATTTCTGTGACTTTATGTAATACATGTTTCTGTACAAATTAAAAAGGAAGGCCCATACCTTGCTTCCAAAATGCCTTATTTATATATGTTTGTTTATTTTGGTCTTAATTTCTTTTTCAATTAGGAGGGAAAGCAAGCTTCGCTGGCTGCAGATTTTTCCATCACTCAATTTAAACACATCGGCAGGTTATTGATGGTGCACGGTCGCAACAGTTATAAAAGATCAGCTGCACTGAGTCAGTTTGTCATCCATAGGGGCCTTATTATTTCCACTATGCAGGTAATGGAGCATTCCTGTGTGCAACTGCCAAATCATTACAGAATGTAATTGTTTAATATCTTGTCTCACTTTATTGGAAACCTCACAGAATTTGTAATTCAGAAATGCATATCTTAAGAATCCTTTTTGTGGCCAGCAGATCAATATGCAAATCTCATGTTACACTCAATGAGGGTGTCTTTTATGACGGAGGGTTGAACCTCTCCCTGTGCCCCTAACCCCTGCTGCGAGACCCCACATTGTGCTGGATGCTGCTATTTGCTGGTCCTGCTTTCGTGACCTTTAGTAAGTGAAGAATGTGCACAGGACAGTTTGTGCTTTCCTCCTTTTTTTTACTTCCTCGGTCAATAATTCCTTCCTCACCCCTGTCTTTCCTTCTTCTTTTAAACACGTGAACATCCTTCCAATTCTGAAAAGGCCTTCCTCAAACTCTTCACTTCTATCCAACTTTCACCCTGTATCTCTTCCCCCCTTACCCGTCTAAACTCTTGGAGCACCATTCTTATTTGCAAGTCCCTACTTTCATCACTTCCAACTCTTTGCTCCCCGTTTCCAATTTGGTGTTCGCCCACTCCATTCTACAGAATCTGCTCTTCTCTCTGTGTGTAATTGTTTACTATCCACTCTCTATGCACTCTTCTCTTTTAATACTTCCTGATCTGTCAGCAGCGTGTGACAATGTTGACCACTGTTAGGGAGAATTCTCTGTTTAGGCTGAATTTCCTAACCTAGTGAGTCCCCCAGCAGCTTTGCTGGATTTCTGGAGTTTATTTTTTTCTCCTGCCAAGAATGAGACTCTTTTTCTCTCACTCTTGGACATGATTTATGGTGTTCCTTTGAATGTTAATGTGTTTCATGGGCTATGGGGTCTTTTACTCCACAGGGTCTCATATGTTTTTCTTATGTGTGTTACACAGCACCCTCCGTGCAGTAACACAGGGGTGTCATAGTGACCCCACAACACAGACTCCATACCCTGGGACTGACTACTGTCTCCCAGGGCATGTAAAGTCACCATTGGCTTTGCTAGTCCCAAATTATGAACAGAAACCAGTATAAACCATCATATTGTGGACGTACTGGTCGGGGCAATTCGATTGCCCCGGGGTCTTTTGTTTGAGGGGGCACATCTCCGTCCCCCCGATCGAGTTTTGGCTGGTGGCAGTGGATACTACTTTTTATATTCGACCGCGAATATATCTCTAGGGGATGTTCCCATTGTTCGAGGCTACCAACTTTAATTATATAATTCTTATAGCCTCGAACATACCGCCGGTTTATTTATTTAATATTAATTCACCGGTTAGTATTTTCTGCCAGAACTCGGTTTTAAAATGGCGTTTGTGTTCGCCTCTGTAACTCCAAACCAAAGGTCGAGCCCTTTGTTCCACTTTTTGGCGTGCTTCTCCACAGAAGCCTCCAAAAGTGGTGCCACTCTGTCTGGGTACCACATGGGGTGTGGGATGGAGTTTAGGCACCCTCAACTGAGTTACCTTGGTAACTCAAGCCGCACTCTGGTGTGATTGGCCCAAGTGGTGAGCCGGCCGGCTCACCACTTAGCATGTTTGATTGACAGCTAGGCTGAGTGAATGGGGGTGTGCTGCATAAAAGCAGGGCTTTTGGGACTGGAACTTCAGAAGTCGCCACAGGACCTGAAAATCTGACGAGGGAGAAGCTGAGCCGACCTGCTACGATGACACCACCGGTGGAGCCCTGCTGAACCGACTCACCACTTCCCAACGACAGACAAGATCTCGCGGCTGGAGAGTCTTCTTCCCCTGACTGGTGGGCACAACCAGTTTACCTTCTTTTTCTCGCATCCCAGGACGTCTTGTGGTCGAATTGCCCGTGCCAAGCACCCCGGCAACCGGATAGCCACTTACCATTGGACCGCGAATAAAAGGACCGCTCCTTTTAATTGAGAACTCCGGGGCTGGTTTCTTCCCTGGCAGTGCAACGGACTCCTGCTTTCCTCCCCGACGAGATCCTCTCTTCCCCCGGACGAAGCACCGACTTGCACCCACTGCCAGGAACAACTGCCCCCGCTGGAGTATTCTCACCATTTTAAGGTACCGTGTCCACCAGGCCTCCCTTTCTAAAGATTGCTACAAGGTAATAATAATCCCTTAACCTTCTGGACTGGGCTGGCCGCCTTGACCACCTAACTGGTCCCTTTCTTTTTGGACCAACTCTTTCTGAACTTATTGCGAGACTTTTGGGCACTTTGAACCGTGTGACCTTGGACACATTTCGACCAGAGCCTTGTTAACTTTGACTTTACGGTTTTAACCTGCCTTCTTCTCCTACTGTGTTCTTCCGAAAGTGTTGGGATCTGTTTCTATCTTTGCTCTGCCTGTCTCTCCCTTTTAAACCGATTGATTAGAGTGCCATCTTCGTTAAGCGCTCACCGCTGTCTGAAAATAAGTGTTGCTTTACTTAAGACTTGTCTAACTAATCGTTGAAGGGAGTGTATATCTTTTAGTGACCGTGTTTTTGAACTTCTTGATATTAGTGCCAGTGTGTTTTATTAGATGTGTTTTTAAATAAATAATTATATCTCTTTTACACCAAGCTCTGGTCAGTGTTTGCTTGTTCTACTGTGTTCTTTTGACCTATTGTGAATTCTCTGTATACTGCCTAACTTTTCTTGAGGGAAGTCTGACTGCTCAGCCACAGCTACCAAGTGAATCTGTGTGGTACGGACTGCTACCAAGTGGGTTTACTGCCAAACACCTGTAGTCTTAAATCTTTTGCAGTGGTCCAGGAGGGAAATGCACAGGATTCTGCCTAACACTGGTGTACAGCGGTGGGATTTGTATTGAGTATACACTTTAGTGTGCTTCTTGAATACTTTAGGACAACTAACCACAAAGCTTAGCACTAAAAAAAGTTGATTTTCTAACTATGTCTTCTATGGAGAGTTATACCCTAGAATCATTGTCTGCCAAAACTGCTGATTGCTTAAAAGTATTGTGTAGACATAAGAATCTCTGTGAGAAGGGCAAGAAAATGGAATCTTAGAGAAAGATTTTTAGAAAACCAAAGTCTGTGTAGTACAGAGGAATCTACCCCCCCCAGCAAATGTAGAAAACAGTGATGGTATTGATCTGAATCAAAGTCTTGATAATGAGTCAGAAGAGGAAAGTGAACCTAATGAAGTTAGCCACTCTGAGCCTCTGTCTGCCTTACCTACTGTACCTACTGGGCCTATACCAGGTCCTACATGTAACCCTGCTTATTTTGAACTTGAAAAAATGAAGCTTGAATTAGAGTACAAACGTTTTATTGCTCAATCTGAACGAAACCAAGAGCTAGAGTTCAGAAGAATGAATGCCCAGGCTGAGCAGAAGCAAGCTGAGTTAAGACTCAGAGAAATAGAGCTTAATCATGAACTAGAAATGAAAAAAGTTGTCTGTGGAAAATGCTTCTCTCTCCTCTGGTTCCTCTAGGAGTTCCAGTCCCAAAAGACTCGGGATGCCTAAGGAATTAGTGGGTATGTATGAACCTAAGTTGGATGTGTTGGATTGGTTGTCTCTGTTTGAATATAATCATGGGCTCCAGAATATCACAGGAAATGACTTACTCACCTGGTTGTTCTCTAGGCTTCCCCCTGTTGCCACTAATGTGGTAATGGAGTTGGGGGAGGTGGATAAGAAGGATTATGAATGTGTGAAAATAGCCTTAATAGCTAGATTTGGGAAGACCCTTTCCCAGTACCTTAAGAGGTTTAGGACCCTCAAAAAGCATGATGGTACCCCTTGGGCTACCTGGGTGAGTGAAACTTTGAAAAACTTAGAGGGATGGATTAAGGGTTACAGGGTTAACACTTATGAAGGAATGAAGAATCTTGTAATGTTGGAGTCAATTTATGATGCCTGCTCTCCTGAGCTCAGACAGCACTTGGCTGATTCAAAGGAATTAGATTCCAGGAAGTTAGCTAAGGCTGCTAACTTGTGGCTTGCCAACAGGGCCACTCACAAGGATTATGGGGCTACTCGGAAAAAGGATGAGGGAAAACAGCCAAAAAAGTACTCCAAAGAGAATTCTAATAATTCCAATCCCAAAGAGGGCCCCAAACAGAACAATATGGGTAAACCACAAGGAAAACCAAATCAGAGTAGTGTACCCTCTGGTGGTAAACCAGAAGAAGGTCAGAACAAGCCACCATTCCAGAGAGCATTTGGTAAATGCTTTGTTTGTGGCTCTACTGACCATGTGAAAGGAGATCCCAGATGTAAGGGTAAACCTTCAGGGGTCCAGCTTGTCTCCTTAGCCTTCGCTCCAGAGGAGGAAGTACAAATGGCAAATGGAAACTTTCTATTGCTGGCTGATGAACCCATTGGAGTCTCAGCCAGTGTTTCTTTAGTGTCTCTGTGTCTGTGGGAACAACAGAACGTAGATGTCTATAATTCTATCCCAGATAATACTAAAGAGTATTATAAGGACAGTGTCCAGGTGAATGGTCAGGAGACTCCTGCCATTAGGGACACTGGGGCCAGCATAACTGTGGTGGACAAATCGTTTTTTCAGGCTGAGGATGTTGCTAAAGCACCCAAACGCCTCACCAAGATAGCTGGAGGGCCTGTGCAGATGCTTCCCCAACTACCAGTTCTCATCCAGTGTAATGACATAACAGTGAAGATACCTGTCAGCATACAAAGTGAGGTGCCAGGAAGGGTTCTGTTGGGTAATGACTTGAAAACTCTTGGAGTAGTGTCACATACCCCCAGACCTCCTAGTAAAAGGTTACAGGAGCTCACCAGACTTGCAAGGGAGAGAACCATGAGAGGTGCTCCCAAGGAGATGATGAAGAAAGAGATCACTCCTGCTCCACTGGAGATTTCAGCTGCTGTCTCTAAGAAACTAGAAGAAAAACAGAAACCTAAAACTTCTAAAAAGAACCCCACAGCCAGCACTCAAGTGCAGCCAACAAGGACTTCCCCTAGGTTGTCCAAAGTTGCACCAGTAGCTCCCCCTCCAGCTGAGGCTGAGAGGGAGGTACAATCCTGTGTGGTTGAAGTAGACTCTGAGGAAGAGGTAGTGGAAGGCCAGGAACTCATTGGAGATCTGGATCCTGTTGACCATCCTGAGCTGCAGTCTTAACTGGCAGAAGGTGGACCCAACAGGGCAGACTTCAGTAAGGGACAGAGAAAATGTCCAACTCTGGAAGGTCTTCGCCACCAGGCAGATGCTCAGGCTGAAGGGCAAGAGCCTGGGAAATATAGGTTACATTGGGAAGATGGCCTCTTCTACAGTGAACCCACAGAGTCTGCACCTGGGGACAACAAACGTCTTGTAGTACCCCAAGAGAACCGACCACAGTTCTTGCAGTTAGCCCATGAGATTCCTTTGGCTGGTCACTTGAGTTTCAAGAAGACTAAGGAAAGGCTCTCACTCTACTTTTATTGGCCAAAGATGGGGGCTGAAGTAGATAAGTACTGTAGGAGCTGCCACACCTGCCAGACTTCTGGTAAGGTTGGCTCCAAGAATGTGGCACCTTTAGTGCCTCTCCCTGTAGTTGGAGTCCCATTTGAGAGAGTAGGGATTGACATTGTTGGTCCCCTTGATCCTCCAACCTCCTTAGGCAACAGGTTTATACTTGTTGTAGTAGACCATGCTACTAGGTACCCTGAGGCAATTCCTATGAGGACTGTTACAGCTCTGGCTGTGGCTAAGGCCCTCCTTGGTATTTTTACCAGGGTTGGGTTTCCTAAGGAATTAATCTCTGACAGGGGGTCGAATTTTATGTCCCATTACATGAAAGCCATGTGGAAAACCTTCGGAGTTACTTACAAGTTCTCAACCGCATACCACCCTCAGACAAATGGGTTGGTTAAAGGTTCAACAGAACCATGAAGAGCATGATAGGTGCTTTAGAGGACCCCCTTAAAAGAAAGTGGGACCTTCTACTGCCATGACTTCTCTTTGCTTATAGAGAAGTCCCTCAGGAGGGAGTAGGTTATTCTCCGTTTGAACTTCTTTATGGTCATCCGGTCAGAGGTCCATTGGCCCTGATCAAGGAGGGCTTGGAGAGTGCTCCTTCCCCCAAACCAGTCAGAGTGACTGACTATGTGATAGGTCTCCGAAGGAGAATGTCGCACATGATGGCAGAAGCAAGTGACAACTTGAAAGCTGGACAAGCATTGGTAAAGCACTGGCATGATCAAAAGGCTAACATGGTTGAGTTTACTCAGGACCAGCTAGTTCTCGTTATTATTCCAACAAGGCAGAGGGCCTTGCAAGACAAAAGATTGGAACCTTCAAGGTTGTGGGTAAACTTGGAGAGGTCAACTATCTGGTGGACTTGGGCAATCACAAGGAGGCTCCAACAGTCTTCCACACCAACAGACTAAAAGCGTATGTCTCCAGACCTGATGTAGGAGCTTTGCTTCTAGCATCATCAGAGGAAGAAGAAGAGAGTGAAGCTCTTCCTGATCTCCTCAGAGGCTTACCTTTAGACGAAAAGATCGAAGGAGTAAATCTCTCTTCAAATCTGACACCTGAGCAACAGGAAGAGTGCAAATCTATGTTAAATCAGTTTGCCTCTCTGTTCTCACTTTCACCAGGCTTGACCCCTTGGGGACAGCATGACATACTCACTGGTGACTGTCTGCCAGTCAAAAGCAGAGGATATCGAATGTCAGAGAATGTAAGAACCCACATCAAAGGTGAGGTCAGCAAGATGCTTGATCTCAGGGTAATAGAGCCCTCTACTAGTCCATGGTCTAGCCCAGTTGTGTTAGTACCGAAGGCAGGATCTAAAGAACTTAGATTCTGTGTGGATTACATAGCTCTTAATGCAGTCACTAAGACTGATGCCCACCCTTTGCCAAGGACAGATGAGTTCTGGATAGACTTCGTGCAGCCAAGTTCCTCAGCACATTTGACTTGACGTCAGGCTATTGGCAAATAGCCCTGACAGACCATGCCAAGGAGAAAACTGCAGTTGGCTTATACCAGTTTAAGGTTATGCCTTTTGGATTGAAAAATGCACCTGCTACATTTCAAAGGATGGTAAACCAGGTTCTGAATGGGATGGAAGACTTCTGCATGGCATACTTGGATGACATAGCAGTGTTCAGCAATTCCTGGGAAGAACATGTGGACCACCTGAGATATGTTTTGCAGGCTCTTGGAAAGGCCAATCTGACCATAAAGGCAAGTAAATGTCAGATTGGACAGAGTAAAGTGGTCTACCTTGGACATGAGGTAGGAGGTGGAGAAATAAGGCCTTTGCCCAGTAAGATTGAAGCTGTGCAAAATTGGACAACACCTATTACTCAGACCCAGGTGAGAGCCTTCTTAGGCCTCACTGGGTACTACAGGAATTTCATAGAGAATTATGGGTCCATAGCTTCTCCACTGAATGTCATCTCCTCTCCTAAATTCCCTAAAAATGTTAGGTGGAATGAGGAATGCAATTAGGCCTTTGAAACCCTGAAAAAGGCTCTTTGCCAAGCCCCAGTACTCAGAGCTCCTGACTACCACTAAACTTTAATTGTGCAGACAGATGCTTCAAATGTAGGAATAGGTGCAGTCCTCAGTCAACTGGATGGGAAAGGTAGGGAGCACCCCATTTGCTTCATCAGCAGAAAACTGAAGGATCCTGAAACAAGGTGGGCAACCATTGAACAAGAGTGTTTTGCTATTGTGTGGGCTCTGAAGAAGTTTAGGCCATACTTGTATGGTTCTACTTTTGTCATTCAGACTGACCACCAACCCTTGAGATGGTTAATGCAAATGAAAGGGGAAAACCCAAAACTATTGAGATGGTCAATCTGCCTGCAAGGGTTTGATTTCACCATTGAGCACAGGTCAGGGTGTCACCACCAAAATGCTGATGGTCTCTCTAGGATGTATGTCATCGACTAGAGGTATGAGATTCATCCAGGAGTGGATTAAATCCTCCTGTCCCTTAGTCTGGGGGGTGGGGGCGAGTGTTAGGGAGAATTCTCTGTTTAGGCTGAATTTCCTAACCTAGTGAGTCCCCCAGCAGCTTTGCTGGATTTCTGGAGTTTGTTTTTTTTCTCCTGCCAAGAATGAGACTCTTTTTCTCTCACTATTGGACATGATTTATGGTGTTCCTTTGAATGTTAATGTGTTTCATGGGCTATGGGGTCTTTTACTCCATAGGGTCCCATATGTTTTTCTTATGTGTGCTACACAGCACCCTCCGTGCAGTAACACAGGGGTGTCATAGTGACCCCCCAACATAGACTCCATACTCTGGGACTGACTACTGTCTCCCAGGGCATGTAAAGTCACCATTGGCTTTGCTAGTCCCAAATTATGAACAGAAACCAGTACAAACCATCATATTGTGGACATACTGGTCGGGGCAATTCGATAGCCCCGGGGTCTGTTGTTCGAGGGGGCACGTCTCCATCCCCCCGATCGAGTTTTGGCTGGTGGCAGTGGATACTACTTTTTATATTCGACTGCTAATATATCTCTATGGGATTTTCCCATTGTTTGAGGCTACCAACTTTAATTATTTAATTCTTATAGCCTCGAACATACCGCTGGTTTATTTATTTAATATTAGTTCACCGGTTGGTATTTTCTGCCAGAACTCGGTTTTAAAATGACGTTTTTGTTCGCCTCTGTAACTCCAAAACAAAGGTCGAGCCCTTTGTTCCACTTTTTGGCGGGCTTCTCCACAGAAGCTTCCAAAAGTGGTGCCACTCTGTCTGGGTACCAGACAGGGTGTGGGAGGGGGTTTAGGCACCCTGGACTGATTTACCTTGGTAACTCAAGTCACACTCTGGCATGTTTGATTGACAGCTAGGCTGAGGGAATGGGGGTGTGCTGCATAAAAGCAGGGCTTTTGGGACTGGAACTTCAGAAGTCGCCACAGGACCTGAAAATCCTACGAGGGAGAAGCTGAACCGACCTGCTACGACGACACCACCGGTGGAGCCCTGCTGAACCGACTCACCACTTCCCAACGACAGAGAAGATCTCCCACATGGAGAGTCTTCTTCCTCTGACTGGTGGGCACAACCAGTTTACCTTCTTTTTCTTGCATCCCAGGACGTCTTGTGGTCGAATTGGTTGTGCAAAGCACCCCGGCAACCGGATATCCACTTACCATTGGACCGTGAATAAAAGGACCGCTCCTTTTAATTGAGAACTCTGCAGGCTGGTTTCTTCCCTGGCAGTGCAACGGACTCCTGCTTTCCTCCCCGGCGAGATCCTCTCTTCCCCCGGACGAAGCACCGACTTGCACCCGCTGCCAGGAACACCTGCCCCCGCTGGAGTATTCTCACCATTTTAAGGTACCGTGTCCGCCAGGCCTCCCTTTCTAAAGATTGCTACAAGGTAATAATAATCCCTTAAACTTCTGGACTGGGCTGGCCGCCTTGACCATCTAACTGGTCCCTTTCTTTTTGGTCCAACTCTTTCTGAACTTATTGCGAGACTTTTGGGCACTTTGAACCGTGTGACCTTGGACACATTTCGACCGGAGCCTCTTAAAGTGGGTCCGGCCTTGTTAACTTTGACTTTACGGTTTTAACCTGCCTTCTTCTCCTACTGTGTTCTTCCGAAAGTGTTGGGATCTGTTTCTATCTTTGCTCTGCCTTTCTCTCCCTTTTAAACCGATTGATTAGAGTGCCATCTTCGTTAAGCGCTCACCGCTGTCTGAAAATAAGTGTTGCTTTACTTAAGACTTGTCTAACTAATAGTTGAAGTTAGTGTATATCTTTTAGTGACCGTGTTTTTGAACTGCTTGATATTAGTGCCAGTGTGTTTTATTAGATGTGTTTTTAAATAAATAATTATATCTCTTCTACACCATGCTCTGGTCAGTGTTTGCTTGTTCTGCTGTGTTCTTTTGACCTATTGTGAATACTCTGTATACTGCCTAACTCTTCTTGAGGGAAGTCTGACTGCTCAGCCACAGCTACCAAGTGAATCTGTGTGGTAGGGACTGCTACCAAGTGTGTTTACTGCCAAACACCTGTAGTCTTAAATCTTTTGCAGTGGTCCCAGAGGGAACTGCACCGGTTTCTGCCTAACACCCTATACTGCTTTCCTCCTTTTATTCTCTTGATTTTTGTGGGCCTTTGCTCAAATGGTTCAAATTGTATCTATCTAACCACACCTATTCTGTTTAATGGGCTCGTAATACCTTTTCCGTGCTGCCCCTTCACCATGGTGTCCCTCTATGTCCTCAGCCCCCTACTGTTCTCCCTATACACCTGTCCTCTTGCTCCTATTATCGCTTTTTTCAGGCTTTCACGCCACTTTTATGCTGTTGACACTCACCTTTTTCTGTCTTTCTCTACTTTCTCATCTCTGATCCACGAGAAAATAACTTCTTGCCTATTGCCTATCGAATTCTAGATTTAAATTCCTCTAAAACGGAGGATCTTTTCTTTCCAGCTTCTATGATAATTCCTCCGCTTCCACTTCTATTCTTTTCCTACCTCTACGTTATCAATTTCTCCCATGGCACAAAATCTTGGAGTCTATCTGGACTCTCCATTCACTTTTGCACATCACATTTCTTCCATTTCCCATTGCTGTCGTGCACATTTCTGTAACATTTATAAAGCTCATCCTTTTCTTTCTTTCCATGCCTCTACACTGCTGCTATACGCATTAATCTTCTCTCTCTTTTTTTTATTGCTCTCGTCTTCTTTTTGGTCTTCCTGTCTCACACTTAAGTTCTTTTAAATCTATTTATAACTTGTCTACTCGTTTACTATTCTCTCTGTTCTTCTCTTGACTATCACTCCTACGCTTTCCTCTTTGCATTGATTTCCTTTCCATTCTCGCCTTAAATTCAACTTCCTCTGTCTAGTCTTTAAGTCTCTCCATAATCCCTCCCCACCATATGTGTCTTCTCTTGTATCTTTATACTCCCCTCCTCTGTCTCTCCGTTCACACTCTCAATTTCTTCTTATTGTCTCTTGGCCTCCTTGGGCTCAATCACGTTTCCGTTTTTTTTTCTTGATGGGCCCGCTGCACTGGAACGTGCTTCCACTTCATCTTCGTTCTCTTTCTTCTTACCCTCCTTTCCACTCTCACCTCAAACAATATCTTCTCTCCATTTAACTGGTCTATTTCGTATTTTCCACATTGCCCACATTCGATGTACCTTTTTTTATTTGTTTGGCGCTTTGGTGTAAAGCGTGTTATAAATACAAATCTGCATCAACATATTTCCTACAGACATTTGGCACTTGTTTTGCTCAAACTTTAATGTGATTTAGCGGGTAAATTTCTGGTATGGGAATCAGACGACCTGGGTTGGAATCCTGGCTGAACACACTCGCCTGTTGTTTTGATTCAAGAGAGCTCAGTGCCCTTTATTGACCAATGGCCTCAAAAATAGCCTAGAGGGCCCTGTGAAAATAGTGAGCAGGCGCTGTGCACCCTCATTTGCCTTTGACTTGTAGCCTGGATGCACCATTATTGCCAAAATCTGCCTGCTTCATGACATGCAACATAAACTCTGCTGCTGGCCTTTCAGCTAATTTTTTTATAATTCAGTCCATTGGTAGCTTTGATAGATGTGACCTGATAAGGGCCATGACCCTATCAGGGGGGGGACAGGGATCCCTCCTGACCTAGGGTGGGCCGCCAATCAGGGTGTATGCCAGAGCCGAGCCTATCCCAGATGCGTTTAGAGGGAGTTGAGCGGGAGGCGGTAGGTCCTTGTCACTTCTGAGTGTGCATTTTATATGTCTGCTGGTAAAGATGTCCCTTTTACAATGCCTGCCAGCCTCTTTTCTGGCCAGAGTTCTCGCTTGTCTTTTTCAGGACAGCAAGTCACAGAATGCACCTATGTGCAAACCAACAAAAACAAACAGATTGGAAAGTGATCAATGGAATCAACAACAGAAATTGAACGGTCTAGGACTTTTCCTGCCAAACAGAAATGAGACACCCAACACCCAACCTACCAACCCCAGAAGTACCCTATATGAATGAAAAGGTAACAGAAAACCAACCAATTGTGAGAAGGAACTGCAGGGGAGCAGGAGAGGAACAGTAACCCTTCCCAAACCGAATTTAAGAAAAATTCATTAGCACATGGGGAAACCGAGGAAAACAAGCAACCTGAGCACATCCATGCTACTCTGCAAATGTAAACTGTAAGGGAGTGTGGCAGAAAGGCTTGGAGGGATAGCTCAGCCAGGGATTGGCCAAAGTAGCAAGTGACCTGTGGTAGCCGGGTGGCCGGGTGGAGTGTTGGAAGGTCTATAAAAGCCAAGCCAGCAAAGTGGACATTGAAAGGTGTTTGAGTGAGATCAGGGGGAGCAGTGGCAGATCAAGAGACCAAGCAGAGGGCAGAAGGTGGAGTGAATTGCTGAGTGGAGTGTGGCAATGTTGTCAGAGAGTGCATGTAAGTAATTGTGTGTAAGAGAGAGTGGTACCAGTTGAGTGCAGCGTGGTGAGTGGTGTAAAAGGTGAGTGAAAGAAAAATAAAGACATCAGGATGAATGCAGGGGGATACAAAGAGGGTGCAAGACTGAGTGTACCTGACAGTATTTGTGTGGCAAGGGAGTGGTGAGGGTGGAGAAAAGAAGAAAGAAGGTAGTGGGAACAGACAGGTGGCGAGTGTGTGTAAGATCAGGTGGCCCAGGAGTAGACTAGTGAGGGAAAGAGGTGAGAGGAAAGGGATGCATGTAGAGATTATGAGAGGCGAGAGGTTTTGGTAGAATGGGGTAGCAGAAGAAAGTAGAGGGGGCAAGGAGGGGTAAGCAGATGGGGAAGGGAGAGAAGTGAGAGGAAAAAACAGGATACAGGTAGAGTGAGATGAGGAAGAATTCTGAGCAAGGAGAGTGGAGATGGAGGAGGAGCTAGAGACTGAGTGAGAATGAGAGACACTGGAAGGGAACCCCTGGTGATAACAGGCAGTCCAACTGACCAGAAGTATCCCTTTGATAGTCCCATAGTGAGATAGATTGAAAAGGCCACAGCCTTTAGGTTTTTCCCGTTAATATTAGAAAGTATGTTGGTTGGTTAAAAATGTAATAAAACAACTTAAACCTACTGTCTTTGCCATCTGTGACAGAGACTTGAGACTCTGTGAATAGCACATCTTAAACCTGCTACGATACTGAAAGAGGGAGAGATTGTTTGGCTTGAGGCATTTCAGATATCTTGACCTGGCAAATGTAATTGAAGTTATAAGCATACCATTGTGTAAACCAGTATCAAAAATTGTAAGAAAATAAATAGAAAAACAGTCTAAGATCTTGCAGTAGTCAAAATCTTTATTGGGCTCATTTGTATTGTTGTCCGCTAGCTTTCGAGACACGGTAGAACCCTTCTTCATTCAGAGAAAGGTCTTGAAAGCCATGAAACAAAAACATCAGTTTGCCTAACAAAGGTTTCATCTTAGTAACTGACGTGTCCTCCGTTAGTTAAAACAATGTGTTTTCTACCAGCATTTTGTAGACTTTAAGTTCATGGCATGGACTTGAGAAGACTAGGAAATGTCCTCATTTAAGATGTGTTTTTGCGTGCTTAGTTGCTGAGTTCTGAGGATATGTTTGTTTGTGTCTTGTGGTGTACTTTATACTTGTGGCATAGCGAACCATGAGTTAAATTTGAGACTGCCTGTGTGTATATGTATGTGTGGTAGTGTAGTGTCAGCTGATTGGAGCTAGGGCCTAGCTACATGCCGTCTTGGGTGTTGGAGACCCAGGAGTGAGTAGAGGGGGTGTTGGACACCTGTTGGTCATGTTAGGGGGTGTTGGACACTCAGATATTTTTTGTGTTTGGGCGTTGGACACATGTTATGGGGTGTTGGACACCCTGGTTGTGTTCTTGGGGTGTTGGACACTTCAGAGTTTAGTGACTGGGGTTTCCGCTCTGGTGTTTGAGTTGTGCTTGGTGCATTGGTGGCTGGGCACTTAACTTGTTGACAACTGTTTGCTGTTATGGGTGACCCTTTCTTGGGTTGGCTTCCTTAGAGAGGTCCACTGGTTGTTTGGGGCACTGTGGGCCCGGGTTTAGTAGAGGTTGTTTTGGTAGCGAGAAGTTAAGTTCGGTTTGTGGGGCTTGGATCACATTGGTGAGTGTAAGGAGTGGCATTTAAAGTTTGTTGTGCGCCGCTCCTCTACTCTGTAGAAAAGAGGAGTGGGCATGGGTTATGCAGTTTCTCCCACCAGTGTTAGGACAGTGTTGGCTTAGTTGGTGCAGTTTGTTCCACCAGTGTGAGGACAGTGTTGGTTCTGTTGTGGTGGGAGCCATTCTCCCTGAGGTTCAAGTGGAGTGCCTCTACTCTTCGACCTTTACAACTTATCCAGAACAGGACTGCGAGAATTGTTCTTGGCCTCAAGCCCAGGGATCGTATCTCTCCAGCTCTGAAATCTCTTCATTGGCTCCCCGTGGCTGGAATGATCAAGTTCAAGGCCCTCTGCATCATCCACAAGGCTTTCTGGGGCCTGAGACTGCTCTACCTCTAACTTTCTCTTCCAAAACATCTTCCTTCTCGAGGCCTCCAATCATACCCCTCCAACTCTCTGAAGGTCAGACCCTTCTCCAAGCAGAGAGTTGGGGGCAGATCTATCTCCTTGGCTGGGGCTCCCTCTGGAATAGCCTCCCTGCATGTCTCAAATTTGGGCAGAACCTCCTCCGGAAGTAACTCAAGACCTTCCTTTTTGCTTCTGCTTTCTCTCATCCTCTCCCCTGCTGATGCACCGCACTGCTCTGCGCACTTGTCACCTGGTCACCCTCTGAACTCATGCCCAGGCACCTGCATGTCCAGTTGCCCTCGCACTGCCTCTGGGCTCCCCAGCGTTTAAGGGTCTGTATCTACAACCCTTCAGTCTCTTGTCCCTGCATTTATGAGCCACCCACTGGCTGCACTTGTGAGTTAACTCCACTTCCCCCTTCCGCTCCCCCCTGGCACTTCTCCCCTTCCCTTTTCCCTGCACTTGCACAATCTGAATAACACAAGGTCTAGTAATATCGCTACTTTGTCCCCCCTTTGTTTCCCCCTCCTTGTTTTACGCGCCTAGAAACATTTGTGTACAGGCGTGTTATAAATGCCACATCATATCATATATCATTGAACCTGAACCTGTTTCATGTACCTTGAAACTAAGTAAAGTGTTCATCTCTTACCTGTGGCTCCTGACTCATCTGTACTGGGAGGCCCCATTTTATCATTCCTGTAATGGAATTATAATGGTGTTGTTGTTGGGGCATTAATGAGTGGTGGAGGGCTGTTGCCACATGGTCGGCCGTTATGACCTTTATCACCCGCTTTGGGTTGCAAAAACAAACAAAAACGACAAAAATCAAAGGTGTGCTCAACCCTTGTTCTCAATGCAATCTCCTGCAATGTTGTCAGTGAAGTGGGCTGAACCAGGATGCCATAGGGCGTCTGGTGTGTGCATGGGTGGGAACGACAGAGGGAAATCGGCAGAAGAAGGCGAAGAGGAGCTGTGGTACCAAGAGTGTCCCCAACAGGATGGGAGCGCAGCAGACAAACAGCCAGGATGATGACGAAAGGGAGGCAGTGATGGAGGCAAGAAGAGGGACCGTCACATTGGGGAAAGAGGCAGATGTAACTGGGGGGAGGGTAAAGATGGCAGACATTGATACAGCAGCAAGGGCATTCGAGCAATATGGGGTTGTGTTCAGATAATGTCCACATTCCTTTGCATCCTGATTCGATGCTACATCATCACTGCTATGCCCAGGGTACTGTTGGTCTGGTATTCACAGTATTCCGGATGTAGGTAGCAGTCTTGACCATCATTATGCCAACCTACATTTTCACAAATAGAGGTTGGGAAAATGCAGCCCTCCCCTCTTGACCTTGATGGGGGTGGGGGGTCTGACTCCATTTTCCTTAGTCTCACCATCTCTTTTACATACACGCAGACCTATATATCGTTGCCCTCTAAAGCCTGTTCATTTTTCATGCTCAGGTATTTTTTCTTAAGAAATTGCATTGTCCTTTCCATGTACCTGAAAATGCAATTCGTTGAGATTTTAGAGTGAAAAATGCAGCAAACTAGTACTCCAACCAGCTTTTCTCCAAACCAGAAATCGAGACTCTCCAGCATGTCAAGGTTGGTTATTTGGTGAAGACGAACAGGTTGTAGTGTTTCAAGTCCTCCGGTCTACCTCACCAAGGTCTTGTGAAACAAACATTTGAAGATATTTCCTAAGGCAACGAAAAGTCTGTGCGAGGTGCTGCAGTTATGAAAATGCACTACCGGCATGCGAGAGAACGTAAGAAAGCCAAGCAAGACTGAGGAAAAAGAGAGGTGGCGGCATGACCACAGAGTCAGAGTGGTGGGCAGTCTGTCTGCACAACAACGCTGAGACCATCCAGGGGAGTAAGCAGCTCCCAGTCCGAGTCACGATACCTGTGACGTCCCAAAGACTAGAACAGCACATCATGGAAAGAGACGCAGTGGAAAGAAAGCCGGTGGGTGGTAATGAGAATACAAGGGCCTGCAGGTACCGACGACGTTCCCCCGGAACTCAGAAGGTAAAACAGGGAATGGGAATACCGGCAAGCCAAGCCGGACTCATAAGATAAGCGAAACTCGTTACAGTACTAATGTCAAAACTATTGGAAATAATCCAGTGAAAAAGAACTGTTTGAACGAGGTAAGTAGAAATTTGAAAAACCCTAGAGTGGGAAAGAATATAAACTGGAGGCTTGTCACTGTCTGCAAAAGGGAAGACCCTGCAATATTTCAAAGCACAGAAGAGAGACATTTGGGGAGAACAAACCTGTGAAGCCAAGAAGCCCAACCTGATATAGAAAAATGCACCCTGAGAATGAGAAAATTGTAGTTGGAACTTGAGCTACCATAAAAGAGAGGTTAAGCGTGTAACTGAAATTCATCAACCCTGCAATGTGGAGAAAAGGAACCTAAATAGACTTAAGCTGACCAGGAAGAATAAGGATAAAGGAAATACCATTTCAACTAAAAGACCTGCATAACTTGATACAGTGGATGACAAGGGAGTATTTGCATATGGCCTAATGAATAGAGCAAGATAAGTGATACCAGGAAGAATAAAGACAAGGGAATTACCAATCCCCTACAAGAACTGTAATACTTGATATAGCGGACAAGAGACTATTTGCATATGGTCTACTGAAAGGAGTAAGAAAAAGCGAGAAGTACCAGGAGAGGGGAGTCATTCTCCTGGACTTAGTTATAATAGTGATAGGGTAAAATAGCTTAGATTTGGACAGTGGACACATTTACATTTTTTACATTTATCCTGACTGATAAGCACCTTAGTTAGTAAGCTAGGCAAGGCACACCCCATAGTTATAGGGAGAGATGGGCCCGATTTTACTTTAAATAACCTTCAAGAACAAGCCTTTAGAACGTCCATGTCCTCCTTCTGATCCTCCGCATTCCCCTCCCAGTGGTTGCCATGCTAATACCCATGGCCATTCCCTCTCACTACCTGCTAACTCAGCACAAAACGCACCCTACTGGGATCTCTTTGAGGTAGGTCTGTTAAACAGTAACTTTTTTATTATTAATGTGTCATAGTGTCATAGTCACTCATTTGACTTTTCACATAATACAAAATACATATAAAATTCAAATTGAACATATTAAATACATCACATTTACAACAATAACCACTTCCAACCAGTCCTTGCGGTATTCATTGTACAAATCAAGCAATTTCAACACCTTTTTTATGTTTAATTGATAAAAAGGTTTCATGCCTGGAGGGCACTGGTACCAAAAGTCCATCGTCTGCAACCACCTCTGTTCACTTACAAAGCGGCTAAACAAAGATGTAATTAGTTCTCTTGTCCCATGACACTCAATCATGAGATGGAACAGTGATTGTTGAGTTTCAATTTTACAGACTAGACGCAAATGCTTTAACAGCATTACCCTAGACCTACTGGCCAAAATTTCTCTAGTTGGCAGCAGTTTTAGTCGACACCGCATTAGTACATTTCTTCCTCTATTATCTGGATACCTATTCAGATAGTTAGGCAGAACCCCCATAGGTCTATCCAGAATAGAGGAACTACCATGAAGCTTTAATGGACTCATTGCATCGATCGTTCTTATCCAGTCCCTCTCATTTATCATCTTAATATCAGTCAGATTTCTCAAATAATCCTCCACCATTCTTGAGATATTTGTCATGATAGTGGTTGCCTTTTTAGTCAGACACTTCATAAAGGTATTTCATAGTCTTATTTCTTCTTGCTACATCTCCGTATACAAAGAGTTTTTCTGAGGAATCTTGATCAGCCTATATAATTACAACAGTCTCCACTCCATACTTACCCTGAGCGAGTTAAGACCCAACTCGTAACGGAGCGAGACTATTGGGAGGGACAAAGGCAAACCCAAGACTTTCTTCCAAAGCCTTCCCTCCAAACGTTCCCAGTCAAGATTCCACACCTGTGATTCAATGTCCATACCGTACATCAAAGTAGGGATTACTTGGCCCTTATAGAACTTTATCAGAGTCGTCATCGAGAATCTTCAATAGTTGCCCTTAATGTTCTTCATCTGTGCAGCCAACTGATCTAACTTGGCTTTCAGCCTATCCTCCACCATCGCTTACATTGGGATATGCTGCCAATCTGAAGCCTAGATAGTTAGTTTCCAACACTGGTGCAATCGATTTAGACTCTATAACCCACCTAAATGGAGTACCTTTCTTTTTCAGGGTACCAAATCTCATTATGTTAGTCTTTCCAGGATTAATCACCAGCTCATTCTCTGATGCATACTCGCTCATTGCCCCCAACAATTGCTGGATTCCTCATGCAGTGAAATCTAGGAGCAAGATGTCATCAGCATAAGCCATCGAACTGATCTTACGCATACCAATTTTTGGGCTCGCAAATGCATACTTAGCACGTTATTTAAGTCAGCCAGGTATAAATTAAAGAGACAGGGCGCAAGTATACATCCCTGCCTCACTCCCCTCTCAGTACATATTGGTCTTGTAAGATGTCCCGATACGTCCAATCTTGAAACTTGAATATTAGTATTTCGATGCACATGTATCAGAATTGCTAGTAATCACAAAGGAAGGCCCCAGGCTCTCAGTTCTTCCCACACTCGATATCTGTTAATGGTATCAAAGGCTTTACTAAGATCTATTGAAGCCATATAGAGGGGAGAGTTACGAGCCTGCCATGCATTATCTCTCAGCATATTCACTACTAACCCATTTAGGGTAGTTGACATTGCTCTCCTGAAGACAATTTGGGAAGTAAGATGAAACTTTGGCTTTCGAATGTTATATCTAAGCAGTCTGCTGAGTCAGTGTTATAACCGAAGCCGTAAATGTGCTACTGGTTTAGTAAAAATGTCTTAACCCACTTGATTTATGTCTGTTCCTTGCGCTGAAGTCTTGTTACAAATGAGCATTGATGATGCCAATTGCTTTGGCTTGTGTATAGTTTGTAGGCAAGCATTTGCTAGGCCCTGCTATAAGATCCCGAGGTAATAAAAACCTTTTTAGCTGTCGCTATTTTATGGCCGTTTAGTAACATTATGTGCCTTGGCAAATGTCTATGCATTCCTACCCAAAAGCCCAAACAGTTGGCTTTGCCAATTCTTGTTTAAAGTGTGCTGTCAGCCACTCCTCAAAAGAGCTGAACAGGATTCCTGCATGAAACTTTTTCCTATCTTTGGCACAAGGGAATATGCTTAGGTTAAAACACTGTGAGATGGTCATTAGAGTTCAGATGTAAGCCTTGGGAGATAGGTGACTAGGAGCCCCAAATCACACAAAATACGGTGAGTGGGTTTCAGCAACTCGCCTTACATTTGGTGATTTCTGGCCTTTTTTATAGGAGAGATGAGGTCCATCCCCACGAGATGCACGCTGTCTCTGGATGAACACAGAGAACAGGGGCTCCCTGAAGGGTTCCAGACTCACAAGGGAAACGTCTCTCCATCGAAGGAAAAACCTCTGATGCATTCCTTCAAGAAGCTTTCCATACATAACTGCACTGGATGTAAGAAGGCGGACTGCCAGGAAACAGGTTGGTGAAGGAGGCGAGGAGGAATCCGAACAGCGAGCAGGAAAGAAGACAAAATGGCAAGGCAGAGGGAAGAGAGCAATGCTAGGGAATGCAGTAGACAGTGCGGCAGGGAATCGGGTGAAATGATTGGTAATGCAATGGGGCATTCAAGTTTTTTTCTCCAAGTTGTTGCTGATACGACCATCCCTGCGTGCTGACACGCAGAGCACCGTAGACACTATCTTGTTGAGGAGTTGTAGTCTCTGAACTTGTTGCCCTCTTGGGATAGAGTCGATTCTGGCATCTCGCCCAGATCCAACGTCTCCATAGACACCAGTGTGGAACGCAGTGCGACTGAGCTCTGACAGTGGGGCTGCCCAGGGTGCACATTTACCTTTGAAGGCTAGACACTCAAAATATTCAGCAGTCACCCCTTACAAAGATATGGAAGACTGTATTTCAAAACCTATTTCAAACTTTGATTAAAGTTTTTATCCAATAAGTGCCTGGGTTGTAAAATGTTCACTGCCTCCTGAAATGGTGCAGTGGCCAGTCTTGATGTTAACTTGGATGTATACTGTTGCCCTCTTCTGAACTGAGGTTGAAATCCAGACACCAAATGGACGATCCAGTTGTGCCTATGGGCCTTTTATTGGCACTCATTTCCATGGCAGCTGGCAATGCAAGCCCATGAGAAGGTGGGATGTTGTGGGAGGTTTGCCGCATTTGTTGAGTTGAACACTAATGGCTGGGATACTTCTAATTAAGGAATATAGGCTTCTTACACAATTACCTCTACAAGTACCTCTATATTTTCCATTAATGCAATTTGAGACCCTAATCTTTCCAATTACTTTCTGTTTAATGTCACGGTAGACCTAGTCCGCTCTTTGAAGTGTGTGCCTTCCACATGCTTCTGTTAGACTTCAGGTACCACCTAAAATCAGTGCAGTATTCAGTGGGGCTCGTGCAAAAATGTTCTTTTGTGGGTAATGATCTTTGAAAGGCATGACATTTTCCAGAGAGTGTGAGATTTTAACAGAATGTGTAGAAGCAGCTTTCTGTTTTAACCTTGAGTCATTGCTTTACCTGCACTAAAGAATTCAGCTCCCAGTAAGCATTCGTAGTACATTCTAATCTGGTGGGTTAGTATAAAAAAAGGGGTGGATTGCTATTCAGACAAGGCTTTTTCCGGAACAAGATCGGCAATATGTCAAACGCTTCTAATTCACTTTCATGTCGGTGCATTGTCACAGAACTTGATCCACACGTTAAGACTATGTGCTACAAATTAGTTATGTGCTACTAGGCCAGTTAAATATAAACAGACAAAAGAAACTGAAGGTTGCGAAGAAGGTGTCTTGTTATACTTATTGGGTTCAACCTTGTGCTCACTCATGATAATGCAAACCAGAGGATTAAACAATAGGCTCAATGTGGTAGTAGGTAAAATCAAAATCTCTACGTTTCACTCCCTAAATGCTCCATTCTTTGGCATGACGGCTCGTGGATGACTGCATTCCAAGTATTCAGGTGTAGATACAAACAACAGTGGTCTTCCGAGATGTGTCTTGTAAGCAGATTTTGAAGTACAGTTACTGTCGTCTTTCCTCTCCGAGATTGTCAGTAGTGGTTAAGACTCCAGAAATGTGGTAAAGATTGCTGCTTCATATCTCATTCTTGGTCTAAACATAAGATAATTTGCATACAGATTGTTACTCTACGTCCTGTCCCCTTTCCTCCATACTGTATGGACGTCCCTCGCGAGGGACGGGAGACAGAACCTTTTTCACCAGAAAAAATCTTCTTCCCCTTTAAATTTAGAGGCTAATGGTGGCACGGCCCTGGAAGCATGCGCTCACCTCACTCCGCCCACCAGCACCAATCCTCAGTCCCCTTTTCCGCATCAATGGGAACAGGCCGAATTCACCAGCGCTCTTGGTTTTGGTTTTGACCATGTAATTCCACACGCTTGGAGACTTCTTCTGTTCTGTCTTTTTGTCTTTTTATCATTCAGGTACTCGGTCCTCAGGAATCACGCTCCTCCCCGGCACATGTCGACTTCTACAGGGTTCAGCAGGTGTCCATCCTGCGACGGGCTCTTTCCAACTTCAGACCCCCACGACCTCTGCCTATGTTGCCTTGGCCCTGACCACGGCTGGCAAGCTTGTACCGTGTGCAATACGCTTTCCTCAAGGTCTCTGAAGACAGGTGGAGGGAGTTCTTCCAGAGATCGCCTCCAGGGGACCGGAAGGACAGTCATTGATCCAGGCCCAAGGTAGGGCCACTCTTTTCCAGTGCACCCGCAAGGGAGACTCCTTCCAAGGACTCTCCCGCGCGGGAGTAACCGCTCAGGTTCTCATACCAGCACAAGTACCGAGGCTAAGTCAGCAACCGGCTGGTAGGCCGAGGGGTCAATGGATCCTCGCGGTAACAGTGATGAGGGAGGGGAAGGTTCTTTTACTGGGTCTTGACCCGAGGGGCCACGCCCTAGTACCGGCAACATGTGCAAGGGGGCGCCTATATGCAGTACTACCGGCAGATCAGCCGAGGGCGAAATGCCTACCAGGTCTCGGCCTGAAATACCGGGATTATTCCCGAGGGGCAAGGCCGTAGTACTGGGACACGTACGGAGGCTAGTCCAGCTACCAGTCTCACGGCTGAGGGGTCTCCGGATCCTTCCGGTGTCAGCACTGATGGACTGCAAGGTTCTTTTCTCTGTGATACTCCCGAGGGGCAACGCCCTAGTACCGGCATCATGTCCGAGGGGGTGCCTTCACGCAGCACTGCGGGCAGCTCTTCCGAGGGCAATACGCCTTCCAGGTCACGACCTGAGGTGCGGGATATGCCTTTTGTTCCAACACCAATTGTCTTGGACGGGGCTTGTTCCAGCTAGCCAGGCACCACGACTTCGGCACGTGGTAGGCAGCTCATCAAAATGCCCGCTGCTCCAGACAAGATGGCGCTCAACCGATACCCTTTCTTGCGGAGCGGATGGAGGAAAGAGTCACAAGGTGAGACTGGTGTCAGCCAGGTGCGTGGCCTACAGTTTATCCATCAGCAGCGCCGGCCCGAATTCACCAGCGCTCCTGGGTTTGGCTCTGGTCATGTAATTGCATGCATGGATACTTCTTCTGTTTGTCTTTTTTTTCTTCTCTTTGTCTTTTTTTTGTCTTTTCTATGATTCAGGTACTCAGTCCTCAGGCGTCATGGTCCACCCTGGCGCATGTCAACTTCTACAGGGTTCAGCAGGTGTCCATCCTGCAACTGGCTCTTCCCAACTTCAGACCCCCACACCCTCTGCCTACGTTGCCTTGGCCCAGACCAACGGTTGGCAATCATGTTCGCCGTGTGACTCGCTGTCCTCGAAGGCGCTGAAGAACAGACTAGCCAGGTGGAGGGAGCTCTTCCAGAGGTCACATGCAAAAGAACTTCGTGAAGCATCGAACCAGGCCCAAGGTAGGGCCAATATTTTCCAGCGCACCCCACAAGGGATACTCCTTTCCAGGGACTCGCCCGCGCGGGAGGGACCGGCCAGGTCCTTCTACCAGCACGTGCCCCGAGGCTGCTACAGCAACCGGCCTTTGGGTCGAGGGACCAGAAGGTTCTTGTACCGGGTCTACACCAGAGGGGTTATGCCCTTTTACCGGCACAATGGCCGAGGAGCTACGCCTTAACACTGGCAATACGTCCGAGAGGCTACGCCCTAATACCGGCAATACGTCAGAGGGGGCGCCTAAACGCAGCTCACGGACCCCCAGGTCGAGGGTCTTAAACCTACCGGGCTGAGGCCGGAGGAGCAGGGTAGGCCTTGTGATCCACACGCAAGAGTCTTGGACAAGGTCGGGCCCAGGGGGCTGAGCAACACGTCGCAGGCACGTGGCAGGCAGCTCAACAAAATGGCCACCGCGCCAGACATGAGCACCCGTCCGACGCCATTCCACGAATTCGGCAAAGAACGAGTGTCAAGGTGGGACTGGCCTCAACTAGGTATGTGGCTTACAGTCTAACCTTCATTTGCGCCGGGCAACTTTCCTTTGCGTCCATATTGGCAGGGTACGTAGCGGCTCCAGCAGCCCTCCACTACCCTGTCGGTACCCCCTGCCACCTCTTTGGCCGTGAGGAGGTGCTCTTTGAGAAGTTTCTCGGCCTCATGAGGTCTCCTCAGATGGGGATTATCATCAAAGACGCAGTCAGGGAAGTCCTCCCCGCCATGCTAGAGGCACCATAGGTGCCTTCATCGGGCCCCCAGGTCCCGGTGCAGCCACCTCCTCCAGCTCCACAGCCAACTCCGCTACCTCCGCTGCCTCTGGCTGCGGTCCCTGTTCCCCAGCCACTGGCGCCATCTACCCCTCCTCCTCCACAAGATCCTCCAGATCCGCAGGATATGGACGAGGAGGAGGATCCGGACACGCCATTCTCAGCCAGGGCCTTCCATGAACGTCTTGCTGGCCTGGCAGAGTACCTGGGCCTCCCCCAACCCGAGGTCGAACAGCCGGCAGAGGGGGTTCTGGCTGAAGTCCTCACAAGACGCCCCTCTGCCAACACGGGGATTCCACTGCAGACCAATGTAGTCTCCCTGGCCAAGAAGGGTTGGCTCAAGCCCCACTCAGTCCAGCCGATCAACCAACGCCTGGAAGCCAAGTACAGGCAGATGGTGGGGAATACACTCTTGCACTCGACCCATCCTCAGCCACACTCCTCAGTGATCACTGCGGAATCACTATACTCCAAGCCTCAGTCGTCCTCAGCTTCCTCCTCTGCGGCGCTGCTAGGCAAGGAGGAGAAGATTTTGGAGGCGTACGGCAAGAATATCTACTCCAACGCCTCCCTGTACCTGCGTCAGGCCAACGCAGATACCATGCTGGCTGCCGCCGACCAACAGTTATGGCGGGAAATTGGGGAGTTCCTCCCGGAACTCCCCACCCAATGCCAATCATGCTTAAAGGCGGGGCTATCGGAAGCCAAGCTTGTGGCGCATGACCTCATGGGATCCACAGTGGCTCATATCGATACCTCAGGCCGTGCCATCTGCATTGCCATGGACATGAGGAGAACAGCCTGGCTCTGGGCAACGAAATTCAACCCTGATGTCCAGGAGCGCATTCTAGAGCTACCGTTTGAGGGGGGACCTCTTCCAGACGAAGAGCTGGACAAAAAGAAGAACAGCTCACAAACGGCAAAGTCTTTATCCATTCTTACAAAGACCACGCCCAAATCGTACACCCAATCTCAGCAGCGCTCGGAAAAGGGTCGTACATATGGAGGGTTCCACGGCTTCCAGGACTGCAGATCCCGGCAACCGGACCGATTGCCATTGCGGAACCGGCAGAAACAACAAAAAGGAGCCTGGGGGAAGAAAGGGCTTTTTCCAGTCCCCCTCCTCAGCCTCAGTCTCCGGTGGGGGGCAGGCTTGCTCTCCATTCAGAATTTCATGGACCCCTGGATCTTCTCCGTAGTATCCACGCGGTACTGCCTTCCAATCCTAGCCTCTCCTCCCTCCTCCCCTCCACTCGCACTGGTTGGAACAGCAACACTTTTGGCAGAGATCTGGTCGCTCGTGGAGAGCCAGGCAGTGGAGGAAGTCCCAGCCTCCCAGCGAGGTTTTGGCTTCTACTCCAGGATTTTCGCCATTCAGAAGAAGAACCAGGCGGGCCTGAGAGTTGTGCTGGCCCTTTCCACCCTCAACCTCTCCTTACCCCTGCAAATATTCAAGATGGTTACGCCAGCTTTTATAGCAGAGACATTGGACAAGGGAGACTGGATGTGCTCCCTGGACCTGAAGGACACGTACCTACACGTCCGATTTGGCAGCCCCATCATTCTTTCCTATGGTTCAGGATCATGGAATACCATTTCCAGTACAAAGTTCTTCCATTTGGCCTCAACTCGGCCCCCATGGTCTTTAACAGACTCATGAACACTGTAGCGGCCCTACTCAGAGTGCAGGGCCTCCACATCTACCCATACCTCGATGACTGGCTCGTCAGGGCTACATATCCGGACGCGGTTCACCACTCTTCACATGCCCTTATGAATACACTGCACGACCTGGGCTTCTCGCTCAACCTCAAGAAGTCAAAGCTGCTCCCTACGCAGACTCTGACATTCCTGTGTCTCATTTGGGATACGTGCTCCGAGAGGGTTTTCCTGTCGGAAGACAAAATCTCAGCCATCAAGAGGGTCACCGCCCACTTCCTTAGCAGTGCTAAGGTACCTCGGCATGGTGGTACCAACATCTCCTGGGTCTACTGACGACGGTCCTGTTAGCCATGCCGCACATGACACTAACGATGAGAAGGATTCAGCTGCACTTTGCGGCCTCATGGAATCAGGAGCGGGGCTCGCAATCCGAGATGATCAACATTCTTCCATCTCTCCACCCGGACCTAACTTGGTGGTCTATGGACTGCAACCTACGGACGGGCAAGCCCTTTCGGCCGCCCTCTCCGCAGGCCATCATCCCCCCATACTCCTCGCTCGAGGGCTGCGGAGCCACCCTGGACATTCTCTCGGTCCACGGCACCTGGACTCTACAGGAGCAGGAATACCACATCAATTGGCATTCCTATCACCTCTCAAGGGAAAGGTTGTCCTTATCCAGACAGACCGCTCGACCAGCATGTACTACGTCAACAAGAAGGGAGGTACCAGATCCCCTCCTCTGTGCAAGCTGGCAATCAGCATATGAGAATGGGCCATGGAAAACAACATTTACCTCCCTGCAGTCCACCTCCCGGGGGAATCCAACCTGGAGGTGGACTAAGAGTACGTTAGTCACTACGATGAGTAACATAATTTTTTCAATATGAGTGGATTTCCCTCCCACCTTTTTGGACTGGGGAAGCCACACCTCTGTCATAAGGTAGAGGTGGACTCAGAAATATATATTATCGCATGTATATAGGACAGAAGGGGAGATAATTATAGATTGAGAATGCGGATTATTGAATATTGGGAGATGAAATAGAGGATTACCCCCACCCCCTGGCAGATTGACGACGAGTCCATTGAGGGAATGACCAAGTTTCGTTTTTGAAATATCTCTTATGACATCAACTGAATGTCCTGCGCAAATGTGACCGGCCTCAAAACCGCAACTCATATAATTAATTAGGGACAGTAGGCTACAGTACCAACTATTTAATATATAATTAGTGGCTTAAGCAGGTCTAGACACATTTTGGGTCATGATATTTTTGCAAAAAACCATTGCCTAAGCTGATATTGTCCATTTACACAGCCGGGGGAAGCAATAGTCATAGCTTAGGTGTTTGCACAACGAAAATGCATGCTTAGGAAATTAATCCTATTTAATAAGAGTTGTGTGAAATTTTAAATGCCCTGCCCAAATAGTCTCATAATAACTATGGAAGGGAAGGGGGGTGGAGGGGTTGACATTGTACACATACTGGAGAAGGTTAAAATTCCAGCCCAAAAACCCATGCAGTTTGAGAATTATATACTACAAGCTGCGGACCACTCTCTACATTGAAGCAATTTACACTTAGCCTATACATTCAGTACCTCACACTTATACAGAGGAGGTGGTTGATTGTGAATGTATAACTTTCTCCAATACCATACTTGTCTCGATACTGGAGAAAATCGAATGTATTAAACACACTTGCTTCATCTTAAACTGCTATCATTGAAGTATTTGGTGTTTAGAGAGAAGCCAATGTAGAATAGAAATGATTAATTTGCAAATCATCTTTTAAAATACAATAAATATATCTAGCAATGAGAATTAATGCCTTTGTGGACTTATTATAGTGAGGTTCATATACGAAATTTGTTTGATTGACAATTTTACCTTGGTATTTGCCATACATATAGTGTATTGATCTTGATGGTGAAACACTGGAAACCGCCTTAGTTGAAGTTACCTTATTCTTTCAAATACATTTCAATTTCTGACTTCCTCACTGTCTGGCCCTTGCCCAGAGTTGTGGGGTGGAATTGTATGAATGGGGATATGAGATTGGCATGCCACACCTATGTGAGCCAATGATTTATAACAGAAAATATTCGACATAATGCAAAAAAAGTCCCTAACACACATGTGGTTGCTAGTTGTCACCTTTAGAGGGGACACGGCCTAGCATTCTAGATGAATCTAGTCCTTTTTTCTAGCAGGGCTGGATTGAGTAGACCTTTTCACTAATTGCACAAGTGAGCTAAAATATAATGGAAACATTTGCTCAGATTTATTCAGAGTTGTTTATTTTTATTTATGCTGTTGTGGCGCTACAGCTCATAGGCAACTAAGTGCATTTCTGAGGATATCAGCTAGCACAGTTAAGATACTAAAGTTAGAAAATGTGCTGTTGTAATCTTCTTACGAAAGGCAGCTAGATCAACTATGCCTCAAGCATTGCGGAAAAGAGAGTCCTGTGATCAATCCAAAAGCTTAGACCTTTTTCCTGCTCAGCAAAACCCTCCCCCAAGGTTTCGGGAAGCGGGACTTTACAGGGAGTGACTCCCCTCAAGGGGGCAAGGACTTTGAATCCCATGGGGAACTCCCTATAACTAAAAGCAGTATCTGCATACACAGGAATCTGAGAAACAGATGTTAAATTCAGCTGTTGAACTCAAAATAATACTGAAAATGCCTTTGGATGGTTGGCTCAAGACAATGCTGGTCCTTCTGTGGGATTGACAGCTGAACATAAACAACACACCCCTTTTGGTCACACAGAGAGAATAAAGGCACGGTCACCCTTGAATGCCAGAGAAGAAGCAATATGCAGAGGCAAGCCTCTGACATGAGCACGTCACTGAGAGGCAGAGCGGCGCTGCACAGAAGAGCTGGCTATGGCACAGAGAGAAGGAGAGAGATGACACCAAACCGGCATGGAGCCGCGCAGAGTTGGTGAGGTCAAGGCCAAGCGGAGATGACTTTATCTGGAGGTACAAACCATGCGGGGGACGTGGTGGGCCAAGGGCCTGAGAAACGACACCGAACCCAGACTGCGAAGAAAGAACAAATCCTCTGCTCGCAGTGAGGGAGCTGAGGTGCCGAGAAATGCTGAGAGAAGTGGGCTGCAAAACCCACTTGTATCCAGACCAGAATGCCATAAAGCTGTGGGGAACGCGATTGCTACCGAACAGACACCACCTCACTGGAGCACACCCTCTGACATTGAAGGTACCCAGGTTGCTCATAGTGGACTGGTTGGAGAGACGAGAGAGTGAATGGCGAAGGAGGATTGATTACCCTAACCCCATACCAGGGGCAGAAAGGCCCATAGAGAAAGAAAGAACCAAATAACAATAAGAATTACTGGAGCCCGAGAAACCTGAATATCGTAATCAGCCAAATGGCTCACAAAATCTCCAGAGAATCACCCCAGGGAGATAAGTGATACATTGGGACACAGAAACCCAAGTGGTGGTAAGAGCGATCACCTGTATCCCAGAGAAATAAGTGGAACATTAAGACAGAGAAACCCCAAGGGAATTCAAGAAACACGATTGTTGGACACTTCCTGATGGCTCACAAAAACCCCTGAAGAGTTGAGAGAGCCACATAGGAAAAGGGGCTATCCATATCCCACAGAGCTAAGCGAGCTATTAGGACAGAGGAACTCAAGGGTTACGTGAGCCAGAGAAATCAGAATTGTAATCAGCCAAACGGCTCAGAAATTACCAAGACCCAAGAGAGGCATATGGAAAGAGGGATTACCAATAGCCCCGGGAGATAAGTGAGACATTGGGACAGAGAAACCCAGGGAAGCCAGAGGGGACCAATAAGACTTTAAGGCAACTTGGACGTTTGATCTTTTATTTTATACTAGTGGAAAAGCCTGTGTACACGGCCAATGTGCATAAAGGAAGATTTGATCAGATTGTAAATACATATGAAGTCAAAGTTTAAAACGTACATGAAGAATATTGTTGATATAATAATACATACATAGAAATATTACAAGGAATAATTACATAATACATGAGTACATTGAAAAAAAGAATTTATTTTGTCAGAGAAATAGTGCTTAATCAAATGAATTTCTGTTTATATGTGTTTATCTTAAATGTAGATATTTTCTTAGTGGGCCTTTTCTGCATCTAATTGTATGTTATTGTTGAAATGGACATTTTGTTCACCTGGAAGATGAACTCAAGTCTTATTGTTGGATGCGTAAGGAAGAGATCCCTCTAGCGGTGATAACAGGTGAAGCCGGCAGGACGGCTTCGGACAAACATACATCTGGCCTTTTATTATTTAGTATTTTTCTTGAGAAACTTTTTGAACTTTAACATGTGGTCAAGAACTATTAAACTAGGGAGAATTGTTTTCTATGAATAAGCGGTGCATCCGAAATTAGGAGGGATTCCTGGAAGCCCTGAGAGAGATCAGAGTGAACCACTCTGGAGGCAGGACACTCTACATAGTTTTTCTTTCATATTTTTCTAATTGGTAGGGCCAGTTTAGAGGATTGGTTTTGGAGATAGGAGCATTTTTGTTAATTTGACTATTGACAATCACCTTATTATAGATTGTTAGGATGGGAATTCCCTTTTTAGCAATAGGGATAGACAGGCGTTTCTTTTAAAGTTAAATAAAACCCTTTGGTAACATGTCCTCAGGTCCGAGTCCTTCTGGCTTTCCACAGTCCTTAGTATTGAACAACGTGGAAAGTACAGGCCTGTCCCAAGACAAAATTCCTTTTGAATCTGGGAGTATGAAAGAGCAGTAACGTGCCAGAGGAGTGCCAGATCTAAGCGTACGAGAAGGATTGGGTTTTTACAAGCATTACTTAATATAGGATAGCATTTTCCAAAAAATGCTTTGTGAGAAATTGTAAGAAATGTGAAGGTAATTCTAGCCCTGATTGTGAGCTGGCGTTAATTTTTTAAGACCTGTTCTACTCATACGTTGCGTCCCCTTTCTTCCATCCTTATGGGCGTCCCCCAACATGGGGACGGTACCGGAACCTTTGGCAGTGAATAATGGAGCTTCCTCTTCAAATTTAGTAAAGCGCGTGGAGGTGCGCCCCCGGGTGTGGGAATGCCCCCCGAGGCCCCGCCCTTTGGCACTTCACCTCAGTCCCTTTTTCCATACAGAGGGTGTCAGACCTGGCACATCTAGGCAGAGAGACTTTTTGAACCTTCCGCTTCTCCATGTGGTTTTGTTTTTCAATCTTCTTCACTTCCCTTCAGTGCCTCGCCTCCCCCAGCACATGTCGGCTGCAGGAGGATTCACAAGATGTGAAACCTGCGACTGCTTGTTCCCATCCTCGGACCCCCAGGCACTGTGTCTTCAGTGCCAGGGATCCGACCACCACTGGGACGCGTGTGCTGCTTGCAGTGCTCTCATCACTGGGCATTGAAGAATTGTTTGTCCCCTCGGAGGGAGATCTTCCACACTTCTCCTCCAGCTCACTTTTGAGGCCGCTAAGGCAACCGGCTCCCAATCTAAGGGGCCTGAATTACCCAAGGTGATTTAACAAAATCGATCGAATCGTACATTTGACCAATTTCGGCCAGTACCATTCAATCGATTTTTTAAAATACTGAACATGAAGAGTGGGCGTTGCGGGGGTGTCCCGGAAAAAAAGAACTAAGAAAGAAAAAAGAAAAGGGACCCTGAGGCGTCAGATCCGACCCACGTTCGAAGGACGCAACTGACGCCGTAGGCTACAGGAGAGGCGGCAGACAGAGAAAAGGTAAGTGGGGGGGGATTTGCGGGTGTACTGGCAGATTGGGGGACATGGGTTTGATTTGTTGGACCGCAGTTAAAACATATTTGCAGGGAAAATGACTACGGGCAATTTCGCCACATTTTATTTCGTCAAACCACTGTTAGGGAGAATTCTCATTGATGGCTAATTTCCCTCACCTAGAGAGTCCCCCAGCAGCTTTGCTAGACTTCTGGAGTTTATTTTTTTCCACTTGGTAAGAGTGTGAGCTTTTCCCCCACTCTTACCTGTGTTTTGCCATGTGTATTTCTCTGTTTTTGTGATTGTGGACTCTGAAGTACACCACTTCAGTAGCCCCTTTCTTCTGTGTGTCACACAGCACCTTCAGTGCCGTGGCACAGGGTTGTCTTTGAGACTTCCCCCCGACTCCATTTCTGAGGCTGACTACAGTCCCCCAGAAAAGGGTAAAGTTGCCATTAACTTTACTTAGTCAATCTACCACAGATCCAGTACACACCATCTTCCATGGAGTACTGGAAGGGGTTGATTTGTATCCCTTTTTATCTATACCTCCTAGAGCATTTTTTTGCTCTTTTAACATTTAGACTTGGCTGGTGACAGTGGTATCTACCCTAACTTTTCTACCGCAATTATATTAGATAAACGTGGCATTGTTTTTGGCTATTATATTAGCCTCGAACATAAACCCGCTTGACCAAATTGTCTTTCTTTTGGCTCCGGTTGGGTTTATTCGCCATTTCTTTTTGTTAAAGTCCTTCTTGTGTTTTACTTTGCGCGGCAAACTAGGTTTGCTTTCTTTGTTCACCGTCTTTTGGCGGGCTTCTGCTCAGAAGCCCTCCACCAGGCGCCTGGGTGTCTAGGTGAGCTGAATGTGAGGGAGGGGTGTAGTCACCCCCTGCACAGGGTATACTAGGAAACCCAAGTCGCACTTTGCCATGATTGGCTGAGGTGGTTGTACAGGCTGGACAACCCCCCTGCTGGGTGATTGACAGCCAGGCTGTGTGAATGGGGGTTTTGCAAATAAAAGGCAGGTCTCTTGGGCTAGAAGTCAGAGAGTTTCCACTGGAACTACAAGGAACCGAAGAGAAGCGGAGAGAACGACGACTGCTGCAACTACCCCGTCCCGGTGAAGCCCTGCTGCAGTCCTGAGCTATCTACCCTTCGACGACTAAGAGAAGATCCAGTCCGGAGTCTTCTTCCCTTGAGCCTGGTGGGGATAACCAGCTCATCTTCCACAGCCAGAGGATCCTCTTCCTTGGTCGAAATCGCTGCACACAGCTGTAGTGGTCCGGATAGCCATTTGAAGAGCCTCTCCTGTTTTTAAGGAGCGCACCTTTTATTCGTTGTCGCTGCTGCCGGCTTCATCCCTGTGTGGTGCAGACCCCCTTCAGACGTCCTCCTTCACAACAAAGCTCCAGGAACCGTGGGTCTGTGGGAAACCAACGGGAACAACTGCCAGGGCACCAGCTGCACCATTGGAACAAGGTACTGTGTTCTGCTTGAGGAAACTGGGTGAACCCCTGTTCTTCATCTCCAAGGCTTGCCCTTGTCTTCCCTCCTTCTTATAACTTTTGCTTCCGAACATTGACAATATCGAAGTACTCTTGGCTACGTTGAATCGTGAACTGTCTGACTGTGTGATCTTCGGCAACAGGTCTCAGGTGTCACTTGACCCTGGCTCTGGCCCTTTGACTCTTGAACTCCTGTCTCTGAGTGTTTCTCGATTCTGTCTGCCTAACCAAAATATTGCCTGTGATTTTTGCCTCCAACTCCCTCTGGTTATCTCACGTGCTAAGTGTGTTTTTGCCCCGGTAGCATTTCATGTCACGGATACGCGTTTATTTAGTAGACCGAACTGTCAAAAAGTGATCGCAATCGTATTCGCGGTAAGGTGTTTTGTTCGTCACACTGGTTCATCCAAACACAGGGTACTTACCTTGAGACAGAGTGTACAAAGTGGATTGGTTAGTTGTAGTATATTTGACGTGTGGTTTGTGTTTGAGTTTAATAGAAGTGTTGTGTTTATAACAAATGGTTTAAAAATAAATGTACTTATATATTTTTCTACCTGAAACCTTGAGTCAGTGTTTGCTTGAGTCACAGTAATTGTGGTCCCTTTGTGTAATCTCTGCTGCTGCCCATATACTCTTGAGATAAGCCTGGCTGCTCTGGCACTGCTACCACTCTGACATAGTAGTACAGGCTTGTACCAAAGGTAAAACTTGTATTGCCACCTGTAGTCTTAATTGTGTGTAGTGGTCCCTAAGGGCACTGCACAGGATTCTGCCTAACAACCACCCAAATCCAAGAGGCCCAGGTGCTCTTCCAGGGCGATCCGTGGCAGACCCGAGGCCATCAAGGCTACCGGCTCCTAAGCCGAGGAGCTTGGGGGCCCTACCAGGCGGTCCTCAGAGGGGCAATCAAGTTTGTCCTCCTTATCGACCCCAAGGGGCAAAGGATCGTCAGTCCTTCGCACGATCCAGCACGACTACCGGTGTAGGTGCCGAGTGCGCACAGCCTACCGGAGCACCCTCCAAGGTTGTGGGTCAGGGCGATTTGACTACCGGCCAGCCGATCGAGGGCTTGGGGCCTACCACAGTGATCTCTTGAGGTTGACACTTCTGTTTTCGGGTTCAGGGTTCAAGACCCAAGGCGTGTCCTCCCATGTCTGCGCCAGCACGTAGCTCAGACATGGGAGGTCACGCTCTGGATGTGGCAATAGGCCCCAAGATGGCGGATAAGCATGTGGCGGAGCCTGCTAGGCCAGCGGCCATCTTGAATTTGAGTCAGGGCCCTCCCGTGTTCTCGCCCATTGAATGGGCCTAGCAGAAAGGTCCCAGTCCCCTTTCCTTTGCAAGTGGCGGCAGACTGTATGGTACAGGTGGCTGGTCTCCTCAGGGATACATCTACCTATCACAGCCTTATGGCTACATGCCTCACGCGACTACGCTTCAATCAGGAGCAGAGACCCAGTGCTTCAGAGCGACAGCACCCTCGGGACCCTGTGGCTTGCAAACGCCATTTCTTCGAGCGATTCCTCGTCCTCATGCATTCCCCACATATGACGGGGCTCCTCAAGGACATAGGGAAGGTGGTGATCCTGCAGGTTGTGCCTCCTCTGCCTCATCTGGGCCCTCTGTCTGCTCCTCCAGCGGTGGCAGTGCCTGTCCCTCCACCAGCCCAGGCATTGCCGGTTATCCAGCCCCCTCTGCCTCCTCCTCTACCGCCAACGCCTCCCCTTTGACAACCGATAGACCTGGCTTCGGTTGCGGACCAAGGGGGGACCCTGCTGGCACCTGTGTCCCAGGGCCCGGACTCCCCTCAATCTGCAAAACAAAAAGGGGGGGGACGATGATGACAACCCCCAGGACGATGAACCATGGGCATCTGTTAAGAGCTTTCATGACCACCTTCAGGGCCTTGCAGAGTGTTTGGGGTTCCCCTGCCTGAGGGGGCCCCCCCGGAGTTGGGAGCGCTAGCAGAGGTTTTCCGCAAGCGCACCATGAGCCGTTCTGGCATTCCGCTCCAGAAAAATGGCCGGTGGCGAGAAAAGTCTGGAAAAAAGCCCAGGGCCAATGCCCAGATGACCAAGAAGTTGGACAGCAAGTTCAGGATGATGGATGGGGAGCCGGTCCACCTGGCCTCCCATCTTCAGCCACACTATTCAGTGGTGGCAGCAGCATCTCTCAATTCTAAACCATCATTTTCATCATCTTGCTCCTCGGGAGCCTTATACAGTTGTCTTTTCAAAGAGGACAAGGTCCTTGAGACTTTAGACAAACAATGCTATGCCATATCAGGGCTGCATTTGAGCAGGCCAATGTGTATGCTCTTTTAGCCGTGGCTAACCAGAAGCTGTGGCGGGAGCTCAGGAATATTTTCTGCCTGACCTCCCCTTGGAGAGGCAAGCCTCCTTCAAGGCCGGTCTAGCGGATGCCCGGGCCGTTGCACAGGACTTCATGGAGTCTTCGGTCTCTCACATTGACACAGCCAGCAGGGATCAAGATGAGAAGGATGGCATGGATGCATGTCACAAAATCTTCATCTGACGTGCAAGAGTGGATCCTATATCTTCACTTCGAAGGTGTATAACTCTTTCATTCGTCCACCGATGACAAGTTGACAAAGAAGAAGACCTCTACACAAACCGCCAGGTCCTTGCCCATCTCGACTAAGCCAGGGCAGAAGTACTTCACTCATCCTCAGGGCAGGGGCGACTTCAAACCCCACGCTTTCATCGGCTTCAAGGGGTTTCCGGACCGCTGTAAGCAGAGGCCCGACAGGTCACCCAGCGACAACAGGAGGAAGCAGCAGAGGACTTTGTGTGGTTTTTTCTACTCCCCCTCCATTGCTCCTGCCTCAGACACCAAAAATCAATGATGTCATGGTCAGGGAACACAGCTCCCCAGTAAGGGGCCGGCTGGCTATCTTCTAGGACTGCTGGAAGCTTTATTTTGAGAATCCTTGGATCCTCTCTATAGTCTCCAAGAGCTTCAGTCTTCCTTTTCCTCTACCATCCTCTCTTCCTCTATGTCAGATAGGGTGCCCAGCCTTTATACGGGAGATCCTTTCTCTTCTTGAGATGCAGGCTGTGGAACTGGTTCCTCAGTCAGGTAGGGGCTCTGGTTTTTTCGCGGTGCCCAAGAACATGAGGGTAGTCCTGGACCTGTCATTCCTCAACTTGTCTTTACTCATGAGCACATAGTGGAATCTCTGTGCGCAGGGGACTGGATGTTTTCTCCAGACCTCAAGGTTGGGTGCCTTCATGTCCCCATTTACCAGCCGCATCGGATATCTTTGTGGTTCACGATTGTCCTACCACTTGTAGTACAAGGTGCTGCCCTTCGGCACTTCGTGGGTTCATGAAGCTGATGAATGCGGTGGTGGGTCTCCACCACCTGGAGGGCCATCAATTACACCCTTATCTGGACGACTGGCTGCTCAGGGCCAGCCCACTTGGGGGGGGCAGTGCACTCCTGCCAACGGCTGTCAGACGTTCTTCAACAGCTGGGTTTTCCCCTCAACCAGCAGAAGTCGCAGCTAACTCCTGGCTGGGCTCCGGTCTTCCTGGGAGTGTGCTGGGACATGGCGGCACATCGGGTGTTCCTCACGCCAGAGAGGCTCTTTCCCTCTGCAAGTTGGAAGGGCACTTTCTGGCCAACTCGACCACCTCGGCATAGTGGTTGCAGCACCTTCAGGGACTGATGGCATCTTGCGTGCTCACGGTGCAGCATGCCCGCCTCAAGATGAGGTGCCTCCAGCTCCACCTGGCGGCCATTTGGGACCAGGAGATGGGGGTCTCACTCGGGCAGGATCCCAATACCCCCGCTCCTCCTCCCAGATCTTCGCTGGTGGCTGATGGACAGCCATGTGGTAGTAGGAGCCCCCTTTACCTGGCCGGAGCCCACTCTGGTGGTGATGACTGATTCCTCTCCTTCGGGTTATGGGGCTACTCTGGAGGGCTACTCCATTCGTGGTGCATGGTCCAGGGCATATCAATTGGCTCGAGCTCAAGGCAGTGGGCCTGGCGCTTAAGGCTTTTCTGCCCCTTATCATGGACAAGGCGGTTCTGGTCTGGACAATTGCACAAAAATGTTTTACCTGAACAAGCAGGGTGGCACCCGTTCCCCCCCCCTCCTGTGCATGGAGGCGGTATTGATCTGGGAATGGGCCCCGACAGAGGGGATTTTTATTTCAGCGCTCAACCTACCAGGGGACAGCAATGCAGAAGCGGATCAGCTGAAGAGTTTGGGTTCAACACCTACGAGTGGGAGTTGCACATCAACTTCTTTTTGCCCCTTTTCTATCGCTGTGGGTTTCCGGATCTGGACTCATTCGCATCTCCTCTGAATTCCAAGGGCCCCCGGTTTGCTTCACAGACTGGTGTGGGTCAGGCATCTCTGGGAGACACCTTCCAGGTCTGCTGGCATGGCTGCAGGTGTTACACGTTGCCTCCTTCCCCATTGCTCTAGCGGACCCAACGCAAATTCCAGGCATCTGTAAGCTGCAGCCTTATCCTGATTTATCCCCACTGCTGCAGTTGTGCTCTCAGGGGCCTCTCCGTCTTCCGATCCCCAGCAAGGGCTTCCTGGTGCAGCTGGGCGGGGTAGTGGAGCCCCCGGACCTAGCCCGGCTGGCCCTAGCATTCTGGTTCCTGACCAGCTGAGACTGCAGCATGACAACTGGGACATCATACAGGAGGCTGTCTACTCGATCCCAGTATAAGAGCAAGTGAACTAGGTTTTGCCACTGGGCTAGCGACAAGGGGCTGTACCTCATCACCTGCTCCCTGTATGACATGCTGGCATTCTCTGCACATCTGGCTCGTGCTAGCGTTCAGGTCAGGTGGATACCTGCTGCACCTATTTGGTGGCCATAGAGGCCTACAAGAATTCCCCAGAGCATATGTTTTCAGCATTCAACCATGTGGTTAAGGCCCACCTCAAGGTGTTGTCCAGGCTTTTTCCTCCAGTGCATAGGCCGCATCCAGTCAATGTGGTTCTGGCACCATTGCAGAGCAAGCCCTTTGAGCCAATGGCCTTGGGTGGGCATCCGGCTAGTGACACTGAAGACGGTACTATTGGTGGTGCTCACCTCTGCGTGCAGGGTCAACGAGCTGCAGGCGTTGTCATCGTGCAAGCCCTTCACCACGTTTCATAATGACATGGTCATCTTGCACACTCATCCAAATTGTTTGCCCAAGGTGGTCTCTCCGTTCCATTTAAATCAGGAAATCTGCCTGCTGGTGTTCTGCCTGAACCCGCAGTCGGAGTCCTCAAGTTCTATCTTTCCCAAACAAAATCCTTCAGGAAGTCTGATGCATTGTTCATTATTTTCGGGGGCTCGTCTTCCCGCATTCAGGCTTCCAAAGGTTCTGTCGGCTGTTGGATGGTCTAGGCCATCTCCGAGGCGTATACGGCCATGGACAAACTCATTCTAAAGGGGATTCATGCCCATACGGTCAGAGGTAAGGCCACAGCCGTCGTGTTTCAGAGGCATGCTTCTTGGGATGTCATCAGCAAGGCAGCTACTATGGCCACTCCGTCTGCCTTCTTTAAGCACTATTCCCTGGATACCAGCTCCAGGCGCAATGCAGAGTTTGGTCAGAAAGTTCTGAAGAAACTTTTTGCTTCATCCTAGATATGAGGCAGGTTGTCACAGCGCCACCCTATGGTCTTGTTCGGTGGAATCACGCACAAAGATGGAGGAAAGGGGACAGGACGTATGAGTAATTAAAGTTACTCACCGCAGTGACTAGAAAACTAGTTGGCCATAGTCCCCTTTCCTCCATACTCCCACCCACCTTTCCCCGCTTGTATGCCAGGGGCTAATATATTAAGTGTAGCCATGCATCTAAGGGTCCAATGTGTTAGAAAGAGTACTGAGGCGAGGTGCTGGAGGGTGGGGGTTTGGGAGGCTTTCTCACACCTGGGGCCGCATCCACACACGCTATACTAAATTTAAAGGGGAAGCTCAATTTTTCCCTGTCAAGGGTTCCGGTACTGTCCCCATGTTGGGGGACGCCCACAAGGATGGAGGAAAGGGGACTGTGCACTATGAGTACTCTAGTCACTATGGTTACTTTAATATGACAATGTCTCTGGGTAGTTGTTAGACTATGAACTGCTGTATTGTGAAGTACCTGAAGGGATTTCACAGCATATATAGGGGGCCCTGCATAAAGGACATTGCAGTATTCCAAATTGGAATCTATGACTGTTCTTGCAATTCCAACACAGTGAGGCTCTGAAAGAAGTGGGCATAGCTATGTAAGCAACATGAGATCATAATTAGTGGGCCTTATAACTGCATTTCATTCATCTGCAGAACCATATACAAAGCGGAGTCAATGAGAAAACCTATGGGCTCATTTTCTATAGGCACATAACATTAATGGAAAGCGTAAAAGCTATGCGTAAGGCTTTTCAGCCTTCCATTGAGTTCACGTCTCATTTTCATTTATTTGTATGGCGGAGAGGAGGGGTAGAATGCAACTTGCATTTCCGTCGCCTCCTTTTTTCTCCGCCCTACAAATGCCCCAGCATTTGTGCCGGCATGCATTTTCACGCCAGTGCATAAAGCCGTCAGACTCCATTAGGATCCATTGTAACAATTAAACGCTGCCTGCCATGCAAGCATGGTAGGCACTGTTTACTCGTTTGCACTCCACTATGCAAATGACCAAACTTTGGCGGCGGAGAGCCACCTACCTGTATGTCTACACGTAATGGCTCACTGCTGCCAAATTCTGCAACGGAACAAAATGAGCTCCCTAGCGTTTTTCATTTTTGTTGGATAGGTAAAGTGCATCCTACAAGACAAATATTCAGGTGCCAAGTAACTGCAGCAGTTAACGGTTTGTAAGAGGTCACAAGGAGAAGCTCTGTATTATTAAGATTTAAACCTAAGCATTTTTCACACATCCATCTTCCTATTTTATTGAAGATATGTTGGAAACTAGTTGGGTATCATCAGCAAAATTCTGGAAGATGAAGTTAGATTCAAGGAACATGTCATTAAGTGGTCTGAGATAGATATTAAACTGTAAAGGTGATCCTGTGGAACACCCCACTCAAAAGTTTCTTCTTGTGACTGATAGGGTCCTATGATAATACGAGAAGATCTTTTTGTGAAGAATGAAGCATGCCACTGAGCAGATTTCTCAGAAACATGGGCAATTTCTTTGATGCATTTAAGCAAGATGTTATGATTGGGAGTATCAAATGCTGATGATAGATCTAGCAATACAAGAAGCCCTATCTCCCCATTGTCTATGAAGTTGAGGAGTGAGTCTTTAATTTACTGTAGAGCCAGTGTTGTGGTCCTGGCTGGTCTAAATCCGGATTGATAGTCTCCTAATAAGCTATGTTGTTCAATATGTATATTTAGTTGGATGGAAGCCACCCTATCAAATACCTTCAAGAAGAACAACACATTTGTAGGTATCGAAATTAAGATTGGATAAGCAGAAGCTAAAAGCATCTCCTCTGTAGCCAGCATTAACAAGTGACCAGGAAGTGACTGGGGAACGAGGAGCTAGTAAATAACATTCCGCAAATCTAACTCCCTTTTAAAATGCAAATCTCTCCCTTTGTCGATTATTTAGGACCCCTTATGCTTTAAATTACATATAGATCTGCCCCATTGTTTACTTCTCAATAGTCCCAAATGCACAGAGTTAAATTCAGATAGGTGTGTTTGTTTAGCGTCAGTTGGCCTGGGGAGCCAAACGTAGCTCTTGGTAGCTATTGGTATTAAGCTAACCAGGCTCTCCTAGGCTACACCCAGGGGCTAAATAACACCGAGCTCCATTGAATTTCGATCCCTGCATTTGTGATAGGATAGTAAATGGAGCATAAGGTGGGGTGGAGATAATGTTTCTTCAAAAGACGTCTGATCAGTGGCAGCTCGTGAATTTCGAAACTTTGGGGGTGTAAATGCTTGCGCGGAATATGTGTGTGACTCTGAGCTCTGCGAGGGAGCCCAAACCAAACAAGGGGCATTCTAAGGGGTTCTCACCGAGAACATTTTTCAAATAATGGGTTAAAATGGGGCATTTTTCAGCACTTTCAGTGGACATGTGGGTAAAAAGCCACACAGTTTGCAATCGGTTTTGTTTGTAAGCACATGCAAAACCCAAGAAATGCAAGTCACCAACAGTGCACAGGAGCATTTTCCAATGCATTTTCAAGAGTGCTTTACCCACAAGATTTCCCAGTATATAAAACATTTTCATGCTGGCTGTGCCCATGCATTTCCATGCAGGCTGAACCAACAAATGCAAGAATTGTTATAGATAGACGCCCAGCTAGTAGAAAATCTCTAGCCACAGAATGAAAGTATTTCCAAACTGGCTATACCAACATAGGCCAGTGTACCATGTAACGGCACTTTTGTTTGCTTTTAACCTTGATGACTAATACAAAAATGCCATGACACACTAAGAATGTATGTCTGTGTGTTAGGGAGAATTCTCTGTTTAGGCTGAATTTCCTAACCTAGTGAGTCATCCAGCAGCTTTGCTAGATTTTTGGGGTTCATTTTTTCTCCTGCCAAGAGTGAGACTCCTTTACCCTCACTCTTGGGCATGATTTGAGTGTGTTTCTTTGACTCTAGATGTGTTTAATGGGCTATGGGGTCTTTTACTCCATAGGGCTTCATGTGTTTTGTGATGTGTGTTACACAGCACCCTCAGTGCAGTAACACAGGGGTGTCATAGTGACTGCCCAATATAGACTCCATACCCTGGGACTGACTACTGTCTCCCAGGGCATGTAAAGTCACCATTGACTTTACTAGTCTCAAATTCTGAACAGAACCAGTACAAACCATCATTTCGAGGGGATTGGGTCCTCCGACGTATTCCATATCTATGACATGTAATCACCACAGCTGTGCTGCTTCGGAAACTTTTTTCTGCGTCCTGCGTCGATGACGTCGATGCGCCGTCGTCGAGGACCTCCTCCGACGTCATCCGATGTGATAAGTAGGACGCACGACGCCCGTAGCCTCAGTTCCGTTTTTTCCGCGAACTTGTTGCTTCGTGAATCTCGGTTAACGCCTCGACTCTTTGGAGTTCTGTTCTTCTCGGTTCTTCGAACCTGTTTGTTTTGTGAAAATCCTTCGTGTGAAGATGTCTTCTACTTCGTCTTCGACCCCGCGTCCAGGCTTCAAGAAGTGTGGGTCCAAGATGTCAGTGACGGACTCGCACGACACCTGCCTCTGGTGCCTCGGGGAGGCCCTCGACATGGATGACTGTATCGACTGCCAGTCGCTCACGTCCAAAGCCTTACGCGAACGTAAGAAGAAGTTGTCGGTAGGTCGGGTGTCCAAGCCCCGGAAGTCGAGGTCTGCGGGGCTTTCGACGGATGATTCGAGGGGTGACTCTCCGCGTCATCGTCAGAAGTCTCGTGGGTCTCCTTCTAGGAGTCGGTCTCGCCACTCCTCGGCCTCTTTGAGGCATTCTCGGAAGCGCCGACACCGGTCGTCTTCCAGGTCCTCTTCGGAGGACTCTGCCCGGCACGTCGCTTACCCCACCAGCCGTGCGACGCCAGAGGAATGGGCTTCCTTTGGGAAGAAAATGCTGGCGATTCTTGAGTCGCAGGGTACTAAGCCGTCCGCGCCCCCGAGTGGGGTCGGTCGTGAGAGGTCGAGAGACACCGCTCGCAAGAGTGGTCGGCACGAGTCACGGGAGAGGTCCCGTTCGGACAAGGAGACTCGTTCTCGACGTACCCGTTCCAGGTCCCGGTCCTCGACGCGTTCGAGACCGTGTGCACCTGTGAGGTCTTCGAGGAAGACATCGACGTCTGAGGCGTCGACAGGCTTTCTTGAGGCTCCGGCTCCGAGGAAGTCGTCGAGGCCGTCGACGCTCAGGTCGTCGAAGGACACGCTCGGGGCTCCGGCTTCGAGGGCTGTGTCGACGCCGCCGATGCTGGCGGCGCTGCATCTGACGTCGACGCCGATTTCCTCGACGCCGATCCTCTCGGCGCCGATGCCTGTTCTCTCGACGGCGGCGCCGATTCGCTCGACGCCATCGACGCCATTCGTGTCGGAGGTACCCTGTGGCACGGGGGGAACCCCCTAGGAAGGCTCTGGTTAAGAGCAAGCACTCTCGGGTGTCTTCTTTTCGCCACCTGGAATATATTTCAGAGGCGGATGAGGATTCTGATGGCCTGGTTCCTAGTCAGGTTCCAGATGAAATTGTCTCGGGCCATAGTCAGTTTGACGATTTGAGGCAGTCACTGCATGATGCCAGTGGACTGGACACCTCTCCGGAGGTGGAGTTTTGTAGGCCTGAGCCTGGCTCTCATGCCGATTCCTCGTACCGGCACCTTATGGCTAGGGTTTCTGAGTACTTGGGATGGTCTGCTCCCCCAGGGGAGTTTGTGCAGGATGATCTAACGGACATCCTTGATGTTGGTCCCCCAACTGACCCGGTACTGCCGTTCCATATGGCTTTACAGAAAAGGGTGGCGGCGGCTTGGACTGCTCCGGAGAGCCTCCCGGCGGTGGGCAGATCCTTGTCGCGAAAATACCGTCCAGCCAGTAGCGACCCCTGCTACTTGACCAGGCACCCCACTCCGGAGAGTTTGGTGGTGCAGGCGGCCACGGCCCCGGCAAAGCAGGCGTCGTACCCTACCATCCCTCCTGATAGGGACGACAAACGTTTTGATGGCTGGGCGAAGAAAGTGTTTTCTTCTGGTGGTATGGCGCTTCAGGCGGCCAACTCCATTTGTGCCTTGTCTCGTTTCACACACACTCTGTGGAACTGTGTTGCGTTAGCGGCTGAACATATTCCCGAAGGGGATGAACGGGATGGTTTCCTTGCTATGGTCCAGGATGGTAAGGATGCCATGTGTGAGTCCGTTTAGTCGGGTTTGGACTTAGCTGAATGCGTCAGTAGGTCCATGGCGGCGAGCACCGTGATATGCAGGTTTGCGTGGTTGCGGAAGTCAGGGTTTGCTCCTGATGTGCAGTCCTGGCTCCTCAACATGCCCTTTGACGGTGAACACCTTTTTGGCAGGAAGGCTGACGAGAGCCTTGAGAGGTTGCAGACCTCAAAAGCTGCAGCAAAGTCGTTGGGCGCTGCAGTTCGCCAACCTCTGCCTTTTCGTCCTAGGGGACAGCAGTGGAGGGGTGGTTCCTTTCGCTATTACTCGTCCTTCAGTAAAGCGAGAGGAGCTGGCAGTCAAAGAGGCCAACGCAGTGGATGACAAGGTACCAGTGGTGCCAAGGCCGCTCGGGCAGTTGCCTCTTTGCCCTCAGGTAACGCCGCAGCCGCTCCCACTCAGTCATGAGGCCATGTCCCATGGTTCGCCAATTGGGGGAAGGCTGGCGCAGCATCTTGTAGAGTGGCAAGCCATTACTTCAGATGTGTGGGTTCTGGAGATCATAACCCACGGCTACTGTCTTCCTTTTCGGCACAGGCCTCGCAACAATCCACCGGGGAACCTCTCTTTGCAGAGTCCAGATCCGCTCCTTGCGCAGGAAATTCAAGCCCTGCTGGAGAAAGGCGCCATAGAACTGGTGCCTGTAGCAGAGAGGAACAAGGGATGGTATTCCCCTTATTTTTTGATTTCGAAGAAAGACGGGGGATTGAGACCCATCATGGACTTGCGCGGTTTGAACAAACTCCTCAGGAAGGACAAGTTCAAGATGGTTACTCTCTCTCAAGCCCTCCAGGCCCTTCAGCTTCAGGACTGGTTGGTGTCACTCGACCTCAAGGATGCTTACTTCCATGTGCCGATCCATCCCAAGCACAAGAAGTACCTGAGGTTCGCGGTTGGCGACTCGCACTTTCAGTTTCGGGTCCTGCCGTTTGGATTGACCTCCGCCCCGAGGGTTTTCACCAAGCTCATGGTGGTGGTTGCAGCGCATCTCATGCAAGGGGGGATTCACGTCTACCCCTAACTGGACGATTGGTTGATCAGGGGGAGCTCTCCCGAGCAAGCCCTGGATCATCTGTCCGTCACCTGCCACTCCCTTCACAGGCTGGGCTTCTCCCTCAATTTAAAGAAGTCCCATTTGACGCCAACACAGCAGCTCCAGTACATCGGAGCAGTGCTCGACACTTCCCTGGGGCTGTGTTTTCCTCCCCAGGTGAGGGCTCTTCACATTCAGCAGATGGTGCACAAGTTTCAGCATGCCCAGACGCTCCCAGCGTTCGAGTTCTTGAGGTTGCTCGGCCTCATGGCATCCTGCATTCTTCTGGTGCCAGAGGCTCGTCTGCGGATGAGATCTTTGCAGTGGGCACTCAAGACGCAATGGTCGCAGTCCTCCGGCAGGATGTCGGACCCGGTTCAGGTGCCGCCCTCGGTCGCCCGGGACCTTCTGTGGTGGGCCGTCAAAGGCAACTTGATGAAGGGGGCTCCATTTTGGCTTCCCTGGCCGGAGGTGACGATCGTGACGGATGCATCACTCACGGGATGGGGAGCTCATGCCAACGGGCTGACAGTCAGCGGTCGTTGGTCTCCATCGGAGTCCAGACTCCATATCAATCAGGCTAGCCCTGAAGGCTTTTCTGCCGACTGTGCGAGGAACGAGTGTCCTGATCCTGATGGACAACACAGTGGCCATGCACTACCTCAACAAAAAGGGGGGGGCAGGGTCACTTCCTCTGTGCAGGGAGGCGATGCAGCTCGAGTTCTGGGCCATCCAGCAGGAAGTTTCGATCTCGGCAGTTCATCTGGCCGGAGACGAAAACGTGACGACGGACGCTCTGAGCAGGCAGAGCGCGATCTCTCACAAGTGGGAGTTGGCTCAGGAGATTCTCCTGGAGATCTTCGCCCTTTGGGGGACCCCTCAAGTGGATCTCTTCGCCTCCAGTGTCAACCTGAAGTGCGAAAGGTTTTGCTCGCGGGAATTTCCTCCAAAAGGAGCCTTAGGAGACACGTTTGTGGTGGAGTGGTCATTCCCGCTGCTGTACGCGTTTCCTCCAGTCTCCGTCATCCCGCAAGTGCTGCGGAGGTTACGAAAGTTCGGTTCCTGGATGATCCTCATTGCTCCGGCGTGGGCTCGGAGGACGTGGTACCGGACCTTCTCGACTTGTCCATCTGCCCTCCACGTCGTCTTCCCTACCAAGACGATCTGCTCTCACGAGAGGGGGGTCAGGTTCTCCATCCAGAGGTCAGATCCCTCAACCTTCACGCTTGGCTTCTGAAAGGTTGAGGTATAAGGATTGGGACCTCCCTGAAGACGTGATGGAGGTGTTGCTTTCGGCCCGAAGGCCAGCAACAAAGTCTCTGTACCGTTGCCGTTGGCGTAAGTTCTGCGACTGGTGCAGAGTTCAGAATGTGTATCCTTTTGCAAGTGACATCCCCATGGTTCTGTCCTTTTTGCTTTCTTTGGCCCACAGGGGCTTGCAAGTGGGTACCATTAAAGGTTACCTGGCAGCGCTGTCCATCTGTCTGAAGAGTGTTCTTACTTTAAAATCCCTTTAATTTCACAGTTTCTGAAAGGGCTCACTAATGTGTTCCCTCCATCACCTTTCCTGGTGCCAGGTTGGGATTTAAACCTTGTTCTTACGTTTCTTATGGGTGCTCCGTTTGAGCCTTTACATTCTTGCCCTTTGAGGCTGTTAACTCTGAAAACTGTGTTTTTAGGTGTGGTTACTTCCGCTTGCAGAGTGAGTGAGTTACAGGCACTTTCAGTTAAGCCACCTTTCACTGCATTTCACAAAGACAGGGTTGTCCTTAGAGTTCGTCCTTCTTTTCTTCCGAAGGTAGTGACGGAATTTCATTTGGCCCAGAAGGTTGTTCTTCCGGCATTCTATCCTCCTCCACATCCTGGTAAGGAAGAGGAGAGGCTCCATAGGCTTGATCCTAGGAGAGCTTTAAGCTTTTATGTTTCACGCATGTCCCGGGTCAGAGTGGACGATCAACTCTTTATTGGTTATGCTGGAAAGCGTTTGGGACAAGCTGTGACGAAACAGACTTTGTCTCGCTGGATTATTTTGGCCATCTCGGAGTGTTACCGCTTGGCGGGTAAGGACCCACCGGCTGGCTTGCGGGCCCATTCTACCAGGGGTATGGCTGCATCTACTGCCCTGCAGAGGGGTGTTCCTATTCGCAACATCTGTGATGCAGCCACCTGGGCTTCAGTACATACATTTGTACGTCACTATTCCCTCGATTCCATCCGAGGACAGGATCTGGCCTTTGGCAAGGCGGTCCTTTGCTCTGCTATTTGATTGGCTATTCTAAATTTTGATTCTAAATTCTTTCCCTCCTCCTTGCTCTGGTACTGCTTTGGGAGTCTGTCATAGATATGGAATACGTCGGAGGACCCAATCCCCTCGAAGAACAAGTTACTTTCTTACCTGGTAACGTTCTTTTCGATGGGATGGTCCGACGACGTATTCCATATCGCTCCCGCCCTGCCTTCCCCGCTGCAGAATTTCTTTTGCAATTGCAGCTTACGTTCCGCAAGGCTTTGTGTCTGACTGGCAGTTGTCTAATGTCACAGGTTCTGGGGGAAAAAACTACAACTGAGGCTACGGGCGTCGTGCGTCCTACTTATCACATCGGATGACGTCGGAGGAGGTCCTCGACGACGGTGCATCGACGTCATCGACGCAGGACGCAGACGCCGAAAAAAGTTTCCGAAGCAGCACAGCTGTGGTGATTACATGTCATAGATATGGAATACGTCGTCGGACCATCCCATCGAAAGAACGTTACCAGGTAAGAAAGTAACTTGTTCATTGTGGACGTACTGGCCGGGGCAATTCAGTTGCCCCGGGGTCTGTTAGTCGAGGGGGCACGTCTCCGTCCCCCCTGATCGAGTTTTGGCTGGTGGCAGTGGATACTACTTTTTATATTCGACCGCGAATATATCTCTATGGGATTTCCCATTGTTCGCGGCTACCAACTTTAATTATTTAATTCCGATAGCCTCGAACATACTAATATTAATTCTCCGGTTGGTATTTTTTGCCAGAACTCGGTTCTAAAATGGCGTTTGTGTTTGCTTCTGTGACTCCAACCCAAGTTGAGCCCTTTGTTCCACTTTTTGGCGGGCTTCTCCACAGAAGCCCTCCAAAGTGGTGCCACTCTGTCTGGGGTACTTAGGAGGGGTGGAGGGGGATTTAGGCACCCTGGACTGAGTTGCCTAGGCAACTCAAGTCACACTCCGTCCTGATTGGCCCAAGTGGTGAGCCGGCCGGCTCACCACTTAGCATGTTTGAGTGTCAGCTAGGCTGAGCGAATGGTGGTTTCTGCATAAAAGCAGGGCTTTGGGGACTGGAACTTTAGAAGTCGCCACAGGACCTAAGAATCCGACGAGGGAGAAGCTGAGCTGACCTGCTACGACGACACCACAGGTGGAGCCCTGCTGAACCGTCTCACCACTTTTCCCAACGACAGAGGAGATCTCCAGCCCGGAGAGTCTTCTTCCTTCGACTGGTGGGGATAACCAGTCTGCTTCCTTTTTGCTCTTCCTGGAGCATCTCGTGGCCGCCTTGCCTGTGCCAAGCACCCCGGCAACCGGGATACCACGTTGTACCACTACCGCGAATCAAAGGGTAGTACCTTTAACCGGAAAACTCTGCGGCTGGTTTCTTCCCTGGCAGTGCAACGACCTTCAGCTTTCCTCCACGTCGAGATCTTCTCTTCCTCTGGACGACGCCGCGACTTGCACCTGCTGCCAGGAACAACTGCCCCCGCTGGAGGATCCTTTCCACTTAAGGTACCGTGTTCCGCCTGGCTTCCCTTGCAACCGACTGTACAGGGTAGATTTAGCCCCGGCTTTCGAACCTGGGTTAGCCTGGGACACCCTGGCTAAACTTTTTGAGCCTAACTAAAACCTTTCTGAACTCCCTGCAAGACTTTTTAAGCCTGTTGTCATTGTGTGATCTTGGGTGCATTTGTGCCCTGCTCTCTCCAAGAGTGGGCCCGGCCTATGGACTTTGGCTCACAAGTAACTTTTGACTTTCCTGCCTTGCTTAAGAGTTCCTAAGTATTAGTGTGGTGTATTTTCCTACATTCTGCCTTTTTCCCTCCCTTTTTCGTTAACTTATTGGAGTGTCATCTATAGTTAAGCGCTCACCTGCGTCTGGAAATAAGTGGTGTTAACTAAGACTTGTCTGATAAGGAATAAGAGATGTATATATAATAATAGTAACTGTGTTTAGAGTGATTTACAATAATAATGCTGGAGTGTTTCAATAAGTGTGTTTTCAAATAAATAATTATATACCTTGTTAGGCAGAAACCTGTGCAGTTCCCTTAGGGACCACTGCAAAAGATTTAAGACTACAGGTGTTGGCAGTAAACCCACTTGGTAGCAGTCTGCACCACCCAGATTTACCTGATAGCTGTGGCTGAGCAGTCAGACTTCCCTCAAGAAGAGTTAGACAGTATGCAAAGTATACACAATAGGCACTCAGATACACCAATACAAGCAAACACTGACCAGAGCTTTGGTATCAAAGTATATCATTATTTATTTAAAAACACACAGTTTGAAACACTCCAGCTCTCTTACTGTAAAATATTCTAAACACAGTTACTATTGTAATATATACACCCCTTTTCCCTTATCAGATAAGTCACAGTAAAACACCACTTATTTTCATACAGAGGTGAGCGCTTAACTAGATTGCACTCCAATAGGTTTGTGAGAAAGGGAGGGAGAAAGACAGAATATGGAAAGGTACACCACTCTAAGGTTCAGGAACACTATAAGCAAGGCAGAAGAGCAAGAAGAGCAAAAGTCACTGGTGAGCCAAAGTCCAAAGGCTGGGCCCACTCTTAGAGAGAGCAGAGCACAAATGCGCCCAAGATCACACAGTTACACTAGGCTTAGAAAGTCTTGCAGAGGGTTCAAAAAGAGTTTAGAGAGGCTTTAGGAAAGTTTAGCCAGGGTGTCCCAGGCTAACCCAGGTTCGAAAGCCGGGGGCTAAATCTACCCCGTACAGTCGGTAGCAAGGGAAGCCAGGCGGGACATGGTACCTTAAGTGGGAAGGATCCTCCAGCGGTGGCAGTTGTTCCTGGTAGTGGGTGCAAGTTGCGTCGTCGTCCAGGGGAAGAGAAGATCTCGACTTGGAGGAAAGATGAAGGTCTTTGCACTACCAGGGCAGAAACCAGCCGCAGAGTTTTCCGGTTAAAGGTGGTAGCTTTGTTTCACGGTCGTGGTAAAACGTGGTATCCCGGTTGCCGGGGTGCTTGGCACGGGCAAGGCGGCCATGAGGTACGTCGGGAAAGCGAAAAGACGGTGAAACTGGTTATCCCCACCAGTCAAAGGAAGAAGACTCTCAGGCGGGAGATCTCCTCTGTCGTTGGGAAAAGTGGTGAGGCAGTCCAGCAGGGCTCCACCGGTGGTGGTGTCGTGGCAGGTCGGCTCAGCTTCTCCCTCGTCGGATTCTTAGGTCCTGTGGCGACTTCTGAAGTTCCAGTCCCCAAAGCCCTGCTTTTATGCAGCAAACCACTATTCACTCAGGCTAGCTGTCACTCAAACATGCTAAGTGGTGAGCCGGCCGGCTCACCACTTGGGCCAATCAGGATGGAGTGCGACTTGAGTTGCCTAGGCAACTCAGTCCAGGGTACCTAAATTTCCCTCCACCCCTCCTAAGTACCCCAGACAGAGTGGCACCACTTTGGAAATCAAGTTTTGGCAAAAAATACCAACCGGAGAATTAATATTAATTAAGTAAACCAGCGGTATGTTCGAGGCTACCGTAAATAATTAAATAAAGGTAGTAGCCTAAAACAATGGGAAATCCCATAGGAAAATATTCGCGGTTGTATATATAAAAAGTAGTATCCACTGCCACCAGCCAAAACTCGATCAGGGGGGACGGAGACGTGCCCCCTCGACTAACAGACCCCGGGGCAATTAAATTGCCCCAGCCAGTACGTCCACAATATGATGGTTTGTACTGGTTCTGTTCAGAATTTAAGACTAGTAAAGTCAATGGTGACTTTACATGCCCTGGGAGACAGTAGTCGGTCCCACGGTATGGAGTCTATACTGGGGGGTCACTATGACACCCCTGTGTTACTGCACGGAGGGTGCTGTGTAACACACATCACAAAAACACATGAAGCCCTATGGAGTAAAAGACCCCATAGCCCATTAAACACATCTAGATTCAAAGAAACACACTCAAATCATGCCCAAGAGTGAGGATAAAAGAGTCTCACTCTTGGCAGGAGAAAAAAATAAACCCCACAAATCCAGCAAAGCTGCTGGGGGACTCACTAGGTTAGGAAATTCAGCCTAAACAGAGAATTCTCCCTAACATACCTTGATACCAAAGCTCTGGTCAGTGTTTGCTTGTGCTATTGTGTCTGAGTGCCTGTTGTGTATACTTTACATACTGCCTAACTCTTCTTGAGGGAAGTCTGACTGCTCAGCCACAGCTACCAGGTCAATCTGGGTGGTGCAGACTGCTACCAAGTGGGTTTACTGCCAACACCTGTAGTCCTAAATCTTTTGCAGTGGTCCCCAAGGGAACTGCACAGGTTTCTGCCTAACACTGTGTAAGCCAGCCTAGCCACGCAATCTCCCTAACCATGTTTACCTTACTCTTGATTGCAAGCAAAACACGCCATGCCACACAAAGAAAGCTTATTGAGACTGGCAGCACTAATGTAGTCCAGTTTAGCCACGTAATAACACTAATCATGTTTGCTTGTTTGTGTTTCTCTTGATGTCAAGTAAATAATGGCATGCCAGATTACAAAAGTATATGCAGATTGGCACTATTAGTAGTTTCAGTCTGCATATACCTCCTTTATTTGGCATGAACGTTTTTATTGTGCATCAAGAACAAGGCGAACTTAAGGGTTATACAACGTGGGTCGAGTGGCTACTTGATCAGGTACAAATTTGCTGGTGATGCCCTAGGCATCCTCCCAGAATTAATGTGTACTGGCCGGAACCCCTTAAAGCTGGAACATAGATGAAGTTTATGGTGCCCCCTTAAGCCTGCCTGTGGAAACTGGGTAAAGCAAACTCAGCTGGCAGTGGCTGTATCTAGAATTGAAACTCAACTACTACCCTCGTGGTAGAGAGACAGAATCAGGCACTACAAGACTCATCAGAGATGGTTGTATCCCACCAACAACCAAAGGCAAGTAGGTAGAAGCCCAGAGTGAGTAACCTGAGACTGTGAGTGACGAGGAAGAATTGCACAACTTTTGAAATTTATAATGAAACTCCTCTTTCTCCTTCTCTTCGCACATCTCCAAAAAGTCCAACTACGAACTGCACCTCGTCATAGGTATTCTACCTTTTTTTTACTTTCCCCCAGAGGCTCATCACCTCGAGAGCCCTGGTTCTCTCTAGGCTGGACTATTGCAACAACATCCTTCTCAATTTTCCTACTTCTACTCTATGTCCTCTACAACTCATCCGGAACATAACCGCGAGACTTATCCTTGGCCTCAAGCCCGGGGACCACATTTCTCCGGCATTGAAATCCCTCCACTAGCCTCCCGTGGCTGCAACAATCAAGTTCAAGATCCTCTGCATAATCCACAAGGCTTTCTGGGACCGGGGCCTGCACTATCTATAACACTCTGTCCCTAAATTCTCTCCCTCTAGAGTCCAGCGCTTGTCCTCCAACTCTCTGCGCATGAGTCGCTTTCACAAACAGATATTTGTGGGTAGATCTTTGTCCTCTGCAGGTGCCTCCCTCCGGAACAGCCTCCCTGCCTCTCTCCATCTTCAGCTGGAACACCTTAAGTTCTGAAAACTCCTCAAGACCTAACTTTTCTCTTCCTCCTTCTCTCTCCCTCGCTAACCTCCTTTCTTTTCTCTCCTGCCTCCTTCTCCCCCACTTAATTTTGTTCAGTTTTTGCTGACTGGCTGCCTGGTTCACCTCCATAGCCTAAAAGGTCCTAGGCTCCCCCGCCAATTTTTTGCACTTGCTTCCGGGCCGCTGCACTTTATTCAGCATTACTGCACTTTCAGCTCACGCTCCATGAGAGGGGCAGCCTCTCTGCACTTAACCCACGGCCCTGGTCGACCAGACTCGTTTTGTCCCCCCCGCCCCTCCGTTCCTCCGTCCAGCACATCCGTATATATGTATCCTAAATGTTCTAGGACCAGTTAATTGTCTTACCTGTCCCCACCCCCTCACCGTTTCTCATCTCCCCCTCCCAAACTTGGTCTCAACTGTAACACTTCATGCACTTACACTAGGAGAAATCTCGTCAGGCGTAGTATTCTAGTTATCTTTCTCTGTTTAGATCATTCGGAATCTTCAAGGCCTAAGAATGATTACTGTATTCCCTTGTTCCCTTCCCGCCTTGAAGCGCTTGAAGCACTTCACCTTTGTATAAGCGCTGTATAAATAAACTATAAATAAATCCACTCTGGCACAGTTGGAACTGTTGAGAAGATTCTATCCTTGCTATTTACACTTTTGATTTTGACTCAGAAGATGTTTGTGTGCTTTAATAAAATCAGTTTATACTTAATACATTTTGCTCAGCCTCTTTGGGGACCCCGATCCAAAATGGGTGGATGTGCTGGAGCACGCAGAAATGTTATTTCTGCAGATTTTCACACATTGGTACTATTTTGCTCCCTTGGAAAAACAAGGTGTCAGTCTACGCAAAGTCCATCACACTATAAATTAAACAAAAGCTCACACTCTACATCTTCTTTACATTAGCTTTAAATATTAGGAAGCTTCCATCAATCCTGTAGCGCAAGAGAGTCCAGTGAACTAGTGGTGCAACGTAAGCTAAGGTTTCATTTGAAGAATGATGGTCGTTGCTAAGACCACTTGCTGTAGTTACGTTAACATTGACATGTCTAATGTTTGTAGACTTTACTTTTTGTCAGCACTAACTATATCTCTGTAAAAAAAAAAACGGAGTCCAATGTCTCAAACTCCATTCGCTACACTTGCATTCAGTAGAACAATATCTTTTATGTCTTTAATGTTCCACTAGCAAGAGTTACTTGCAGCAGACATGGAACCAGCATCTGCTCTCTCAAATGTTTTAAATGAAAAGGGTGTATAGGCGGACTTTCCACTTGACCATTTCCATATGGTTTCTACTGGATCCAGTTTATGACAGTGGGTTTTTGTACGTCCCCTGAGCTGTCATGAAGAAAGTTCCAGTGATGATTTCTGTCCCTCCATGTGAACTGCAACACCATTTCACAAATTGTCTCTACTTCTGCATAGAGCTCCATACGAGCTGCACTCTTCCCCTCTCTCGACTATCTTTTCCTTGGCGCCCCCACTTTCCCTCACTCCTCACGGTTCTGGACACCTCGTTCCTTCCCTCCTCGCAAGGCCCTCTTTCCATTCTTTGTACCAAAGCTGAAACTATTGGCTTTGTCAGTGCTTGTTAACTAATGTTAAGCACCTTCCTTGCAGTGTGTGAATCGATCGCCGTGCATGATGATGTGCCACCCCTTCCCTTCCAGGATGGGATTTATGAATGCCCAATATGAAAGTTAAGCTCTGATAGCTCGCCACCAACCTGGATCCCAAATGATGCAGTGCAAGACACTAGAAGTCAGCCTTTCTGATAATCTCGAGAGCTGCAAACACCAGCCTACACGTAGCCATTTTACAGCGGCCTGTAATATTCGTATTCTTTTTTTCATTTATAATTGCATTGAAACATTTTAAATTGAGCCAGATGCCAGTATAAGTGTATGCACTGTGTTTGATTACCCTTGTTTTTAATTTATTGTTTTCTCTCCTTAAGGCTGTATTTTCTTCAGTCTTCTATTTTGCATCTGTTCCTTTGTACCAGGGATTCCTAATGGTAGGGTAAGTTAAAGCTGCTATTTAGTTGGTGACAACTTGGTAAGAAAACTATTTTTGTTTGATTACACCAGTTCATTGTCAGGGCCAAGCTCAACCGGTTGCCTTCTAATTATGTGTAAAGGCAAATGCTATAATTACCTTTTCCTGTATTATTCATGCATTTAAAGTTAGCATGGAGGGTAAAAAGTATTCCCCTCTGAAATGGACATTGTGTGCACAAGTAAGTGGATTTTCAGGGATGTTCTTCACGTGTAGCTTTTCGGCAGTAAAGATAACCATTATATAAGGCATTGCTAACTTGTGTTCTGAGCTTCTGGCTTATAGGAGATGCTGTTAATACAGTAATTGTATCTCATCAAAAAACCTGAAAAACGTGGTAATTCATAGATTGTAACTTAGCTCAACCCCCTGCCTAGCCGGCTGATCTTAGGTTGCCAGTTGCTGCTTAAAAATAGCTGTAAGGCTGCATAAAGTACTTCCCAACCTATACAACACTCCGTTAGTATTTGCCCTTTTGCTGGCCAGCCCTTACCAAGGGTATTCTTGCAACACTAAGATACAAAGTACGATGAAGTTTCCACTTCAATGCAAAATCAGCGAAATGTATTTGAGCATGGTCAGCAGACTTGACAAACACAATTTATTTTCTTCTTGTTTAAGGTATGCAACCATATATACCATGTTTCCAGTTTTCTCTTTGGTATTGGATCAGGATGTGAAACCAGAAACAGCAATGCTATACCCAGAGCTTTATAAGGACCTTACAAAGGTAAAGTATGGGAATGTGCACATAAAACTATGTGCAACCCGTGCATACTCAGGCCTGAAAAAGAAAGTTTAAATCTAAACTAAATCTTATGAAATCTAAACTAAATCTTAACTCAGTTTATGGGAAAACTGACAAGTTAAGCTACAATCTCTTTTTGAAGAACATATTCAATTTCAAGTTTAAGCTCTAATGTATTTTATTATTTTGTCAGAAATTATTGAACTATGGAAAGAAGCTCAGATTCAATTCTTATATTCTTATATTCACAGGCAGTGAGAATGTTGACACTATGTTATTTTATTTTGTGCTACAAAGCTTTTATACCACACGGCATCACCACCTGAGTTTGTCTTATGGTGCTTGATTGTACCTTGTGTCAGAATAAATTGACACATTGTGCCCTCACCTGGGGGAACCAGACAGTAGTCTGCAGGTGAAGAAGGAAATGTATGTGAAGTATTCCTTTTTTACCTCTCCAGACATTTGCTTTTCTGGCACACTCCATTAGCCCTTCCCCCAGTCTTAGCCTACCTTGAATCGACTGAATGAGCCCTTGAAGACTGGCTTAGGTCTTCCTGTTGAAACTCTGCATACCAGATACTGATACTGTATAGATACTGTATATTTCATGTCCTGCACCATTGCCTCTACCACAAAACCGATCTAAGGATAGCCTATTTGTATCACCCGTAGTCCCTTTTAATGTATACCTTATACCCATAAGAATAATCTATGAATTGATTGAGATTCTTAAAAAACGTCAAGGAGTCAGAGACCAAGCTACGAAGGTCAAACCTCTCTTTGCTGTCAAAGAAATCTGTGATGCTATTTCAAGAATAGAATCTTCCAGTGTGAAGAGGGCCTGAGGCTATCTAGCTCTGCTGCCATTTTCATGAGAATAAACATTACGTTTTGGGCCCAAAATCAGGATTCATTTTATGTCTCTGCTTACCACCGATAACAGTCCAATGCAGTTTCTGCCTTCTTTAGGGCAACAAAGAGCATGCATTTTGGTTTTGGTGCATTTTGGCGGTGTAACCACCAAAGTATTGCCAAAACATTGCTACTGTAAAATAAACTATAAAGGGGAGTTTCGGAGCAGTGTATGGCGTTGGCATGGCATCTTGCCAATGCTTGGCTATGAAATGGCCGAAGCACTAGTCGGGCCTTCACCCTCTCGCTCATGTCTGCTGGCCTTCTGCTGTTATCGGGGAGCTGTGGTGCTCTGGGGTAGCGGACAGGAAAACGTCTGAGAGCCTGTTGAAGCCATTGGGTATGATGCTGTCGGTGACCAGGAAGAAGATGATGCGCTGGAAGGGGCACCACTAACCCAGGAATGCAGTCTCCTGCTCGTAGTCCCACATGTCGGTAATGGAAGGGCTCTGGTAACCGGAAGAGCAGCACCTGGTACAGGCGGCCGACGAGGCTGAGGTCAGTGCAGAGCCGCATAGGTCATGCACAGGCTGCTGGGGGAGTTGTAAACTAGGCCGGCTTCACGCTTTAGTAAAGGAGAGGGCCTGCCCAAAGTGAGGCAGCTGAGAGGTCAGCTCGTAGCTCTTGCTGCCGTAGTAATCATACCTCGCCAACCCCCGGCTGAGTAGAATAGAGAAGACATTCGATATAAAACCTGAAGCCAAAAGAAGTCCAGGAGCAAATGTCTCTTTTGCTTCACTGGGTCAACTTGCAGGGGCAGGTTAAAATCCTGACAGGGTCACCTCAGCTTGTCATGCCTCTGAAGTTGTTAATTGTGGCACGGTTACATTGGGGGACTATAATTTCTATTGCAGCGCTACTTAAAGAAAAATTATATATTACATTTATGTTGTCCTCCATTGTTCCTAGATTCCTCATTCTTTGTGAACTTACAATCTTCCTCGGACACATATTCTCCACAAACCTGGCCGTATTCTCACCCAATACGAGTTCAACTCACCAGCGTTTTGTTGGAAGAGTCAAAAGTTTCTCACGGCAGCAAATTAGTCAGTGTTCACAGCGATCCACTGAAAGCAAAAAGCCAGCCCGAGCAAGGAGAGCATACCCATAAAACCAAAGACGCACTATTTGGCCGGTATCATCTTTCTGTTCCCCGGTGACTCCACACCCCTTCTTTCTTCCCGTGTGCAGTTCTCCGCACAGTCCCACTGCTCAGGGTGTGAAGAATTCCATACTCTATCAAGTTTCTTCCTCGCAGCCCACGGACAAAGAGCTACTCCCTTGCATACACCTGCTCACAGAGGCGTTGCTAGGGGTGCGGGGCGGCTCAGGGGCCTATAGCCCCGGGTCTTTTGGTTGTAGCCCCAGATAAAAGCTCAGGGACTACAACCAAAAGGCTAACTAGCCCCGAGTCCCAAAAGGCCTGACATTAGTGTAGCCCCGGATCTTTTCCAGACCTAGCAACACCCCTGCCAGCTCACCTTGATTTACATAAGGACTCTAGACACTGCTTTAAGCACAACAACTGATACGGCAGCCATATATGTATGTATAAACAACAACGGGGTTGGAATTGTTGAGAGAGAGACAAGGTCACACACGCACCACACACTCAGTGGTCTTTTTAAATATAAACATTGTGTTAACCTAGAGAAAACATCAACAAATGCAGAATTCCAAACAAGTATGGGTCTTCTTGTTATTGTTCAGTTGTAAAAGAGGACCAGTATCAGCTTGGAGAAGATGAACGGTGAAAAATATAAAGGCATCGCGTATCGGACGTCGCAGCGCTAGAGAATACCCTGGGTAGTGTACGTTAATGCATAAGCAGGGCGACCAAACAGAACTTCTGACTGAGTAGTGCTGGCGAGTCAAAAGTCCACGAGTAGAAGGGCCATAATAAGCGTCTGCGTGACAGTCTGTGACCGAGGAAGGGAAACGTTTGAGCCCCCCAGATCGGCACGTTCATGGCCTTCGGAAGAGAGCCTAGAGCCTGGCTGCCATGACAGCCTGTAGAGTGAGCTTTGGTTTCATGGTCCTTATCGGATAACCCCACATGATGGGATTTGTTGGACCTCTGTCGGTTTCCTAAATCGCTGATGAATAGTGTATATGTGCCATAACTCATCTAGATTCTAAGCCAAAATGGCCAATAAGAGTTGTTTTGTCCATTTCCCAAAACCCTAAAAAAATGTCTTTCTAGTAGGTCAGAATGGTCTCTGAGCTTGAAAGGACTGTGTGTAGTTGAAGCACTGGCTTCCAGACTGCAGCAGACTGTGCAGGGGCACATGCTTCGGCCCTGCACCCAACTTCAACGTAACGTTCTAACGCCACGTTCCATCTAGAATGTTACTTTGAAGTTGGGTGCACCCCAGGAGAACAAAAGCCCAGCTCGGCAGCGATCTGCCTTTGGATTGCTAATCACAGTGGTCTTTGCAGGTAATGGGGGGTGTCTGTGTGGCTATAAGCAGAGTACCAGCACACTGCGGTGCAAGAGTACTGAATAATGATGAACACACACACCCTCAGCCCCCCTCCCATATGAAAAACTGCATACACTTGATACTACATGTAAAACATGTAGAGAGTGTGGTAAGGTGGGTAAAATGGGCAGTAGGCTTTATTACATATAAACAATGAAAGAAGAAAAGCAGACCCAGCATGTGCTTATTGGTGTATAACAGAAAGGTGGGAGGCAATGCTGCCCATACTCCGCAATGGGTATCCTCACACCTGCAAAACAAAAGAGTTGATGGCTGGAAGGTTTAGAATAAATCTTGACCTCTGGCATTGCTCTGGGCAACCCTCCAGACCATCGTTCTTCGCCTGCCAAGCCATTACAAAAGGGGAAAGACCATATGTAAATCAGGCTTGGTCCCACCCCCAAAGGGGTAGTCCAGCCTGAACTGCTAGGTCACATCCCTTTTGCACGAGACCACAAGCATCCCCAGACATGTTTCAACCTTGTTGGGCGTCATCAGTGAGGAGTAGCTTGGGTCTCTAGGCCCAGCAGACAAGGGACCCACGTCTGGGCATACCCTTCCCACTCGGGGTGACAATAGCAAAACAAAAGAGTTGATGGCTGGAAGGTTTAGAATAAATCTTGACCTCTGGCATTGCTCGGGGCAACCCTCCAGACCATCCTTCTTCGCCTGCCAAGCCATTACAAAAGGGGAAAGACCATATGCAAATCAGGCATGGTCCCACCCCCAACGGGGTAGTCCAGTCCGAACTGCTAGGTCACATCCCTTTTGCACGAGACCACAAGCATCCCCAGACATGTTTCAGCCTTGTTGGGCGTCATCAGTGAGGAGTAGCTTGGGTCTCTAGGCCCAGCAGACAAGGGAGACACGTCTGGGCATACCCTTCCCACTCGGGGTGACAATAGCAAAACAAAAGAGTTGATGGCTGGAAGGTTTAGAATAAATCTTGACCTCTGGCATTGCTCTGGGCAACCCTCCAGACCATCGTTCTTCGCCTGCCAAGCCATTACAAAAGGGGAAAGACCATATGTAAATCAGGCTTGGTCCCACCCCCAAAGGGGTAGTCCAGCCTGAACTGCTAGGTCACATCCCTTTTGCACGAGACCACAAGCATCCCCAGACATGTTTCAACCTTGTTGGGCGTCATCAGTGAGGAGTAGCTTGGGTCTCTAGGCCCAGCAGACAAGGGACCCACGTCTGGGCATACCCTTCCCACTCGGGGTGACAATAGCAAAACAAAAGAGTTGATGGCTGGAAGGTTTAGAATAAATCTTGACCTCTGGCATTGCTCGGGGCAACCCTCCAGACCATCCTTCTTCGCCTGCCAAGCCATTACAAAAGGGGAAAGACCATATGCAAATCAGGCATGGTCCCACCCCCAACGGGGTAGTCCAGTCCGAACTGCTAGGTCACATCCCTTTTGCGCGAGACCACAAGCATCCACAGACATGTTTCAGCCTTGTTGGGCGTCATCAGTGAGGAGTAGCTTGGGTCTCTAGGCCCAGCAGACAAGGGACCCACGTCTGGGCATACCCTTCCCACTCGGGGTGACAATAGCAAAACAAAAGAGTTGATGGCTGGAAGGTTTAGAATAAATCTTGACCTCTGGCATTGCTCTGGGCAACCCTCCAGACCATCGTTCTTCGCCTGCCAAGCCATTACAAAAGGGGAAAGACCATATGCAAATCAGGCTCAGTCCCACCCTGACCTGTGCACAGTAATGCACCACCTTCCAAAATGTCATCCACCCTTTTTTTCCTAAAAGGTAGTTTTTCCTCCTAAAAACACTCCCACTCTATTTCTCTTTTGATGCTATCTAAAGTGCTCTCCCTTTACACCATTTATAACAAATTAACCCAAAGAAATGTAAAGGATGGCGATTATTTTGATTTTTGAAAATCATCTCACCAATATTTAATTTCAATTCTTCATGTGGCATTTATTGGGTTATTGTGGGGATTTTGCCAATCAGTTCAATCCATCCAATCCCCTACCCCTACAGACACCCCCCCTCACTCCCACAAACCTAGTGCAAATTATGGTTGGTTGGTTGGTTACAAATGGTTTGTAACTGGTTCACTTGCTGGCATTATAGGTGTTTAGAAACAGTCTGAGCTGCTATGAAAGTTATTTTCTTTGATCCCTTTTGTGGCTAGTTACTGGTGCTTGTGAGTTTGCATTGGTATTTGTATTTAATCAGGGGAATTCCCTCATCTGGTCAAATATCCAAAAAGGCATCTGCTCTAACTGGATACAGTGGAACACATTTGCGACTGGTTGACTGGAATTTAAAGGGGTGTAAGCCCTGCAGTCTATTTAGCTGCACCGTTTTGACGTTCTTCTCTGCCTTTAGCCGAGTACGCTATGTGAGAAACCTGAAGGTGTCTCCTTAGCTAGTCCCTGGGGATCTGTCATCCAGGTGACCAGGACATGGCCATCGCTATTGGATCCAGTTCCAGGGGGTGGACCAGTGAGGGAGGATCACCTGGATGGGGGTCCTTGGGGAGTGGGACACCGACGGGTGAGACGCTGTATCCCCCTTCTTTCAACACCTTTTCCCCATCCTACCACGTAGGATATTCCAAAACACTGCCCCCCCCCACCTTTTCCGACACTAACACTTTCGCACAACACAAAAGACAACGGACTAACACCAGAGCCGTTTACCTGACATGTCCCAATACGAGGGTTAGGCAATGTCAGGCAGTTGACCAGAATCACACACACCTGATGGCCCTTTCCCTTCCCACAGCGGTAAAAGGTGGAGCACAAAAGCACAGAACGAGCAAGGCAAGACCGCACAACGTGAGAGCTAACAGCACAGCAGTTCAAGAGGAGGCAAGAGATGGCGCATACCGAGAGGGTGACAAGGAGAGAAGCGACCTTGCTCTTTCCGATCAATGCCTGTGAAACCTCTGCAGATGGAAAAGGCAAACAATCGCCAGTGTTTTTTGCAGCAGGTGTCGGCGGTACACAAGACCCTCCTCTGTTGATTACCAACCTGGGAAAAGACGCTTGTCTCAGTGGTACCAACCTTGACTCCAAAGAGAAGGAAAGCGGTTCATTACAGCCGGTGAGTCAAGGGGAGAAACGATAAGAAACTGAACTGTGTTGCTTGAAAAGTAGCAAACGGTTGATTTGAACTGCGAAAGAACTATTGATGGAAAAGGGGAAAACCAGCAACAGAGAAGTCCGGCACCAGGTGGGTGCTTAAGTAGGGCTTAGGAAAATCGTCCATACAGTCGACAGTCTTTGACCGATAGAAGGATTTTAAAGCTAAGGGAAATGGATCTGACATTGTAAAATTAGTAAATGAACCGTACGTTGCAAAAGTTGGCAAGAGTGAACCTGGCGGAGGGATGTCCACAGTGAATTGTTAAAAAGACATAAAAATGTGTGAGTGAAAGAAGGATTGGAAGACGAGGGGAAGTGGATTGTCCCCCTTGGCACTCGGTCTGAGCCCGGCAGAGAGATATCCTGAAAGAAAACCTGAGCCCGATCGAGGGAGCCCAGAAAGACCAGGGGAAGTGGATTTTCACCCTTAGCACTCATCAGACAAGAGTGAGAAAAAGAAATCTAGAGTGAACCTGACTGGAGAGAGGCTGTTATTCGAGCCCGGAACGGGGAGACCTAAGGGTGAATAATCGCCACTCCAAGAGCAATCCGAAAGGAATTTGTTTAATTGGTTGAACTATCAGATCCTCGGAAGCCGGATAGACAACCTCTGAAGATCCTGCTATTGATAAGAACTTTTCTAGGGATCTACGCCCGGAAGAGGGGACGATCCAGGGGGTGGAAAGTCATTACCCCAGCGTTCATTTGGAAAGGAACCTTTTCTTTGTTTTCGAAGGCAAGAGACTTTTATTGAAAAGAGACTTAGCCATCGAAGAACCGGATAGCTGGTACAGAACTGTCGACTTGTGCTGGGAGAGCTTGAGTGTGTGTGCTCAGGAGATCCACCTTGTCCTGTGCTCAAAACGTGGGGAAGGAAGACCCCTGGCCATCACATACTGACTTATTATTTGTGGACACCTCTTTCTTTTTTTAAAACTTTTATTTTTAGTTGCACACGGTCAATACATCACTTTGTTGCAGTATCTATGTGGTCGTATATAACATTTTTGAATTACATTTAAATTTACAATCACAATGCAGTATCAGACTGTTCCTGTTCGATCTTTTCGGCCAAGTATTGCTTGTATCCGTCCCATATGTTCTTTGGACGCGAGGCAGGGAGTACAGTGTCCAGGTATAGTTCCTCCATGTCATTTGCCCAGGCCATGTCTCTGTCCCAGTCTGCTTTGGTTGGGGGATTTGCACTTTTCCACTTGAGTAGGATCGCCCTCTTGGCTAAGAGCAGACCTACATTCAATAGTTTCCGACATGTCGGGTTCATTTTCTCTATTGCTCCCAACAAACACATTAGAGGGGTCCACTCCATTGGGTGATCTACCATCTCGTCCAGAGCCTGACACACTGCATCCCAGTATCCCCTTAATTCGACGCACGCCCATAACATATGGTAGATGTCTGCGTTGTCAGTGTGGCATCTCGGGCATTCCCCAGTCATGGTCGGGTATATGTGCTTGAGTTTCTTAGGGGTATAATGTGTTCTCTGTAGTATTTTATACTGAATTAACCTGTATTTAGAGTTGCAGGAGATCTGTTTTACCAGTGCACAACGTTGGGCCCAGTCCTTATCTTCAATCTCTACCCCCAGATCTTGTTCCCATTTGGCCTTAGCTGTGCGCTGCTCTAACGGGCGTGTTTGGAGTATGGTTTTATATAGTGTGGATGCTGTTATTTTCTGAAGTCCCCCCGTGAACATGTACCCCAGGCCCATATTAAGTGGGGGTTCTTTGGGGAAGGTCGGCCATATATTCCGTATGGCAGCTAGCATGCAAGCATATTGTTGTCTAGTCCTTGAAGTGTCTCCCACAACCTCCCTGATACCTTCCCATTGTATGAATTGGCCGTCCACAAACATTTGACCCCATTGTGATATTCCCTTGGAGGACCAATGGCGTGCTATTTCCCCCTCAATATTGAAAGGAGCTTGAGGCGTACCCCAGAGTGGCATACTAGGGTGGTATATCTTTTCAGTGTCATATATTTCTACTATCCTGGCCCATGCAGTAATCACCACTTTGGAAGGTTTTATGGAGTTGTAATGCTTGCGATTAGACCTCGTGAGTTGATGGAGTGCTAGCATGGCATCTCTTTCAGACTGATTCGGTACAGGGCCCTCCGGGTTAATGAATGTCGTGGCCCATTGGGAAGCATGTTGGGCCTGTGCAGCTAGATAATAAAGTTCGAAGTCTGGCGCCATTAAGCCCCCTGTCGAGTAGTCGTTTGTTAGTGTCTTCCAGCTCACCCTGGGGTGCCCGCCCCACACAAATGATGCGCACACCCCCGTCATTTTAGTGAATAGAACCCGCCCCGGCCAGACCGGCACCGTGGTAAACAAATAAAACAGCTTTGGGAGAATTATCATTTTCACTAATGCGATCCTACCCATCATGGAAATAGGGAGGGCACCCCACCTCTTTAATTTCAAACATATTGAGTCCGCCAATATGCTATAATTTAGTGTCCGAGATAGTTGGGCATTCCGGGCTATGCATGCTCCCAGATACTGGATATGTGTTGGGCACCATTGTAGACCGTGGAGGTCCCGTGGTTTACCAGTGGTTTCGGTGATGGGGAACACCTCAGATTTGTTAGGGTTAAGTCTCAGTCCTGAGAATCTACCAAATTCCTTTACTATAGCTAAGACCCTCCCCAATGTCCGGTCTGGTTCTCTCAGATATAGCAAGATATCATCAGCGTATAAGTTTATGATGTGTAGTGCAGCCCCAATTCTTAGCCCATATGCGTTGGCGTGAGCCCTTAATATATCCGCCAATGGTTCTATTATTAGAGCGAACAATAGTGGTGACAGTGGGCAGCCTTGTCTGGTGCCTCCACGGAGTTCTAACATTTCCGTCAGGGCATTGTTAATTCTAATCCTAGCCTTTGGACTTGAATATAGCAATTTTATCCATTTCACAAAATTCGGCCCGAACCCGTAATTTCGCAAAACCCCAAACGGGAAGGGCCATGACACTGTATCGAAAGCTTTGCGCATGTCCAGTGACACCGCTACTGCCTGTCTGCCCGGGGGAGTCGTGGATAGGACCTCATAACATCTCCTTATATTAGTAGCCGTGGACCTGCCGGGGATGAATCCAGCCTGATCCTCATGGACCATATAAGGCATCCAAGGTGTCAACCTTGTTGCTAGTATTTTTGCTAATAATTTTGCATCTGTATTGATTAGTGAGAGAGGTCTGTAGGATCCACAGTCCTCCGGGGGTTTGCCTGTCTTAAGTAACAGTGTAATCACTGCTTCTCTTGTGTTCTCAGGGAGTTCTCCCTTCTCCAGAGCTTCCATCCACATTGCAAGCAACCGGGGCGCTAGTAGGAGCTTATATTCTTTATAGAATTCTGCGCTTAGGCCATCGATGCCCGGAGCCTTCCCATTCGGGAGAGCCTTGATTGCTCTGATCACTTCCGCTTCGGTTATAGGGGCCTCTAACACCTCTCTTGTACTGTCAGCCAGAAGTGTCGTCGGTATCCGGGAGAGATATTGCTCAATATCAGCGTCCGTGGCATCAGATTGGGGCGAGTACAGGTCTTCATAAAATGCATGAAACGTGTTGCGTATCATGCCCTGATCGGTAGTGACCGTCCCTCCTGGGAGTAGTAGGCATGGGATATCTGTCGAACCTCTCTCCCCCTTTACTGCTCTAGCCAGCAGCCTTCCCGGACGTTCGCTTTCACCGTAGCGGCGTGCTGCCGCTGGTCTGTCAAGGTAGCGGATTTCTTGATCCGCTGCTTCTTTAAATTCGTCTAGTTTATTTCTTATGTCTAATGTGGTTTGTGATGATGGTTGGAGTGCATATTGGGTTTGCATCACTTCTATTTGCTTTTCGAGACGTTGTATCCTATTCCTAATGTCTCTGAGAATGCCGCTTTCTTTAGATATGGATGCGCCTCTAATATATACCTTGAAAGCTTGCCATAGTGTCGCAAGAGTGGGTACTGAGTTATCATTTAATTCAAAGTATTCCTGTATGTGTTGACCCATTGCGTCCCTGTATACCTGATCCCTCAGTGCGGCTGATTTGAATCTCCATGGGGGTCTACTCACTGTTTCACCGGGTATTCGTAACTCTAGTAGGATTGGGGAGTGGTCTGAGTATGTCCTAGGGAGCATCTGCGTGTCTATAACCCAGGACAACACCACTTTATCCACTAACCACAGGTCTATCCTAGAGTGCATATCATGTACCGTGGAATAATACGAGTATCCCCGGTCTGTAGGGTGCAGTGTCCTCCAGGCGTCTTTCAGCCCTAGATCAGCCATGTATGCAATGATTGCCTGAGCGGCTTTAGACAGCGATCTCGCTTTTGTTGAGGTGCGATCAATGTCTGTGTCCAAGATGGTGTTGAAATCCCCCCCGCATATAAGGTGGGCTGTTGGATAAAATGCCAATTTCCCAAAGATTTCAGCATAAAACTCCGGGTCGTCCATATTGGGGCCATAAACATTGAGTAAAACTACCTCTTTGTCCCGCAGTGTGCCATGAACCAAGACATATCTGCCCCCAGGGTCACAAACCGCCTCCTTACATACAAACCGGAGGGTTCTGTGCACCAATATTGCCGTACCTCTAGCTTTTTTCGAATAGGTTGTAAAGTATTGGTGGGTTCCCCAGTGCGGTATCAGGTGTCCCGCCTGTTGTTGGCCCATATGTGTTTCCTGAAGGAAAAGAATCTGTGGATTATGTCTATTAATGTATGCCATAATTTTCCTCTTCTTGACCCTGGCGCCCAGACCTCGAACATTCCAGCACATGATTTTAATGTTGTCTGTGCCCGTGCCCGCCATCCCCTCCGTGGTGATAACAATGTGTATCTACAACCGTTTGCTTCTCAGTGTTTTCAATTCTGTTAATATGCTTCAACCGTGTGCTTTGAACTTTCTTCCCATATGGAACATAACTGTTTCCCAATTCCCTCATTTCCCCCCCCTCCCCCACCCTCACAGTACCCCAAACTTCTACTGTGCTTATTGGATCCCCATCCCTCCCTCCAACTTGTGGCATATGCACCTGCAATAGGGGGGGCTGCGGTGACACCCAGGGCCTATGCTATTTTTCATTTTCTCTTATTCTAAAACCTCAAGTGTAATCAACAGGATCCGACATTGCTCTCTCGAATGTAAGTGGCAGCGGGAGCTTTGCCGTGCAGCTCATCGTATTCACGATAGTTTCCCGCCTCCGTGCGGAGCTCCCGAAAGGGAGCGTTGGTGGTAATGGGGGAGATAGCCCAGCATTTGAGCTTTCTATTGATCTGCTTCCAGAAATATCACTCCTGATCGTTGATCTCAGCGTTCCCCGCGGGTGCAGGAATATGCCCTTCTACAAAATTGGCGGCTTCCTCAGGAAATGTAAAGAAGTGAACTTTATTTTTGTAAAGGATCTTAAGCCTTGCCGGGTACAGCATGGCATATTGGACTTGTCGGTCTCTCAGTAGCTTCTTGACGCCAATAAATTGTTTCCTCTCCTGCTGTACCGCTAATGTAAAGTCGGGGAAGATCCGTATCACACTTGTCTCCCATCTCAGCTCCTGCTTCTCCCTTGCCGCCCTCAGTATCAGGTCCCTGTCTCTGTAATTCAGCACACGAGCAATTATAGGTCTTGGGTATGCTCCAGGTTTCGGCTTTGGAGCCATGGATCTGTGTGCACGCTCAATAATGAACATGGGTGACCACCCGGGGTCCCCCAACAGTGTACGGAGGAGGGTCTCGACACCTTTCTCCATGGAGCCCTTCATTGCTTCCTCGGGCACCCCTAAGATGCGGATGTTATTACGTCTTGACCTTGCTTCTAAGTCCTCACATTTGGATTTTACTGTTCCTAATTCAATCGCCATTGTTGAGACCGTACTTTTCAGGGCTTCAAGCGCGTCTTCAGTGCCAGATATTCTAGTCTCCGCCTCTGTTATACGTGTCGTTGTTTTATCTAATTTTGTTTTGATGGAGGCCACATTTGCTGTAATCCCGTCTAATTTCTCATTCAGGGCTGTGAACCCTTGTTGCATTGCCAGAAAGACAGCTTGTGGGTCCATCTGTGTAGGGGGTGGCGTATGCTGATCAGGCGGGGTCGCTGGATCCTCCATCTGTGGTACTGTGACTTTCTGAATAGCCGTGGTATATTTTTCAATGGCCCCCTTGTTCTTCTTGGGCCCAAAATTCTTGGGCATTATTCCCCTCGGCTCCCTCTGTTTAGGCTTGGATATTGTCTCGGGGGGGGGGGGGGGGATCAGATTAGTGGGCCGGCCCCCCGTTGCTGCGTGGGGGGTCTGCAGCCCAGTTGTGGCCCCCACCCCCTTCAATCCTCTGTATTGTGCAGGGCCCTAGGCTCGGCCCTGCGTTAAGCGTGGCACAGCCAAAGTTGTGAAGGGGGTGTCCGAATGGCGCCGCAGTGTCTATCGGTTCTGAGGGAGGGACGGCAGGAGTATCCAACGTGGCCTGGGGATCCCAAGCCTCTCGGCCCACAACGTCCACTAGTACTGGCTACGCGTCGCTCCGCAGGTGATTGTCTCTGGGCAGGGGGCCTGTGTTGTTCCTATCCGCTCTCAGCGTGATCGTGATTACACTGGGCTCATGTTTGGGGCTCGCGTATCGCTTCCAGATCCCCCCACAGCCCCACTTATCTGCGTCTTGTCGCCTTCTCCGCCGCCGCGCCGACGGCGCCTCGACAGGTTCGTTCCGCCAGGTGGTGGCCAGGATCCCCCTCTCTGCAGTGTCCGTCGAGGTATGGGGGGGGTGGGGGGGGGACGGGCGCTCAACGCGGAGCGGAGCACCCTCAACAAGGATCGGTGGCCTTGCCTCCTCCGCGTCTAGGCGCGGCTCGCGCTGGTGTTCCCCAAGCTCCTCCTCCTCAGCTCCGGCCCGTTCCGAGGCCCCGCCAGCGGTCCCTCCGCACGTCACCGTATCTTCGGATCGCAGACACCTTTAGCTTCCAGATTTCACTCCAGTGTGGAGAAAGCACTGTCCTGCAATCCCTGCTGTATTTTTGGCAAAAATCGGATCCTTTAAGCGAATATTTCTGCAATTCGGCCCTGGGTCTCTCCGGAGCTTACACAGGAGCGGCCATTTTCTCCTGTGGGCAACAGCGCCCCCCGTGGACACCTCTTTCTTTATTGAAAACCCTATGCCACACTTTTTTTTGTAATTAGTTGTAAGGATTTGGCAATATTTCTTTTTTTAGTATAGGCCTTTTTACTTTTGACAAGACGCGACAAGGACTGTCTTATTTTTCATTTGATGCAAGAAGCTTGCTCTAATCTTAGATTTAGGTTCTAAAAAGAAGCCCTCTGTTGACCCAATTTTCTTCTCTGTTTCCTTTAAAAATTCCTTGAAAGATTGGTCTACTGTGACAAATAGAGGGAATTTGTCCCTTGAAATGGATTGTGTCCTCCCACGTATTCCTCATCTTTGATATTCGATATCCAGCTTCAGCTGCTTTGGAAAAACACGTTATTCAGCCGAGGGCGCTGTGCGTCGATGGCGTTGACTCAATGTCCCTCGAGGGCCTCCGTCTCGAGGATGTCATCATCGAAGGCATATATAGCACGCGCAGCGCCCGTTGGCTTCAGTTCCATTTTTCCACGACAGCTTTAGCTTTGAGAAATACAGCACGCTTCTTCACTTTCATGACGACTTTGTTATTTTGAGAGAGAAAATGTCTTCTTTGTCGACACCGACAACCCCTGAAGACCGGGTTAAAAAAGTGTTGTAATTGTGAGTCGAAAATGTCGTTGAGCAATCCCCATCGAATCTGTTTGTGGTTCCTCGAGGCAGGCCATAACACCTCGGACTGCTCCAAGTGCCATTCTATTACTGGAAAAGCCTTGAAGGAACGAAAGGGGAAGTTGAAGGTAGGTCGAATCTCTAAATCCCCTACCCTGGCCAAGAAACCTTCGACCGACGAGTCAAGAGGCGACTCTCCTCGGAGGAAGGCGGCCATGCGTCAAGATCGAGGATTGGCTCTCACCACTCCTCTTCGTCTTCAAAGAAGTCTAAGAGAAGGCCCGATAGGTCGCCTTCATCGGACTCTTCCCCTGAGATGGCTTCTTGCCCAACTAAAAAATCCACTCCGGCCGAGTGGGAGGCTTTCAGAGCAGAGATGCGCAAAATATTTGAATAGCAGAGGCCTCCAAGCCATGCTCCTACCACGCCTTCGAAAGAAGCCGGGAAGGAAAGGGCTCAGCCTAAATTCTGCACACACTTGAGCCCGGGACAAAGGCCCGATCCGCATTGAAAGTCTGCAAGGCCTCGATCCGATGAAGTAGCATGAAAGCATCAGTCGAGCAGAAAGCATAAATCAAGGTCATCAACGCCATCGACACCTTCAACGCCAGCCAAACCCTCAACGTCGACATCAACGGCAAATGCATGGACGCCAGCTGCGCCATCATTGTGAGCTGCACCATCGTCGCTGAGCGCCCCAGTAAAACCTATGGCGCCAATTAAGAAGGTTTCAACGACTCTTCCAGCGGCGAACACGTTATTTACAAAATATCTCATTCCTGAGAAAACCTTTGTGCCACTACCGAGAAAATACCATCTCTTTCTTCCATATATGAAGTGAATGAACCATCAGATGAAGAGGCTCCGTTTGGCCTCCAGTTTGGCACGCCAAATGTACCAGAAGGTTTATTGCAGAAAAGTCAAGTTTGAGAAACCTAAAGACTGTAACTTGGGTGGATACCTCACCTGAGTTAAAGTTTTCGAGACAAGAGGCTCGGGAGCATGCAGATGTGTACTATAGACAACTCATGTCTATGGTAGTGGACTACATGGGGTGGAGTAGGCCTTTATTGCCATTTGAACAAGATGATCTAACAGACATCTTGATGAGGGTCCTCAGTCAGATCCCATATTACGGTTTCATATTGCTTTGCAGAAAAGGGTGGCAATGAATCAGGAAACACCGGAAACCAAACCGGCTGTAAATAAAAACTTGACCAAGAAGTACCGCCCTTCCAGTAGTGACCCTGACTTCCTGTCAAAACACCCCACTCCAGAGAATCGGGTGGTGCAGGCAGCTACTGCAACATCTAAGCAGGCGGCTTACTCTACCATCCCTGCAGATAGGGACGACAAAAGAGTAGGTGGATGGGCAAGGAAGGTATTTTCAGTAGGGAGTATGGCACTCAAATCTGCCAACTCCACATATGCCCTTGCAAAATTTACGTTCACTCTGTGGGACTGTATTTCCATGGCGACAAAGCACATTCCCGAAGGGGATGAAAGAAACGGGTTCTTAGCCATAGTTAGAGACAGCAAAGAAGCCATGTGAAAGTCTCTTCAGTCAGGTCTGGATTCTGCTGATAGCATCAGCCGAGCCATGGCTACTAGCACCGTTATGCGCAGATTTGCGTGGTTGCGGAGCTCGGGGTTTGATACCGGATGTGCAATCCAGACTTCTCAACATGCCCTTTGATGGGTCTCCGCTTTTTGGCAAAAAAGCTGACGAGATTCTTGAGAAGTTGCAGACCTCCAAGGCGGCAGACAAATCTTTAGCCGCTGCTATTAGGCAACCTCAACCTTTTTGACCTAGTGGACAACCTTGGATGGGGTAGATCTTTTCGCTACTGCTCCTCAGTTGGAAGGGCGAGAGGAATGGCCAGTCAAAGGGGCCAAAGAAGATATCCTTGTGGTGGATGCGGAAGGGGTGCAAAGCCAGCTCAAGCAGGGGCATCCTTACCATCTGCCACTGCATCTGCCGCCCCAAAACCTCTCTGAGGTCTTAAGTCACAATTCACAAGTAGGAGGCAGACTGTCTCAGCATCTAGAAGAATGACGAGACGTATTGGGCTTTGGAAACTGTAGCCCACAGGTACTACCTTCCTTGTATACATAGACCTCCGAACAATCCACCAGGGAACCACTCTTTGAGGATTCCAGATCCGCTCCTTGGTCAGTAGATTTTAATCCTGCTAGAGAAAGGCGGTATAAGAACCAGGGCCGGTAGCAGAGAGGAGCAAGGGTTGGTATTCCCCTTATTTCCTAATATCCAAGATGGACGGAGGACTGAGACCCATCTTGGACTTGAGGTACTTGAATAAGTTCCTCAGGAAGGACAAGTTGAAGATGATCACACTTTCTCAGATCCTTCAGGCTCTCCAAGTCCAGGATTAGATGGTGCCATTGGACCTTCAGAATGCTTATTTTCATGTGTCAATCCATCTTAAGATCAGAAAATACCTGAGGTTCGCAGTTGGTGGTTCTCATGATCAATTTTGAGTTCTGCCATTCGGGCTGACCTCCACCCGAGGGTTTTCACCAAAGTGATGGCGGTAGTGGCAGCAAGTCTCAGGAGAGGGGGGATTCCCGTCCACCTCTACCTGGATGATTGGCTGATCAGGGCACGTTCTCCCGAACAAGTACTGAATCATCTCAACGTCACCTGCCACTCCCTTCACAGACTGGGCTTCACCATCAATTACAAGAAGTCCCCTATGACACCTCAGAAACACCAATTTATCAGAGCTGTTCTGGATACATCCTTGGGAAAGAGCTTGCCACGCGAGGTGAAGGCTCAAGACATTATTTAGATGGTAACCAAATTTGAAAGTGCCCAATGTCTCCCGGCCTTCGATTTTTTTTGAGGTTGCTTGGCCTTATGGCATCCTGCATATTTTTGGTGACAGAGGCCCGCCTGAGAATGAGATCCCTTCAATGGGCTGTAAGAACTTACTTCAGGTTCCCAGCAGGGTCGGACAGGATCTTGTATGGTGGGCTTGTGCAGACAACCTTCTGAAGGGAGAACCCTTTTGGCTTCGATGGCCGGAGTTAACAGTAGTGACGGACTCTTTACTCACGGGGCGGGGAGCTCACAACACGATCTAACAGTCTGCGGTTGTTGGTCTCCATCGAAGTCCAAACTACATATCAGTCTTTTGGAGCTGAGGGCAATCAGACTAGTGCCGAGGGCTTTTCTGCCCTCTGTACAGGGAAAGAATGTCCTGATAATGACGGACAGCACAGTAGCCCATGTACTATCTCAAGAAGAGAGGAGGTGTAGGGTCACTACCACTGTGCAAATAGGCAAAGCAGCTCTGGTACTGGGCAATACAAGAAGGATTCTTCTTATCGGCAGTTCACCTAGCCAGAAAGGAGAACACTTTGGCGGACGCTGTGCGCAGGCAGAGCACAGTCTCTCAAGTGGGAACTAGCTCAGGAAGTCCTTCAAGAGATAGTCATCCTTTGGGGAACCCCTCGTGTGGATCTGTTCATGACCGGTGTCAACCGGAAGTGCAAACTGTTTTGCTCCAGGGAATTTCCCCCAAGAGGAGCTCTAAGAAACATGTTTGTGGTGGACTGGGAATTTCCACTCCTGTATGTGTTTCCTCCAGTCCCCATCATTCCTCAAGTAATCAGGAGGTTGAGAAAGTTCGGGAAACACATGATCATAATTGCCCCGGATTGGACCAGGAGGACGTGGTACCCGCACCTTCTAGACATGTCCATCTGCCCTCCAATACGTCTTCCACAAAGAGAGGACCTTCTCTTGCGAGAGGAGGGTCGAGTTCTCCATCCAGATTTCCATATAGGACAAAAAATGGTTTTGCCTTCTTTCTATCCCCCTCTCCCCCCTCATCCTAGCAAGGAGGAGGAGAGATTACATAGGTTGACCCTTGTAGAGCTTTACTCTTATATAGATCTAGACTGTCAAAATTCTTTATTGATGATCAGTTTTTCATTGATTATATGGGCCTCAAACTGGGTCAGGCTGTCTCTAAGCAGACCTTATCCAGATTAATCATTCTGACCATTTCAGAATTTTACAAGTTGGCAGGGAAGGATCCTCGGAAAGGTTTAAGGGCCCATTCCACCAGGGTCATGGCTACCTCTACAGCCCTGCAAAGGGGTTTAGAAATATAAAATATTTGTGGCGCGCAACGTGGTCTACTATCCACACGTTCACAAAGCGTTACTGCCTGGAATTTTCCCTCAGTCAAGATGGTAGCTTTGGTAAAGCAGTTCTGCACTCGGTTCATGAAAACAATTAAAATCAAATTCTATTCCCCCCACCAAATCAAATACTGCTTTGGGAGTCCATCAAAGATGAGGTATACGTAGGAGGACACATTCCATTCAAAGAACAAGTTACTTACCCCTGGTAACATTCTTTCGACTGGATGTTCCTCCCACGTATTCCTCATCGCCCTCTCAGCCTACCCCACAGTAGAATTTCCCATGCTATCACAGCTTTCGTTCCTTCAAAGCTGAGTACAGTCATTCCCGTGGTTATGCGGGTAGTTCTGCTGTAAGGGATGAAACAGAACTGAAGCCAACGGGAGCTGCGCATGCTATATATGCCTTCGATGACATCATCCTCAAGACAGAGGCCCTTGAGGGACATTGATTCGACGCCATTGACGCACTGAGCCCTCTGCCAATATTTTTGTTTCCGAAGCAGCTGAAGTTGGATTACCAATATCAAAGAAGAGGAATACGTTGGAGGAACATCCAGTTGAAAGAGCCTTAACAAGGGTAAGTAACTTGTTTGTCTCCTCAAATGGGAGCCCTCCCCCCCCCAATGTGAGGCAAGGGAGGTGAGCCTACTCTGCAACACCCTGACTAGGGGTCGAGATAAGTGGGACCTCACCGGGAGAGACTCCCCCTTAGGGGACAAGGACCATTCCTGTGAGTAATTCTCTGCACCAGTAAATATGATGGCATATATGAGTGTGTCAAATCCTGTCAACTATCAAGACTGGGCTGAAGAAGAAGCTAACCAATGCTATTATTCAGAAGAAAGAGAAATGGTCTCTAAGTAAAAGTAACCAATACACTGAGACAAGTGGATTGAAAAATGAACACTCATCAGGTACCATGCGAGGAGGGAGACTAGAAGCGAGAGAGGAATCCGTCTCAAACCAGGGGAGGTCCCCTGACTATGTGAACCTGGGAAGAGGTGGATCTGAGGCAAGACGCTGGAGCCCGCAAAATCTAAACCAGCATGGAGAAAGTTGAGAAACCAGCATAGCCGAGAACCTAGGAGTTGGTGGTGGTGTTATCCCAAGAGAATCGTGGTGGGCAGCCGGCCTGCGTAACTACACCAATACCGCCATACGGAGAAAGCGTGCCTCTTTGTTGAAGCATTGAAACTACTGAGAGGAGGTACGAGGTTCTATTCGAGAGGCACCGAGAAAGTCAGCCCAATAGTGCGTTGGATAAACAAAGCCGATGCCAGACCCGTAAAACCATTCCCAGAGATGTTTACTGATAGACGAAGGTAACAGGGAACAGGGGAGGCACGGGAAGATAACGGACTAGCATTATACAAATCTAATAACTCATCTCAGCATTAATGAAAAAGCCTGGAAAGTAAACATACCGAATTTGAACTGTGATAAAGCGAAAAGGAGAACAGTAAAGCTCTCTGAAGAAGAGTTGAATGGAAGTGAACTATCCTTGTTGAATGTGAACTGTAATAGTTTGAAGAAGAGAACAATACTGAGCCCTGAAGGGGAGGAGAATGGAAATGTGGCATCCTTGTTAAACCTGAATTGTGCAAGTGCAAGCAAAGGAATAATAACGTTCCCATAAAGGGAGGTGAATGAAAGTGAGAAAAGTCTAACTTCAATGTTAATTAACTTGACTGTTTTGCATAAAAGAAAGTGTGGCACAGAGAAACCAGAATGAGTGAATACATTTCTAGGCTGGAGAAAAGGGGAAACATATCCTGTGTCAAAATCAGAATAGTGGGAGATACGCAAGGAAGAATATGAGGACCTGAAGGTCAAAGTAGCCTTCATGATGAAGCAATCGGAGCCAAGTAAAGGCACACCTAAAGTGGAGAATAAATGTAATAATTTGAGGAAAGAATTACATGAACTGATAAAAAGTGTTGCTAAAGACTATTGAAAAAGCATATATCAGACAAGTGCTGGAAGCATCCCACAGGAGTAGGGAGTCATTCTCCTGCCTTTATTTTGTTATAACGGGGATAGGGTCAGATAGTAATAGTTTTTGGGATGGTCTGTAAAAAAACGGGGGAGGAAGGGGCAATGACAACAATGACGCACAGGACGATGAACCCTCAGCATCCGTTAAGGCCTTTCATGACCACCTTCAGGGCCTGGCAGAGTTCTTGGGGATCGCTCTGCCTGAGGAAGCCCCCCAAAAGGCAGAAGGCTAGCAGGGGTTTTGGGCAAGCGCACCACGATCCGGTCTAGCATCCCACTCTAGAAGGATGTCCTGCAGGTGGTGAGAAAGGTCACGGAGAAGCCCAGGGCTAACGCCCAGATGAACAAGAAGTTGAACAGCAGGTTTGTGTTGACGAACATGGATCCAATCCTCCTGGCCTCCCAACCGCAGCCACATTTTTCATTGGTTGCTCCGGCCTCTCTATGTTCTAAACTATCATCTTCGTCGTCTTCCTCCATGTCAGCCACCTCCAGTGTTCTTTCCAAGGAGGACAAGGTCCTTGAGCCTTTGGACAAGCTAACCCAGAACTTTGGCGAGATCTGGGGGAGTTTCTGCCTGACCTCCCTTTGGCGAGGCAAGCCTCCTTCAAGGCCAATCTGGCGGATACCTTGGTCGTGTTGCAGGATCTCATGGAGTCGTTGCTCTCCCACATCGACACAGCCAGACGAGGGCTGTGCCTGGATGTCGAGATGAGAAGGACGGCTGTGGATGCATGCCACTAAGCTTTCATCTGACTTAGAAGAACAGATCCTAGACCTGGCCTTTGAGGGCATGGACCTCTTAGATTCATTAACCAATGACGAATTGATGAAGAAGAAAACCTCCACTTAAAACGCCAAGTCTTTGGCCATCCTGACAAAGTCAGGCCAGAAAAATCCTTTCCTCAATCTCAGGGTAGGACTCAGTTCAAACCCTGAACCTTCTCAGGCTTCAAGGGTTTCAGACATCACGATATGCGGAGGCCTGACGCTCTGCCCAGCGACAACAGAAGGAAGCAGCAGAGGCTGTTGTGTGGGTTTTTCTGCTCCCCCTCCTCTGCACCCACCTGTAACACCAAGAAGCAGTGACCTCAAGGTCAGGGAACAGAGCTCACCCGTGGGGGGCTATTTGGCTCTGTTCCAGGACACCTGGAAGCATCTTTTCAGCGACCCGTGGATCCTATCCGTAGTCTCCACAGGCTTCAGCCTACCTCTTCCTCTACTATCCTCGCCTCCTTTTTGTGAGATTGGGTCCACGGCTCTTTTACAGGAGGTCCTTTCACGCTTGGAGATGCAGGCGATAGAACCGGTTCCTCTTGTAGACAGGGGCTTCGGTTACTATTCCAGGATTTTTGCGGTACCCAAGAACAACGAGGCTTGTCTAATTAAGAATACTGCACCAGAAGGTGCAATATGTCTCCATATGTCTCTACTGCATATCTACAAGACAGCCACTTTGATGTTTGTTTATAGATGTAGCAAACATTAATGTCTTGTGACAGCATCATGAAGTGGACACAGACAACTGAGTAGAATTTTGGGATGCAAACCTTTATTAACTAAAATGTGGGTTTAGAAAAAGGCCTAACTTGCCCTATGCTATGGTGGGATTTCCTTACCTACCTTGATAGTCAGTGTCAAGTCCAAAGCAAATGTCTGTGTCCAAAACCTATACTTGCCCTCACATCTAACTGTATACAATGTGTAGGGATTTCAGCAGCAAATGAGAAGTGTTCAAATAAAAGTTCAGAGCTTCTACCAGCTCTTGGATGGACAAGGGGTTTCCCTTTCCTAAGGTTCAAATAGTTCATATTATCAAATAGGGGTTCCCTTCCTTACGCTTTCAAGTCTATCCATGTTTTCAAATAATACAGGCTGCCAAATCTCTCAATGTTCCAAATAACACCATTTCCTGGGATACTCCCCAGCTCTTCTGGTTTATTCACCTTTCACCAATTTATAGAGTTCAGTTCCTCAGTTTCTGTTCAGATGTTTTCCTTGGTTCAATCACAAAAGTGGCTTTTCCTTAGGTGGGTATACTTGGTCTAGGCGCATTTGTTGGACCACGCGGTCCACCCATTACAGGTCACACAACCAACACACCTTATTTGTAGTTGCTTCATATGAATCATGCCACAGTTTCAGCTTTACAATGAGGCTTGACTTCTTCTTATTTCACATATCCTTGATAATTTATTATAGCTTGCTTTATCACCATTCACTTGTAGCTCTTGTTTGCAAAGACCAGCATAAGCTTCCCAGTACACTCGTCTGATAGGAAACTCTGTCTCTGTTATAATTCATTCACACAAGTCATCATAAGCTTTCCAGTACTCTCTCCTGCTATGAAACTTATCCACTCTTTCAACTCTTTTGACCAATACCTCTGGCACCCTTTGCCAGGTTTATATCTGATTGACTCTTGACAATGCTGGCTTCACGCTTGGCAAAATAGTAACTGAACAGATGAATGGGTCAGTTTTGCCTATACCCCTGCCTCAAAGATTAGTTGTATATGAAGTACAAGACACACCTTATTGAGTTGGTATACAAGTGTATATATTCAAAGGTAGAGACCAAATGGTCTAATAGCACACATAATAGATAGAGTTATCCATCTCGAAACATAAAACAAATATGATGTTGTCAAACAAACAATTTGAGATACAATTAGACTCAATGTTCAATACAATGAAGTTAGGACAATACAAAGTCTACTGATGTGATATGTCACAAACAGGGGTCAAGAAACAATGGTTACATAAATGAAGAAAAAAAATGAGAATTGTCAATAAAAAACAGTGTGAACAATTTTGCACTGGACTTCTGGTTAAAGACTTGTCTACACATGTGCTTCGGCCCTCACTGACTGTTGTGCCAGCCAATTTTGAGCAGGCCTTCATCAGGACGAGAAAAAGCCAGAAGGACTGCTCTATGTGTGTGCTGCCTGTGGGATAAAACAAATGGGCAAATGTCAGTACTTGGGCACCCAGGTACAGGTAGAAAACAATGAAATGATTTTTAACTTCTATATCTATAAATGATTGACTTTCTTACCGTGTAAGGAAAAAGTGGTTGCACACAGTTTCAAGAACAAAGAGGTGATGCCCGTGCTGAGTAGGGTAACCTCTAAGTATCAACTTCTCAATGGAGAAGGAACAAACTCTATGGCGAAGACAGGTGTCAGTTTTGAATAAAGAAAATAGAAACAGTGATGTCACACCTTGTGGGGTAAGCTAAGAGAAAATCTAATGAGCTTACCTGTATATGATGCAGTCTAATTGAAAAAGGGTGGTTGTCCCCTTCAGATTCTGGTGTGTTGTCTAGTGGTACACACATAAAAAAGCAAACCGCTGGTTGATAGTGCATTGCTGTAGTGCTGGGAGACCTCAAAATCCTTTTAATTCCTGTGTGATCAAACATGGAAGCTCCATTAGGTCACCCATGTCCCTGGTGTAGGGATTCTAGTGTATGAGGACACATGGGTGTGGACACACATGCACTATTTTACCTGAGTATAGCTCTATCACAGTGGATCAGGAGAGGCGCTGCAGCGCTAGTGTCGCTGTCACAATTTGGTCACTACCTTTGAATATAAACACTTGTATACCAACTCAATAAGGTGTGCCTTGTACTTCATATACAAGTAATCTGTGAAGCACGGGTATAGACTAAACTGACCCATTCATCTGTTCCGTTACTATTTAGCCCTCCTGGGTAGAATGGGGTCTTAACCAGGAGCCCTGGTATACTCCATGTTCACTGCTGGCAATACTTGTATGCCTCTTCACAATGTCCATTATAACCATTCATTCCTTTCGGTAATAGCCAGTTTCTTTGATGATGCTCACTTGACTCTTGGCAATGCCTCATTGCCTCTTTGTCTCTTGAAAATGTTAATTACAACCATTATTTCCTTTCATTGATAACTTGGCTTTTGATAATGCTCACTTGACTCTTGGCAATGCCTATTTGCTTCTTTGCCAGTTCCTGGTCCCTTGTTCTCAGACCTTTAATTGTTATACATTTTCTTAGCTTCTGCTGTGCATTCCACACACCCTAGTGTCCCCCCTGCCTTCTGGGCAGACTCACCGATTTCCAGTCGCGTGTCTGTCCGCTTCTGTATGGCTCTCGAAAACCTCCTTTGGTTATCGCTGCCTCGTGCCACTTTTCCATGGCCTCTGGTTCCTCTTCAAAGGACTTCGCTTCATCCTGCTGCCTTCCCTGGAGCACCGGTAAGCACAGTCCTTGTGGTCCTGCTGCTGCGAATTAGGAGCTTTTCTCTGCTCTCTGTGTAACCCGCAGCATTCCACAACGCCGGTTCGACTTGGCTGCTGCACAGTTCCCGCTCCTCTGCTGCAACAGCCTCTCCGGGTCTCCGCTTCTCGTCCCGTGTCCCGCTGTGTTCTCACAGGGAAACACAAGTCTTTCTTTTATAATTTAATGTATTTATTTAGATATACTTTTAGCCAAAAGGCTATGTATAACACAGAGACATACAACGTATACAGGTAATCAATACAGAAGCTAAAATTACACAATTCTAAAATATAACATCCAATACACATTCAAATATATCATTCAATACATTTTAAAATCGCCACAATCTTTACATAAAGAAATAACAAAATAGTATATTAAATTAGTATCATTTCCTCTCATAAAAGACATCCATAATTCAGTTGTGTGCGTCATGTCAATTGCATTATTAAAAGATTTAAAAGATTTGGTTCTAATCGCAGTCAGGCTTTCACAATTCATGATTAAATGATAGAGTGACTCAAAAACATTATTGCCACATAGATGACATTTCCCTATTGCGTGTGGGATAGCAGTAATCCCGCCTTTGGTTGCCAGTGCTTCCGTCATATTAAATTTCATTAAAAGATAGGTACGAAAAGTGCTAGTGCTAGGATATGCCACGATATATTTTGGTGTTGTGATTCTAGTTAGATACTCTTCAAGATATGGATCACTATTTGATTTTGAGGCAACATTGATCACATTTTGCTCATTCCAAAACTCAAACACTTTCTTTTTTATGTCCCTTTTTTGAGCAGCGATCGTTAGCATTCCAGGCGTACTCCCAAGCAACCATTTTCTATAAGATCTTTGTAAGGTGCCAAGAGTACCAACACGCATATTGCCTTCCAAGCAAAGATACGCTTGTACATATGGCACAATAATCGTATCATTTGGTAGGGTAACCACCTTTTCGTGGGTCAAAATGCATTGGCATCTATAGGCACACCGAATACCTTTTATGGCGAACTCCAAATACAGGTATTCTACATTGAGATTGTGTGGTAGCCGGAATAACTTCCTCAAGTGTTTGGCCTCAAATACCACCATGCGTTTCACAAAAGAGTGACCCCATATCTCAGCAGCATATAGGATAATTGATTGTATTTAAGCCAGGTAGATGTTTACAACCAAAGTGGCAGAGTAGCCACTGTTTCGACCAATAAAAGCACTCGAAGCATTCGTGGACACAATACACCAATTCTGAAGTGCAGACCATTGGGATTCCCATGTGAGCTTCTCGTCCACAATAACACCAAGATATTTGTATGATGTGACTTGTTCCAATTTTTTTTTAGGCCAGATTCCACAAATATCTCTTAGGTCTTCGTTTTTTTAGAAAAGACCATAATTTTGCTTCTATCAATGTTGATAGTGAAACCATTGGCGGCAGAGTAAGCCACCAGGGAATCAAGCTTATGCTGGAGACCGGCTGGGGTGTAATCCAGTATCAACAGGTCGTCCGCATAGGCGAGCCATCCAACAATCACACCATTTACTTTCATGGGATTGGCATTGGTTCAATTAAAGGCGTTCATCATATCGGACAAGTAGAGGTTGAAGAGGATTGCTGCTATCATGCACCCTTGTTTCACCCCACAACAAGTTGCCATATTTTTCGATAACCTGCCAGCAGCATTGATTCTTATTCTTATTGAGGTATCTGTGTGAAGCAACATCAACATCCGCAAAAGACCTTGTGGAATATCCCAAGAGTTAAGTTTATGCCACAATTTATTGCGTAGGATGGTATCAAATGCGGCGGAGAAGTCTATATAGGCACAGTATACGTCTAGATGCCATTTGGCACAAGTATACTCAATAGCAGATGTTAATATCAATAGGTTGTGCCTAGTACTGGATTTATCACGAAAACCTATTTGATTTGATGGTAGAATATTAGAAGCGGCTATCCATACATTCAATTCTTGGAGCAGAGCCTTAGTAAAAATCTTAGAGGAAACATCATGCATTGCTAGCATTCTAAAATTAGCCGGGTTATCCCAGGATCCTTTTTTGTCTACCGTTAGAATATGGCTGGTTTGCTATGATGGGGGAATCACACCCAACCTACCAACTTGTTTAAATAACATTAATAGTGCCGCACCCTATAAAGCTGGTTGTTTTTTAATTACTAGATTGCAGACACCATCAGGGTCTGCCGCCTAGGATTTTTTCAGTTTGTCAATGATCTTAACAATATCGGATACAGATGCATTGCAATCCCATGTGGCATCTGGCAATGGGAGAATGTTAATGGACAACTCAGTTTTACCTAATGTAGCTTTAATGTATAGGGCCCATGTATCCTCAGAAATACAGTTAATGGACAGATCATGTTTTTTATGTTTTCTAAGGAGATGCCAAATGCCTTGGTTGTTATTAGACAGAGCCATTGTTGCAATTGTTTCCATAAATGTATTTCAGATTCCCTTTTATGTAGCTTAACCCACTTTTTGTAATCCTTTTTGATTTTTTTATGTGACATGCAACAGCCTGGACAGATAGTGTTGGATCAATTTTCTTTACTACCATTCTGATTGCATTACGAAGGTGCTTTTTTGCCTCTCTAATTGTATTGTCATTGCCCAACCTACGAGGTAACATAATATTAGTCCGTTCACCAGCAGATTTATAAGTCCTACGTTCACACACATTTTCATGAATGTTCTGCATTAGCAGACTAAATTGGGACAAAATTTGTCTCGCAGACATAAGTCCCGAGGCCCCTTTCTTGATAAACTCAGGTAACAGAGCAGATACAACATGGATGACATTCTCAACGTTACGACTATGCCAGACTATTCTGTTTTTACCTTCTATCACATGGATCATCCCATTTTCATCATGGTCGGTTCCAACATCACATTTACACGGGAATGCATACAAAAGGCAGAGTGGGAGGTGATAACTTTCTTCACATTCCACAATACCCATATCCCTTATAGAGCGGAGGCCCAAGTTGTTATTGAAGATATAATCAAGGATGGCAGCTTATCTTCTTTCAATCCTGGTATATTTCATCTTGGCATCGCCTGGAGTGAGTCCATTTAATTTTACTAAACCATGGCTATTGGTGAGATTAGCCCATTTATGGCCTTGCCTATTAGATACCTGGATGATTGCTGATCTCATCAGCCTGTCCTTCTTCTCAAGGTTATTGCTGAGGTCACCAATTTTAGCACTCAAGTCACCTGGTAGCCAGATTGAATGGAGATGACTATACATCTTTAAAACGGCATCTACAGTACGCACATTTTCTATGGTATAGACCATATTGGGGGGATCATAAACATTGATAACTATTATGACTTCCAATAGCCAAGTGTTGAGTGGACAGGAGTAGCTTAACTATCTTCCATGGTGATTGGACGGATATCATCAATCCCCTTTTGGACGGCCAAGCGGGCCCTTAGTGGCTACCTGATGTACAGTACTTCTATCGTCTAGTTGGATCTCAGAGGACAACCAAGTTTCTTGGAGTGCAACAGTTTTAAAGATTGACAAGTATTAAATGAGGCCCTCTGCCTCAAATAAATGTGAATAACCTCTCGTGTTCCACGAATATAACAGTTGTAAGGAGAGCAGTAAATTGCGGGACTCTGCAAAATGAGATTTGAAAATCAGTGGTAATCATTGCCAGTATCCTTCCGGAATGTTGTCTGTGCCACTATTAACCACATTAATTGCAGGAGGATTTCTTGTAAGAGGAACAAATGGACTTGACCGATGGGTTACTAATCCTTTCCCACAATTCACCATTGGCCAATGTTCCTGATTGGATTGATGGGGGGCACAGGGATCAATAAGAATGAGCTTTTGCTGTACCAAGTTGATTCGGGATTTCACAGCTGGTATTGTTACTTTATGCACAGCATAGCCTATACGTAAAAGGTCCACCTCATAGCACAAAACATAATTCAAGGTGCCTTCAGCCACAAAGCATATGTTGGAAGTATACTTGTTTGTTATTTCTAACTGATCAACCAAACGGATATCGTTGGAGGTAATTACCCGCAAGTGCACAATGTATTTGAATATATTCAGGATCGTTGAGCGATTCAGCGGAGGAGATTTATCCGTATGAACCTGGATGATTTGTAGCGCAGACAATATTCCAACATTAGATGCTTCTTTTACACAATTATTTGAAATACCATTGACAGGATTTTTCAGCACCCAGGCATCTGGCAGTGTCATTTGCAGCGACGCTACTGCAACACCATTGTTTTGGACAGGCACTGCTGCACACGGCTGCTTCAATACTGGTGTATTAACCATGGCCAAATGCTCCACAGGTTCATCCAACACACTTATTGAGTCAGACGTAGCATCAGTGTTTTTACTTGGCCGCACTATAGCCTTTGTTGTAGCATCCACTTCTCCTTGTACATTATCATCATCAATGATTATTGCTGGCGGTGCCTCAGCAGCACAGATATCAATAGTGGCAACGGCATTGGGATCAACATGTGATAACTTTTTCCTTTTCACAATTCTCTTACTATACATAAAAGCTTGTTTGACACGTAGGGGTTTCCTTTTGGCAGAAATAGGCTTCTTCCCTGCATTTATATCAACACATTTTTTAGCTTGTTTTTTCAGATTTGCTACTGCGGGGATTATTGCATGTGGCAACACATGCTTGCTTACACACTCTTTACAGCATATCTCTTTTAGTCTGGTATGAATTAGCAAGGATTGCACATCGATTTTTGTTTCTGGGTGTGAACACTTCTCAAGTAGCATTGAAAGTAAATTTTCTAGGGCATTAAACATTTCATCAGAATTCAAACTGGTGTCTACATCATTTTCACTTGATCCTTCCCCATGGTCAGTAATCACATTTCTAGGTTTGCGTACAGTCTTTCCAGGCTTTCCATTAGAAGTAAAGCTAAATACGGGGGGTATATTTGAGTTATACTCAGAAGCACGCTTTGGGGCTGGCTCAGAATTAATGGCTTCTTTAACATTAGGCATAGGAACCAGAGCCATCTTTGAGGGGAGGTAAAATACATGGGAGTAGCAACTGCATCAACTAGGGACATTTCAGGGTCAATGCCCATAAACTCAATGTCTAAATCCATGAGCTCCGAATTCGATATATCGATAGCACTTGTGGTTTGACTATTAAATTCCCTATGCACAATAGAAGCAGTGCTCCTATTGCCATGTCATCCAGTATTGCCATTCAAACCACACAACTCTGCATTAACAGACGCCATTTGCGTCACATTAGGTAAAAAATCATTCGCTTTTGGGTCAAGGAGACTTGGAGTGGAATTGGTGGCAGCATTTGGGTCCTTAGGAATTTCATTAACACCATCACCACCATCAATACCATCAATACAATTGTATTGTACTTCCATGGGGCCACATAACACATCACATAGCAATTTTGCACTAACACATCCCAAATTGCTAGTCAACTCGGAGACCAAGTCAACTGATGCTGAGTTGAGAGAAACAGTCTCAACTATCTCAGCTTCGGACGTGACACTTCGCATTTTCCCAAAGTAATCATTAATTGAATTTCCTTGTATCATGCCTTTTTTAGGGCAAAAGATGATTTTGGGAACACAAATGCGACGATTACGCAGATTTATTATTTTTTTCAAAATATTTATTTGCATTTGTATAGCGCTCACACAGCCCGCGGGCATAGAGGCGCTGTTACAGGTATTGTTTTTTTTAAGTTGCGTAATTGTTTTTTTTTTAGTCTTAGTTACGTATTTATAATGCGCTTAAACACCCAGAGGTTTCTAAGCGCGGACCCGGGGATCGAACCTGTGTTGCTTCATGTCGTCTTGCTTCCAAGGCGAACACGTTGCTGCTGAGCTATACTCCCTTATGCATGGCTAGTTCTTTTTCATAGTCATCCATGTCGACGTGCTGGTCAGAATAGGGCACTGATAGTGATTGGAAAGAGAAAGCAATGTAGTGCAGGGCTTAAATAGGAGTAGTTCATATTGTTGTGGTCCAGATCGCTAAAAATGGAAGCAGGTATAAATTGATAGAAGGGGTACATAGACCCAAAACACCCAGAACACACAGAGCGCCTAAGCGCCTAAAAGCATTAAAACAGCAGTAGAACTTTGCACAGGATAACGGTATAACAGGCAACAACGACTTGCTTACCTAGTGCAGAGAACGGACCTGAGAACAAGTACCGTTACCACTACCTTCTTAGTGCGCTCTTGGTGCCGCGTCCACACGACCACACACGCAAATAATACAGCGTGAGAGAAAGCCTCTCCTTGTCCCGCATACACTCTCAATAGCGAGGGCCAAGGAGAAGGGTAACGAAAGCGCTAATAACAAGGGGTTCTGCTGTACGCTTACTCGCTTGCCGAGCAGCAAAACAGCCACTTCCGAGCCACTTCTCGGAGTGCGCATGCAAGAGCGTGCGGCTGGCTCTTTTTAATGACGATGGGGGTGTGGCTAATAATAATCGAAAAATATATAGAAAAAAGGGATATTAGGACAGTATAATTATACTATAGCAAGTATAAATATATTAGAGGGTCTATAAAGTCCATAGAGGGATTTTGGGTCCATATGAGTTCTTTGAAGTGAAGTACCGTCAATCAATGTCCACAGGTCGTAGAAGGAAGAGTATGTCCCAGCAAAACAGCCACTTCTGAGCCACTTCTCGGATCGCCATTGCGTCCTCGATTTAAAGTTCCCAGCATCAGTTAAGATGACAGAAAGACTAGATCACCCAGTGTCAAACCAACAGACTTTCTTCAGTGTTTGATGTCCCTTACTCGTCTCAGTACCAAAGTGATGTTTGTGTGTGCAAGAGTCATTATAGAAAGGCTGTGTGGCTCTGTTGTGTCTCTTCCTTGTCCCAGTACCTGATTGATGTCTGCTTGGAAATTATGTATGGGAAAGATAAGGAAGGGACTGATAATAATCTACAAAGGCCTGGGGCCTATTAGGTACATTGGGAAATGGAAATGGGGGATACCATGTCTCACCCAAGGTTGCCTCATCCAGCTCCTCGAGACTTGTCCACCCAGGTGATCCTCCCTCGTATATCCACCCCCAGAGTCAGGATCCGATAGCGACAGCCTTTCCCTGGCCACCTGGGAGGAGGATATATTGGGGAAAGAAGTGAGGACACCCTCAGATTCCTCACACAGTCAATTCTGATTTGTGGTGTGCTGGCAGGTTTTGCAGCACAATCTGCAACACTCTTTTCTGCTAAAAATACAAATAATCTCCGCACCCTGTATGCTTTCCGCTGGGACAGTGTTTGCAATCTTTGCAGACAAAAGAGGAATAAATTAAAGGTGGTGCACAAAGTTTGACTTACAATACTGTGGTATTTATCACAGGAAAGTATCTTAATATCCCACTCTATTGTTTTTGTGACCGTTTTGTTACGGTTGTTGTGGGTAGAAACAATCATTTTCTGACAGAAATGTATTCCGTTAAATCCTTGATGTGAATTTGGATGAGATCACATGGATTCCCTCCAGCAGGCAATCTTTTACTGCAATCGTCTTCTCATGGCAGCGAATGATTCAAACTGGGTTAAGCAGCACAGACATTGTTGCTAAGGAAAACAACATTTAATGTGAATACAGTTTCTTTTTATGGAGAGTACATACTTCAGTTAGTCACTTGCTTACAATAGCAATCCAAGTCACGTGGATTGTTCTTTTGTTTTAAATATAATAATGCATTTTCCCTTTCTAACTTCCGTAACTTGCTTGTTTTCCACAGGGAAGATCCTTGTCTTTTAAAACCTTCCTTATTTGGGTTTTAATCAGCATATACCAAGGTAGGTGACATTTCTTTACTTGTTTAGCTCATTTTGTTTTGTTTTTTAAAACATTTCTTTTTACAATACTGCTTGAACTTCGAAAGCTTATAATGCTATCAGCATCTCTATATTGTTTTCCTTTATCTGTCATTCAATACTTCATCAGTCTGCTAGGCCTATCTGTAGTGTATCATCGATTAGTATTTTTATTGATGCATGTCACCTAAAATCAGGTGTGTTTAATTAAATGGTCATTTGGAAATATGTTAAAACTGTGCTGTCACATTACAACGTCAGTCGATATTAACATCCATGGAATGATAGTAGCACTGTTTCTTAAACAGGATTTCTATACTGTTACTGAAAAGGCATCAAGTGAATAACCGGGGGACAGCATTTTAAGTAATGCAATTAAAATATAGACTTTAGCCAGATGTAACCAAAGGATTTAGTTGTTAGCGAGATGTGAGGCTGTTGTTACATTTCAAAATCTGAAAATGTGTTTATTATGGTGTAATACTGAATAGCTTTCATTGAAATGTGAGCAGTGCTATATGTGAGAAACCAGAGGGTATTCTCATTCCTGACACCTTGCATCCTCTGCACAGGTGGCCAGTGTAAGGAACTAATGGTGGCAACAATAAAGACAGACACAAGTTATCACAGTTCAAGGGTGTTTATTGAACTTTATAATGGGTGAGATAAATGCCTAATCTAAACGTAAATCTAAGATGGGACCAAGCTATGACCATCAAATAATAATAAGGTAGTCCTAGTGGCGTCTTGTCAGAATTAAAAGGGCCTACACTAAAAAGACTTGCCAATCCTTACTACTAAATTACAAAAAGAGTGTGGGATAATGTTCACCAGCAAAGAAAAGTGTTTTCAAAATGATAAGTCAGGATGGTAAGACTGGGTCTCCCTTCCCCACGTTTGAAGCACCGGACAGGCTACTATCAAGCACAGCACACTCCTTGGCCTCGTCAGCACGAGGTCCACAATTCAGTTCAACAATGTCAAAAACCTTTAGAGGCTAAGTCGCCTTCTTGCAAAAGTCTCTTGCCTCAGAAGGCCTGTGGTGTTTCACAAAGACGAACAAACAAAAAGTTATCTTGGTGATTTTGCACCTTCGGCAATTTTTCTTTGCTCAGATTTCACAATGACAAAAAAAAAGTTTTTTGACCAATTGCTTTTTGCTCCTGGGATCTCCCTCTGCCGGGCTCGGAACCTCCTTACAAAAACAGGCCTCCCTCAGTCGTGTTCACTACAGCCTTTCCTCTACACAGTTCATGTATTCCTAATACAGTTCATGTATAGCTCAGTTTTATCACAAAGCGGGGTTTCCTTCTCCTTAACTTTCGGCATCCCTCTGTTGGGTTCATGCTTGCCAATTAACACAGTTCACAAGCGTAGTGGAAAGCGGGGTTCACTTCCCCTAGCTTTCCTCTCGCCACAGGACATTCGATTGTATAAGGGTTTTGACGTGACCCTTATAGGACCACTCTGACACCTCACGCCACACTTTCCTAGGGCCTTCTGGTTGCTGTAGTTTTCAAACAAAACAGGTCCTGGTCAGAGCCTTTCGAATGAGCGCCAATGTGGCATCGGACCACTCTGCTCCTGCACCTGAACTGGCTTTCTTTAAGCTGCAAACATACACACAAGTTCTTTCTTCTTGCGTTCAAAATGTTGCTACTCGCAACCTTTGGTTTAACAGTACGGTTTGATATCAGCTTCCTCCAACTCACCGGCTGTGCTGAACTCGTTGGTTTCTTTGTTCTCTGGTGTCAAGGATCGCACCACAGTAGCCAGCTTGCCTCTCCGCCTGCGTTATCAAAGCGGGAGGCCCCTGTGTACCATTGACCTCTGTTGCTCTGCACGCCAGCTGTAACTCCCGGTCTTACTATTTCTCTTCTGGAGGCTTCACGGGTCTGAGCTGAGAAGGGCAAGGGCAATTCCCTCTTCGTCGTCCTTCCAGGTCTCACCTATTTTCTTCTCCCTTCGTACTGCTGGGTTGGTGTAGCTGTCTCCTTGTGCGTTCAGCCTTGCTTGAAGTGTGCTTTCGTGCTCTGCCTTTTATCCCTGTGGGGAAGGTAAAGGTTTGTCAGGTGTGCATGATTATTGTCAATTGCCTGACCCGTGTGTTGGGACATGTCAGGTAAACGACTCTGGTGTCGGTCTGTTGTCTGTTATGATGTACAAAAGTGTTCGTGCGGGACAAGGGGGGGAATAGAGCTTTCAAATATATTACAGGGCAGGACAGGGAAAAGGTGTTACAGGGAAGGAGAATACTGCAACTCAACCCTCAGTGCCCCACTTCCACTCCCCGAAGACCCCTCGCCAAGGTTATCCTCCCCCACTAGTCCACCCCCAGGAACTGGATCGAGTAGGGATGGATGTGTCCTGGCCACCTGGATGACAAATCTCCGGGACAAGTGGGTGAGACACCTTCAGGTTTCTCACGCCAGCGAAAGGCCATCGTTATTGGATCCTGACCCTGGGGGCAGAGAAGCAAGGGAGGATCACCTGGGTGGAGGATCCCTGGGAACGGGGAGTGGGGTGCCCTTGGGCGAGACATGGTATCCCCCTTTTCCTAGTGACAACCAACCCAACCACTCCCCTCCCCAAACTTTATGGCCCATTAGAAGCCAGCTCCTCTCATTTCTCCACCATTGAATCTTGACAGTACTGGGACAAAGATGAGGCAACTAAGAGCAATGAAGACAATGCACTTTTACCGCTCTAGTACTTGGAAGAGGAAGATGCCTGCTAGGAGTAGTAAAGGTCAGACATGTCCCTTTAATGTGAGTCAGGCAGGGCTGAATAATTATTCACAACTGCAGCCTGTAAAGGGCCTGCAGGTGTATAAATGGAGCCTAACCCAGTGGCAGTGGGAGTTGACAGGAGAAGGACCAGCAGGCCGGTGCATGCAGCAGACAACCGTTCAGCATGGTGTGGGATTGAGGACTCCATGGAGCACACCAAGAAAGGTGAAGGGAGCCATGCTGGAAGGCTGCTCCGTTCCTTTCTATTTAAAGTCCTTGTACCCCTGTGGTGGAGGACCACCCCCCAAGTGTCTGAGAATCAGAAACTGGAGCCCTCGCACCAGAGGAAGAAGGCCATGTGATTTGCGCTGCAGCACAAGCATCCTAAGCGACTGGTTCGTTTCTGGGGCTTGAGAAACCTGGTGCGTGTGTGTGAACTTAAGCATTCTCATGAACTACATTGTATCGGAGTGGTCGCGTGCAGCAGAAAGCACGTTTTTGAAGGTCGCCGAACAGTGAACAGCTCAATTAAAGTGGAATGACCATTTATGCTTTTTAAGTATACAAGAAAGGGGAATACTTTTTCTTTTTTTTTAACTTTGTTTATTTTAAATCAAGGCAGAATGATAAGTACAGACATTATATGCAGTGGTTATACAGGCATGTTGAACCCCAGTCCTTTATTCCCCCTGCGTCTTCTCCCTCCTCCCTCCCCCTGGTCCCTCCGTCCCATAGGCCCTGTAGGCGGGCTCCTCCCTCCCGGGCACTCCGGATTGAGCCTCAGCGACTATGTGTCTTCCTCCGGGCTCTCCTGGTTTTTTAAGATCCAGTGGGCCCTGGTGGGTTTGTAGGTCAGGGCGGGGAAGCGCTGGTCGAATTCCAGCACTGGGGCCCAGATGTTCTGGAAACGATGTAGAGTTCCCGCTTGTGCTGCCGTCACCTTCTCCGCTATCAGAATGTCCCAAAGTTTGGTCCACCATTGGGCTACGTGGGGGCCTTCCGGGGTTTTCCAGGTTCGGGCCACCACCGTTTTCCCTGCTAGTAGGCAGTGAGTTAGTAGTTTCGCTCTGGGTCCGGAGCGCGGGTAGGTCCCGGGGATTGGAGCACCCCGCAAAATCGGTTCTGGTTCCAAGGGAATCGTTGTTCCGGTAATTTGTGAGATGGACCCTAGGCAAGCTTTCCAGAATGGTTGGATCTTCGGGCAGTCCCACCACATGTGGAAGAAGGAGCTTGGGGGGCCGCATCCTCTCCAGCAAGAGTGGTCCACCTGGGGGTTCACATGGTGAAGTCTGAGGGGCGAATAGTACCACCGCAGCGTGATCTTATACGCGCATTCCCTATTGGTGATGCCGGTGGATGAGGTATGTGTCCTGGTCCATATGTCAACCCAGGTTTGATCCACTATCGGGTGACCCAGGTCCGCTTCCCATTGGGCCATGCAGCGGGTTCTTGTGGTCAGGAAGCCGCTGAGAAAGCGTCTGTAGAGGGTGGAAACTCTGCCGTGGGTTGGAAGGTCTCCCAGGGTGAGTTCTAAGGCAGTAGGAGGGCGTGTTGCTGCTTGCAAGGTTTGGGGATGCGAGCACCAGTGGCGTAGTTGGATATATGTGAATCTATCCCGTTCCTGGAGTTGGAACTTCTCCTTGCATTGGGTGAACGTGAGAGGTCTCTCCCCCGTATACAGCTGGTCTATGGTCTCCAGCCCACCTTTGATCCAGTTGCGAAAATTGCGAGGATTCATACCCGGTGTGAACATTGGGTTATGAAAGACCGGGGAACGTGGGCTCAGTCCTCTTGGCACTCCCTTTCGTTTTAGCGCCCAGTCCCAAGTGCTAAGGGTGTGTTTAGTTGATAGCAGGAGCTCCCCCCAATAGGTCCTGAGGGGGGGGGCGGGATGTGTGGTAGAAATCGCAGGGGTAGGGGTGCCCGTGATTGTTCCAGCTCCACCCATCTGGGGCGGTTTGTCGTATTTTGCCAGGCCTGGAACTGGGCCAGTTGGGCTGCCACTCTGTAGGCCTGTAGGTCTGGGACCCCCAGCCCTCCCAATTTGGAACTCCCCAGCATAGTTCTGAGAGGGATTCTCGCTTTCTTACCTCTCCAGATGAAGTTCAGCATTTTCCTCTGGATCCCTCGGAGAGTTGGCGTGGGGATTGCCACTGGTAGTGAGGCGCATGTGTATAGGAATCTCGGAAGGAGGTTCATCTTGCATGCAGTGATGCGTCCAAGCAGTGAGATCTCTTGGGTCTCCCAGCGCTTCAAGTCGCCTTCCAGTTCTTTGAAGAGTCGGGGAAAGTTGACTTTGTATGTCTCTCTTGGGTCAGCCGGGATGTAGACCCCTAAATAGGGGATAGCGCTCTTTTCCCATGTTATTGGGCACATCTTAGTCAATGGTTCCCGTTCTGCTGGGGTGAGGCCAATACCCAAGGCGGATGATTTATCGAAGTTTATGGTGAGGCCTGAGACTTCGCCGTAGCTGGTGATTTCGCGTATCGCGTGTTCGAGTGATGAGTGGGCCTCCAATATCGTGAGCAAAATGTCATCCGCGTATAGGGCAAGTTTATGGTGCGTGGGGCCACTTTGTATGCCCTTGATTTGGTCATTCCGCCTAATTTTTTGTGCGAAGGGCTCCATGGTGAGTGCAAAGAGCAAGGGCGACAGTGGACAGCCTTGCCGGGTTCCGCATGATAAGGGGATTGGGGCCGAGTTGTGGCCGTTGATCCTCAGGCTTGTTTTAGGGCAATCATAGTTAGCTAGAACCATCATTTGGAAAGCTGGTCCGAAGCCGAAGGCCCCTAGGGTGTGTCTCATAAACGTCCAATCCACCCTATCAAACGCCTTAGCTGCATCGAGAGCCACCAAGACTAGTTTTTGGGCGTTCCGGGAGGCGAGGTCCACCAGGTTCAGGGTTCTCCAGATGTTGTCACCTGCTGTCCGGTGTAGGATAAAACCTGCCTGGTCGGGGTGGATGATCTTCGGCAAGATGCGATTCAAACGGGTTGCTAGAATTTTTGAGTATATGTTCGCATCGATGTTTAAGAGTGTGATTGGTCTGTAGGATGTTATGCTTCTTGGGTCTTTTCCAGGTTTGGGCAGGAGGATGGTGGTTGATTCCTGCATCGATGGGGTCACCGTCCCCGTTTCCCTGAAGGAGTTGAATAGGGTAGCTAGATGGGGTGTCAGTTGTGCTCTGAATAGTTTATAGAACCTGGTTGAGAAGCCAACCGGGCCGGGGGCCCGTGTTTTAAGTGATTTGATGGCCTCTTCAATTTCCTCCCCTGTGATGGGTTCCTCCAGTTCATCTCTCGCTGCGTCGGAGAGCCGGGGCACTGCTGCCTGCTGCAGGTATTCCTTCTGTTGTGATAGGTTTCGTGGGGTTGCCTTCATGATTTGGGCCAAGTAGTCTATTGCGAGGCGTTGCTTCACGGGCTCTGAGTATAGTGTGACCCCGTTGGCATCACGCAGGCCCATAATTGCGTTGATACGTCTCTGCTTGGCTAGTTTGGCCACCAGGAACTTGTTCGCCTTGTTGCCCTTCGCGTAGTATGACTGTTTGGTCTTCGCCATTAGTTGGCCGGTTTGTTCCGCATAGTGGGCTTCCAGTTTTTTCCGTGCCGTACGGATGATCCGTTGTGTTTTGGGGGACCAGCCTTTCTCCTTATGGAGTGCCTCGGCCTCTCTTAGTTCAGTCTCTAGGGCCGTCCGGGTCTGACGTCTGTCTCGATGGTAGGCCGCACCTTGGGCTATCAGGGAGCCCCTGATTACTGCCTTCATGGCATCCCAGTTGTTCGCTAATGAGGTGTCTGAGGCTGGGTTTTCGTTAAAGAAGTTTCTTATTCCTGTTGCGATCTTGTCTCTGGTGGCCATGTCGTTGAGGATCGGGTCGTACAGCATCCATTTACGCGGGATGTTGGGGTTAGGGTTATGAACCCGGAGTTCCAGGAGCACTGGGGCATGGTCGGATATCGCTCTAGTCCCGATGGTGACCTCTTTGACTAAGGGGAACGTATGCGGGGAGATCAGGAACAGGTCGATCCTTGAGAAGGTTCGATGGACAAAGGAGTAAAAGGAGAAATCTTTTTCGTCAGGGTGAAACACCCGCCATGAGTCTATTATCTCCAGAGTCCTGAAGAATCGGAGGAGGCTGAGTGCTTGGGCGAAGTCACCTGGAGACGGGGGGTGTGATCGGTCTTTGGTGGGGTCGGGAACCCCATTGAAATCCTCGCCGACAATTGTTTGGCCCTCCACAAAGCTAGCGAGAGATGTGCCCAAGGAGTCATAGAAGTGTGACTGTCCAGTGTTGGGAGCATATACTGAGATAAGGGTATATAGGTCTCCCATTAGGAGGCATTTAATTGCTGTAAATCGGCCTTCTGGGCATATTTTCGTTTCCAGAATCTGTGGGTTCAGGTCTTTCCTGAAGAGAATCGCCGTACCTCCTTTTTTATTTGTGCCGGAGGCGAAGAATTGGAGGGGGAATAACCGGGATCGAAGGCGGGATACATCTGCGGGCAGCAGGTGGGTCTCTTGAAGCATAGCTATCGCTGCATCTTCATCGCAAAGTTTCAGTAGAATTGCCTTTCGCTTGTTGGGGGGAGTACAGGCCATTAACATTCAGGGAGAGGATCTGAAGCGACTGAAGGTCCTCTGAAGGCTCACTCTCCGCTCCTTGGGTTAGGGGGAGGTCATGGGGTGGTGGTTCAACTGCCATGTCCGTTAGGGAAACTCTTGGTATCATCCTGCACTTGAGGTTTTAACGCGGAACCCCAACGGGGGGCCGCAACTTTAACAGGGAAGTAGACCGACATTGTCAGTACGGTCGTACCTAAGGCCAACGGGGCCAACTGTCCCATCACGTATCGAATACTATGGGTTTCCAAGGAACAAGAGATGGAAAGTATCCTTGGAGTGGGTATGAACCATGGGTGTGGCCCGCCGCCACCGTGTTCAAGGTTGGTGAGCTCGGGATCTAGGTGGCGAGTCCTACTTCAAGCAGGGGCAGCTGTGTCCCGGCTTACTTGCTGACAGAGCTTGGGACCGTGGAAGCGTCCCTGTTCATCTCTTTCTGTTGTTCCGCTGGGCCGACGACCAAGGCGTGCGTTTGGGTTTTGGAGAGGGAAGCGGTCCAGAGTCTTCAGTCCCCTCTGGGATTGGCGTGGAAGGATCTCGGGGTGAGGTCGGGTGTAAGATTTTCTCAGTGTCTTCCAAGTGGCTGATTCGGTGTAGGGTGCCCTTATATGTGAACTGGAGAGCTGTCGGAAACAGCCATCTGTAACGGATCTGTTGCTCCTGGAGGAACAATGTCAGAGGCCGAAGTGCTCTTCTTTTCTGGAGAGTGAGTGGTGAGAAGTCCTGGTAGATTTGAAGTGGAGTGCTCTGGAAAGTGATCTCATCTCCTTGGCGACTGATCGCTGATATTGCCTCTTTCGTCGTAAAGAAGTGGACCCTGGTAATCACATCTGGGGGGGGGTCCGAATCTGTCCCACGGCGCGGGCGGAGTCTGTGGGTCCGGTCCAGCAGGAGCTGGGATTTGTCCAGATCCGGGAGTAAAGCCTCGAAGAAGCTTCCCACGTAGTCCGCTAGCTTGTTGTCGGGGATAGAGGACGGGATGCCCCGAATGCGGAGGTTATTGCGACGTGCCCTATTTTCAAGGTCTTCATGTTTGAACGCCAGGATCTCGTATTTGTGATGCAGGGAATCGATAGATTTTTGCATTTCCCCCAGTGTGGTGTTGTGATCCTGGGAATTATCCTCGATCTCTCCGAGCCTCTGTTCGAGTTCTGTGACCCTCTGATCCGTTTGGTCAACTTTAGCGGTGAGTTCCGAGAGGCAGGCGCGGAACTCCGATTTGATGTCCGCCATGAAGGCTATCAGGTCTCCTTTGGTGGCGAGAGCACCCCTATCCTCTTGTGGCTTCTGTGGGGTCAGTTTAGGAGGATCCTGTTTCGTGGGTTTCTCCGGAGCCGTGAACATGGCAGAGATATCTGTGCCCTTGCTCACCTTCGTCTGCCTCGACATGCTGCTCGTGTTAGGCGGTTTGAATTAAGAAAGTAGCAGCGAGGCCTAGGATGGCGGGAGACTGCACTTGGGGAGTTTCTCCCCTTCGACCCCCGCTCTGGACTAGAACTGGGTGAGTGGGCAGGGGCACCCCAGGAAACGTTGGTATGGGGAGAGGGTCTCCGTCGAGGATGATGCAAAATGGCTGCGGGGGTCCCGACTCGTTCTGCGTAGCGGGGGGAGGGGTAGAAGCCTGCTCTCTTGGTCCCTCAGAGTGTATGTAAGCCGTAGCCGCCGAGGTAGCAACTCGGGGTGTTCCTGGTCGCCTTAGTAAGAATCGGATGATTCTGTTTTAAATACCGCTCTCCCTCTGCAGCTCCTCGGTGTTCTAGGGTCCCGCTATCGCCGGGTGCGGCGTGTGCTGCTGGGTTCCGGCTTGGCGGCCATCTTGGTTTCTTCGGTCGAAGACGGGGGAGAAGTTCAGCCGCTAAGTTCTGGTAGAACGCCTCCTCGGCCGAAGGCTATGTTTAGCCAGGTTGTGCCATGTCGGTTCCGGTCGCTTTAGATGGCATTGGCGACGCGGAACCCCGCTTAGAACCGCCTGAAATCAGCGGCGGCGGCGGGCATCCCACGGGCGGCCTCAGAGGAGCGACCACATCGATGGCGCTCCAAGCCATGCCCCCAAAGGGGAATACTTTGTATCAGAGTGGTCACGTGTGGCAAGTAACACGTTCTCGAGGATCTCTGCACATTAAATTATACATTTAAAGTGAAATGAACAATTATTGAATTCCATATGAAGGGGAAACAATCCCTAAGCCAGATGTTTAATTATTGAACACCAAATTGAATTAAGAATTTGTTGTTAAACAGAACCAAAGCTTTGAAATCAAAAGGTGACAAGAATAGGCAGACAGAGGACACTGCAGCCTGATACACAAAGACAATTTCAACCTGTGGGAAAACTACAAAATGATTTGAACTGTGCATTTGAAAACATTGACCAAACTGTGGAAGATAAAGACATTTTGTGTTTCTTTTGAAATTGTGTTTTGGAACTTGGGGAAGTGAACTCTGAGTGATTAGAAGCCTTTCATTTGAAGGTCATTTTGTGTAATTTGGAACTTGGGGAAGGGAATCCCAAGTCCGCACTTGGGGAAGGAAACCCAGAGACCTGAAGAGACTAATTTGCATTCTAATTCTAAATAAGGGGATTTTGAGACTTTACTTTGTTGGGTTTATAGTCATAAAATCGAATGACATTATGCTGAAAGTCATAATGTCGAAAAAAAATGCGCATTTTTTTTATTGATTTTTGTTCGAAATGGGGGGTTCCCCCCAGCCCCCCTTTTTTTTAGTGTTTTACCCCTTTTTTTTTACTCTCGGAACCCAAAATAAACATACAATTAAAAAAATAAAACATTAGATTTTTTTTAAATTTTTTTTTCCCCATTATGTCTTTCGACATAATGTTTTCGACTTTTTGACTGCACACCACTTTGTTGAACTGTTTTATACTTGGGGAAGTGAGCTGAAAGGAAGCTGTGAGCTGGGAGAAGCTCAGGACTTTAAGTTTTTCGTTTGGCTGCGGACATCCCTACACATTGTATAGTTACAGTTGTGAGGGCAAGCATAGGTTTTGGACACAGACACATTCCTAAGTGTAACTCTTTGACTCAGACTCTCCTTAGTTTTATTTAGGTAGGGAAATCCCACCTTATAATAGGGCTAGTTAGGCCTTTTTCCATCCTGACCTTTCGGTTAATAATAAATGGATTGTTTGAATTTGGAATCTGTTGTTTGTGTCCTTCTTCATGATGCCTTCACATATATCATGCAGGAGCCACAATATTTGTGAGGAAATGGTCCAAAATTGAGAAATGGCACCACACTGTCAGCGCTGAATGCCACTTCAGTCCTGTGGCTGATATCTCCTCACAGCAGAAGCGCCTCACTGCATATCAATGCTAAGGGATTCACCCCAGCTCAGTGCTACTTGTACCATGCTATCCTTGTTTCCTTTTACCTCATGTTCTTTATCCCTTCCCTGCTCCTGTCCTTCTGCTTGCTCCAGTCCTTTTTTTGGCCTTGGTAGTCGTTCTGCCCTTCATCTAACTTCCTGAATTTTGTACTTGTTTGTGGCTTTTTCTGCCTGCTTCAGCCAACTATCTGTGCTCTGTGATTCCTGTGCCCTCCCAGTCTTTTGCTTTGTTATCCTTGGACTTGCCTTCCTTGAGGACTCTTCCTGCAACACCTTGAGTTCTTTTGTCATCGGGGTCAGGTTTCTTTCTATCTTGAGAGTTTTTCCTGTTTGGTGGCTGGCTCGGGTGTTCCCCTGCCTGGTGTTACATTCATCGGGCAGCGTGGTGTCAAGAGACAGTCGCCCATATCTACATGACACCCGCTCTACAAAACTAAAACGCCATAACAAAGCTTCCGCCGCTGCTTCTGATGATGACATACAGGTGAGACCTAAACCTTTACCTCGGTCTCCTGACCGTTCTATTAGTCTCTCTGAACCAAACCCTGAAACGCAGTCCCTGAGTGAAACAACATGCTGGGAAGGAATCTGCTTTTGATCTGCTAGTTTTGCTTTGACCCAAATCCTTTTTTTCTCCCTGTTTACATCGCACAGCAGAGCTTTCTGTTTGAGTGGTCTCCAGTTAGCCCAGGTGTTAAGTGCAAAGGGTTTTGATATTGCTGTGTGGGCAGACAGAAACTTAAACTTGATTCTGCTCCCTGCTGGCAGCCAGTGAAGCAGTGTCATGATTAGGGAAATGTACTCAAATGTGCATTTGTAGGTAAGGAGTCTTAATGCTGCATTTTCTATTCATTCCAGACTAGTCTGCAGTTTTTTTTAATGAAACAAAGACATCAACGCTTTCCACAGTCAAGCCTCAAGCACAGTTATAGACATAAATGCTTGTGGAAAAGATAGAATAGTTAGCAAGTGTTGGAAGAAGCATATTTTGACCGCATATGTAACTTGTGGTTCCAAAGAGGATTTCAAGTTTTATTAATACACAAATTGCATTTCTTGTTTGATGGATTGGGCTTGACTCGCCCCTTGGGAAGAAGTTGAATTTCACTGATTCTCAGATGCATGAGTCATTAGGTTTGCTATATTTCCAGCACATTCACTGACTGTGATTAAAGTATGTAGTTGGGTGCTTGACAGCTCTCGAAAGCAGGAGAATGGATTTTTGCTGCTTGCCGGATCCCTGTAAATACGAGGGATTATTGAGGATCTCTGTGACATTTGGTTACAGATTAGAGAGTTTTATTATAACTTTATTAGGCCTACTAGTTTATAGGAGGATTCTACTGGGTTGTTGCAGGGGTTATTGCAGTTGATGAGGTACATTCATTGAGGGATTCCTTTGTAGGCATTTAAGGGAAGCTTGGATGTTTAAATCATATTTCTCTTATTTTGCTTATGATCCTTTTGTTTTAATATATTTTCAGATTTTGCTTAAGAATGTTTTTTTAGGTTGATACAGCAACACTTGCAACATTATTCCCATTATCTATTTGTTTTGTGGTGTGAATTAAGCTTTGGAGTGTGTAATGTTTTGTTCAGGTCTCCTTTACCCTCTGCCTTTCTGCAATGGAGGGATTTCAGGGCCGGAGAGATGCAGTCCCTGGGCTTGAGGCCAAGATTAAGTCTTGCGGTTCTGTTCTGGTTGCAGTAGTGCGGGTAAAGACACCCATAATTGGTATGTTACTATCTACAGATCAGATCTGGGGTTCTCTTTTTTTCCAGTTTTAATGTTACAGGTTATTATTAAGTAGTGCTGTTCTTATTTCACGGATGATCCTTTTGTTTCTAATATATTTTCAGATTTTTTTTTTTGTTTATGGTTAAAAAAAAACCTTTACAAAAGATTACTCATATAGAAATCACACCATAAAAACTATATCAAATCGATACATTACAATATAATCAGAATAATCGAACAGATTTAAAATGAATAAAACCTATACAATAAAACAAAAGAAAAACAGAGAACAGCAAATGATGAAAGTGCCACTAACAGTTACATCTATACGACTCCGTTAATTAACAATGAAAATATTTTGACCTCAATGCTCTTCAACAGTTCTGCTAGAGCAAATATCAAAGCTTTTTCATTCCCTAACATCATCCTATTCCACAGTGAATCTACACAGTCCGCACGTTCAATGTTAGTGAATCTTAATACCAGAATTGTTCTCAGTACTCTAAAGTGAGGACATTCCAATATTAGGTGTTAAAGTGTTTCCTCTGGTTCCATGCAATTTGGAAATGTGCAGGTCATTGGATTTTCCTTGCCTTTTGGTTTTCCCCAATTCTTTGTCCTTTCAAGAGTATGAAATTGATTCATTTTGTAGCGCATAAAATACATAAGTGTGATATTACAAGGGAAGATAGCTAGATAGGAACAGCATTCTTCCCTTTTCCAAGGGTACCTGGCACATTCTTTATAGGTACTATACTTGTTAAGTCCCTCTATTGTCCTAGCCCAGTCTTGTTTGAAAAGTTTTTTTTCACATAGCTAGGACGCAGGCATAGGTCATTTTGTCCACCCAAATTCCATCCAATAATGATTTCATCCTTGCATGGTAAACCCTAAAGGAACGAGAAGTACTTCCCATTGTCATTAGATACAAATCTTGATAGAGGGAGTTGCCAGATGGATCTAGGATTCTGTTATAGTTAGACAATGCTCTCCATTCCCATCTGCATGAAAGAGATATTAAACCCAACTCGTGACGAATGATGCAATTCGGGATAGAAGCAGCAAGAGGAAGGGCAGATTTGAGTAAATGCCCCTGTAAGGTATTGAGATTTGGGTTTAGATCAAACAGACACATATCAAGTGCATACAGAAGAACTGATTCCACTTTTAATGACATAAATTCCAGCAACAGGATCAGAGAAAAACTGCAGTATTTGTGGAAAATGATCCTCATTTGGCTTAAAAACGGTCTTCCCTTTGAATAGAGATGATCAATCCAAGGTTTAATTGAAGATGTATTACTTGAATGGTAGCCCTAATATCTAATTTCCATAGATTGTGCTATGACTTTACCATTTATCTTCCATGTACAATGTTTTAATATTTTGCCAGCATCAAACACAATAATGCTAGTCTTTATAGAATTGGGCCTGAGATTATGTTGAAATGCAGATTCCCCAAATAACTGCAGCTTCCTCTGCAGACCTGACGGAGTAAGATCAAACAAAATAATATCATCCCCCAAAGCTAACCAATGTAGCCTCAAGGAACCAAACCTGGCAGCAAACGTATTACAAGTCTTCCAAAGATTATCTAGATCGCACAGATATAAATTAAACAACGTTGATGCCAGGTTGCATTCTTGCTTAAAACCTAAGTATGACATAACAGAATCCGTCATTGCACCCCCCTGGGTTATCCTAATCTTGTATGAGGCATTTGAATAGAGTTTGGCAATCCAGTAAATCAAGTTCTTGGGGATGCCTAAGTTAGACATCTCCGTCCATAACAGGTTTCGGACTACAGTATCAAATGCTGCAGACATGTCTATGGAGGCCATATAAATTGGGCTGAGTTCTTTAGTTTTGGTACCTGCTAGCAGATGGGCCATTATTGTAGGCTTTAGCGTTGTACTCATAAACCTTCTGAAGTCTGTTTGATATTTCGTGTATATATTATGTAGTGTGATATGTTTTTAACAGTCATATAGATGAGAATCGAAAATACTTTTGCGGCAGCATCCGTTAATGAAATCGGCCTGTAGTTTTCCGGTTTTGCTGGATCGCCCTTTTTATAGATCAGGACTAAGATTGACATCACCCAGGACTAAGCTAATATTAAGGACATGAAAATTTGATCAAATTTAATTTTTGCCCAAAAGGCTGGGTCGGCCTTATTGACAAAAGGGGGAATACAGTCTAGAACTGCTGCTCGTGAATGGGATAGCTTATTAATTGCCCATACAATGTCCGGGACAGACCACTTAAAAGGGTATACACCAAATTGTTTGTTTACAATTGTTTGAATGAACAATTGACCGATTTTAAAGGGTCACAATTGACCTTTTCACAATTGACCATATATATATATATATATATATATATATCGATTTGGTAATATATATATATATATGTTTTTTTTTTGGGGGGAGTTGCAGGAGGGGGTTTCCCCCCGCATATATGTTACAATTGACCTTCACAATTTGGTCAATTGTGAAAAGGTCAATTGTAACCCGAACAGTTGTAAAACGAACAATTCGTATACAACCCTTAAAAGATCTCACCAATGGGCTTAGAGATGTATCGTAGCTAATATTTATAAATCGAGCCGGGAGTTGAAATTTTTCTCCAATACATTTCTTCCAAGTTTCTGCTTGAATAATATTTTTGGTATCATCCCCTTGTCTGAGATCACAATTCCTAATTGTAGCCCATATAGCCCCAGTATTATGTTGGCAGATGGATCTAATAATTGAGCAGTTCCGTTTGTTGTGAGTCAAAATGTGAATGCCTTTTACCTGGTTTTTATATGTTTGTAATAATCTTTTTTTTAAGGTAGGAGAATTGTAAAGTACTCATCTGCTCCCTTTGGAGCATTCTCAAATCTCTTATTTTTTTTATGCTTTAGCATTTTCAAATTGTAATCTAACAGATGCCTAGTTTGCACCTGGCAAGGTTTCTGCTTAGCCAAAAAATAGGACCTGACATTGGCAACTGAGGAGGAAACAATTGTGTCCAGATACTGTGGGCAATAGAGATAGGGAGTACAAATTTCCTCTTTAAAGTTTAGATCTGATGAGACCCCGGCAGCTAACTGCCAGCATAATACAGGGTTCCATTGAAGCGAAATAGATGGACGATCGAGCTCTAGTGCCTGCAGAAGTTGTTAGTACTAAGAACATTGTGTGGGATTATTAAGGATAATTGAATAGGTGTATGGTCACTATGATTCATTTTGTGTACACTAACTGGTTCAGTTATTAGTTCTAATAAAAATGACACACAAAAGAAATCAATCATTGAACATGCCAACCCACGTTCCCATGTATATTCGGGCAATAATTCCTTACAACAAACAAACGACATTTCCCAATCTTTGTAGTATGACCTCCATCTTTCACCTCTCGCTCCTGCCCTCGTATTCCCATCTTTTTGACATTTGTTTGTTGCATCAGGTCTCTCGATACACGATGAATTGAAATGCCTCCTGTAATAATTTCAAAGTTCGGGTTATGGATATAAGCATTTTCTAGAGAAAAATCGATGTCATCGAACCTTTCGTCGATATCATATTTCAGGGGATTCCAGTATATGCTAATAAGTAGTAAAGATTTTACAACTCCTTCTTTTAAAATCACAGAAAATGCCATTAAGTGAACAGATGAATACAGAAGCGTGGTCTGACATTCAAGCATATGTTAATAGAGATGGCAAGCAAGGGCACCAAAAGGGCGACCTTCCCGTCCCTTGATGGCATGAGAGCAATAAGTTTGAAAGTCAGAAAGGACCAAGGCAACAAGTTTTATTTTTTCTTGTAAAAAATAAAGGCACAGATTATGGCAGGAGGAAGAGAAGAGAACCAACTTGATACATTTAAATTGCCACATGAATTCCAAGAGATTACAATGAGCTTCGTGTTCCTCTTAGGCTAAGTCATACTCCTGCCTGGTTTGGCAGAAAACATTGTTCTCAAAAGGGGCTCTATCCAAGACAACTCCTTGCTATTCCCAGCAATAGATAGTAACTGTGAAATACATAGGTTTTCCTCTTGTGTACTACCAGACTCCCCACTTAATAGCCCACCCGACAGGTCTTGACTATTAGGGTGGAATTGCAGAAATTCAGCGGTAGTGTTCTCATCATTGAACGTGTTAAGTGTAAAACCTAAATCCAGCAATTCTCTTCTGTAGGACCAAATGAATTTTAGAACATGGTCAGAGAGTAAATGACAAGTCATTCTGTAGTTATTATATATTGGCAAAGAGATCCTCACAAAGTCAGAATTTTTAAAGATGGAATAGAGTAGAATAAGTCAAGTAAGTAACTACAATTAATGTGTGCCTTCCCTAAGAGATCCGGTCGGCCTTCAAGCCCCATCATGTTGATCCCACTATATTGGGGTTGCTCAATGGGACCATCCGATATATTAGTGGATATTGAATTCTGCCCAATCTCCCCATCTGTTTGTGGTCCAGTGGTAGGATGATTCCCCCAACCAATGAACTAGCAGTTGTAGATAATAATCTTTGCTGCCCAGGATCTATCCTGTTACATGGTGCAGAGGTGTTTACAATATTTTGAGTATCCAAAGGAGATGTCACCTTCATTATAGGGTTCAATAATTTAGTTAAAGTTAAGAAAAAGTCCCTTTTTCAATGCTTTTTCCAGATCATCAAAATTGTATCCCAAAGTTTGCTCCCTTGTAATCATAGGTAACAAGGGATACCCGTTTCTCATTGTTATCATGACGGTATCTTTTTGATCGGGTACACCAGTCACCCCACACTTCATGTTAAGGATTTCAGCATTTGATCCCTTTGGAATGAGTACTATGTTTGAACCGTGGCTCATACTCTGTACAGTATTGGTATCTAACTGCTGTTCCCTTAATTCCCTGCATTTACCAGATCCAGTGATTACAACTGGAGAGACCAACACTGATTGGTCACACCCTATGGCTTCGATTTTATAATTACTGCACATGTCTGAATATAGGCAACTTTGATCAATCTTGATAACCCTGGATTCCTTTAAGTGGTTAATCACATTGCTACTACTATCAATGGTCAAATCTTCTGCACTACATTGTGCCGTTTTATATGTGCATTTCCTACCTTCGCTTGGAAAGTAGTTGAATAAAAATTTTGTGTTTTCCCAACTTCCACAAGAGGCTCAGTAATCGGTCCCCTTTTCGTTGCCCCGTTTGAATTGAAGTTCCCTAAGAACACTAACTTAGAGTCTCCCTTTTGTAGAGCTTCGACTAAACTACCTTTCATGAGGACCTGATCATTTTGGACCGGGCAACTCAGTTTCTCCTTTTCCCCATTGCTACGGAGATGTGAGTGGCTTTCTTTGGTAAATTGTTCAAGATCAATTGCATCATCCTCCACATCAATGTTAGGGGTGTCATTATTAGTAGGTTTCACAGCTTTAACATTTGCTACTATTTATTTATTTTGTCTTTTTCATTTGCCCATTTTATTCGGCCCGTTTGACTGCACGCAGCTGTTGTTTTCTAGTGTGCCGTGACAGAAATCCAGGCTTTTCCATATTTAGCTCGTCCACTGTCTCCTCATTTATTTGTTCTATTATATTGGTAAGCGCCGTGGGGCTATCCAAGAGCACTTCCCTCAGCTGTACTGAATGGATAATTAGGTCGGCATTGGTTTGCCCTAGATTGGTTTGTAAGTCAAGAATAGCAAGATTAATCGTCTTCATTTTATTCACTAGTTCGGCCAGCGAGTTACTTGCAATCAATTTGTTGTCATGTTTAGGTTCACCATGGACATCAGCATTCATACCTTCACCTGAGTCCAATAGGACATCTACAGTCCATTGGGAACCCTGATTGTGGGTAATTTTAGGTCTTATAGCTGCTGCTATCCCATCTTGATTTCCAATGTTAAAACATGATTATCTTGCAATTACAAAACCTTCTAAGCGATTAAGTTTGGTCAGCATGTCATTAATAGTGTGTTTGATGTCACATAATTCCAAATGCGTTACATTGTAACCTTTATCCAACACGTCTAAGATACGAATAATCACTGGAAATCTATATGGATCTTGAGGCCCCTGAGAATCTGGAGTAGATGAAAGGTTTGGATTGGGAGCACTAGCGTGTGAATAATTATTAGTACCCGGCGAGGGCGCAACCAGAATGCAAGAGCCATTCCGATTGGCCCTTGCCGAGTCATTACCAGGCCGGGGATTCCACGGCCTTTGTCCCCGGCGGGGGGCGTGGCGGCCCCTCAGCTATTGAGGAGGCTCGAAACGGGGCCATCCCCGCTCCGACCCTCCCCGCGGCTGAGAGGCTGCCTTCGCCCCCCGCCGGGGACTGGGGTAAGTCTTTTTTTAAAAATGTTTCCCTTCCCTCCCTCCCACCGCCCCCCTACCTTCTTGTTCCTGCGTCCCCGGCGGGGGACGATGAAAGCCTCCAGCCGTGTGGAGACTCGGAGCGGGGCCACCCCCGCTCCGCACCTCCACACGGCTGGAGGCTTACCTCATCCCTCGCCGGGGACGCAGGTACGTTTTTTAAAAACATGTTTTTTTTCTTTTCTCCCACCCTCCCAACCCCACTTACCTTCTTTTTTATCCTTTTTCAGGAGTGGACGCGCTGGGAATACTTGTGTTCCCAGCGCGTCCGCTCCCGTTGGCCGCCATGGAAACAGAAAACGGACTCTGTTTTCTCTTTCCATGGCGGCGGCCATTTTCATCCTTTTTTTTCTTCTCCCGAAACGCTGCAGCGTTTCGGGACAAAAATCAAAGCTTTTAGTGCCCCGGTCACGCAGTTTTTGCGGTCCGGGGTACTAATAGCTAAATGACCCTCACGGCGGGGGCAATACCGACTCAGGTAATGCCCCGGGCCTATACCTATGGGCCCCGAAGCATTACCTGAGTCGGTATTGCCCACGCCGCTCGGGTCATATTGCTTAATTATTGACCTCTTCATCTGGAATCTGAGAATTAACTGATTCTAATATTACTTGTTTCAAGGCCTCACAGGTAATTGCTTCCATTACCTCTGGGGCATTTTTACAGTCATTCAACAAGGTAATATTCTTATTACCTTGACTAAATGCAGTAATTCCACGTGAGCGTGGTATCAATGGTGTTAGTAGGCCGATTGACAAGCAAACACGCTTGTCCAATTCGGCAATAGCATTCAAATCAAACTCTGCCATTTTGATTGATGACTCATAATTGGCAACATGAGTGATGGATGAGCCAGATGTACTTAGTCGACCTGGTACACCTTCCATTCGAGTGGGATAGTACATCAATTCCTAGTCCCTTATTTCCTGTAAGGGGCAGCCGGACATGGCAGAATTGTTGGAATCCTTAGCCAATTGGTTCTCTTGAACAATATGGGGGGCTGCATTTCCTTGCCCACCACACTTATCGCTCTTCGCGATAGTCCCAACATTGTTGGGAGGAAGTAATTTCCCCTCAACATCGTTGATGCATTCTTTATCCTTTAAGCTTGTGCTCAGATTGATGAAACTCCTTTCGTGTGACATATTGGGGCTAATGACTGCGTCGGGAATTGACGCTCTGTGACATTACCATGTCAGTGCAACGCCCGCTTCTCAAGCCACTAGTCATTTTCCCCCCGGCTAGTCCAGTAATCAAAAAAGGGCACACAAAATCGGTATATAACGCAATTTCACCACCAATAACGATAGTCAGATTAAACATCCAACATTAGCTAAACATTACCTACTCGCCCTCTCTCCCTCACACCCAAACACCACAGCACCACACTTCCAGGCACTTCGGAAGCGCACGTGAGATGCAAGTGCACCAAAGTATTAGTAGAATGCTTGGATTTAAGGGAGCGGGGCTAGAGCACGCAATGGATCTAGGTGGGGAAAAAAAGAAGAGAATGTGCCTAAGGCTCAGGGATTGGAATATGCCCAATCACAGTTACTAAAGAATCCAACCCAGCCCAGCCCACTCGAGACAGCACAGCCCACTAGAGGTAGCCCAGCCCACTAGAGGCAGCCCAGCCCGCTCCCAAAGAATCGTATTCCAGAAAACAGTTTACGCAATAATTACTTTGGTGAGTTGAGTCCTTTTCAAATCCAATGATGCGTTTCGCGTTAGATGGAGACTGCTCTTCACCTCCTCCTTACAGCCTTAAGAGTTCCTCTGACGGTAGGCAGTAAGTCGGCAGATACAAGGCACCAGTCGCGCAAAGTCCCCACCACAACACCACACTTCTAGGCACTTCGGATGCGCATTTTTATTAAGAAGGTTAGATTTTACATTTTTACAGGAGCATCTGTTATGTTACGTTGCTCGAATTGTTTATTTGTTTTGTAGAGGTCAGTATGCTTCGAAGTGAGTCATATTTTGATAAGGTGTCCTTTACCCATTACTTTTCTGAAGGCTCAGTGATGTAAAAGATATATGCAAGTTATCAGATCATGTGCTTAAGACGACTGTGGGAACCTCAGTGTTGAAGGTCTGGAGACGGGTCTCCCAGGCTCTCTCTTTGTTTATGTTTAACGTTTTTATTTAATTCTCAAATTCACATGTTGCAGTTATATAACATTTACTCCAACTCATGTTGGACTAATACAATCTTTTATAACAGTAATTCTGCTGTTCTCATTGTTCCATGTACATGTCCCTTGTGGTCTTGAGATTATCTTATATAATTCAAATAATATAAACGACAGTAACCCTTCCCCCTCGATCCCCCCCAAACCCCCAAAATATGTGGTTCTAGTACAGCTCTTTCAGGCTTGATTATACCTTCTGTATTTTCAGGGTAATTTCTATTCCCTGTGTATATTGTATATTTGTAAGTAGGGTCAGTTTATGGAAGTGATGTTCTCTATCTTTGATATATTCGTGGAAGGGTAACCAGACTGTCAAGAATTTCTGATATTTCCCAGTTCTGAGCGTGCACACCTTTTCCATGGCAAGCACCCACCAGATTTTAACCCACCAGCAAGCTATTACTGGACGTTCTCCTGCCTTCCATCCCTGGGCTAATGTCATTCGGGCGCCATCAACAGATGTGTGATAAGGATAGCAATGGCACCACATGCCGCATAGATTTCCTCCACTTGTGCCCCTACCAGAATTGTAGTTGGCCAGTTAGGTAATTGTCTCCCTGTGATCTCCTTAATATGACCCAAGACTTCTTCCAAAAGAATTTAGCTTTGGGGCATGTCCACCACATATGAAATAAGTCTCCTATTTCCCCACATTGCCTCCAGCATAAATCATAGTAGGTTGCGTTCATCCCATGTAGGCACTGCAGCGTTAGTTACCATCCATAACAGATCTTATATGCAGTGTCCTTTATTGCAGTACATTTCGATGTTTTATGTGTCCTCCAGATTTGGCCCCATTCCTCCTCAGTAATAGGAGCACCACAATCCTTTTCCCATTTAACCATGTAGGGGAGCTTGTCTCCTTATTGTGATCTGTACAGTAATCTATATATCCTTGATAAACCCTTCAGTGTCTGTCCCTCTCTGAGGGTTAGTTTGAGTCCTATTGGTGGTCTAGTTCCTGCCTCTCTTACCACCTTTTGGGAGATTATACCATTCCTTCTCTCCCACGCAAAACGTCTGCTTACACTCCTCAAAAGTCAGTGAGTTCCCATTGTGGAAAAATTCTCCCAGTGTCTGGGGTATTCGGGGCCCCCATGATTCCCAGAATACTACTTTCTGTCTGGGGGTGAAGTCAGCATTAAAGGCCATGGGAGTATGGGGGCCTAGTTCCGGGGAAATTAGTTTCCATCTCAATGCCTGATCGCAGCACCTCAGCGTCATTTTAGTGGCCTCTAGTATTTGTCCGCCCGCTCCTCAGGTTCCGTTTTTCATAGCAAGCATCATTCCTAGAGAGATGTGTGTGACACCCTGTTCGATTACGCACCAGCCTTTTTGTGTCGCACCTGTTGCCCACTGTAACATAGGTGCTGTTTGCGCTGCCATTGTATATCTCTTTACATCTGGGACTTCCACCACTGTTGGGTGCATTAATACTGTTCTATGTATTCTTGGTTTCTTTTTATGCCATATGAAGGAGATTATTTTGGATTGTAAAGTTTTAATCATACGCGCTGATATCTCTATCGGGAGCAAGCTCACCACATACAGCAGCCCGGATAGTGTTGTAATTTTGACTGCTGCTATTCGCGAGAACCAGGAGAGTTCCTGCTTATCCCATCTGTGGAGATCTTCCAGCAATGTCTTCCACAGGGGTGTTATGTTTGCCCCATAGAGACCCTTATACCCCTTGGTGAGATTTATCCCCAAATATTCTAAACTCTTGTCCTTCCAGATCAGTGGGTATGCCTTGTCGAGTTTTATTATTTCTCACCGGTCTTTGGTTATATTGAGCGCCTTAGACTAAATATAATTTATGGTGAATCCTGAGATTGCCGCAAGCTGCTGTAGGTTCTCCATTACTCTGAGCAATGTGACTTCTGTGTCCTTTAGGAATAGTAATATGTCGTCTGCATATAATGCTATTTCATGTGACCCTTTCCCACTTTTAACTCCCTGGATCCCCTGATTCTGCCTGATTGTGGGTGCCAATGGCTCCATAGCCATAGCAAATATTAGGGGGGATAGCGGGCAACCTTGTCTTGTAAACCTTAGAATTTGTATTTTATTTAAACACTTTTTATTGGCATTTTTCCATAACAACAACCACAATACCAAGTTCACCTACCCTCTTCCCCCTTGTTCTTGTGCTCAGGGTACTCCATCAGGGCCTCTTCTTCTTTTCCATAATTTAACGGTGAACGGGCGTTCATGTTCTGCGGTTCCACTGGGAGAGTTCCCCAGATGCATGTTCCCGGGTTGCATTCCAGCTTAGTCCCCAACAATTTGTTCACCCCCTTAATCACCTTATCCCAATACTCAGCTATTACTCCACAGTCCCATATCATGTGCCAGTATCCCGCCGGGCCTCTACCACACCTGGAGCACTTATCGGACAAACTGTGATTCATTGGCCATAGCCTAACTGGGGTTACATATGTTCTGTGTATGATATTAAATTGGACCAGTTGAAATTGGGCACCCAATCCTTTTCCGATATCTGATATCCCATATCCACCTCCCATTTTTCCTTCACCTTCAGTTCCCCCTCGAGTTCCTCTTCCCGTAGGGCTTTATAGATCCGTGAAATATTCGCCCTGTCCCCTGTTTGATCTAGCAGTACCCGCATCAGTGGCCTCGTTTCCGGTTCCTCCGGGATTCCCTCCCATATTTCCACCAGCCTCCAGACCACCACTCCATATGCCCAAAACAGGCCGCTCGACAGCCAGAACATCCAACACCAATCGTCAGAAGTAAGCAACTTCCCTCAATCAAATAGATTCCCCACCACCCTGTTCTTGGAGCCTCTGTATTCCTGCGCTTCCTATCGCCTGCCATAGTTTCTGGTCCATACCCCAGGGTATATTCCCATCAAACAGCCCCCTGGGACCTGTCGTGCGAACATACTTCTTCCACGTCTCCCTTACCGCTTCAAACACAATGGATGTCCCCTTGTTATTGGATACCACAGTAGCTTTGCACCTCTCCGATGTGGTGGCAGGTCCCCTATCATCCCCTTCAGTTCCCCCCCCCCCACCTGATCCCATAACAGCACTGACTGTAATTGCGCTGCCCCAAAATATTTCCTGTAGTCTGGTATGCTTAGTCCACCCTCCCTCCTAGATCTTCGTAATACCGCCAAAGATACCCTCCTCCTCCCTGTGTTCCACAATAGCTCCCCCCACTTTGCTGTCCAGCATTTTAAAGAAAACTTTTTTCACCGCATATGGTATATTGGAGAGCAACCGCGGCAGGATCACCATTTTACATAGTGCCACTCTACCCATCAGGGAGAGAGGCAAGTTCTTCCAGAATTGAACCGAGTCTCCTATCTTTGGTGGCGCCCTCCCTGTGTTATGCACAAACGTCTCATCTATTTCATGGAATACCTGTATGCCCAGATATTTAAATGACTACCTCTCCCTTTTTATCCCCAGCCTCGGTAGGTCTCCCATTTGACAATCTCGTAACCCTCCCAATGGAAACAAAACTGTTTTTTCTTCATTGATACGGAAACCGGACATATGCCGGAAATTCTTCAGTATTTCCAGTAACTCTCTGAGGTATAGTCTTGGATTTGACACATACAGAAGCAGGTCATCCGCCTATAGTGAAACTACATGTTTCAGGCCCCTAACTTTAATCCCCGCCTCCATCATTTCCTGCCGCAGAAATGCTGCTAGGGGTTCCAAGGCCAAAGCAAATGGAATTGGGGAAGCTGCACATCCCTGCTGTGTCCCCCTACCCAGTTCCCACGTCCCAGACACTCAGTTATTGGACCTTACCATTGCCATCGGCTTAGTATATAGCAGGCCCAGCCATCAACAGATGTTAACCCCAAATCCGAATTCCCTCAAGTCTCGAAATAACCATTTGCACTCCAGCGAATCAAACGCTTTCATGGCGTCAAAGGAGGTTATCGCCATATCTTGTCTTTGTCTCTTCACAAGGTCCATGACATGATGGAGACGTGTAATATTACCAGAGGTATTTCTACTGCCAACAAACCCACATTGGTCTGGGTGGACCAGTTGCAGCTCTACTTTCGCCAACTTTGCTGCCTGAATTTTCCCCAAAATTATCCCGTCAACATTTAGTAGGGACATAGGCCGATTGGCCATACAATCCAGCGGGTCCTTCCCTTCTTTCAGAATTACCGTAATTACTGCTTCCCTTCCAGATTCCGGGAGGTACCCCTTCTGAAATGCTTCCTCATATAACTTCTGAAGTTGCAGAGCCAGGAGATCAACAAACGTGGAGTCAAATTCTATCGGAAACCCATCGCTACCAGGAGCCATGCCTTTCCTTATAGTGTGTATTGCCCACCGAATATCGCCCTCCTCAATTGGAGCCTCCAATTCTTCTCACATCCTCCCCTAACCTTGGTAAGTGTATTAATTCCATAAGGTCTTCCACATCAACATCCACATGCCCGTTTTCACTTGTGTATAATTCTCTATAGAAGGCTACAAAGACTTCATTAATCCTCTCTTGAGTGCACACTATCTCTCCCGAATTGGTCCTAATTTGGGTAATGACTCGACTCAGGTTCTCTCTGCTGATCAGCCAGGCCAATAGCAGTTGGACATCCCGCTTACTATTGTCAAAATGTGTCCGATCTGCCAGCGACTTGTGGTGGAGCTCAAGCTTCTGTGCCAGTTTTTTCCCCTACCGGGGTCCCCCTTGCCGCTTCCCTATCTAGTTCCACCACCTGAGCCTCCGTCTGTTGCAGCGTGTCTTGCAGCCGGTTTCGCATGCCTACCGTCGTGGAGAGGCACATCTCTCTTATATTTGCCTTGAAGGCCTCCCAGAGCGACTCCATTGATGTCACTGATCCCTCGTTTAACTCAAAGTAGGTTTCGATCCCCCTACGGATTTTGTTGATAAACGCCCCATCCCCCAATCCCTCTTTCTGCATTCGCCATAACCGTCGGAGGGATCTCCCACTAATCCCCAATAGTTTAACCACCAGGGGGGAGTGGTCCGATAGGGTACGTCCCAAATAATTCGGCCCTTCAAAGAACTGATAGTATTCTCTCCCCGTTAGAAGATAATCCAGGTGAGAGTATGATCCATGTATCCCCAGTAGTACGAAAACCCCTTTTCCTCACCATGTCTTTCCCTCCATATCTCCACCAGTTCAAGTTCCTCCATCACCCTATGGAGTGATGCTGTCATGTGTTTTTTACTGGGTCACCTGCCCCAGATCCATCCAGACACTCATGCAAGAAACAATTAAAATCCCCTCTCCATATGGTCATTTTTCCCTTCTATACGCCCCCATCATGTGTCGGACTGACGAGAAATACTCCTTATCGTCAGTGTTCGGCGCATATGAATTAACCAAGCACAATGAGCGACCCTCCCATAGGCCCACTATCACCACCGTTCTTCCTATCTCATCCTTCAGCACTGTTTCCTCATTTAATGGTATCTTTCTAGCTACCCAGATTAGCACCCCCCTTGCTTGAGTTGAATAGGTCGTCACGTATACCTACCCACCCCACAATTTCCCCAGCTCCTCCCTACCTACATGTGTCTCCTGTATCAAGGCGACTTGTATCCTGTGCCATTTCAAGAATTCCCCCACCCTCCACCCCTTCTGGCCAGTTCCCAGTCCCCGGACATTCCATGTCCCAATTTTTAGACCTCCCAGCCCGCCCATCTAAACTGCTGGAGACACATTCCCATGATTGGCCTCATATTCCTTCCTTATGGGACCCTCCCCCTCGATCCAGTCCCCTCCTACATTGCCAGTCCCCATTCCCAATTGCATTTCCGATACCGTGCCATCCCCTGTTAATTCCGCCACAGGCCCTTCACCTCCTCCCTGTCTTTTAAACTTATACCCACTAACACCCATCCCCAACTTGGTGTTATCAACCCCAACTATTTCCCAACTCCCGTCCCAGTTGTCCTGGCCATTTTGTTACATCCTAGACCTACAACCCTACCCCAATTGATACCCAACCCCAACTTGGTATTATTATCCCCAACTCCCTCCCTCTCCACCCTACCCCCTCCTTCCACTCTCCCTTCCCCCCCTTCTCCCTTCAAACTCCCCAACACCTCTCCCAAAACGTGCACCCCTTGACTTGCCCATCCCACCTTTTCCCAGTACCTCATGGGAGGCAGTCAATGACATTGTCATAACTATGGGGGAGAGGGGGTTCCACAGTACCCCAGTCACCCTTCCTCCGATGCAACTTCCCCCTCTTAAGTCTCCCTCCTCTCTATCCCGGTGGTGAGTTTGTATGGACCCGTCTCATACTCCTTGCGTCCCTCTTTGCCAGTGTCACTCCCCTGTGCCAGCCTGTGTCGTCATATCCCCTCCATCTTGGGGATCCCCGCTCTGCTGCACAGTGTCTAGCCAGTCCCAGACTTCTTTCGGGGATGTAAAGGACCTTGCCTCCCGATAAGACCTTCAGCTTAGCTAGGAAAAACATCATATATTTTAAATTAAGTTCCCAAAGACGACGTCTTACTGCGTCATATGATCTCCTCTGACGTTGTACTTGTGAAGTTTGGGAAGATGCGCAGTTTCGCATTTCCAATTTCATAGAACCCTACTCTATGGGCTTTTTGTAGAATGGCGCCCCGGTCTCGGAAGTTCATTATTTTAGCCCCCATCACCCTCGGTGGGGCACCTGGTGCTGGGGGTCTGCCCGGGCCCCTGTGTGCTCTTTCCACAGTGAAAAACTTGGACAGACCTTTAATTCCCAGTACTCTCAAGATCAAGTTCTCCACAAATAGCTCTGCACTGGGGCCTTCTTCTCTCTCCGGTAGTACGATCAGGCGGATGTTGCAATGCCTGGAGCGGCCTTCTGCGTCCTCCGCTCTTCTTTCCAGAGTCCTGGTCTCCCCCACCAAGCCTGCGATTTGGTTTTTGAGACGTTGGATGTCATCCTCCACTGTGCTAACCGTTTGCTCCACTTCTGTGACCCTCTCGCCCATTTTACAGAGATAGGCTCTCACCAGGGAGACATCTACTCCCACTTCTTTGATGCTCCCATGCAGGGTGGATCTGGTATTCTGCCTCAATTAACGAGTCCAGGGTCACTCCACTGCCCCCTCCTCCTGTTGCTCCTACCCCCAAGGTCTGGTCCATCCCCTCCTGTTTTTGTGCCTTATCTCTCGCATCTGTATACTTTTCCATCCGCTGCTGTCCCTTGACCATGTTAAAGATGGATACTTTCATGTTTTGGTTACAGATCTGGCCCACAGCTCCTCACGTGCGTAGCAGTGCTTCTCTTGCCAGCTTCCTCCTGTGGCAGTGTGGTGGGCTCCTTCGGTCTGGTTCCCCCTGTATTATCTGGGTAGAATGGCCAACAACGTGGGGCCTCCTCAGGGCTGTGATATTTACTGCGTGTATCCTTGGATGTGTGAATGTTAGGGCCCTGTATTATTCCCGCAGAATGCAGATCTCCGATGTCTCCCCCTGGGGGGGGGGGCGCATCCCCAGAGCGTCTTCACACCCTTTGTCTTGCACCGGGAGACCACAGATGGAGCACCAAAGGAACGCCGTCTGACAGGAAGGGGCCCGCTGCTGTATGGGGCGTGATGTTTCAGATCAGATGTCCGAATTCAGTGTTCTATTTCTTTCCCAGTAATGTTATCAATCGACTTATGGGCTCCCCTCCCACCCTGGCCTCCGGGATCAAGGGTGCTGTATTATGTCCCTGGTGGACCAAACTATTGTAGCACTACTGAGCACTGGGTTCCAGAGTTCTCTCTGAGGCAGGAAGACCTTCGAGCGTCAGCAGGCTCCCCCCAGTGGAATGTCCGTAGCCTATCTATAGGTCCCGCTATTGTATCCTGGGCAGCTGGTTCTTTGTCAGTGCGGGGGGGATCCCAGGGTTCTGAGCAGTATACCACCCGCTCATCTTCTAAACGTTTCGCTTCTTTATCACCATCCGAGTGCTGTGTTGTGGACCGGTGCCAGCCTCAGTACCCTCCATCACAGGGATATCAGTCTCCGGGTCCGTCTGGATCCCCTCGCCATTGTTTGGTCGCGTAGCACCCCCGCTCCTCTGCACCTTGCTCCACTGATCTCACTGCTCTTTCGCTCTGCAGCCTCAGTGTCCTCTGGCTAGGTTCAGTGTCGGATCCCAGCTTCCCGCGTCAAACCGGAGCTACCTCGTTTATAGAGGGATCCTGCCAATGCACAGAGCACTCTGTGCCTCCCTCCGATCCAGGTCGGGGTATTCGTAGCCCTCTCGCTCGATGGCTATGAGCCGGCACTCTGTCTTGCTATGCCTCGATGACCGTGGGTTCTCTCCGGTTCTCTTCACCGTAGTGTGGTGACCATCTTGGGAGCGCAATCGCTTCGCCTCTGCTCTCCCTTTCAGTCCAAGTTTCAGGATCTTACACTTCACGTGTCAGTCTCACAGGGGCACTGTTCGTAGCGACGCACATTCCGCTTCAGCCACCTTCGATTTAAGGTTATTTCATCAGGGATGTATCACAGGATTTCAGCAGGATACGGCCGGTGGTACGGGAGCCCCAAGGACTACGTGCTCATCTTCCACTGGCTGGCCACGCCCCCACCCCTTAGAATTTTGACCTGTGCTGTGTGTTGCCCATTTAGTAGGAATCTCGTTGTAGGTATTTGGAAGTTTGCTAATATTCTCGTGGACTCCTGGCCACACCCAAATGCTTCCAGAACTCTCTGCAAGTACCCCCAGTCTAGACTATCAAAAGGTTTACGCAGGGCCAATTCCGCTATAGATAATTGTTGTCCTGTTCTGCTTCCCAGGTCTATTATGTCTATTGCTCTCCTTATATTATCCTGCGTGTGTCTCCCGGTAATGAACCTGGCTTGATTCTCATGAATTATCTCTGGCAGGATAGTTGTTAGTCGTCCAGCCAGGACCTTAGCGTATATTTTTGCGTCACTGTTTAGTAATGATGATTGACGCAATCTGTTGGGCCTTTCCCTGGCTTAAGGATTAGTACAGTGGTGAATTTCCCCATATCTTCTGTGACTATTCCCTATTTTCTAATCGCGTTAAAGAGGCGTGTTACGGGGTTGGGTAGTTGTGATCTGAAGGTTTTATAAAAGGTTGTGTAATACCCATTCCCGAAGCCATCCCATCCAGGCGTTTTATTTCTGGGTAGGGCTGATATTGCATCATTAACCTCCTGTGCCATAATAGGTTTCCCTAAATGTTCTATTCCTTCGCTAGATATCTGGGGAACCTGCATCCCAGACTACCCACCAATCTGTTTCCCCAGTGTCGTTTTCTTTGAAGTAGTTGGGGATTATGTTCTCCATTTGGTCTCTAAGAGAGATATCCTGCAGGATCAACTCGTTCAATCTCCAGGTTCTCTAGGTTTTGGGTTGTCCTTGGATTATTTCCAATTGTAATGTTACCGGGGCATGGTCTGTAAGGTTATTGACTCCGATGTCTATTTTCAGTACCTGGGGGATCAAGGTTGCTGAGACTAAAAGCATGTCTATTCTGGGTGTAATCCCTTTCGGTGTCATGAAACAATCTCTAGGTTTCTATTACCCCCAGTTCCTGGAGTAGCCTTCCCAAAGCCTGTCGATTTCTTTAGTCTGTGGTCGTGGAAGGGAGTATTTTGTCCAGTATAGGGTCCATCACGCAGTTAAAATCACCTCCAATAACTACTTGCCCTTCACACCATCTACCTATTCTCTGGCGCAACACTTTCAGGAAAATGTCTTGCCTTTCATTTGGACCATATACTGCAACCAAGGTGTATGTTTGGTTTTCAAGTGTACCTTTGAGGACTTGGTATCTACCTGCTGGTTCTCCATGAAGGAACTGCTTTCTGAATGTTATTTTGGCCCGATCATAATTGCCACCCCTTTGGTTTTTACCACTAGAGGCAAAATACTGTTTGGGGAAGGCCCTAAGTGTCATCCTTCCTTTGTCCTCGGGAAGGAGATGTGTCTCCTGTAGAAACACTATGGATGCTTGGAGTTCTAGGAGCCTCCTCAATATCGAGCTGAGATTTGTTGGTGAATCCAGGCCCTGGACATTTAGTGAGACTAACTGTATTTCAGCCATGTCAACAAGGACCCCATGTCCCTTTGCCCAGTCCCTTGCTTTGTCCCTTGAAGTGTTGAAGAATCAACTTGAAAAGCTGCACCGTGCCGTTGTCCCACACAGTTTTCAAAAAACAACAAAACTTCACCCCAACTCCCCCCACTTCCCTCCCTCTCCCCACTTTCCCTTGATTCTCTGTACTTCCCGAGTCAGACCATCGGTTCTTATGAACTCCCCCAGATACTAATCCAGGGCTCTGGTCCTTATTCAATCCTGGAGAATACCTCTGCCAGGTTGAACTACACCCCGATTTGGATTCCAAGATTTCTTTCCGGTTTCCTTCTCTCCTCCTGAGCCATTAGATCCTGCCCTTCTTGATGAATTCTTCATAGTCTTGTTTGATTGTATTTCTTTTCCTCTTGGTACCGTATTGTAGTAGTTTTGATGTATTGCCATAGTGGATGCCATTCCCTATCGGTGTCAATCCTTGGGGTGTGCACCTCTCGATTTGTTTGGAGGCCCTCTTAACTGGGTGTCTCTGTTGCCCCTCATTCGTCTGCTTCTGGACCATCCCCAAGGTCTACCAGCCTCACGCCTAGTTGAGGAATTGTTTGTCTGCGGTTGGTTTCCTTGTTCAGCCCCCAGGTTCATTACGGACAATCCTTCCTCGCATGTTGTGACCTGTTGTTGTCTTCCCTCCCACGTGAAGAGGAGGCCAAATGGGAACGTCCATTTATAGGGAATGTTCTTGTCTGCTAACAATTTGGTCACCGGGTTCATTGCCCTTCTCTTTTGTAGGGTAGTGAATGCTAGATTCTGGTATAGCTGAATTTGGAGTCCGTTGATGGTCATTCCTGAGTGGGCCCTAGCTGCTCGGAGTATGGCCACCTTTGTGGTGTATGACGTTAGGGCAACCAGGACATCTCTTGGCCTTGAACCAGGGTCTTGTCTTTTGGGGCCCACTGTATAGATACGCTCTATTCCCTTCCTCCGGCGGCATCTATGTCAGGAGGCCTCCAAAGCATTGTGGCATGGTTTCTTTCAGCCCCGTATCTGGCGTGCTTTCGCTCAGTCCTTTTACCCGTATGTTTGACCTGCGCAAGCGATTTTCCAAGTCTTCTGCCTGATGTTAAAGGTTGTGTGTGGCCCTCGCCACTTGATCGAGAAGTTGGCTATTCTGCCTTACTTCTTCGGTTGTTTCCGAGAGGCCTCTTTCTGTTGTAACCACTCTAGAGCCCAGGTTATTGATTTGTTTTCTTGCTTCCTGTAAGGAGTTCTGGAGATCCTCCTTCATCTTGGATAACTGTATTTTGAAGGATCTTACCATTCTGTCCTCCCGCCCCTTGAGGCACTCCTGTAGGTCTTCCTTATTCAGAGCCATGCAGATGATTCAGCCTCTTTAGATCTGCTCTGTGGTAGGTTCCCTGAACACTCCATCGGAGTGGCTTCTGCTCTCTGCCACCAGCACCTCTTCAGTTGTCCTCCCTGCGGGTCGACTGACCCTTTGCTTTTGGCTGGGGCAGTCTTTCCTCTGGTTCCTGGCATCAGCTAACCACTCGCGATATTGTCCTCAGTTGCCCTCCTCTTGTTGTTAGTATGGAGCCCCCTGGTATTGGAGGGTTGGTCCTTATTCTCTTCCTGAGTGTTCTCCCTTCCAGGGGCGAGCCCGCCAGGTATCTGGGTGGTTAGTGAAGAGGGTTAGGGGAGGGGCCCTGTCCTTCGTTTGCTCTAGTTGCTTGTAAAGTTTCTGATTCTCTATGCTTCTCCCAAGGCTCTCCTTGTGTTACTATCAGTCTATGCAGTGGAAAATCCCTTTCTCTTTTCCTTTAGCAGAATGTGATCCCTCACTACGTGTATCTCTGTGACATGGGCTCTATTTAGTGCCACTCTCGATGATGGTATAGTTTGCTGCAAAGTCTTGGCATCTAGTTCTTGATATCATGGTATTTACCCCTGTGTGGGGCCTTGCCTTCCAACTCCCAACTCCCCAGCCTATTGTTGTCTGCCTCACGTGTTGCATGTTGGTTCCTGCTGCTATGCTCCGGTAGGTTCTTGCCGCCTCCTCTGTCGGCTTGTATGCCACTATTGCCCTTTCTCTGCCTCCCCACACAATCAGAGGGAAGGTGGGGTTTCAGGCACAGTTGTCGCAGTCAAGCACGATTTCCTCTTGTTGCATAGGCGTAGTTCGCATGCCGTCAGTTCCCGGCCCTGCTGTGTTGGATTATGTCTCTTCTTTCTTAACGTTCCTGAGCTTCTGAGCTACCGGTACTTATTCAACATTAACGGGTGTGCAAGGGAGGGGAGGACGGTACTACGCCCTGGTCACTGTGCAATTTCAGGAGCCCCACTGCTTCTCCCCATTCTCCTTGTGGGGCCACACACTTATCCAACCTCCTCATTTTCCTCTGGTGTTATGGGTCGGCTTCTCTTAGCTCCCGCGCTTACACCTACTGTTTCAGGAGGTGCCCTCCCTGGTCCGTTCGGAGCTCCACATCAAGGGAGCCTGCCTCCTTTGTACCCCGCTTGTCGCTTGCATGAACGGGCCTTCCCCAGATTACTGATGTTGCCGTCTCCCCCCTGCCTCGCACTCTGCTGCGTGCGAGCTCAGCGGGTGAGTCTCTCTGCTCCTCCTACACCCTATGCTCCACGCCGGGGCCCACTCTCTCCGTTCTGGGTCCTGCTGTGTGCTGGATTCAGGGAGGGACACTCCGCATTCCGGGAGGGACAATCCGTTTTCCGACCGCCAGACTTGCTTTAGGAGCTGGAATTAATGTCGAATTGCCAGGTGCCTTCAGATGTTCCGTATCTGTCGCACAATTCACCTAGATGATTAATGCTCTGGTTTCGTGGAGTATATTCCGTGCTGCGCACGCAAGATCACTCTCAAGAAATGACAGCCCAGAGGCTTGCTATAGTAGGCCCAGGCGGAGGACTGAAAAGCACGTTCTCGCATGCCAGCGGCCATCTTAGACTTCCCCAGGCTCTCGCTTTTAACAAAAGCTTGGAAATTAGAATGCCAATCTCATAATGCTTGAATTGGATTGACTTCAACTGATATTGGTTTGATAGGAACCTTATGGGGTATCCTTTAATTATCTTACCATCTTACTTTATATGAGAATTTAATAGAGAATTCCTTCATATTTAGAACATGTATTCATATACAGCAATTTTGGATACAACATACAGATTGAGGTAATATGATTACAATATATGAAAGAATTAATGTTTCAGATGAAAAATCGAAAAGAGAAACTGCAGGCTTTGGAAATGACATTGTCTTGTTAAAATTGTATTGTATTTTTTCTATCCTGCAAGCTTTCAACCAATCATAAAATGAATAATCATCCGATACAGGGTTATGATTCTTCCACTATTGTATTATGATGATGAGTATCAGGAAGATTGCCTTAAGTGTGGTTTCCTTTCCCCCACCAGTTCAAACTAGACTAGTTTCCAAACATAATCTCCTCCAATGAAGAATGTCTTGAAACCCGCAGTTTTCCTGACAGCTCAGAAAATACCTTTACCCAATATTCATCTAATGTACTGAATACTACAAACATGTCATTTTTACAAATCCACATCTGGGGCAACAATATTTTTCTCAGGAACATCCCAGTTTAAGCTTGCGGGAGTGTTATACCACCTACAGAATATCTTGAATTGGTGAAACCATCTGTCATAGCCATAATCCCCCTTTCAGCAGACATTGCTCCACCTTTCCAGGTGCTAGCACTGCAGGAATATATACTTCCCACCTAGAAAGTGTGATATCAATGTCTTATGCTTTGTGAATGAAAAATGTGTAGTATCTAGAAACAGTGCCTTTACCTAAAACTAGTTTTGTGAAGAACGTCCCTACACTCTCAGAAGATACCTCCCTGCTGACTTACTATGAATGAAATCTTATATGTAGGCACGAGGGAATTATTTTGTCTAAGATTAATGCTATTTTCTATCTGACCTACTTGACAATTTCTTATTTGTAGGGGCTTTTTAAGATATTTTACATGCTGTTCGTTTTCCCCCAAACGTTTTGGATAAGAGGGTAGTTGTCTTTTTTTGTATCTTAACGTCAGAATGAATTATTCAGTGCAATCTGTATTTTAAAGGTGAACTAGAGGTGACAGGCTGTTGCTTTCAAAAGGAGTTGATTTGACATGTTCTTTAATTGCTCATCAAGCGTTTGCATTAAGTGAAGCTCAGTTGCAGTGACTAGCAGTTATTTGCTAGCTGTACGAATTTTTAAATAATGTGCAACTACGCCCTGCCTGCTAGTCACATTTGTGTTTGTGTGAAATGTAAGACATGATATTTGACAAGCATGCTGCGAAGAGGGTGCTGATAGTGAATTCTGCCCAATTGGCCAGCTCATTACTTCTACCTACTTTATTTTGTCGCCATCGGTCACTTTGCGTCCCTATAATGCTCTTAAGTAAGCAAACTTTGTGAAGGACATGAGGGTGCAGAAGAAGTCTGTATTACCCAAATTGACCTTTTACAATTGACCTTTTGCACAATTGACCTAATTATAGTGGTCATAATTGACCTTCTGCACAATTGACCTTTATATTATTTTAGTTATTTTATATATGTATTGGGTTGGTTTTGGATTATAAATAATATAAGGGGATTGGGTGGGGGTTTGCAGTGGGATTTGCATTGGGTGGGGGTGTGGAGGGGTTTCCCCCCGCATATATGTCCTAATTGACTTTCTAAATTAGGTCAATTCTTTCGAGGTCAATTGTGAAAAGGCCAATTATTATACAAGCGAAGAAGTCAACTGACCAGGAGGTGTCATGGTGGTTGGAAAAGGCTTATATTGAATTTAAAGTCCTAGCTAGCACTAACTCTAAGAGGGGTGTCACTGCCTCAAACTAAAAACTAAAGGGTCTGTCAGAATGTCTGTAACTGAAGAAAGCATTGTCCTGTGTGAAAAGCTTACCTCTATCCTTACACTATAACTAAAGTGTCTTAATTAAAAGTAAAGTTCTCTCACCAGGAGAATGACTCCTTTCTCCTAGTGTTTTAAAAGAAAGTCTCTTCAGGCCTCCAATCGACTCCAATCGATACCAGGGGGAATGACTCCCTTCCTCTGGTCTTGGTTTACACACAGTTCCAGACGTGGCCAGGGGGAATAACTCCCTTCCTCTGGCTTCTATGGTAATGTTTGAGCTGGATCCAGGGGGAATGACTCCCTTCCCCAGGATAATGGTTTCACCAAAGTTGTAATTATCGCCAGAGGGAATGACTCCCTGACGCTGGATGTTAGTAGCAACAAAATACCAATTGTGTCCAGGGGGAATAACTCTCTTCCCTTGGATGTCTGTAGCAACAAGGTTCCAGTGGTGTCCAGGGTGAATGACTCCCTTCCCCTGGATGTCTAGTTATAGCATAGTTCCAGTTAAGATCAGGGGAATGGCTCCCTTCCCCTGTCTTCTTAGGTAACTTTCACAACAGTTCCAGGCTCCTTAGCCCGTCGGTGGTCTTTTCTTTACTACCATTTAGAGGATTCCTCCCTCCGATATTCACGTTTTACTTATTTGGGTCCGAGACCCTGTTCGCTCCATCATTCTTGTCAGGCCTACTTCATTCTCTCGCTTGCCAAGTACTGCCTTATATACTGGTATTGGTTACTTTGGCTTGTGTGCCAGATCCTGGTTTCTATTCTTCTTTCATCAGGCGCACTTAGTTCACTCCACTGCCAAGAAATGCCACAAGGAAGATTACTGCTATCAATATTGGTTTCACCTCAGGTTCCAGACTCGTGGTTCTCTTCCCTTCTTACTAGGCCCACTTGGGTGAGACTTTTCCCAAGTACTGCCACAAGGAAGATGTATTATCCCTATGCGGTTTATCTCTCTTATGCACCACCAAGTACATACCGGTCCCTGTGACGTGCCTGTTACCTTCACCGGCTCTAGGACGGTTCTTCCTGGGTGCTTGCATCTTCTGGCCGGGCTGCACATGTGTTTCTGACTCCTGCTGCTCTCCCTCCGGGTACCTTCTTCTGGGTCTCTTCACTGACAGTGTAGGTGCCGTTACTGGACCGCTCGGTCCACCTCCCAGAGGTCGCATCGCCGTCTGCCAGGCTCCAGTCACGACCTTGACCTGCTCTACAACACTGGGCGAAGGACTCCTGTCGTCGGCCACCTGCCTCTGGGAGCGGACTGCGTATATTGGGTAGCAGCCTCATTTCCCAAGCCTCATGACAAGGGTCTCCCACCTGAGAAGTGATGACACCTAGTGAATCGTCACAAGGAGTTTTTCCCCAAAACAATGATTGAGTGAATAGTTCGCTTTTGGAGAGGTGGAATTGTGTTTGCATTTCTTGGGGTATGAGAGGGGTAACTACAATTGAGATGGTAGAATTGCTTAGGCAGTAGGCAGTAGTGCATTCCGTATGGCAGTGTAGGAGGTAAGGGTTGGTGTTGAGGAGGTTGGGGTATTTTCTATAGTGTGGATGGGGAAAGGGCATATAGTAGGGGTTGTGGAAAGGGGACTGTTGTGTTGGGGGACAGTGGGCTGGTGGCTGTGTGTCTATTTTGTTTTGGGTAGTGAAGTTCACAAACCAGGGTGTAAGGGTTGCCAGTGATGGCACAAAACCACTCTCGAGTGGGAGACAGTTCAAGGGTTTTTATTAGCGTTATGTGGGCCTTATGGGCATCCCTGTCTCTCTGTCTCCCGTTGAGTTCCTCCCGATCTAGGGCATCCGTAATCCCTGGTTAGTGCTACTGAACAGTAACCCCTTCTGTTTAATTCCTAACTTCTTCTAATGTTGGCTCCCTAAATGCCAGCTTTCTATACTTCCTAAGAGACTTCCAAGTTTTTCCCTACCCAATCCAACGGTTAATATTCTGAAGGCAGTTTGGATAGTGCTTTGCACTCATTCTTTGGTCTTATAGCTACTTCTGTCACACCCGCTCACCTCTACCACTCCCCTCTAGCTTACTCTTCCCACCAGTTCTCTGTCCCTCAGGTGTTTCACTGTCCTCACTGCCACAGCTTGATGTTACCACTCTGTCCACTCTACTGTTTGCCTCTCCTCCACCCTATTCTTTTCCGCTCCCACTACTAGTCTTCTCCTACCACCACTTCTCCTCCCACCACTACTATACAAACGCTCTCCTTTCACTCAGTAACATTCACTTCCCATCAACTCCCTACATTAACTTCTACTCACTTTCCATACAAACATGCACACTCACACTGTAGTACCCCTTTCACTCCTAAATCAGTACTTCACCTGTTGCACAAGTTTCCTCCACAAACCGCTGTTCCCCTCCTTCCTCCTGCTGGTTTACTCCTCCACTGCTGACCTCAACCAAAAGAAACGCTCACTTCAGGTTTCCTGCTTAAATCTCCCTCTTTCTGTCCAGATTGGCCAGATTTCGATAGCCAGTCTTGCTCAATCTTCCCCTCCCGGGAGGTGTATCTGCTAGGAAGAGTCTTTAAATTGGGGCTAAGCCCGCCCACTTTTTCTGTGCAAGCTTGTTATGGAATGAACACCATGTCTAGCCGGGAAGTCCAAGGTGTGCAGTCACGCTCCTAAGATATGGCAATAGGTTAAGGTTCTGGGGAGGAGAAAGAGGTTGTTCCCTTCTATGTCCTTGGTGGTCTAGGGGATTCTCTCGTCCATGCTGGTGCTCGTTGTTTTTTTCCAGGTGGCAGGCAACTTGCAGCGCTTTTGTCAATTGCACTGGCTTGCAGCTTTTCCCTGTGTGTGTGTCTCTCTCTATTTATTTAATAAATAAATAAATATTTTGCAGCTGATTTCAAGCAGAATGTTTAAATATCAAGGCATGTTGAGGACAGACAATGGTGCATTTAGAAAGCCTCTGAGCACATGGGTCTGAGCAAGGTGGCTGAGAATGCTGGCTGAAAACTGTCTGATTAGCCAGAGGAACAGTGCAACTGAACAATATTAATATGCTCCGTAGTCAAAACTCTTGAATTGCAGGCAAGACTTCAAGGCCATGCAATTTGTAAATGAGGGGCAGAAAAGAATGAAGAAAATACACAATAAAGTTCTCACTCCCAAAGCCTAACTGTGGCTTGGTATGTGTTAAAGGCGTACAGATGGAAGGCAATGCTATATCGCTCTTAGCATGGTTTGATTATCATGATGTTTGTTGTCACAGAGCCTAGAAGTGCGTTTTCTAAACATTGATGGCCCATACAAATCATTGGTCTAAACAAGCAATTGATCGCCATAGAAGCAGCTTGTCTATAGCTTGAAGAAATTAGCTCTCTGCTAGATCTTCCTTTAATTTTTTGATGACTGCATATTAGATTTGTAAAACCTCATGATAATTGTCAACGCATTGAACCCTAAATGATGTACTACAACAGAACCCTGACTCATTACACCACTTGATACAAAGCAGAATTCAAATCTGTGAAAGTCAAAAATACAGGATTAGACGCTAATGGGAGGAAATTTGTAAGCAAAGCGGTCAAACCATATTAAAAAGCATCCTAGTAACATTTACATGGCACTGCAGCCCAAAATGAACATGGCTCAGAATACTCCAAAAGAATTACACAGACCAGTTATTTTTATGCTACGCCCTGCTGAAATAAGCCATTGGCTGCCGCCTCCTTAACAATGCCTCACTTTGTCAACATACTTGTTGATGAGCTTGCAGCTAATGGCTTATTTCGGGGAGATAGATTTCTTGTGAAAGGCTGCATACCTATTCTTTACTAAGGTCTTGAAGGTGTTAAACACCGAGAGATTGGGTGCAGCAGGCAAAAGGTTGGAATCAGCTAAGCTTTATGTATTGAAGAAGTTCTGGGTGGACAGGAAACTCTGAATACAAATGAAATAATGCAATCAACATAGTCAGAATATGTTAGTAGATAAACAATCAATTCGCAACAACAAAAACTATCTAGCAGTTATCAAAGCAGAACAGACAAAATAAACATATTTAATGTATTCGACCAGTGAGCAAATAATGTTTCAGCATGTGCTTAAAACCACTCAGTTCTAGATATATCCTTGTATACGAAGAACAACATTTAAGAGGATGCTGCCCTGAAGTCTTGCCTCCAAGTTGAACTTTCTGAAATCAAATTTCTTTAAGCTTCGCTAATGTGCCTTAACTTAGTTTGACTGGATCATGACGGCGGAGCGACACTGTGCAGCTTCTTCCAGAATATAAAGACAATGTTACAGTGAATTGCATCATCCATAATAGAAATCCTAGGGAGAAGGCTAGCTCAGTCCCCGATCCGGTCTGGATCCTGCCGTAAAATGGGGATCCCTATCAGAGTTACAGAACTTGAGGAAATTATCCCAACCTATTGTAAGATACAGTGAACCCACTCTTCTGATTGACAGGACCACACAAGATGAATGTTCTGTTTTGATAAAGACCAACATTGGTTGAAACACGTATTTGGTCGAAACACATGTCAACAAAAAGGGCACCTTTGGAATAAAGGCACTTTCTTTCAGAATAATATAGTATGCCTCATTGTCTAATATTATTGGACTGGTCATTAACTGATTCTAGCGGACAAGCGCTACACACAGGTACCAAACCGCATAAATATAAAAAGAAGATGGTGATGGCAAGGGTTCTGATTCCATGTCTGAAGCCCCGTCGCCTTTTGCATTCTTTGTAATTGGTACCTTCTAGGCACAGATTCCTCATATTTTGCAATAGCTAAATGCTCAGATTTGGTCTGGAAATCGTAAATCGACCACAAGTGAACATTGGTGCGGCTCCATGACCACTACCACTGTCAAAATGCAAGGGGGGAGCTCTCTCTCTCTATCTCTATCTCTATCTCTCTCTCTCTCTCTCTCTCTCTCTATATATATATATATATATATATATATATATATTTCTGAGGCTTGTGGAATCTGCTTAGATCACATGCTGTGCATAGGCCGACATCTAGTGGAAGCTGCGGAGTATTACAATTTGTTTTTCGAAACTCGAAAATGGGCGTCAACACAGGGCATGCCAGTAATACTATCCCTATTGTGACGTCCACTGTACCCAAGATCCCTCACGCGTCTAGGATCCTCAGATTGTTTTTTCCGCCATACTGGTCGGAAGCATTTTGCGGAGTCCCCTGGCCTTAGCCATACTTTTGCTAAAAATTTAAAATTATAATCTATTGACATCCTTCCCCACCCCAACGTCGAACTTCGACACTCGACGACGGCTGGAGAAGAAATCGACCGTTAGCTGCTGCACGATGGATTTGGGCCTCGAAAGGCCGCTGGCCTCGGCCCGGGCCCTGGAAGGCCTCTGGCCTCGGCCCTGCAAGTAGGGAGAGTGGTGGGTGGTACATACTCTACACTCTTGGTATATAGGTACACCTTATACATTTCCTACACTTAACAGCCCGGTGCCTCAAGGTGCGTATGGAGGGTATCCCTTTTCAATTCTGCCACAAGTGCAATCGCAAATACCCTTGGGTCGACAGGCACGCCACGTGCAATTTCTGCTTGCCGAGGGACCACCCCGAAGCGAACTGCAGAGCGTGTAGTAGGTTTAAACCTAAGACACTTAAGGACCGTTCGACGAAGCGTTGGGCCCACCACACCAGGCAGGCGGCCATGGCAGCAGAGGGCGCCTTCAGCGACGGCAGTGACGCCGTACTTTCGGACGGCGAGGGCATTACGGTGTCGAAAGACAGCCGAGTGCAGGTCCCCGACCTCGGAAGGTCATCCGGCAGGGCGGCTATGGGGAAGACCCCCGGCGACACAAGCGCTTCACATACTACACACACTAAACACACTGAGTCCAACCGAGACTCGACCATGTCGAGTTCTCGGAAAGAGGCACAAACAGAACGGTCCGATTCGGTGTCCTCTGGGCGCCCTCGATCAAGATCGCCGCATGACTCCAGGCAATCATCCACTCTTGCCAAGAGTGCCTCGCTCCCTAGGCTAACAGAAGTTCGATCGTCGGGAGACGAAGACGACTTCCACCCCCAGGCCGCGCTCCAGGAGTCGGAGCCCGCAGTTAAAACCAGCGAGGCCCCACGCTCGAAGGATAGGGACACCACCCCCGATCCTCGACGCCAGGCGTCGAAAACCTCCGGAGCCACTAAAGGACAGGGAAAACATTTTTCCACTCACGGGGAGGGGGGAAAACAGCAGAAGAAACAACCTTTGCGCTCTTCCACACCTGTGAAACACACCTCTCCCCCTAATCAGACAGACAAAACCAGGTCTGCTGATATGTCTAAAACCAGCAAAGCTACTCAAGAAAAATCCCATAGACTTGCTGAGAGGGTCATCCCCAGTTCCAAAAAATGGTCCAATGAAGACATAGATAGGGTCATGTCAAGAAAGTCTTCTTTGGCAGATTTTTATGATAAAAATCCAGAACATTTCCTCTCGTATGATCCACAGGGGGCGACACCCTCAGGCTCTACCGATCCTATCCCCCCGAGTAAGAAGCCCCGGTTTGAAACTCTGATGAGGTCAGAACCCTTCGAGGTGCAACATTACGCAAGGCCATACTCACTGTATCAAGGAGAGGCTTCCTTTTGTGAGGATCAAGAATTTGGTATGATAGAACAGCAAACCGGGACGGGCTACTATGGGGATGATGAGGACCAGGAAGAGGAAGAGGAAGAGGAGGACCCGGAAACATACAGAGTAGATTCCCCGGTAGAGAACGAAGCCCCGGTTACCGACTCCCCGGTCGATAACCAACCCCTCCTAAACGAGGTTCTCGCACGCGCAGTAGAACATTTCCACATTGACACCCACGGTGTCCAGGAGGAAAGGGACTTCGCAGAAGAGTTAGTGGGAGAAAGGAGGCCTGTTGCCCAGACCATCCCTATCCTTAAGTCCATTCAGCGGAGAATAGATCCGTCCCTGGTGAACCCGAACCTCACCAGAGCAGTCAATCCCAGCGTTGAAAAACTTTTCAGGGCGGCCCAGTCTGACCCTCTCTATATAAGAGGACATCTGAAGCCAGACTCCCTAGTTGTCACCAACACTCGTAAAAGGGCTGGAACACCCTTGTCATCGTCCGAAGCTCCTCCCGACAAGGAGAGCAAAAAACTATACGGTTTCGGCAGGAAAGTAGCCTCAACGTCCGCCTATCAAGCAAGGATTGCAAACTCCACCACCCTGTTGGCCAGCTACAACTGCCATCAGTGGGAAGAAGTCACGGCACTCATAGCCTCTGCTCCTGAACCTTTAAAGGGCCAGTTAGCTCGGATTTCCGCAGAGGGTAGAGCCGTGCCTGGTTGCATTTTGAAAGCAACCTTCGACGCCGCGGACAACGCAGGCAGATTGATAGCGGAAGGCACTGTTATCAAAAAACATGTGTGGTTACGGCAGTCTGGTTTTAAGGCAGAAACCCAGGCATCATTGTTGGACAAACCGGTGGAAACGGATCTGTTGTTTGGTAAGGCAGTCGAAGACGCACTGAAGAATGCCAAGGACGAATACGAAACACTCAAGTCCCTTGGCCAGTTAACCAACAAACCCCCTAACTAGAGAGGGAATAGTAATTTTCGTAGCCCACGCGGCCAAAATTCCCAGAGAGGATCTACCTATTCCCAGGGGCAGGGTACACAGTGGAACAACCAACAGTCTACCCAGGGTTACGGCAGGGGTAATAGGAGAGGTCGTGGTAAAGGCAGAGGCAGCCCCAACAAGGGAGGCGGCACGCCTCCACCAAAGCAGTGATGCTCAGTTCAGGGTCCCTTCTCATGCAACCCCAGTAGGGGGACGCATTTCCAACTTCACCCAGGCTTGGGAAGGGATCACATCAGACAGATGGGTGCTGTCAACAGTATCCACAGGATATTGTATAGAACTACTGCAGCGTCCCCGGAACCATCCTCCATGACAAAGAGTACACTCTTTAGAACATCAGAAGATTCTCCTCGAGGAGATCGCCATTAAGGTAGAAAAGGACGCAATAGAACTCGTCCTGGGACACCAGGTAAACAAGGGTATTTATTCAACTTACTTCCTTGTGCCAAAAAAGATTTGACAATGCGCCCTGTATTGGACTTACGGCCTGCCAACAAGTATGTCAAGCCCCAAAAATTCCGTATGAACACGCTACAAGAGGTAATCCCCCTCCTAAAAAAGGGGGATTACATGGCAACCTTGGATATGAAAGATGCTTATTTTGATATTTCCATGTTCCCAGCGCACAGAAAGTATTTGCGCTTCAAGGTGGAAAGTCGACACTACCAATTCAAAGTACTGCCCTTCGGGATAGCTTCGGCACTAAGGGTATTCACCAAGGTACTGGCGGTGGCGGCTGCACACCTATGCAGGGAGGCAATCCCAGTGTGCCCTTATCTGGACGACTGGCTCATAACGGGGGAAACCCCAGGAATTTGCAGGATAAACATTCAAAGGACTATCGACTTCCTCCACGAGTTAGGCTTCTCAATCAACGAGAAAAAGTCAAGCCTGGTGCCAAGCACCTCCAAACAATTCCTAGGAGCAATCCTAGATACTCAAGAGGGGTTGACCTTTCCTTCAGAAGAAAGAATTTGGAATATACTACTGCAAATTCCGCATTATCAGTCCGGTCAACAAATAACGGTACTCAAAGCAATGCGTTTACTGGGCATGATGGCGTCATGTATTTACCTGGTCCCACACGCGCGCCTGCGCATGCCTCCCATGCAGGAATGGTTGGCGAAAAAGTGGTCTCAGGCAAGTGGTCAGTGGAACGATCTAGTGGTCGTTTCGCCAACACTGGTACAAAGCCTTCACTGGTGGACAAGAGAGAATCTCGCACAGGGGAAACCCTTTTACGATCCCGAAGTACAGGCAGTAGTCACTACAGATGCATGTCTGACGGGGTGGGGAGCTCACCATCTCCACCACACAGCTCAGGGTCTCTGGTCTCACTCAGTGGCCAAGAACCACATCAACCTGCTAGAGCTTCTGGCAGTATTCAGAGCGCTTCAGGCGTTCGAGCCCCACCTACTAAACCTGTCAGTGCAAATCCGGACGGACAGCACAACAGCCATGTCCTACCTGAACAAGCAAGGAGGGACTCGCTCGCCAAATCTGTCCAAGCTTGCCCAGAAAATCTGGATATGGGCACTCAGACGGAACATCTTCCTGTCATCACAACATGTTCCAGGGGAGCTCAATTCCCTAGCGGATGCTCTGAGCAGAGACTCCCTCCCAGAGGAACACGAATGGGTTCTACACAGAGAGGTCGTAGAAGATATCTTCTCTCAGTGGGGTTTCCCCACTATAGACTTATTCGCCACAAGCGAAAACAGACAATGCCCAGGATTTGCATCCAGGTTCCCCCAACCAGACTCCCAGGGGAACGCCCTGTGGATGAACTGGTCAGGGATGTTTGCGTACGCTTTTCCACCAACTCCTCATCAGGAAAGTGGTGAACAAGATGAACAGAGAGTCGATGACGCTCGTCCTAGTTGCTCCCATGTGGGCTAGACAACCGTGGTTCCCACACCTACGCAGGATGTGGCGGTGTGCGAGCCCATCAAACTTCCAGCCTGGTACAACCTATTGTCCCAGCACCAAGGTCAAACAGTGCACCAACAACCCAACTCAATGAACCTGGCAGCATGGCTCCTGAAGTCATAGAGATTGGACATCTCAATTTGCCACAGAGGTGTATGGACATCCTAAAGGAATCTAGGAAACCAAATACAAGGCACTGTTACTTTGACAAGTGGAAGAGGTTCGTTATCTGGTGCCAGAGTAGATCAATCAACCCCGTTGATTGCACTCCTTGCACTATTGTTACATACATGCTCCACCTGCTGGATGCAGGATTGGTTTTTAACTCACTGAAAGTACACCTGGCAGCCCTGTCGGCTTACACCACTTCCCATAGCAGGGTTTCGTGGTGGAAAGTACCAGTAGTTAAAGCCTTCATGGAAGGAGTAAAGAGACTTCACCCTCCTATTTCAAACCCACCACCAGGGTGGGACCTTAATGAGGTGCTAGCCAAGCTCATGGTCCCCCCTTTCGAACCTATGCATAAAAGCAGTCTCAAACACCTGACTTATAAAACAGCCTTCCTAGTAGTTATTACTTCTATAAGAAGGGTCAGTGAAATTCAGGCTCTGTCAGTGCAGGATCCCTTCTTTACTGTCCATAAAGACAAACTGGTTTTAAGCACACACCCTAGGTTCTCACCTAAATTTATATCTAAATTCCATGTAAACCAGTCCATTGAGCTTCCGGCTTTCTTCCAGGACCCGCAAAGCTCGGCTGAGGTGAAACTACACACCCTAGATGTGCGTAGGGCGGTCCTCTACTATGTAAATAAAACCAGACCGCTAAGAAAAACAGATCAACTGTTTGTTTCCGTAGCTACAGGCAGAGAGGGGGATCGCGTCTCTAAAGGTGCCATCTCAAAGTGGATTATTAACTGTATCCAGCTGTGTTGCTCATTTTCTGAAAGAACTCTGCCTTTCACGCCAAGAGCCCACTCTACTAGAGGCATTGGGGCCACTCTGGCTTTCATTGCAAATGTACCCCTTGACACCATTTGCAAAGCAGCTACTTGGAGCTCTATTCACACTTTTACTCAGCATTACTGCATTGACACCCATTCCAAGGCAGATACACAAGTGGGACAAGCGGTTCTAAGACACTTATTTGCTCATGACCCTTCTCACATCCCACCTCCTTCTTCAGGTACTGCTCGCTAATCTATGCACAGCATGTGATCTAAGCAGATTCCACAAGCCTCAGAAGGGATACATTACTCACCGTAATCATATTTCTGAGGCTTGTATCTGCTTAGATTCACATGCGACCCATCCTTCCTCCCCTCTGAGAGAAGGCGCATGATGGCTTGTAGTCTTACCTTTCTGTCTATCTGCTTGGATTATCTGTACTCGCGCTACTCCTCATGCTACCTCATGTCAGAAAAAATACAATCTGAGGATCCTAGACGCGTGAGGGATCTTGGGTACAGTGGACATCACATTAGGGATAGTATTACTGGCACGCCCTGTGTCGACGCCCATTTTCAAGTTTCGAAAAACAAACTGTAATACTCTGCAGCTTCCACTAGATGTCGGCCTATGCACAGCATGTGAATCTAAGCAGATACAAGCATCAGAAATACGATTACGGTGAGTAATGTATCCCATATATATCTATTTATTGGTTGCAGGGAATTCAGATAAAGCCACCTTAACTTTGTGCCCCTCTGTTGTGCAGCCTATGACCACAATGATGACATCCCTGAGGACTTCGGCCATGGCCAGTGGGCACAGCCTGTATGTTTCAGAACACTACTATACCACTAGCCATGGCATTGGGCCGTGCCCACTGAATATTTTAGAACACTACCAGACCACTAGCCATGGCCTTAGACCATGGCCAGTCGGCCTTCGGCTGTGCCCTTTGTCAATCTCAGAACACTACCGGCCCACTAGCTATGGCCTCTGGCCACGACGAAACCCATCGCTCAAAGACGTTCACCAATCACTGACCTGTATTGACAGTGGTATTGTTATGTATAAAAGATGGCAGACTTTGAGAACTCTAGGCAATGCAAAGTTAGATTACATTATTTGCCAAGAATCACACACTTGGTTAAGCAGCCCCTTGTTTTATGACCGGTCTGTTGCTGACTGTTGTGATACATCACACAACCCCAACTAACAGCATTTAAGCAGCACAGAAAAGGAAAGAAATGACCGGCTACAAGCATAACATATGCCCAGGTACCTTTGCCTTCATAGCAAAAATCAAAAGCTGGCACCCTTGAATATATGCACAGTAAGTGAACGTATATCTTAAAGTGAAATATACAAATAAAGATCAATTGACCTTCCCCTCAGAAGAAAGTGTGCAAGATAAAATAGCTTTGGACTTTAAAAAAAATTAAAAAAAATAATGAACACCAGGAAAATAACCTGAGGGAGGACATGTTCCAGTAAATATGCTGGCAAAGGATAAAAGGTGCTCACCTTTTAAACCCAGCAATCTATTGTGAAATATTCCCTGGAAAACAAAATCCCAATACGAAACAAGTGCTTGTGGTCTTGTGGGTAAGCGTCTGCACTGGGAACATGACATCTATAAATCACGGGGTGCCTGATTGTAATCCTAGGTCCCTCAGGCTAAATCCTTCGAACAGCAAAAATAATGGACCAATAAGATAGAGGATGACAAATCATGTGCAAACAATATCCAATGTTAACACAGTTAAATCTCCTTCTCTTGTTGTCAAATGATTTAGTCTGTATGTTATTATTTCCATTAAGTCTGTGGAAATAATAACATACAGACTAAATCATTTGGCAACAAGAGAAGGGAATTTAACAGTGTTAACATTGATATTGTTTATGGTGACCAAGTGAGCCACGGTTATTGGTATGAAGTAAACTGTTGTATGAAAGAGTGAGATAGAGTGTGTGGTAGATATGAATGTGTGTGAGTCGAACGTTAAGATTGATTTTCATTCTGAAGGAAAAGCAAATAATTTGTGATGAATTTCTTATGATTGTAATAATAAAATGGAAAGTGGTATCTAGACTGAGGCATTTATTAGTATATATAAAAAGATAAGTGCACATGATTTGTCATCCTCTATCCTATTGGTCCATTATTTTTGTTCTGGGAACATGACAACCTGAGTAAATCCATGTAGCCAAATACTTGAGCAAGCTGGCCAACCTAAGGGTTGCGTCCGCCCTCTGAAAAGGAGTTACGCTGTCCACCCACGTGTCCTTTACTTGTGCCCTCAAAGGCAGGCACAATCAGGGGCAAATAACTGCACTAGTGTCCAGGATTGCAAACTCTCTTGCCACATCATGGGAAAATACTCATGAATTGCTGCCCTCTCATCATTTCCTCTCGTCACCCGCATGTCTGCCTTTCAACAAAACTTGACTTTATAAAGATAACTTGAAAAGTACACATACCATAGTGTCACTCAAATATATAAATCCCAATAGAACTATGTTGGGCAAAAAGTGCACAATTGTGGCATTATTCCCCCCCATCTTGACTTGGAGACTACAAATATCAGAATTCAATTCAGCAAAAGGCAAAAAACGGGTCTCTGAGTGCAATACTTTCAAGGACTGACAGCAGTACAATTTAAAATACATATAATGTGGATTCCGTCTGCTTTCTTAGGGTGTTATGAGATATTCAAAACGAAGAACACACACAGCATCCCGGACTATCTCCCATTCATGCAGTAACCGGGCTGACCATGCTTACCTTAAAAGCGAGGAAGGAGCCTGCCCACTCAGGCCATGTTGCTCTAAGTGTTCTTGTAACTTGAGCTAATTTATCATGCAACATGGCCTGAAGGGGCTGGCCCCTTCCTCGCTTTGAAGCTAAGCATGGTCAGTCCTGGTTACTGCATGGATGGGAGACCCAGAAGCCTATTGTGTCACTGGCCATGGCCAGTGATTTTTCACCCCTGACGTCACTGTAGTTGTAAAAATATATTTGTGTTTAAAATCCTTTTTTTCTATAGCCACGGGTACAGAACTACAATAGCATTAGCTATCTGAAGGCATATTACAGCTGTGAATTTCGGAAAAACTGACCAAAAAAATGCTTTCATTCGCCCCCAGGCCCTCACCAAGTGTCCCCCTCCTCTGTGCCTGCTCCCCACACACACACATGATGTTCTCCTCACCTACCCATTCCCCCCACAACACACTGTGATGCAATTTGATTTCAAATGTTAGCTATTTGGGGCTATTATGTCCATAGCCGAGGCTACTGAAAAGCTTTGTGTTGAAAAGACTGATTGCATTTGCAAGTTTCTTGACCTTTCAATGTCTTTTTTCCTGCATTTCATACTCCGATACCCCCGACTATAGCCGCGGCTATCCCTCGCATTGAGAGAAAACAAAGATGGCGGCTGTTTCATTTATCCTTTAGTTCAGTATAATCTTACTCTTGTCAGCTTCTGGGTCAGGGCCCTCAGAGGGCTCCTGGCTCTGTTGCCTCCTGGCCGTCTCAAATCACAGTGTGGTCTACTTGGTTTATCCAACTCCAGTTCCTTAACTCACTCACAGTATGCCCTATGTGGCCTGGCCACCGCATGTTCTCCCCCACTGCTTAGACTGCTTCTTCAGTTTCTTTCCCGTACCTAACAATAACTCTCTGTAACACGGTCCTATCGATTTCTATCTCTGTTTATATTTTGTCTTGGGCACTAATGTTTTCAATGATCATTCAGATTGATGGGCTTGTTTCCCTATAAGCCTGGTGCTGTGTATTTGTTATGAGCAAATTAGTACCACTTCCCGCCCAGGTGCATAATTATTTTTCTCTCAAGTATATACCGCTGTTCTAGCTTTCCTAAGAAGGTATTTAGCTCATTTCCCATTCTTTGCAGCCCCAGGGCTCAAACAGTCGATCCGTGATCTGTGGGGTCAGGTGCTTGTGTCATGGCAGCTGGGTGGCTCTCCACTCCGGCTGTCACTGTCTCAAGTGAATGCACTGTCAGCCTGAACGTGCCCTCTCTGCTTTTCTTCCTTCTCCGGTACAGGTTTCCCTTTTGACTCTGGTCCGAGATCTGTCCTGGTATTTGCAGAGTCAATTTACGCTTCATGCAGAGTCCTACTGCACAAGCATTGTGGCAGATTAGGCTCAAGTCATGTTGGCCAGTCTCTAGTGAGAACGGCATCCCATACACACCTTCCATGTGAATGATTGTCTTGGGTTTGTTCCCTCTGACCTTATTCCCTCTGCAGATACTCCACCCTCACATATCCAATGATAAAATTCCCTCTTACCTCCCAACTTTCTTCACAATTCTTATTGTCAAATAGAACAGGGCATATCGTTGGGATCAGAGCTACTTTACATTCATTATATGAAAAGGAGAGACCTAACAAATCAAACCAACCCGGATTCCTAATCCTTGTGGGGCACCAGTCTGAGGCATGAGTCTCGGGCTGCCAGCGTCCGGAAAGCTTCCCAATGGCATAAAACATGTCTGGAGTATTGTCTATAGAGTTTGTAATTTTTTACAATGACAGGGTTTGCCCAACGCTAGTTAACCACATTATATTTGATCGATATTCACATGTTCCACACATTATAGGTATTCGCTACCTTGTTTAAGAACTGATAGTCTGGGAGATCTACCACATCAGCTTCTCCATTTTAGGAGAACAAAATGTAGGATAATCAGCAATAGGAAACCCAACATTTCACCAATGTTGGAATTACTTTCTCGACAGAAATTGTGAAGAGCCAGACACTGTTGTATCCTTTTTTTAATAGAAATAATCTATTCCCAAATGTTACTTGATATGAGGTGCCCTCCCGGACAGATGAGTTAGTGTCCAAGTGTGAAGGTAAGTCCTTTACTTAGGTACAAGTACACATTTAGGATATGCAGGGACAAAGGTAAATAAGATGCATGAAGGGAAACATCTACCAGCCCCCCCTAATACTTAGGCCATGCTCTCTCAAACTGACAAGAAAAGAATGCCAAACTCAGAACATTGCCAGAAGCTCTAACCAGATTCCAAGGCCAGCTGCACTACACGGGAAGCAGAACGGGTGGCATTGCAGACAGACCAAGAAATAATTGCGCAGACAGACCAAGACATAACAGTACTATATTTAAAAGGCTATTTCTGGTTACGAAGAGCCATGGACAATAAAGATGAAAAGGACACATGCTGTGAAGCAACTCAGTTTCTCGCCCTTTCGTACTCCCTTGCTCATTTTGTCAGGCGTCCCTGTCTTCAGGTCTGTGTTTCCCCTTTTTTGCTTCTGGACTATGGATTTGGTGTTTCTTCTGCCCTCCATCCAGCTTGATGGTACTCTTGTTAGCATTGCAAGGTCCTTAAAAGTATTCCTGAATTTGGAGACGGGCAAGAATAAGTGCTGCTGCTATAGAGTTACTGTGCCTACTCCTACGTCCTGTCTCCTTTCCTCCATACTGTATGGGCGTCCCTCGCTAGGGACGAGAACAGACCCTTTTTCATCAGAAAAAGTGTCTTTCCCTTTAAATTTAGTTGCGTGCGGGGCTGGGAGCAGGTCTCCCTTGACTCCGCCCACCAGCGCCACATCTTAGTCCTCTATTCCGCACTGACAGCAGCGGACCTCTTTCATCTAAGTTGTGGTTGAGGTCCTTTTTCCTTGTAATTCCACTCTTTTAGGCTTCCCGAAGGATATTCTTCCCTTGTATTATATTCATACTAATCACTCTTTGTTTTAGAGATAAAGTTACTCAATCCTCCGGTGTCTACACCCCTCCCCGGTGCATGTCGGCCACGGTGGGCTTTAGCAGGTGCCCGGCCTGTGATGGATCCTTCCCCACGTCAGTGCCGCAGCGCTCTGCCTCCAGTGCCTTGGCGAAGACCCCGGCTGGGACAGCTGCTCGGCGTGCAATGCATGCTCTTACACCCCGGTCATTAAAGAACTGGCTTGCCAGGTGGAGGAGCTGTTCTCCAGGTCACCACCAGAGCTCATCAAGGATTACGTACAGAGAAAGACCATACCGAAGGGAATTATACTATTCTCCAAAGCACCTTGCAAGCGTTACTCCTTTACAGGGAGGCAACCTAGTGAGAGGGGCCTACCAGGCTCTAGTACCAGCAAAGGGACGGAGGCTCTCCGAGCTACCGGCCAAGCAGCAGAGGATCCCACTCAAGCAGACAGGCGTAGACCAGGCCCAGTACAGTAGTCGACAGGCATTAAGCACATGGCACAGTACAGGACAAAATGGCTGCACAGCCTGACAAAATAGCGGCTGGTCCGGAAAAACGCTTTTCCAGCGAGCATCAAAGGGCAGACTTCACACCCAGGGTGGAATGGTCTCCAATGGTCACATGGTGAACCTTCTTCCCATCCACATCGACACAGGGATGCTATATGGACGCGGGCTACTCCCAGAGCAGGCAAAGCACAGGGAGAAATCAGCAATATGTGCACACACACACAGCCATACATACGCAGGAGCGCACTTCACCAGCATGCAAGGAGCGTTTTTTCGACAAGTTCCTCACATTAATGAAATCCAGAGAGATGGATAATATACTTAACGCAATTATACAGGACATGATCCCGCTGGTGCTCCCGCAGCAGCCAGCTCCAGTCAGACCCCAGCTCCCTCACATCCTATACTTGCACTACAGTCCCCGTTACCAAACACCATGGTGGCCTTCCTGCAGCCCACAGAGCCTCCCGCACAGCCTAACAGTGCACCTACAACTCCACCTGCATATTCCACAGACCTGCAGGATACAGCGGGGGACACGGATGACGAGGAGCATCAGGACACCTCCTCCGAAAAGGGCTTTCCATGAAAGGTTGGCCGGGGTAGCAGAGTACCTTGTTATCCCACAGCCACAAAAGGAGCAGCCTGGGGCTGCAGTCCTCACAGAGATACTCACCATCCACTCGACCACAAAATCTGGCGTTCCGTTATAAAAGGATGTAGAGGCCCTGGCGAAGAAGGGTTGGGCAAAACCTCATTCAACGCAGCCAACTAAACACCTCAAGGCGAAATACAGACAATCGGAAGGTGATTCACTCATCTTGTCTGTTCACCCTCAACCGCTGTCCAGTCATATGCTACACCTCAAACTTCCTCATCTACTTCGGCCCTACTAGGCAAAGAGGAAAATGTCATAGAGGCCTATGGAAAGAAAGTCTTCTCTAACGCCACTCTCCACCTACGACAAGCAAATGCAGATAAATGCTAGCTGCGGTTAATCGAAAGCTGTGGAGGGAGTTTTCTGACTTCCCGATAGACAGGCTCTTTTCCAGGCTGGTCTAGCGGAAGCAAGATAGTGGCTGTCATTGGTGGCACACATCGACACAGCAGGCAGGACTGTGTGCGTGGCTACAGACAACAGGAGGACAGCATGTCTCAAGGCCACTAGGTTTAATCCAGATGCCCAGGATCGTATCTTCGACCTACCATTTGAGGGAAGGGACTTGTTCCATTCATTCATTGATGATGAGCAGGATAAAAAAAAGAATAGCTCCCAAACAGCCAAATCCCTTGCCATTCTGGCAAAGCCGGTCTCCCAGAACTTCAGCCAGAGCCACCCACAGTCTGACAGAGGTTGTACCTTTGGCGGTTTTAGGGGCTCGCTGAAAGCCGCACCAGGCAACCTGACAGGTCTCCTAGCCAACACTGCTGTAAGCAGCAGAAGACTACACACAAGGACTTTTTCCAGTCACCCTCCAAGGCACTAGCCTTAGAGGGAAAAAAGCAGTGACAGGCCATCGGGATCCACAGCTCTCCGGGAGGGGTTGAGAGGCAGGCTTGTCCTTCATCTTCAGTCCTGGCGGACAAAGTTCACGGATCCCTGGATTCTCTCTGTGGTTTCTGCCTTTCTATATCTCAAGTTCCCCTTCTTTATCCCCTTTCCCACAAATTTGCACAGCAACTCTCCTTGCAGAGATCTACTCCCTAATTGCAAGTGAAGCAGTGGAGGAAGTCGCCCCCTCGCCCCTGCTCAACGAGGCTTGGGATTTTACTCTTGCATTTTTGACATACAGTAAAAGAACCTGGAGTTGTCCTAGACCCTTCAACCTTGAACCTTTTCCTACCCCTGCAAAAGTTCAAGATGGTTACGCCAGCATTGATAGCGGAGTCCCTGTGTGGGGGAGACTGGATGTGCTATGTGGATCTGAAGGATGCATATCTACACGTCCCAATTTGGCAAGCCCATCCGTCCTTCCTGCGATTCCGGGTCATGGGTTTCCATTTCCCATACAAAGTATTCCCATTCAGTCTCAATTCAGCCCCGCGGGTGTTTACGGGACTAATTAACGCGGTGACAGCACTGCTCAGATCGGAAGGCTACCATCTATATACATACCTAGACAACTGGCTAGTGCGAGCGGATTCCCCGGGGGGAGTCCACATCACAGCAGCACATGCTTACACGTACCAGGGGTCTCCGACAACCGCAAGAAATCGCAACTTCAGCCTACGAAGTCCTTGATTTTCCTGGGTCTCATTTGGGATACCGAGACAGAGACGATATTCCCCTCCTGGTACAAGGTGGCAGTGCTCAAAGCAGCTGCTGGGAATTTCCTGAGCATGATGGTGACCTCTGCGTGGTGGTGTCAGCACCTGCTAGGGATTTAGGGCAGCCTGTCTTCTGGCCGTGCCTCACACCAGGCTCAAAATGAGGAGGCTTCAGCTACATTTCTCGGCCTCTTGGAATCAGGAAAATGGTTCCCAAGTAGCTTTAGTGGGTGGACAGACTCCAATCTCTTAGCAGGGAAACTGTTCAGGCAGCCTCTGCCAGCATACACCATTACCACAGACCCAACCCTCCAGGGGTGGGGAGCCACTTTGAACGAGCAAGGTGGCCATGGCCTTTGGTTGAGACAGTACCAGGACAGGCACATACATTGGCTAGAAAGTATGGCTATATGGCTAGCCCTGTAAGCTTTTCTCTCGATAATCAACAGCCCTGTCTGCATTCATACGGACAGCTCCCCCTGCAGGTAGCACCTCAACAAACAGGCGGGCACCAGATTACCTCCTCTGTGCAGGCTAACAATAGACATATGGGAATGGGCCCTAGCAAACAACATATTGCTCTCTTGCCATTCACCTACCTGGGAATTCCAACCTAGAAGCAGACAGGTTCAGCAGGCTTGGGATCGACAATTACAAATGGAAAAAGAACGAGAGGGTTCTGAGGTAGATCTTTCACTGAGGGGGGCAGCCACAAAAGGTTCTGTTCGCCACCTCTACCAACACAATGTGTCGTCAGTTCGCATCCTCAATGGATCAAGGCACAGCTTCCCTGGGGGTTGCATTGCAGATTTAGTGGGACGGCATGTGAGCATATGCATTACCACCCACTCTGCTTATACACAAGGTCATCTGCAAGGTCAGGGAGACGGGGCGACTACGTCCCATTCTGATAACCCCACACTGGCCACCCAGAACATGGTTCTCAGAACTGTTAAGACTGTCCAATCAGCCATCAGTTCCCCTTGCCGGTGTGTCCGGATCCACTACTATCCCAACATGGGCTTGGCGAGGTGGGTGACCATAGCAGCCTGTTTCCTGAGCACGTAACCCCTCAGCTCCTCCATTTGTCCTAGGACAATTTGGACATCATCTGAAAGGGCATGAAGCGCATCCACTAGGAGCGAATACAAAAGTAAATGGACCAGGTTCTGCCATTGGGCCAAGGACAAAGGCATAGACCCCCTGGGGTGCACCATCGACCATGTGATGTCGTTCTCTGCACCTCTAGCACACTCCGGGGTGCCAGTGGATACCTGGTGCACATACCTCACAGCCATAGGCGCATATAGGAACTCTGGCAACATCCGTTTCTCCACTTTCAACCCAGTGGTAAAGAGGCAACTTGTAGGACTAACCAGATTGTACCTGCCTGTAAAACGTCCACACCCTGTCTGGGATCTCAATGTGGTTCTGGCAGCCTTAGCACATAGACCCTATGAGCCCATGGCTTCGGTGGACATCAGATTGGTTACTATTAAGACTGTGCTTTTGGTGGGTCTTGCCTCAGCTCGCAGGATTAGTGAAATTCAGGCACTCACGGCTTCTGAACCATATACAATTTTCCATCGGGTCAAGGTGGTGCTACGGTCACACCCCTCTTTTCTACCAAAGGTAGTGTCTTCGTTTCACCCCAATGAAGAAATAGTCCTTTGGGTTTTCTTTCCAAATCCACAGGACGAAGCAGAAAAGGTCCTGCACTGTCTCGACATTGGGAGAGTACTCAAATTTTATCTTGACAGGACTAAAAGCTTCCACGGAACGGATGCCTTCTTTATCACTTTCGTAGGATCAAAACCAGCAGTCAAGCCTCCAAAGCCTTAATAGCAAGGTGGATGGTTCTGGCCATCAAGGAAGCTTACGAGGGGCACCGCATGAAGTTGCCAGCAAACATGCATGCTCATGCGGTTAGAGCCAAGGCTACTGCAGTTGCATTCCAAAGACACGTACCATGGCAAACTATCAGCAGGGCGGCCACAGGGGCCTCCCCATTGGCCTTTTGCAAGCCCTATTGTTGAGATGGAAGTGCCAGATCAGATGCTGCATTTGGCCAAGCGGCCCTTAAAAACCTGTTTTCAGTCTCTCCACCCCGGGGCTTCAGTCAGTGGTAATCGCCCATACAGTCTGGAAGAAAGGTGACAGGACGTAGGAGTAATTATAAGTTATTCATTGTAGTTACTAACGTACTCCTAGTCCATAGTCCCCTTTTCTCCATGCGTCCCACCATCCGCCCCCGTTTAAAAAACCAAGCGTTATTAGGCAAACTTAATGTGGGCGACGCATCAAAGGGGACTCGGGTGTGGCACCGGTGGGCAGAGTGAAGGAGCCAGGCTCCCAGGGCCACGCCCCCATGCACAAATAAATTTAAAGGGGTAGACGATTTTTCTGGTGAAAAGGGTTCTGTTCCCGTCCCTGGTGATGGGCGCCCATACAGTATGGAGGAAAGGAGCTATGCCCTAGGAGTTCATTTGTCACTACAGTGAGTAACTTATAATTTAGTCATTAGAACCCCAATACCTACCCCTGCACTCCCTCTTGCAGGCCATCAGTATGCGCTAAGCTTCTTGTTTTCCCTTCCCTTCGTCTACTATTCAGAGAGCCCTTTCTGGTCCCTGGTCAAGAGGATTGTGGTGGCAAGGGGGTAATCATCCGTATACCATCTTCTTGACCTCCAGAAAACTTGGAACGCAACAGACACTTCCACCAAAGATGATAAAAGGATCATTTCTCACGGTACCTTCCTTCAACATCTTTGTTTTCCGCTTGTGCCCTTCTAGTGTAGCAGCATCTGCAAACTGCATCACCTATGTGTACATTTATATTGCACATGCAGTCCTTCAGAAGCTATTGGTGTCTTCCGAACCCTTCCCAAATGTTTTCCCATTCCCATGAAATGTGAAATTTGTTTATATGAAGAATACGACTGGGAGCTGCTTTCTCTGACCCAGTCTGTTGTTTGACTCCCATTTATGCTCTGTGAGTACCAGAGGCAGGGTATCCTCGGTACGGATTCCAAGTGGCTCCCCGTCAAGAAGGGAATAACTTTTTTTTCCCCAATGGCTGTGTTTCTCCCCAGCAAACACTGGAGCAGAACCAAGTTGGTGCTGTGTTGATCTGACTGGATGTGCAGCACACAGGACAGGGTGGGTTGGTGAAGCTGCAGGTCTTCAAGGCAGACTATATCCCATGAACTCATTCAGAGGGGGATTGTTCCATCTACACAGGGAGGCAATATGCTTACTGGATAAAACTTGGGATGTGGCACTGACTAGTGCCTCAGGAAGAAGTGCAGACAAACATGGAATGTAATATCACTGCAGATCTGCATCGCAATCAAGTATACAGTGTATGAAGACTGGATTCAACAATGATGGCCTAAAAATGCTGTGTTGGCTGCAAGGCATAGTGAGCGCATAGTCTTTTGTATCACCCTCTTTGCCTGTTCTTGGATCCCATTTGGCTGAGCCCCTACTGAAACAGAGCAACTGTGATGGACTAGTTGATTTCTCTAATTGTGTGGACCCATTGGACCCTGGCACCTGTATGGAGCCAGAGCCCGAGCCCCTTACATGGCAAGTGTGAAAACTATGAGGCATCCAACATGGCTCAAAGGATCAATTGGAGCTCGTACTTTTTACATCCATGTTAGCAGTAAGGAATTTGAGTTTTCTGTGCGAATGCAGATGTGGGGGAGCTTTTCAGAGTGGTTGCTAACACTGGGTGCAAAGGTTCTCCCGCTCTCAATGGAATCAATCCATAAAACGGGGTATAGGATTGAGACCAAGCAAACTATAATGGTCACTACCCTGAACAAGCAGCCCAGAAGGGTGTCAAAGAAGGCTCAGGGGTGCACATCAAACAGAGGCTGAAAAAGTTAGCGGAATCTATTGTGGAGGCAGAGGTTTTTACATTACTCCATGGATAAGTAGCAGCATTCTGCAGCACAAAATACAACGGAGGCAGACAGCCATGTTGAGCAACTTGAGGGGAGGGCAAGCAATGTTGTTGTGAGTTTGCTGAGGTTCCTGCTTCATTCTGGGAGGAAACCTGTGGGGATTGATTGAAGATTTTCTTAAGCAACAATTGCCTCCAAATCGATTTAGACACCCATTGACAATGTAAAAGGTGTTTAAGTGACCAAGAAGAACGTCCAGGTTGCAGAGGACTCCAGAGAAAGTCTTTGGCAACTGACTGTTAACGTGGAACAAGTGGGTGCACTATCCCCATGATTGTGTGAGGTTTGGGTTTGGATTCCCAGCCATGCATGTAAAGGTGGGGGCTAGGGTTTTGAGGAGTGTGGTGACCTGGAATGAGGAGTCGGACCAGGTGAAGACGTAATTGTTGCTACAGACTTTTATTAACCAGAATAAATACAATCCTATCTAACCCTGAAGCTAGAGGTGCCTTCTCTACCTCACCAAAACTAAAACTCTGGTCTATCAGGAAGTCCTTGATGTCCAAAGCAAAGGCTACCATCCTAGTCAAAACTCCTACTCTACCTCTGTCACTTAAACACAAATCACTAAGCTAACGAAAGAGTTTTTATTCTAGCCCAGGAGAATGATTCACTTCTCCTGGGTAAAAGTCTCTCACAGTTCGTGTTTCAAATATAGAGGACTAGTCAACTCTCGAGGGAAATATCAAGGGAATATCAACTCTCCGAGCTTACCATCTGGTTTTAGCAGGCTTTTCTTGAATTGAACACTGTCTTTCAACTTGCCCCACTGGGACGAGTGGGAGACTTCCCAAGCTCTCCTTGACGCTTCAATGTTTTTTTCAGTTACATCAGTTTTAGATTCTTCATCAATTCTTTAAGTTCTCTCTGCGGATTTAGTATTCTCTCTATTCGAACTCTTCAATCGCACAGTCTAATAGAACTGACCAGGGAGTTGCCTCACAAAACTATCTACTACTCTCTTGTCTTGTAGGGTGTACATTCAGCTCCAGAATGACATGAGTTGAAATGCCAAGCAAGGTGTAAAGGAACCTTTGTTAATGCTAAACGCTTTGGGAAGGGAGCCCCTAAGCATTGTGGTTGAGAGGTCAGAGTCCGACTGAGAACGACCTACCAAGATTTGTAATGTGAACCTTAATATTGGGAACTTTGTTGAACTGTGAAACCAGAAGAAGCTGAGTCGTGTATGAACTCTAGAACAAGGAACATTAATTTGGAAGGCTAAGTAAGCCTTGATCCACATTGAGAACTGTATCAAAGCGTATCACCCAGCCATAGTGTGCCACCTTACCCCGTGCTATGTGAACGTGGGGAAGAGAAGTTGCTCAGCTATTTTTATTAACACTATTTTTCCTTTTTATATACATATCCCTTTTCACAGTTATTCTACAAGTGTAAGGTCATGCATTGGGTTTTTCAGTATAGGCCTTCTTTGTTTCGACTAAAATACTGAACCAAGACTGTGTTTTCTTTATTTTGATGCTAGAGACAACTCCCGTTAGGGCAAGTTAGGAGTTTTCCAACCCCACAAACATTAAATAAAGGTTTTGAAAACGTATTTCTTTTGTGTCAGTCTCTGCTTGTGATACCATGCCTCCGCTACCATTCCCATAGGGTCATTGATCACGGGGTGATGTTTTGTAAAAAGGTGAAATTAACAAAGATCATCCCAGTGCACAGTAAATTACCCTAGTCTTTAATGTAATTGGATAACCTTGCTATTCAGTTGAGTACGCTAGTTTTCCCAAAACGAAAATCCTAAAACCATGTTGTTCATTTGAATGTGCTGTGTCGCAAAACGAATCGTCTTATTGATTCAATTTCCAAAAACCCTGCTTCATTTGAATGTGCCATTGTCCCAAAAACGAAAATCACTATCCATTCCATGGTCCCAAACACTGCATGTCAAAATAAGCCAGGTGCGAGTCTCCAGTGAAAGAAATACACTCTCCCCTGGAGTGAGCAAGTGACACTCATAGCAGAAAGGTTTGAGACTGCTTTTGGGGTAAGGAAGGAACAAAGGTGCTGATTCGAAATAAACTGTGTGTGTTCTCAAATGCATGTATTTTGGGTGCAGAGAGATGAAGCCCACGTTCAAATTGAATGTATAAATGCCTTTGCACTTTCTAAGCTGATAACCAAATGACAATTTGCCCGATTGTACTGTAATATCGCAACACATTGTCTGATTTAATAATTTGGAGTTTGCGAGACAAGAGTTAAAGAGTAAACCTGATTTTTAATCTGTCAAATTCAAAACAAAACGTGTCCCATCTATTTTGTTTGGATGTCACAGAGAAGGTGGCGTGGGTACATTGTTTTCTAGATATCTATTAAAACCATATGTTAATAAAAAATATCTATTATCTCAAAACCCTGGCCTGGTTCTTGGTTTAGTGTGACACAGGGGGAGAAACCTGTGGTGATGTTATGTTGTTCATACAGGGCTAAGCAAACTCAATATTAAAGAAATAACGGTATTTGGTGTGGAGCTTTAACTGCGGGGGGAGAAGGTCCTTCTCGTGGTCCTCAATAGATATTGTTACAGTCTACTGTTTGTTTCACCTTCTCAAGTATTCCGGACCCCTCCTGGACTTTCGACTGTTCCTGTTACCTTCTCTTGGGGAACTCTTAACCGGTTTCGCCAGGGATATCGGGTTTGTTCTTTCTCTTTCTTCTCCTGTTCTTCTTCATTCCATTTGACTTTGTGGCCTATTGCTGCTGGTGGTCTGGGCAAAGGTTTTGGACGAAACGATCCATCCATTACAGGTTGCGCAACCATCACAGTTCCTTGTACTTTCCATGCAATGGCCTGGGCTAGTGTTGGCAGTCTCTGCATAGTTCTTGGACTACACACCATAGGTCACACAACCACCACACTGACACTCAACTTCAGGGTTGTCAACTCCTAGCCAACAAACGAGATGCTTTCCTGGTGTATCTTGGTTCATTCTCGTCACTCCACACTGCTGCTTCGATACAGCCATCAAGCACCATGTTTCCAACTCGCAGGCTCTTTGGCAGCCTCCTAGCTCACCAGCCTCTCCTTCCGGAGGTTACTCTTTGTCCTTCTTTACTGTTTAGCTTAAGTAGATGGAACTGCCCCAGCATAATGTCAGTTGGATTGACAACAGCTGGTCCAGTACTCTTCATGCTTGACGGTAGCATTCTTGGATTCTTCTTCGTCCCAGTACCTGTCATAGTGAGACTGTCTGATGCATTACAGTAACACATCACCTCGGATTTTACGCTAGGTAAAGAAGGGTTGGATGTTGTTTTTACCCTGTGGGGTTGGGATAAAGGGGCCTTCTCCCAGATGCACGTCCTTGTCCCCAGGTGGAAAGTCCCACCCCATGATATCCTCCCGCATGTTACCACCCCTAGGGGGACTATCGGTTAGGGCCTCACATCCCCAGCCTCATCGAAAGACGCTCCCCTCTGGGGAGAAGTGACCTCATCTAGTGGATCTTCACAGGAGGGGACAACTATATGTCTCCATACTCTTGGTTGTCTGAATCTCAAAGTTTGTTTCCCAGATCAGGTCCAGAGCATGGACTTGGAAAGTGACTGGCCAGCTCCTACCCAGTACTGTCTCCAGGTAGCTTATGACTGGTGAAACTGCCCTGGCAGGCTGGCTTTCTATAGCTTCAGAGTTCCTTCCACGGCTTGGTACATAGTTGAGCATCTAACCTCATTGCAGTGTTCAACTAGTGATTTTGTTAGGAAGTAGGCAACCATTGGAGGACGGCAAAAGATAAATCCAAGTTTGTGGACTGGAATGTTGACGTGGCGGGAAGATTTGGACTATGTTTGTAGAGGTCACTGTAATTCTAATTGGCAATGCCTTTTAACTTGTATTAGGGAAAAATGGCTGAGCATACCCTCATCTTATGTTTCATGGGTAATCGGAATATGCAGCCTGGAGTAGGAGGGCACATGAAATTTAAAAACACTATCGACAAATGAAAGAAAGTGAAATTCGCTAATAAAATATCAACACTTACCCACAAATGGCTTACAGGAAAGTGATCATTTAAGAAGCTCATTTAGAAGTTTCATTTGAGTGTCTGTAATCACTGGTTGTCTATGTAATCGCGAGATAGTGTCATGTGCTTAGTAGCGGCACTTGATTTGTTTCAGAGTTTACCAGTCTCATATTTTGCCCTCACTTTCCAGTGAGGGTCTGCTTTTTTATTGATGCAGTTTCCGAACACGTTAAACAGATAGATGCCAAGCGGACAGGTGGAATATGTTGCATGTGTTAGTAGAACAAAAGCACTGTTGTGTTCGTTTATTCTTCTAGAGTGAACAATCAAGTGCAAGGTGGCCTTCTAGCGCTGAAGGTCCCACGCATGTATTGGTGTAGGATAATTGTATTAGTTAGGTGTATCCGACAAGATGTATCTTCAAGACTTTTCTGAATTTCGCATGGCCTCTCTCTGCTCATAAGAGTGGTAGCAGTTTGTTCCAGGGCCGTGCTATGCACAGGGCAAATTATTTGCCTCCTTGTTTTACCAGCGAACTCTTGGTGTAGCCAATTGATTTTGATTTTCTTGGCATAACGCTCAGTGATGGGCATAAATATAGAACTTCGACTTTGTAGAAGCTGGGCCTCTTCCACAGAGGGCCCTATGTTGCATGCACAGTACATTAAATTAAACACGCCGGACAAAGTAGGGGGATACATTCCAGTGTTATGTGATCCGACTTCCTCAGTCTTAAGAGCATTTGTTTCACCATATACCTCCCAATTTTTACAGTTACTGCGTTATCGCCTGAATTAAGCATGCATAGTGATGAAATGGAAGTAGGTGCCTCAAAGTTTGCATCAATGTAAAACATTTCCCCATCAGTGTTGCAACATGGACCTCCGTTGTAAAACCTGCTTCAATCATGATACCCAGATTATTTACCATATGATTTTACTTCTCTTTTTTTTAGCTAATAACATCCTAAGTACCTCTCGTCACTTCCAAATAAGGCCTGCAGTGATCACTATTTTGCAATTTTTTAGAATACACCAATGCATAATGGGTTGTCTATAGGACGACAGTGGTTGCGGTTGAACATCTTTTCTATCTTTCCTCCAGTCAGTACCTTTACATTCTTTAGCGTGGTAAGGGCAGGTGTCTGAAGTGATAAATGCACATGATATCTAGCCCCTCTTTTTTACACTGCTATAACTTACATTTTGTATTATTTGAATGATGTATAAGGCACTGCATGTGAACTCATCTGTAAATAACATAGGATGGCAAACATCACTACATTCCTGATACAATTAGCTCTACATAATCCTATGAGAGCAAATTATCCCTAAAATAACTCTTTGTGGGCTCATGAAGAAATGTTGTTTCCTGTGTTTGACATAATTCAGAAAGGTTATAATTTTCTCCTGAGTGCCACAGTAAAATCCATGTTCCCTTGTAATTAGGAGAAGTTGGACTGAATTAGCATGGGGTTACCCTGAATCTCATTTGTCTTTTTCTCTGGAGGGACGAAGTAAAAATGAAATCTGCTGTCGGAAGAAGCCTACTGTGTGATAGCCTCATTGCTGCTTCACATGCTGTCAGAGTGTTCAAAGTTGGTTATTCCGTTGTGTTAAACTGTCAGTTAAACAGAATAAGTGTGGCTTGTGTTCACTAATAATATTGCATCAGACGTTTTTGCTAATGAATTCACATTTTTATTTCTAGGTGGCATTCTGATGTATGGAGCCCTTTTGCTTTTTGAATCGGAATTTGTTCACGTTGTTGCCATTTCATTTACCGCCCTTATCTTGACCGAGTTGTTGATGGTTGCCCTAAACATAAGAACATGGCACTGGTTAATGGTTGTCGGTGAATTCCTGAGCCTTGGCTGCTATGTGGCCTCTCTTGCTTTTCTAAATGAATATTTTGGTAAGTAAATGTAAAAATATGATGGTTCAACATAACAATTGTATTGAATTTATTTAGATGTGTGACTTGCCACAAGCACATTTGCACCGTTCTTAAATTCTTAAGCATCTGTGTACAAAATGCATGCATTTGTCATGGTGTAATGGATACTTTTTTTATTATGTTATGATTACAATCTCAACAGCCTTTCACATTTAAAAACAAATAAATATATATACATGTGTGTATATATATATATATATATATCTCACAACTGCTACAAAGACGAATACAAAATGTGCCATCAATGTTTTTTCTAAATCAAGTTTTATTTACATTTTTTTGACATCCAATTGCACAGTGAAACCCAATGCCTTCAAAACACATATGACCCCCTGTACATCTCAACCCACACCCTTCACCCACGCAATGCAGTGCATACAACTTGGAACTTAGTCACAGACCACAATTAACTATACTATGCCTTAACTCTCTCATGGCAGGTTACTGTCCGTAGTTGCTAAAAAATGGAAGTCAAGCTCCCTCTGTGCGTGCCTTGTCCAGTAAATGTGTTAAGTATTACATATCATATATGGCACGCGCGTTTTGCACCCAGTCTTTCTCAGTGGGGATTTTGTCTCTTTTTCCAATGCTGGGCGATGCAGCTTTGAGCCGCCACCAATAATGTGCGCACCATGTGACCATTGCCTTCCCTTTCTTCCTTCTCTAAACACACCCCAAATAGCAACAGCCATGGCAATAGCTTCCTTTGTATCCCATCCAACCCCTTAAAACATGGCAGGACTTCTTCCCAGTGCCACTGTATATTGGAGTATTCCCACCTCATATGGTAACTATCGCTCTGCGGTTGCTTACACTTCCAGCAGCGCAAGTCCATACATTCTGGCTAGGGGATAGTGTCATTCATGGATAAGTTTGACCGCCTGCATGCTGTATTGCAAGGATACCGTGGACAGCTTGACACTCCTTCAAATTCTGGACCGCAACTGATCCGAAATTGCGATATTCAGATCCTTTGCCCATTTAATCCTCGTCTGTAGAATGCCAACTGGATCACAGCGCCTTATTTCCACATATAGCTGAGCTATCCGCTCCATTGTGTCCGTGTTCTGCAATAGTAGTCTTTCAAAGGTGGTGAGCTCCCTTTCGAGATAATCGCCCCCATCTGGGCTCCACAAGCACCCGCTTGAGCTACAAATAATGAACAAATGAAAAACAGAGAATCTACTTATTTGGAGGCATTCCTCTGGATGCTGTAGGGGCAGGAAGCCACCCCCTCCCACATTTGTCCCACCCTGGAGAGACCTGCTTTGTACCAGGCTTGGAACTGCAATGGGTCAACTTTCGAGTTTCTCAGGGGGGGGCGTCCAAATACAACTAAGGGGCAAGGGCCATGTCGAGAGCCATTGTGTGGTGCTATTGTCTCACCATATCGACCAAATCACTTCTAGTATACAATGCGTCAGTACCCTTCTGGGGATTCCGTTCTGGGGAACCCATAGCCGCTCACCCAATGTAACCAGCTTGAGGATCATGTTGTCCATATGGACCCACTGCTTCCGAGATACAGGTTCCAGGTGATCCACCATAATAGGCAATTGCGCAGCTTTATGGTATGCCTACACCTTAACAAGGAAAAGAATAGGCACCATCATTCATTTCTCTAGTTATTTTTAAAACATGTCCACTGTTGGCGCAGGTGTTTAAAGACGCAAGAATCTGGGATTCTTGCATCCTATTTGTTATACGCTGTGTTTGTGCCCTCCCCGACTTATAGGTGCAAAAGAATAAAACAGACACACCCCAGACGGGGAATAAGGCACAGAGAGCAGGCTGCGAGGGTTCAAGGCAAGGTTTATCTAATGAATGGCATTCAAAAGATTTCTGAGAGCGCTCTGCCACAAGTTATCATTACATTACATAGGGTAAATGACGCAACTAACATAGGATACTACGTTGGTCCCGGATTGGTCAGCCCGCGCAATGCCTCAGGTGTGGGTGGCATCTCTTCCTCCGGATTGGTCGCTTGGTCGGTGGGAGGTTTTGACGTCAGTCATCTGTGCTCCGAATGGGTGACGGTCAGGTCGCTGGGAGGCAGGGTGGTCACTATCTAAGCTAACATAATATATTCTCAAAAAATGCATGCACTAAATAACAATTGTTAAAAGTCTTTCAGTAGTTTATCATGTCTCTATAAAAGTCACACATATACCTATACTATCAATAACATTGGATTATACAGGTCTTAGATTAAGGGTCTTGACCACTATAATACACTGGTTGAAGTTAAGGTCTGCACTCATAAGAATCTCTGGTATGTGTCATTTGTTAGTGGTAGGCAACGATATACTGCATCAGGGGTCTAATGTTAGTTGGGGATCTGCTGGGTGGGCATCATGGCATGGTCAATGGTCTGACACATGAAAGGAATATCTTGCAGGGACACAGGGGCACGCTAGCAGTAAGTTTCCACTGGCGAGGGTGTGGAGGCAAGGACACGTTAGTGGAGAGGGACGAGCTATGTGCTTAGCTCATGCTGGTTCACATGCAGGACAGTGATCTCAGAGGAAGAGTGATGTGTTACATTTATTATGTGTTGCAAGCACCTCTGGCTTCAGCGTGAGAATGGAACCGCGGAGTTTTCCAGTCAGAGTGAGAACGAGGGTGGGGGCCCTGTGCCCCGCGCGCCTGGCCGTGCTGCTGCGAGAAAAGGGAAGCATTTTTGTATTATCGCAGTGAGGCCTAGTCACCAAGATGGAGTCGAAAGGGGGTACAAAAATGGATGCCCCGTGTCCTGCTCAGTGGTCCCATCTACGCGAAAGTCAACCAAAGTTAACATTGCATAAGGGCAAGGGGCGAACCCACTACTGGAGGCACTTGGTCCGAGTTTTGTACTGAGAAGTAGAGGACGTGAGGGGCCTGATGGCCCCTTGCTCCCACACAGCTGCCAAAAGGAATCCATTTTAAAAAATCTTCCGAAATTCACAAATGTACCTAAAAGTGTTTGATGCATTAAATCTGGTTCATCACAAAAAACAAAAGATGTTTAGGTGATTCAATACTTACTGTTTCTCAATAGCATGCACCATCTTACAATGCCCAACAAAGTGTAAAATGGTACTGAGGGACCAAAACCCAATTGTCTTGCTTAAATATGTATTCTTTTGTTATTTTGAGTAATGCATGTAGGTGATAATCAATACACTGTTTTGCTGATGAAATCCTGTTTTAGGGCTGTCATTTGTATCATTCTGTCAAGGAGTTCACTGAAAGCAACATCAAATGTAAATGTTTGTCAAATCAAATATATTTTAACACATTTTGGCAATTTAGCTCTGAATACAGATGCATTCTTGTATGTTCCCTTTTGCAAAAAAGGAGGAGGAGTACAGGTTTGTCTTCAACCTAAATTGATCACGAGAGATTGAAGAAGTGACAGCCCGGGGCTCTAAAGACTGAAGAATACTTAAACACATACTGTGTTGTTCTCCTGGTGAATGTCCAATGCTGTTATGTTAAACATTTACCCTGCAACATTTTAAACACAAAATGTACTGCCTAAACCACTTATTTTGCATAGGAAAATCAAGAAAATTATTATTATTTTTTTTTTACTTTGATCTTGAGTGAAACCTTGTATATTAAATATTTAAAACCTAATTTCCCTCTCATTGTACATTTTTCAATACGCCTTTCCATTGAAGAACCTTTTATAGTATGCCCACAAGAAACACACCTGGAGATATTAGATCAATATAGAATATGGCATAAATAATCCCCCTACGCAATATCATGCAGCTACCCAAGCAGGGGTTGCAATTATCTTCCATAAAAAAATTGCATTTACTCCAAAGACAGATAAAGATAAAGATGGACGCTACTACATAGTTGTAGGCGCCAAAGGCTCTATTCCAATAACAATGGCAACAATATATGCACATAGCCAGGGACAACAGCAATTCCTCATGAGTTTCCTTGGGGATCTAGAAAGAAGGGCAGAGATTTTAGGCCAAGAGATCTTAACCCAGCGAAAGATCCAGAGAGAGACAAATATGCTAAATCTCCAGTGTGATATGGTGCAAATTAACGCAACATTTCACAAAGCGTCTATTTGAATCGTGGAGGTCCAGCGATATATTTGAAAGGTTTTTACGTGTTTACAGGTCATACTCCCGGATTGATTGTGCTTTCCTCTCGCCCTTATTTATTAAGAAAATCACCAGGTTGGAGACAGGTGGGATTTCACACTCGGATCATGCCCGAACAAGTTAAAATTGGATTTTGGGGGGCAGAATAGAGGGGGGGGGGAAATGGCTTCTTGAGGAATACCTTTTCGGGGACAGAGTCAATTGGAACCACGTGATTCAAAGGTTGAATGATTACTTTGTCGAAAATGATACACCTAAGATTTCATGATAGACTAAATGGGACACCATGAAGGCGGTGCTTAGAGGGAATCTTTTTAAACTGGCAGCTTAATCTAGGAATGAGGGATCTATCCAAATCCCAATTACTTAAAGAGCTGGAGAATCAAGAACAGCATCACATTCAACATGCATCAAGAAATACATATTGCAAACTAGCTGTTGTTAGCAGACTCCCCCCGACAATCACGGCCAATATTGCTGAAGGAAAGTGTATGCGAGCAAATGTGCCTTTTATGGCCATGGTAAAAGGCCAGGGCATCTCCAAGTATGCATAACAAGGGATTTAGCAGACAGGGCCTTCATTCCTATTCTTAGAAGGGAGGGCGGGGAGGAGACTAGAATTGAGAAAGGGAGGAGCGAACAATTATGCTCTATTAAAAAAATAATGTACTTTTTCCCCTAAATAAATTAAACTTGGGAGAAATAAATATGACGAGGCTCTGTGTTGACTCTGCTCATTGCCGCTGTGCGCCCCACGCTGGATGTGACTTTGGGGCCAATACATATTGGGCCCCCGTGCCCCTCACCCCCTCAGTTTGTTTTTTCCATTCACTCAGTTTGCTACATAATGACTAAACCCCCCAAATGTTGTGGGCTTCAAGCCCTGCTCTGACTGCAGGGATAATAGGTCTGTGTTGGACCCCCACAGGGTGTTTTTATTCTACCTGGAGGTGGTCACAGAATTGGAGATTGCGGCTCCTGCCTGGCCATGCACTACAAAATCTCAGGGAGCATCCCGCAAGACTTCATAACTGTTTCAACAAAGGTTGGAAAGCGGATGTCTTCCAAGTCCCTTGGTATGGAGCGCAGGAAGGTGGCCGCTGAAGATCTGAATCATTCTCCAGACAAGAAAGACAAGAAGAAGAAAAAGCATAGCAAGACATCCAGGACATCTTGTGACTCTTGGAGACATTTGTGATGAATCCTGTGGAATCCTCCCAGAATCCCAGCTGTGAGAAACCAGAAGGTGTCTCACCCACTAGTCCCCAGGGATCTGTCATCCAGGTGGCCAGGACACGGCCAACGCTTTTGGATCTAGTTCCTTGGGGTGGACCAATGGGGGAGGATCACCTGGGTGAGGGGTCTTTGGGGAGTGGGAGTGGGACACCGGATGGTGAGACACCGTATCCCCTTCCTTGTAACACCTTTATCCCATCCTACCAGGTAGGATATTTAGGTGCCCTTGGTGCCCTTGATACCGAAATTTGTCAATGCATCCTTCAGGGAAAACATTGCCCATAGTACCATAAAACGAGCATGGATCTCCCCACTAATAAAAAAGCCCTTGCTTGACCCCAGCATAGCAGGCAATTATCGCGCTATTATGAATGTACCTTATCTATTGAAGATCTTAGATAAGGTAGCACATCTACAGATTGAAGCCTATTTGGTCCCACATGACATCTTGGGGCCCAAACAATCAGGCTTTAGAAAAGCTCATAGTACGGAATCTACTCTTCTTGAGCTTAAGACCAACATATTGCAGTCCATGGCAGAGGGCAAGATCACCATGCTTATGCTTCTTGATCTCTCTGCTGCGTTTGATCTTGCGGATCACTCTATTCTGGCAGAAAGATTACGTACATCAGCGCATTTTTCTGGCCCAGCGATTGAATGGGTCAAATCATTCCTGACAGATCATAGTAGAGCAAGGGTCTTTTTCAAGGATGCCAGGTCTGAGGATTTTACGGTCCTGTGCGGGGTCCCGCAGGGTTCATGCATGGCACCCACTCTTTTCAACATCTTCATGCTCCCTCTGTTCCAGCAACTAGATAAACTTGGAGTGGTGTACGCTAATTATGCGGATAACACGCAGTGGCTTGTGGCCCTCACAGGGGATTATACTCTTGACTCTTCCTCAATGAACTCTTTCAATCATGGATGCAAGTTAATAAGCTGGCCCTAAATAGTTCCAAGACAGAACTTATGATGCTGGGTACTGCGACACAGCTGACGAAGCTTAATTCAAAATAACTTTCCTTTAAAATTGCAGATTGCAATAATGACACAAAGCACAAGATCAAGACACTTGGGGTGATTCTCGATCAAGAACTGTCCATGAGAAATCAGGTCAATAGTCTTGTATCGAGCACTTGCTACCATTTGAAGCTCCTAGCACAACTACAGCCCTTGTTGTCATCGGCCAATCGCGCCATAATGGCGCAAGCAATTATAACAGCTAAAGCAGACCACTGCTAGTAATCTCTAAACAAGACATGGCCCGTTTGCAGGTGATCCAGAACAATGCAGTGACATTGTTGCAGGCCTGCAAAGGAGAGAACATGTCACAGCGGCGAGGAGAGCACTACATTGGCTTCCCATTCCCAGCTGAATTATCTATCGCGTGATGTGCATTACGCACAACTGCATTTTAGGGCAAGCCCCCAAGTATTTGGCCAGCCTCATTTCTCACCTAGCGGCGCGCAGAGTACTGAGATCTAACAACACTTATTTGCTAGAAACGCCAAGCTCTCATCTTTCCTCATGCTGCCCCACAGATTTGGAATGCCCTCACTCTGGATCTTAGATCCTGCACTAGTCTGCATCTTTTTAAAAGTAGGCTGAAAACGTACCTTTTTGAGTAAACCTCTGACCATCCTAGATTTTCCGCCTCACCCTGACCTCCACTTGTTCTTCTGAGTCATTTTTGTTGTATTGTATTTTTTTTTTTTTTTTACATTTATAAAGCGCTCACACAGCCCGTGGGCATCGAGGCGCTGTTACAGGAATTGTTTTTTTTTTCTTCTTAGTTGCGTAATTGTGTTTTTTTTGTCTTTGTTATGTATTTATAACGCGCTTAAACACCGAGAGGTTTCTAAGCGCGGACCCGGGGATCGAACCTGTGTTGCTTTATGTCGTCTTGCTTGGAGACGCGCACGCTGCCGCTGAGCTATCCTCCCGGGACGATGGGGCTATGCCCCTATGCCTCTGGGCTTTGTCCAGTGCGCAGTATAAATAAGAATTAAATTAATTATTAATTAAATTAGAGATGTATTTGAGAACAGACGTTATTCTTTCCTGTATCTTGGTGGTCACTATGGTGAGTCCGCCATCTGCCTCCTAGAAGCAACGTTTGCCCAGTTCAAGCTTGCAAACGCATGCAATGCCTCAGAGACCTAGGAGGGGAGCTCCCTGGAGGCAAGAATGGGAAGCAAAAAAATATGAGACCACAACACAAGGATCGAATTGCAGTCATACTCAAACCCCAAAGACAGAGAGTGTCTGAAAAGTACGGGATCTCTGGATTTGGGATTACAAACTTCAGAGACTTTTGATGAAACCAGAGATATATTTGAGAACAGAGACTTTATTAGTTTGAACTCCAAGGAGAAAATATGCCATTGCTGAGCTGCATTTTCAAGACTCTGGCCCACCCCATAGCTATCCCCAATAAACCTTTGTTCTGTCAATATATTGCTTGCATTCTGCCTCATTGATCCACTCAATTTCATGTCACGCCTGAAGTAATACTTAGATGTTAATCTATTGAAGTATTAGACTTTCTGATTCGTTTTTTATGGATGCCGTTTTACATCTTTTAGTGGACTTGCAAACATCCTTAATGGGCTTAACTGAAAATGTACTTTCTTAAATATAAAAGTAATGCGGGGTAAGGGGTGTACCCATTTTCTAACACAAACCTTCAAGGAGGGATGAAGACAGTTATTAACTGCCACCTTTACCAAATTTCACTTGAATATATCAACCCCTAGTATGGGGAAGGTATAGTGTAAACATACAGATGTACAATAAGATAATATCTCACTTCTGGGTTTAATAGATTAATGGATCTTCTTCCTATATATTTGTCATTTGGAACTATACTCTGGTGCCAGACTGGGTCCAGACATTTTCTAGCAATATTTCAAATGCATCCCTGGTGTCTCCGCTCCAACTCAGAAACAGAGATCAAGAGAGGCCCCTATGGAAGTGAAGTCATTTCTTTTTCTCTGTGATATCAAAGAAGCTTGGATCCGAAGATGATATGCTTGTTACATTGCCATTTTTTTGTCTTTTTTTGTAATTGTGCGGCAGTATTTTTCTCTTTCTCCTCTAAGACCTCTGGGTTTAAGATTTGTGAGCAATGGAGACATCAAATGCTCATGTCTGAACTCCATCCGGTGTGTATGTTATTTGGTGTCTGACCATGAATTTATTTTCCTGTATGTAATGCTTTTTCATGCACTGGAAAGCCACCAGGGAGCAGGAGAGCAAGGATTTCATGGTGACCCACAAGGAATGCGACTGCCCCTTTTCCCCTGTAAGAATCATAAAGTGGAATCTTTGCCATGGTCACCAGAAGTTTACATGTGGCAGAAAAGAAAATGTGCCTTCTCAAAGTTCACGGACTTCTCTGAAACACCACTCCTCCTTGGCTCTGACCAGAACAAAAGCTGCAGATACATATTTGGAAAGGCATTGTCTGTTGTTGAAGACTCCTCCAACCTCCTCTCTACACCTAATATCACTACTGCTCAGTTGGAACAGTTCACAGTGCAAATGTGTAATGGCACTGCTTTAGGCCTTTACCACTCCTTTATTGGATGATGTCGCATGCAGTAATTGCAATCAAGCCATAGGAGGTACAATGGGCGCCAGCACATTTGAAGTTACCAGCTATAAAAAACAATTCTGTTTGCAAGATCACCACCGGGAACCTAAAGGAGTACGTCAGGAGGAAGACCAGGCCAAAAGATAGGTGCCCTGTTCTCCTCTGTACCCCGCAAGGGTGACTCCTTCCCTGGGAAGCATCCAAGCAGGAGGGACCTTCCAGGCCCTAAGACCAGCAAGGGGACTGAGGCTCGAGGAGCTACCGGTCATCTGGATGAGGGGTCCACAGACCCTCCCAGTCCCACCGCTGAGGGGCCGCAAGGCTCTTGCACCGGGGATCTTCCCTAGGGGCTCTGCTCTGACACTGGGCTCGATCCCGAGGGGCACCTAAACATGTTACAAGCACTACCGGCTCTATGGCCAAGGGCACTCTGCCTCCCAGGTACTTAACTGAGGTGCAGGGAAGGTCCGAGCCTTTGCAATCAAGCGCACAAGCGGAGGCTGGTCCCAGTACAACGGGCGGCACGCAGCAGACACGTGGCGCCGTACAAGACAAAATGGCTGCCCGGTCAGACAAAATGGCGGCGCTACCACAGCCTTCACATTCCAATGCGCAGGCATCGGAGCGCATGTCAAGGTGGGATTTGTCAACGCCAGTTACTTGGTCCACCTCATATCCAACTGCTTCCGCACAAGAGCAATTCTCAGACCCTAGCTATGCAAGGGCAGCAGCGGCAAGAGCACAGCAACACGTACATGTTCAAGGACCCGCTCCCACGCCCACAGGCTCCTCAACAGTTTGTGAGGACAGGTTCTTTGAGAAGTTCCTCACCCTCATGAGAAGCCCTCAAATGGGCACTATACTAAGGGGGGGTCATCCAGGACATGCTCTCTCCTGCACTGCCTCAACCTCCTGTCATGGTCCAGTCCCCGGTACCCGTGCTGGCCCAGGCTCCTGCACCCCCACCGCCCTCAAGTGCATGTCGTCACAGCTACTCCACCCCCCAGCACAGTCCCTGGCGCAAGCACCGACACTGCCAGTCAGCACTTCACAGGTGCCCGCAGCACCCCATAGCACTCCACCAGCAGCACTTGACGTGCATGACACAGTGGGGGACAGAGACAACGAGGACCAGGAAACTTCTTCCTCAGCTAATGCCTTCCAATTGAGGCTGTTCTGAGAGAGATCTTCATCAGGTGGGGCCACACTCAGGTGGACCTATTCACCAACAGGAGCAACAGGCAATGCCACTGGTTTGCGTCCTGGATGGTTCAGGGCACGGGTTCCCTGGGGGACGCATTGCAGATACATTGGAACGTAGCGCATACGCTTTTCCTCCAGCTCCGTTGATTCACAGGGCCATCTGCAGAGTAAAGGAGTCACACAGGCTTTGAATCATCTTGATAGCACTGTGGTGGCCAGCCAGACCTTGGTTCTCAGAACTCCTCTGACTGTCGGATCAGACTCTGGTCCCCCTTCCAATGGGTCCAGCCCCCCTACTATTCCAGTAGTCGCTATTTTCGTTAGCACTGCTTGATTCGTCACACTGTATGACTGTGTTTTCCGACATATTCACCCTCTTTGTGTGGATATTTTCTCATAGGGGTTAACGGCGTTTTGGGGGCATTTCTAAGAATTGTAAGAAAGAGGGCACTTACAGTTCTTAGCTTGCATTGATTTTCTTAATAAAGTGGCATCTTCAAGTGTCAGATGCAATCAGTGGTGAAGAGCGAGGGACAGTCGTTGCCTTGTCTTTCCCAGCAGTGTATCTTTTAACATATTTGATTCGATCGATGGCGAGTAGTGAGATGCAGTCTCTGTGCTGGTTTTCACAAGGATTTTCACGTGTAAATAACGAACTGTTTGCGAGTCGCGAGCACCGAACACCAAACACTCTGCTCGCATAGTTGGGTTTATATCAGAAGCTCCTCCTTTGGCAAATAGGAATAGTAGACCGACTGCATACCCCGCGTCCGGCTATACAGTCTGACAACAAAGTACCCAGCACTCTCTCTTCCTCTAGATATTGCTCATTCTACACTCTTGCGATGGTTGAAGCTTCCATTTCTGTGTGTTCCATGTCATACTCTTACAAGCATATGGACATGTCCTATTCTTGGTATTCACACTGTCTTTTTCTTAGATTCTCTTTGTTCTTTGCTCCTTCCCTTCCTTTCTTTCCAGTTCTCCTCTTCGTTTTCAATGTCTTCTATTTTTTTATACCATTCTCCTTCCCTAGAGTTGGTTTGAGATTCCCGTTATCTTTACCAGCTCCCCTTACTACAGTTATGTGTTTCTATTCTCCTTTCGGTTCAGCTCCCTTCTTATATCTCGCCATTCTCTGTCTCCTCTTTACAGTGGGCTCTCTTCTCTCTCTTTCTCTGTGAGTATTTCCACTTCCCTTATACACTGCTTCTTCTTTATCTTCTTGTGTTTCGCTTCTTCATTCCTTCTCTTTGATTTTGTTCTTGACTTTCTCTACCTCCCATTCACTTACCTTCTTCCTTTCACTTTTAGTTTATGCTTGGTCACCTAACTCTCTCATCGGTCTCTTCTTTGCTGGTCCTTTTTTATCAATATCACTTAGCGAACCATACTATCCCTCTGTGGCATGCATTCAACAACACTCTTTCTGTATTGTTTTCCTCCTCCTTACTAGATTTTTTTCTATTTCATTTTACCACCCTTTAGGCTCCCTTCATTTCTACTCTTTCCTGGATTCTTTCTTCCCCATAGCTATCAGATCCTCACGCATTGTCCTTTGTCCGCTTCCTCCTCTCTGCTGATTTTCTGTTCCTCTTTTATCCTCTCAATGGGAGTCCTCCACCTTTCTCAGTTACTGCTTCACGCTCATTCGGTACTGCCCAATTTGACCCAAAAAATGTTTCCGCGTGGACACAAATTGGCCGAATTCGGCCACTACAACAATATCAAAACCTATTATACCGAACATGAGGAGCAGGGGTTGCAGGGGTGTGCGCCGCTCCCCATGTTCAGTATTATGGGCTTCGGGAGTTGCAGGGGACTCCAAGAAAAAAGAGAGGACCCTGCAGCATCAGCTCCGACCCACGTTGGAGGTACAGAACTGATGTTGCAGGGGTAAAGCAGAGGCACCAGCGGCTGGCAAAAAAGGTAAGTAGGGGAGGGGGGATTGATATAGTGCTACTGGCAGGACAGGGATTTCCTTTGGTTGACTGATGGACAAATAGATTTGCGGCGAAATCAACTACGGTAACTTTCCACCGCAAATATATTGACCTTGGTCAAACAACCCATATCCACTCATTCCACTCCATTCTTTATTTCCTTCTCCTCCTCTCTTCCGCTTACCCACAAATTCTCCTCCCCTCCACGCTTTCTCCTCTTCTCTAGAACCTGCTTTCTTGTGGATTGCTTTTTTCCTTAATCTTTCTCCTCTACTCTTCCACGTACCCACAGAGTCTCCTCCTCTCTACTCTTCCTCCTTTCCTTGACACAGCTCAAATGTCCTCCTTTCCACTCTTTCCTCCTTTCTCTGTCAGACCTCCACTTTTTTCACCTTCTTTCATCACCTGTGTTCTAATTCTCTTTCCATCTATCTCCCAATTCCTCTTTCCTCCCTTTCCTCCATTTCTGCTCTTCTCCACTTTTCCCTCTCTTCTTTTCTTTCTTTTCTCCTCACCCACTTCCATGTATGCCATTATGGAGTCACGCATGCACGACATGGGCATCGCCTGGTTTCTTTACTGGACTGGAGATGCTGCAGCTCTGCACCTTGGGGCCCTGACAATCCTTGCACAAACTCGGCCTCCCAGACCATGTGAGCCCAGGCACTCACACCACTGGAAACTGTGTTACCAAAATGGGCCATAGCTTCCTGCCGCAACTCTTTGTCCCAGACAGCAACAGTCAGCTGCACGTTTGTGCCCAGGGCTCCCCTTTGAAGCCCCACCACTGGGTTGCAACACTCACAGACCGCTAAGGGAGTGGGCACATACATGTTCACGGGGCTGCCTCAAACATCCCCTCTCCTGGACCTGCCCACCCCCTTCTTATGCACCAACTGCTCATTGGGTTACTAAAACACACCTGTATTCTTCCCTGACTGCATGTAATATCGTTAGAGGCCTTTGCACATACACATTACCTGTTGCTTTTGATGATTCCATGCCAAACCAGCATCTCCCATGACCAGTCGTGCTGAGCCACTGTGTTTTATGACATGGTCTCTCTAACCCTTTTGAAGAGCTGGAGTCCCAAAAATGCACAAACACTTACAAGAACAACTTAACACCTTCTACTATGTTACACAAAACAGAATGGTTTATTGGATGGCCTAATATGGAAAGGGAAAACAACACAATCGATTGGTAGTAGGTAGCAATGGAGCAGGGGTGGAGAAATCAGATGTGCTTCAAAACATTGTCTGTGAGAGCTTGCCACCCCGAGTCCAATCATCACGCATAACACAATGTTTATATGGGCCTCTTGGTCCAGACAAATGGACCTCAAATAAAAATGTATTTGTGGGTTTCTTGTCCTGGAACATTTCTCACAAAACTCACAGAGTTGGAATGTTTTTAGTGTTACAATCCTCCTCTTTGTTCTGATGAGTGCAGATGGCCTACTTGCAACATCAGCAGAAAGTGTTCTTTAGTTGAACTGGTGGGCTTGGTAGTCCTGCATCTCTTTCTCTCATTTTGGGTTCTTAGTCTTGGGGCCCTAGCAGTTTCTGGCCCCAGGTAAACATAGCTTTCTCATTTGCTGTGTCCTTTTAACATGACTTATCTCCAATGCTGGCCCCACTGGTCTTTTTACCTACTCCTCTGCACCGACTCGCCTTTACTTTGGCCCTGATCCCTTGGCCAGTGGTGGTTCTCTATATTTTGCCTTGCTGGCATGGCCAATGAGGTTCTCTACTTTGACCTTTCCGTCCTCGTCCTGCTCATCTTGCTCTCTGTGACAAAGGCGAGAGGGTTGAACACGTAAAGACGTCAATGTTGGACCTTTCAATCATTTTTATTCAAGGATGGATAGTTGAGTTAAGACACTTTAATGGTACCAACCTCCCACCCCCTTCCTTGTCCTTCATTCCAATAACCATGGCTATCTGACATACAGCTGAATGGGTTTTCTTTAAGTTGTAAGTGATTTAAATCCGGCACACACCCAAGTCTCACCCAGCATGTAGTGCGCAATTGAAGCCCTTATTTACTTTTGTCTGTAAATTCAATATCCTGAACGATATACCACTCATATCACACCCTTCTCCTGAGAAACCCCCCCCGGGTCACACTTAACTAAGAATCAGGCTGGTTTGCAAAGGTAAATATTTATGCATTTAAAATGTAATCAGAATATATTTTAATAGGTAAACAACAATCACCAATGGGGTGATAGAACACTGAATAGTATCTTTAATACACTGGGAATCAAGGAATGAGCATAAAACAAATGCAGCACAGAAAATAATACTTTTGTTACGCTCACCTGGACCCCAGAGGGGTGTCGATCGGACCCGGACAGCTGCGGTCTCCGTCAATGTGATGTGTAGTGCAGAGATGACTGTCTGGACTGGCCCGCCTAGTCTTGTTTGCTGGACCCGAAGAAGTATTTTCCTGCAAGTGGAGACAGGGATTAGCCACCTGTGGGTTTTAGTGATGGCCTCCCAACTGTTCTCGCTCTCACCCACTAATCACCTCCGATATCCCCTTAGTAACCTCACCTTATGTTTGTAAAAGATGAGCTCTCCATCCTGCGTGTCTTGCAGGGGCGCGTAGATTGGTTTGAAGGTGTTGGGAGAGTTCCGGTAAGCATTGACTCTGAAGTCCCAGGCGGGATTGGTAAGTATAAAGTTCAAAGAGTTCAATGTGCCCGATGTTCACTCTTGTCCCCTTCCTTCCTTAAATTGCAACTGAGTTTGTGAGAAGAAGGTCTTGTAGCTGCTGCTGGCGTTCAGGTAAGAGTCTGTGTTACCCAACGCTGTCCGGTAACTATTGCATGCGTTAACGTGTTGTTTTTCTCCCTCTTTACAGATGCGGCATATGAAGATATGGAGAATAATACCGCCGGTGGTAAATCAAGTAAGTCTATGGTGGTAAGAGGTATTTGTTGATTCCCTTGGCTCACCTTGTTATTCTTGTGCCCCTAGGTGCCGGAGTACGGCAAAGAAATGATGGAGACAGTGCCAGATCGAAAGATGCTGTGAGAACTGGTGAGTATGGCGCCGTGCTGGAGCTGGCGAAGCGACGCGTGCAGGACTGATGTACTTTCCAGGTCGGGAGATGAAACGGATCCGGAATCGGGTGAGGAATTCGAAATAAGTTTGTTTTCTAACCTTGTCCTTTTCTTCCTCTTTATTCTAGGAGCTCCGGATTCGAGGCGGGCGTGGCAGAAGACTGGATGCTGGCTGCAGGCACGCGGGCGTGCCAGAAGACTGGATGCTGGCTGCAGGCACGGTGAGAGACACGCTGCTGGATGCAGAATAACACGAAGCATGTGCTGCTGTTCGGGCGTGGTTTAAATAGCCTCCAAAGTAGTCCCAGGAAAGAAGTTCCCCAGGACCACACCCGAGTAAAAAATAGTCCCTGTAGTAAAATAGTCCCATCCAGGCCTCACGTTGGCTTGGATTTATTTGCAGCATGGTCTGCATGAGGTAAGTAATGTCTATGAGCCTGGCGCCTGTGGCGCCAGGACTGATTTTTATTATGAGCATGGTGCCTACGGCACCAGGACTGAACCCAGACAGCCCCTAGCTGCTGCTGCTGGGGTTTTTGTAAATGTCTGGAGGCCTGCTCCCGGGGCTGATGCGCTTGATCCGGATGCCCGGGGGTAGGCATCATGACAACTTTTGTGTTGGTTTGGTATAGATGGCAATATGGTTAGAGGTTCCCCCTGCAACACCCCTCAACCCCCCAATAGGCATTGAATAGATGTGAGGAGAGAGCAGGTATTCAGGAATAGCACAAATCAAACAGAATATCACTCCCACCTTCCCCCTTCAAACACAAGAGAAAAACGGAATTGACTTTTCAGCTGTCAGGATGTCTTTGAAATTGTCTTTAGAATTGACCGAGCAAAAACACCAAATGTGGTCAGAAACACTTACATTATTATAAATTCTTATGGGAGCCGCTTTGCACAGTTGCACACAATCACAAACAATGTTTTAGTCCAAAGAAAACATATGAAATCTCAGAGTCCAAGTTGGAAGCAGTTTAAAGCTAATTAACCTTTCAGAAATGTAATTTGCGGCCAACTTTTCCTTGCGCAATATTCGCTATAACGGGAGAATGCAATGCGGTTCTATGGATAGCTAAGGATGTTAGGTACAGGTAGGAGTTGAAATTTCGTTTCTATCATAAAAACTGAGGGAGTTATAGAGGTTTTAGTAAAGGTTGTTTTTGTAAAATAGGTGCGAGGATGGAAAACAGAAATGCACTTTGAAAAGACAGATGGGTTGATTACAATAGATTCTGACTATAAAAAAGAGAATGCCAGGGATGGATCTTAAAGTCATGTGGTCAGCGTAACCCGCCGGCTGTGGATGCTCTACTTCTTCAGATGAGAAAAGAAATTAGCGCAAAAATAATTCTAGCAAGATGATGGTTCTGAATTAGAGATGGGATAGGTTTGAGATAGGGATCAGACAATGCAGATATATTAGGGTCACTTTTCTTCCTATTAATACTCACAGAATAAGTTATTAAATTGGACCGTCAGTTCTGGTTATGGATTGGGCAGGTTCACCGGCAAACAGGCACCTCTGGAGGGATTTGGGTCAGCGGCGCGGTTCTGGTCAAGTTTGGACTGCACCTCAGACTGGATTTGGAAGGGCCGCCTCTGGTGACTGAGTGCGGTAGATGGCCGGATACAAGTTTTCAGCGGTCAAGCCAAGTAATAGCCAGCCAAGCTGAATTAAAATTAAGTCCCTTAAGGTTTGGGATTTTTGCAATTGCGTCAGGCTAGCAATAATGCTAGAGTCTGGATTCTGCAAGGAAATCTGTATCTCTCAAAGAATTCTGGAGTCAGCTACAAAAGAAAGAGTTCTGGAATAAGGTGCTGTGCAGACATCTGGATGGGTTCTGGAAGCAGGGTGTTCTGGAAGCAGAGTGTAGCTCCCTATGTGTAGTGCCCTTCCTATATTTATCCATTACAAATGTTATGGTATGGGCAGAGCTTCAGAACACCCCCCTATCTGCGAGTGGCTACAGGAATGCGCTTCGTTTTGGTTGGCAGCTTAAACAGGGCTGTCAATTTATGACAGGATTTGGGAACTCCCATCTGGATTTTTACCCAAAACATACTTTTGCACAAATGTACATTCCTTCCATTACGTACCCTCACCAAATTAGATACATATTTTTCATATTTAATTGTCTACCTTTACATCCAATTTCCATCTTTGTGAGAGCTTGTCATGAGCACTGCTCCCGAGAAGCCAAGTCAAGCCCAGCATCTCCGGAAGCAGGCTCACGACCCTCGTCCCCGGCTCCAGCAAACCCCTATTGGGGCCCTTTGGACCATGTCCTGGCGCCTCTGGCGCCAGGCTCATAAGGAACCTCAGTCCCGGCGCCAGGGGCGCCGGGCTCATAATTCTTGCAAAGGTGCTTGGGTGGACCTACCTGTAGCAGACCATGCTGCATACTCACCTTTGCAAATGCTGGCAGGATGAAGTCCCCAGCCTTCTGCTGGGAGGAACTATTCCCTGAACTGGGACTACTTTCTTACCTGGGTGGGGCTGGTGCCACTCCTTAGCTCTGGAACACAAGAACTCTTTTACCGGGGCGAGGCTGAGGAAGAAGACACCCAATCACTCCAACACTATTTAAACCACACCCGATTGGGAAAACGTGCTTCGCGTTATTCTGCATCTGCAGGAGGACGCTCACCGAGTCAGCTCCAGCATTCCAGTGACATCTCCAGCTTCAGCTCAGCAACCTGTGGAAGAAAGACACGAGAACTATACTTACCATCCAGGAATCCAGACACCGGCAGAACCTGCAAGCAAAAGAAACATAAGGTTAGCAAGTTGCAACACGTTCGCAGCCGCGCTCGCTTACCTGATCCATCTGTGCTTTCACGGATTCTTCGCGGCCTTCTCTTCAGCAGCCTAACGGCACCTGTAAAGACAAAGAACATTGTTAAGTAGGAATCGGGTGAAGGCGGCCGCATTTACTTTTCTTACCTGCTTTTGTGCGCGTATTACGATCTCTTCAACCGCAGCTGCCCGGCACCTGAAAACAAGAAAAGACATTATTTAAGTGCCATTAAAGATGGCAAGAAAGCCTAACACGTGTTTCCCCACGTGCATCCGCGACTGGGAAAACGCCCGCAAGGTCCCGACACCTGCAAATAAGAAAAGAACATTGTTAGAGGTGCTATAATAAGGTCACAGATCATTATACTCACGTACTTCGCACGTGCAACGGCAACGGAAGAACAACGCCCGCAACATCTCAAGACCTGAAAACAGAAAACAAGGGACATTATTGAGGTGTCATTGAAATTCCCATACCTACGTACAACCGCACGTGTCGCGCTCTCAGTGACCACGCCCTCAGCATCTAGGCACCTGAAAAAGACAATGCAAAGACTTCATTAAAGGTGCCCATCTCTTCAAGACTATAAACTCTTTATACCTACTGGCATCCGCTCGTGCAGTAACGGCAGCATCACCTTTTGGCATCTCAGCACCTGTGCCACTTCTAAGGCCACAAAAGACTTTGAGGACCTCCAGTGACGTAACTGGAACCCACGCACCCCTGCATAAGTCGCAGGATGGAGAGCCCAGCATTTATACGCCAAAGGTGAGAGCTCACCAGGACATTGGACTTTCGGAGAGTTGGCGATTAGTGAGGAGGAAGCCCAGCCAAACGGTCATTAACCCTTTTTTCTTCCGCCTGCAGAAACCTTACCCTGCAAGCCAGACGGTCAATAAGAGGAAGCCCAGTCCAGAGAGTCATCCGAGCTCTACGCTTCTCAATTGAAGAGACTATAACAGTTCAGCCGGGACCAGCGCCTCCGTGGGAATCAGGTGAGCGTTACAGAGCTGTTTTGTTCATTTTATGGATTTTTGTCAATTTTACCCAGAACACTTTGGATTCATCATCTCTAATTCGATTACACCTCTGGGCGCTGATCAGTGGGTCGTGTACTTACAATTTAAGCTTGCAACATTAATAGTTTTGCCAGAATCAATGTTTTAGTGTATCTTTTGTTCCTTATGTAGTAAAAACTCCTACCAAATCTTCAACTGTCTAGCATGATTTCAGATGTATAAGTTTGTATTTTTCACTGGTCTACTTATTTTGGCTGTCATGTTTAATGTCATAAAGTTCTGAGCCAAAAACAAGTAATTTCCATTCAAAATCCAGTCCAGGTTTTTTTTTCTTACTTCCCAAAGTGAGCAGATGGACAGTCCTTTGAAGTTCACACATCCTGCTCCTCCTTGCAGAGGCCAATTCTCAGCATATCCTTTGTTATTTGGTCAGTCAGCAGACAAATGTCTAATTGCAGCCCCTTTGAGTGGCTTGCTGGGATTATGCGTGACCCATTAACAGCCATTAGTCTTCCTGTTCTCAAGGGTGTGTCAACCAGAGATGTCAGTTTTCCCAGGCCAGGCCCTGTCAGATCAGAATTCACATGTGGATTGGCTTCAGACTGGGCTCTTGGACATTAAAATCTTTTCAGTTCACATATAAAATAGAAGTGCATAGTATAAAGGATTTAACCATTTTAAAAGAATTAGCCCCTCACCAACATACTTGAAATAGTTGATTTTGCAACTTTTCAGGACAAAGAAATGCATTTAAGCTAAGTTTTACAGCCAATTACTTTAGGCAGCTGTCAGGCTGTGATGCCTGAATTCCTCTAACTGCCTGAATTTTTCCATGCTTCCAGCACACTCTCCTTTCAATAATTCACTGGGCAAAATAACTGAATTTAGCGCCAAAACAGCACTTTGAAGATTGCCCTTGATTAGGAAACTGTATTTAGGGGCCTTTTCGAATTTTAGCCATTCTATGGGCTTGTTTCCAGTGACAGATGATAGCAGTGATTCCTGCTTTTATGCCACTTTGCAGGGCGTGCAGCTCCTTTGATGAGTTATGAACTCTGCGCAATTTTGCAAACTTAGTGTGCACAGGGGTTATTGCCTCCATTCTTGGCAATTTCCTTTACCCATTGGCAAAGGGTGCAGTGTGATGCAGTGGCGTGGATAAAAATACTCCACATAGTGACTGAACCAGGCAACCAAAAGAAAGTTCCTCTTTTAGAAATGCAACTAAAAGCAAGCCAAATAAAACAAAGTACTTCCTGCAACATTTCAACATTCCCACAAGTCTGGGCAAACTTCTGGAATTCTTTTTGGGGGATGTCATTTCGATTTGGGGTTGGTTAAATGTTCTCTACATATCATCCCTAATGTGTCCCTTGGTCATTTCCGTCTCCTAAATCTCATTCTCAGTAGGGTCCTGCTCCTTAGGTTGCATGTTGTCGATGCCCAGATCTGGGCCTCCACTGGACACTTGGGATCGCCAAACTTGGTATCCAAGGCCTTCCCCTGGTTTCTGTCTGGTTGGCCAGGTTACAAGGATGTTCTTCAGTCTACAATATACATCTCTACTGATTCCTGTAACTCTGGTAGTTCTCAGGAGACTCATTGCCAACCCTCATCCTAGAGAATCTTCCACCCGGACCTTCTGGACATGTCAATCTATCCTCCCTGATGCAAGTGATCTGCTTTCAAAGTCGTAGAGCAGGGTGCTCCATCTGAGACTTAGCAGCCTCAACCTTGGTACTTTGCTGTTCAGAGTCTGAGGTAAAAGAAGTGGAACCCTGGATGGGCTCCTTTCCACCAGGAGGTTGGCTTCCAAGTTGATCTATGCCCGTAGGTGGAATAAGTTATCTGCCTCGTGTCATGAAAAAGGGCTAGGCCCTTTGTCTTCAACAACACCTTAATTTCTGATACTTATGCTTTTCTTGGCTCAGCAGGGCCATCAGGGCACTGTAAAGAGATAGTTGGCCACTATTTTGGTGTTCAAACAGACCCCTTAACATTGCTCTTTCTTTTCCATCTCTATCGTTATGCAGTTTCTGGGGGTATGGACTTTCTGTTCACACCATGCCAGTTTATTGTTCATACGCTGGATTTAAATATTGTTCTAAATTTTCTCATGCCAACTCTGTTTGAACCTTTGAATTCATGCCCTTGCAGGTTGCTTATCCTCATGGGGATTTTCCATCATTTCCTAGGTGGGTGAATGAGCTTCATGCCCTTTTTGTTAAAACTGCCTACCTTATCTTCTCCAAGAGAATTTGTTTCGACTTGTTAGGTTGTACTTTCTCCTCAATGTTGTTTCACCGAAGAACTGTCTTCCTGTCTTCTACTCTCTACCTCACCTATCTAGGATGGAGAAGTTTAATTGTCTGGACCCCAAGAGGTTTGTCGTTTGCTATGTCTCTCAGATGAAGGAAATAAGTAAGGATGGCTGATAATCATCCGTTTTGCTGGTGCTTGTTCCCACAGGGCAGTTATTAAGCAGACAGTGTCCAGGTGCATCATTCTTTATATATATGAATGTTACAGTTTGACCTGGAGAACCAGGCAGTTTGTGAGGGTCTCGGAGTCCAGTCTACCCATAACATGGTGGTCTTCCTCTGCCTTGCAGAGGGGTGTTTTTGTTGTGGACATCTGTCAGGAAACCTTGTCAGGTCAGGATGTTGCTTTGGTCATATGGGACTCCTGGGTTTCCAGGTGTAGATTATGGTTCCTTGCTCTCGTCCCTCCTCTATGGATTAGTCTTTCCTCCCACATATTCCTCATTGCCCTCTCAACCTACTCCTCTGTGTGGAAAGCTTGTAACAGCTGCAGTTATGTAGTTCCTCACCATCTGAATGCATGGAAAACTGGATGGTACTGAGGTCATATGGTGCAGCGGGCCCCATATATAACACTGATGACGTCACATCCACTAGTGATGGATGACGATGCATAGGCGCAGGGGGCCACCATGTGGCTGAAATCATTTCTGAAGCTAGATGGACTCTAGTGGGAATATTTCTTAGACGTGGATTCTGAGTGAAGAAGGGCTAATCTGCCAGAAAGAAATTTACCAAAGGTAAGTTATTTGTTCATTTGTCTTTCTTTGATATTTCCAATTCATTTTGCTCTTCTTCTTTTAGTCTGCGTTGCTCATTTTCTTTGCCGTAATGGGTGATTGGCCAAAGTTTTTGTTATGTAATGTTTACTGTATTGCAAGAATGCATATGTTGATGTAATCCTCTGAGTTTAACGTTGAAAATATGAATTTTGTGTGGCAGGCTTTTAACATTCATTGTTTTCAAATATGGCCTTGTCAGTGCAGTTTAGCGTGTGTGGTTGTGTAAACTGTGAATGTTCTGTCCTTGTCTCCAGAAGTACTGTGTCACTGAAAGAGGATTTATTTTCTGAATTTAACTTGAATAGCTATCACATTTACCCTCTCACCAGATCTGTATTAATAAAATGGAACTAATATCTAGACTTGAGTACACAAGATTGCCTAGTCTGGGGGTGGCGGGACCTGCAGTATGTTTGACTGGATCGGAGAGGATGAAACATGTCCTCATCTCATATTCAGCTCTTATAGATTTAAGAACTATCCACTTTTTAAAATATGTTAAAGGCGCCTCACAAGTTGTACTAGAATCTTTGTGGTCAAGGTGGATGGGTGGTGATTATACACCACTAATGTTATCCCTTCTTCGTTTTTTAACCAAATTGTAAGATATAGTGGCCAATGTTTGCAAGCCAGGACTTAGTAGAAGGTATGTCAAATGAATTAGATTGTGTTCTGTTAAATTGTAATGAGAGTTGTGATTTCTAGAATGTGTCCTTCTTAAAAGATAGTTACTTGTCGGAAATATCATGTATGTTTGATGTGTGTGTACTTGTTGGCTATTTATTATGTAAGAAATATTATTTGTGAAAGGTTTGGAAATCAACCACCCTTAACACATTTAAAACATAAATACAATCGAAATAATTTGATTTCAAATTAATGAAAATCATTGTTTAATTAACTGAGAAATTATTGCCATTCATATTTCCCCAAATTTCTGCACCAACCACTACAGTGATCATTATTATTTTTATATCAGAATGGTTGTTAAACACATGCCAGGACTCTTTATATGATTCACAACAGCTACTAGGTCCTAGTGTAAAATAGGTAATGGGTGTGGTACAACATGAGTGTTTTGGGGGAACGTGGGTGGGGGTGAGGGAGTTCGGGCCAGGGAGTTAAACAAGATGGTGGCAGTGCATATGCCACTGCTATTTAACACCAGCTTAATGGGTACATTGAGGTTTATGGCCTTTGCTGAGTTTATGGACAGTGGCTGGAGTTCACAATCACAAGGATTTTATAGTTTAAATGATCAAATATTGAAACTAGTTGTTGCTTTCCATGTATGCAATAATCACCAAAGAAAAAACTTCAATAATTTCTGATGCCATTGGCCCTTTTTGTGGAATTACAAATTGTTTGTGCCATGCTTTCCCGCAGCAATTGCAATCTACCGCACCACACTCGCTTCCCACCATTTTGCCCTATAGCTTGAGTTGCATGATTTTTTATAGTCAGTGGGTCATTATGCTAGCGTATTCCCTCTGACAATATCATTTCACACAGTCACTGTCTTTTCTTGAAATGTACCTTGTGCAAATAGAAATTAATAATTCGTCATTTTTTTGAGATTCACAAAGCAAACTTCTGGAAACCAAAAGAATCACTTTACATTTTTTCTATAACGTCAAAGCAACATTTTCGTTTCAATGTATCTTGAAAACCAAATCCAGGCACTGCACAGGAAGTCTCTCATGCTGTTAATCAACGGATCCAAAGGCTTAACCAGAGGGCAGTTTAATGGTCAAAATCAAATAATAAAGATGCATGTAATTATATGTTGCTATTATACCACAATACACAGTATTGAGACCAGGAACATGATTTTACATTGAAAACATGGTTCATTTTGTGTGTTATGTTTTAGATCCAATGATTTAAGGAGCAACATATGTACAGAATGCCTAACGAATCTCAGACCATATAGTCTTTCTAAGTGGCATACTGTATGTGTAATATACCACTTAGTTTGCAATCACTGTGGACCAACTTGTATACAGTGTACATGTGCTAAAGTATTAACTTTGAAATACTTAACTGGTCTAATTAGCAGAGTGAATAGGCCAAACACTTGGCCAGCCACCTGCCTTGTCTTCTTGGGCTCTGTCATATGCTTAACACATAAATGTATTGTTCTAGCTATGTGTTTCCTCTACTCTCGTCTGTCGCTTACCAAAACTAATAAGTTCGTGACTTTGGTGATTATCTTGAGCCGTGTGTATTCTATTCCATTCTTGTCCAATTCCTCTTCCCTCTATAAATCTGTCCTCTTCTATGTTTTCTCCTTGCTGTTTTTCTTGCCACAGGCATTGGCAGAGTATCATTGGGAGCTTTCTTAGGTAGGTGCTATAAATCTTTCTCTGATATATTGTGCAAAATAGTGAATATTTACAGTAGTTAATATAACATTTAAAATGCTTACATTGTAGAATTTAGTATGTGTTACTTTCGTTATTGACATAGCCATTTGGAATACAATATGGATTTTTCTCTAAGAACACCATTAATTGTTCTCCCTCCATTTCTTGATAAATTGCCTCTTTCATTGACCCCCGCCTATTCGCAATTTGCTCACATCAGGAAAACGATACTCTATATAGTGCAGCCATCTTCGACTTGCCTTCTGTTGTCATCGACCTGGGCAATGGTCTATGTTAATCACTTAAGTTATCTACTATATCCGTGTCCCCTAACTCTTCCTCCACTCACTGATACATTTTGACCTAACTTTGTATTTATAAGTAAAGCAATGAATACCTTGACAGACTCTCCCAAATATTTCCAAAGGTTGCCCAAGATATCTGACTAGAAAACTGAAGTGGAGGTGCGTCTGCGTTGACATCACTCCCAAAATATTTCCTAACTTCATGTGTTAATATTATATGTCAATTATATGTAGGTGTGCCTTGATAGGGATTTTATGCAAGAACAAAATAAATATGTGATGACGGTAACAGCAAATACTTATTTTAAGTGCAAAATGGCAGTTAAATGAACATAAAGCTGTATTGATAAAAATGTGATTCTTAGATTTTCATACACAATTTTTGTATCAGTTACTCCTGTTTCAATGGTATTTACGTAGCAGGTCAGCTGTGAGAAATAGTCTCATATGATTTTTAAAAGGTGCTTAACACTGCAGCCTAGCCCATGATATCCATGTGGAAAAAGAATGTTCTTCTTGTAAATACTTTAAAGAGCTATATTAGCTTGTAAATAGAACCAGCAGTTAAGTGTGACACATGATTCCATGAGAACACTATGTATTCATAGTTTCACACATTATGCCAGTTGTTTATTTTTTTTACCATCTGGATGCATGCTAATTCGTAGGTTGCCTCTGGGCATAGTGGCAGCTCCATTTTGTAGTCTAAATACCAAAATAAAATGGTTGTTTCTTTCTCATCCATCGGAATAAAACACGGTATAAGTTTTAGAGGAGTAAAAAGGCAGGATCTTTCATTAGGCGTGTTGTGTACAATACACGGTCGAACAAAAGGTATGTAGCATTTTGGCTTGGACGTACTTGAAATCAGTTGCATGCCCAATGTGTCATAATTAATCTAGTAGCCCGTTCAATCTACAGCCTTCAATAATTGAGATGCCAAATTCCCAACAATTTGTCGGCTGAGTCTGTGTCACACATCTCACTCAAACCAGTTGATTACCCGCATGGAAAACATATTCTATTAACTCAAAACCCCACTGTATAGGTGCACGGTAAAATGATGTGTTATTGCAGCATTGCTCACTAACATGATAATATTTCAAGTAATATGAATATATTCCCTGTAACCTGAAACAAATAACATGTGCCCACCTTATTACTCTTGTGCAAAGGCTCCTTGCTTTGCACCATCATGTGTCCAGAAGCCTGTATTTATAAATGTACAAATTGGAGAGCCCAGGGATTTGTGCAGAGCCCACAAATACAAAGCTAGTTTTCACTACTTCATGATGTATGCATTTTCCATGTACTCACATCGTACAAATCCTTCTCCTTGCCCATCCCTTTGTTGCTGATGACTGCCCTCTCCCTAAGCCCCTCCCCTGGCAGCCATCCTCAGATTTTTACCGCACGTTCAAGTGTTGGGAGTCCTCGTGCTATAGCTCTCGAGCTTTTACTGCGTTTTCACGCTTTTTTCAAAGAGATTTTCTCTTTTTTCGGTTAAATCGAACCTCAAGCTCCACTGTTCTACTTCCGATCAACGGTGACCCGTTTCGGAATTTTCTACGCCCCTCAAGGGTGAAGTTTTCATCGAGTTACGCTTCTACGAGGATTCCAGAAGATCTGAGGCCTACCATGGACATGGCCCAGGACAAGTGAAGCCCGACGTTCGGATCCAAGCTGTTCAGGAACTGCCCTGGATGAGGGTTACAGAATGTTTTCAAGGAGGACGAGCATTCGAGATGTCTCTACTGCCTTCATGAGGACAAGACGCACATGGAGAAGGACTGTGCGTTCTGCAAGAACCTATCGGAATTGACCATGAGGGATTGTCGTTCCCGCCTCGCCAGCTCGCTGGAGAAGGGCCCGGCAGGTGAGAAGAAGAAAAGGTCAGAGCGGTCTTCTTAAGTCCTGTGAGGGTGCCCCGGCGACGGGGGCCCAACATAAGGCTAAGCACCGCAAGTCCGCGGGCAACGGGAGCGCCGAGCGGTCGGGCTCTTCGGCTGCCAGGCAGGGCGCGCCTTCCCCGGCTCCATCAACCACAAGCCAACGCTCTGGTTTGGGGAAGAGGAAATCCGAGAACCCAGGTAAGCTTCTGGAGAGGCCCCGGTCGATCTCGACGGATTCGGCCAAGGGGGAGCGAGGCGGTGACCCTCCCCCCAAGGTGAAGGCCTCAAGCGCGCCCAAGGTGGCGAAGGCCTTGATTCACCCAGCTAAGGCCTCTATCAAGGGAGTCGCGGCGGCCTTGGCGAAGCATGGGGAGGCTGCACCAGTGGGGGCGATCTCGGGGCCCAGAGTTTCCCTGCCACCGCGGAGGGAATCCTCTTTCCAGCCCATCGACAAGACCCCTGTGAAGACCCCAGTGGAATAAGGGGGAGGGCGGTGGCCATTACGGACACGGATTCAGCCTCTGAGGAGAAGCTGGTGGAAACCGTGAAGAACCTCAACGAGAGGTTCGAGAAGGTACGATCCCACGGAAGGGATCCCGAAGAGGTGGTCAAAGGAAGCGACAGTGGTGCCGACGAGGCCCCAGTGGAGGAGCAGCCATCCCTCCCGTCGCAGCCATTGGGCGAGCGTCAGGACAACTCGGCGGCCATTTTGATGGCAATCCAAACCTTATGCACGGAGATAAGGACGAGATTACCATGAACCCCGGCAGACGATCCTGAACCGGGCCCGTCGGGAAGCCCTCCGAACAAATGGAGGAGAGTTCATCCCCCCTGCCCTTCATGCCCTCACGACCTGTGGAGCCCTCATCCCCCTCACCGGACCCTAGGGATGACACAGCGACGGATATGACGACGGGGACGGATGACGACGGTGGTGACGACGGGACAGACCTTCCATCACCACTCCCTCGGGCCTCCTCGCCCGACGAAATTGGCTCCTTTCACGCCATGATCGCCAGGGCGTCCAAACTCTTCCAGGATTGCCCCGAGTAACTGAAGAAGGAGGGTATCCTCTATCAACGGTGAGAGGCCAAGAGAAAGACTGTCCTCACAGTACCGTTACTCGACGAAATCTGGGACGAGGGGCTTGCGATCCTGAAGAACCCGTCCACGACGCCTGCCAAGAGGGACAGGTACGAGAAGAAGTACCGGGTCCCCGACACCGCCCCCTTGTGCCTCAGGGCTCAACCTACGCCGGATTCGGTCGTCTCAGCGGCGGCCAAGAAGAAGGCGGCGGGGGCGACAGCCTCAACCTCTGCTTCCCCACCTGACGGCGAGGGTAAGAAATTGGATACCATGGGGCGACGGGTCAACTCGTCAGCAGCGACGACAATTAAGGCGGCCAACGCCTTAGCGATTGTGGCCCGTTATGACAGGGAGCTATGGTACAAGATAGCTCCCCGACTGGACTTCCTACCAGACGACAAGAGGGCGGAAGCCCTGGAGATTCTGCAGGAAGGTGAGGTGGCATCGGACCACGCCATAACGGTGGCAACGGACATTGCCGACATCGGGTTTCGCCAGTTAGGCAACAGTGTTTGACTTCGACGATGTGGCTGGCTCAAGGCGACAGACTTCCGTCAGGACATGCAGACCAGGGTTTTGGACATGCCGTTCGACGGCAACAACCTCTTTGGAAAATGGTGGATGAGTCGCTGCAGGCCATCAAGGCCGACACTGAGACGGCCCAAACTCTGGGAGTCCTTCAGCAAGGGATCAGGCGGTGGCTCCTGTACGGCAGGTGGCCGGCTCTTCGTCCCAGGAGGCTTACAGAGGTCGCGGCAAGCAAGGAGGATCTCGGCGTCGTCGCCAAGGTGGCAAGGCCACCTCCAAGCAAGATTGAACCGGCCGTAGCATCGGGCCCCCACCGAAGCACCCCAGTGCGAGGCTGGCTGGCAAAGTTCGTCAGTGTGTGGGAGTCCATCTCCACTGACCATTGGGTGCTGGATGCCCTGGCCCACGGGCACACTCTCGAATTCCTAAAGAAGTGTCCCCGCATTCCTCCCAATGGGCAGGAAGGAAAATCACGTCCCTCAACTGCTGTTGGAGGTAAAGGCGATGCTCAAGAAAGGGGCCATCGAGCTCGTCCCCAAGAGGCTCCCGCGCTCTGGAGTATACTCAAGATACTTCCTCGTCGGAAAAAAGACAGGCGGTTGGCGCCCCATCCTGGACCTACGTCGGTTGAACAAATACATCAAGGCACAGAAGTTCAGGATGGTCACTCTCCAGCACGTGCTGGGACAGCTGGAGGAGGGTGACTTCCTATTGTCATTGGACTTGGAGGATGCTTACTTCCACATCCCCATCCTAAAAGGACACCGAAAGTTCCTCAGATTCGTAGTCCAAGGACGCCACTACCAATTCAGAGCTCTGCCATTCGGATTGAAGTCGGCACCCAGGGTGTTCACCAAGTGCCTAGCACCAGTGGAGGCGCGGCTGCGCCTGCAGGGGATCCATGTCTACCCCTACCTGGACGACTGGCTCATCCGTGCAAGGACAAGAGAACTCGCCGCCGAGCACATGGCGAAGACCGTCCGCTTACTCACGGAGCTGGGTTTCTCCATCAACTACCCAAAATCCCATTTGGTTCCGTCGCAGGTGGCACTGTTTCTGGGAGTGAAGCTCGATACAGTGGAACGATTGGTGTCTCTGCCGGAGGAAAGGACGAAGGCCATCTTAGGTGCAGTGCCTGCTAGCCACGGACGTGGCCAGGGTGAGTTCCATCAAGTCCCTCCTTGGAATGATGTCCTCATGCATCTATCTAGTGCGCCTGTGCAGGCTACGGATGCGTCCTCTACAGGAGCGCCTCGACGCCCGCTGGATGCAAGCGGCGGGCAGCTTTGAAGACAAGATCCCGCTCAACGAGGTTTTCCGTCGGGCGATTCAGTGGTGGGGCACCTGTGCACACCTCACGGCGGGCACGGACTTCCAGACCCCGGCACATCAGGAGACGGTGACGACGGACGCCTCCCTTCCCCTAGGGTGCGCACACCGGAGATCTCCACGCAAGAGGCCTTTGGCTCCCGGAGAAGAGGTCTCTCCACATCAACATCTTGGAGCTCTGCGCCGTGTTCTGGGCGCTCAAGTCGTTCCTCCCGACCCTCAAGGGCAAGGTCGTGAGGATCTTCACTGACAACACCACCACGATGTTCTACATCCGGAAGCAGGGAGGCACCAGATCCCCAGCCCTATCCAAGGAGGCCCAGGATCTGTGGCACTGGGCCGGCGCCCAGGGGATGTTTCTGGTTCCCTTCCATCTGGCAGGAATAAAAAACACCATTGCCGACTCACTCAGCAGGGAGCTGCGCTCGTGCCACGAGTGGGAACTACGCCAGGATCAAGTGGATCGACTCTTCCAACGATGGGGGAAAACCCCAGATGGCCCTGTTCGTGACAGCGACGAACTCCAAGTGGCAGAGGTTCGCAAGCAGGTTTCCTCAGCCGAGGAGCATGGGCGATGCTTTCTCGTTCCCCTGGGATGGCCAGTTCCTGTATGCGTTTCCTCCGTTGCCACTGCTGCTTCGACTCATCAGCCAGCTCAAGAGGTCCCGGTGCAGGATGATCCTCGTTGCACTGGCGTGGCCGAGACAGATCTGGTTCCCGGACCTTCTGGACCTCTGTGTCCCCACCAGTCAAGCTGTCGACGGACGCAGATCTTCTCTCCAGAGAGGAAGGCGCCATTCTTCATCACTGTGGGATGTTTTTACCCATGCATCCAAGCCCTACCATAAAGCTGTGCAGTACTGGCATGGAAAACATCATGATGGCCAGAACTCCCCAGAGAGTGCACAGGGAAAACATGAAGAATAGGCTGCCACCCATTTTTGCCTATGTTGTGAGCACAGGAGGGCACTGCCTAAAACCACCATTGGGCTACACACACAGTAGCCTGAAACCATTGGGAATGGCAATGCTGATTGCCAAAAAGCAACTCAGAACTGTGGGGAATTCATTTTCTTAATCCCAAAAACGGTTGCAATACCGGTACTCACCACTATCAGAAAGCCGGCGTTTTAAAACGACCAGACTTTTGTGTAAAACTGAACAAATGAAACAAAACCAGGCCAAGGAAAGACTTGCTAAGAGGTGCATACTATGTAAAACTATATTCTGAAATGACTTGAAGGAAGTAATTATTTAATGTATATGTAAAAATTGTAAGTTTGATTCAAACTGGGAACTAAAGTGACATTTAGCTGAATTCTGCCTGACAACTACCCCCGACAGGAATTGAAACCTGCTCAGCCACTCTTCCCAGGCCTAGCTGCATCCTGCTTCCCCACCAAAAGGAGTTGACACCTCTCTGATTAGATTAGGGGTGGAGCACCTGGGAACTGGAAGGGACAGAACAATGCAACTTCCTTGACTCAGGCAAATGTTATATTGGGGGGGCCGTAAAGTGGCTTCCTCTTAGGGGAAACTGGGAGGGGCAGTGCCTCTGCTAGCATCTGAGCTTGGGGGAAGTGGATAAACCAGTTATTCCACCATGTGATGTGGGAAGCCACACCACTTTTTGACCAGAGCATAATTTTAAAAAGATAGATAACTCATAGTGCGGACTATTCAGAATTATATAAGTAATATCATTATTCTTGTGATTTTCCTGTGCACGTTTTAAGAGGTGTTAGGACCCTGTGGTGTATTCTGGGGGGTTGCTAGCGGAAAATAGGGTCTCACTCCAAATGTCTGCATGTTAAAAATCTGACACTTTATCATCTGTAACCCATATCCCTGGTGCACATTTGTGTACAATCTGGAAAAGTTTAGAGGTCGTTATCTGGATGAAAAGGGGAGAATTCTGTCATCAGTGGACACAACATCGTACAAAGACAGGGATCAGATGGTTTGGTGCTACAGAAAATATGTTAACTGGACCTATCATATTAGAAAAATGGTACATAGATAAATATGTATTTGGGTCAGAAATAGATTTGTGTGCAGTTGACCAGGGGAGGATCCTCTGACCCATAAACAGACCTCATCATGATGACAATCCATTTCCTTCCCCCCAATCATGGGAGAGGGGAGAATTGGGCCAATGACAAGTAGAGAGGGGCAGGCTTAGCTAGGCCCAGGCACACACCCATTTTCAAAACACATAAAAAGAGACTGCTGGGACAGGTAGAGACATTCAATTCCATTTGCTGCAGAGCATGCTGACCGACGACTTCACATCCAGAGATCCAGACTTCAAATCCATCAATCTCCAGAACCTGTAGCAGAAATTAACTCCAGAATTTGTAGCAGAGAGGCCTAAATCCACAAGCTGAATCCTCTTCAGCAGGCCTCAAAACCAACCAAACTATTCAACAGCCGGGCGAGCTGTTTGAATTTTTGCCAAGAATTTTGGCAAGAACCTGTAGCAGTATCCAGAAAGCAGTGCTGTATCCGGAACCACAAACCAGACCGCTGTTAGCAGAACCGGTGCCTGATTGACCTGCTGCATCCAGAGAGCTGACCCAGATCGCTGTGAAGTGCCGAGACCAGAACCGGAGTCCAGTCCAAAACCTGATCAGATCCGTGGCGAGGCCCATTCCTGCCCAAAATATATTGTGAGTACCGCCAGAACTGTGCAGAACCCAATCTCTTAGTTAAAATAATCTAATTCAAGCTATTTTAACCTAAGTAGAACTGCCTCCTAGAAATCGTGTCATCTGTCATTTTTAAAGCTGCACAACTGTCACCTGTCAATTCTGCAGCTGCAAGCTGTCACCTGTCATTTTGAGTTTAACTTTAAATCCGAAAATCTACCTTTATTAAATCGTCTGTATCTCTGGAACCGTTTGTCCTAGGAACGAGATTTAACTTTCCGAAAGCTTAGAATCTAGGCTTTCCAGCGAACCTAGAACCGACTTCCTACTCCCTATACTTTTTCCGTAATCGCGAGACACGCACTCGCGAAATTTCCCGCGATTTGGCCCGATTTCTTCATCTGTAGAAATCAGCAGCTTTTTGCTTCTCTTTGCTAAAATTCATTGCAATCTGCTAATCATTCATAGAGTATTGTTAAAGTGAGCCTGAACTAATATAAAGTAGCCATCACCTACCCTGAACCTCTAGAGGGAATTAAAAGCAATTTTAGCACCTTTTCACTTCCTTGCAAACCACATTAAAGTAATTGCCTGTGTTTAAAACTCATCCCTGTTTTCCCTAAGCTTGCTGGGGGAACTGGAACTGTGCATTGCATTATAAAGTGTGATTTGTTGGGATTCTTGAAGACTGTGTGCTCTCCTTCCATTTCTTGTATTGCATACGGGGGGAGTGAATTATCAAAAGAAAAAGTGATCATATTACCTTTTGCTAAAATCATAACAAGTTATTTCTGTACTGCATTTTCTTCCACCTTGCGTTTCCTTGAACCATATAAAGCATTCTTTCCCACCGTATTCTTCTGTTCCTATTCATAAGTTACCTCTTGCTGATTACTGCTCATATTCACAAGTGTAATATCCATTATCAATTTATTTATAGAAGTGTGATATATATATATATTGTTTACATTTTCAAATAAACCTTTTAATTTGCAAAACAAACCTACTTCTTGGCTCAGTGGGGTCAGGTGGATTCTAAGAGGGGGGTGTTATACAAGGGTTGTCATCCAGAGTACTGAACTGGACATAAAAATACATCAATAAGGTTTTCCTCAGCATCCCAGACTAGGCATTGACTTAGCTGTAGTGTTGATTGAATACCGCTTACAAAAGTGGGGGCTCGTCCAGGATATTCTGGGTTAGATTTACCACTTGTGCAGATTAATACAGTGTGCCAACTGACCAGATACACATATCCGGTTAGATCACCACGCTGTTTTACACTGTGAAAGCATCCCTCAAAGGAACGCTCTAAGGAAACTGTCTGTTTTGCAAAATAAAATACAAACTTCTGTAAGTCAGGAAGGAACTCAAATTCCAGAATGACGACCTTGGTAGATATGAAAATAGCCAGAGAGCACTTCTTACATAAGCTGTTTGTGAGAGGTGAGTGGACTCATCAGGACCAAACGGTCTGGTTGCAGGCAATCGCGCAACAGGTCACTGAAACAGGGTCAGATATATGGAGAGATCAGGGTCCATTACATGTGGCCCTGAGTGAATTATACATGGCTCCTAAAGTTAAAGATGAACGCAACAAGATGGTTAGGATAGCGGCATATTTGTATCTATATATGGGAGCCATGCAGGACAAATGTGCTGAAGGCCAAGATCTGGCAAATAGGCACCAGATGGCGTTAGAAAAGGCCCAATCTGACCTGGTCTCTTCTGAGCAGAGGCTGCAGAGGAGCCAGGAGGCAGAAAATGATAGTAGGCAGTATATCATTAAAATAAAAGAGGACATGGATATACTGCAACAGGAAAAGACAGACTAGGATACCAGAATTCTGGTTTTGCAGAAGGAGCACCAAGACAGTTTGGACTCCTTACTGCAGAGCCAGAAAAAGCTGGAGCAACAGATCAATTTCAATAGGGCATGCACAGAGCAGGTAGCCACCCTGCAAATCCAACTAGACAGAGAGAAAAAGGAAAGCAATACATTGATTTTGAAAGACCTGGATACCCAGGCAGAGTTTGATGAAGAACACCAGAAAGCTGGTGCCTTTCAAAGGCAGAGGGACGACCTGGCGTCACAAATGCAGGCTCTTGGTCAGGAAAGGGATACCTTAGGCCAGGAAGTCTGCCATTTAAAAAGAAAAATTGAAGAAAATCACTTGGCCCTCCAGGGGCTGGGTGACCTCCAAAAAGAGCATCAGGGCTTGCTAGATCACATCAGGAGGGTGGAGGAGGCTCTGGCAAGAAAGGAGCAGGCCAGTAGGGATGGGACTGAGGAGGTAACCCTCCTGCAGCAGGGACTGGCCCAGTACTCCAGGACCAATCAGGAGGCACAGAGAGAAAATGAGGCTCTCTGTCAGCAACAGGTAGCCATGCAGGAGAGACTGATAGTCTAGTAAGGCCTTAACTGAGGAACTGAAAGCGCAGGCTCTTGCATTGCAACAGGGAGCAGGGGCTGATAGAGACGAGGTTCGCTGGGAAAGGGAAACGCCAGAGCATAACCTCAGGAGCCCTGGTACCCAGAGGCCTTCATCTCTCCCAGTCCCTGGATTCTGCCACCCCCATGTCCCCTCGCGCACATGAGCCCAGGGCCACGGGGATGGCAGATTACTATCCAGCTAGAAGTATGGGGCTCATAGGCCAGTACCACCCAGGAATGGATGAGCGGGCATCCGAGTATGGGCACCCAAGCACAGTGCAATTTAGTGGGGAACCCCAGGAGAGTAGGCCCATTAAGGGCATCCTGAAAACCTCTGCCCAGTTAGGTCAGTGGGGGGGTACCCATCAAATCCTGGCAGCAAGGAGGGGTCTGAAGACTCCTCTGAGTATTACAGGACTCAGGAGACCAGGTCCCCATATTCTGCCAGCCATTCCCAGGCTCGCAGAATCCGGGAAAACCTGGAAGATCAGACGAGCACCTCTGGGAGCAGTGCTTCTGAGTCAGAGGATGAATGGACCAGGGTTACCCGAACCAAAAAGGCCAATAAGGCAAAAAGGGCCTTGCTTAAGGGCCCATTGAAACAAATAAAGGCAATAAGGAGCGTTGTCACGCCTTATCATAAGAACGCCAAGTATTCCGTTTGGGAACACTTGGAGCTCTATGAGCAAATGATGGAGACTTTCCATTTGAAGGACAGCAGTAGCTGCATCCAGTACGTCAAATGGACATTCTCCCCAGAATACTCCAGTTTCTTTGCGGGGCTGGAGGACCAAAATCATTTAAGATGGTCCACCTATAAGGCGGCCATCTTGAAACATTTTTCTGTTCACAGAAATCCTCAAGAGGCTCGCAAGGCAGCCTACAATTTGCAATGTGGGGAGGATCAGGCCCCACAAGAGTTTGTGTAAGAATTAAAGCGTGCTTTTGCGCAGACCACCAAAAGGGTGCGCACGGATAGCAGAGAATTTATCAATACGTTTTTCCATGCCTTACCCAAATACATAATGACCCAGCTTGTGAGAGATTTTCATGAGAAAAGATCTTTAGACTGGGTCATTGAACAGGCTACCCGGATCTATGAGGTGCAGAAGCCCATCGAAAATAAAAATAATGCGCAGAAAAACCCCGGAACCAACAGCACCCCTGCTGCTGCCAAGGTGGCAGAGGTAAAGGTTGCCCCCGTTTTAGATTTGGAGATGGGGGGCCTAAAAACCTGCCTGCACCAAATAATTCACAGCCCAGAAGGCCCTCGGGCCAGTCACAGACAGGGAGTCGAGGAGGTAGTTCCACAAATGGGGTCCTCCGCTCCCCTGACTATGTAAGTCCCCGCTACAAGCGAAACCGACCCATCCTGGGTTATGTGTGGACTCCTCCAGCCCAAGGGGGGGATCCAGCCAAGCGCCTAACCCAGGGAACTTCCCTCCTAACTTCCCCCAGGAGGGCAGAAATTCACCAAATCCTGGGCAGAACTTTTTTCCCAGGTATCCACCCAATTTCCAACCCCAAAACCATCCATCCTTGTTTTCCCAATTCCCTGAGCCCAGACAACCTAATCCGGGAGAGGGGAGGCCAAGGGTTGAGGGGTACCCAAATCTTCCCAATCCGGGGTATTACCAGAGAAGGGATAGCTACCCTTCCTGGGATCAGCCCAGGGGAGAAAATAGAGCCCCGTATCAGCCTGAGCGGGTTTCACAACTTGAGCGCCAGGTCCAAAATATGGCACGGGATCTGGGTCACATACTGAGGGCTCAACAGAACCCTCAGATGAGCATGCCACCGCAGAATGCCCCAAACTCTGGACCTGGTGCTCCAGAACAATGACGGGAGCAGCACCCCGATAACCCACCGGTTCCCAGGGAGGAGGCACAAGGGGAAGGGAGGTGTAAAGCCTTGGAGGAAGCTTCCTTCCCAACTTGTAAACAGCCCCTGGAAAACCGGGAACCGGAAACAAAATCTCCTGCCCCTGAAAGCCTGCCTCCCAAGGAGCAGAGGGGGGGTTAGGAGAAACAAAGGACCCAAACAGACCCACTTTGTGGAGGAGGTACAGGTCTTCCAATTTGAGGGAGAGGGATCCTCAGTAGATCCTGGGAAAAGGATCTTCTCCTTCAGAGATGGGGGAACTCCTCCCAAGGAAAAATGGGTCCCCAGGGATGCCAATTCAGACTGGGGAGATGTGGAGACTTAGCTACCGCCGCCCATCATCTCATCCCAGAACCCACAATACCGAAATCCCCTGGTTCAAACCCATCCTGGTGACTGCCTCCAAAAAGGGGGGGGAGGCCCAGAACCTGAACCAGGGGAACCCACAATGGCTCTGATCTCCAGTTGCCAACTGTTTCTTTCAGATTCCCAAGGCTCTCCACAGAATTCTGCCCAAATCTCTTCGCTAGCAATGTCCAAAACCAGAAAGTTAGCCCACGAGTTGTGCAAAAATGCGCATTATCTGTGCCCCCTTGAGGAGAAGGAGGGAAGATACTATGCCCCGGTACAAGTACAGGGGCAGGGTACAATTGTGGCACTGGTGGACACTGGATCCCAAGCTACCCTTCTGTCCAAAAGGGCCTTTGAGGAACTAAATGCAGGAAGGGGGGAGAATTACCGTATTCCTCTCACCTCTCTTCCTGGACAACTGCAGAACTTTAGCGGGAAGGAAATTCCTGTCGAGGGGACTGCAGATTTGGACATCAAAATTGGGCGACACAAGGTGAAACACCCAGTCATAGTAGTGACTCCAGAGGGCACCCCTTGCTTACTAGGGAATGACCTCCTGAGAAGGTTGTCACCCCTAATAGATTGTGTAAACAAGGTCCTCTGGACCCAGACTAGCCGACCAATAAAATTATAATAGAGTGTCAACCATGTTAGTTTAAATGGCACCTGCCACATGGTTGAACAAAAATCTGACCAAGTAGAATTTCACTTCCAGAATAGCCAGATTCCAGATGTGACAGTAGTAGCAGTAGGACCACGGACTGGTGATGGGGGGTCCTCTCTATTTCTGAAAATCAACCTTCCTTCCAGTTTAAGGTGGTATTCCACACTGGAAGGAAACACTCTGAAATTCTTTACCAATCCACAACCAGACACTCCCACTCCTATAGTCCAGAAAGAGGTGAAATCAGCTCAGAGCCTGGCTGATATTCAGCAAATTGGAGAGCAGTTGTTCATCCCTGTTCAGTTAAATGATGGGAAGGACTCTGTTCCCGCTCGAGTGTGTGTGAACAACGGTAAGAGCTTCATCAGCGAAGCCATGTTCCGCCAACTCCCAAAAGATCCAGCCATTCCCACATTCAAACTGATAGACAAATGGGAAATGGACCTGGAAGCACCTAATTCCAAACATCTCCTGCCAAGCAGGTGTATGCTCAAAATCTCCATTGGCAAAAAGAGCATAATCCATAATTGTTGGGTCGTGCGAGACGTCACTGCCGCCTTTTACTTAGGCAGTGGCATTCTCAATCGCTTTGCCATTAGTTTGGACATAATAAACTTCAAAGCTTGGTCCCGATTAGCGGATAATCCCATTGGCTTTGATGATCCAGAAAAAGCATTTAGGTCAGCTCAATTGCTACCTTATGCAGTTGAAATTCAGATTAAAGAGGAAGTCACCATCCCAGAAAGGACCCGACAATTCTCCCTGGAAGTGAAAGTTAAAAGAGGACAGAAATTGAAAAACCCTGATGCTTACATACATCTGAATGCTTCTCTCCAAAAACAAGGGTTAGGGGTAAACCCAACACCATTAGTCAACATAGAACATGACACCATTCCAATAGAGGTGGATAACAGCGACTTAAAGAGTATTACTCTAGCCGCAGGCACCATTATTGGAATGGTGGTTGATGACCGACATTTCTCCATTGATTTAGGAAATGAACTGTTAGGACCGATCCCCAAGGACTGTTTTGACAGTGACAGTGAGGACAATACAACACCAGACAGGATTTTCACCTGGCATGGGGGGAACTTCCTGGTGTACACTTGCCCTTATGGTAAGGATGATGTGACTTGTGACTTCAGGAGGGATGAGGTGATTTTCCAGGTCCATGAGGGCTGCCTTTCCCACCTGAAGCCTCCAGTCCAAATAAGCACTCTGACCAGGGACTTCTCCACCCAGCTGGAGGAGGCCGCTGAGATATCCAAACCAGAATTCTTTCCAGGTTTCAGCCAGATGGTGGAAGAGAGAGTCAACCTAGCTGATGCCTGTGTGACTCTGGAACAGAAGCAAAAGTTGAAACAAGTTTTCTTGGATTTCCAAGATCTCTTTGCGGTAGACTCATATGACTGTGGTCGCACCGACATCCACACCACAACAATTCCCACGGACCCTGGAATGACTCCAGTGTTTGTGAAGCAATATCGTTTGCCTCTCGCATCCATGGAGTCCCTTACTGAAATAATTAAGAACCTTGAGTCCCGGGGAATAATCCGTCCAGTCCACAGCACTTTCAATAATCCGGTGCTGGGAATATTGAAGCCAAATGGCCAGTGGAGACTCTGCGCCGACCTTAGGGAGCTCAACAAACGGGTCCATACTTCCCGATGGCCTCTGCCCTACATTGACCAAGGGCTAGCCCAGATTCAAGGGTCACAAGTATTCACTGCAATAGACCAGACCAATGGATACTGGACCGTGCCCGTCAGTAGGGAGGACCAATACAAACTGGCTTTTACCTTTGGGGGCCAGCAGTACACATGGACCCGGACTCCCTTCGGAGACCTCAACTCCGGCAATTAATTCAACATTTTCCTACACAAGGCCATGCCCGACCTGGGTGCGAGGGGTAACCTGGCTTATGTAGATGATGTCCTCATCAAAAGTTCATCTGTGGAAGAACACATAGCAGAGATACGTTATGTTCTGACACAGTTGAGGGCCGCCGGAGCAAAACTTTCCTTCCAGAAAGCACAATGGTGTAGAACCCGTGTTAATTTCTTGGGGCATGAGATTACTCCTCAGGGTCTCTGTCCCCAAGAAAAGAAAGTGGAAGCACTTCAGAAGCTGAAAGACCCCACAACTCTGCGGGAACTAAGGAGCCTCCTTGGACTGACTAATTACAGCAGAAAGTTCATTGAAGGCTACGCAGAGATCACTAGACCCCTGATTCATCTCCTGAAGGGGGGGGCAAGTGGGAATTGGGTCCAGAACACTCCGAGGCAGTAAGACAACTCAAAAGAAGCCTCTCACAAGTGCCTTGCCTAGCTTACCCTGTCAGAAACAAGGAGTTCTTCCTGGAGACAGGGTTCTCTAATACGTGCTCGATGTCAGCTCAACAGAGCACTTGATATGGAGCGACTTGCCTCGTCGTGTAGTTGACGAAGTCTTCCAAATAATGTACCTGTCTGGCTATTAGAATTAACAACCAGATTGGTCTATTACTGGAAAGACAGGAGACCGATGATCCAGGCGCCGTAGAAGGTAGACCTTGGTTGTGTAGACTTCGGTATTCCGGAGGACACACCACCAGCAGATAGTCAATGGCAAGTATCAGACTTTGTATAACAATAAGGAAAATACAAAAGCATACACAAAGGCCACTAACCTGCTGACCCAGGTAAGACGTTAACCGGCTGGTAAGGCGGACACCTGCAGTCGTGTTGGACTCCTGTCCTAGTGGTAACACAGGTCCGGATAAGGAAGGGACAGACCATAGAACCTCAGGTGCAAAGCTCAAGAGGAAACAGCCCACAACGTACACAATGGAAGTCTCTAGTCCGTGTACTTGCGAGTGACGAAGGCGAAGAAGTTCACAGAATCAAGAAAAAAGGCCAAAGTCATTCAAGCTGCGGTAGCAGCGTGGAAACAATCCAAGGCAAGTCTAATAACAATCCGATGTCCTGCAGGGAGCGAGCAAAGCAGACCAAATCAGAATCCGAAAGCAATTTCCAATGTCAGGCCGAGGTCGAGCAGGGAGCGGGTAGAGCAGACCAATTCAGTATCCAAGGCAAATCAGGGAAATCCGAGTTCAAAGAGGAGAAAGGCAGCCGATCAACAAGACAATATCCAGAGAGTAACCAAAGCAGTCCGAGGTCAACACCAGAAGGATCAGGAAACAACTATGTTCAGGATTCAGGAGTCAAGTCCAGAACGCCACCGAAGAAAGTTCAGAAGCGCCGGTGTTTGTACAGGGAGGCGCTTATGAAGACTGCATCACGTGACTCGGCTTGCGTGATGCCGTCACAGCAGGGCGAGTGTTCCTGCAGTGTAGAGGACGCCAGCGTTGCCAGGCTACCTTCCAAGCCCTGCGCTGCATCCGCGGTAATGGAGGCAATTGACTGCTATGATAGTCTTTGGTCTTGTACTGCAGTCTTTGATCGCGGATGCGTCGGTGAGCAACTGGCGACGCCGTGCTTACTTTCCCAGCTAACAGATTAGAAGGGCATGGAGACTTAACAGTATCCTCCCCCAAAGAGGCCCTCACCCTTTGGGCAGACCAGAACTGAGACACTAGGGCCGGAGCATGTATATTACATGCTGGTTCCCATGTACGATCTTCCGGGCCATACCCTTTCCAATCCACCAGGTAAAACCGCCTACCCCTGCGTATCCGTGTGCCCGATATAGCGCTCACTTCATATTCATCTGACCCCTGTACCTTAATAGGAGGTGGGCGAGATGGAAGCCTGGTAGAAGGGTGGCAAGGTTTAATAAGGGAAACATGAAACACCGGGTGGATTTTCCAGGTAGACGGAAGCTTCAACCGGACAGCCACCGGATTAATGACTTCCGAAATGATGTAAGGCCCTATAAACTTAGGCATTAGAGCTTTGCGACCTGGTATTCGTAGGTTACGCGTGGACAACCACACCTTGGTACCTATTTTATATTCCTGGGCCGGAGATCTATGAGTGTCCGCTGTTTCTTTCATTTTTGCTTGAGCTTGGAGTAGATGTTGCCGAACCTTTCTGCGTGTTTCAGACAAATCCCTCACGCAAGCCAGAGCTGCAGGGTTATTCAACGGAAGCTCAAACTGAATAGGTAGGGCTCTGGGATTCATTCCGTACATAGCAAAGAATGGAGAAACACCTGTCGCAGTATGTATAGAGTCATTATAGGCGTATTCAGCAAAGGACAAAAGTGAGACCCAAGGACCTTGAAGCTGACTGATAAGACAGCGTAGGTATTGCTCCATGGTTGCATTTACCCGTTCCGTTTGCCCATCGGTTTGTGGGTGATATGCACTTGAGTATCTACCATCAATACCTAGGGTAGAGGTTAGCGCTTGCCAAAAGAGAGAAGTGAATTGAGAACCCCTATCAGTAATGATGATTGATGGAAGACCAAAACGCCTAAATACATGCTTCAGAAACAAGCTCGCCAATATAGGAGCTGTAGGGATTCCTTTGCAGGGAACGAACAAGGCCATCTTCGTGAGATAGTCAATGACAACCCATACCGTGTCATAGTCTTCCACCAGCGGTAATTCCACAACAAAGTCCATGGAAATCATGGTCCAGGGCAGTTCGGGTATGGGCATAGGCCGTAACAAGCCTACAGGTTTGCCATGAAGGGACTTGCACTGGGCGCAAACCGCACAGGTGGACAAATGGTCTGTAACATCATTTGCCATGCATGGCCACCAACACCAACGTTTTAGTAAATCCAGAGTCTTCCGGATACCCGGGTGGGCGGCAATAGACGAATCGTGGCACCATTGTATCGCCTGTTGTCTAGTAGCTACATCGGGTAGATAGACCTTCCCATCTTTATAAGGGAGGGATTGTACTATCTCCAGCCCCAGAGTGGTTATTTCTGTGGGAGATGTCTTCACCCAATCTCGAAGCTTGTCTATAAACAACGGTTGGAGGGTACAACTACATACCACCTGGTTCGGCAAAAGCGGAAACCCATCCATGTTACTAGGCTCAGGATTACCATGGTTACGAGAAAGTGCATCCGCTTTAGAATGGAGGGCTCCTGGGCGGTATGTTATAGTGAAGTTAAACATTGAGAAAAACTCGTGCCAGCGAGCATGCCGAGCTGTGGAGCACTTAACGGACTGGAGTGCAAGCAGATTTCTGTGGTCAGTAAAAACCTGGACAGGTTCTGAGGTACCCTGCAAATGGTGCCTCCATACCATGAAAGCGTCTCTTACTGCCAACAACTCTCGTTCTGTGATGGTGTAATTCCTTTCATATGAGGTGAGTTTCCTAGAGTGGTATGCAACCGGGTGAAGCCCATTTGTCTCAGGACATAATTGCGACAGTATCGCACCAAGAGCAATACCTGAGGCATCTGCTTCCACAACGTAAGGCTTTGCCGGATTGGGATGCTGGAGTACAGGTGCAGTAGTAAATGCGGTTTTAAGACTTTCAAACGCCTTTTGAGCTTCCCCATTCCAGCAAAAGGTCTTTTTGGAACTGGTCAAAACCGTGAGAGGGGCAGCAATGGATGAGAAGTCCTTAATGAAGCGCCTGTAGAAATTAGAGAACCCCAGAAATGACTGTAGCTCTTTCAGGGTAACAGGGGTCGGCCATTGCAACACTGCTGATACCTTGGAGGGACTCATTTGCACCCCATGGTTCGTAATGTTGTAACCTAGGAATTCCACCTCCTGTACATGAAATATGCATTTTTCCAATTTGGCGAATAGGTGGTTTTCTCTTAATCGCTGCAATACACTGGTTACATGTGAAATGTGTTTTTCTAGTGAGGGTGAATAGATCAATATGTCATCTAAATAGACCACCAGATAGCGGTCCAGCATATCATGGAACACTTCATTAATGAAATATTGAAAGGTGGCCGGGGCATTGCACAGCCCAAACGGCATCACGCAATACTCAAAAAGCCCATATTTGGTTTTGAACGCGGTCTTCCATTCATCTCCCCTTCTAATCCTCACTAGATTATATGCCCCACGCAAGTCCAGTTTAGTGAACACCACTGAACTTCCGAGCTGGTCCAATAAGACAGAGATCAGCGGGAGTGGATATTGGTTTCTTATGGTAACCGCATTCAGCGCCCGATAATCAATACAAGGGCGTAGATCCCCCTCCCTTTTGGGGACAAAAAATAAAGGAGAGGCTGCTGGGGACTTTGATGACCGAATGAAACCAGTTTTTAAGGATTTCTCAATATATTCTTTTAGAATTATGTCTTCTTTGGGTGTTAATGAGTATATTCGCCCGGATGGTATCTTTGCCCCAGGTACCAGCTCTATTGGACAATCGTAAGTCCTATGGGGTGGCAGAATGTCTGCTGCCACTGAATCAAAAACGTCCTTGTATTCGTGATACTCTTTTGGTAAGGCCGTGTTGATAACAGCTCCCACAATAGAAGCGCTATCAAGCAAGGCCCGACTAGGTTTCGATGAATCGGGAGTACTTTCCAAGCAGTTGTTTTCACAATGATCCGAAAGGAACATCACCTCTCCCGATTGCCAGTCAATTACGGGATTATGTAACCGTAACCAAGACAGTCCCAATATGCACTTAAGCTGTGGGGCAGCAATGATATCGAAAGCTATATCTTCAGTATGTCCAGAGCTCGTAGTCATTATCAACGTGGCTGTACGCTCTGTTACGGGACCTGACACCAAGAAGGACCCATCAACAGCGCTCACGGTTTCAGGAAAGGGTTTAATCATAATAGACAATCCCAACTCTCTGGCATAATTTCCATCCATGTAACAGCCGGTAGCCCCTGAGTCTAGGACGGCCAAGACCTCTTTTGGACTACCTGTGCCAGATGAGAGAGCAACCGAAAGGTAATACGGGATGGAAGAGTTAGAGTCCATAGAAGAAATGCCCGGCAGCTGGACCCCTACTACTGCCGAGCTTTGGCGTTTCCCTGCTTCTTAGCTGGTTTCTTAGGACAAACACGCAAAAGATGATCTGAGGCCCCACAATAGAAACACAATCCATTCTTCCGCCGGTGTTCTCTTGTCTCAGTGGAGAGAGGTCCCCGTAGTACTCCAATTTGCATAGGTTCCGAATGGCTAGGCATAGGAACGGAGGGTGAAAAGGACGTGGGAGGAACAGTTCGTTTTTCCCCTTTCCTTTCCGCTCGTCTTGAATCGATTTGCAATACCAAATCAAGAAGTTCAGGGAAGGTATTTGGCACAACCGGAACAGTGGCCAGGGTATCTTTCAGGGGTTCTGAAAGTCCTCTGTAAAACAGTGAAGCCTTCTTATCCTCAGGCCATCCTGTCTCTGCCACTAGTTGATTAAACTTGGCCAAATAAGCAAGAAGAGGCATCTCCCCTTGCTTAAGGCCCAATAGCTCTAGATCTGTAGCTTGAGTAGCATATCGTGTATCAAACACCCGACTCATTGCCTCTATCAAGGCATCACAATTGTACAGCAAATGACTGCCCTCCTCTAACAATGGGTTAGCCCAAGCGGCCGCTGTACCACCCAAGTGAGAAAGTAAAAAGGCGGCCTTAGTCGTAGAGTCAGGAAAGGAAGTAGGTCTACAGAGGAAATGCAACCTGCATTGATTCAAAAAGGTCCTGTAAGCCTTAGGATCCCCATTGAATCTTTCTGGAGGCGCCAATGGAAACTGTGCCGTCATGTACACAGACCCAGCCCCTGGTGTCGGTAGCCCAACACCAGACCCAGATGCCAAGTCAGGTGGTGGTTGTTGTACACCTGGGGATTGTATACCTGCTTGTAGTTCATCGATCCGTCGTTGGGTGACGGAATGGGCAGCAGTCATATCATTACGAAGGTCGGCCACTAATTGTAAAATAGCGGTCAAGGTCTCGTTCGCATCCATTTATTAAGGCTTCTGAATCTGTCAGATCAACAGAGCACTTGATATGGAGCGACTTGCCTCGTCGTGTAGTTGACGAAGTCTTCCAAATAATGTACCTGTCTGGCTATTAGAATTAACAACCAGATTGGTCTATTACTGGAAAGACAGGAGACCGATGATCCAGGCGCTGTAGAAGGTAGACCTTGGTTGTGTAGACTTCGGTATTCCGGAGGACACACCACCAGCAGATAGTCAATGGCAAGTATCAGACTTTGTATAACAATAAGGAAAATACAAAAGCATACACAAAGGCCACTAACCTGCTGACCCAGGTAAGACGTTAACCGGCTGGTAAGGCGGACACCTGCAGTCGTGTTGGACTCCTGTCCTAGTGGTAACACAGGTCCGGATAAGGAAGGGACAGACCATAGAACCTCAGGTGCAAAGCTCAAGAGGAAACAGCCCACAACGTACACAATGGAAGTCTCTAGTCCGTGTACTTGCGAGTGACGAAGGCGAAGAAGTTCACAGAATCAAGAAAAAAGGCCAAAGTCATTCAAGCTGCGGTAGCAGCGTGGAAACAATCCAAGGCAAGTCTAATAACAATCCGATGTCCTGCAGGGAGCGAGCAAAGCAGACCAAATCAGAATCCGAAAGCAATATCCAATGTCAGGCCGAGGTCGAGCAGGGAGCGGGTAGAGCAGACCAATTCAGTATCCAAGGCAAATCAGGGAAATCCGAGTTCAAAGAGGAGAAAGGCAGCCGATCAACAAGACAATATCCAGAGAGTAACCAAAGCAGTCCGAGGTCAACACCAGAAGGATCAGGAAACAACTATGTTCAGGATTCAGGAGTCAAGTCCAGAACGCCACCGAAGAAAGTTCAGAAGCGCCGGTGTTTGTACAGGGAGGCGCTTATGAAGACTGCATCACGTGACTCGGCTTGCGTGATGCCGTCACAGCAGGGCGAGTGTTCCTGCAGTGTAGAGGACGCCAGCGTTGCCAGGCTACCTTCCAAGCCCTGCGCTGCATCCGCGGTAATGGAGGCAATTGACTGCTATGATAGTCTTTGGTCTTGTACTGCAGTCTTTGATCGCGGATGCGTCGGTGAGCAACTGGCGACGCCGTGCTTACTTTCCCAGCTAACAGATTAGAAGGGCATGGAGACTTAACACTTGACAGCAGTATTATACCAAAAGCATGACAAGGTCAATAAAGTAATCTCCTATGCGAGCAAAACTTTATCCTCTGTGGAGGAAATATTCAACGATTGTGAGAAGGCACTCCTGGCAACGGTGTGGGCATTGAAGAATTACCGCCCGTTTATCCAGGGGGGAACACATAGTGGAGACTCCACACCAGCCTCTGCAATATCTCCAAAGTGACAGAATCCGGGCCGGAAATGTGAGTAATTCCAGAATTACTTCCTGGATTCTGTCAATGCAAGGCTTTTCTGTGGAGGTCAGATATGGCCAAAACAAGAAGAGTCCCCTCGCGCAAGGTCTGGCTGACTTGCATGATTGTGCCAGAGAAAACTGTCTCAAGGACGAAAGTCTAAAAATCAAGGACAACATGGAGGCATACCTTAATTCCCCACACAAAGTCTTTGAAGAAGACAAGTGTGAGGGAATGCCCACCGTCTATGTGGATGGATGCTCGTACCATGTTGACAACAACAGGGAGAAAGAACTAGTGGCCGGCGTAGGGAATGCCTTAGTGAAGGAGTTTCCAGAACCCTCCGCTGGATACAAAATTGGTCCCTGAAGTAGTCAGGTGGCAGAGTTGATGGCTGTGCATCAGACCATCCTCACTGCTGTCCAACATCAACTCCACGAACTGGTCATAATCACCGATTCGGATTATGTACGGAACGGGTTCGTGGAGCACCTGGTTAATTGGAAAACCAGAGGCATGTTATGTGCTAATAACAAACCCCTGAAACATGGGAAGTTGATCCAAAACATTGATGATCTGGTCACCTCGAATGGGATGACCATCTACTGGAAGAAGATGAAGGGTCATTCCAAAGTAGAGGGACCAGACAAAACTGGAATGACTTAGCTGATCAGCTGGCCAAAACCGGGGCCATCCAAGGGGATCTAATCGAAATAGAGTCCCTGTTGGGGGAAATCCAGGTCACTGCTATCACTAGGTCCCAGACAAATGCTCACAATGATCTTTCAACTGCCCAATGGAGTAAGGAGACCCCTGATGCTGATTTAATTACAGCTCAGAAGGGGGATCCAATTATTGGTAAGTTTTACCAACACCTTGAGGACCCTGAGAACTTTCCCCTGATGGATACCGATTACATTGGGAAAGAGGACCTAAGAGTGTTGATGAAATGTCCAAAAATGTTCCGAATCCGAGACGGTTTGCTGGTAACGAAATCCAAAGATGGCCACGATCAGTGGGTGGTTCCTACCTCATTCCGAAGCCTGATGTTAAGTCACGCTCATGATCCGGCCACCGCCGGTCATAGGGGGTTTCACACAACACTGGAAATCTTAAGAGAGGTTGCATACTGGCCACACATGTGGCAGGACCTCGACCAATACTTGAAGGGGTGTCTTGTGTGTGCACAATTTCAGCCATCATCCCTCACACACCGTGCACCTCTCCAAAAGAGGGGGATGACACTGCCATGGTCAGATTTGCAAATCGACTTTGTAGGCCCTGTGATTCGCTCGTCTAGAGGAAACAAGTACATGTTGACCGTTACATGCTTGTTTACCAAGTGGGTGGAATGTCTGCCAGCCCCAAACTGCAAGGCAGAAACAGCAGCTGCCCTGATGATTAACCACATCTTTTCCCGTTTTGGTCTACCTCAAAGGATTGAGTCAGACAGAGGTAGCCACTTCACCAGTGAAGTAATGACAAAGATGTGGGAAATACTGGGGGTTAAAAGGAAGCTACACATTGCTTACAGGCCAGCTTCTTCTGGAGCAGTGGAGAGATACAACCTAACCATTGTGAGCATATTAAAAAAGTTTGTGGCAGATTCTGGGCCAAGTTGGGATATCCGATTACCTCTGGTCCTAATGGCCATCAGATCTACCCCTTCATCTGCAACTAAAATGTCACCATTTGAGTTGATGACTGGACGCAAGATGGTGCTTCCCCAGCATTTGCTCTACAGGACTCAAGAGCAGACACTGATAAATGCCTCCACAACTCATGAGTATGTGGAGAATTTAAGGAAACACCTTCAGCATGCTTTTGCCTATGCTCAGCGGAATCTAGAAAGATCAGTTTATAGCATGAAAACCCACTACGACCTGAAGACCACCAGGAAGGAATATACTGTGGTGGACCAGGTCTATCTATACAATTTCCAAAGGCACCAGGCCAAACAGCGAAAATTCTTGCCTACACGGAAGGGACCGTTTGAAATTATAGACAAAATCTCCCCTGTGGCCTACAATATCCGCGTCCCCAAAGGCGGTTTGGCAGAGGGGGAAGACAAGTGGGTCCATATAAAATCAGCTAAAGTGTTGCCATCCCAGACACACTCTGCAACAACTGGAGGAGTCCTCTGCAATACCAGAGGGGACCGCTCCAGAGTAATTCAATTCCAACCCTAAAATATCCCACATATAGTCTCTAAAATATTATGATTTGGAAAAAAATGTCTTATAATTGTATCTTGTTTTTTGTTAAAATAAGAACGCAAATGTTTTGACTATCAAATGTATATGCCACCCCACTATATCAGTGGTGGGGAAGAAATGTCTAGGAATGTGTATTGCCGCTTTGCTTTATCATCCTAGGAGAGATGAAACCATGGAGACTGACCAAGGAGGACGACCGGGGACCGGGAGCGGAGATCCGAGGGGCCCGGGGTACAGCCCAATCCTCCCATCAGGACCGGCAAGGAGAACTGATTGATCGACTGGAGGGAGGAAAAGATGCTGAACTGTGCCATCTATGGAATTGGAAGAAGAGGAGGCGAACATCCCAGATCTTGCGAGTTCCATCAGTGAAAGGACAGAATGGCCATCGCAAGAGGGGGGGCTTGTGGGATGTTTTTACCCATGCATCCAAGCCCTACCATAAAACTGTGCAGTACTGGCATGGAAAACAACATGATGGCCAGAACTCCCCAGAGAGTGCACAGGGAAAACATGAAGAATAGGCTGCCACCCATTTTTGCCTATGTTGTGAGCACAGGAGGGCACTGCCTAAACCCACCATTGGGCTACACACACAGTAGCCTGAAACCATTGGGAATGGCAATGCTGATTGCCAAAAAGCAACTCAGAACTGTGGGGAATTCATTTTCTTAATCCCAAAAATGGTTGCAATACCGGTACTCACCACTATCAGAAAGCCGGCGTTTTAAAACCACCAGACTTTTGTGTAAAACTGAACAAATGAAACAAAACCAGGCCAAGGAAAAACTTGCTAAGAGGTGGATACAATGTAAAACTATATTCTGAAATGACTTGAAGGAAGTAATTATTTAATGTATATGTAAAAATTGTAAGTTTGATTCAAACTGGGAACTAAAGTGACATTTAGCTGAATTCTGCCTGACAACTACCCCCGACAGGAGTTGAAACCTGCTCAGCCACTCTTCCCAGGCCTAGCTGCATCCTGCTTCCCCACCAAAAGGAGTTGACACCTCTCTGATTAGATTAGGGGTGGAGCACCTGGGAACTGGAAGGGACAGAGCAATCCAACTTCTTTGACTCAGGCAAATGTTATATTGGGGGGGCCGTAAAATGGCTTCCTCTTAGGGGAAACTGGGAGGGGCAGTGCCTCTGCTAGCAGCTGAGCTTGGGGGAAGTGGATAAACCAGTTATTCCACCATGTGATGTGGAAAGCCACACCCCTTTTTGACCAGAGCGTAATTTTAAAAAGATAGATAACTCATAGTGCGGACTTGTCAGAATTATATAAGTAATATCATTATTCTTGTGATTTTTCTGTGCACGTTTTAAGAGGTGTTAGGACCCTCTGGTGTATTCTGGGGGGTTGCTAGCGGAAAATAGGGTCTCACTCCAAATGTCTGCATGTTAAAAATCTGACACTTTATCATCTGTAACCCATATCCCTGGTGCACATTTGTGTAAAATCTGGAAAGGTTTAGAGGTCGTTATCTGGATGAAAAGGGGAGAATTCTGTCATCAGTGGACACAACATCGTACAAAGACAGGGATCGGATGGTTTGGTGCTACAGAAAATATGTTTACTCGACCTATAATATTAGAAAAATGGTACATAGATAAATATGTATTTGGGTCAGAAATAGATTTGTGTGCAATTGACCAGGGGAGGATCCTCTGACCCATAAACAGACCCCATCATGATGACAATCCATTTCCTTCCCCCAATCATGGGAGAGGGGGGAATTGGGCCAATGACAAGTAGAGAGGGGCAGGCTTAGCTAGGCCCAGGCACACACCCATTTTCAAAACACATAAAAAGAGACTGCAGGGACAGGTAGAGACATTCAATTCCATCTGCTGCGGAGCATGCTGACCGACGACTTCACATCCAGAAATCCAGACTTCAAATCCATCAATCTCCAGAACCTGTAGCAGAAATTAACTCCAGAATTTGTAGCAGAGAGGCCTGAATCCACAAGCTGAATCCTCTTCAGCAGGCCTCAAAACCAACCAAACTATTCAACAGCTGTTTGAATTTTTGCCAAGAATTTTGGCAAGAACCTGTAGCAGTATGCAGAAAGCAGTGCCGCTATCCGGAACCCGAGAGAACCACAAACCAGACCGCTGTGAGCAGAACCGGTGCCTGATTGACCCGCTGTATCCAGAGAGCTGACCAAGATCGCTGTGAAGTGCCGAGACCAGAACCGGAGTCCAGGCCAAAACCTGACAGATCCATGGCGAGGCCCATTCCTGCCCAAAATATATTGTGAGTACCGCCAGAACTGTGCAGAACCCAATGTCTTAGTTAAAATACTCTAATTCAAGCTATTTTAACGTAAGTAGAACTGCCTCCTAGAAATCGTGTCATCTGTCATTTTTAAAGCGGCACAACTGTCACCTGTCAATTCTGCAGCTGCAAGCTGTCACCTGTCATTTTGAGTTTTACTTTAAATCCGAAAATCTACCTTTATTAAATCGTCTGTATCTCTGGAACCGTTTGTCCTAGGAACGAGATTTAACTTTCTGAAAGCTTAGAATCTAGGCTTTCCAGCAAACCTAGAACTGACTTCCTACGCCCAATACTTCTTCCGTAATCGCGAGACACGCACTCGCGAAATCTCCTGCGATTTGGCCCGATTTCTTCATCTGTAGAAATCAGCAGCTTTTTGCTTCTCTTTGCTAAAATTTGTTGCAATCTGCTAATCATTCATAGAGTATTGTTAAAGTGAGCCTGAACTAATATAAAGTAGCCAACACCTACCCTGAACCTCTAGAGGGAATTAAAAGCAATTTTAGCACCTTTTCACTTCCTTGCAAACCACATTAAAGTAATTCGCCTGTGTTTAAAACTCATCCCTGTTTTCCCTAAGCTTGCTGGGGGAACTGGAACTGTGTATTGCATTATAAAGTGTGATTTGTTGGGATTCTTGAAGACTGTGTGCTCTCCTTCCATTTCTTGTATTGCATACGGGGGGAGTGAATTGTCAAAAGAAAAAGTGATCATATTACCTTTTGCTAAAATCATAACAAGTTATTTCTGTACTGCATTTTCTTCCACCTTGCATTTCCTTGAACCATATAAAGCATTCTTACCCACCTTATTCTTCTGTTCCTATTCATAAGTTACCTCTTGCTGATTACTGCTCATATTCACAAGTGTAATATCCATTATCAATTTATTTATAGAAGTGTGATATATATATATTGTTTAAATTTTCAAATAAACCTTTTATTTGCAAAACAAACCTACTTCTTGACTCAGTGGGCTCAGGGGGATTCTAAGAGGGGGGTGTTATACAAGGGTTGTCATCCAGAGTACTGAACTGGACATAAAAATACATCAATAAGGGTTTTCCTCAGCATCCCAGACTAGGCATTGACTTAGCTGTAGTGTTGATTGAATACTGCTTACATCACGACCCGGAGTCGCTGAACTTGCAGGCCTGGCTCCTGCAGCACTAGAGTTTGGAGGGTACGATATCCCGGCTGACTGCAGAGAGGTTCTTGCAAAGGCCAGGGCGTCCTCAACTCTCAAGTGCTACGGACATAAGTGGAAGAGGTTCTCTGTCTGGTGCCGTGCACAGAAGATCAACCCTCTATGGATTACGGCACCTTAAGTGCTACCATACCTACTGTCGCTGGCCAAAGCTGGACTAGCTCACGCTTCCATCAAGATACATCTGCCAGCGATCTCCCGATACACCAGAACTGCAGGACGGCCGTCCTTGTGGTCTCATCGACTGGTGAAGGAATTTATGAAGGGACTGTTCCGATCGTTCTCGCCGGTGAAGGCTTCAGCCCCAGCGTGGGAGCTCAACGTGGTGCTGACCAGGCTCATGGGGCCGCCATTCGAGCCTTTGCATTCGGCTCCATTGAAGTTCTTGTTGTGGAAGACAGCGTTCCTTGTGGCAATCACCTCCACACGACGCGTGGGAGAGATTCAGGCCCTATCCTGCAAGCCTCCATACTTGACTTTTCACGATACGAGGGTGGTGCTGAGGACGCACCCCTCTTTCATGCCCAAGGGGCCGTCAGACTTCCATCTTAGCGAGCCCTTGGTGTTGCCAGTTTTCTTTCCGTCGCCTTCGTCGCCGGCCGAGAGGACTTTGCACTCGCTGGATGTAGCTAGAGCGTTTAAGTTCTACGTGGACCAAACAAAGAGTTTTCGGAAGAAATCCCAGCTGTTTGTGAACTTTGGATCTGTGAACCAAGGGAAGGCTCTCTCAAAGGCTTCCATTTCCAGATGGCTCTCCGGCTGCATCATGCACTGTCATCGGTTGGCCAACCGACCGTTGCCCGGCCGTCCGAGAGCCCATTCGACCAGAACGATCGCTGCTACTACGGCGTTCTTGTCTGGTGTGCCCCTGCTGGAAATCTGCAGGGCTGCTACGTGGAGGCCGACGCACACGTTCACGAGATTCTACTGTGTCGACCGGGATTCCAGGGAGGAGTCCAGAGTCGGCCAAGCAGTGCTGCCCAAACTGTTTGCCTGAAGGTGGGCCTGGTGAGGAGGTAAGAGTTGCTTAATGTTGAGTTTATGTAATGCTTAATGTTGAGCCTTTTGCCACCTCCCGTTGTTGTGCATGTGTGTACTGCTATGTATTCTTATATTCATGAGCATGTGAATCCATGCCAGACCCCATGCTGGAGAAGGAACAAGTTACTTACCTGTAACTGTTGTTCTCAAGCATCGGTCTGCTATGGATTCACATGCGAACCCTCCCTCCTTCCCATCTGCGGCTCTTCACTTGGTCATACTGCCACTTTACGTGCTACCAGATCTGAGGATGGCTGCCAGGCAGGGGCTTAGGGAGAGGGCAGTCATTGGCTGGGGGCAGTATGACCCAGAGACCAGTGATTGGTTACTACTAAGAAAGACAGATCAGAAACGAAACCGGTACTGATTTTTTTCTTTACCGAGGATTCCCAGCCTGACGACGGGGAATATTCATGAGCATGTTAATCCATGCCAGACCCATGCTGGAGAACAACAGTTACAGGTAAGTAACTTGTTCCTTCCGTTCTACAGCGCTGAATGGTGGTTTACTTCAACACGCCTCAAGTCAAGTACTCTTGACCAAATCAGAAATTGTCCAGAATCTTGAATGCACCTGAAAACCTTGACCCATGCAGTTTTCTGATATTATAAACAATAGAGTGACCCTACTGACCCTAGAAACTGGCTACCGGCCCTAAAGGTCTGTCACTTTCCTCCTAGGAAGAGCTTTTCTCCAAAATGCTAACGAATCCCCAATGCTGTTGTGGGGTAATGTCTGGAATTGAACATTTTATGTACTCCCCTATTATGCTGCTGCATTATAATTGAGGCTTCCAGTTTTCTGTTTTTACTGATTTTTAGACATAAATACAGATGGAAATCAATGCTTTGTCTCTGTATTTATTTATAAAAATGGAAAAACAGGTCTATCTGTATGATGTCAATCATGCATCGCAGGCCAATCGCATTGCAGATTGGCAGCATGGAAAAGTGTAAAAGTTTCATGAAAATAGCATTTAAAACCTTTAAATTGCTGACAACATATATCTGAAGGCAGCAGCAGTCACAGGAGCAAACGTTTGCTGTTATGGACAAAATTGAGCTAGCATTTATTTCCTATATGGCTGCATGTGTGCTTTAATAAATACCTTTTTTATTAGAATGAATGCAGAAAAATACTGGTTGCAGGTTATCTTTTTATATGACAATAAATACATGTGGATAAATACAGAAAAAAAGCCAAACAATAAATATGGATAAATACAGATGCAAATGTCAGAGAAATAAATACCATAAAACTGTAAGCCTTAATTATAATATCTAGTAGGCACTGCAAACTGCCATGTTTAAACAACTGTTTCTTGCTTGTGCGAGGGGAGGCTTTATTGCGCATGTCTTTGGAATGAAGGCACTTCGCCTAGTTGTCGCTATGCTCACCTCCACATCTCTTGCTTCTGATGCGTTTCCCTTTTGGCATACGTAAGCATGGTTTAGACTCCTACTTATTTAGGAAAAGCAGCTTTAGTTATGTTGTAAGCATGCACACCTGCCTCAGACTGTGCATTAATCTTTGAGGAGTATATTCAGTTCCACTAAATGTATCACTTTATGCTGCATTACATGTAAGAACGCAGCTGGTATCAAAGAATTGGATAGAGTTGCTCAGTTCCCTATTTGTAACATTGTTTCAGTTTGATGCCTTGCCCTGTCTGGACCTCCCTTCTATTGAAATGTATGTGTTCCATTGCATATAAGAGAACAGTGCTTGGAGGGAAGGGGTTCTCACTTACGTTGAAGTCTCATACTGTTGTTGATTTGTTCTTGTCCTGATACCTGCTTTTTACTAATAAATTGTTCACCAATCCACCAGACTAGGCAGTGGTAATTTTTCCTTTACATTGTCATCTGGCAGAGGAACAGGCCAACAATCATGATAGCTACAGCTAAATACCATACATTTAAATACCTATCTCAGTATTTCTGATTATGTGCATGTACATAGCTGTTGCTATCTTATTGCCCCTTTACAGATCTATGGACTTATCCTCTGTACAAGGTAATGTAATAGAGCAATACTACTTTGAATCTGTGCCAATATTACAGTGGGAGTTTAGCAACAAAGTATTCCTTAATCTACCCGGGTAATGTCCCTCTACTGTGCCCTATAGCTCCTTCAAGAAGCGTTCCCCAGGGAAATGTAAGGTGCATACACTCAAACTAGAGGAAGGCATCTGAGGACTGCTGGCTGAGCCTGAGATGAGCTGAAATTCTGGGGAGTAGTGGGTTTCTAATGCGCCCTAAAATCTGTCTTTCAAACAAAGATGAGGGGGTGATTTCACTGGTGCTGCCTCTTCTTTAGTAACCACAGGTGGTTGAAGGAAGGTTCAGAGTCCTCATAAAACAATTGAGCCTGTGCTCTAGCCTTTGAATGCACTCATGAATGCAAGTGCTGTCGGTGGCCATCCTGAAATGGTACTTAGTGCTGAAATCAAAGCTTTTTTACAACCTGACCACTGAGCCCTAAACATGAATGTCTCTAGAATGTTTTTTTCGGACGAAAAGACACTTTAAGGCTTATGCCCACTGGTTTCATCCTAATGTGATGCCGGGTACTGCCTTGATATGCCTTTCATTCCTCAGCTCCAGAATGTTTGTCATCATCTTCCCATATTCCAAACCGCCAAGGCAAAGCTCTGCTTTAGTGCCCTCTATGAGACCGTTACCAGATTGATTAAGTACTCATTTCTGGCAGGTAAACAGCATTGGAAAGGCACATATTGTATTCCATGGAGCAACTTCCACTGCTGCTACTAGTGTGTAAACAGTTCAGACACCTTGGCCTTCAAGAGGTGTCCACCTGGGTCGGCGTAAGTGTTTATCTTGCAGCAAACCTAACTGCAGCAAACCTAACCACTTCTCCAAAGTTCCAAAGCAGATAAACTGGCGATCTCTCAGAAGATCACTGCACAATACGCATGAGGAAGAAATGTTGGAAGACAAAGATCTTCAAAAGAAGGAATGAGGCAAGATCCTAAATCTAGATTATATGCAATATCCCACTGACTCGCTTAGACCTGTGGTGCTAGTATCAGTAGCCAGCATTATTGTGTCGTGCATGAACAATTCGGGGTCAATCTACATCGTCATCTCTGGGGAAATAAGGAAAAATTGCAGGCAAAAGTAGTAAAACTCACACCTTCCAATATTACTCCAAGAGGCTACTTTGGTCACTCGATTGATATAATACATACATGTTGGTTACCAAGCAGCTATGATGTGTAAGAAAATGGCCACTGCTGTGAGCAACTTTGTAGCGTCCAATGGAGCACCCATATTGAGTTTGCAGCATAACGCTGAGTTTCATATCGTTCTGAAGCCTGGCACACAAGCAAAAATGGTCATGAATACAGAACTGACTGCTGGAAAGGACAACCTTGATGCAGAAACAGCCAAACACTCTTTTGTGTGTACAAACTCAAGGGGTTTTGGTGCAGGGGTTTTCGTGCAGCAGTTTCTAAAAGTATTCAAGGAAAAGAATAAACACAGGGGGTTTTGACAGCTTACTGTGCTCAAAAGGACAGTTGTCCTCAGTCAAGCACCACTTTTTACAACTTCTCATTTTACTGTAAGATAAGTTGGACTATCTTCTTGAAAGGCATGGTAAGAGATGGCATAATTGAGAGAGTCGATGTCTGAGTGGTTGGCGCCCATAGTCCTGGTGCATGAAGTTTCTGTGTAGACCTGAGCAGCCTCAACCAAACTATCCAGGTAGATACTCTTCCTATACCTAACATGGGAGAAATGCTCAGCCACCCAGAGGCAAACATTTCATCTATTCTTGACCTGCAGTGCGCCCACCATCAAATCAAATTAACTGGTGCCATTCATTGCTTCCTTTCGTGTTTTCTAGATTCAGTGGATGCCATTTGTCCTTACCTGAGGTGCTGACAATTTTCAATGCTTGATGGACTCTCTTTTCAGAGGAGTGAAGGCAGTTGTATTATTCTGGGGCTATGTTTTAAACTTCTTCTGCAGCTTGGAGAAGCATGAAAAAGTCCTCAAGCATGTTTTATATGTCCCAAGAAACAATGAGCCGGCCCTCAAGGAGAAGGCTGTCCTGAATCCATACTGTCCGAAAGTTAAGTGCAATTTATGATGGAGGAGATGGCTACATTTACCGCCCCACAGTACTTGACCAATCTCAATGTAAGCTTGTGGGGTAGCAATTCAACAGTGTCCTGGAAAATACTGTGCAGGCTGCTTTGCAAAACCACAATGATGACTTCAGTACAGTCAGTACAGTCAGGTGCTATCTGTTTGTGCTGAACCTCTCCTCCTACTTCCTCTGTGATTTTCCAGAGGTGCACAGGCTCTATGTGTAATCATTGCAGGTTGGTTAAACAGTGTCATTTGTTAATTCACCCTACATTTAAATGCAAGGGGTATCCAACTTCTTGGTAGAGAACTAGGAATAAATTAGCATTACCTGTGATGGTAGTATGTTGAGGTGGAACTGTTCAAGGTGGATGATGCAGTAAAAATAAGGTTTTCTAGGCTGTTCCTGAATGGTGCATCCAAATACAGTAAACGCTTAACTATCGTTCAGATTTTCTGTTAAAAACCAGTATTTGCAATGTGAATTGGATGGCTAACTTCCTACGAGGTGCCTCATTATGGTCAAATAACCCAAACAGGTCACTATACCATGTATTCCTGATGCTCAGACTACTTGGATACTAGAAAACTGCCAAGAAAAGTGCTAAATAAAATATGCTCAAAACGGATGAAAGTGATCTAATCTGAAGTACAGTGGAAGAGAAGCATATAACTGTAATCTCCAGCCCCTTTGTAACAACAAAATATCTACACTAAAACAATGAACATTCATCTGCAGAAACATGCCAGGGTTCTGGACTATCTAACATTCAGTTTGATCCTGCTTGCCAGTGATTCTGTGTAGTGCTCAAGGGCTTGTGTAAAGGCCTCAAACATAATCCATTCCATATGTTGATTCGTATAGTCACTTGGAATGGGTGGACGGTATCCAATTCTGTAATTATTTTAGAAATTGTACAAACTTTGTGCACATTTTCACGTAATTGCCAAAATTGAAATTACCCAATGTTGTGCAGCCCTTTGCGACAAAACATTAAAGTGTTTTGTCAGGGCCTGAAAGGTGCAAGGAACCAAGATGCAGTGTTAGAAATAATATGAGGACCATGTGACTTGAAGAGAAACGTATTTCAAAGACGGCAATCCAAGACCATTGTCCTGCTGGCACTAGTTTTAACTGCCAGGGACATACTTGAGCTCTTAAAGGTACAGGACATAACACCACATTGCCTTTAACAAAAGAAAATAAACTACAACATTAGGGTCATTAAATAAGATGGGATACGCTTGAAGTAAAATTCAGAAAGACAGATGTTTAAAATGATCAAATGATCATGATCTGTATCAGATACATTGAAATACATTTTTTGAGAATGTTTGGAATGGTTTAAGCTATTTTTTTCAAATTACATTTTTGAAAAAGGTGACATGAAATTCAGAAAAAAGATTCTTAAAATTATGAACATTCACTAATATCTATAAAAAACAAATCATGCAATGTATTTGTAAGACATTTTAGATATGTTTCTACTTTCTAAAAAATACAAAATATAAACTGTTTTTTAATGACCATTTGCATTGTGCATGTGTGGGCTCCTAAGTGTTGCTGCGTGCATCTGTACATGAATCATATAGTCTTTCTTGTGCATGTCATTTGCTCTTATGTACCATGGGTATTGAGATATGTTCTGTGTCTCCAGGTCAGGATGCTGAGTGTTTCCCTTCTATACCTATAGTGGAGGTGTTGCAAATTGAGTATATGATTTATTGTTTTGTTCTGGAGCTACAACACTAACACCCAATCTCTGTGGCCTCCTTGTTTGTGATGCGCTTGTCTTTGTCTTTTTAATTTGGTTGCATGCTTCTGTGATCTTATCTCTATACCATCTAGCATTACAACCCTGTGGAGCAGTCTTCTTCTGACACTCTAGCCTCTTTGTACAGTTTCCTTTATTTTCAACACAAATCTTTTAACCATGCTGTTTACTTGGGGGACATTGTGATTTTTTATGGCCTTATGTAAATATTTAGAGTTCTTAAGTTGAGAAGATCTTGTCAATTGATGGGATCACATTATGGACACAGGAGGTAATTTCTTTGTGGCCAAAGAGCAGGGCCAGGTTGGACAGAATGGGCAATTGGGCACCGACCCGCCACACATTATGAATGGCCAAAGCCAGCCCAGTGAAGAGACTGAGTGCTCCCTCGGCTGTAGCAAGCAGCAGAGGGTTCTGCTCATGTGATGGCTTTAACTGTCAAAGGCAAAACATGGTTTTCAAACAGTACAGAGTGTGCTGAAAAAATGAACTGGGATTGTGCAGTGCGCGACTACATATACTGGCCCCCAGGTTCCATCCAATAAGGGGCGCATAGTGGTGCCGAGTGGAACAGACCACCACGCCACCCTGCACACACTGACTGCAAAACAGTTTCTGAAAACAGATGAGCTGGAGACAAAATATCAAAGATGAGGAATCAGTGGAAGGAACATCCATCAAAGGAATATTACTGAGAGGGGATTCATTTTTTCTACTGTGTCTTGGCATTTTAACTGGGGATCGAGGTTAAAACAGCCATGAGTGTTATTACGTGTCTAGATTGACCTATGTTGGTGTAGACAGTATAGATATTTTTCTTACTGTGGCATGGCATTTTTTGCTAGGCATCAATGGTAAAGCAGACATTATAAATGCTACTACGTTGGTAGGCGTGCGTACATTGGTGGAGCCATACTGGACTATTTTGTTTTTTCTATGGCATGACATTTTCACTGGCAAAGCCAACAGCAGTATTTTTTTAAGTGGGGTTACTGGCATATATTGTCAGAGCCAGCAGATACATGTTTTCTTATAGTATCATTACTGTCAATGTGCGCAAAGCAAATATGAGTGTTCTTATATGGGAATTCTGGGATGTCTTGGTGCTGACCGCATGGACATGTATGGGCACAGCCAGTGTGAAAATGTTTTTATACTGGCTTGTATTATGGGTAAAGGCATCATGAAAATGTTTTGGAAAAGTTCCTATTCACTGTTGGACCACTTGTATCTATTGGACTGTTTCATACGTTACCCTACAAAACCGATTGCAAACTCTGTGGCTTTTTATCCAACTTTTCACAAAAAGTCTGCCGTAAGATGCTACATTTCAACTATTCCTTTTAATATTTTCTCACTGACAGAACAGCAACCTTCACCATCCTTGGTTGGTTCAGGCTCCCTTAGTATGCACGGTCGCTCCCCCATATTTGTGGAAAACATTTACATCCCTTGAACTTTTCTGATCTGGAAAGGACACAGACATCTGGATTTAGACTCATTTGCAGTTTTTCTGGTGAACTGACACAGATGTAATTACTTAGCATTTCTTTGACCAACTTTGACTGACTGTTTCTTTGGCAAATAATTGCCTATGGACGCAGACAGGAGCTATATTTCAGCTATTGTCATGTTGGACCTTACAGTAGCCTCTGAAAATCAGCGACTACAATATGTGTGTGGCCCCCCTCCAGACCTGGTCCTGGTCCTGATCTGAGGACCTGCTGTTAAATGGCTCTCCTCGGCAGGTAAGCATTCATTCATTTGTCTTAGCAGTGTGCTCGTCCCTTATGAGGCTCTGCGCAGGTCAGACCTCCTCCTGTTGCTGTTCATTGTCTGCCAGGCCACTGGAGGTGGAGGCTGCAGTGTCATTAGTCTGCACCTCTCTTTTCTCAAGACCCAAGGCCAATTGGAAACAACGACATAGTTTGACAGAAAATGCCACTTCAATTGAAGGAAATTGACTTAAAGTTAAACCGTAGTCAGAACCATTTATTGTGCTTTCAGAAAAAAACTCCAAAACCAGGCCAGGAGGGTTGTGAGTTAGCACTTTTTAATAATACTCGTCCTATCCCTGGTACACAAGTATTGGAGCTTGAGGTACAATTCGACCACAACTGTTAAAGGCATGCACAGTTTGCAGCAGTGTTTAAGGCTGGGTGTTTTTACCTCAGGACTGTTGGGGGGGTGGCGGGAGAGGGAGGGGAATGCTATTGACAATCATCAGAAATCTGTATGAAGATGATGCAATCATCATCATCCGCCCAGCTGAAAAAGGAGGTGCCCTGGTTATTACGAATACAGAGGAATATGAAACAGGCTGCTCCAGACAGCTGAGCGACTTAAGCATATACAACACTCTACCCAGTGATCGAACCAACGAGATTGCATTCAATTTGAAATCAATCTTAGAAATGGCAGAAGGTAATGAAGGGATCACTGAGAAAACTAGACGATCCTTACACAAAATTACCTGAAAACTCTGCACTTTTATCTTTTACCAAAGATACATAAATCATTGACTCAACCGCCTGGACTACCAATTGTGGCAGCAACCAACAGTATACTTCAACCTCTCTGCATATATATTGACATTATATTGCAACCAATGATTCAGAAGTATCCATCTTACATTAAGGACACAACAGACTTTCTCAACAGACTCAACAATATACAGCTCAATGAAGAAGAATTTCTAGTCACTATTGATGTTAATGGCTTGTACACATCTATTCCACATTCCCTAGGCCAACAGGCAGTGGAGTGGCTTCTACTATAAGAAGATGAAGTGGGATCTTCCAAGGAATGGGTTATGGTGCTTTTGGATCTTATCTCGCAAAACGCGTACTTCCGACCCAACAACACATATTATTTACAAACGAGTGAAACAGCTATGGGTACCTCTATGGCGCCAGCATATGCGAATGCATTCATGCTTAAATTTGAAAAGGGTCATGTCATCAAACATCCCATTTGGCACTGATTCATCAAATACTTGGGAAGATACATCTACAACATTTTTATGGCATGGAGTGATTCAAGAGAAACATGGATGCATTTCTCATTTACCTGAATATGATAGACAAGAGAATACAGTCGACACATGAGATCGGCAACCTTCACATCCATTTCTTGGATGTCCATATCACCCCCAGTGCACCCATCTTTGATATGCTATGGCATTTATAACGCGCCTATACACAAGTGTTACAAGGCGCCACGAGGCAAGAGAGGGGGAACAGAGGGAAGACAAAGACAATGATCTTACTATGCCAAGTGACATTGAGATTGCGCATGTGCAGGAAATGACACAATTGTGTACCACAAACCAACAGACCGAAATAACCTTCTGCACAGGACATGTTTTCACCCTCCGGCAACCATTAGAAGTTTGCCATACAGCCAAATATTACGGATCGGACGAATAATCAATGGAGAGACAATGTATGAGCACGAAAAGAACAAAATGATGACTAAGTTCAAGGAGAGAGGTTACAAGGAAGACAGACTGGCATTGGCTGCCAACAAAGCAGCAACCAAAGAACTACTGTCCTTCCTGTCTCCTACTAAGACTACCACCAAATCTGGCAACTCAATGGTATTTGTCAGCAAGTACAGCACACAGACAAACCGATCTTCACATTCCAACGCAGCAGTCATCTGAGAGATCTCCTTGTTAAGACACACCCCAAGGAAACCACAAAGATAATGACCAACGAGAAAGGGACTTTTCCATGTATGTCATGTGGGAATTGCAATAGTATCATCAAAGGCAATTCGGTCACACATCCCAGGACAGGAGAAAAGATTGCCATCAGAAATACTTAACATGCACTTCGCAAGGAGTGATAAACTCAATCAAATGTCCTTGCAGGCTTCTCTACATAAGCCAAACCAGCAGAAAAGCCAGACTTGGATGGAATGAACATACGTCCAACATCAGAACAAAAAAACAACAATCACTAGTTGCGAAACATTTTGAGCAAGCAAGGCATCAATTGTCAAAAATTAGATTCCAGATCCTGGAGGTCGTTAAGTCCACTCATCTGAGAATAAACCTCACCAAAAACTGGAACAAAGGGAAGCATATTGGATAGAAAAACTGGACAGTTTCTCCCAATGACTTGAATGAGGAACTAGATTTGCACTGTTTTCTGTGATCTGAAGTATAACACGGCTTGTCCTCTCCAGTAGTGACACTTACCGACTGTGTAAATATAGGCCTTGCTATACTGTACAGTGATTCTCACATCATTCTCTACAATTTTTACAGCTTTTTCTTCCACTATTCAAACATATGCACACATTTTGTTGATACGCCAATACAGTTTTTCCAGCTACACTACCCTTGAATTACTACGATACTTCTGCCCTTTGATCACGTATAATGTGTTAAGAATCGGTTTGTGTGTGACCCACACCGTCTTTCCATTCCCATGTATCTGTCTAAACCACATGGAAAGATTACCATTGACCTTACGTCCTGCTATCACTATACCGACCCAGTCGTCATAGTTGTGCCCATCATATTACAAGGCAGAACTGCATATGCAGTAATTGTCACTGCGGCCAAGCAGTTCTCACATACACATTCAGGGCACTTTACATTAATTAGAGCCTCTGTCCGACATCCGGATACTTATGCATATTGTTTAACAGAGATGTCCACATACTGTATATCTTATATGCACAACATGCATTTCACTCCTTTCGATGCACGCTCCTTCCTGCACAGCCTATCATTAGAATGGCTTCTTTACCCAGTTGCAATGTTTACAAGTTGCTTAGGGAACCTCACGCCTGCTAAACCCATATAACTCTAAACGTCATTACACACCATTGCGTGGTATCCCTTGGAAAAATTCCATATACAACCTAGGCGGCCTGCGGCCGCATTCTCTCTGAGACACCAGGCAGCCTGTTCAACACTAAATGAGGCGCGTTTATCCGTGACTACAGTAAGCAGAGCTCCAACCTTCCAGTGTTACATATTTGGCCAGCACCATTTTGGCCCCAGGCCAATGGAATGTCCTGGAGGTTTATGGGGACAATCAATGACTGGCCAAAAAGCAGAAATTGAAAACATGCTGTGATGAATCTGACGTGATCATCCCAAAAACCCTGGCCTGGAACCCTTCTTATGTGGCCGGGGAAAGGCAGCCGCTACCTGCTCCTGACCCTGGGGGGGGAATTATGCTGGAGGATCACATGGGAGGCAGAATGGGAGAACCCTTCTGAACAATTTCCCTAATGACAATACTTTTTTAATAGCCTATTGTGAAATTGAGGATTCTGATGTTAAAACAACTAGGAACATAATTCTCCTTGTATTCAGACGAAGAAGAGGGGTCCAGAGTTACCAAAGAGTAATGTGCAGTCTAGTTGTTGTAATGACCCACACCTGATCGGGACCTTTAAACATTAAAGGCCCTTCAGTGCGGGCCAAAGGGAAGCAGCAGGAAGAAGCAGAGGCGTGGCGCCGTGTGGAGAGTCTGGTGGAGGTCGGGATCCCTGGTGTATGCAGAGGACACGCAGAGGAAAGCGGTATTGAGGCCGGCAACCCGGAGGGGGAGAGAAGTTCCCTGCACCCTGATCCAGTGTAAGATTCTCACTGGTGAGTGCGCAGGGTTGTGAGGGGTTTATTGACAGACAGCGCGAGCAACGGCAAGCTGGCGGGAGCTGTCAAGCGTTGCAGGAGTCCCGACTAACAAAGAAGAATACCAAACTTTTGAATGCAAACTGGGCAAAACTCAGGAGAATATTGTAGCCCACATTGCCAAAGCCAAATTGGGAAATATCCAATAAGGGAATATTATAACCTGCATTACCCAAGCCAACCAAGGACAATATTAAACCAAAGGAGATACAACTTTCCTGAAGAGGGACATCTAAAAGGTGGACAGTAACACATCTATTGCCAAAGCCTAAGAAAGCTGAGCGTGACACCAAGGCAATTTGAATTTGACGGTCCTATAACAAGATACCTTGAGGGAGGAAGTTGTAAACCACATTACCCGCAGCTAGGAGGTTGTGTAAAAGAAAATCAAATACAGCAGGAGAGAAACCCTCCTTATAACAAGGAATAAGGGGGGAGAGAAGTGTAACCTGCAGTGCTTATGGCAAACAGATCACTGTGAGAACTATTTTCCTTGTGTGCAGTATGTTGGAGAAAGATGCTGTGTGCCAATTGTGTTAACAAGCCTTACCACAGAGTACAAGTTATAGTAGTAGGAGTTTTATCCTGGCAGGAGAGTAAACCAGGAAAGGGACAAATAGTGGTTAGTTCTGGCAGACGAGTGGACCAGGAAGACGGTAACTTGAAGTACTGCGAATGTGGTAGAAGGTTGTGGGGCAAAGAAGTGGCAAATCCATTACAGTGTTTGACCAGCTGTTGTATAACCATCCTGACTAAAATGTTGTTTCTAAAGAGGGAATAAGACGTGATAAAGATTGATCTTCAAAGCACCTTTACCTTGACGTCTGACTTGCTCTGTGATGAGAAAGTCTTTTGGTTTACCTAGCAGAAGGTTGTATGCAGGTGTGAAAAAAACCTTTTGAACTAAGACAGTCACTTTACCAAGTGAAGGATATATTGAATGAAAAGAACTTTAATTTCTACCTGGAGTCAAACTTGGTTACTGCAAATAACTTTTGTGAAACTGAACTTTGGTTTGGAAAATCCTGTCTTGATCCAGGGGACAGGGATCCAACCCTGGTCACAAGGATTCCTGACTATAACTTTTGTGTTTGAATTTTTATGTTATTTTGTGAAGTTTAAACTGCCTCATAATTCCTGTATGAATTCGTTGCATGTATTCGTGTAAGTGACAGATGTGTCTTGATAGTAGGTCATTGTCCTTTAGCCTTAGTTGGTTAGATAGGAAACTCCTTGTTAGGCTAGGGAAAGATTGGCAATTCTCTCACCCCTTTTTATTTAATAAAATGGCAAATTTTGCAAAACCTATACCTGTGTCTGTCTCGCATTTCTGACTCCTCACAATGCCTCTACAACAGACACTGTGCAAGGTGCTGAGACAGTACCGGACATCACATGAATCAACATGAGCGACGACCGCTGAACTCATGATGGCTTGGACTCTCAAGACAAGTTTACTAGTTGTACCATGCCTACAAATGTGAGCGATGAAGAAATCGGAGAGAGGGATAACAAAATAATGGTGGCTACGAAGGGTTATACATATCGATTTAGGGTGCATCTCCGAAAGACTTTGATATCAGAGATGAAGTGCTTGTGCAGAAAAGACAGTCAAGGAAGACAGATCCCAGATACATGTCTGACCCCGCTACCATCGTGGTGCAGAAGGGATCCATGGTCACAGTGGCTCTCGAGAACAAGGAAGTCATGAGAAATTCGTCGTATTTCTGCCCATTCAGAAGACCATGCGAAGAAGGGATGGTACGTGAAGCAGAATAGAAGAAGCAGAAGAAAGACACATCTGAAGAAGATGGGCTAAGTGTGACTCCTAATTCACAGATACCTTTGGTACAATTGATGAGTGATCTGTCGACCTTGCCAATGGGTGGAAGATATTGTTTTGTACAAGGATGGTTTTCAAGCTCTTGTATTTTGGCAGATAGATTTCCTCTCATCTTTTTTGTTTCTTCATCGCCGTTTGTTATTGTGGAAATGTTCCATTAGTTCTTGATGACGTAGTTGGGCTTCAGTTTTGTTCAAAATTGAAAGATCATTCACAGCATTTTTTAATGCAACCAGAGTTGTATCATTAATTTCTAAATCTTTAGTACTCTCCAGTAAGTGGCCTGTGTGAGAATGTACCTCTGAGCGAATTTCTTCGTCTTTCATCTTGCTCGCGCAGAAAATAATTAAGTATTGTATTTAACGTTGTCCTTAAAGTATAGTCTTTATGTAACAATGCATCATGTCGACATTCCTAATTTTTTGGAGTAGAAGCACCAATATTTTTATTTATAATCAAATGTGACAAGCCAGAGACAGAGGGTATCTGCTCATCATTAGGGTAAATGATTTGTACTTTTTTAAATGTTTTATCACACACCAGTGATTTAAATATTGTTTGGTTAAACGGTGGTAAGTGTCTGTCTCTGGTAGATGGATCATGAAATTCAGGTGCACGAGCATCCATACCTTATATAGTGCTTCGTAAATTGTAACCTGTCATAACGTCTTCTATAAGTCTCTTTTGTGTTGTTTAATATAACAGAAAAAGGAGCAGGAGAAAAAGAAAAGCTGCAGCCGTTGCTTAGTTTCTTTGGCAAAACCAACACCCGTTATGTCCCTGTTAATAGCAAAGCGCTGGCAGTTCCTGCCCAAATTTGACAAGAAGTAGCAGCTCTTGTCAAGATGCAGCTCGGAGACAGGTCAAAGACACAGACGTCATCAGCCCCCGTTCCGAGGTGCTGGAAGTATAGGTTCCAACTCACAGAAAAAAGATTCCAGGCAGAACAGACCAAGGGCCAATGTTCACGGTCTGCGCTCGCAAATGCCAGCTGCAAAAACTCCAAGAAATCCCCCGTTGTTTAAAGGAAACGGGTCAAAGACACAAGCGTCCGCAGTCCCTGCTCCGAGGTGCAGGAAGTATAGGTTCCGATTTCTGGATGTAAAATGACAGACAAAACAAACCAAAGGCCAACGCTTGCGTTCTCCGCTCATAAACACCAGTCGTAGAAACTCCAAGAAGTCCCCCGTTGCTTAGAGGAGACAGGTCAAAGACGATAACGTTCACAGTTCCCGCTCAAAGACACCATAGAAATGGAGGCTGATTACCGCAAGTTGTCCTATGCGCTGGGTAAGTCGAGAGGTGGCTGGATGAAATCAGATCGCACGCAGGTCCCGCTCGAGATTTTCCTAAAAATATATTTGCCGAATATAAGAATCAAATGCTGTTTATGCTTCTTTTAAACTCACCAATGAGAGCGCAGCAAGTTACTAAACGAATACGAGTAAAAGGCTAACATTGTTTCCCAAATAATGAAAGGATTAAGTCCGGTAAATGTAAATTAACTAGTGTTGTGGCCTTGAAGGACGACAGGACGCTGTAGTGAATCTACTCTACTTTATTAAATAACAACTGGTGTGGACTGGTATATGTCCAAGTTCTCATCAAGCACGTACTTACAGTTCAGTTAAGTTCAGGACTTCCCCAGTTGAGTCACTGAGGGAAGTGGGTGTACTAGGGTGGCATGTTGTAAGCTTCTAGGGCCCCCAGGTAACCTCCTGTGGCTGTGGTGTTACACCCTAGAAGCTGGGCTGTACGGCTGCTGGAAGTTCTTGCCTTCTCGGCTCCTCATCAGGAGCAGCGCTGTGGTGCGATCGCTTCATCTGGCGGGCTGCCAGCTCTCAAGAGGGAAACGTTTTCCCGCGGAGCGTGGGCTCGTGAGATCTCGTTAAGTGCGATCTCGCGAGAACACCCTCCCGCGATCGAGTGATATCCCCACACACCTCCTTTGCTGGGAAAAAGGATGCATGGTCATTCCATGACAAAGTCTGCAAACTTGCTGGGTTTTCTTCTCTCTCTCTGAGGTCTGCTTAGATCTGTATATGGGGCAGGATTGCTGGAGTGCCCTTGAGAAGATGCGGGTGATTCAAGTTCTTCTTCCCTTGCTCTTCGCTGTGACTCCTGGGTGTAGTTGGAGAGTCGGGGCTTGAGAAATCGTTGCCCTGGTGTAGCTCCAAGACACCTCTTTCTGAGCGGCGAGGGTTTTCGAATGTCCCTTGGCGGTCTTGATCTTCTCTGGTGTCCCAGTGTGGTTGTTCCACGTCTTCCCTCCTGCGGTACATGGCCACCCTCTCCAGATTCCATTTCCTTCCGTCGCTGGTGCAGATGTGGTTTGACCCTCTCTCCATGACTTCTATGGGACTGCTGTACTTGGAGCCGGTCTCATTGTCTTTGTGAGGAAGGCGTATTTTCACCAGGTCACCTCTGTTAATTGCTGTGTGTCGAGCGGCTCAACGCAAGTCCCCTTGGGCCTTCATGGCTTCTTTGTTGCGCCGCATGCGAAACGCTACGTCGTCCATGTTCACGTCTTGGTCAGCCCTCACTTGATGGAGCCAGGGTGGTACCAGTGAGGATGCGGCCCTTCTCCCCCTCAGCAGATGGAATGGGGAGAAGCCAGTGACGGCGTTGGGGGTGAGGCGGTGTGCCGCTACTGCTTCCTTGGCCGTCTTGTACGGGTCAGAGCCCGAGGCATGAGCCAGTTGTAGTGCCCCTTTGATGAAGCGGTTTGCTCGCTCAACCAGGCCATTGGCCTGTGGGTGGTACAGGCTTGCTCTCCGTTGTCGAATGTAGTTGAGCTTGAGAAACTTCTCCATTTCTCGGGAGACTAACTGGACTCCGTTGTCTGTGACGAGTTCTTCTGGTAGACCTTCCCGCTGGAATACGGCGGTGAGTGTTTCAATGACTGTGCTTGTGGTGATGTCTGACGTGAAGTCAGCTTCTACCCATTTGGAGAAGTAATCAACCATGACTATCCCATATCTGTGCTCTGGGGGCATGTTGTCCAGGGGCCCAATGAAATCCAAACCTAGTTTTCGCCACACCCCTTTGGGCACTTCGGTGGGCAGCATGGGGGCTTGCCTCACGGTTAGGCGCTTGTCACTGTTGGTGCACTCGTGGCACCTTTCGACCATTTGTCTTATGTCCTGGTCCATGCCTGGCCACCAGTAGGCGTCGCGTATCCTGCGTCTGGTCATGTTGCACCCCAGGTGGCCTGAATGTGCCCTGCACATTATCACTTTGCCAATGCCGCTGGGCGGGATGATTTGATCGCCTCTGAAAATGAGACCGTTCATGGTGGAGATTTCCTCGTTCACTTTCCAGTAGGGATGGAGGCCTTCGGGCATCGCTCTCTCGTTGGGCCATCCCTCGCGAACCCAGGTGCTGACGTGCCGTAGGGCCTCGTCCTGTTCGAACTCCTCCCGCCAGTGGCGCTCACTCAGGTTCATGTATTCGCCGTTCCTCAAGTCACTAATGGAGGCTACAACACACTCATCCTCCAGGAACGTGGTGTCGGGGGCTCTTTGGCTCAGGAGTCTGGACATGCAGTCCGCTTGTGCATTTTTCCACCCCGCAATGTGTGCTATTTCGTATGTGTATTCTTGAAGCTTTGCGGCGATCCTGGCCAGCCTCGGGGTGGCCCTCTTGGTGCCGCCCGGGCTCAACATGTGGATGAGGGGTTTGTGGTCGGTGACCAGCTTGAATCTCGTCCCCCATACGTACGATCTGAAGTAGTCGACGGCCCATGCACATGCCAACATTTCCTTCTCGACAGTGGAGTAATTCTTCTCCGATGCGGATAACGCTTTGGATGCAAACGCCACAATGTTCTCAGCGTCTCCCTTCTTCTGGGTCAGGGTGGCCCCCAGGCCATATGCGTTGGCATCTATGGTAATGCAGGTGTCCCATTCAGGGTTGTATGGTTTCAGGCACGGCGCGTGTAGGATTCTCTGTTTGATTTCCCGGAACGCCTCGTTCTGTTCCGGACCCCACGAGTAGGCTGCCCCCTTCTTCAGAAGCTCCCTCATGGGAGACATGGTCTCGGAGAATCTGGGGACGAATTTGGCATAGTACTCCGCTAGGCCCAGGAATGAGCTTAGCTCCTCTTTGAACACCGGAGCCGGGGCTTCTGTTATGGCCTGCATGAGGTCCTTCTTGGGACTAACGCCGTCACTTGAAATGCAGTACCCAAGGTATTCTACCTTGTTCACTCCGAAGACGCACTTTTCATGGCGTAGGTGAATGCCCTCCTCTTGAAGCCTGCTCAAGACAGCCTTCAGTGCCTTGTCATGGGTCTCGTTGTCTGTGGCATACACAAGGATATCATCTTGAAAGAAGGAAACATTTGTGAGTCCCTTGAGTAAGGAGTTCATCATTCTCTGAAATGCGGATGCCGCCGATGACAATCCGAATGGCATGCGGGTAAATTGAAAGGTGCCGAAGGGCGTGATGAACGCTGTAAGGGGGCGAGAGGCTTTGTGCAGGGGAATCTGGTGATAGGCATCACGCATGTCCAGCTTAGTGAAGATTGCCGCCTCTTTCATCCTGAGGACGATCTCATTGATACTGGGGAGTGGAAAGCTATCTGTGATCACCTCTAGATTTAGGCTTCTTAAATCGATGCAGATCCTAAGGTCGTTGCTGGATTTCTTTTTGATCAAAACTACTGGACTCAACCACTGTGAGGATTCCACGGTCTTGATGGTTCCTTCTTCGACCATCTTCCGAAGGTGGGCCTCCAATGCGGGTCTCGCTGTGGCAGGAACTGCCCTGACTTTGTGTTTCACCGGTATGGCGTTGGGTTTTAGGCGAATCCTGTGGACATAGTTTCTCACCTTCCCTGGGTTCTCGGAGAACAGGTCCGGGAACATCTCCTTGAAGTTCAGCGCTGCTCCTGAGGAGACCATGAGAACCTGTTCCGGAGTGCTGGGATCCAGTTTCATGCTGAGTTTGTGTTGATCGTCCCATCCCAGTACAGCTGGGCCTTTGGGTGAAAAATACACTTTGGTGGTGGTGGACCTCCCTTTGAATTCGATCCGGGCTTTGATGTAGCCTAAAAGGTCGACAGTGGCACCACCGAACACCGTCGGCTTTTGCCTGGTCATTCTGATCTCTACTTGCGCTCGACCCATCATCTCCTTGTACGTGTTGATGGGGAGGATTGTGAGGTCGGATCCCGAGTCTGCCATGACGCGCGTTTCCATTCTGTCAACTTTAATGGTGCAGTGGAGCTTTTCCCTCCTGGCCTGGGGAGCGTTGACCATGACCACCATGGGTCTGTCCTGCTGGTCGTCATCGTCGCTTGAAACGCAGTCACCATCGACACGGGAAACCGTCTTCTCCCGCCACGTGCATGCCTGAGCCACGTGGCTGATGCGTCCGCACTTAGAGCACTCCTTATTCCTGGCGGGGCAGTCGCGATCATTCGCCATGTGCTTGGTGCTGGCGCATCTATAGCATTTGGGTGCCGCCTTTTGCCTGGGACCTTTGTCTCTGGGGCCGTCGCTGGACTGCTTGTCTCTGCGCCCTCTCCATTGTAGCGCCGCAAGTTCAGGCGCAGGCAGGTGACTTCCCGCCTCTTTGCGTCTGCTGGAGGTTTCCTCCTAAACCCTAGCATTTTGGATGGCCTTGTCAAGGGTGACCTCCTTTTCTTGTATGAACTTGTCCTGCACTTTCCTAGAGTTGGTGTGAACGACGAGCATTTCGCAGATGACCTGTTCTGCGTTTTCGCCAAAGGCGCAAAGAGAGGCCAGCTCCCTCATCCTGGTGATGTAGTCGTCCACGGGTTCACTCCCTTCTTGTTTGCGGGTGTAGAACCTCAGTCTGTGCAGTACAACGTTCTCCTTATTGGTGAACCTCTTCACAATGCGACGGGTCGCTTCCTTGTAGACGTCGTCGTCCTCATCGGCCGCAGGTATCTCCTTCAACCCAGCAAAAATGCGCTGTCCTTCAACCCCCAACGCATTTAACAGCATCGCCTTCTTCCTCACGGGGGCATACCGCGTGCCGCCTATCGCTTCCAGATAGGTGGAGAACAGGGGCTCCCACTGCATCCATGGAATTGCTGGTGTCCCCGGTGACGGGAGAAAGGTAGGGGGCGGCGTGGTGCCTTGCATGGTGAGGCCGTGGGGTCTTTGGTATCCTCGTCGCCAATTATGTTGTGGCCTTGAAGGACGACAGTACGCTGTAGTGAATCTGCTCTACTTTATTAAATAACAACTGGTGTGGACTGGTATATGTCCAAGTTCTCATCAAGCACGTACTTACAGTTCAGTTAAGTTCAGGACTTCCCCAGTTGAGTCACTGAGGGAAGTGGGTGCACTAGGGTGGCACACTGTAAGCTTCTAGGGCCCCCAGGTAACCACCTGTGGCTGTGGTGTTACACCCTAGAAGCTGGGCTGTACGGCTGCTGGAAGTTCTGGCCTTCTCGGCTCCTCATCAGGAGCAGCGCTGTGGTGCGACCGCTTCATCTGGCGGGCTGCCAGCTCTCAAGCGGGAAACGTTTTCCCGTGGAGCGTGGGCTCGCGAGATCTCGTTAAGTGCGATCTCGCGAGAACACGCTCCCGCGATCGAGTGATATCCCCACAACTAGTCTTGTTGATGTCGATTATGGAAGTTCAAAAATGAAGTTTGAGCAACATGAGGGAAAAGGTTGTTGATTTGTAAGTCCAATAAGTTTCTCACGTGGGTAAGTATTCTTATGTTAAAGTGAAACTGAATTTAAATTCTATATGGCGATGGGTAAAATAACAGTGTGAGAGTCTTACCAGCGCCTTAAAGGATCAGTCAAAGAGTCCCTTTCTACGAGTGTTCCAACGCTGGTCTCCAGCTCCTCAGGCCCAAATGACCCAAAGACCACAAAACTCTGCCTCCGACTCCGCGGCAGCTCCGCGGCGGGAGGAGGGTTTTGAATGCTCTGAATGCTCTTCACAGTGGAGGTAGAAAGAGGACTGGCAGCAGGCAGCAATAGACGGTTCCAGAGGGGAAAGCAGGTAACCGGTACAAGATGCAAGACTCCGCCTCCGATTCCGCCGGGTGGAAGATATATAGAAATTAATAGATAAGAGGGTGGGAAATGCTGTGTCCCCAGAGGAACACTGTATCTGAAAATGAGAGTTTGAGAGTGAGGTCGGAGGAGAAAGGGAAGTGACGTGAGGAGGAAGAGGAAGGGCAGTTGGTGTTGGAAATAAAGAGATAAAGTTGTCATCTACGTTGTCTCCTGTGTCGTTCTTACCTCAGTTCCATTTTTCTTTGTGACTATTATCACTTTGGTTAGTTGGTGGTAAAAACAGAGCACGTGTAGCTAGCAGGATGAATTGACGTTGAACACTGTACTCATTGCATGGTGTGGTATTAACAAACTGGTGTTAATTATTTTTTTAATGTTTTTCTCATAGACGTTGCCTTTATCACAACTTTGACCTTCCTGTGGAAAGTGTCCGCCATCACTGTCGTAAGCTGTCTTCCACTCTACATTGTCAAGTACTTGACGCGCAAGTTTTCTCCTCCAAGTTATTCCAAGCTTACCTCCTAGGACTTCCTGCTTCCTTGGGGATTTCCGCGCATGCCACGCCAGCTGGGATACAGCTTTAACTCCCCTGATGTGCTCCAGTACCTACAATTGAAGTCTGAAGTCAAGGGCAGTAAACCGAGCACAAGAAGAGGAGGATCCAGCTGATATGATGACGCTCCAGAGGACTTGCTATGGCTGGCAAGAGTTTAGAGAACACTCTTTTTAAGCAAACGAATGCTCCTTCTCTTTATTTGACTTCTTATGCTCTGTTTTATTTCTTTCGAACTGCACCATACATGAAGGAAACCTATACTTGATTTGATTTTCTTTCTATGCACCAGAATCCTTTGATCCCCATTGGAGGGTTTTGGCGATTGTACCTTTGGACGTCATAAGTAAAGATAAGAAACATGCAATCGAGCGCCTGTCAATTGCTAGCGTGGTTTTCCATGTTGCCTCTTGGGCACCTTTACTCTAACACCAAATGGAATCTAATCTAGGCGCTGCCCAGTCCGTGCTCTCTCTACGCCGCCACTTGTACGCACTCCTCTGCATGACATATGCAGGTGTTTCAATTCTGTACAGATGTTTCCACATAGCACAGTGTTAGCGCAGGAGCTCGTCTTCTCGCCCCACATGCGATTTGCAGTTCATATCTACTCATTATCGAACTTTCGTAATATTGGTGGCAGTTCCAGGGAGGAATATAAAACCTCTAAGGCCTCTATATTTCTGTGCGTCATTATTCTATAGCCACTGAGGTGCACATCGCCGAAAAGACCCAGACACTCCTTTTCAGTTCTTAAATATTTAATTTGTGAAAGTTTCTTGTCACAGTTAAACAAATGTACCCAATTGTTGGCACAATATTATAGTGCACGCTGGTCTTTTAAAGTAATTTTCTCCCTCAGGGAGTCAGTTATCTCAGGCCTCACGATGGCCATGATGTTCAGTAAGGCTCCGGAAACCTATTTTTGACACATAAGCAAACGTATAGAAAAGGCTTATTTGAATTTTGTTTCAAAACCTGGTGAAACCTAAAGTAAAAGCTGGATGAAATGTTTTTTGCAACACTGAGTCCATATGTGAGGGAGTCCACAACACATGGAGGGGGGACAGGGGTAATGCTGCGTGTGTGCTTGCTGGCTCCTTTCCACCACTTATGTTGTCTAGGATAATGTCAATTAAATACATGGGTCCTATAATTGGTGACTGCCTTTCCATTGCTGTGTGATCTGTTTACGTTGGTTTCTCAGGTTAAATTGACAATGCATTCTCAATGTCACAGTAAGCAAAATCCTCCATCTTCCAAAGCTTTTCGAATTTCGTGGGCCAGGTATTTTAGCTTTGTCGACTGCCACCCGTGCAAGCGGAACATATGTATGACTAATTGCTCTATTACAATACTACCTTACTACAATCAAAACGGTGTATTGCAATCTTTATGCACTGTATTGTGATCCAGGGTATTGTTTTCCAATTCTTATGTTGTGTATATTTATTTCAGGGAAAGCATTTGGGCGATTGGACCACTGTAAAGAAAGCGGGAAGCTTGTAGTTTATTCTGTTATGAAACATAGATTTGTATATTTTTAAGAATGTTTTTGAACCGTTTTTGAAAGGAACCGTTTGTGTTCTTTTTTAATAACTATGTATACAATTATAAGGCATTCATGGATTGACATTTTAACTTTTTGACCAAAACGCACCGCCTGTGGGTGCTTTGCACTTGGTCAGTGAGTGCAGCCATTTCCCAACGTATAAAGTATAACTAGCATCCACTATGGGACAGCACAGTACATATTGCCAAGCAGAATCCCCTTTCTAATGTCAGCCAATATTCTCTTATCTGTGCAAATGCCTAACCGTTTTCCGTGGAGCTCTCTGGTCCACCATTTAATTTATTCGGCAATGCTTTTTCGATGATTTTTCTTTTAAATAACATGACTTCTTGTTATCAGAGCAATAAAGCCTAATTTCTACAATTATTGTTGTTCGTTGCTTTTTAAATGAAAGCCTTGTCAGCACTTCATCCTACGAAACCACTACAATGAAACTAAGATATGCACACATGTATTGGGCCCACAAGATGTCGCTGTTTCACTATACTAAGAAAATAGGTTTTTAGCGATGGTTGGGCAATTTTGAGCAGTGTTAAAATGTGTGCGTGCTCGAGAGCATATTAAGACTACAGATTTGGTTGTGAATGATTGAACAGTTTACACGAATTAAATGTTTCCCTTTCTTCCTACATCCGAAACCAGTTTATTGAACATTTCGCTATGAGTTCCTAATCATTTTAGCATAGTTGCCTTGTATCCGGACACATTTTTTCTATCTCGGCACGATAATAACATTTATTAGCGCAAACACTACTTACAAACGTGCTGGCTTACTCAAGAAATAAAGGGCTACTTTAGGATTGATGTTAATTTAACAAACATAATTGCCCAGTTTTTGTAACGCAGTTAAATATCAATCCGGGGTGGACCATGTCCGGTGCTTTAGGTGGCATGGAAACACGAGCCAGGCCTTGTCAAGTGGGCATGGCCTAATGGTCGAGGGTCGTCTGGAGCCCATTAGGCCACGCCCCCATAACGAGCCTTATGGGCTGCAAGCGAACCCCACCAGGCTGCCCTTTGCAGCGATCATCACCCTCGGAGAGTGCGGATCACTGCATCTCTGAACTAAAGGGATGCCTAGTGGCAGTCAACACCACCCCATGTCTTTCTTAATGGTGGCGGCGACCCATGCCAGCCATCCGTGACAATCCCTGCATATCTTTTATAAAGGGATGCATGGTGGGGGACAGAGCCACATGTTTTCAACCTTAATGGTGGTGGTGCCCCTCGCCAGGCATTCCTTTAACTAAGAGATTCAGTGGTCCCCTTTGGGTGCATCTCTTAGTTAAAGGGATGCCTTGGCGGGGGGCGGACCAACCATTAAGGATGAAAAGGCGAGGCCACTAGAATCCAAGGCATTTTTTCCTAAAGCTTGAGACTCCCGAAAACTACCAAGACCATAAGTGTTTCGATAAAAGGCCTTGGCTTCCAGTCGCCACACCTTTTCTTCCATAATGCTGGCCCACAGGTAGCTCCTGGTGAAAGGGATGCCTGGCAGGTGCTGGCACCACCATTGGGTAGAAAACACCTGTTTTTCTAAAGCCTGAAGCTCTCACACATAAGCGAGAGCTTCATGCTTTCGAAAAAAAAGCAATGGCCTCTAGCTGGGACTGCCAGGGGACATCAGGGAGCCTCAGCATGGCCCCGTCTCGCAACCATTTTGATTCCGGATTCAACAGATCACAACTCGGTAGCCTGCAAATGCCACACAAAAGATGATCAAAAGCTGTGTGGTGAGGAAATAAACTGTGCTGCAGCAGCCCCAGAGTAATGAAACGTCTGAGAGAGATCAGGAGAAGATATTTTTTAATTTGTTCACCAGAAACACCTACAAGATGGATAGCACCAAACAAATTATTACAGTTTGACTCCTAGGGCCGCCAGATGATGTGAGGGTGGGGGACATTTCAAAATTATGTTTGCACCTGCGAGCTGCTTACCGCTGGGAAAACCTGTCTGCACATGTTAACAAAGAAAATGCATTGATGTCGTATAGTTCGTTTTCAAATATAAAAGGGTCATGGAAAATGGTAAATAGGTTTACACAATCAATATAATATATGGACTGATGAGAATTAATTCCATGCGACATAAACGGGACTTCTTTTTCAGGAAAGAAGCTGTGTGGTCCATAGGTCATATTAGTACGCGGCGAGGGAGATGTGGCGGCCTCCCAGCCAACGAGGAGGCTCAGAACGGGGTCTTTGCCACACTATTTTAAAACACTTTTTAATGGCTGCCATTGAAAGGGAGAAGGGACTACGTTTTCGGGCATACTGTCGACACCCTGGAGAAACCGGTAAGAATTATGAAGACCATGCCAGTCATACCTCTTTTGTTGATTGTTCATCACAAACCAAAAAAAGGTATGCAGTGGCAGGTGTGGGCCGGCAGCCATTTGGGCGTGTGGCAGCCCCAAAACAAACGAGCATTGGCAAAGCCAATAGTTTTGGCTATTTTGTCTGCAATTCTTTTTTCGGCATTGTACAATTGATTGTTCAGCTTGTTTTTTAAACATGTGTTTTGAAATATAAAAATGTTTCATTTTTTACATTTGTAATAGAAATCTAGATAGTAATTGTGAGCACTCATACTGAAGAGCTATGCACAACACAAACAGACTAGTCACTCCAACACCAATAATTCATCTTCCATCATTTTGGGATAAGATTCTTCATGAAACAAACTACCCTTCAAATGTGCCCCTGAAGCTGACTGCAGTGATATTTTTGAAAAAGCGGCTAGCAGGGAGCAGAGCAAATGAGAGTTTGACTTAACTTTAAGCAAGGGTTTGCAACTTTGGGGACTGCCGATGTTTTGGACTACAACTCCCCCCTGCCACAGAAATCTGTGGCAAAGGATCATGGGAGCTGTAGTCTGAAGATCTGGAGAGCAGCAGGTTGCAGACCACAGAATTGGGGCATGTGTGTATAACTAGCATGCAAGCCCCCAGGGTTGTGACATCAGCAAAGAAACAAAAAAACACCCTCTGCTAATCCCAATCCATGCTACAGAGAGCGCAGAGACAGCTGAGATGAGATCCCATGTGTGTCCGCACCAGCCTCAAGGAGCACCACAAGGATCAGCACACAACCCACTGGGATGCCCTCACTGCAATTTGCCACAGTACAAATCTTGCGCAACCTGTACACAGAGTATTCTATGGGGCACGCGCCACACTGAGCGCTGCTTGAGCGCATACCAGGACAACTACAGCTCTTTAAGTTAGACCAGTGTTTCAGTTTTGGGTGTCCCTCATAACATCTGTAACAGGGTGAGAGCAACAAATGAAAGGTTTTCAATATTGAAATTCTGACCCAACTCAGTTTATATGAGCTGACTTTGTGGGCTTGACTGTGAAGTGTTATGTTATTTAGTAACAAAAATAGGCAGCTATGATTATAAGTAGAGACACACTGACCTGGAGCTCTCAGTCACATTCCGTCTGTCAACTGTGTAGTGGACTTGTTATTTCATGGGAAGTAGAGAACATAAATGACAGCGACAATTACCCAACTACTAACAAATAACAACCAAGCCCATCTTCAGATCTGACATTTTATGTAACCTATTTATTTTCTACGGTATTTGGGGATGATGTTGAAAGAAAAATACAGAGTTGGTGTAATGTTGAATTGGTTGTAAAGAACAAGCACAAGCCATAATCATAAAATAACTTTTATTCTACATCAGTTTTTTTAGTATGGGACTGGTCCGTTCCTGCCATGCGAGCTGCCTCATGACGTGGGTGATTCGGGCGCTCTAGGAACGTAGGAACGGCGCGTGGCAGAGAGGGAGACAGCGGTTGAAGCGACGGAGATAGATCGGCCTGGCGGGGCTCGTTATAGACTCTTACCTATTCCCCTTTGCTTCCCCAACCATCATTAAATACCCGTTCCTGCACCACGTTGCCTCAGAGCCTTTGTTACAAGTGGTGACGAGGAATATATTCAAATTCCGAGCCCAGCGTACCGCACAGTGCCTCACCGCATTTTCCGCAGCTGTCCGGATGACGGATCTTGAAGATTGAAGGTGAGGTGACAGTAACCCTCTGCTGCCTTCCACTGCCTCGCATCGAGCGCGCATAAACAAACCCTAAAATGTTTTTATAAAAATGGACAGCAGCAATCAGCCTATTACGGCACATTATTGGTAAGAACGAGATCTCGCAAGATTTTGTCACTGCCATTTTGAGGACAGGCAACTATGAAGACATGACACGGTTTTCATATGCGTGCCACCATTTCAAGGTAAGGCACCCCTATAAAAACACAAAAGGAGGCTTAGCGCTTGATTTTTAAACACAAATTTCGGCAGAACTGATCCTAATTTCTTCTTATAAACTTCTTCAAATGTCATTTCTACTATAAACAAATCAAACTCCACATTTAGATTCTTACACCAACAGTCTCACCAAGAGAAATCTGTTCCAATGCAGACAATCACTGGCGTTACTCACCTGACCATGGCATTCAGCAGCATACCCCCACCTGCTTTCTTTCTACCCGAAATAGGAGAACCGGCCATACCATGGAAGAGATGGATAAAGCCCTTGCAGCACTATGCCAGTGTAATTTGTGGCGCAAACTGCAGCGTTGAGGAGGAAATCTCTTCTGCTACATTGTCTAGGCTCTGCTGGGCAAGAGACGTTCGAGGACTTACCTGATCTCCTGTAGAATGAAGATGATGGTCTTAATGAAGATTAGAGAACTGTTAAAAAAGATTAGTAAACATTATGGAAAGACACTCTGCACAGTATTGGAACCCTATACATTTGGGAAAATAACACAAGAAGGAGATAGTGTGGAGCAATATATCACTAGTTCAAGGAAATTAGCCAGAACGTGCAATTTCAACAACCAACTAGATGAATGGTTGAGGGATCAATTTATGCTGGAGTGCAACAGTGCCAAGGTTAGAGAAAAATTGTGGTCAGAAGATGATCCTCCATTGGACACAGTTTTGAGAGTTGCAAAAGAAGTAGAGCACACAGAGAAATGTGTCAAAGTTTTGGAAGATAGAATGAAAGATATGGACATAAAGACAGAGGTCACACCACAACCGATAAACATGCCCACAATGAGTGATGCAATTACTTCAGTCAATGATAACGCTGTCAGGGAGAGGGCAGCAGACAAAATACAAAGACCTGCATGGAGAAATGACACGAGGCGCACGGAAAAGAAGCAGTTCTAGGAGGAAAAGCCCTGGTAGTTGTTTCAGGTGTGACAGTGGGCAGACAATCCAGATTGTCCTGCTTTGAAAATTATCTGCCGCATATGCAAAAGAAAGCGTCATCACTCAAGATGTTGCAAGACCAAGAGGACGTCCACTAATTGGATCAGGAGTGACCACAGTGATGAAGAGGGCGAAGAATGTATATCAATGGTAGTGGACGAAGATAAAGAGGAGATGGATAGCCCAAAAGCTTCAATATTTGTAGACGACGCGCTGGTGTCCATAATGATTGATTCGGGCGCCAAATATACACTACTACCTCAAAGCGAATAGAGAAAATGTAAACACAAATTTCTCAATGAAGTTGATATTAACCCCAAGGCTTGTGGGGAGTAAGAATCAAATTAATTGGATGGTTTTGGGGCACTCTGAGTTTCAAAAACAGAGAGGCTAGAGGAAAAGTCTATTTAACGAAAAAGGGGAATATCCAGTAATTAATCTGGACACATCAAAGAAAGCTTTTGACCCCAATGCGGAAGAAACAGTACTGTCTGTAGGAAGTGTCAACATTGAAGAGAAGTTAGTGGATGACATTTTTTCGTGATGAAATAGGCTGCCTATGCAGTTTTGTACACAGGTTTAAAATGAAAAAAGACCACAAACCTGTAGTGCAGAAACTGCGCAGTATTCCTTTGTCGATGAGAGATGAAGTAAAATTAGAATTAAAGAAATTGGAAGGTCAAGGTATTATTGACAGCGTGGATGCAGCTAAATAGGCGTTGCATCTGGTGGTCCTGAGGAATAAAACTGGGAAACTCAGGATCTGTGTTGACATGAGGGAACTCAACAAGTGTATAATTCCGGAAAGGCACCCACTTCCCAATATACAGGAAATTATATCCACCACCTGTCCAGTGAGATTCTTTTCGACTCTGGCCCTCGCATCTGCGTAACATCAGGTTAAGTTACATGAAGAATTCAAATGTTTGACAGCCTTCATTACACCGGAAGGATTATTCCAGTACCGAACAATGCCATTTGGTTTGGTTTCCTCTGCTTCAGTATTTCAAAATATCATGCACAAGCTATTCAATGGAGATGAAGGAATCCTGTGCTTTCAAGATGACATATTGGTTCACGCTGATAGTTTGAAACTTCACAATGAAAGACTAAACAATGTTTTCAAGAAATTGCATTCTGCAGGCATGACTCTAAGTAGAGAAAAGTGCAAGATCAATAGACAAGAAATAGAATATCTAGGACACATTTCTTCTGAAGGTATACGCCCCAAAAGGTAACTTGCTGATGCTATTGAAAACATGCTCAGACCAGTCTCTCGTGAGGATATTCGAACATTCCTAGGGATGGTAGAGTACTACTCAAAATGAATCCGTGATTTTGCGAAACACACTGCATCTTTGCATGAGCTTACCAAAGCTAAGGGCATTTTCGTTTAGAGCAAAGCATGTGGAGAAGAGTTTGAATCCATCAAAAGAGCACTGGTGAAAGTTCTTGCACTGCAAAATATTAGGAGCAACAGGAAGACGGTTATAACGAAGGATGCCAGCAATGTAGTTCTGGGCGCAGTAGTTAGACAAAGGAGGATGGTAAAGACTTTCTCAAAGCATTTGCTTCAAGGTTACAGGGGCAGAGAACTCTTATGCCACTATCAAAAAGGAAGCTGTTGCCATCAAATGGGCTGCAGACAAGTTCAAGAATTTTATCTGGGGCATGAATTTTGATTTTCGAACCGATCACAAACCTTTGGTAGAAATAATGTCAAAGGGGTTAGACAAAGAATCAGGTTGCATCAGAAGATGGGTGTCCCAACTGCAAGAATATATTTGCACAGTGAAATATCGACCTGGTGTAAAACATTTCACAGCTGACTGTCCAGACTCACAACTATAACAGAACTAAATGATGAAGAAAAGGACTCAGAAGAGGTTTTGGCCATAGCTTCTGTCCCTGTGCCACAAAGGGAATGGGAGGAAGCCATGAAAAAGGACATTAGTCTAAGCAGACTCAGACAAGAATTGGAAGAGGATAGACCTCGAAGGTAGAGCCGTTTTGAAGAATTGGGTCTTTTACCGTACTGGAATATTATAGATGATCTGTGTGTTCAAGGGGAGATGTTAATGCATGGTGACAAAATCATCCCTCCATGTAATGTTCATCAACGACTCATAAACTGTCATGATGCCCGCTCCCGGGGAGCCGGTTCAAGCCCTGCGTCCCCGAAAGCAGACATCCAGTCCCCAAGGAAGGACCCAGCAACCCCATATAGGGGCCCTTTGGACAGTGTCCTGGCGCCTGTGGCGCCAGGCTCATAAAAGACATCAGTCCTGGCGCCATAGGCGCCAGGCTCATTATGGGAGTGCTTGGGTGCACTTACCTGATGCAGACCATGCTGCAGGATCCCGGCCTCCTTGAGGCCTGAAAGGAACTACTTTACCTGTGGGACTAATTTAACATCCGGGCGTGGTCGGGGAAGGATACATACCTGATTGGAGGAAGGATACATACCTGGAACTTCTTCCAAGGCTATTCAAACCCCACCCGAACAGCCACACGTGCTTCGCGTTGTTCTGCATCTAGCAGCTGGACGCTCACCCTGTCTGCTCCTGCATCCTGACTTCTGCCACGCCTGCCAGCATCCTGGATCACCTGCAAAGGAAGAGAAGAAGAGAACAGAAGAAGGAAAAGTCCTTACCTACTAAATCCGCATCCCGGAGACATCTCGCCGACAATCCTGAAAAGGAAGACTTTAATTTAAAAGCTCATCGCGTCGATCGCTGCAGCGCCGCATTCCACTCACCTTTACAGGGCGCCTCCATGTTCAGCAGCGATCATCCGGATTCACAGTCACGCCCCAGCCCCTAGGGAGAAAAAGACCAGAACAAAAGGTGAGAGAGAGAGAAGGGAATAAGGAAAGCTAAATCTCCATGTTAAGACTTACCTGTTGATTCATTCCCTCTTCATTTTGGGTCCGCGCCGCATCCTGGCATTTCCGGACCCCGGCCCCTAAGGGGAAAGAGAGACATCAGCGTTAATGAGCGAATGAAAAGACATTACCAAAAAACGCTCATTAAAGACTTACCTGATTTCTACAAGGATTTCACCTTTCATCTCGGGTCGGTGCCTGTTCCCCGGCATTCCGTACCCCGGCTCCTATGGGGAAAAAGACACTAGCATTAGTACATTAATGCATGGACACAAGGGGAACCTCTTATCAAAAAACTTACCTGGAAGCCAAGCAAGTTTGGTTCTCACCAATCCGAAAATCCAGTGAAGGAACTGGATACCAACGCGACCCTGCATCAGAAGCAGGATGGAGAGCTCGTCCTTCCAGACCCTAAGGTGAGACGCTACGAGAAATCACAGAAGGGTTTCGAGGAGGGTGAGAGGGGAAAGTGGGAGGCCGATTGCATTACCCCGCAGACAGTTAATTCCCTATTTTCGCCTACAGAAGGATACTTCTGCGAGCCAGGCAAGCCAGATTTGGGGGCCCGGTCCAGTCCGTCTTCCGAACCCTGCGCATCACCTTAGAAGAGGTCACAGCAGCGCTAACCAGGCCAGCGCCTCCGTGGGGGAGTCAGGTGAGCGTAACAGAACGCAAAGCCTTCCTACAAATTCCCACTCAGGCGCTATGGAAAGTTCTGAGACTGATCAGTTGGCCTAATTACTGGGGGAATTACGGGCCGAAGTACATGCCGCTCGTCAAGAGACTAAAGCCCTCAGGAGGGAATTAATAATATCAAAGGAAAGAACTGATGACCTGGCCAGACAGCTTTTGCAAGGTCAAGCTGGGCAAACTCCTCTACCCGGTTCTGGGGGGAACCCCGCTCCTGTGGTTTCCAGTAACCCTGTGCAGATTAATCTACCTGGAAACATGCCGCTGGCCCCACCCGAACGCTTTGCTGGGGACCCCAAACGATTCGCCGTATTCATGAATCAGTGTCGTTTGCACTTCCTATGCAGACCTGGGGCCTTCCCTAATGATCAGACCAAGGTAGCCTTTGTATTGTCATATCTCAGTGGCTGCGCTGCCGATTGGTCAGTTCCACTGGTTACTCAAGATGACCCGATTCTCCGTGATTTTCAAAGGTTTCAAGCAAGCATGGAAAGGTTATTTGCTCGACACTCTCAGGGGCAGGCTCTGGATGACGAACTTCTATCCCTGCGACAGGGCAATCAGGACCTCCTATCCTATATTGCAACCTTTAATAGACTAATTGTGGAAACGGGATGGCCAGAGGATAAAAGAGTCACGTTGTTTTATCGAGGCCTTTGCGGAGAACTTAAAGATGTCTTGGCCCAAGTTGTAAATCCGCCCCAAGAATGCACAGAGTATATAGACTTATTGGTCCAATTGGATCACAGACTTCAAAACAGAAAAGCAGATCGGTCCAGGTTTGAGACCCGGGTGTTGGTCAAGACCCATGCTAATCCCAAGGGAGTTGATGTCTCTGAGCCTATGCAAATTGGAGGGGTTAAAGGACCCTTAACTCAAAAGGAACGTGAAAGGAGGCGGCAGTTAAAATTGTCTTTGTTGTGGGAATTCTGGACACTTTCTACGAGATTGCCCGGCAAAACCGCCCCGACAGGCGGTAGGAGCCGCTGATAAAAACCATGAAGACTCTGTTTCGGGAAACGACTCCGCCCGACAAGTGTAGGGGTCCGCTTGCCGAGCTTGAAAACTAACTCTCAGACCTCGCATTTCATTGTGCCAATGGTTCGCGTAGATCCAGAACAGCCTAAGCGGTTGCATGCAATAAAGGCATACATCGATAGTGGGGCTATTGGAAACTATGTGGATCGTGAATTGGTCTCTAGGATTAACCTCCCTCTCCGTCCTAAAACCAGCAAAGATGTCATCACCACAGTCAATGGAACTGAAATTGCCTCTGGACCGGTAACACATTCCACTACTGAGGTGACTCTTATTGGTCCCAACGGCCATCGGGAGGGTGTTGTGTTTGATGTAATCAAGGCTCCACAGTTTCAGGTTATTCTTGGAATCCCTTGGTTAGAGACACATAATCCTCGAATTGATTGGCGAGCTAAGAGAATAACCTTCCCGGATTGTACACAAACCTGCTACCCAGAAAACCTGAAGATTAATCTAGCATCTGTAACCTCTGCCTCCATGCAACTACCTCCGGAATACCAAGACTTTCAGGACGTCTTCCAAAAGGAACAGGCCAACACGTTACCTCCTCACAGATCGTACGATTGCCAAATCGATCTGGTGCCCGGTCCACAACCCCCTTGTAGCAGGATTTATGCCCTTACCGAACCTGAGAATCTGCATTTGAGACAATATTTGGATCAATACCTAGCTAATGGTTTTATTCGCCCGTCAAAGTCCCCGGCATCCTCGGCTTTGTTCTTCGTGCCCAAAAAAGAAGGCGACCTTAGAACTTGTATCGATTACCGCGCATTGAACCAGATAACGGTTAAAAACCGTAATCCTCTGCCTCTGATCCCTGAACTCCTTGACCAGGTGAAGGACGCTTGCATATACACCAAGTTAGATCTCCGGGGGGCTTATCATCTGGTACGAGTTAAAGAAGGTGACGAATGGAAAACTGCCTTCCGTACTAAATACGGATTATTCGATTACCAGGTGATGCCTTTCGGATTGTGTAACGCGCCGGCTGCCTTCCAATACTTCATGAATGATGTCCTTCGGGAACTCATCGATGTTTGTGTTGTCGTATATATCGATGACATTCTGGTGTACTCCTCTTCGGAATCTGATCACAGAAAACACGCCAGGGCAGTACTTGAAAAACTGCGCCAATACAAACTATTTGCTAAATTGGAGAAATGTGTTTTCCATACCACAGAAGTAGAGTTTCTAGGTTTCATCCTGACACCCAAAGGAGTCCGAATGGACTCAAGAAAAGTGGATGCCATCCTCAAATGGCCATCACCTAGCTCTGTAAAAGGGGTTCAAAGCATGCTCGGCTTTGCCAATTTCTATCGCAGGTTTATCCCGGAATTTTCACGCGCGGTACAACCCATTACTGCACTCTTGAGGAAAAATAAACGTTTTGAATGGTCTGAAGAAGCCGAGCAGGCCTTTCAGGATTTAAAAGCTATGTTTACCTCCGCACCTATATTGAAACACCCGCGTCCAGATCTCCCTTATGTCGTCGGGACTGACGCATCCAGCCTAGCCATGGGAGCTGTCCTGTCCCAAAGAGATCCCGAAACCAACCAACTGCATCCCGTAGCATTTTGGTCCAGAAAATTCTCGGCACCCGAGGTTAATTATGCAATCACGGACAAAGAACTGTTAGCCATTAAGTCCGCTTTTAAAGCCTGGCGGCATTATCTGCTTGGCGCTCGACATACCATCACAGTGATCACTGATCACCGGAATTTACAGTATTTGAAAACCGCCAAGGCTCAGTCATCACGGCAGCTCCGATGGGCTTTGTTTTTCGCTGAATTTGATTTCGTGATTACCTATCGACCTGGCTGCAAGAATGGCAAAGGAGACGCCTTATCCCGAATTGGAATGGGAGAATCTGATACAAACTCAGAACCAGTACCAATAATTCCCGAACAGAGGATTCTAGGCATGACTTTGTTACAGACGCTTGAAGACATTCAAGCCAGAGTGAAACAACTCCTGCACCCTACAACCTTACAGGAATGGATACAAAAGGGATCAGACTTTACCATAGATAATGGTGTACCTTATTTCCAAGGACGCTTATTCCTGCCACATAAGGAATTACACAAACTAGTTATTTCCGGTTATCATGATACATTAATAGAGGGACACCCCGGTATTGCCAAGACAGAGGAAAAGGTGAAACGACAATTTTGGTGGCCCTCTTGGCGAAAAGATGTTAAATCTTTTGTGATGTCCTGTGGTGTTTGCGCCCAAAATAAAAGTCAAAAGAAAAGACCAGCCGGTCTCCTTCAACCTCTAGACTTACCACCAGCACCCTGGCACACCCTATCAATGGATTTTATTACGGACCTGCCTCCTTGTTCGGGGTACAATACTATTCTGGTAATTGTGGATTTGTTTTCCAAAATGGCCCACTTTATTCCTTTGAAAGGTTTACCTTCAGCTTCTGTCCTAGCCAAAGAATTCCTCGAAAATATTGTTCGGCTACATGGATTCCCATCTATACTAATCTCTGACCGGGGAAGCCAATTCATTTCCCACTTCTGGCGCAAATGTTGTCAAATGGCGCAGATCGACGTAAGATTATCGACCAGTCACCACCCTCAGACCGATGGTCAGACCGAGAGGACAAATCAGACCCTTGAACAGTACTTATGGTGTATGTTACAGCAATCTGAAAGCAACTGGAAAGACATTCTTTGGATAGCCGAATATGCATATAATAATTCGGTACACTCTGGAACTGGCCACAGTCCTTTTTATACTTTGTTTGGGCATCACCCTTGAACCTCAAACCTTGACTCACCTCAGAACCTCGGAATGCCTGCAGTAGAACATCTGCATTCTACAATCACCCAAGCCTTCAAAGAGGCAACTACGCATTTACAACAGGCCAAGAGAAAATACAAGGAGAATTCTGATCTACATTGGAGTGAAGCACCTCCGTATCAGATTGGGGATCAAGTGTGGTTAGCTACCAGACATTTACCACTCAAAGGGCCTCAAACTTTTAACCCAAAATATCTGGGACCTTATTCTATTACGGCAATAATTAACCCAGTGGCTGTTAAACTTGATTTACCAGCTAGTATGCGAATTCACCCTGTTTTTCATGTGTCACTTCTGAAACCAGTGGTACCCGGAACCCGACTACTCAAACCTCCAGAACCTATTCTAATAGATGGGGAGCCCGAATTCGAAGTGAAGAACATTTTAGACTCAAAAATGTTTAGGTCAAAACTGTTATACCTAATTGATTGGAAGGGGTACGGACCTCAGGAGAGGTCGTGGGAACCCAGCGACCATGTGCATGCACCTCGATTAGTCAGGAAATTCCACCAACTCTTCCCAGACAAACCAAAACCCCCGGAGGGAACAACCTTGGGAGGGGCCTTGGGGGGGAGTGCTGTCATGATGCCCGCTCCCGGGGAGCCGGTTCAAGCCCTGCGTCCCCGAAAGCGGACATCCAGTCCCAAGGAAGGACCCAGCAACCCCATATAGGGGCCCTTTGGACAGTGTCCTGGCAACTATGGCGCCAGGCTCATAAAAGACATCAGTCCTGGCGCCATAGGCGCCAGGCTCATTATGGGAGTGCTTGGGTGCACTTACCTGATGCAGACCATGCTGCAGGATCCCGGCCTCCTTGAGGCCTGAAAGGAACTACTTTACCTGTGGGACTAATTTACCATCCGGGCCTGGTCGGGGAAGGATACATACCTGATTGGAGGAAGGATACATACCTGGAACTTCTTCCAAGGCTATTTAAACCCCACCCGAAGAGCCACACGTGCTTCGCGTTGTTCTGCATCTAGCAGCTGGGCGCTCACCGTGTCTGCTCCTGCATCCTGACTTCTGCCACGCCTGCCAGCATCCTGGATCATCTGCAAAGGAAGAGAAGAAGAGAACAGAAGAAGGAAAAGTCCTTACCTGCTAAATCCGCATCCCGGAGACATCTCGCCGACAATCCTGAAAAGGAAGACTTTAATTCAAAAGCTCATCGCGTCGATCGCTGCAGCGCCGCATTCCACTCACCTTTACAGGGCGCCTCCATGTTCAGCAGCGATCATCCGGATTCACAGTCACGCCCCAGCGCCTAGGGAGAAAAAGACCAGAACAAAAGGTGAGAGAGAGAAGGGAATAAGGAAAGCTAAATCTCCATGTTAAGACTTACCTGTTGATTCATTCCCTCTTCATTTTGGGTCCGCGCCGCATCCTGGCATTTCCGGACCCCGGCCCCTAAGGGGAAAGAGAGACATCAGCGTTAATGAGCGAATGAAAAGACATTACCAAAAAATGCTCATTAAAGACTTACCTGATTTCTACAAGGATTTCACCTCTCATCTCGGGTCGGTGCCTGTTCCCCGGCATTCCGTACCCCGGCCCCTATGGGGAAAAAGACACTAGCATTAGTACATTAATGCATGGACACAAGGGGAACCTCTTATCAAAAAACTTACCTGGAAGCCAAGCAAGTTTGGTTCTCACCAATCTGAAAATCCAGTGAAGTAACTGGATACCAACGCGCCCCTGCATCAGAAGCAGGATGGAGAGCTCGTCCTTCCAGACCCTAAGGTGAGACGCTACGAGAAATCACAAAAGGGTTTCGAGGAGGGTGAGAGGGGAAAGTGGGAGGCCGATTGCATTACCCCGCAGACAGTTAATCCCCTATTTTCACCTACAGAAGGATACTTCTGCGAGCCAGGCAAGCCAGATTTGGGGGCCCGGTCCAGTCCGTCTTCCGAACCCTGCGCATCACCTTAGAAGAGGTCACAGCAGCGCGAACCAGGCCAGCGCCTCCGTGGGAGTCAGGTGAGCGTAACATAAGCCTGGGTCATAAAGGTCATCAAGCGATCGTTAAGACCAAACAGAGAAGAAGGAGCCATTACTGGTGGCCAGGCTGTGATCTTCAGATCGAAAGGAGTGTATCCTTTGTAACAAGAGTGACAAAGTGTGTGTGAGTTCAAAATATCCCATGGTTATAACTGATATTCCTGAATTTCCGTGGGACAAATTGGGAATAGATCTGTTAAACCCTGTGTGCAGCAATGGAAGGTAATTTTGTTTGGTAGCCATTGATTTATTAACCAGGTGGGTGGAAGTGTCGATCAGAACTTGCATCACTACCAAGTCTTTCATTGATTTTTTTGAAGAAATTAGTGAGCAGTATTGTTTCCCCAGGGTAATTGTGACAGGTAATGGGTCACAGTTTACATCAAAAGAAATGGATGACTAGTGTTAGAGAAACTCCATTGAGCACAGGAAAAGGGCCATTTACCATCCCCAAACTAATGGCATTGTAGGACATTTTAACAAAGTTCTCAAGGAGGCCATTCGGTGGGCTTGGTCTAATGGTATGGACTGGGAGAAAGCAGTGAGAGATGTTGTTGTGGCTCACAGGTTTACTCCTCGCTGTATGACAGGCGTTTCTCCTTTTGAGATTAGTAGAGGCAGAAAAGCCAATACCAAACTTGTACCACCCTGGATGGGCAGGGACACCACAATAGGAAAAAGGTTGGAGAATGTTGTTGATAACATCAGGTGTAGCCAGTTAAAAAACAAAGTAGCGCATGCTCGGTCTGGTACTGAGAGAAGCAATGTTATTCCTGCTCTGGGAGATAATGTAAGGATTAAACTTCCTCCTGCTCTCAGAAATGGGCTTTGCAAATGGTCTAAGCCAAATGTAGTGACTAGGTGTTTAAACATGCTGTCAGAGTGGAGGAGGGATGAGTGTGGAACATGGAGAGCGTCATTGGTGAGGTGTGTGGATAGAAGAGTGAGAGGTAACAGTGATGAATGCAAGGATGGAGTGGGGAGAGTTCAAGTTAGAAAAGATGTGGTAGGAGAGGCTGATGCTGGAGTGTTAGGATGACGCTGTAGTGAACTTTCCTTGCCTAACGACACCGCTGGATATCCTCACCAGTCAAGATTGGGGAGAATCTATCGGAGATCCGGGCATCTGACTGGATATGTGTAGGAGGACATTTCTGCACATCTTTCATCCACCTGTGAAGAGAGTGGGATGTGTAGTATGTGACTGGACCGGTCCTGCCGTGTGAACTGCCTCATGACATGGGTGATTTGGGAGCTCGAGGAGCGATGCATGGCTGAGAGGGAAACAGCGGTTGGAGCGATGGTGAAAGGTTGAGCCTGGTGGGGCTCGTTATAGATTCTTCTTATTCCCCTTTATTTCCCCATCCCTCATTAAATCCCTGTTCCTGCACCACGTTGCCTCAAAGCCTTTATTACAGTTTTGTATTGCATTTAGATCCATTATAGTGAGTAGGCCCTGGACAATGGGGTTTTACTGCACGGAAGGCCCGCTCTCCCCACCCCCATCCCCTGAAAGCAGACTTGGAGTAGGTCTCGTCTAGTGTATTATTGTATATTTGACAACGTGACATTTCTTTGGTGTACAATAAGAACAAGCCAGCGGCAAAGGAATACTAACCAATTTCAAAAATTTAGATAGCTAATTTCAAGTCTCTTGGTACGGTGTAATGGAACACAATGCTCACTCGAGCTCCCAAAAAGACGTCCATTTTTTAAGCAGCTGCTCAGCATGCTCCATGTGGTAGCCGTGAAAGGGAGATTTCTTTTCACTGGTTGCATCCCATCCAAACTTCATGCCCCGTTCAAAATAAATCGTATTTTCTGTCAACAAATGTCTAATTGTGTACCGGTTTGTGTGTGGGCCTGCATGTGTATATGTTTGCGTGCAACCAAATTGTGATTGAATAGGGATTTTACAGACAACCAAGCAGGTGCGGCAGCAGAGTTTGGACTACAACTCCCATCAACCACAGCAATCGGTGCAAAGGATCATGAGAGTTGTCCACAGATCTGGAGAGCAGCAGGTTGCAGACCACGGAATTAGGGCATCTCTGTATAACTAACATGCAAGCCCCCAGGATCGTGGCATCGGCAAAGAAACACAAGCATTGCCAATGCAATATGGACCCATGCAGCACCGGGATCAATCCATGTACACCATGCGATTTAAAATAACAAAACATGGAAAACGTGCACCTCCAACGATTAACAAAGGGAAATTAAGGGGACTGCTGTAGTAAAATATTTTGGTTCAAACCAAGTTAACAATAAAAAGATCTATGTGCTAGCAAAGGGCATACACATCCTTAATTATACAGCAGTCGTTAAAGCAGGATGCCCAAATTCTAAGAAGCCATCCTATACCCAAAAATACACAGATCAGCAAAAAAACTGCAAAGATCGTGACACTTGGAAACAAATGAGAAAGCAGTTTCAACGATAGAAGATGCTTCCCCATACCATTACAAGTGCAGAAAAATATGAATGTCAGGATGCATACACCGCCGCTGGATTAATATTCTAGGAAAGCGCTCACGCCTCTAATTTATGAAGCATCTGCACAAACCTGGCAGGCATGGCACGTCCCTGCCCCTACAGCGGGGGCTGGACCTCAGCAGCGAGTCAAGAGCTCTTAAGCGTGGGAATCCTAATGCATTTTTCATGTTCGTGCACACTGGGAAACAGGTACTGGAGCCCCTTTGTGCTACGTGTTGTAAACATGGCCATTGCCTCCACAGAGGATGAGGGCACGGACCGTAGCAGTCTGTACGCCCAAAGTAGATAAATATATTAAAGAGCCCACGCCTCTAATTTCAGAAACAGTCGCACAAATCTGACAGGCAAGGGGCACATCCCCACCTCGGCAGAGAGTCAAGAGTCCTGAAGCCTGGGAATCCTACCGCATTTCGCATGTTCGCGCAGACTGGGGAAAAGGGCACTGGAGCCCCTTTGCGCTACTTGCTGTAAGCACGGTCATCACCTCCACAGAGGACGAGGGCACGGGCTGGAGCATTCTATACATACGCATGTCAGGCAGCAGGCATTGCTTCTTACTTCAATAAGACACATGGCAAGTCTTCCTGCCGTGTATGAGCGGGGGTGCTTCCGCATCCCCAGAGCTTTAGTGTTGCGATGACTCTGTGAGCTGTTGGGGAGCTGAGTGCTCCCACGCAGAATCTTGGAGCTTTGCAGAGCCTTTTTGTGAGCGTGCTGGAGCTTGGAGCTCGGAAGGATGTTAAGAGGAAAGACTGCTCCACTTGCATGTGTAGTATGTGACTGGTCCGGTCCTGCCATGTGAGCTGCCTCGTGACACGGGTGATTTGGGAGCTCGAGGAGCGACGCGTGGCTGAGAGGGAAACAGCAGTTGGCGAGACAGAGATAGGCTGAACCTGGTGGGGCTCGTTATTTTATTTATTTATTTATTTAATGTGTTACAGTTTGGTTAATAAACTTTACACATACATGGCAACAAGAATACAATAATCAAATTAGTTAATTTCCAACATCAAACTATTATATCATTACATTGAATAAAAAAAAAAACTCCATTCATGACAGTTAATCTCCACTTTGAAATTAAGATTACACAATTAAATAAAATGGCAATACTAATAACAATAAATAAATAAATCTAGCCTAGACACAATCATACATGCTAAGACCTAAAACAACCTAAATCAAGCCCTGTGTATATCACATCAGAACTCACCAGGATACGAAATACTGACAATATTAGGAAGAAACAATTAGGAATTACAGTTCACAATTACAGAGTAACGCTTAGCCCAAAAAGGGTTCTCGTATAGGTGTATCCCATCACTACTCCTAAGTGTAGATAAGGCCACCTATTCAAATCTTAATGCCCAGTTTTCCCTCTATGACCAACCAGATGTTATATAAAGCAGTTAGAATATGGATATTTTCGGAATTTAGGCAGTGATGCCAAAATAATGCCTTAGAGGTTGCTGCAGAATCATGAGTATACTTTCCCATATGTTGATGTATTATGTCTGTCATACTACTACATTGTGTCAGAACATGTTGTGCTGTCTCCAAAACATTATTGATTTTACACAATCTGCAAATCCTTAGTGCGGACAGCATTTGATCTCTCCGGCCCGTGACCCATAGAGTCGGGAGTTGATCCAGTCTTAATAGTAGTACAAAGCGTTGCCGTCTTTTGCAAGGGCATAAGTTAAGGTAGTCTTGCGGTCTCATATATGAGTACAACCTGAATTTCACAAATTCATAACTTTTCAATGCACTGAGGTGGGCAAAATTCTCCAGCCAGTCCCACATATCTATTCGCTTGTCAAGGGCTCTCTGAACTTGCCTGGTATAGTCCCCTTCGCGATACATCCATCCTATATCAGCAAGGTGTCTTAACATTATAGCAGCGGGTGAGAGGGAATTTTGTTTTTTACATATTTCCTTATCCACAGCAATCAATACTGGATTTGTTGTACCACTACGCATTTTAATGAAAAGCCCCAATCTCTTTTTCATCACTATAGCTTTCAATGAAGGTATTCCCAGCTCTAGGCGTATAATGGCCATTGGAATTCCTGGGGCTAGGCCCAAGACCCGCCGCCAGAATTTCCCTTCTATTACTTGTAGCCAGCTAAGATCTAGGTCGAACAGGGCCTCTAGTCCGTAGGTCACCATGGGTGTAAAAACCTGCACATAGAGTTGGCGAGTGCCCCATAGCGTAAAACCTCCTTGCTTGTTAGTGAAGTTCGCAACCAGCGATGTAACCTGCGCTGCTCGCATCTTCCGAGAATGTTTGCATATACTATAGTCGCCGCTAGGCTCAAAATCAATACTCATATACCGATATTGTGGGGCGTAAGGGATTATGTTCTTACCCACCATAAGATTTACGCGTGACACTCTTTTATTGGTAAATCGCAATACCTTAGTCTTATCAAGATTGATAGTAAGGCCATTATGATTCGCATAATCCCACAAAGCTGTGGCCGATCTACGCAGGCCACTGATTGTGTGATCAAAAATGACCAAGTCGTCTGCGTAAGCCAGGACAGTGCATACCAACTCCCCAATCTTAGGTGGGCAATTTGAGACGGCCGTTATGGCCAATGGTATGTCATGGACATACAGATTATATACCAAAGGGGCCGTCACACAGCCCTGTTTCACCCCCCTGTTCTGCTGCACTTTATCAGTCAGGTGTCCCTCTTGATCTAATTTCAGTCTAACTGACGTATTATAGTGCAGCAATCTAAGGTAATACAGGATGCCTGCTGGACAACCAAGACCGTTAAGTTTAGACCACAAACGTTCTCTAGGGATGGTATCGAAAGCTGCTTTAAAATCAATATATAATGCGTATAAAGGTGGTGCACCTTTATTGCGTGCCTTAGTTCTCAACAGGTTCATGACCATTAAATTGTGACTCGTTGAATAACCCTTCCTAAATCCACACTGGAAGATGGACAGAATACTGGCCCTTTCTACCCATGATTGTAATTCCTCAAGCAGTAATGAAGCAAACAATTTACCCGTTGTGTCCAACATGGAGAGGAGCCGAGAATTAGTGGGATCTAGGCGATTACCCTTTTTAAAAACAGGTATCAATACTGCTGTTTGCCATGAGCTCGGTATTAGCCCCTGTATCATTATCTTCTTAAACAGTATTGCCAATACGCTCGCCCAAAACTCGGGCTGCTTTCTCATAACTATATTGGCTAGACCGTTAGGTCCTGGAGCTCTGGACGGTTTAAGAGTCTTTATCTTGGTAATTATGGCCGCGTATGAGATATTAAAGGCCAGATAGGGAGCCAAGGTTATCTGAGGGCACAATTCGTCTCTCTGTAGTATTGTATTACGGGCTAGTAGAAACTTAACCCATTCCTCAGCTTTAATTGGATTAACCATTTGGCCCTTCGATGACTCCCTAGCTTCCCCCAGGAGTGACCAGATACTACGAGTGTTTTTAGAACAAATCGTCTGCACTAATTTCTGGTGAGCCCAGGTATTTACGGCAGATTTTATATTTTTAATAATAGATCTATATTTATTTTTAATTTTCCTCGCAGCCACTCGTAATACTTCAGATGGTCCTAACTTTTTCTTACTCATACGCAGTTCCCGTCTCAAGTCCCTCTTGGCATCTCTAATCTTATTATTATAAGAGCGAGGCCCACCCTCCGGTCTAAACATGCTAGTGGTCGGAACCAAAGCATGTGTATGAGAAAAGGCTTTTATCCAATTTTCTATTAATTCAATAGACATGGAATGGAAATCGGGTAAGTTTGGCCATTTATCCATCTCGAGTGCCAGTGCTGCCTGATTAATGTTCTTAGCCGACCACCTAATGTTGGAGCCTGATTTATTCGCGTAGACTGTGCCCATATTGCACTTGTCGAAAGCTCTCCGTTGGATGTTTAGTATACAACGGAGAGCTGAATGATCGCTCCATTTATTTAATGATACAGACATATCTTCCACTAAGAGGAGCATTTTAGGGCACATGAAGATGTAACCAAGAGTACTACTATGCAGCCCATTGGACCAAGTATGTTTCCCCGGGTAGTCACTATTCGTATAGCCGTTCAGCATTTCCAGATCCCATTCGTCAAGCAGCCGACGCCAACGTGGCCCCTCGATGTCAGTTTTAGTATGAGTTAGGAGATGTTTCTCTCTTAACTTGGGGTTTTGAGGATATTTCCCTGTCTCAGCAGGAATACGACAATTAAAATCACCCACAACAATAGCTGCTCGATTACCAGGTAGAACCGACCAAGAGGCCAGTAATTCATGAAGGGCTTCTTGAATAAGTTCACTAATCCCGGCATGCGGGGGATTATATATATTTATCAAAAGGAACTTCCCCTTATCAACCTTTGTTCCATATTCAACCTCTACTGCCAGCATATTATCACAAACATTACATGGTATCTGTCTCGAGGGCAGAGAGCTAATCACACCTATCAAAAGCCCTCCAAATGGTCTCCCTTTATTGCCCTTCTTAGCAAAGGATTGATAATTCATGTATCCATCAAGTAATATAATGTCCATTGCCCATGTCTCCTGTAGGCATATCAGGCTATGTTTCACAATAAAATTAACCGAACCCTCCGGCGCCAACAGATGAGCAAATCCTCTTGTATTCCACGATAACAATGTCAAATTTCAATGTTTAGGCAATACCTCTGGAAGAGATTCCGCAAGCCATTTTAGGACCAACTGAACATCAGCAATTTCAACTTTCTTTCCTTTAGGAATCAAGGGGCACTCCACTGGTATGACCGGCCCACTTATTTCCACAAGTTCAGCACTGGTGTCGACTTCATCCAAGTCTGCATCAACCTCAACATCCACAGCCCTCAGCTCTTCACGGTATTTCCTAAGCATCTGTGCGGTGGATAGAAATTTACAATGTAATGCAGACACACAAGGATTGAGGCCTTTTAATGGTTCCACAAACTGGAAGTCATCTGATTTTAGGACGCGTAGTTCAGGGACCGAATGCAGACGTATTAGGAACTCCGATCGTGGCAACCATCTGCGTTCGCTGGTTTTATACAGGTTTTTAATCAAGCAGATTCTATTCCCTAAAAGATCGGCTCCATCCTTAACTGGTCTGAGGGGAGAAATGGTGGTACTAGCCGGGGCTGGTTCAGGTTGAAATACTAAGTCAGGACCCCTAATCTGTGTTTCCTCCACCTCTTGAAGGTCGGACTCAAATTGTTCCCATTCGTCTGCCTGGTCCTCTATTTCATCCACGGTCGGCATTCTTCCCTCATCAGCAGTCAGACCCACCATCACTGGTTGTTCATGTTTGGGCAGCGAGTCTAGGTTCGTATCTTGATCAGTGATGAGCCAACTGGAGAGGCGGCGTTCTCCAGAGCCAATCTTTTTCTTAGCTCTGGCTGCCCTTTTTTTTGCTTTTTTTGAGCGCCCACCAATGTACGCCGTCTTATCTTCTTTAGTACCTTGCATCATATTTTCCTTGCTCTTTAGCGCTTTCTTAGCCAGTTTGCGTTGTTTACGGGAATAGAAAACTGTCTCACTCGGATCCTCATTTACCGAGGAATCTTTATCAGCTGTCTTATTTATCTCCTCAGCCATACCTATGGCCTCCGATAGATTAATTTCCGCCTCTACCTCCTTATTCTTTTCTTCTATTTGTGTATTAGGCAATGGGTTAGTATTCGTAAGAATCCGCCCCGTCATTTGGAGCAGAATTTTAAGTGCAAATTGAAGGGAGGCCACTGAGGATTGGATCTCTGCCAATTCCTTTGCCCCAGGGAACAGGGTGGAGAGATTTCCTTCCTCTGAATCCGGCCCATCCTCCATTGACACCATTACCAAATTAGGGGAGGCTGGCAGTCGGCCCAAAGGTACCTCGTGTCCCATGATGTTGGCTGGAGATGACATAGAATTATTATCCTGTGGCAGACATTTGTCTTCTGGCGGCCTGAAGATCTGGGGAGTCATCCCCCGCTGAATGCTCAAACACAGGTCTAACAGCGAATTGTTATCTATGTCGTCAAAGTTAGTGGAGCTCATTGGATCACCACCCCCATCACCCGATAAGACGGGGTCCTCAATGATCGTTGAATTAGTTTCCGTTATGGGAAGGGGGGCAAAGAAACCAGTTATGGCCCCCTGTCCCAAGGGAATGGATATGCTGGATTTTTTCTTGTTATTTGCTTTAGGTTTTCTCATCTCCTCATTCGCCGGGGTTTCCACTTCCAATTGTTTCTTTGTCTTGCGCAGATTGTACTTGTTTTGTGTCATTTTCTTCCCTGGCGCCATTTTATCATAAAGCAGTGTTTATTGCAGAGATCTAGGTACCTTCTCTCTAGCCGGTTTCCAGATTCTGCTAAGCCCAAATCTGAGCCAGATTTCAACACGTAACCTACACTGCCCTTACTAAACAGAAAAGGCGCAAAGCCAGCTGTCGCCAAATACCAGCGCCCCCCAGGCAGGCACTATGCAGGTTCAGCACACACACCCAAATGGACTCCTCTCCATAAGGTGGCTATACAATTATATCAGACCATGGGAGGGTGGCTGGGTAGAAAGGTGGGGGGGGACTGGTAGCAAGGGGAAGGAGGGTGGGGGCTCAGTTTAGGAGAGCAGCGCTGCTTGCTAGGCAGTGTAATCACTGCAAGTCAATATGGCTCCCCCCTGCGCTGCTCAACTTTTTTCCCCATATGCTGATTACCCACCGCAAAATACCAGCAATGATTGTGCTGGTCCTCCAACAGCTCCCAGAGTTCCACCACCGACAGAAGTCGCTCTCCGCCCTCCGTCGGCACCCGAGCACTCCAGCGGGCGTCCTGCGGGCGAAGATGTACCGCCGCGGCTGAGAGCACACAGCAGGCAGGCACTGCAAGCCGACTCGAGCACAGAGGCCAACACACGCTGACACTCCGTCGGCACCCGTGTGCTCCAGCAGGCGTCCCGCGGGTGAAGGTACACTGCCGCGGCTGAACGCACACAGCAGGCAGGCACCGCAAGCAGACTCGAGCACAGTCGCCGAAACACGCTGACAAGCAGAAGCGGGCTCAGCCTCGGGCCACTCACACCCGAGGAAAGGACCCCGAAAGAACGTCCAACTCATACCGACTCAAGCCGCACCTCGTAGAATCGTGAACGTCAAAAACGTGAACGATTGAGGCCGCCTCCGAGTCTAGTCATCATTTCCGCCCATTTCCATTTGGGGCTCGTTATAGACTCTTAGTTATTCCCCTTTACTTCCCCAACCCTCATTAAATCCCTGTTCCTGCACCACGTTGCCTCAGATCCTTTATGACAGTTTTGTATTGCATTAGATTCATTATAGTGGGTAGGTCCCAGACAATAGGGTTTTACTGCATGGAGGCCCGCTCTCCCCACCACTATCCCCTGAAAGCAGACTTGGAGTAGGGCTCATCTAGTGTATTGTTGTATATTTGACAACATGACATTGTTTTGGAGTACAATAAAAACGAGCCAGCAACTAAGGAATACTAGCCAATTTCTAAAATTTAGATTGCTAATGTCAAGTCTCTTGGTATGGTGTAATGGACCACAATGCTCACTCGAGCTCCCAAAAAGGACAGAGACCATTAATATTATTGTGCTTCCATACTGAATAACGTCCTCGACTCTCGACCCTCGAGCTTTCGGTGGGACACCCAGATCATCTGGCAAATAAATGCGCACCCGTGGCTGGGACTGGCAAACGTATGAAACAAAATGGCTTACTTAGAGAAACAAACAAACAGTCCACAGCCAATCAGGTGCTCCTTACATCAAAACAACTATACCAATCCACCACAAGTCACTAGATGTACATTTTCGGTGCCATTTTAAACCAAAACATACTATTACCCTACCTTGTTTATTTTTTAATAAAATTACTGTAAAATGTGTAACATAACTTGAAAGCTGCAATAAATATATTTTAAAGCATCAATCAAGTCAAATAACTTTTAAATAACATTAACAGATGGCGGCCGCCATTGTGGAAGTAAAATGGCTGCCAAATTCGCCACACAGTAGAAATTCAGCCAGAGTACAAAGAGTTGTGGTTGGAGGAAAAATGGATGGGAATGGCAGGAAAATCCTATAGATTTCACTTAGCAATGGGCGTTAAATGGTTGGGACACATAGCCAGAACCTCATATGTCAACCTGCATTGAAAAGCATTACAAACCTACATTCAAATCCCCTATTTCAAGCTCTTATGTCAAAGCCCTCATTTTAATGACCATAGTTTCGGCTTTATGGGTAGCGCTTTCAGTGCCACCTAAAAGCCAAAACTAAAAAAGGGGTGGAGGCACGCAGGACCTGGGAGAAAATTAAAGAAAAACTGTTGGGTTAAATAACATGTAAGAGGAGAAGAGAGAAAGCAATTGAGGAACAGGGCTCAAAGGGCTCAGTTGCAGGTAATGAGGGCGTAAGAGTACTGAATGGTAACACTCTGAGGGCCCCATTTCCTGACGATCGGGCACCACGCTTATTCTGAAGTGGGCCTGTGCGTTAGCGCACACAGTGCACTGTCTCCAATCCGCCTGTTTTCAGAGAAAAGGGATGGGTTGCAAGTCTCAGCAGCATTTTCTTTAAATTGCATGATAATTGGAATTTAACGAAAGTGATGCTGAGAACACCTCCTGATGATTGTAAGGAAGTGTTTTGAGCAGGGAAGGATTAGAACTGGGTCTGAGTGGTGACCATAGCGGTTTAGCATGGCCATGGGTGGCAGTATATAAGCCGAGAAAGTGATGTTTGCTGATCTCTGTAATTCAGGTCACGTTTATGATGCACCGTGTGAAGAATAAAGATGCTGCTAGGTTGTTCCAGAGCTTACAAAATAAATCGTGTCACTCCTCCACAACAGCCATACAGACCACCATCAAAGGTACCGTATATCTGCGCCAATTTCAGCCTGTTGCTTTTGTGGAGGAGTACCACCAGAATAGCCATGCAAAGAAACGTTTTGCCGAAAATGCCAGTTGCTAGTTGGATCCCAGCCAATCCTAGCAACCGGCACAGAGGTTCCAAAAGTGGTGCTTTCTGTGCACACTCGGTAAAATGAGCATACTTCAGAATAGGTGTTAATTACCAAAAATTTCAGCCGTTATACAACTTTTTGGTAATTCACACCTTGTTGAGAATTGGGCCCTCAGCATCTAACATAATGAAAGGAGCCTTTAAAAAAAAGAGGGGTGATGGTGAGCGTGCTATGAGTGAAGAAGAGATGATAGTAAAAAAGGCAGATAGTAAGGACCAAAGTAGCATTTAACTGGACAGAGGGGGTGAAGGGGAAAGCAGGAGCCCTAGATGCAGACAGCAGGGAGGTAAAGGTCCACACTGTGGATTGGCCTCAAGAAATGGGTGATTCTGAAGTAGATCAGGCACAGTTTACAGGAACTTTAACACCATAGACTAAAAAAATGGTCCAACAGTGTGGCTTGTGAGGGAAAGAGGGGAGAAAAAGGAGAGACAGACAGGACAGGAAGGGCAGTGACAAATGGAAGTGAAGGGGGTAAGGGTAACATCTGGAAGGGAAGGAGCATAGTGAGAGGGACATGGCATCTGTTGTATGAAGGATGGCAGGATGAGGAATAGGCAGGTATGAATAAGGAGAACGGGAGATGGGAAAAAGACTGGACTGTGTGAGAGAATAGCAGGAGTGGTCACCAGTAATACTAATTCCAGAACCTGAGTATATAATGGATGGGCATTGTACCAAAAAAGAAAAAGGGGAATTCAGAATGATACACCACCTATTGTGGCCAGAATGAGTGCCCTTTAATGACTATATTGACCCAGCATCAATTCCAAAATCAAATCCGCATTCAGGTTGCTGCCACTACACGCAGACAACTTCCAGCGGCATAGAATTTAGTTCAAGCGGAAAATATTTGTTGACAATCCTTGCCGATGGGATGCTCAGGACCGTCTGAATTCTTTGCGTGTTTTAACACATTTGTGGAATGGGTTTTCACGCAGTGCACAACATCACATCAGATAGTGCACTGTTTAGACAATTAGATTCTTGATGGTGGATGGAGTAACAGGGAATGTGGCTGACAGTTGACTGAGTTCCAACTGCTAACAGGGGATCCGAGTGCCCCCCTGGCTCCCGCAAAACACAAAGGATGGCGTTGGTAATGACTTTCTTGTGCATATAATTGGCAACTGGAATCTTGGTTGCCCAGATATAATCTACATAATCTGAGGGAAATGATACCGTAAATATTGCCAAGAGACAAATGCAAGGTGTGAAAAATACATAGAAACAAAAGAATTGTCCCGCCGGGGAATAATTTCTTGATTAAGTACATTCCTCTCAAATCTCTTGCAGGTTACTCAAGCCTGACAGTTTCAATGAAAGACAGGCAACTTTCAGTTATGTACAAAACAGTAAGGCAACTAATTATTGTATGCCATGCATATCGTAAGTTATTTATTTGGCAGTGATAAATCAATTAATGAAACATGTCAACAAATGGATAGACACGCAATATACTTTGAATGAATTAAACAGAAGATGGGCATATATCGAAAACATATACAAAACCAAAAAGGCTGTGTCATTTAGAGAATAGACGGGAAAAAAAACAGCTTGCAGTCTGTAAGATCTGAACAACCTGGCTAGCTGAGTAGAAATATACATCAACCTCTAAAAAGACCACATACCTAATCATGGGTTCAGGGATATACGCAAATCTCAGTTCTAATCATTATGACTCTGAAGCCACACAACTGTGTTCATAACTGCTTTACAATGGGCTCTACGTTTCGCCAGCAGGTTGATGGTATTCTGCATTCCTCAGGACCAAACTAAAATGCGAACCCTGATGACCGGAAGATAAAAACTATTTGAATTAAGATCACTCAAAGTGGTGAAAAACGAACTAAAGCCACTGTGGTCTATTCTTATGAGTAAGCCTAACTGCTAGAGAAAAAGAAAAACACCTTCGTGTTGCCTCCACCAAAAAGAAAGGAAATAAATTAATACAGGACACCAATACTGAAGTCAAATAAAATGATGTGACTAATTTCTTTATCAGGTAGGTAAGGTGCCATCCCTAACCAGTGAACTCACCTTGTGGGAATCAAATTGAACTTCCGGTAAGGTGGGACCCAAGTTCTCTCTTGTCATATGAGCGTCTACATGGGCAAAGTCCCATGTATTGTGCACATGGTGTAGTATCTAGCCGGTCAAGTGGCAGAGCGAGTAGAGCACTCGCTTTGACATCCGTGCAGAGCCTGCTAACGCAGGTTTGAATCCCGGCAGGGCCAAACTCAGCCTTTCATCCTTCCTATGTTGATAAATGAGCACCACACACCGTGGGTAATAATAAGCAGCACTCAGATACCTGAGGGTTCGTAGCCTATATAAATGCCAAATTATTATTATTATTATTATTAATAATGGGAGATGCATAAAATTCATGAAGATGGAAACTGTAAATAGAGTGATGTGAGGTGTCACTAATGTGAGACTCAAGACTGCATTGAGTTTTCTGAGGATTTGCAATTTATTAAACAGAAATGAATAACAGAAATCCTAACTAAACCTACTCTACCTTGGGATTCCCTACCTACTCTAGTATCTATGGGAAAACCTCCTCTCATTCACAAAACTAACCCTCACCATAAACAATAAAATAACAAAAATACAACATAAATAAATGGTTACCAAACACCCAGTGTCTTGGATGACTTCTCATGGTCCTGTGCAGATCTTGCTCCCCAAGAATGTCCCAAAGTTGATTTTCTCCAAGTAACAAAAAGTCTCAACCAAAGTTTGATAAGTTCCAAAGAAACAAAAGGTTCACACAAATAATATCCACTGGTCAAAGTCTCTTCCTTGTTTGGTGAAAGACTTCCTTCTTTACAGTTCCACAAAGAATTAACAGTACCAATGGAGTTTCTTGGATGACTTCCTTCCAAGAAAGAATAGATGAAGTTGACTAAAGTATCTTTTCCCACTTTGACAACAACTTCTTCACTTCTAGATTCTGCTGTGTCTTATGTACAATTTTCAGGATGTTCTTTTTTGAGATTTACTCCTCTCTCAACCAACTTATATCTGCAATGTAACTGTGAGAACAGGCTCCATTGTCCCACAGTTAACTTCAACAGTACTGACAGCCACAGTCTTGCTACTGCTACTACAACTTCTACTGTTTTGTAATGTGATGCTACAATGGCAACTTCTAAATTGGGCACTGCTGCAAGACATCTACCGCCACAGGTTGCCAAGGCACTCTTCTTTCTATACCCTGAGAAAGGGCAGCCTCTTTGCTTGCTGGCTTGCAACTACCATAGACTCTGCTTCAGGCTTCTAGACTACTTCTTAATTTCTAGATAGTCTTTGCCAGGCAGATATTAAACAACTTTGGTGAACAAGTACCCAGCTCCCTTTCCCAGCTTTATATACACCTGGTTTTCAGTACTTACCCCAAAGTGGTTGTGCCACTCTCCCAACTTTGGATGTAGACTCTTGGGTAACAATATTTTCATCAACTTCAACAATACCAGCGCACAGTTCTTATAAGCATAGGATTTGGCTTTCATAGAGATCCCTCTATGGGCTTTGACTGATTGATAGATTTGTTATTTATTATGTGCCTATAGACAAGTGTTTCAAAGCGCAACAAGGTAAGGGAACAGGAACAGAGGGAGGACAAGACAACACATTTTCTAGGCCTTGTTTCATTGAGATTGAGCAAGTGCGCTAACAAGAAGTGCAGGGGAGAGAGTACAGGGAGACGTGCACACAGAGCCCTGAGTTAAGTGATGGGAGGCTGGGACTACAAAGGGCAATCCCAGCCTAGTAGTGCAAGGTTAGCCTGGAGGCAGTGCAAGTAAGGCCAGACGGCAAGTGCATGGGGGCTGGTCAGGGGTGGAGGGTTGTGTCTTGTAAGACTCAGAGGACAACCAGAAAGCCAGTCAGCAGATGGAGCAGGAGCAAGAGAAGGTTAGAAGGGTAGATGGAGAGAGAAAGAAGCAAAGAAAATGTTGGTCTTGAGTTTCCAGAATTTAGAGGTTCTGCTCAAGGTGGAGAGAGGCAAGGGGGCCATTCCAGAGGAAGGCACCTGCAGAGAAGAAAGTTCTACCCCCCAATCTCTGCTTGGAGAAGCGACTCACCCACAGAGAGTTAGACGTAGACTAGTGAGGAACTTTAGAAGGAAGGTTCTTAGGAAGAGAGAGTTGATGGTAGTGATGGCAAGTGCCCCAAAAAACCTTGTGGGCTATGCAGAGGGTCTTAAACCTGATCCTGGTAGCGACCACGAGCCAGTGGAGGGATTTCAGGATTGGAGAGATGCGGTCCCTGGGATTGAGGCCAAGGATAAGTCTTGTGGCCCTGTTCTGGTTGAGTTGAAGAGGGCGAAAGAGTAGAGGTAGGCAGATTGAGAAAGAGGCTGTTGCAGTAGTTCTGCCTAGAGAGAGTGAGCTTCTGCGGAAAGGTGAGAAAAGGGAGACTATGTTTGAGGAGGTAGAGCTGGAAGTGTGCCTTCTTGGCAAAATCTGTGATCTGTGGAGAGAAGGAGATTGTAGAGTCGAAGATCAGTCCAAGGTTTTTTGTCTCACCAGAGAGTGAGGGCAAAGGGCCCAGGGAGGGCGGCCAGAGTGAAGAGGTAACGCAAGAGCAAGGGTCCCAATGAGAAGGATCACAGTTTTGCTGGTATTGATACAGATATCGTTCGAATCATACCATAACGGAATAGCAGATAGACAGTCAGGGATGAACGAGGAGGAGGCTCAGGGTAGCTTGAAAGACAGCTGTGTGTCACCCGCATAACACGTAAAGTTAGAGGTGAAGGTAGAGATTAGGAGGGCCAAAGGGGCCAGGTATACCTTGAAGAGCCAGGGGGAGAAGATGGAGCCCTAAGGAACATCACATGTAGAGGGAGAGAGGTGGTGGAGTGATAGGAACCACGCTGGACCTGGGACGTTTGGTCCAGGAACAAGGTCAGCCAAGACAGAGCCTGATCCGTGAAGCCAAGGGTCTCACGGAGACGAGTAATCGGGATGTTGTGGTTGACCATGTCAAAAGTAGAGGGAAAGGTAGGGGAGAATGAGGACAGAGGGAGAGCTAGAGTCGAGATTTGAGAGCAGATCTTGATGGGTGCTCAGGAGTACAGTTGTTGTGCCACTGACTGCTCTGAAGCCAGACTGATGATCATGGAGACAACCAACAGATTCAGTGTGGAGGGTTAGCTGAGAGATATCCAACTTCACCAGGAGTTTGCCCAGGAAAGGAGTGATGGGGATCGGGCGATAGTTTGCCAGAATGTAGGGGGCGGAAGAAGGCTTTTTTAGAAGGGGGTGCACAAGGGAGTGCTTGAGAAGAGAGGGGAAAGTGCCAGTGGCGAAGGAGTGATTATAGAAATCGGCCAAGGCTGGAGCGAAACAACCAGTGTTGTCCTTGACGGGTTTGGAGGAGCAGGCGGCACCTGTTTAGATGAGACTTTTATCGACCAGACTTGTCTGGAAACATCTTCAGGTGTTACAGGAGAGGAGGAGGAGCAGAGAGGAGAGGAGGGGGGACAGCCAAGGCATGCCTGAGAGGGTTGGGAAGAGAGAGAGTAGAAGTGGTAGAGAGCGCGAACACGATGTCCTGGGTTTTAGTGGTGAAATGAGAAGCCAAGGCCGTGGACGGAGTGGGTGCTGGATAGTTGCGGGTAACCACCCAGTCATTGTTGTTACTGGGCGCGACACATTATTAACATGGACTTTGGTTTGAGAGATTTTCCAATTATATGGTTTGAATTGCAGGGAATGCATTGGTTCCAAGTTTTCCAAAATTGTTCAGTCTGAAGAGTACAGGGCTACTAGACATTATACTAATTCATTGTGGAAGCAATGAATTGGGGAATGTATGCGGTGTGTCGCTTACTTTAATTATGAAACAAGACTTGGAAAAACAAATGGAACTTTTTCCTCACACCGTCTTTATCTTTTCCAATCTGACTCTGAGGCAGAAATGGAAATGGACCACCAAATGTAATGGTAACATTGAAAAATCCTAGAGAAATGTCAATAAAGTAGTTTCATCATTCATGAGAGAACACAACCAATTATGGATTTCAAACAACGACATACAGTTCTACATGGCCAATTCCTATAGACATGATGGAGTAAAAGGAAATACGGTGTCCCTTCATAACATCAAAACAGTACTCCAAATGCGCTAAAATACTACATTCAGTGTACCCCAAAACAGTCCTTTTAAGGACTACTTATCACATATAAATACACAAATACAATAAAATAATACCCAAAAACATTTGTTTAATATAACCACAGTTAGAGTTCATTGACTTTTTGTATAACCGCAGTTACAAATTGTTAGTTAAAGCGGGTGGGGATGGCTCACTTCAGTTTTTACAATACAATAGAAGTTCAAAGATCAATACAGTAAAACACTGCTCGTGTACTTATGTAAGGTTAGATGAAGATAAAGAAAGCATAGTATAATACATGACATTAAACTAGGTGGGGATACATTTAATAGGCACCATTACACAAGATAAAAAGCATGGATGACAATACACAGGCTAAAACACAGTGTATTGGGCATCTAAACTAAAGTAGGGGGGCTCTTTTTTGTATTGATTTTTTAAAAACAATATTCTTCTGTTTTTCTCCACAGTCTCACAGGTCTGAAAACACACAGCCAAAATAGATAAGACTCCCAAATCCCTAACGTGTCACTGACCATGGCCAGTGATTATTCATCACTGCCATCACTATACCTATAAAAATAACTTTAAAAAAAGAAATAAAACACACACACCCCAAAATGTATAGCCGCGGGCACGGAACTACTCTTACCCGTGGGTACCTCTTGTCCCTCATAACCTCGGCTATAGCTGTGAATATTGAGAAAACGTCTAGAAAACAATGCTTTCCTGCCCCCACAGGCCCTCACCAATTGCCCCCATCATGTGTGCCATCTCCCCCCACACCCCATATGGCCTACTCGCCACCCTTGTCCTCCCACTTTCCCCCACAACACACGCTGTTTCTGTGATGCAGTTTGCCTTAACATGTCAGCTATATAGCTATAGTAGATGTAGAAGTATGTTGCAAAACAGCGTAGGAGACTCTTAAATCAAGAGTTCAAAGTCAAAATTAGTAGATGTTTTTAATTGCAGTTACAGCTGACACGTGTTTTGACCAATCGATCGTCCTCAAGGCAAGTATGTCAGATTTCAAGTTTCCTGTCAAGGCTTAAGAGCCCCCTTATTTTGACAAGAAGAAAGGGTTGAAGACATCTAGTAGCGAGGGTAAATCCTCAAAGAAGTCTCATAGACAATCAATCAATCAGTAAACCTTGATGTAAGGAATGGTGTAGAGAATTCTCCGAAAGGAGACTTGTTTAAGTTGAAAAACCTATATATGTTCACAGATTTGCAGGTCATAAAACCTGTGGCCAACAAAAGTAGAGGGGCTAAATCCCGAGTTGATTTACATCAAGGTTTACTGATTGACTTACGGTCTATGAGACCTCTTTAAGGATTTACCCTTGCTACTAGATGTCTTCAACCCTTTCTTCTTGTCAAATAAGGGGGCTCTTAAGCCTTGACAGGAAACTTGAAATCTGACATACTTGCCTTAAGGACGACCGATTGGTCAAAACACGTGTCGGCTGTAACTGCAATTAAAAACATCTACTAATTTTGACTTTGAACTCTTGATTTGAGAGTCTCCTGTGCTGTTTTGCAACATACTTCTTCATCTACTATATTGTGATTAAGAGGCCTAGGGAACCTCGCATGTTGCTTCTGCTGCGACTGATTATTCAACCATTATCGGGGACTGGGCGCACCACATATTGTTACTCCCCCCAGTGCTATCATTGTTTAGCTATATGCTTGTCTCGGAGGATAGCTCAACGGCAAAGTGCTCGCCTTGGAAGCAAGACGACATGGAGCAACACAGGTTCGATCCCAGGGTCCGCGCTTAGAAACCTCTGGGTATTAAGCGCGTTATAAATAACCTATCATATCATATCATATCATATATAGCTGCGACTACAGAAAGCTTTGTGTTTAGAACTCAGTCCGTGGACCTCCTATAACTCCCAAATTTCACTTGCTTCCTCCAGCAACCCCCCCCACCTCTAGACTAAAGTCATTTGCAATTACTTTAACCTGAAAATAGCTTTTTAACTACTTTTCCTTTCCCGTTATCCTCGGCTATAAACGCAGTTCTCTCCCATTGAGAGAAAAACAAGATGGCAGCTGTTTCATTTCTAAAAACACCTGTTTTTCTGTAAATCCCTGAGATCTAGTCATCTACTTTTGAGAAGGGGCCACCCCCTTCTTCATAAAGTAATTAAGTAACTACTGCATGGAATAACCCCAAACCATGCATGGATCGCAAGTCAACGCTTCATGCCCAAGTTGTTTCGGACCCGATCCGAATCATCCAGCGGTTTGGGCTGTGCGCTTTGACAAAAATGTACCTTGTTTGTCTATAGGAAAAGAAATGCAAAGTAGGCTGCACTTTTGGAAACTATTTCTTGTGTCTTCTTAGTAACTTTTAAATTTTTTAACAAATCTTTACAAAAATATTGCAGTCTGGTGAGTCCTTAATCACTTTCGAAATTTTGGTCAAATCCATTACTCAACTCAAAAGATATTAACGACAGAATTTTGGGGGATTCCTATGGGAGTCCAACTTACTTTAACTATAGGGTGGCTATCACTGCCGTATAAAAAAAATATATATATTCGAGGAAAAATTGTTAGTTGCATGGACGTTAATCTGAGAACCTAACGCAACAAAACCCCTGAAATTCTGAAATTCGCCTACAGCCACTTTAAATTCGCGGCTCCTGTTGCTCAGCCTATGACCAAAATGATGACATCACAGATCACATCACTAATTACATTACAACAGTTACTGGCATTAAACATGGCCTTCAGCCATGGTGAGTGTGCATTGCCAAATATATTTTAACACATGAATGGGTACTAGCCATGGCCTTCAGTTATGGACAGTGGTCACAACCTTCAACCATGTGCACTGAATATTTTAAAACACTAACAGGCTACCAACCATAGATTTTGGCCTTTACCAGTGGATGCAGCTTTCAACCATGTCCACTGTATATTATATTCACTGATCAGGCACTAGCCATGGACTTTATCACAATACTGGCCAGTGTTCACAATCTTTGGCTGAAGCGATGGCCTTCGGCCGTGCCCACTGTGTATTATATACACTAACCTGCCACTAGCCATTGTCTTCAGCACAATACTAGCCATTGTCCACTGTCTTTGCCCGTGCTGACTGTATATTCTAACATATTAATGGGCCCTAGCTATGACCGTTTAGCCATGGCCACTGACTACAGCTTTCAACCTTGCCCACTGTATATTTTAAAGCCGTGATGGGCTATAGGCATGACTTTTAACCATGCACATTGGTATTTTTTAACACTAACCAACCACTAGCTATGGCCTTTGGTGCTGCCCAGTGACCCCAGCCTTTGTCATGAGCCTCAGCCTAAATTGTAATTAAGGTAATCAACCTTGGCATGAGATAACTTATAAATGATGTTATGTCTAATTCCATTATTGATGTAATCCGTTCTATTCAATGTAATTAGTGTTGTCACCAGTGATGGCGTCAGTGATTTCATTTGTAATGTCATCAGTGATCTCATACAACATGTAATAAGTGATGTGATCTCTGCTGTCATTATTGTGGTCATAGGCTGCACAACAGGGCGTGCAAAGTTAAGGTGACTTTAGCTGAATTCCAGGGGTTTTGTTGCATTAATTTCTCTCCTTAACAAAAAACCTAAGGAATACATGTAAAAAGAACCCAAGCACTCAAAACCTTGCTACTTGTGTTAAAAGAAAAAGTTTATTCAATAATAGAAATGCATCACACAAACAAAAAGAGGTGAACAGGTATTACCTATTCACCCACATGACAGCCAAGTTTAAAAGAGAACTCAGCCATCCCGGTGGAAAGACGCCACGTGTTTGGGTCATTCTCACAAGCTTCCTCAGGCTGTTTACACTCCATTTTTGTGGATAACACCATAAAGTTGAAAAAGGCTGGCAAGAGCGGCATGCCCCTCCCTCTGTTGCCTGTGTATGCTCTGATCACATGATCTAAGGTTAAAAGACTATTGCACGTAAATAATAGAGCCATGATTGATTGGTAACGTCCTAATGCACATCATATATAATGACTTAATGTGTGCTCAATGGTGCGCATACATATAATACACGGGATAGTGAGGGGCGCGCATGCATTACTCCAAGCCTTTGTTGCACATTTTTTAGAAAAAATATATTTTGGTGTTTAAGAGGGCAAATGCGCAATAATATTCAATCTGGCATTTAGCCTCTATAACTAGTGGCTTTGTGCTAGATGGCCCAGAGGGCGCTGCTCTGTGAGCTGCGAGAGGGCCAGTGGCTCATTTTCCAATGTCTCTATTGTGCCGCATTCCGTAAATACAAAATCCTTTTTGTCTGAAAAAACAACGGCCACCAGATGGCTATTCCACGTTGCAGTGGTTTTCTTAGCCAAACATAGTATATTTTCAAACAATCAACTCAAAGTGGAGTTTTTTAAGACTGACCAAAGTCTATAAGGCAACAGTTTCCTCAGCAGTTGAAATGTGTCAAATGAACACTATCCATACAGCATTAATGAATTGTTCATATACAGATTAGGTTACAGATATATATCCAAGGTGCATGTGCAATACAGTGCATACATATAACCATGAATGGAGCAGTCCAAAACTTAGTATAAAGTGCCTCAGTACATTACGTTCAATTGTCTAATGACATTTCATTGGGTAATTAACACATCAGTATCATAAAGTGCAACTGCAGATTAATAGCAACCTCGTTTAAAGTAGATATGTCTAAATTCACAATTCAGATTATGAATATATCAGACACCAAATGATCACTGTAAGAATACAATCATCTCCAAGTCTATATTCAGACCCTGTGGTCTTAAAGTGTCAAATTTAAATATAAGATTAGCTTCTAGCTGCCACAATTTGAGTTCTCTATTGCCCAATCTTTTGTGTTGCGGTATATGGGCTAAACCCAAGAATGACATATCTTTGTTGTTACGTTTATGTTTGTGGAGAAAATGGGCTGCTAAGGAATACGTGAGGTCCCCATTTTCTATCGCTCTGCAATGCTGCAATATGCATAGTTTAAGTGGCCCTATAGTGGAACCAATATAATGTAATCCACAAGTACAACATAGAATACAAATTTTGTTAGGAAGGTGATTTTGTGTGTATACGTCCATTTCATACCATTCTTACTCCCAAATGGTTTTTGGGGGGCACAATTGCACAATTTACAATTAGCACACTTAGCACACTTTCGGAAATGTACATTTCGATCTCTGGTCATAAAGTTAGATGGTGTGTCTAAGTCAGTAATTACCATGTTTGGTGATAGCATGGTTTTTAAAGTAGGGGCCTTGCGATAAGTGACACTAGTTGTTTTAGCTGGTACTTTGTTTAGATCTGGATCTGTGAGGAGTACTTTCCAATGTTTGCACATGATAGATGTAATTTATTTTGCTTGATGATTAAAACCAGTAATGAATCTTATTGTATCTTCCTTCTTTTTCTCTTTGGGTTTCAAAAGATCCAGTCTTGTCAGCTGTTCTGCTTTACCATAGCATACTGCCACTGTGCTTTTAGGGTAGCCTTTTTTTTACGAACCTCTGACTGATACGCCTAGCTTCCATTTGAAAATCTGAATTTTTGTTGCAAGCTCGTTTTTGTCTCAAAAATTCCCCATAAGGAATGGAGTTTTTTAAAGCCATAGGGTGATGGCTCCTTGCATGGAGTGTTGAATTGGAACTGGTTGATTTTCTGTATAATTTAGATGTGAGTTAATTGTCTATAACTTGAAATTTCACAGACTAGTTCTTGTTTACTGCATGTGGTGGTAAGTTCTAAACTTAGCGTGTTGGAATTCAAGATATTGATATATTCATACAACTCCGCTTCTGTACCATCCCAGATTATAAATAGGTCATCTATAAAATTATACCACATGATTATTCGTTTTTTGAGGTGTTCCAATTCCTCTGCCCATGCTATTTTGATCTCCCACCACCCCATGTACAAGTTTGCATAGGTTGGTGCTATGCAAGACCCCATGGCTGTCCCCCGGGTTTATCTGTACGTTTGTGTTTCATACAAAAAGTAGTTGTTCTCCAGACAAACCTGGAACATATCCAAGAGCATGCCGTTATAGACCTGCTTTCTAAAAATAAACAGGCATTAATACCATGTTGGTGATTGATAGAAGTGTACAGATAAACCACATCGAGGGAGACCAAAAGATATTGAGATTCCCAATTGATATCATTCAGTTTGATCAATAGATCTGAGATGTTCCTTATATGAGAACTGAGACTCAAAACAAAAGGTTGGAAAAAGTAATCTAAAAATGTAGATGTGTTTTCCAGTAAACTACTAATAGAAGAGACAATAGGACGCCAAGGAGGGTCTGTTAATCTTTTGTCAATCTTGGGGTTGAAATAGATGATCAGAGTGACTGGATGGTTGGTCTTCAAAAAGAAATATTCATAATCATTTATCAATTCTAGGTCACACCATTTTCGAAGCATAGTATAATAGAGTGAATTGGTGTCCTTCAAAACTAATTTGTCTACTAATTCATAGCTAGCTGCATTACCAAGTTGTCTAGTAGCTTCAGTTTTGTATTTCACACTGTCCAACACTACTGTGCTACCACCTTTATCCGATGGCCAGATTACTATAGAATGGTCATGCTTAAGAATATCTAATGCCTTAAACTGAAGGAATTTCAAATTTCGTTGTGAGGAATGTATGTTAGCAGTTAACATCTTCAAGTCTTTTATAACTAGATCCTCAAATGTATCATGGAGCCACAAATGATATTGGGGCAAATGATTGATTTCGGTTTAAATTGACTGGGACAGCTCATGTCCATATGGATGCCAAACTGTTGCTCTAGCATGATGTTATCTATTGGCATTTCAATTTCTGGATTCTGCTATCCCATTTGGTCCATGTTGGCTAAACATATCAGACGTGTTAAGTCATTCTCTGTTAGAGAAGAGGTTTTTTCAGTTATCAAGTCTTTATTTGCTGTCCCTTCATTGACCTTGGTGGCATAAGATTTGGTCAACTTCAATTTTCTAGTAAACTTGAATAGATCCACTAGTGGATGTAAAGTCATAGGTCTATGTCGGGCTAAAGGATAAACCCAAGGAGAGTACTGACGTTTCCATTTCAGTCAATTCTCTTGCAGAGATGTTGAAGATTTTTTAACTGAAGGTCTTCCTTCCTCTCGGTCTCCCCCTTTGGTTGCTGCCAGATCATGTTGTCATATTTGATTGGTTGCTTGTGCTGGCATCCCCGCCTCGTTTTGATCTTCCCACTGCTGTACCTCCTCCTTGGCTGGCAAATTGTCCTCACCCTTTCTTGTCCATTCTGCTGTCCAGATGAAGCAGCTTGAACTCTTCTAAAAAGTAGAGCTTTTTTGCGGTGGACGTCTCTGTTTCTGAGGTGCCCACTTCTGAGCTAATGAGGTCTTCTGCTGATATAGATGGTTTCTGCTGATTAGTAGTTAGTTGTTCCAATCTCATCTTTATGGGGGCATCGAAACGCTTGGCGAAGGTGTAAATTATGCCTTGTTTGTAGTCCAAACGATCTAATTTAAACCTTTGTTGTTTTCCTGCTCTCATTTCTCCTTCATGTCTCTCCAAATTTTCTTCCACTCTGGACATTCTTTTTTTACATTCGTCCCCATCTTCTGAAGTAAAGAGTTGTTCTTCCAAGTTTTCGATTTCTTTTAGGAGTTTAGCTCTATCCAGTTTGGCAAACTTTATAAGACTTTCGATCATCTTGAATGAACAGATGTTGGTATGATATGTCCATTCTTCTATAAGTGGTTTCCCTTCCCCTAGCTTTCTTTCGGGAGCCATCCGTCAGGTTCACACTTGCCTTATTCTACAGTTCACAATCTTATCAGAAAGCAGGGTTCCCTTCTCCTAGCTTTCTCTCTGACTGAAATGGGTCAGAGACTTTCGATTATACAAGGGATTTGATGTGACCCCTGTAGGAAAACTGACATCTCACCCGCCCTTTCCTAGGGCCTTCTGGTACTTGCAGTTTCAACATAAAACAAAAGGGGCCAGCGAGAGTCCTTCAGGTGAGCACTTCTGTGTAGCCTGACCGCTCTGCAGCTGGCCCTTATCTGGGCTTTTTCCAAAAGTTCAAACACCAAACACATACACAAGTTCTTTCTTCTCAGGTTCCTTGCGTTCATATAATGTTGCCATTCGCAACCTTGGGCTCAAGACAGTTCGGTTTGCTATCAGCTTCCACCGACTCACCCACTGTGTTGAACCCATTGGCTTGTCTTGCTTCTGAAATCAAGGACGGTACCACTGTCGCCAGCGTGCCTCCCTGCCTGTATTATCAATGGGTGAGGCACCCATGCACCGTTGACATCTGCTCCTCCACACGCCAGCTGTAACTCCCCGTCATATGATTTCCCTTTTGGAGGCATCCCAGGTCTGAGTTGAAAAGGACAAGGGCGGTCCCCGTTCGTCGTCCCTCCAGGTCTTGCCGCCTTTCTCATCCGTTTGAACTGCCGCTCCGTTATAGCTGTCTTCTCGTGCCTTTGGCCTTGCTCCTCACGTGCTTTTGTGCTTCGCCTTTTATCCCTGTGGGGAAGAGAAAGGGCCGCCAACTGTGTGCAGTTGTTATTGTTGATTTCCTGACTCTGCCTGACCCTTGTTTTGGGACATGTCAGGTAAAAGTCAGAGGTATTTCTTTTAGCTTTGTCACAATGTTTTATATCGGGATAATGGAATGAATAGGGGGATTATGGGAACTGTAGTGGTTTATGAAAGCAGATTGGGAATTCGGAAAATAATAGTCAGAGGGACGGGGAGAAGAATGATTGGGATTGCAGATGTTATATTTCAAAGAGGGACATGATTGGGATGAGCTCTAACTGCAGTTACTCTTAATTGTGTTCATGCGCCAAGAGCAAAAAAGAAAAAAGGAATCCACTCAATTTTTTGTGATCATAAATAGTGTATTAATTTTACAGTTGCCCTTTGTGATGACACATGTTTTCGACGGATAACCCCGTCCTTTTCAAATCAGGACTTGGGTAATTACAACGAAAACCAGATAGATTATACAAAGAAACCCAAAAACTAATTTTGAACCATTGGTAATTAAAGTTTGAATTCAGCAAAACAGTCACCCACAATGTTAAAAATAATGTATAATTTCAATGTCATGAATAATCATGCATTCAGTCAAATACAGTGTAATAAATGGCCATTTCCCAAATAGTGTTGACATGGAGGGAGGGGAAAAGGGGAGGGATATTTGAGGATAAAGAGAGAAAATACAAAAGAAAACAAAAAGATTAAATAATCGTGGGACACGTCTTTATGTCACCTCCATGTTGCGACCATTTATAACTTAAAATTATTGTATCATGTTTGGTTTTACCCATTGTGTATATCTTGCCCATTAAAATGTCCTTGCAGCTTGCGTGCGAAGTCATGGGTTCAATCCCAACCTGTCATGTAAAACTGGATTCGTTTCTCATTCATTTATACTTGTACGTGTATAAGAGTGCACCATTCTTAAGCTCGTTAAAGTTGAATCTTTTAAATATGAAAACCATTTTTCGTGACCTCTAACGTTACTGCTTAGTCTCTTTAAACATTGGCTGCTTTTTATTAGTTTAGAGCAGAGCGGAGCGGAGCGGGAGCATTTTCGAATGTGAAAAATATATTTGCGCAAACTCAGATGCTGCTGCTGACGTCTGTTTAAACATTAGCTAGTTACAATTGGTTTAGAGTGGAGCTCGAGTATTGCCAATTAACACAAATTTGCTTTCAAAGTCGCTATGGTATGTTAACACATAACATTTGATCTATGCATAAAACGTTCTAGCAATGCTTCTCTAAAGATTATCACACATGGATTCACATGGAACAAAGAGACTGTTCCTTTTTGTGTATTTCGTTTGCTATGTCAAGGGTTTACCTGAAAAGTGTGTTCTTCCACTCGTCCGTGGGTTTCAGTCCGCGTTCGTCTGCAAACTGATTCATTGCAGTTTTGTTGTTCCTGCGGTTGCCTGGCAACCGCTGGAGTTATACTTTCTTGTCTAATGTGGCCGCCATCTTGTGGTCTAAACGTGAGCTTCCCAATGTTACGGTGAATTATAACCCATGTACACCTTGTGTTCAAAATAGATTTTTTGGTATATATATGGTGTAGCAATTAGTGCTATCAGGATCATTGTCTCATAGATGAATTAAATAATAACCCTAATGAAACTGGTGCTGCCCAAATGATTGCCACGTGATCCCTCTAATTCGCATAATTCATTGACCCTTTCTTTTTGACTGTACATATCACGTACGGGGTCATTGCTAATAGCAAATGAACCTGATTTGTATGGTTTTCTATAGCTTTTCTGAGTAGTATTATTACTATTCGACTGTTTCTCGAATGTGGTCATGGCCATAGTTGGTTTACCTCCGTGTTTCACTATATTCTCACATTATATACTGATTAATGAGGTGTGTCGGCTTTTGATTATAACACATATTTCTTATATAATTTTTGCATATGCTCTTTGTTAATCATTAAAAAAAGCGGTGGCAGATTACATTTGTTGGAATTTGTAACTTTTTAACATAACCCATACTTTTGCATCAGTTCCATATTGCACCATTTAAGAAATTACATAATGCATTTGAAGAGTGTTTATAGAAAAGAAGACATCTCGTTACCCGAGTTGAGACCCCCTCTCCACTGTTCAAAATCTGCAGATTAATTTTGCTTCTTGTCTCAATTTCGATTCCTGATTTCCTCCTCCTCGGTCCTAGTGTCACTTTTTGAGGCCCACATCTGAGCAATTTCTTGTCACTCAACTGGTGATTTTTTTGCCAGTGTTGGGCTAATGGCAAGTTTATGTCTTGGCTTCCAATGGATGACATGTGCTCTCGTATTGTCACTTTCAGTTCTCTGATGGTGCTCCTCATGTATATTTGTTCACATTGACATATGATCGCATACATTACAAATTTTGTTTTACAATTGATGAAGTCGGTAATTTTGTGCTTTATGCCGTATTTATCCTTGAACACTTCTGTGTTATCTAGTGCATATTTACACATGGAGCATGAGCTACATTTCCTGAAGCCCATGGGTAGTTGCGGTAGCCATGTAGGGGTATGTTTAGTTTTCTCTTCCGGGAGAAAGGAGGGACTTAGAATGTTCTTTATTGTTCTTGCTCGTCTGTAAATGACAGATGGACTTTCCTCAATGAGAATTGTGATATGTGGGTCCAATTTAAGAAGGTGACAGTTCTTTTTCAAAATCTTTCGAAGAATTGCATTATTCGCACAATATGTTGTGATAAAGCGTATTCTCTTTGGATTTGCATTCTATCTGCTTTTTGGGAGTCAGAGTGTTTTCTCTACTCAGGTTTCTTTTTCACGTGCTTTAGCTATGATTCTCTTTCCATACCCTCTGGCTGTGAATCTGGTTGTTAACAGCTCACATTCATCATGAATGCTTCTTTTCCTGAGAGAATATGCTTTATCACAACATATTGTGCGAATAATGCAATTCCTAGAAAGAATTGCTACAGGGTGCAAGATGTTAGAGTGCACACACCCACATTTGAGACTCAAAACAGGGCACAGAATGCAGTGAAGGAAGGAAGAGATAGAATATGTGAGCCATAAGAGGCAGATTGAAGAAGGCACAGTTATAGTTCAGATTGTGGGTGGAGGAGGCAGTTGATAAGTTCAGGCATCACTCGCAGATCGAGGTGCAGGCGACCCAAGTTCATATGTAGTGGCCAGCTGCATTGTGTGGCTGCTTAATTGTTTGCAGGGGTCAGGAAGGTGGGGGCCCTCCTAGCTCACCAAGGCCCGGACAGGCGCAGACAGGGCCTTAGATGAGAGTCTTGCGTGGCGGGCCTGGGTTCCGCCTGCCGGTGCCTCGGATTGGCTGTAAGCAGAGAGTCTACCCAATCACTGCTGGCCGTGGGTGGCTCCTTGCAGAGAGGATGGATCGGCTATCTTGGAGAGTAGCCACTGTAAGGAAGACATGGTATCAAGGTAAGACAGACAAAAGTGACCACAGTTCAAGGGTGTTCATTGAACTTTGACAAAGGTGTGATAAACTCCTATATAACCCTAAAACTACAAATGGGAGCAAGCTACGACCATCAAATCATAATAATGCAGTCCTAGTCGAGTCTCGTCAAAATAAAAAGGGCCTGTACTAAACAAAACTATTGCCAATCTTATCGCTAAGAAGTGGTCACAAAATGATAAGTCAGGATGTTCAGGCCACTGGCCTCCATTCCCCACGTTTTCAGCACAGGACAAGGTGGTTCACTTGAGCATAGTACACTCTCGGCTTCTCCTGCATGAGGATACAGTTCAAGAAAGTTACCTTTGAAGCCTTTAACTCAGTAGTAACTCCATTGCTACCATCATTGGTAGAGGACCTACCTCTTGATGAGTTCAGCTATTAACCAAGCCTTTAATCTCTTTGCCCCCCTTCGTTTAGTTAAACATAAAAAGGTGGCTGTACATAACCAATGGTTCACCCCAGAAGTTTTGCTACCTAAAGGGGTGAAATGAAGGGTGGAACAAAATTGGAGAAGTCATCCATCAGATTACTCTGTCTCAGTTTATAAACACACTGCTAGACCTTTTAAGGCTGCAGTGTTCAAAGCTAAAGAGCTTAACCTTAATGCTAGGGTTGGAATGGCTACATCTAAACCTAAGGAACTTTTGTCAGTCCTTCGGGAACAAAGAGGGACTACTGTTCAGTCCTCCTTTGTTATGGACGATGATTGGTGTCAGCGTATTTTTGATTGCTTCAATAAGAAGACCCTACAACATCAGATACGTATACGACCATGTTAAGGCATTTCAGCATACAAATGACACGTCAATACCACTACCTGAAGAATTCACTCAGGGCACTGATCTTTTTGCCTTTCGTGAAGTCTCAGAAGGTGAGGTTTTAGAGATTATCCAAAAAATGAAGCCCACATCATGTAAAGGTGAAATTATTCTAGCCACACTGTTTAAAGATTTCGCACCTGTATTGGTCCCATGGATCAGAAGATGTAATAATTGTTCATTTCAGAAGGCTTATGTCCCTGAGAAATATCAAGGAGGTGTGGATAACCCCTCTACTAAAAAAGGAGAATCTTGACCCCTTAGTAGTTGGAAACTATAGGTCTATTACGAACATTCCTTTTATCTTGAAAATAATCGATAAAGTAGCATGCTCCAAATATCAAACCTTTGTGGAACAGCATGACATTCTAGCTAATGAGCAATCGGGGTTCTGTGTAAATCATGGAATGGAGACTGCTCTACTAGATCTAAAATCTAACATCACAGAAATTATTGAGGAAGGGATCATGGCAGTGCTTCTGCTGTTGAACCTCTCGTCGTCTTTCGACCTGGTCGATCATGACCTGTTGGCAGACAGGTTGATTAATGTAGGGAAATGTACCCCGTCCATGGAATCCTGGTTCAAATCCTTTTTGGGTCCAAGGACAGCATGCGTGGTTGGGGGAGAGGCCTAATCCCAAAGGACGCTCCTGACATGTGGTATCCCCCAGGGATCATGCCTGTCACCACTACTTTTCAATTTATATGTGAAATGCTTATGCAATCTCCTTATCTCTCTGGGGGTCAAGTTTGCAAACTATGCAGACGATACACAGATAGTATTTAACCTCTCTGGGGTGTACAAGGATGATTTTGCATGCCCCTTTGGCCCATATCATCTCTACCTTTGCCTCTAATTTTCCTTGTTATGCAGATGACCGTCAGCTCTCCTTCAGGCTCCCATCTGCCTCCTCCCCTCTCCCACTCATTCCTGACCGTCTATTCACAATTCAGGAATGGTGCGCCTGCAACAATCTCTGCCTTAATGCCAGAAAGACAGATCCTCCTCATTGGGACCTTTGCTCCTGCTTTCCCTCTTCCCCCCTCCTTGGGCCCCCTCTGTGTGCCTTCCTGGGAGTCAAAAAACCTTGCGGTCATCTTCTACTCCACACTCTCCTTTCAAATTCACAATTCCAGTTTGCACCTGTTCGGACCAGGAGGACCCAGGGCCCGACCACCCCCCCCCCCTGCTCAGACAGCAGATAAGCATGCACCAACATGTGTTACTCCTTCTGTCCCTACAGGCCATCCCCACACCCTCTGGTCCCCCCCGTGATGTTCCCTTGTGCCCCCACCATGCTTGCACACAGGTTTTGCCTGTTTTGTTTGATTCTTCTACTCTGCTCCCCCCTCACTTCCTTCAAGCCTACTTCTGCAGGAGTCTGTCCTGATAAATTCTGGTTTCACCATCACCGTCTTGTGGTGAATGCTGGATTTGACTTTTATGGACTTCATTGATTCACTGTGCGTCACCCTTTCTGAACTCTCATGCTGGACTTCCTTTGCATCTTGTACTCATGGTAGCCCTGAATCCTGCTGTTCCCATCTTCATCTTGTATCCTGACTTGCAACATTATGTGTTACTACTGACTTCTGCAATTGTTTTCATTCTCCCCTCGTTTGACTGTTAACTCTGTTCTCTCCTCCTTTCCCTTCTCCCTTTTCCTATCTCCTCCCCTTACTTTCTTCTATGCACTTACTCTATCAGAATTGTCCCTGGACCTAGTATGATAGCAACGTCGTTTGCCTCCCCCCCTCCCCTTACTGGTTTTTTCCTCCCCATCACCCCCCCCCCCCCCTAGCACTATCTGAAATGTCGTCAGGCCTAGTATGATAGTCGCTTGATTTGTTCCTCCCCTACCTTTCTGCACCTCTCTCCCTCACCTCTTGTTTTTCTCCGGCTCTACCAGAAATGTCGTCAGGCCTAGTACGGTAGTCGCCTGTCTGTTTCCATTTCCTTTCCACTCTCCCCCTCCCTTCCTTATCTATGTCTTAGCTCTTGCACTATCTGAAATGTCATCAGGCCAAGTATGATAGTTAATTTCACATCCTTACTGTTCATGGCCTGTAAGAATGTAATTGTATTTTCCCTTGTTCCCTCCCTTGCCTTGAAGCGCTTTGAAACACATTGTGTATAGGCACTATATAAATAAACTATCATATCATATCATATCACGCGTTGATGAAGTCTTTAAAGCTATACAGAAGTGGATGGCCATGAGTATCTTCGCCTTAAATGACTCAGACTGAGTTGCTCATTCTGGAAACACCACGCAGATTAAAGAACTTGGATGTACAATATAAATGTCTTGTGATTAATGGGAATACCATCCCAGTGTCCGACTCAGTCAAGACACTTCGAGTCTTTTTTGACTCTCAACTTTCTTTCAAAATACATGTTTCCTACCTGAAATCTTCATGTTCCTATTATGTTCACTTGTTGTGGCAGATCCGTCCCTACCTATCAGATGTTAATAGGGCTCTGATTACAGCAGCTATACTGAACACAATATTGGACTATTGCAATAGTCTTTTGATGGGCACGTCTCAAGCTAATATCAAGAAGCTCCATGAATCACATAGAATGGAGAGGTGTGTGCTTTCTGTGGACTTAGCCGTTGTTCACAGGTTTCTGAATCCAGCAGGAAATTTTGCTGGCTCCCAGTTGAGCAGCATATCCAGTTCTAGGGTTCCGCTCTAGTGTTATAATGCTTGGCAGGTGAAGCCCCGCTTTACCTTTCCTCTAGAGTGAAATAACTCCTGTCAGACAGACCCTCGGTTCACATAATAGGGTAACTTTAGATCAACCACATGTCACCTTAAAAAAGATTAGTGGGGCCGGTTTTAATGCCTGGGCTCCCTCTCTTTGGAACTCACTTCCACCAGACATTGGGGATGTTTATCTATACTACACTTTACAAAACGTCTAAAAAAATTTCTCTTGGATCGAAAGTCTAATTAAAATAGGCACATGATCGTAGGCTTCCTTAAGGGCTTTGTCCCTTAAATTGCGTGTGTTAACTCGCGCATTTCTTTTTATGTGTTTGTCTGTGGGTCTTTTGAGTGCTCTGAGGCCTTCGGGCGAGTGACGCTATCCAAAAAATCTTTAGAAAGATAAGTAGAATTACCAACATCAAGGCCTTTTGTGCCCCAGTCTATTACGCCATCAAAGTCTCTTGATTCAGAGGGCCTGATGTACCAAAACAAACAAAGTTTCTTTATAAATACTCAAATCAGGAGAGTCACTCTTCACCCTGGATTCCCCTCGGGTGGGCTCAGATCCTCTTATCCAATGCTTACAGAATATCTTCTCTCGGTTGACTCACGGTTCACACTGAATCCCCTCTTCCGGGCTCAGATCCCTTTTATACAATTAGTCTCCCTCAGCCGGGCTCAGACCAATTTCAGCAATATCTTTTCTCGGGCAACTCATGGTTCACCGCGGATCTCCTCAGCTGGGCTCGGATCCCTTTTACACAATTAGTCTCCCTCAGCTGGGCTCGGACCAATTGCAGTTCGTATTAGCTATGGAAGTCTTTTGAATGTGCACAAGGTTTAGCTTGACCTGTTGCAGGACCACATCAATTTCGCAGTTGAACAATTTTACACTCTCAGTTGGATACCTAACAGAGAGCTTTGAATTAGTACCCACGTGTTGCTGGACCACTCTGTATATGGTATCTATCTTGGTTTCAAAAGTTCAGTCACTCCTTGGATCAACTATGTTCACTTCATTCATCACATACGCCTCGCACTCTTCTTTGCAGATTTCTTCATACAGTGTTGCCGCTCGCACCCTTTGCTGGCGCTGCTTTGTTGTAGGAGCCAAGGACAGTACCACAGTGGCAATCGCTCATTCCCGCCTTGGATATTTGATGCAGGAGGGCCCTGTGTACCTTCAACACACACTGCACCTTTGTTCATCTTTAATTCCTGGTCTTATGTTTTTTATTCTCGAGGACTCTTGAAAGGCGCTGTTCTTCTCCGAAAAGGTCAAGGGCACTTCCTTGCAACCCTCTCTGGCCTTGCCATTGTTCTCCTTGTATTCAACTGCCATCTCAGAACTGCTGCTTCCCCGTGTGTTTTGCCTTGCTGAGAGTGTGCTTCATGCTCCCCCTTTTATCTGTGTGGGGAAGTGTGATGGAAGTCAGGTGTGTGTAATTATCTGTAATTGCCTATCTCTGTTTGACCCTTGTGTTGGGAAATGTCGGGTATAAGGCTTGGATGAAAGTGGGGAAAAGGTGTTAGAGGAAAGGGGATACCGCGTTTCACTGTCCCCCTTCCATTCACCGAAGACCCCTCATCCAGGTGGTACTTTCATACTGGTCCACCACTAGGAACTGGATCCAAAAGCGATGGCCGTGTCCTGGCCACCTGGATGTCAGACCCCAGGGACTAGCAGTTGAGGCACCTTCTGGTTTCTCACACCACTTGGTCGTCAATAAAGCAGCCCAACGGCTCAAGGGAAGGTTGTACACCTTCAAAGATGCAGCCCAACGGGTGCGCAGAGAAAAGAAATGTACTGCACCTCTTTGCAGTAATATTAAGCGTTAGGAGTGCTTGCCACCAACATTTTTGCAAAACATAATTTTCCTTGCTTGCCGAGCATGTTTCGTTCAACTTGAAACCACAATCTAGATACATGAATTTCTTCAGGGGCCTTTTGTGCATTGCCCTCTTACATTAGACCTCTTGGTCAATTTTCTTGTGTAGCCTTCAGAATGAGAGTACCAAACAATTATCCTCAAGTGCTGATTATCATTAATAACAAATTTAAAGGGAAAGTGCGCTCAAAAATGTTATTGTCCCGAGCATTCGGGCATGTGTTTCTTAGCATACTGTGATCGATGGAACAAAAAAATCCTATGCCTCTTACCTTAGTTTGCCTTACTTTTACACATGCAAAAACAACGGGTTGGGTGCGGCCATTTTGTGCTAATCTTATCTGTTGCTGCATCGCCCTAAATTCAAGTGCCCTTGCAGTACTAAATCATATCACACGGCCCTGAAGTTGTCATCACTATTCCAAACGATATGCTCCACCTATTTTCATGATGTTAGTGGGCAGCGTAGCCAAACACGCCCAGTCATCAACTACGTCATAACGTCAGTTAACACAGAAACCGGAAGATCAACACACACATCCTCTCACAGCGCGTCCCAAATCGAATTCGAAAGCAATAATTTTAAAGAAAACATCATTAATCTGCAATTTAGCAAAGGCTTTTATTTAACAATGAACACTCCGAAAACCACATTATAATGATCCACTCATTGCGATCAACAACCAATTATTGTTTGTCCTTTGGTTAGAGCATTCAAACTTTATAATGACGCACATTGTGTACTTTCAGGAGAAGAAGCGGATTTGATGCACCTTCAATCTCAAGGCTTTGGCATCAGCTTCTTACTAGATCGTACACGATGACAGGTTGTTCCTTGTCGCTGGTACCGCCAAAGAGCATATTGGTCCCGGACTATCGTCCCACATGAGGGTGATGCAAAACCACGCGTTTAGGCGTATCTGCCATTGTTGATTGAAGAAACCGTCCCACGGTAACTGCAATCTATGGCATTTGCAGAACGTTGCAATATATCTGTGTAGATAACCTAATAAAAATATATTTTAGTAGCCGTTCTTTATTCATATGTATCCATTTACCCTGTAATTCTGCACCGGATGAAACCTAATAACGAACACAAACCACAAACAATGAACACACACAGACAACATGAGGGAGTATTTGAGACTACGATGTGCATGAAAGGTTATCGCTGTGAAGTAGGTATAGCTCCGAATAGGATGGAGAAGCCGACGAAGAAATGGAACAACAGACAGATGGCATTATAACGGAACTGGGAATATTATATATCAAAAAGCAAACCAAGTTCCCTTGGAAAATGTTCTGCACTCGGCACATCCAATAATGCAACGTTGATAGCACACCTTGATATTCCATCAGATGAAGTGGTTTAGATATCACTAGCCTGTATACAGGTTGCGGTTGCGGGTAGTCGATGAATAATCATCACAATATGCTCCAACTAACAACCCATAACAATGTCAGCAAGCAAGTCCAGACGGGAGCCACAGAAGATAAGTAGTACGCAGCTGGGTCATCTCTAGTGACATTGCTAAGACATTGGGACTTGAATATAGCGTACAACATTTAAAACAAAAAAAAAAGCTTGTGGGAAATGTGTTGCAGCAAATATGTGTCGGCGGGATCCGTGAAATGCAACAATCCTAATCGGGTGAGCGGGAGCTCCTAGGGGACAATCCTTGTACCCCTTAGTAGTATATTTAGTTAGGTCACTGTTAGACCGGTGACGCCCCGCGGGGTCCTAGTCCTCGGTTACGAGATAGGACCAGATGTGGGTGGGCCTGAGATCCAGGGATGGAGCTGGGCATTTGTTGGTGCTGGGTAAGGTGGGGGGAGGGGAAGGGTTGTGTGCAATGGGGCGGAGTTGGGGAAGGGGGAAGAGGGGAGTTGTTGAAGTTGGGGGGGAAACGAGTCAGACAACGGGCCATCGGGGAAGACATTGGAGGGGGAGGTGGGTGGGGAGTACATCGAGTAGATGGCATCGGGTAATCTCAGAGTGGTGACCTGGAATGTGCGGGGCCTCAATAGTTATCTAAAATGTAACAAAGTGATGATGTACCTAAAGAGGATGCGTATTGACATAGCCTTGTTACAGGAGACCCACCTCACCAGGGAGAAGTTGGAGGTAGTCAGGAGAAAATGGAAGGGTAACGTCATAGGTGCCACATATTTGGCATATGCAAGAGGGGTGATCACTTGGGTGGCACCACGTGCCGTTTCAGCAGCTCAGCTCGACAGTAGACCCAGAGGGGAGAATGGTGGTGGTGGCGGGACTCCTGGAGAATAGGGAGGTGAACACCATAAATGTGTATGCCCCTAACCATGATACAGCGGCATATTTTAGGTCCCTGTATAGTAAAATTAGCCCCCTGGTGGGTGGCGCGATGGTGTGGGGAGGGGACTTCAATTGCACCCTGAACCCCATGATAGACAGGTCAGACGACAAATCAGAGAAGCCGGTGCCTGCAGTTAAAGTGCTGAGGACACTATTGATGGACCTGGGCCTAGTGGATGTGTGGAGACTGCTACACCCAATGGATAGGCAATACTCGCACTATGCAGTGCCACATGACCTGCACACAAGGCTGGACTATGTGTTTGCTGCCGCCGAGATAGCCCGAGAACTGGTGAGCGTGGAATACAAGACCCGGGTATTATCCGACCATCCACCTTTGGTCGTAGAGTGGCAACACCAACCCCCCAGAGCGTGAATCCCGACATGGAGGCTCAGAACTGAGGCTTTACAGGATGCAGGATTCCGAGAGGATCTGAGGGAGGCCATTGAGGAATATTTAGAAATTAATACGGGCAGTATATGCTCTGTGGGAAAGGTATGGGAGGCATTTAAGGTAGTGGTGCATGGAGTAGCTATATCTAAATCCAAAGGGCTCCAAGGGGGTATTGAACGAGAATTGCAAGAAACAGAAAGAGAGCTAGAGGGCCTGATACAAAGTGAGGGGACCACCTGAGAGAACAGCGTCAAGATAAAACACTTACAGATGGCTTGTAGTGTTGGGTGTCTTGACCCACGTGCAAGCTATCATGCTACAACAATTGGTGCTGTGGGCTTAGAAAATTCAAGATGGCGGAAAACCCACATGTGCGCCGAAATCCAGGAAAGCTGCGCAGTTTGTGCGCACACCAAAATGGTTGCCTCACTTGCCACCCACCAGTGCGAGAATGATAGGCCGGGTTGCCATGAGGGAAATGGGTTGCCAAAGGAAAAACAGTAGCGCCGGTTAGCTTCAAAGCGCTTTAAAACCACCCTGTGTTTCTCTGAAGGCAGGCTCAAAATGCCTATTTTAAAACATTGCAACATGTGCAAAATATGGACACCAGCAGACATTTGGTAGAATGGAGTGTTGTGTGCCTACAAAATCTGGTAAATGAAGAGCCCAAAACAATGCTTATAACAAAACTGCTATGGAGTCAGCAGTTTAAGTTGCACTGGATTTAAAGACACTAAAATTTAAAATGTTTAGATTAAATGAGTGACCTATGTTTGGTGTCACATGCCTTTGTAACTGTTGAAATGTCATAGTTTTGCACTTAGAATCAGCATTCTAGCTGCATGTGTAAAATTGCAAGTTAATTTAAAAAGCAACAAAAAAACATGACAGTTAGCTGAAAGTCTGGCTTAAGGAACTTGATTTTGCTTGACAGCTACCCCCATCAGGAGTGAAACTTGAGTCACAACTGTGTTCCCAGGCCTAGCTGCCCTTTTGCTGCTCACACCAAAAGGGATATGACACTTCCCTGATTGAAATACCTGGGCTCTGCAGGAAATTGAACAAAGCCCTGTCCTGACTCAGGCAAATGTTTTATTGGCGGGAGTCGTAAATGGAGCTTCCTCTTGGCAGAAGCTGGGAGGGGCAGGGTCTCTGAGCTTGCCAGAAACTGGAAAGACTGGTTTCTGTACCATGTGACATGAAAAGACACACCTCTATAGCCAGAATATGGTTTTAGAAAAAGATGAATAACTCATCTAGTGGACATGTGAAAATTGTATAAATGACACCATAATTCTTGTGATTTTTCTGCCCACATTTTAAGACGTGCTAGGACCCGGTGGTATGTTCAGGGGGGTTTTAGCGGAAAAGAGGATATTACTCAAAATGTGTGCATGTGAAAAATCTGACACTTCATCAACTAATGTCCATACTCCTTGCGCACATGTGTGTAAATTTGGGGTAATGTCCGGAATTGCAAACCAGTTAAAAAGTGAAATATGTGCCATTTCTGAATGCAAGCCCCCAGGAAGAGCAAAGTTTGGACAGGGTATATCTCCTGTGATATGTGATGTGTGCATGTAATTTTAAACCAATGTTTACCTGTGCAAATATGTCTTTTGTTATCAAATCTAGATTTGTGTGCAAGTTGACAGGAGGAGTGGACTCTCTGCAGGCTGTAAGATGACATCACTCTGACACAACTTAGCTCCCCCAATCAAATGAGAAATGGAAGTTTGACCAATTAGAAGCTGAGAGAGAGGTAGGGTCAGTGATGCTAGAACACACCCACATTCTAAACACATAAAAGCAGACAGACAGGACAGATAGGGACCTTCAAATCCATTTGCAGCTGGAAGCTCTGCCGGGAAAATCCAGACTTTAAATCCATCAATCTCCAGAATCCAGAAGCAGTGCTGTACCCAGAGAGAGAGCAGAGCTGACCCAGGCCAATGTTAGCAGAACCAGAGAGAGCTGACCCAGATCACTGTGAAGTGCAGAGACCAGAGGCGAGTCTAAAACCTGACCAGATCCGTGGCGTGGCCCATTCTAATTCAAGAATATAGTGCGAGTACATAGTAAACTGTGCAGAACCAATCTCTTAGTTAAAATAATATAATTCAATCTATTTTAATCTAAGTAGAACTGTCTCCTAACCATCTCCTGTCATTTGTAGAGCTGTCACTTGTCATTTTCTAGTTGCAAGCTGCACTTGTCTTTTTGAACTTTAAAATTTCAAATCTGAAAAACGACCTTTATTTAATCGCTCATATCTCCGTAACCGTTTGTGCTAGATCTGGAAGCTGAGATCCTAGGCTTTCTTAGGACCCCAAAACGATAGTGGTAGTCCTTGTAGTTCCTCTGTAATAGCGCTCGGCGCATTCGCGAATTTTACCGCGATTTGCAAATTTCTCCACGTGTAAAAAGACAGCAGTTTTGTTTTTCCTTGCCAAAAACTTTGTTACCTGCTAGTTACTACTAAAGCATTGTTAAGGTGATCCTGAATTCATAGAGAGTAGCTATCACTCACCCTGAACCTCTGAAAGGGAATTAAAAGCATTTCCAGCATATTTCTCATCCATTGCTAGCACATATAAAAGCATTTGGGCCTGTGTTTTCAAAACTCCTATCTGTTTTCTTTAAGCGTGCTTGGGGGGGATTGAACTGAATCACATTTGATTGCATTTCTGAGAACTGTGTGCCTTCCTTCCATTTCCTTGCATTGCATAAAAGGGGGGGGGGGGTAAATTGTCCAAGAAAGTGATTACATTGTCTTTTGCTGAAATCCTATCAAGTGATTTTTTGTACTGCATTTCATTCAACATTGCATCCATTTGAACCCTATAAAGCATTCTCTACCATATTATACTTCTGTACCTATTTACCAGTGTGCTACCTTATCCATTTCATGTCAACTCCTTAGTGATTATAAAGAAGTGTGCTAGTGCCAGATTCTCCGTTGTTAATCTTTATCATATCAGATTAAGTGTGATATTCAATTATTAATTTATTATAAAGCATGATATAATATATATTGTTTAAATTATCAAATAAACCTTTTAACTTGCAAAACAGAACTACTTCTTGGCTCAGTGGGGTCAGGAGGATTCCAAGAGAGGGGTGTTATATAGGGGTAGTCATCCAGAACGCATGAACTGGACATAAAGACATATCAATCAGGGTTTTCATTCAGTATTCTAGACTAGGCGTTGACTTGGCTGTAGTGCTGAATTGAATCCTCTTACAAATTGGGGGCTCGTCCGGGACGTTTGGGTTAGAATACCACTTGTGCAGCTTAATACAGCGTGCCAGCTGACCAGATACACATATCCAGTCGGATCACCACGCTGCATTACGCTGTGAAGCATTCCTCAAAAGGGACACTCCAAGAAAAGTTCTGTTCTGCAAAAAATAAAATACAAACTTCTGTAAGTCAGGACAGAGACCAATCTCTAGAATGACGACCTTGGTAGATATGAAAATAGCCAGAGAGCACTTCTTACATAAACTATTTGTGAGAGGTGAATGGGCTGAGCAGGGCCAGGAGGCCTGGTTGCAGGCCATCACGCGACAGGCCACTGAAACAGGGTCAGACTTATGGAGAGATCAGGGTCCATTACATGTGGCCCTGAGTGAACTATATATGGCTCCTAAGGCCAAAGATGAACACGACAAGATTGTTAGGATAGCGGCATATTTATATTTATATATGGGAGCCATACAGAATAAATGTGCTGAAGGCCATGATCTGGCAAAAAGGCAACAGATGGCGTTAGAGAAGGCCCAATCTGATCTGGACTCTTCTGAGCAAAGGCTGCACAGAAGCCAGGAGTCAGAAAATGAGACCAGACAGTACATCACTAAAATAAAGGAGGATATGGATGTGCTGCAAAAGGAAAAGTCAGAACAGGATACCAGATTTCGGGCCTTGCAGAAGGAACACCAAGAAGGGTTGGACTCCCTACTGCAAAGCCAGAAAAAGCTGGAGCAACAACTGGACTTCAACAGGGTATGTGCTGAGCAGGTAGTCACCCTGCAAGGCCACCTAGATAGGGAAAAGGCAGAAAGCAATAAACTGATTCTGAAAGACCTGGATACCCAGGCAGAGTTTGATGAAGAGCGCCGGAAAGCTGGTGCCCTTCAAAGGCAGAGGGACGACCTGGCAGCACAGATGCAGGCTCTCAGTCAGGAAAGAGACACTTTAGGCCAGGAAGTCTGCCACTTAAAAAAGGGAATTGAAGAAAATCACCTGGCCCTCCAGGGGCTCGGTGACCTCCAAAAAGAAAACCAGAACTTGGTAGAGCACACCAGAAGGGTGGAGGATGCTCTAGCAAGAAAGGAGCAGGCCGGTAGGGATGGGACTCAGGAGGTAAACCTCCTGCAGCAAAGACTGGCCCAGTTCTCCAGGACCAACCAGGAAGCACAGAGGGAAAATGAGGCCCTCTGTCAACACAATGATAGGCTCCAACAACAGGTAGCGATGCAGGAGAGACTGATAGAGTCTAGTAAGGCCTTGACTGAGGAACTGAAAGCACAAATGCAGGCTCTTGCATTGCAACAGGGAGCAGGGGCGGATAGAGATGAGGTCCGCTGGGAAAGAGAGACTCCCGACCATGACCGCAGGAGCCCTAACATCAGGGGCCTTCATCTCCCCCAGTCCCTGGACTCTACCACCCCCATGTCCCCTGGCGCACATGAGCACAGGGCCACAGGGATGGCAGATTACTATCCAGCTAAGAGTATGGGGCTCATAGGCCAGTACCACTCAGGAATGGAGGGGTGGCATCCGGGTATGGGCACCCAAGTACAGTACAGTTCAATGGGGAACCCCAGGAGAGTAGGCCCATTAAGGGCATCCTGAAAACCTCTGCCCAGTTAGGTCAGTGGAGGGGGTACCCATCAAATCCTGGCAGCAAGGAGGAATCTGAAGACTCCTCTGAACTGCGCAGGACACAGGAGACCAGGTCCCCACATTCTGCCAGCCATTCCCAGGCTCGCAGAATCCGGGAAAACCTGGAAGAACAGACGGGAACCTCTGGGAGCAGTGCCTCTGAGTCCGAGGACGAATGGACAAGGGTTACCCGAACCAAAAAGGCCAATAAGGCAAAAAGGGCCTTGCTTAAGGACCCCTTAAAGCAGATTAAGGCGATCAGGAGCGTCATCACGCCTTACCATAAGAACGCTAAGTATTCTGTTTGGGAGCACTTAGAGTTGTTTGAACAAATGATGGAGACTTTCCATTTGAAGGACAGCCAAAGCTGTATTCAATATGTAAAGTGGACCTTCTCCCCGGAATACTCCAGTTTCTTTGCGGGGCTGGAGGACCAAAATCATTTAAGATGGTCCACCTATAAGGCGGCCATCTTGAAACATTTTTCTGTTCACAGAAATCCTCAAGAGGCTCGCAAGGCAGCCTACAATTTGCAATGTGGGGAGGATCAGGCCCCACAAGAATTTGTGCAGGAGTTAAAGCGTGCTTTTGCACAGACCACAAGAAGGGTGCGCACGGATAGCAGAGAATTTATAAATACGTTTTTCCATGCCTTGCCCAAATATATCATGACCCAGCTCGTGAGGGATTTTCACGAGAAAAGATCTTTAGACTGGGTCATTGAACAGGCTACCCGGATCTATGAGGTGCAGAAACCGATAGATAGCAAAAGTAATGCCCAGAAAAACCCCAAAGCCAACAGCACCCCTGCTGCTGCCAAGGTGGCAGAGGTAAAGGTCACCCCCGTTTTGGATTTGGAGATGGGGGGGCCTAAAAACCTACCTGCACCTAATAATGCTAGGCCCAGGAGGTCCTCGGGTCAGTCACAGACAGGGAGCCAAGGAGGCAGCCCCACAAATGGGGTCCCTCGCTCTCCTGATTATGTAAGTCCCCGTTACAAGGGAAATCGACCCATCCTGGGTTATGTGTGGACTCCCCCAGCCCAAGGGGGAGGATCCAACCGAGCACCGAACCCAGGGAACTTCCCTCCAAACTTTCCACAGGAGGGCAGAAATTTACCAAACCCTGGGCAGAACTTTTTCCCCAGATATCCACCCGACTTTCAGCCCCAAAACCATCCATCCTTCTTTCCCCAATTCCCTGAGCCCAGACAACCTAATCCGGGAGAGGGGAGGCCAAGGGTGGAGGGGTACCCAAATCTTCCCAACCCGGGGTACTACCAGAGAAGGGATAGCTACCCTTCCCGGGATCAGCCCAGGGGAGAAAACAGGGCCCCGTATCAGCCTGAGCGGGTTTCCCAGTTAGAGCGCCAGGTTCAAAACATGGCGCGGGATCTGGGTCACATACTGAGGGCTCAGCAGAACCCTCAGATCGGCATGCCGGCGCAGAACGCACCCAACTCTGGACCTGGTGCTCCAGAACAATGACGGGGGCAGCACCCCGATAACTCACCGGTTCCCAGGGAGGAGGCACAAAGGGAAGGGGGGTGTAAAGCCTTGGAGGAAGCTTCCTTCCTCACTTGTAAACAGCCCCTGGAAACCCAGGAACCGGAAACAAAATCTCTTGCCCCTGAAAGTCTGCCTCCTAAGGAGCAGAGGGTTGGTAGGAGAAACAAAAGACCCAAACAGACTCAGTTTGAGGAGGAGGTACAGATCTTCCAATTTGAGGGAGAGGGATCCTCAGAGGATCCTGGGAAAAGGATCTTCTCCTTCAGAGAGGGGGGAACTCCTCCCAAAGAAAAATGGGTCCCTAGGGATGCAAATCCAGACTGGGGAGATGTGGAGACTGAGCTACCGCCGCCCACCATCTCATCCCAGAACCAACAGCAAGAAAATCCCCTGGTTCAAACCCATCCTGGTGACTGCCTCCAAAAAGGGGGGGGCGGCCCAGAACCGGAACCAGGGGAACCCACAATGGCTCTGATCTCCAGTTGCCAAATTTTTCTTTCAGATTCCCAAGGCTCTCCACAGAATTCTGCCCAAAATTCTTCTCTCGCGATGTCCAGAACCAGAAAATTAGCCCACCAGTTGTCCAAAAATGTACATTATCTGTGCCCCCTTGAGGAGAAGGAGGGAAGATATTATGCCCCGGTACAAGTACAGGGGCAGGGTACAATCTCGGCACTGGTGGACACTGGATCTCAAGCTACCCTTCTGTCCAGAAGGGCCTTTGACGAACTGAATGCAGGAAGGGGAGAGAATTACCAAATTCCTCTCACCTCTCTTCCTGGACAACTCCAGAACTTTGACGGGAAGGAAATTCCCGTTGAGGGGACGGCAGACTTGGACATTAAAATTGGGCGACATAAATTGAAACACCCGGTCATAGTTGTGACCCCAGAGGGCACCCCTTGTTTACTAGGGAATGAGCTCCTGAGAAGGTTGTCACCCCTAATAGATTGCGTAAACAAGGTCCTCTGGACCCAGACTAGGCGACCAATAAAATTAAAACAGAGTGTTAACCATGTTAGTTTAAACGGCACCTGCCACATGGTTGAACAAAAATCTGACCAAGTAGAATTTCACTTCCAGAACAACCAGATTCCAGACGTGACAGTAATAGCAGTAGGACAACAGACTGGTGATGGGGGGTCCTCTCTATTTCTGAAAATCAACCTTCCTTCCAGTTTAAGGTGGTATTCCATGCTGGAAGGAAACACTCTGAAATTCTATACTAATCCACAATCAGAAACTCCCACTCCTATAGTCCAGAAAGATGTGAAATCAGCTCAGAGCCTGGCTGATATTCAGCAAATTGGAGAGCAGTTGTTCATCCCTGTTCAGTTAAATGATGGGAAGGACTCTGTTCTCGCTCGAGTGTGTGTGAGCAACGGTAAGAGCTTCATCAGCTAAGCCATGTTTCGCCAACTCCCAAAAGATCCAGCCATTCCCACCTTCAAACTGATAGACAAATGGGAAATGGACCTGGAAGCACCTGATTCCAAACATCTCCTGCCAAGCAGGTGTATGCTCAAAATCTCCATTGGCAACAAGAGCATAGTCCACAATTGTTGGTCGTGCGAGACGTCCCTGCCGCCTTTTACTTAGGCAGTGACATTCTCAATCGCTTTGCCATTAGTTTGGACCTAATAAACTTCAAAGCTTGGTCCCGATTAGCGGATAATCCCATGAGCTTTGATTATCCAGAAAAAGCATTTAGGTCAGCTCAATTGCTACCTTATGCAGTTGAAATTCAGGTTAAAGAGGAAGTCACCATCCCAGAAAGGACCCGACAATTCTCCCTGGAAGTGAAAGTCAAAAGGGGACAAGAGTTGAAAAACCCTGATGCTTACATACATCTAAATGCTTCTCTCCAACTGCAAGGGTTAGGGGTAAACCCAACTCCATTAGTCAACATAGAACATGACACCATTCTAATAGAGGTAGATAACAGCGACTTAAAGAGTATTACTCTAGCCGCAGGCACCATTATTGGAACGGCGGTTGATGACCGACATTTTTCTATCGACTTAGTAAATGAACTGTTAGGACCAATCCCCAAGGACTGTTTTGACAGTGACAGTGAGGACAATACAACACCAGACAGGATTTTTACCCAGCATGGGGGGAACTTCCTGGTGTACACTTCTTGCCCTTATGCTAAGGAAGATGTGACTTGTGACTTCAGGAGGGATGAGGTGATTTTCCAGGTCCATGAGGGCTGCCTTTCCCACCTGAAGCCTCCGGTCCAAATCAGCACTCTGACCAGGGACTTCTCCACCCAGCTGGAGGAGGCCGCTGAAATAGCCAAACCAGAAGTCTTTCCAGGCTTCAGGCAGATGGTGGAAGAGAGAGTCAACCTAGCTGATGCCTGTGTGACTCTGGAACAAAAGCAAAAGTTGAAACAAGTTTTCTTGGATTTCCAAGATCTCTTTGCGGTAGACTCATATGACTGTGGTCGCACTGACATCCACACAACAACAATCCCCACGGACCCTGGCATGACTCCAGTGTTTGTGAAGCAATATCGCTTGCCTCTCGCATCCATGGAGTCCCTTACTGAAATAATTAAGAACCTTGAGTCCAGGGGAATAATCCGTCCAGTCCACAGCACCTTCAATAACCCGGTGCTGGGAATATTGAAGCCAAACGGCCAGTGGAGACTCTGTGCTGACCTCAGGGAGCTCAACAAACGGGTCCATACTTCCCGATGGCCTCTGCCCTACATTGACCAAGGGCTGGCCCAGATCCAGGGGTCACAGGTATTCACTGCAATAGACCTGACCAATGGGTACTGGACCGTGCCTGTCAGCAGGGAGGACCAATACAAACTGGCTTTTACCTTTGGGGGCCAGCAGTACACATGGACCCGGACTCCCTTCGGATACCTCAACTCCGGCAATGAATTCAACATCTTCCTACACAAGGCCATGCCCGACCTGGGTGCGAGGGGTAACCTGGCTTATGTAGATGATGTCCTCATCAAAAGTTCATCTGTGGAGGAACACATAGCGGAGATCCGTTATGTTCTGACACAGTTGAGGGCCGCCGGAGCAAAACTTTCCTTTCAGAAAGCACAGTGGTGTAGAACCCGTGTTAATTTCTTGGGGCATGAGATTACTCCTCAGGGTCTCTGTCCCCAGGAAAAGAAAGTGGAAGCACTTCAGAAACTGAAAGACCCCACAACTCGGCAAGAACTAAGGAGCCTCCTTGGACTGACTAATTACAGCAGAAAGTTCATTGAGGGCTACGCAGAGATCACCAGACCCCTGATTCATCTCCTGAAGGGGGGGTCAAGTGGGAATGGGGTCCAGAACAAGCCGAGGCGGTAAAACAACTCAAAAGAAGCCTCTCACAAGCGCCCTGCCTAGCTTACCCTGTCAGAAACAAGGAGTTCTTCCTGGAGACGGGGTTCTCTAATACGTGCTTGACGGCAGTATTATACCAAAAGCATGACAAGCTCAATAAAGTAATCTCCTATGCGAGCAAAACTTTATCCTCTGTGGAGGAAAAATTCAACGATTGTGAGAAGGCACTCCTGGCAACGGTGTGGGCATTGAAGAATTACCGCCCGTTTATCCAGGGGGAACACATCATAGTGGAGACTCCACACCAGCCTCTGCAGTATCTCCAAAGTGACAGAATCCGGGCCGGAAATGTGAGTAATTCCCGAATTACTTCCTGGATTCTGTCAATGCAAGGCTTTCCTGTGGAGGTCAGATATGGCCAAAACAAGAAGAGTCCCCTCGCGCAAGGTCTGGCTGACTTGCATGATTGTGCCAGAGAAAACTGTCTCGAGGACGAAAGTCTAAAAATCAAGGACAACACGGAGGCATACCTTAATTCCCCACACAAAGTCTTTGAAGAGGACAAGTGTGAGGGAATGCCCACTGTGTATGTGGATGGATGCTCTTACCATGTTGAAAACGACGGGGAGAAAGAACTGGTGGCTGGCGTAGGGAATGCATGGGTGAATGAGTCCCCAGAACCCTCCGCTGGATACAAAATTGGTCCCCGAAGTAGTCAGGTGGCAGAATTGATGGCTGTGCATCAGGCCATCCTCACTGCTGTCCAGCATCAACTCCGCGAACTGGTCATAATCACAGATTCGGATTATGTACGGAACGGGTTCGTGGAGCACCTGATTAATTGGAAAGCCAGAGGCATGTTATGTGCTAACAACAAACCCTTGAAACATGGGAAGTTGATCCAAAACATTGATGATCTGGTCACCTCGAATGAGATGACCATCTATTGGAAAAAGATCAAGGGTCATTCCAAAGTAGAGGGACGAGACAAAACTGGAAATGACTTAGCTGATCAGCTGGCCAAAACTGGGGCCATCCAAGGGGATCTAATTGAGATTGAGTCCCTGTTGGGGGAAATCCAGGTCACTGCTATCACTAGGTCCCAGACAAATGCTCACAACGACCTTTCAATTGCACAATGGAGTAAGGAGACCCCTGATGCTGATTTGATTACTGCTCAGAAGGGGGATCCAATAATTGGTAAGTTTTACCAACACCTTGAGGACCCTGAGAACTTTCCCCTGATGGATACCGATTACGTTGGGAAAGAGGACCTAAGAGTGTTGATGAAATGTCCAAAAATGTTCCGAATCCAAGACGGTTTGCTGGTAAGGAAATCCAAAGCTGGCCACGATCAGTGGGTGGTTCCTACCTCATTCCGAAGCCTGATGTTAAGTCACGCCCATGATGCGGCCACTGCCGGTCACAGGGGGTTTCACACAACATTGGAAATCTTAAGAGAGGTTGCATACTGGCCACACATGGGGCAGGACCTCGACCAATACTTGAAGGGGTGTCTTGTGTGTGCACAATTTCAGCCATCATCCCTCACGCACCGTGCGCCTCTCCAAAAGCGGGGGATGATTCGCTAGGGGGAATAAGTACATGTTGACTGTGACATGCTTGTTTACCAAGTGGGTGGAATGTCTTCCAGCCCCAAATTGCAAGGCAGAAACTGCAGCTGCCTTGATGATTAACCACATCTTTTCCCGTTTTGGTCTACCTCAAAGGATTGAGTCAGACAGGGGTAGCCACTTCACCAGTGAAGTAATGACAAAGATGTGGGAGATACTGGGGGTCAAGAGAAAGCTGCATATTGCTTATAGACCAGCTTCTTCTGGGGCAGTAGAGAGATATAACCGAACCATTGTGAGCATATTAAAGAAGTTTGTGGCAGATTCTGGGCCAAGTTGGGATATCCGATTACCTCTGGTCCTAATGGCCATCAGATCTACCCCTTCATCTGCAACCAAAATGTCACCATTTGAGTTGATGACTGGACGCAAGATGGTGCTTCCTCAGCATTTGCTCTATAGGACCCAAGAGCAGACACTGATAAATGCCTCCACTACTCATGAGTATGTGGAGAATTTAAGGAAACACCTCCAACATGCTTTTGCTTACGCTCAGCGGAATCTAGAAAGATCCGCTGATAGCATGAAGACCCATTATGACCTGAAAACTTCCAGGAAGGAATATCAGGTGGGAGACCGGGTCTATCTATACAACTTCCAAAGGAACCAGGCCAAGCAGCGCAAATTTTTGCCTACATGGAAGGGACCCTTTGAGATCATCGACAAAATCTCCCCTGTGGCCTACAAAATCCACATCCCCAAAGGTCCTTTGGCAGCGGGGGAAGACAAGTGGGTCCACATAAACCAGTTGAAATGTTGCCATCCCAGGCACACTCTGCAACAACTGGAGGAATCCTCTGGAATCCTAGCGGGTACTGTCTCAGACTAATTCAGTTCCAACTATAAAACATACCACATCTAGTCTCTAAAATATTGTGATTTGCATGAAACTGTCTCTTAGTTATACTGTTTTTTTTTTTCAAAATAAGAATGTAATGTTTCGTGATGATGAAATGCATATGCTGCCCCACTATCTCAACAGTGGTGGAAAAACGTCTATGAGTAGGTATTGCCGCTCTTCCTTTGTCGTCCTAGGAGAAAGAAAACCTGGAGACGGGCCAAGGAGGACGATCCGGAGACCGGGAGCAGAGACGCGATGGGCCCTGTGTACCGCCCAATATTCCCATCAGGACCGACGAGGCGAACCCATCGATCAGTACCGGATGGAGAAGAAGATGCTGAACTGTGCCATCTACAGAATTGGAAGAAGATTATGCGGACAGACCGGTGCGTGGGTCAAAACCCTTGTGCACCCGACTCCCCATCGACTCAAATTCAAAGTGCAGTCGGGCGGGGGGGCTTGTTGGGTGTCTTGACCCACGTGCAAGCTATCATGCTACAACAATTGGTGCTGTGGGCTTAGAAAATTCAAGATGGCGGAAAACCCACATGTGCGCCGAAATCCAGGAAAGCTGCGCAGTTTGTGCGCACACCAAAATGGTTGCCTCACTTGCCACCCACCAGTGCGAGAATGATAGGCCGGGTTGCCATGAGGGAAATGGGTTGCCAAAGGAAAAACAGTAGCGCCGGTTAGCTTCAAAGCGCTTTAAAACCACCCTGTGTTTCTCTGAAGGCAGGCTCAAAATGCCTATTTTAAAACATTGCAACATGTGCAAAATATTCACTGGACACCAGCAGACATTTGGTAGAATGGAGTGTTGTGTGCCTACAAAATCTGGGAAATGAAGAGCCCAAAACAATGCTTATAACAAAACTGCTATGGAGTCAGCAGTTTAAGTTGCACTGGATTTAAAGACACTAAAATCGAAAATGTTTAGATTAAATGAGTGACCTATGTTTGGTGTCACATGCCTTTGTAACTGTTGAAATGTCATAGTTTTGCACTTAGAATCAGCATTCTAGCTGCATGTGTAAAATTGCAAGTTTATTTAAAAAGCAACAAAAAAACATGACAGTTAGCTGAAAGTCTGGCTTAAGGAACTTGATTTTGCTTGACAACTACCCCCATCAGGAGTGAAACTTGAGTCACAACTGTGTTCCCAGGCCTAGCTGCCCTTTTGCTGCTCACACCAAAAGGGATATGACACTTCCCTGATTGAATTACCTGGGCTCTGCAGGAAATTGAACAAAGCCCTGTCCTGACTCAGGCAAATGTTTTATTGGCGGGAGTCGTAAATGGAGCTTCCTCTTGGCAGAAGCTGGGAGGGGCAGGGTCTCTGAGCTTGCCAGAAACTGGAAAGACTGGTTTCTGTACCATGTGACATGAAAAGACACACCTCTATAGCCAGAATATGGTTTTAGAAAAAGATGAATAACTCATCGAGCGGACATGTGAAAATTGTATAAATGACACCATAATTCTTGTGATTTTTCTGCCCACATTTTAAGACGTGCTAGGACCCGGTGGTATGTTCAGGGGGGTCTTAGCGGAAAAGAGGATATTACTCAAAATGTGTGCATGTGAAAAATCTGACACTTCATCAACTAATGTCCATACTCCTTGCGCACATGTGTGTAAATTTGGGGTAATGTCCGGAATTGCAAACCAGTTAAAAAGTGAAATATGTGCCATTTCTGAATGCAAGCCCCCAGGAAGAGCAAAGTTTGGACAGGGTATATCTCCTGTGATATGTGATGTGTGCATGTAATTTTAAACCAATGTTTACCTGTGCAAATATGTCTTTTGTTATCAAATCTAGATTTGTGTGCAAGTTGACAGGAGGAGTGGACTCTCTGCAGGCTGTAAAATGACATCACTCTGACACAACTTAGCTCCCCCAATCAAATGAGAAATGGAAGTTTGACCAATTAGAAGCTGAGAGAGAGGTAGGGTCAGTGATGCTAGAACACACCCACATTCTAAACACATAAAAGCAGACAGACAGGACAGATAGGGACCTTCAAATCCATTTGCAGCTGGAAGCTCTGCCGGGAAAATCCAGACTTTAAATCCATCAATCTCCAGAATCCAGAAGCAGTGCTGTACCCAGAGAGAGAGCAGAGCTGACCCAGGCCAATGTTAGCAGAACCAGAGAGAGCTGACCCAGATCACTGTGAAGTGCAGAGACCAGAGGCGAGTCTAAAACCTGACCAGATCCGTGGCGTGGCCCATTCTAATTCAAGAATATAGTGTGAGTACATAGTAAACTGTGCAGAACCAAACTCTTAGTTAAAATAATATAATTCAATCTATTTTAATCTAAGTAGAACTGTCTCCTAACTGTCTCCTGTCATTTGTAGAGCTGTCACTTGTCATTTTCTAGTTGCAAGCTGCACTTGTCTTTTTGAACTTTAAAATTTCAAATCTGAAAAACGATCTTTATTTAATCGCTCATATCTCCGTGACCGTTTGTGCTAGAGACTTGCAGTAACTTTCATCTGGAAGCTGAGATCCTAGGCTTTCCTAGGACCCCAAAACGATAGTGGTAGTCCTCTGTAATAGCGCTCGGCGCATTCGCGAATTTTACCGCGATTTGCAAATTTCTCCACGTGTAAAAAGACAGCAGTTTTGTTTTTCCTTGCCAAAAACTTTGTTACCTGCTAGGTACTACTAAAGCATTGTTAAGGTGATCCTGAATTCATAGAGAGTAGCTATCACTCACCCTGAACCTCTGAAAGGGAATTAAAAGCATTTCCAGCATATTTCTCATCCATTGCTAGCACATATAAAAGCATTTGGGCCTGTGTTTTCAAAACTCCTATCTGTTTTCTTTAAGCGTGCTTGGGGGGGATTGAACTGAATCACATTTGATTGCATTTCTGAGAACTGTGTGCCTTCCTTCCATTTCCTTGCATTGCACAAAAAGGGGGGGGGGGGGGGGTAAATTGTCCAAGAAAGTGATTACATTGTCTTTTGCTGAAATCCTATCAAGTGATTTTTTGTACTGCATTTCATTCAACATTGCATCCATTTGAACCCTATAAAGCATTCTCTACCACATTATACTTCTGTACCTATTTACCAGTGTGCTACCTTATCCATTTCATGTCAACTCCTTAGTGATTATAAAGAAGTGTGCTAGTGCCAGATTCTCCGTTGTTAATCTTTATCATATCAGATTAAGTGTGATATTCAATTATTAATTTATTATAAAGCATGATATAATATATATTGTTTAAATTATCAAATAAACCTTTTAACTTGCAAAACAGAACTACTTCTTGGCTCAGTGGGGTCAGGAGGATTCCAAGAGAGGGGTGTTATATAGGGGTAGTCATCCAGAACGCATGAACTGGACATAAAGACATATCAATCAGGGTTTTCATTCAGTATTCTAGACTAGGCGTTGACTTGGCTGTAGTGCTGAATTGAATCCTCTTACAGTAGTGAACTCTGGGACAGATTATGCAAACTAAATTATAAGAAATACACAGAGAGGCTTCATGCAGGGGGGGATAAGCCGGGTAGATTACTGGCCTGGTTATACAAAAATGAGACCCCTGCTCGGTGATCAGAGAGGTCAGGGACACGGAAGGTCAAATCTGTAATACTCAGGAGGGGGTAAACGAGGAGTTCCTCAAGTATTACAGACGATTATATGAGGACACAGGAGAGGATATGAGTCAAGAAATACTGGAAACAATAGAGGATATAGGGCTGCCCACCTTAGATGACCTAGAACGTGCAGATCTAGACGGCCCCATCACTTCGGACAAACTTGAGGCGGTGATCCAACACCTGCCCACATGTAAAGCACCCGGGTCGGACGGGTTACCCAGTGAATTTTATATAACGTATAAGCAGGAGCTACTCCAGCCGCTGCTGGCCATGTTTAATGAAGCCTATGAGCAGCGGGAACTGCCGGCGTCCCTCCGTGAGGCAATGATCATCCCGCTCCTGAAACCAGGCAAGCCGGACGTGGAATGTGGGTCCTATAGGCCCTTGTCCATGCTCAATCAGGATAGCAAAATACTCACGGCAGTGCTAGCCAACAGACTAAAGAGGGTAATTGGCAAGTTGATACAACCAGACCAAACAGGTTATGTCCCCGGTAGAAATATCACAGACAACCATAGGAGGCTGCACCATATCATTGACCAAACCGAGGGAGACTCGGGCGAGTTGGCTATCGTGTCGTTGGACAGGGTTAAAGCCTTGGACTCAGTGCGGTGGCCATGGTTTAAAGCGACCCTGAAAGGATACAGAATGGGACCCGGATATATCAGATGGGTCCAGCTGTTATATAGCTCCCTGATTGCGAGAGTTAAAACAGGAACCATAATCTCCAATAAATGGCAACTCAGTAGGGGGACCAGACAGGGATGCCCCTGGTCACCCATGTTATGCATTCTGGCATTAGAGCCGCTGGCAATATTCCTGCGGCAACAATACGGGGAGGTGGGGATTCGTACGATAGGGGGCACACACCTGATATCATTGTATGCAGATGATATGCTCCTCTACTTGCGCTACCCTGAGGAGAACCTGCAATATGTGCTGGAGGTGATGGATCGCTATGCCACGCTCTTGGGCATATCGGTGAACCCGGGAAGTCTAGTTTGTTCCCCTTGGGAAGGTATATCCCATCAGAGAGTCTAGCCATCCTGCAGACACCCTGGCAGACCGTGACATTCAGGTATCTGGGCGTAAACATTTACCATAGGATAGAGACAGAACACAATCACAATACAGAGAAAGCAATTGAGGGAATTAAGAATAGGATGGCGTTCTGGTCTAGATTACCCCTAGCCATGATGGGGAGAGCAGCTCTGCTCAAAATGGTGGCCTTGCCCAGACTCTTGCATTTTTTTGTGAATGTCCCGTACCTGATCCCCAGACGCTTTTTTGTGAGATTCCACGGCATGTGCAGGGGCTTCATATGGGGCAACTCCAGGAATAGGGTGGCCCTGTGGAAACTACAGAACACATGTGATAAGGGGGGCATAAACCTGCCGAATTTTGAACTGTAATACTTGGCGGGACAGCTGTTGTATGTGGCTAGGTGGTTGTCTGTAGAGGACTCGGCAGAAGCTATGCTTTTGCAAGGTGATTCGGCTCCCTACTTTCTGAGAGCGTCAGTGTGGCTGCATAAATCTAAATTGGCGGGGATGGGGAGACTATTGGAGTTGGGCTGGGAAGTTTGGCGCAGAACATGGAAAACGGTGGGTGACCCAGATCCGCTTTCCCAGCAGTTCCCGCTGGTGGTGCTATGCAGGGATGACTCCCAACTGTTCAAAGGGGTCCGCGGATACTGGGAACCGGTGGGCCTAGCCACCCTTGGAGATACATTGCAGGAAGGGGAGGCACTGGAATTTCAGAAGCTGCAGGAGGAGACAGGGGTGCATGAAGGCCAATACATTACTTATATCAGGCTCATGAAACGGGTCAGGGAGAGGTGGCCTGAGACGGCGCTAGCGGAAGAACCTGATGCCACCCTGGAAATGATGTATGATGTCTCAGAGGGTGGGCATGAGATATCCAGGATATATGAGCTACTGAGAGCGAAGCCAGGAAAGGAGCTGCTCCAGCTGAGGCATGACTGGGAGGAGGAGGTAGGAGAACCCATGACAGAGGGACAGTGGGATAGAGCTCAAAGGTACCACAAAAAGGTGTCCTGGAATGCAAGACTCTAGCAGATCCAGCTGTATGTCACCCATAGAGCTTATTTGACTCCCGGAAGAATAGCTAGGTTTGGAGGCTCGGCTATACAGAAATGCCCCAAGTGCGGGGAGGAGGAAGCGGGGCTGCTGCAGATGTTCTGGGCTTGCCCTGAGGTGCAGAGATTCTGGGAAGTAATAAAGATGAGAATGTCCTGTGGGGGAGTGGGGCTTGATGTGAGGTCTGCTTGGGCATGCATGCTTGGCAGTTTCCCCAGGCCACGTACTTCAAAGCATATCAGTAAGATGAAGGACCTGGCCTATATCTTGGCCAAGCGTAGAATTGTGATGAGTTGGAAAGCGGCCCATAAGCCTAGATTGGAGACATGGTGGGCGGACCTCTTGAAATGGGCAGATGCAGAAAATGCGGTATGGTTTGAAGCTGTCACCAGGGGGGGAGAGGAGGAAGTGGGCCCCCTGTTAGCCCAGAGACAACTGGTGAACTCAATGGCAAACCCCCACCAAGCCAATCATTAAACAGAAGACTCAGACGAGTCGACAAGCCCTGAGATTCCTGAAAATACTTATGTAGATGGCACGGATGAGACGGTTCGAGTTTGGGGGGAGGGAGAGGGGAGGACGGAGAAAAACACTGTATAATATGATGTTTTGATACTGATTATGAACGTCCTAAAAAGTTGTAATGTTTGGTGTGTTGTCTGCTTAAAATAATAAAAATTGTAAAAAAAAAAAAATGTCAGCGAGCAAAACCGGTCAAAAAATCAAACCTTTACTCATTCCTCTTTAAACTGTACACAAATAACAATTATTAGTAGACTTATAAACAAACCGCCAGTTACGCACTTGGTTTTTTAAATATGTCGCAGTATAAATATAATTCAACATAACAACGTATTGTGTCTGTAAGAAACATAGCCAGACAGGTCAGAGCCACCAGCATAACGGGAACGTGGAAGCTACCAGGGATGTAGAGCAAGGACCCGGTGAAAATGGCCAGCACACAGTGGTAAACCATAGGGAAGATGGAGAGATTGAAGAGGGCGAATGGTGGGGCTGCAGAGCTCCATGGAGAGACAACCCAACCACAGGTAGAGGGTCGCTTAACATGGGGGGTCAGAACACCAACCCAGTTGACACATGTTGGGGAGACACGTGTTGGAGCGAAAACGCTGACCCAAGTTATGTTTACCGCGGACAGGTTAATGAACGTGGACAGCAGCAGCGCAGCTCCGAAGAACCCAGCGGGCATGATAATGAACCCAGTAAGCTGCAACACGGATCCAAAGGGCCCCGCGGTCATTCTGTCGAACGCGGAAGGCCGTAACACCGTGTTACGGAGGACTTTTGGGTTTTGGGAGGGGGATGCGGAAAACGGCAACACCGGTTCACAGAACCCATCAAGTGCACAAGATAAGAACACTCAAATATACTGTGATTCGTTTTCCCCTTTGAACACAAGTATGGAAAACACGGATTTACTCTCAGTATTTCGCCCCTTAACACCAACCCAAGATAATAGGCGGCCGCAAGTCTGGGAGGCATTGTGGCTAGCTTCATGTCGGAAAGAAGGGGGTGGTGGTTAGGGGGGCTTATCAAGGCTTTGAAACATAATGGCTTCTGATTCGACATTGACACGCCAGCCCCTATTTAAAGCAGACATGGAGAAAGGACTGAGGGATTTTTCTCTGTTTCAGAACCAGCTGGAAGGCGAGGAGAGAGCTGCTCAGCATCGCTGGGCCTATGAGGACTAGGTCCAGAGTTCATCCATACTCTTTGAGGGGCTGTAAATCTAGACGGCCTGCGACTGCCCTTGACTGCCTAAAGTCTATTTAGAGACAATTGCCAAGGAGTTTATTATTTTAGTCAATAAAGACTATCTTTTTATTAAGGCACCCAGCTGTCCAGTGTCTTCTTACAGTGTCCATTGTTTTGGTCAAATTGCACCTTTGTACGTTTCTGAATTATACAATATCCATACAGCACAAATGCCTTTTTTAATCGCAAAAATATTATGGATAGCTGAACTTACATTATGTTTGGTATTTCCATTCTCTTGACGTAACGCAGAGTATCCGCTCAGAACAACGGTTTGCATGAATTGAAACTGTTCCAATGTCCACTTTCAATATAGTAAATGTTATCATTTTTGTGGTATTTGACACCTTCTGTCCTTCTAGCCTAGCGATTGCTCCCTTTCGTCCAAGGTCAAATAACAATTGAAGCTTGTTTTCAGTGTGTATGCGTGGTTAGCTTCATTTTTGTGAAAGAATGCCACAATAATAAAACATACCGGACAAGACACGTCATTGTGAAATGATGAATTTTTTCTATCCCCACAAGCAGCATCCCACGAAGTGACCTTCACTCCATGTGAGCGATGAGCACAGCTGACCAATGTGGCATTCCGAAATACGCTTGAAAAATAAACTAATTGTTTGCTGGCATCCACCAATGCCACGCGATCATGAATACTTGTTTACCCATCACTAGTGCGGGTTATGAACCTATATGTGATGTCATTCATGACGCTGTGGCCTTTCTATAGGCAAAATCATTCATTCTGGAGCCTCAACATTCTCGAGGAGCAGACACCTTTTGAATTTATTTTTTTTAATTTTGGAAAAAGTTAACCCTGTTAAACCCTGCAAGCTATCTCTTGGCTTCTTTCCCGAGAGGTTGGTATTCATTATGTTGTGAGCATGACAGGGGGCAGCCTTCAATTGCATGCTGTCTTCTATCATTTATGCATGTCCGTTCAGAATATCTATCCCACCTGAGGCAGCCCTGTGTACGTTAAAGTGAGACAGGTTACACTGCTTCCCCAAACCAAGTTAGTTGCATTCATGGTCCGACTAGCCCTTGTGTCAATCGGCCATGCAAGTGCATAGGGTAAGCGACAATGAGCGGGAGACAATTTTTCTGATTCGTTCCCTTTTTTTCTGATGCGGACCTGAGAAGTCAGTAGCCTTCTGCTCTACATTGCAGTAGTGCGTGAAAGCGCACAATCACGATTGTCAAGCAAAAAGCGTTTCTTCTTGGGAAGGCCGTAGCAAGTCAGGAAGGGGCCTGATGTGATGAAGAATTGGTTCCCACTATTCAAGTACGATATTCCCTTGGCGGCAGATCAGATTTCAAAACGTGAAAATAGCTGGTGAGCACAGGCTCACCCAGCCAACATCGAATTCCTTTACTAGACCCAATCCGTTGTGTGCAAGAAATCACATTGTGTCATAAACAGGACAATACATTTTTCCTATCTTCTGACACTTATATAATAGGCACGGTATAAATCTATGAATTGTATTCTGGATAACTGTCATTCTAGGGTGGTTGGACCTTGGTGTATAATATTCAATTATAGTTGATTTTCAGTTCACAGAGTAGGTGAAGCAATTACTTCACGTTAGTTTTGTATAACAGTTACACTCAAGGTAAGTAAAATCGATACTACAAGCCACTTTTGTGTCTGTCTAAAACAAACCATGATATGGTATGATGATATGATATGGTTTTTGTAACGCGTCTATGCACAAGTGCTTCAAGGCGCGACGAGGAAAGGTTGGGGGAACAAAGGGAAGACAGAGACAACGATCCTACTTGGCCAGGTGGCATTGAGATCATGCAAGTTCAGTGCAGGGAGAAGGAGAAAAGTGCAGGGGGAAAGGGGGATGGAGAAGTGCAGTGCACAGGATAAACAGTGAAAATAAATGAAGACAATAAATAAAAAGTGCTGCCAGTTGGTGGCAAGTGCAAGGGTAAATGCAGACATCAGGTAGGGGGCTAGCAGGATGTAGGGCTACAGAAACAGTTTCTGTGAGTCTAGATGAAGGAAAGGAAGCATCCAGGTAGATGTTAAAGTCTCCAAGAAGGAGTTGTTGAGTGGTCGAGAACAGGAGTGAAGAGGAGATGCCCGCCCACTCAGAGAGGAAGGAGGAGATCTGACCAGGTGGCCGATAGATGGTAGCAACAGTAAGGGAATGGCCAGGAGAGAGAGAGAGCCTGCAGATGAGGCATTCAAGAGATGAGTAGGCCTGCGTAGGAATGACAAGCATTAAGTAAACATTAACAATGACCTTCGAGGAGTGGAGGAGGTCAAGAGGGCCTCCCACCAGGTGCCACCATTAATGGGAGAAGAAGAGAAAGCAGAGAGCACAGATACCATATGTAGAGTCCATACGTATGGCGAGGGAACGACAAAGAGGATGTCAATGAGGGTTTGCCTGGAGGAAGCACTGGTATAGGTATCAGCGATACCGGGCCTAGGTTGGATACCAGGATGTCCTTTTTAAACTTCTTCCTACCACATTTAGTGAGGAGAGCATGATAGTAGATAGAGAAGCAGTTAGGAAAGATATGAGAGACAGAGAGCACCATAGAGTAGGTAGGGAGAGGAGAGAAGAGGAAGGCAGGAGTCGGGGAGAACACAAGGGAAAGACACAGGGAGCGACTCATGCAAAGCAAAATGAAGAGTTACACTGTATGGCAACCTAGGAACAACAGGCACTTGTTGCCAAAAAGTTGACAAAGAGGATACATTTGAAAAGACAATTTGGACGCTATGGTGAGCTTTGTAGAGCTATGGAGAACTCAAAAAATCACACACGTCAAATGACTAAAATACTCTGTGAGTGTATAAAAAGATTCCCACTCGCTGAGGTGTTTAAAAAAATAATATACTGCTAAAGCAAAACGTTCTGTTACCTATGGCATTGACACAGGTCAGGTGATTGATCATTGCTATGAAAACCTTACCCACCATAGGCCATCAACGCCAGTTTCATGCACTGCATGTGTGGATGTGATTTGGGTCTAGCAGAGGGTTTGACAGACACCAAGCCTCAGTGTATCTTGGACTGATGGCAAAACTCCATTTCCCTATCAGTATTTCATCAACCCAAATGGGCAGTGCAGCACCGATTTGCTAGGGCAATTCTATTCTGAAATATATCACCAATATCAACCATAGACATGTGTCTTATCGATCGAGGACCAGTAATATAAGGGAAGGGAAGGTAAAAGATATACATTAATGAATGTTACACCCGATTAAATCTGCATAATTAAATATGTTGGAATACTTTTTGTAGCATTGAAATTGAGTGTAATAGCATTTGATTGTTGATGTACAATGTCCAAACATCAGGGAACATATCAAAAATGTTATTGTGAGCACATTATGAAGACAACTACAAATCATTTCAATCGGGAAGTCAACTTTTCAATAAGTTCTGCTTTAGGTGTACAAGGCTCATTTGTAATGTTTTGTGGCATTGTATGTGTCCTAGGAACACAATCGGGATCGATTCCATGAGTATGCATGGCCAACACAGTTAATGTCAGATCTTTCACAAATTAGAATTCCATTTCCTGATATATTGGCTTGCCCACCCACTGTTTGCCTCGTTTTGTAAAGGCCAAGAGGTAACAAAGCAACCCAAATGTTTCCTGCAGTATCCACTTGTGCCATCCCAACATTTTCGTTGTGAGCAAGTACAGCTAGTCTTGCTATGGCCTTCATACCATCTGTGCTGAAATGCAACCTTCTGGGTCTGTACTTTAGGCACATATTATGGAACACCTACAAATGTCCGGTATGACAAAATTCAGTGAGTCCCTTAAGGTCTTCTGAAAGAGTATATTGTACACAATCTTCTCAAGAGCTTTGTGTGGAGGAGAACATAGCGCCAACCACTTCTTCTTCCGTTCCTGCTCCTTCGATAAAGGTCCATGTGCACAACCAAAGGTGGTTGCTGATAGACTGACACCACTTTAAAATATTTTCCGAATCTTTTCTTTTTTACCAGCAGCTGTAATTTTTTTATTGACTGTTTTGGCAACGCACCATACATCAAATTGATGACAAATGTGAGGAAACTGCACTCACATGGCCTTGGCTATTGAAACATGCCTGGTAGTGGCTATCAGGTCTACTTGCATTCCCATCGATGGAAGATGTTCGACGGATTTGATAAAACCATGTTTCTCCATGGGCACAGGAGATGTACATTTGGACACCTGCACAATCTCCGAACTCACTTTTTTTTTTTACTTTCCATGTCTTGAAAGTGGTATGTGCAGTATTTTGCTGAAAATCCAGGGTTGTCACACTGTTCGTCGCCAGCTAGCCAGAAACGTTTGCCGGAGAATGTGTTTTCGATTGACATCTGTTCAATTTTCCAGGCTTGACTAATAACAGGAATAAGAATTCCCTTTGATATTTGTAGTACAGGGTTTTAGCAAGGAACTCAACTCCCACAAATTGACAGAAACTGGAAATCTTACTGAAAGTAGACCAGCTGAAAATTAAAGCTGCTGATCATAGTAGATTTCCAGCTGGCACTTTGCCCAGCATCGATTGAACGGACCATGAAAAGGTATTATGGAGGTGAACACAGCTGGCTTGGATCTTCAGGTTAGTGCCTTGTAATACAAGAATCGCATTTACCATTGGCTCCCTGCATATGTCCCCCCTCAATGCATGGACACGTTTCAGCATCTGTACAATCTCTAGCAGGCAGCTGTTGAATATTGCTCTTTTATTAGCCAATCGTCTGGCATGAATGTGGTTTGTGAATCAACTGTGGTGGACAAACCATCCAAACTAAGCAAATTAAAGTCGAGATCTTTAGCAAGTTCCTCGGTCAATTGCGTTGAAGCTTCAGTCTCTGTTAGTTCAGGTTGTGATATTTGCATATGAATTGGAGAAACAGGTAACATGGAATGTTTCTTGGGTGGAACATTTTTTGCGGGTGTAGATTGTGTCAAGGGGTCTGCAAAGAATTGCAATGCATCTTCATTATATTCAGTCTCATCTTGTCCAGTTGTCACATGGACCAATGGTCCATGGACACTTTGCACGGATCGCTGGTCACATTACATTCAGTTTCCGGTCATTGTGCATAAGCATCATGAATCTGCTTATTGACTAGACCACGCTGCGCCCCAAATAGTTGCTCCATTGTGAAATCTGTTTGGCAAGCAACATCTTTGGTTTCATTTGTTGTCTGTGTCTTTATACTTCTCTTTCTTCTGGGCCTCTAAGAGATGTGCTGAAAACCATTCTCAATGTATAGCACACATACAGCAGATACCACTTTAAAAACAAAAACATTATATGAATAAAACACCAGCCTAAGAACTCCTACAAAACAAACTTGTTTGTTCGTTACCCTTGTTTTCTTTTTTTCTTTGAAACCGTGGGCTTCTCATTAGCATTTTTATATGGTTTAAATCAAGCACGTTTCATTTTCACACAAACATACATATGTCAATATCTATAAATGGAACCAACTTGATTGAATAGAAAAAATTACAACATTAAAATGTATTCCAAATGCAATGTGATGTCCAATTGTATTCAATATTAGGTTATGTTCACCTCTGGTCCATGTGCACCTTTTGTACATTCTTTGAATGGAATATTCATTAAAAAAAATAAGAAGTCAATTGTACTGGAAATTAAAATCTTTCTTAGCACAGAGCACTTACACACAAAGTAGTCTTAAATGATTAAGAATTGGATACTACAAGGTTTGTTGATGCAACACTAATAGAACATTTGAATGAAAATACCCTCGCAAACAGTGTACGTCATTTAGTCATAATATACTTTTCAAAGTTCTCCTGATAACCTTCCTAGATGACGCATGTAATTGAACAGAGATCACCGTGCAAAACATACTGATTGTAATGTTGGCCACACACTTTTTGTAATGTATTCTGCATTAGGGAGGAAGTGTAACGTTAGAACTGAAATCAGAAAAGTTTGAAACCGTGCATGATTATATGCATTTCACTCACTAATAATATCCTTTGCAGGATTTACGTTCATTCTTGCAAGGGAACTGTAAGTATGCATACCTCATACTTTGGGCCAGTTGCAAAGGAGGAAGTGATTGTAGTCGACATTCCAGCATACCCCTATAACACAATACTTGTTTTAGTACGGATGAAAATAACGAAATGAAACTGAGACAATGAGAGGCAGACAATGGTACATATAGAGAGACATCCATACATGCCACTTAGTGTACATAACCGATAGCATACATAAGCATTTTCATATTATTTGAAATTCCAAGCATAACACATTCTCATAAAGGGCAAGTAAAATAAAATTATTCGATAGGCGAGTGAACTTGATGTTGACTCCAGAAAAGAAATTGATGCTGAATCTTGCTCCTTCGTTTTCAGTGCATTGTCATAAAGTAATACATGGGAACATTAAACTTGTATTAGATATGTGGGCAGATCCAACAATCGTGAATATCACTTTGTGCATGTCGGTAGGGCTCACCATTGGGATAGTGGATGTGTTGGTGGTTTTGTCATTGTGGGTCTGTGCTTCCATCAGTGTGCTCTACGAAGAAAAGGGAAATGTCAAGCAACCGATTACGAAAACATTATGTGACTTTTAAAGGGCACTATGGCATTGTTTTCTAATGCTCATAATTCCTTGATTTATTAGAGGCTCCAGAAAGCAGGGACAGATGTACAGTAAAATGTAGTATAGTAAAAATGCAATACAATCTATGGAAACTTTAGTAAGACACATTTTAAGTAAATATACACCGAAAGCTCATATCCGTCGATGAAGTTACACTATGAATACCCTACCCTAATTAGTTTGAGAGATCATAGATAATACTTATTTATGCAGAATATTTTCCCAACATCAACAAACACAGCTAATTCATCATCCAGGACTCACCTGAGGCAGCATGTGCATACATTTAGTTGGAATTACATTTGGAAGCAATTTATGAAGAATTCTGGGTCAGCGCTTTTTTGTGTACTTCGATTGTTGGTACATATCGTCGGTAAAGTGCAGGCTACGGATGCGGAATCTATTGGCCCTCAGGTCCTTCAAGACATTCTGTGCACTACTTTCAATCTCGTCCACCGGAAAACCACAATATTTAACCCATCTTCTTAATAAATCAATATCCTTCGGGAATGTATGCAGGACTGTGATTGGACTTTTGGCATGGCTCATACTGTATGCATGAGATTGATGAAATTATAACACAGCTTTCTATGCAGAGCTCAGAGATGTTCTCCTGTAACATGTCAAGGTGTTTATAAAGGATTAGAAAAGTGGGTGTGTATGTGAATGTGGGACGTGTTTGTTGGTCTTGAAGAGGGGAGCCTGGAGACACTGGGTTTGGGGAGGGCATGAGAACAATGATCACTGTGCAGAAGAACCCTTTTGAAGTGTACATGGTGTTTGGCACCTTGGCCATTCCCATCCTCTCAGCCCCCTTGGGAGTGCATGGCCAAAGGTGCAAACTGCCATTGATACTGGAGGGGGGATGGATGGGCATGAGGTCAACGCAAAAGGCCCGGAACACTCATGAAGGAAGACACACTTATGTGGATTGCAGGGGCTGGGAGTTGAAGAAGGGAGCCTGGAGACACTGGGTCTGGGGAGGGCATGAAAACAATGGTCACCGTGCAGAGGAACCCTTTTGAAGTGTACACGGCGTTTGGCACCTTGGCCCTTCAGACCCACCTAGTACCAGAGTGGGGTATAATGGAATGGGGATGGATTTGTGTGGACGAGGTGAGCGTAGAAGGGCACCAACCATTCTTTTATGCCCTTCATAAACGAGCAAGCGTGTTCTTGATTCACTGAAAAATTGAAACAACTATTTGTATGTGTTTATTTGTATTCTATTTAGTTTGGGGATGTTGAAGGCTAAACAAAAAAAACTACAAATTGTATACTTGAGGTTGCAGCACAGTGTGTGAAAACCCCCTGTACTGTCTGCTGTCACTGGGGAATTTGGCGCGAATGGCTCCAACGACACAGTCGGGTATTGCTCGTTGAATGCGGAATCCAAGCCTCCCATAAAGCCACCATGCAAATGAACGGTAGTCCACGGCCCTGTACCACCTGTGGAAGAGAAACATACATAATGTAATTAAATGAACCTGAAAAGTGTACAACCCTTACTTGAACATACACCTGTATTCTATGGCATAGTTGCCCGAACAAAAGTTACTTCATGGATAAATGAACTTGGGCTTTGAAGTCTCGACACATTACAAAAGTGAACACCCATTCAATCCATAACGTTTGGGGGCACAGAGGAATATTGTTTCTTAGTTGAATGTGAAAGACACGTAAGAGAAACACTCTGATTTCCCAAAAGCGTGAGAAATATATTCAATTTACAGACTACATTAATTTGTCAGTGATCGATCAAAGGTATGACAATATAGCAGACAAACATGAAATGTTCATCGTCTCAGTGTTCAAAATGACATCACATCTAGAGTACATCATAGAGTACACTTACTCATTACTTTGATTGCGAGGGCGAACAGTTGTCCTCAACATGGACATTGTGAAACAGGCTGCCTTGAAGTCATGCAGCTCGGTAATGCATAGTGGTGGTGTGTCTCCTTCTGATATGTAGGCCAATCATCCATAGTTTTCTTTTCAGCAGCAGTTCTCCACCTCGGTTGGCATGACCTTGCAGCAATTGCAGGTACACCAGGTGGAAACATGTTTCATGTCACTAGGCTCTGGCCCATGCTCCGGTGATTCATGTTCCCAATTATCGTTTGATTCCCCATCGTTTCTGCATCTTTCTCTTTCAATTACTTCCTCCTCGGAATACTCAGGCTTGTACTGGTAGGGCTGTATTGTTGCCATTGTACGACACATTTTTAAATAAAATGCAAGTAATGATTGAAATCAATAGTAATGCTAGTGTAAATATCTGTTTGCAGGGGCTTTGTGCAAAGAAGATAGCTGAATAAAGCAGAAATGAGTCACAGAGGATCCAAAAAAAAGACAGTGAAACGATTGAAAAAGCAACTCTGATATTGTCTGATGCGAAGGGGTCTATTTATATTTATTGAGGAAAGAGGCGTCTGGCCATTTCCCTGGAGACACGTCAACAGCTTGCACACAGAGAACCTTGACACCAGACATGCATTGGCGTTGTGAAGTGATGTCAGCTTCAGGGGCTGGTGATATGATTTAGTGCCGCCAGGGCACTTGAACTTAGGCCGATGCAGCAACAGATAAGATTAGCACAAGATGGCCGCACCCAAACCGTTGTTTTTGCATGTGTAAAAGTGAGGAAAACTAAGGTAAGATGCATAGGAATTTCTTTTATGATCGATTACAGTATGCTTAAAAACACATGCCTGAACGCTCGGGACAATAACATTTTTGAGCGCACTTTCCCTTTAAGACATGTTTTTATCCTATCTTTCTAGGATGTTCATTTCCTCCAATCTTCAGAGGGGATTCAATCCTTCCTCTCGATCCAATCTGCAATTAATCCATATATGCAAATTGTCAGAACCCATTTTTATGTTTAAACACATCAAAACAGTCAAATTAATTATACCAGCTGCCTTTTGCGTTTTTATTTATATCAGCTTGTCCTAAAATTATATCCAAGCAGTGCATATAAATAGGTGGATAGACAGATTATACCGGGTCATTTACACTCCCATAAAAGACACAACACGCACCACATGCAAGTGCCACCATCAACCTGAGCCAAAGTGGTATCATGTACCACTTACTGGTTATTTGAAAAACAATATTTGTCGGCACAGCAAAAATGCCTTCATTTCAAAACATATGTTTTCACTTTGGCATGTCTGTGGACCCTGTTGCCCCGGTGCCAACCTATTTACTGTTTCTTTCGCTGTAGTCGAAAAAGCCAGTCTTTGTGTTAATGAGCCCTCAAGATTGTCCACTTACTGCGTCTAGCAAGTCCGCTTCAGGATGCCAAACTAGTCAACACTCATGACTACAGTCAGCTTCAATCGTGGGACATTGGGCGCCTACAAAAAACACACTCAATTGTACGGCTACTGCCTAAGGTCCGGCTATATTACTACTCTTAGCAATTTCAACCAGCTTCTTGCACCGCTTACTCAACCAACCGAAAACTGGCTTCTCTGCATCATGTGTTTGGATATTTAATTCTGCTAGCGTGTATTTTTAAGCCTACCCATCGTGATCAAGCATCACCCGGAGCGCCCGATCGGGTCCCTTAGTCTACATGCCTTACTCGTTACCTATGTGATAAAACCTGTAACTCCAAAGGCTAGTATTTACTTAACACAGCAGCCAAAACACATCAATAATTTGCGGATCTACTACTAATTACATTACCTAGCCTGCAATCTTCGACCATTCAACACTTTCATTTAGACCCCTTTCAGTGTGTGAGGAAGATTAGAACCTGCTCTTTCCGTAATCATTTCTTTTGTGGGATGTTTTTACCCATGCATACAAGCCCTACCATAAAACTGTGCAGTACTGGCATGGAAAACATCATGATGGCCAGAACTCCCCAGAGTGCACAGGGAAAACATGAAGAATAGGCTGCCACCCATTTTTGCCTATGTTGTGAGCACAGGAGGGCACTGCCTAAAACCACCATTGGACTACACACACAGTAGCCTGAAACCATTGGGAATGGCAATGCTGATTGCCAAAAAAGCAACTCAGAACTGTGGGGAATTCATTTTCTTAATACCAAAAATGGTTGCATTACCAGTACTCACCACTATCAGAAAGCCGGCGTTTTAAAACCACCAGACTTTTATGTAAAACTGCACAAATGAAACAAAACCAGACCAAGGAAAGACTTGCTAAGAGGTGGAAGAATGTAAAACCATATTCTGAAATGACTTGAAGGAAGTAATTATTTAATGTATAGGTACAAATTGTCAGTTTGATTTGAATGTAGAAAACTGGGAACAAAAAGTGACATTTAGCTGAAACCTGGCTTAGTGAAACTGGATTCTGCCTGACAACTACCCCCGACAGGAGAAAGCTATTCAGCCACTCTTCCCAGGACTAGCTGCATCCTGCTGCCCCTTGCCAAAAGGAGTTGTCACCTCTCTGATTAGATTAGGGGTGGAGCACCTGGGAACTGGAAGGAACAGAACAATGCAACTCCCTTGACTCAGGCAAATGTTATATTGGGGGCGTCGTAAAGTGGCTTCCTCTTATGGGAAACTGGGAGGGGCAGTGCCTCTGCTAGCAGCTGAGCTTGGGGGAAGTGGATAAACCAGTTATTCCACCCTGTGATGTGGGAAGCCACACCCCTTTTTGACCAGGGCATAATTTTAAAAAGATAGATAACTCATAGTGCGGACTTGTCAGAATTATATAAGTAATATCATTATTTTTTTGATTTTTCTGTGAACATTTTGAGAGGCGTTAGGACCCTGTGGTGTATTCTGGGGGGTTGCTAGCGGAAAATAGGGTCTCACTCCAAATGTCTGCATGTTAAAAATCTGACACTTCATCAATTAATGTCCATACTCCTTGCGCACATGTGTGTAATTTTGGGTAAATGTCTGATATTGCAAAACCAGTTAAAAAGCGCAAAATGTTGTCATTTTTGAATGCAAGCCCCCAGGAAGATCAGAGGTGGACAAGCATGGACCATAAGGAATATATAATGTGCACATGTAATTTCAACAAATTGTATATCTGGGAAAGATGTATTTGAATCAAATATAGATTTGTGGGCAAACTGACCAGGGGAGGATCCTCTGACCCATAAACAGACCTGATCATGATGACAATCCATTTCCTTCCCCCAATCATGGGAGAGGGGAGAATTGGGCCAATGGCAAGTAGAGAGGGGCAGGCTTAGCTAGGCCCAGGCACACACCCATTTTCAAAACACATAAAAAGAGACTGCTGGGACAGTTAGAGACATTCAATTCCATTTGCTGTGGAGCATGCTGACCGACGACTTCACATCCAGAGATCCAACACTTAGACTTCCAAGCTAAACAGAGACTACAGAACATTGAACCAAGAAGGCCCACTGCAAGCAAAAGTATTTGTCAGCAGGCCTCAAAATCATTTGCAAACTATTCCACAGCCGGGCAAGCTGTCTGAATTCTTTTACCAAGAACTCTTGCCAGTACCCAGAAAGCAGTGTTACATCCAGAATCCACTTGATCCGGACTGGAAAGCAGAGCAGTATCCAGAACCAGAGGCCGCTGAATCCAGAGAGGCTAGACCAGCAGAGCAGAGCTGACCCAGATCGCTGTGAGCAGAACCGGTGCCTGATTGACCCGCCAAGCAGACAGAACCGCAGCCGGACATGTTGACCAGATCCGTGACGAGGCCTAGTTCAAATTTATATTGTGAGTACCTAGCAGAACTGTGCAGAACCAATCTCTTAGTTAAAATAATCTAATCCAAACTATTTTAACCTAAGTAGAACTGCCTCCTAGAAATCGTGTCATCTGTCATTTTTAACGAAAAATCTGAAAAGGGCAGGGAAACTCTAGCCTCTGGACCAGAGTATTACAATTGCATAGAACAACAGAAAAAGATTGTCCAGAGAAACAAATCAATTTGAAAAAATGTGTATCAAAATTTATTGAAAGTGATACCAACAATTTAAACAATGGTGAGTCAATCACAAATAATTAAACACTGATCACTTTAATACAGCAAAACAGCAGCAACCGTATGCCTAAAGTCGGCTAAAACATTGTCACACATACTTGCCATTCATAATGCACTCATTCAAACCCAACTCAACATACCGTGACATGCATCCAAAAGCTTAAAAGACAAAAGAATCATGCTAAAAAACCTGTGGGGAGAAGGAATTCATAACTGGTCCCCATCAAACAGACATAATTTTTATATTCATAAACAATAGAATTAATTAATAAATTATCTATTGTCAGGGTGGATCAGAAGGAAAAGTGCAAAAGATCACATCCCTGTAGGGTATATCTCTCGACCGGTTTCGACGTGTAGTGTAGTAAACACAACGTCTTCCTCAGGAGATGGATGTTACCATTCTGTAAAACACAAAAACATGGCTATAGACTACTGCGTAGAACATATGAGTCATAGCTGACTGTCTGCCGAATACAATTAAACAGAGAGGGCAACTACAAAAGAGCAGCCCAATTTTCTTTGTGAAACAACTCGGGGATCATATATGCCGTATAACAATAAAGCAAAATAGGAATCCCAATCTAACAGCTATATATGACAGAGCGAAAGAGTTAGTGACTCCCAAAAGAAGACCGTGCAGAATGGTGGGGAACCTTCAGGACCATGGTTAATCTGTGACAAGTATATAAATGCACAATGCAAATTATATATAAACATATGATTGTTAGTCCAAAGAAGACCAATACTGGACCAACCTGATGAATGCCAAATTGCTCTGGTGGCCGTAACGAAGTGATATGGTCAGTCACGCTGGGGGAAGCCAGGACCAAATCCTAACCTAAAGTAAGACCGACATGCAAAAAATGAAATAAAACAAGACAAAAAGTGCTATATCAAGTGCTTGAAACTGGAGCAATAAATGGTGGTTCACCTGAAAAGGCACCCTATTGAATTAGGGGAAGCCAAGTTGCAGATGTTGGAAGTTGGGAAAGCAGCACAGCTTAACCCGAAACACCAGTGTCATCTGTAGATCACTACAACAAACCAGTTGAGAAGCCCATTATAATGATGAAATAGCAGAAAATGGCAAAAAATGCCGAGACAGAATGCAGGCGCTGCTTTGGCAAAATTACAAACAGAGCTGTGCTGTAAGGGTCCACAGCGGACATGTCCATCCCTCAAGGAGGCCAAGAGTATTACGCCAGTACAGAACAACATGTGCAGCATTGACGTGGATGTTCAAAAAATGAATTAGCAGAAAATGGCAAAAAATGCCAAAGCAGACACTGCTTTGGAATGTCAAGCTGTGAGAGTCCACAGCTGACTTGCCTATCCCTCAAGGGGGCCAAGAGTGTTGTTATACACGTTTAAAATTACATGCACTGCATTCACGTGAATGCTCGAATGACTGCCCTGTTAAAGAATGTGCATGGCAGCACTGAACTGTCATCCAAAATGCAGCCCCTCTTAAAAGTGCTCAGAATTCCCACAATTAAGGTGTACAAAGCGGAAGAACTAGCCGCTCGCTTACCTCCATCAAACAATTATTCAACTCTGTCAAGTGGATAATAGAGGTCAAAAAGGTTGACTCTGCGAGCCGAAATAGATTTCCTCACTCAAAACGCCACGCATGCGTGTAGGCAGTCTGCACAAAAGAGGATGGCTGACGGGAACCGCAAGTCAAGCTCTTTTTAAGTTAACTGCGCATGCCTATGTTGATAAGAATCAAGAATCCAGAACCCAGGTGCGTAAACTTGCTCGTATACTGCCGCCCGAAATGTAATTAACACAAGCAATGAAAACTTCCTCAGCTGGAAAGAGAATGTTACCTAGAATTAAATACTGATGCCTGAAGGCCGCCCAAGAAAATTGAAAGCTGCTAGTTGACGCCCAGAGGGATTCTGGGTGTGGTAGTGCAGCTAAGTGAGTTATAAAGAAAATTGAAATAAATAAATAAATAAATTAACTGACAATTCGAACTTTAAATTACGAAGATGTCAACTAAGCGCCAATTAGATGCTGTAAATAATAATGACACAAAATAAGTAAAACCTCGTAGAATAGGTAAAGACTATTATTGCCTAGAAAAAATAGTTATTGTCTAGAAGAAATAGGCAGGAAAATTAAAAAACTGCTGACCAGACGCCAGATGAACACTTGGAGATGACATCCAACTAAAGTGCGATATACGATCTACCAGTATCTAAATAGCTCAAAACTGAGCTAAAGATGTAAACGTCACAAAGTCTCTAGAAAATGCACCCAAGCTGCCACAGGATGGTCCGGAATGGGCTGGTATGTTGTGGACAGTATCCGTAAATGTGAGAAGAATGACAAGAAGAGATGAATAGCATCCGTGCATAGGGCGATCGTAGAGTCAGGGAAAGCTCACAAAAACAGCGGCCAATTAACAGCAACTAGTAAACACAGGAATAAAGAATGGGGCGATTCATAGCCCACTCGTGATGGCATAGGCCCGTAGGGACTCGTGGTAAGAAACTCATTAACGGATATTAAAGTCCCATGATTCTAGCATGTTGAGGCCTTTGTGGAGTGTTTTTAAATTAAAAATCCACATTTGCTCCTTATAGGACAATTTGTTGGCCAATTGTACTGTTATTGGCAAAAACGTTTTCTAAGCAGAACCAGGTTAAAGAGTCCGGATTGTGACCCATTTCTACATAGTGAATCACTAGTGGAGCCGATAAGTTGCGAGTTCTGATTTTTGATCGGTGCTCATTAATACGTAGGTTAACTTCCCTAGAAGTTTTTCCTACATACAAAAGCTGACACGGGCACTGAATGGCGTAAATAACATTCTTGCTTCTGCAGGTGGTAAAAGTACATAGTGCCCAACACCTGCCGTTGTAGGTAAAGTCTGTGTTTTTTTTTTTTAATTTACAGACAACACTCTTGGCCCCCTTGAGGGATAGGCAAGTCAGCTGTGGACTCTCACAGCTTGACATTCCAAAGCAGTGTCTGCTTTCTGCTTTGGCATTTTTTGCCATTTTCTGCTAATTCAATTTTTGAACATCCATGTCAATGCTGCACATGTTGTTCTGTACTGGCGTAATACTCTTGGCCTCCTTGAGGGATGGGCATGTCCGCTGAGGACCCTTACTGCACAGCTCTGTTTGTAATTTTGCCAAAGCAGCGCCTGCATTCTGTGTCGGCATTTTTTGCCATTTTCTGCTATTTCATCATTATAATGGGCTTCTCAACTGGTTTGTTGTAGTGATCTACAGATGACACTGGTGTTTCAGGTTAAGCTGTGCTGCTTTCCCAACTTCCAACATCTGCAACTTGGCTTCCCCTAATTCAATAGGGTGCCTTTTCAGGTGAACCACCATTTATTGCTCCAGTTTCAAGCACTTGATATAGCACTTTTTGTCTTGTTTTATTTCATTTTTTGCATGTCGGTCTTACTTTAAGTTAGGATTTGGTCCTGGCTTCCCCCAGCGTGACTGATCATATCACTTCGTTACGGCCACCATAGCAATTTGGCATTCATCAGGTTGGTCCAGTATTGGTCTTCTTTGGACTAACAATAATATGTTTATATATAATTTGTGCATTTATATACTTGTCGCAGATTAACCATGGTCCTGAAGGTTCCCCACCATTCTGCACGGTCTTCTTTTGGGAGTCACTAACCCTTTCGCTCTGTCATACATAGCTGTTAGATTAGGATTCCTATTTTGCTTTATTGTTATACGGCATATATGATCCCTGAGTTGTTTCACAAAGAAAATTGGGCTGCTCTTTTGTAGTTGCCCTCTCTGTTTAATTGTATTCGGCAGACAGTCAGCTATGACTCATATGTTCTACGCAGTAGTCTATAGCCATGTTTTTGTGTTTTACAGAATGGTAACATCCACCTCCTGAGGAAGACGTTGTGTTTACTACCACTACACGTCGAAACCAGTCGAGAGATATACCCTACAGGGATGTGATCTTTTGCACTTTTCCTTCTGATCCACCCTGACAATAGATAATTTATTAATTAATTGTATTGATTATGAATATAAAAATTATGTCTGTTTGATGGGGACCAGTTATGAATTCCTTCTCCCCACAGGTTTTTTAGCATGATTCTTTTGTCTTTTAAGCTTTTGTATGTATGTCACGGTATGTTGAGTTGGGTTTGAATGAGTGCACTATGAATGGCAAGTATGTGTGACAATGTTTTAGCCGACTTTAGGCATACGGTTGCTGCTGTTTTGCTGTATTAAAGTGATCAGTGTTTAATTATTTGTGATTGACTCACCATTGTTTAAATTGTTGGTATCACTTTCAATAAATTTTGATACACATTTTTTCAAATTGATTTGTTTCTCTGGACAATCTTTTTCTGTTGTTCTGTCTGTCATTTTTAAAGCTGCAAGCTGTCACCTGTCATTTTGAGTTTACTTTAAATCTGAAAAACTACCTTTATTTAATCATCGTATCTCTGGAACCGTTTGGGCTAGGAACGAAATTTAACTTTCATTCCAACGAACCTAAAACCAACTTGCTACGCCTTATACTTTTGCCGTAATCGCGATTCATGCACTTGCGAATTTTGCCGAGTTTTGCGATTTGGCCTGATTTCTTTACCTGTAAAAAGATAGCAGCTTTTTGCTTTCCTAAAAATTCGTTTGCCTCTTAATAACCATCCCTGAATCATTGCTAAAGTGAGCCTGAGCTCATCCCAAGTATCTCTCACTCACACTGAACCTCCTAAAGGGAATTAAAAGCATTTTCAGCATATTTCTCACTTCACTGCCACCACATTCAAAGCACTTGCCTATGTTTCAAACTCCTACCTGTTTCCTCTAAGCTTGCTGGGGGGGGAACTGAATTTCGTATTGTATTTGATTGCATTCCTGAGAACTGTGTGCTCCTCTTTCCATCTCCTTCCATTTCTTACATTGCATAGGGGACGGGGGTGAATTGCCAGAGAAAAAGTGATTATCTTATCTTTTGCTAAAATCACATCAAGTATTTCTGTACTGCATTTTATTCCTCATTGCTTTTCCCTTGAAATCATAAAAGTATTTTTGCTACTTTATCCATCCTATACTAACTCCTAATTGATTGTAAAGAAGTGTGCTAGTGCCAGATTATCCATTGTTGATCAACATCATATGTCTAAGTGTACTATCAGATATTAATTTATTATAAAGTGTGATATATATATATATTGTTTAAATTCTCAAATAAACCTTTTAATTTGCAAAACAAACCTACTTCTTGGCTCAGTGGGGTCAGGGGGATTCTAAGAGGGGGGTGTTGTACAAGGGTGGTCATCCAGAGTACTGAACTAGACATAAAAATACATTAATAAGGGTTTTCCTCAGCATCCCAGACTAGGCATTGACTTGGCTGTGGTGTTGATTGAATATCGCTTACACTTTTTATCCATTGCTGTGATACCACTCTTATTAACTTATACAAAATGTTCCAGCAGATCTTTTCCGCATTGTTTCCCATCTGTAAAAAAATGACCTACCATAGGTGCAGTCAGTGCTTTATTTTGAATACAGCTCTTGTGTTCTGTTATTCTCATTTTGGCTTTTCGTTCAGTTTTCCTATGTACAGCAACTCGCAAGGGCACCATATAGTGTACACTACCATCTGTGTGTTTCATTTTGTCAGAGTATATTGAACGCAGAGTGGAGGTGGAGAAGAGGTGGTCTGCTGTGTGTGGCATGGACTGAAGAATTTCCTCAGTGTTTGCTTTTTGGAGGCATAGCTACCCTGTCCCTGTTCGGCTGCAACTGCTTCAAAAACTGCTAATCCCACGGAACGCAGAGCAGAGGTGGAGAAGAGTTGTTCTGCTGTGCATGGCGTGGACTGAAGTATTTCCTCAGTGTTTGCTTTTTCGAGGTGTGCTGACCCGGTCGTGTTCCTCTGCAACTGCTTCAAAAACAGCAAATCCCACGGAACACGGAGCGGAGGCGGAGACAAAGTGGTCTGCTGTGGTCCGCTGAAGGACCTGAGGGGAAGAGGTAAGTGAACTCCTTCACTCCTCCTCGGTCTTCTTTTTTCACTGCCTCGCATACATCCACTGGACTAGCGCAAACCGACAGCCTCACTTGTGACACCTTAAATCACCAGCATAACATCTAGCAGTGACTGTGTGGCATCATTACATGGAGGTAGCCTTTAGGATCACGTGGACTGTACCCCAGTTTCCTAGCTCATAAAACCCTGTACTTTTCTTTGTCTCTTGCAAGCATCCTCCTGAAAGCAATAATCACCTCTGTGAATATGCCAAAACCGATACTGCACAGTGCCATGGCCCGCCCAATTTACAAAACCAATAAACAGTCTCAAATGTGGTCTCGACTGAAAACTACCGTAAACGGCAGGTCAAAGCCAATGAGCAAAATAAGATTCGCCCAAACTGCCATTTCAACCTTTTTTCCACCAAAGGACAAATCCACACAGATTGCTAAATCATCTACAATTCTAAATGATCTTTCTGAAGTCTCTTTTTCATAGTCCATCTACAACAACTCTTTGCTAAAACTGGTCATAAATCTGAAACGTGACTCGCTTGGCGGCAAAAGAGACTTACCTATGGAATCACGTGAAGGGAATTCCATAGACATAGATCTGTCAAATTCCCCTGACCTTGTTGCGCTGGTTTCAACCTCCTATTCCACCATCTCAACTAGCCAAGATATAGAAGCAGACAGCGAGTTGGAACAGGAGTCTGACCCTGACCCAAGTATCAACTTACTTGCTACCAACATGCGTATGCTTGTTGACAAGCTGAACACCTTCTCAATGCTAATGGAAAATATCTCCAGGGACCAAAAAGACATTAAAACTACATTAGGGCTGATATCACGCCGGATTAATGCTAAAACTATTAAGCCAATATGCCCTCCCTCTTTTGTCCCCAAGCAAACATTAGCAGTGGGAATAAACACTATGAGGACTTCATCTACCAAGACTATAAATGAGCCAAAGCCTCACACATTTGCGCCTTTGCCTACATACATTCTATGCAGCTCGCTGCCATGACGAAAACTGGGATTTTGAGGACATTTTCGTCCCGGCATCCTCTCCTTCCGCAGAGACTCCCAAAAGCAGCGCCTGCATTCTGTCTCGGCATTTTTTGCCATTTTCTGCTATTTCATCATTATAATGGGCTTCTCAACTGGTTTGTTGTAGTGATCTACAGATGACACTGGTGTTTCAGGTTAAGCTGTGCTGCTTTCCCAACTTCCAACATCTGCAACTTGGCTTCCCCTAATTCAATAGGGTGCCTTTTCAGGTGAGCCACCATTTATTGCTCCAGTTTCAAGCACTTGATATAGCACTTTTTGTCTTGTTTTATTTCATTTTTTGCATGTCGGTCTTACTTTAAGTTAGGATTTGGTCCTGGCTTCCCCCAGCGTGACTGATCATATCACTTCGTTACGGCCACCATAGCAATTTGGCATTCATCAGGTTGGTCCAGTATTGGTCTTCTTTGGACTAACAATAATATGTTTATATATAATTTGTGCATTTATATACTTGTCGCAGATTAACCATGGTCCTGAAGGTTCCCCACCATTCTGCACGGTCTTCTTTTGGGAGTCACTAACCCTTTCGCTCTGTCATACATAGCTGTTAGATTAGGATTCCTATTTTGCTTTATTGTTATACGGCATATATGATCCCTGAGTTGTTTCACAAAGAAAATTGGGCTGCTCTTTTGTAGTTGCCCTCTCTGTTTAATTGTATTCGGCAGACAGTCAGCTATGACTCATATGTTCTACGCAGTAGTCTATAGCCATGTTTTTGTGTTTTACAGAATGGTAACATCCACCTCCTGAGGAAGACGTTGTGTTTACTACCACTACACGTCGAAACCAGTCGAGAGATATACCCTACAGGGATGTGATCTTTTGCACTTTTCCTTCTGATCCACCCTGACAATAGATAATTTATTAATTAATTGTATTGATTATGAATATAAAAATTATGTCTGTTTGATGGGGACCAGTTATGAATTCCTTCTCCCCACAGGTTTTTTAGCATGATTCTTTTGTCTTTTAAGCTTTTGTATGTATGTCACGGTATGTTGAGTTGGGTTTGAATGAGTGCACTATGAATGGCAAGTATGTGTGACAATGTTTTAGCCGACTTTAGGCATACGGTTGCTGCTATTTTGCTGTATTAAAGTGATCAGTGTTTAATTATTTGTGATTGACTCACCATTGTTTAAATTGTTGGTATCACTTTCAATAAATTTTGATACACATTTTTTCAAATTGATTTGTTTCTCTGGACAATCTTTTTCTGTTGTTCTGTCTGTCATTTTTGAAGCTGCAAGCTGTCACCTGTCATTTTGAGTTTACTTTAAATCTGAAAAACTACCTTTATTTAATCATCGTATCTCTGGAACCGTTTGGGCTAGGAACGAAATTTAACTTTAATTCCAACGAACCTAAAACCAACTTGCTACTCCTTATACTTTTGCCGTAATCGCGATTCATGCACTTGCGAATTTTGCCGAGATTTGCGATTTGGCCTGATTTCTTTACCTGTAAAAAGATAGCAGCTTTTTGCTTTCCTAAAAATTCGTTTGCCTCTTAATAACCATCCCTGAATCATTGCTAAAGTGAGCCTGAGCTCATCCCAAGTATCTCTCACTCACATTGAACCTCCTAAAGGGAATTAAAAGCATTTTCAGCATATTTCTCACTTCACTGCCACCACATTCAAAGCACTTGCCTGTGTTTCAAACTCCTACCTGTTTCCTCTAAGCTTGCTGGGGGGGAACTGAATTTCGTATTGTATTTGATTGCATTCCTGAGAACTGTGTACTCCTCTTTCCATCTCCTTCCATTTCTTACATTGCATAGGGGAGGGGGGTGAATTGCCAGAGAAAAAGTGATTATCTTATCTTTTGCTAAAATCATATCAAGTATTTCTGTACTGCATTTTATTCCTCATTGCTTTTCCCTTGAAATCATAAAAGTATTTTTGCTACTTTATCCATCCTATACTAACTCCTCATTGATTGTAAAGAAGTGTGCTAGTGCCAGATTATCCATTGTTGATCAACATCATATGTCTAAGTGTACTATCAGATATTAATTTATTATAAAGTGTGATATATATATATATTGTTTAAATTCTCAAATAAACCTTTTAATTTGCAAAACAAACCTACTTCTTGGCTCAGTGGGGTCAGGGGGATTCTAAGAGGGGGGTGTTATACAAGGGTGGTCATCCAGAGTACTGAACTAGACATAAAAATACATTAATAAGGGTTTTCCTCAGCATCCCAGACTAGGCATTGACTTGGCTGTGGTGTTGATTGAATATCGCTTACACTTTTTATCCATTGCTGTGATACCACTCTTATTAACTTATACAAAATGTTCCAGCAGATCTTTTCCGCATTGTTTCCCATCTGTAAAAAAATGACTTACCATAGGTGCAGTCAGTGCTTTATTTTGAATACAGCTCTTGTGTTCTGTTATTCTCATTTTGGCTTTTCGTTCAGTTTTTCCTATGTACAGCAACTCGCAAGGGCACCATATAGTGTACACTACCATCTGTGTGTTTCATTTTGTCAGAGTATATTGAACGCAGAGTGGAGGTGGAGAAGAGGTGGTCTGCTGTGTGTGGCATGGACTGAAGAATTTCCTCAGTGTTTGCTTTTTGGAGGCATAGCTACCCTGTCCCTGTTCGGCTGCAACTGCTTCAAAAACTGCTAATCCCACGGAACGCAGAGCAGAGGTGGAGAAGAGATGTTCTGCTGTGCATGGCGTGGACTGAAGTATTTCCTCAGTGTTTGCTTTTTCGAGGTGTGCTGACCCGGTCGTGTTCCTCTGCAACTGCTTCAAAAACAGCAAATCCCACGGAACACGGAGCGGAGGCGGAGACAAAGTGGTCTGCTGTGGTCCGCTGAAGGACCTGAGGGGAAGAGGTAAGTGAACTCCTTCACTCCTCCTCGGTCTTCTTTTTTCACTGCCTCGCATACATCCACTGGACTAGCGCAAACCGACAGCCTCACTTGTGACACCTTAAATCACCAGCATAACATCTAGCAGTGACTGTGTGGCATCATTACATGGAGGTAGCCTTTAGGATCACGTGGACTGTACCCCAGTTTCCTAGCTCATAAAACCCTGTACTTTTCTTTGTCTCTTGCAAGCATCCTCCTGAAAGCAATAATCACCTCTGTGATTATGCCAAAACCGATACTGCACAGTGCCATGGCCCGCCCAATTTACAAAACCAATAAACAGTCTCAAATGTGGTCTCGACTGAAAACTACCGTAAACGGCAGGTCAAAGCCAATGAGCAAAATAAGATTCGCCCAAACTGCCATTTCAACCTTTTTTCCACCAAAGGACAAATCCACACAGATTGCTAAATCATCTACAATTCTAAATGATCTTTCTGAAGTCTCTTTTTCATAGTCCATCTACAACAACTCTTTGCTAAAACTGGTCATAAATCTGAAACGTGACTCGCTTGGCGGCAAAAGAGACTTACCTATGGAATCACGTGAAGGGAATTCCATAGACATAGATCTGTCAAATTCCCCTGACCTTGTTGCGCTGGTTTCAACCTCCTATTCCACCATCTCAACTAGCCAAGATATAGAAGCAGACAGCGAGTTGGAACAGGAGTCTGACCCTGACCCAAGTATCAACTTACTTGCTACCAACATGCGTATGCTTGTTGACAAGCTGAACACCTTCTCAATGCTAATGGAAAATATCTCCAGGGACCAAAAAGACATTAAAACTACATTAGGGCTGATATCACGCCGGATTAATGCTAAAACTATTAAGCCAATATGCCCTCCCTCTTTTGTCCCCAAGCAAACATTAGCAGTGGGAATAAACACTATGAGGACTTCATCTACCAAGACTATAAATGAGCCAATGCCTCACACATTTGCGCCTTTGCCTACATACATTCTATGCAGCTCGCTGCCATGACGAAAACTGGGATTTTGAGGACATTTTCGTCCCGGCATCCTCTCCTTCCGCAGAGACTCCCAAAAGTATCCAGAAATGTTGCAATTGAATAATGGGAATGGGACAGCATTCAAATATGCAAACAGGATTAAAGGGAGACACTGTCCGAGCCACACGCAAACAGGTCAAGGCTGTGCAGGGCACTGACTCCTTAGCAACTAAGAGCAAAATAGTAACAAATAAACTAGCAAAGGTTCTTATTGGACAAGTGTCCCTGAAGGGCCCTTTTCCCAAATCAATTTCTCTGCTGGTTACTGAACACTTGCCTATGCCGACACAAGCAGTATTGCACACACATTCAAATGAGCCACTGATCTGCAGCTGCTCCGACCCAGGAAACTGTGCTAATGAATCGGGCACTATGGGCAAGGCTAAGGCACCGAGTCGATCCATCACTACTACTATGCACAAATCTCCTTCCAAGACGGTGCGGAACTAAACAAATCAGAGGATGAATAAAGCAACAAATGATTTCTGCAATGAGCATCTTTCCGGGGGAGTGGTATCCTACGAATTTTTGTCCTTTTCTGAACTGCCGTAGACTTCCATTTATCTTTCAGCAACTTCCTCAGTTTACCCTACTCAGCTCCTCTTATACTGCCCGCATCGAATTACCTTATGTGGGCAGCCCTACAAACTGGGCGTTAATTGAATATTCCTCTCCTCTAGTAGTGCTACTACTCAAGGCATGCACGCCAGAACTGACAGCAATGGGCTTGTCCCTAATCATCTGTTGTAAAGCGAAAATATACTGACTACCAAGTGACCATGTTTAATACAAATAAGAACGCAGCCACTCTCAAGGACTGCATTGGTCAAGTATTTATCTACCTTGGCGAGGTAATAAAACAATGGAATCCTGGGGTTCTCTTTTACCAGGAATTACGCCTCTTGTTACAAATCATCCCCCTTTATGTAGAGTCTTCTCCAAATTTTTCTTTAATGACACTAAACAACCTCGATGTTGGGTTCTCATCCAATTTTTCATAGCATATTATATGATCAAGCTTTCTCATACATTCTTCAACATAATCACTTCTGTTGAGAAGAACCGTGGCACCCTCCACCCCCCATTTGTCTTATGGATAATATTCCCTCTATTTTCAGACAGGGTCATTAAATCTCTTAATTCAGCTGTCGATTGGTCTAGGATTGCAGGCTAGGTAGTGTTATTGGTACCTGTACCCTGCCGGCAGTAGATCTGCACCTTATTAATATGTTTTGGCTGCTGTGCTCGGTCGATACTAGCCTTTGGCGTTACGAGTTTCATCACCTAGGAACAAGTAAGGCTTGTAGACTAAGGGTCCCTATCAGGCAATCCGCGTGATGACGGATCACGATGAGTAGGCTTAAAATTACACACTACCGGAAGTAAATATTTGAACACGCGATGCGGACATGCAGAAGAGAGGCCCGTTTCCTATTGATGTAGTAAGTAAGTGGTGAAGTGGTGCAAGAAGCTGTTTGAAATGGCTAAGAGTAGTAAAAGCCAGACCTTAGCCAGTAGCCGTACAATTCAGTGTCTGTTTTGTAGGCAGCAGATGTCCTACGATTGAAGCTAATGACAGTAGCCAGGAGTGTTGACCAATTTGGCGCCCTGAAGTGGACTTGATAGACGCAGTAAGTGGACAACCTTGAGGGTCAACTAACGCAAAGATTGACTTTTTCGAGTACAGCGGGCGAAACAGTAACATTGTTGTTTTATGAATAGGTTGGCACCATGGCAACAGGGTCCACAGACATGCCAAAGTGAAAACATATGTTTTGAAATGAAGGCATTTTTGCCATGACGATAAACATCGTTTTTCAAATAACCAGTAAGTGGTAAATGATACAACTTTGGCTCCGGTTGATGGTGACACTTGTTATTCTAGCCACCTATTTATATGCACTGCTTGAATATCATTTTAGGACAAGCTGATGAAAATAAAAATGCAAAAGGAAGCTGGCATAAGGAATTCAACTGTTTTGATGTTTTGAAACATAAAGATGAGTTCTGACAATCTGCATATTTGGATTAATTGCAGATTGGATCGAGAGGAAGGATTGAATCCTCTCAGAAGATTGCAGGAATTGAACATCATAGAGCGATTGGATACAAAAACGTGTGCTAAGTTTGTTATTAATGATAATCGGCACTTGAGGGTAATTGTTTGGTACTCTCATTCTGAAGGTCACACAAGGAAATTGACCAAGAGGTCTAATGTAAGAGGGCAATTTCTAAAGCACCTGAAGTTGTTCATGTGACTAGACTGTAGTTTCACGTTGAACGAAACATGTTAGGCAAGTGTGAAACTATTTATTGACGCTAAGCACCTTAAATAAACTATTTAAGGGTGTATGAATCTTATGCAAAGTGTGGAACAAGTCCATATTTATTTAAGCAGTGAGTTCACTGTTTATTTTGATTTCTAATGTGAGTATTGGCTGATGTGTTTGGGGCATTGCTATTGAATTGAGATGTAAATTTAGGGTTTCATAGATGTTTAATGTCAAAACAGATTTAATTAGAATGTTTGCATTGAATAAAGGAATATTTTTGTACCATATTTGTATGGTCAATTTGGGTTTATTGGTCTGTTTAGTTTTTTATGCGTACAGGAGTAACCGGTCGGTCCTTAATTTAGTCTCCTTTTAGTAGTTTACTATATTGCTGTTTGCCACACTTGCAGTACCCTTTTGGGGGAATGGATTTAGAGTTCGGAACATTCTTGCCCAGAAAACCCTACATCTGTAATGCTTACCTGAACTCTGTGGGGCGCTGGAGACCTCTTCTTGAAGTGGCCTTGGGAAGGGGTGTATGCGGGTTCTGCAAAAACACAAACCAGGGATTAATGACCTATAGGAGTTCTGACCAGTTAGCCCACCTCCCTTCCAATACCTTTGCCCCTTGGTGATTTGTAACTAAGGTGCTGGCAAGCTCGCCTGTATGATTAAAGTGGTGAGCTCTCCATCTGTCTTTTGCAGGGGTGCATGTTCCTATAGATGGGCTGCTGACCAGTTGCTTCACTGGTACTCTTGACTTGCGATATTCAGCCCAGAGGAGTGATTGTCCAACCAGTTACTGCACTGGTATGCAATGCGTTGTGCTGAACGCGTCTTGCGCAAAGATTCTAGTTGCTTGCTTCGTTTTTTACTAACAATGTTCTCTTCTTTCTTGCAGGTGAGGAGGATTAATAGGAGAAGCCTCAGGCACTTGCGGGAGGTGTAATCGGTTAAGGGCAAGGCCCAATAGCGCCTTTCTGCCTATGCGAGTATGCACGGCCAAGAAATGTATTGATGGGGTGCTTTGTTGGCATGTATCTCTGTGCGCTGCGATTTGCGTCCGCAAAATGTTTATATTCGGCCAAAGCGCGCAGTACAGCCAAGCGCTTAATTGTCTTTATCACATGTTGCTTTCTCTGTTTCCCATTCAGATCTTTGCCTTTGCTTGTGTCTTCTGCGTAGGTGGAGCTGCGGATGATGAGGGATGCGACTGAAGACTTTCTGGGGTCAGGATTTTGAGATCAGAATTCTGTGGAGGATCGAACCAGGACTGTGAGGTAGCTGGTAAGTATAGTTAGCTAGTTCTTGGTTGCTTCCGAAATGTTTGTGCTCCTAATATGATGTCTTTCTATCTTTCAGATTGGGACGAGCTGCAGTAAGTGTTGTGCTGCTAAGGCGTATACAATACGAAGCACAGGCACGTCTCTGGGCGTGGCTTGAATAGTCAGCCACGCTCAGAGACTAGAGTTCCTCCATGAATTACCAGAGACCCACCCAGGAGCCATGTTACTAGAACCAGGAAATGTTCAATTCCCCCAATATTCCCCTAATGTTGGGAAGTGCCTGTAACTGCATACCAGGAATGGGAAGCCAGCATAAACTTAGCCCCTAAGGGAATGTACTGAGCCCCCTTAACACCCAAAGGGGAGGAGTGCCCTGATGATAAAGTGCTACCCATGACAGTCCCCCCCCCCCAAGACCTCTCCCAAGGGTGTACTTCTGGCCCCAGGTTTGGATGGATAGTTCTGAAAGTAATCGAGGGGCGTGGATGTTTTCTTTGGGTTCCCATGTCCTGCCCTGTCGCCTGTACCCCTTGCAATCCACCAAATAATACAATCTCTTCCTGACTATCTTGGAATTCAAAATGTCTTTTACTTCATATTCAGGTTCACTTTCTGCCACAACTGGAGCCGGGAGTGTCTGCGCGCGTGTTCCTGGGTGAATGGGTTTTAATAAAGAAACATGAAATACAGGATGCATTTGAATATTGGGTGGCAAAGACAACTTCATGTCTACAGGATTAATCATTGCATCAATGGCAAATGGCCCTAAGAACATCGGATGGAATTTGTGGGGTCCTTTTAACGCGATGTGTTTGGAAGCTAACCACACTGCATCAGCTACTTCTCAGGGCTTCTCTGCGATGACGGTCTGAAAATCTTTTTTGTGCCTCTTTAGCCGCTGTCAGGTGTCTCATGGCCTTCCTCATGGCTTGTGAAATACTTTCATGTTGCATCTTTACTGCTGGCATTGCTAAGGATTCTGGCGGGTCATAAACTGACGCTCGTGGATGTCTTGCATGAAGAGTATAGAAATGACTGAGTCCCGTGGATGAGTGCACTGAATTGTTTTACGCATATGTACCTTTGTTGTATTGTTAACAGATACAGTTGTTTGTTTCCCTTTAATTGAGCGATTCACTGTTCAGAGACCTTTGAAAACGTTGTTTCATGCTACACGCAGCCACTCAGATACAACGTATTTCAGGAAATGCTTCAGTTCACACACGCGCACCGGGTTTCTCAAGCATTAGAAACTCATTGGTCGGTCTGAATGCTTGTGCTGCAGCGCAGGTCACACAGCCTTCTTCCTTCTGTGTCAGGGCTTCAGTTCCTTCCCCTCAGACCCTCCTGGGGTGTTCCTCCCCCCCAGGGAAATAAGAATGTTAAATGGCAATGAATGGGCCAGCCTTCCTGCATGGGTTCCTTCAACTTTCTATTCTGCTCCACCGAGTCCCCACTCCTGTTACGCTCACCTGATATCCCCAGGGGTCTGGAAGGCTCTGAGATCTGGAACCCTAGATGCGTAGTTGCCCAGTGCTGAATAATGAATCTGCAATTACAGAAGGGAGGATTTGTGATAACTGTCTCTAATGGGTGAATCTCCCACCTCGCTCTGACCGATTCCCTTCCCACTGGGTTCTTTTCTCACCAAAGTTATTTGTTGGGTGAGCTATCCGTCCTGCGTCTCTTGTGCAGGGGCGCTTGACGGCGAACTGCCGAGTTGCTTCACTGGTGCTGTACGCCTTCCATGGGCCCAGGCTTGCTGTGACCCCGAATCTGCTGATAGGCAGGTAGGTTTGTTAATTGTAGGTCTTGGTTCTGTTTATGGTGGGAATTTGGTAATGTCTTTAACTCCTTCTTTTCAGGTGTGAAGCTCTTGATGCTGGCGTGCCGGATGGAGATGCATGTTTTCTAGGTAAGAGAAAGCGCAAAGCGCAGCTGCTTTATTGTCTTTTAAAGCTAACCTTCTCCTCACAGGCCGCTGTGGTGCTGCGAGTGGATGAGAGCGCGGTGAAAAACAGGTCCCGGAATACGTTAAGGTAAGTACAGCGCTGTGCGGTTGTTTAATATTGAAAGCGAACCTGAATATGTCTCTTTTCCTTTGCAGATGTTGCTGTGGTGCTCCGGGTGGAAGAGTGGCGTAGCGCGATGGAATTCAGGTAAGACTGATGGAATTCGATGTTTTGGAAGCACGCATTCTAATATTGTTTTTTCCCTTTTTCGTTATTGCAGGTCACAATGTTCGAACAGCAGCTGTGGTAGCGGTTAGCCGGAAGTCCTTAAACTAGTATTCTCAGGTGAGTGATGTTTCTTCTTCTCTCTGTTTCCACAGATTGAAGCCCAGTTGAGATGCTGAGTGCTGGATGGTTTTTTCTCAGGTAAAACAGAATAATCTTGTTCTTGCAGGATTACAAAAAGATGCTGAAGACCAGGTGCTGGACACGGTGAGCGTCACGCTGTGGGTTGCAGAATAACACGAAGCGTGCTCTGCAGTCAGGGTGTGGTTTATATAGCCCAGGTAAAGTAGTACCAGGGAAAGTAGTTCCAGGCCTGCCACACCCAAAACACTAGACCGCATGGCTTGGTTCTTAGAACTAGACTGTGTGGGTGCTTCCATCTTGGATTTAAAGCCCCATGTACATAAATGGGAACTAGTTTGAACAGCCCTTCCTTCCTACATATGAGCCTGGTGCCAAAGGCGCCAGGACTGGCTCCAGGAGCCCTTTTGCAGTGGTTTTAAGGCCCTCAGGGTTCTGGTGGGGGCCTGCTTGTGGCACAACTTGTGCCTCCTCACAGTGGTCATGACACTCCCATGCCACACGGTTTAGTCCTCTGCTGCCTGTACCAACCTCCTGGTCCTACTCCTGTCGATTCCCTCTGCCACTCGGTTGGGCTCCATTAATACACTTGCAGCCCCTTGACAGGCTGCAGGTGTGGATGATTATTCAGCCCTGCCTGACTCTCATGAATGGGACATGCCTGACCTTTACTACTCTCAGCGTGCATCTTCCTCTTACCAGTACTAGAGTGGTAAAAGAGCCTAGTCTTCACTGCTCTTAGTTGCCTCTTCGTCAGCCCAGCACTGTCAAGTGTCAATTTTGGAGAAATGTGGAGAACTGGCTTACAGTAGCCCATACCGGATGGGTAAGGGTTGGGTTAGTTGTTAATAGGAAAAGGGGGATACTATGTCTCGCCCAAGGGTACCCCCTCAAAGTTCCCAAGAATTCTCCAACCAGGTGATTCACCCTCGCTTCTCCACCCCCAGGGTCAGGATCAAATAGTAATGGCCTTTCACTGGCCACCTGCGCAGAGGATCCAATGGGTTCAGGAGTGAGAATGATGTAAGGAAGGCATGGTATCAAACAGTAAAACAGGCACAGTTCAAGGGTGTTTTTTGAACTTCAATTGGGTTTGGGTTTGAAAAATGTCTATCTAAACCTAAATCTAAAGATTGGAGCAAGCTACGACCATCAAATAATAACTACATAGTCCTAGTGGTGTCTTGTCAAAATAAAAGGGCATATACTAATAAGCCTAATGCCAATCCTTACTTCTAAATACAAATAGTGTGGGAAGCAATGTTATGCAAAAGAAAAGTGTTCAAGAAATCACATGTCAGGATATTCAAGCCATTGGCTTCCCTTCCCCACGTTTTCAGCATGAGACAAGGTGCAACTCTCGAGCTTAGCACACTCTTTGGCTTCTCTAGCACGAGGAAGCAGTTCGAAACCTCAGCATCAGGGCCTTCTGTGCCAAAGTCTCTTTGCCATTCAAAGTCTCTTATGTCAGAGGCCCTGAGGCGACAAACAAACATTAAAGTTCCTTTCTTCTTAGGATTTCACATGTACACAATTTCTATGGTGATTCACTATTCACTTGGGGTGCCCCTCCGCCGGGCTTAGACCCAGCTTCTTAGGATTTCACACGTACAAATTCTCAGGTGATTTTCTGTTCACCCCGGGTCCCCCTCTGCCAGGCTCAGACCCACTTCAACACAAAACTTTCTCGGGTGATTTTCACTTCATTCCGGATCCCTCTCTGTTGGGCTCAGACCCACTTTAACACAAAGCTTTCAATTGATCTCCCTCTGCCAGGCTCGGACCAAATTGATCAAATTGATCAACTTTGCCACAAATGTTCTTTATTATATCAACATCGAAGACTTTCAATTGTGCACAGGGTTTTGCTTGACCCATCGCAGGACCTTCGATTCAGCACACACGTGGTGCCGGATCACTCTGTCAAAGGTATTGTATCTTTGTTTCAAAGTTCAATCCCTCATCAGCAGTTCAACTATACTTGCGTCTTTTATCACACGTATTTTAAACCATGTTCGTTCCAGCACTAGCCATAGAATTTTGCCGCTTGCAACCTTGGCTTCAACACAGATCAGTCTTGTATCTCCCCAACTCACTGGCTGTGTTGATTGCACTGATGCTGCTTTGTTCTTGGAGCCAAGGACAGTGCCACAATGGCTAATTATGGCCTCCTTCATTCTTGATGTGGGAGGGCCCCGGGTATCTCCAACACACAATGCAGGGTTCTTCAGCCTGTTTTCCTGGACTTATCCTTCCCATTCTCGAATGCTCATGAAATCAACGGTTCCTTGACAAAAAGGTCAAGGAAACTTACCTCCTTGCAATCCCATTTTGTTTCACCATATTTCTCCTCTTGTTAAACTGCCATCTTGGAATTGCCGTTTCCTTGTGTGCTTTACCTCGCTCAGAGTGTGCTCTCTTGCTCTGCCTTTTATCTGTGCGGAAAAGCTTAATGGAAGTCAGGTGTGTGTGATGGTCAGTAATTGTCTGACCTTGCCTGACCATTGTATTGGGACATGTCTGGTATACGTCTCAGTGTTAGTCTGTTTTCTCTCATAGCGGGCTGTCGGTGAGAAAGTGTTCACGTTGTAAATGGTTGGTGTTCCCAAATATCCTACTTGGTAGGATGTGGTAAAGGTGTTATAAGAAGGGGGATACCGCGTCTCACCATCTAGTGTCCCACTCCCACTCCCCGAAGACCGCTCACCCAGGTGATACTCCCGCACTGGTCCACCCCCAGGAAATTGGATGCAAAAGAAATGGCTGTGTCCTGGCAACCTGGATGACAGATCCCCAAGGCCTAGTGGGTGAGAAACCTTCTGATTTCTAACAATACCCTCAGGTTTCTCACACACTTCCCCCACCACATTTCTTAGGGAGATACAAAGGGGACAACATATCCTATGGTCAAGGGAAACAGTCACAGAACCAGGTGTGCTCTAGCACCTTGAACCGTCTGGTGTGCTAGACGGAATTGCAAATAACTTTCCCAGACCAAATAATCAGCCAGACTGAAGGAACATGGCAAAACCTACTTTATTCTCACTTAATAAAGCAGGCAGACCTGACAGGCATCGAACAGATGCATGCACAATCACATAGCAACTTGATTACATAGAGGTCTTATCCCCCAATATGCGTCATCGTTGACGTCATTCTAGGTGGCAAATCATAAAACTCCTTGAGGGTAAGAATTGGTTAAGGGAACATAGCTACATATAGAATACATATGGGTTAGTACTTCATTAGCTGCCCCTTATCTGTAGGGCACACCTTGAACTACTGCTTAATAAGTTTAGTACTGATTAGAATAGACACAATGGCAGTGGATTGGTCTATGCATCATTGTATGTTAGGTTGTCCTTCAAACCCATTGATTGGTTGGCATGCCATCCCAACCTTGGACTTTCGGCTCTTTAGCAGCACGTACATGAAACAAAACTTAGGTGTTTGAATCCCATCAGACTACTCCCTGTTTTACCAATTAGTCCATCATCTCTCATTGGTCGGCCATAAGCCAATGTCTTCCGTCTGTAGTTGGCCTTGTAGCCGGCTCACTGCTATGGAACATTCAAGGGAATGTGAGCACACCACTATCTCTCTGAGGCTCTAATGAATAGCCCTTGTCTTCAACTTCTGAGTCACATATGAAGAGACCATAAATTTGTCTATTTCAAACTCTTATTTACTGCAGTTTGATTACATTATACAGAGTGCTGTTGCTCCGCTTGGCTTTTAGAGACTTGCTCACTCCACCTAGCATTGACTTTCTACACTTATAATTGTCCTATACTTTGGCCATTACAGATATTTTCTTCTTCTTTATGAGGAATGTCTCCTTCGTTCATAGCTTATCCTGGTTAACTCTTTGCAATTGTTCCTAAAAATAGAATCCTTGGTTCTAGACCAACATAGCCTTTCTGTTGTACTGCACACCAAGCTCTACAGCCTCGCCTTTCTGTTGTACTGCACACCAAGCTCTACAGCCTCACCCGATTATGCAACCTTGGTCTTTTTCTGAAGTAGCTTGGTTGAATTTGAAGTTAGCCAGCGTCCATTTTCCTATCATGGCCAGCCTTGCTACATTATATATTCTTCTATAGCAAGCCTATGGATCTTTCCTTTCTACTGTTACTGTGCATTTACAGTTATTGATCAGTAAGTTACTTCATCTTCTTTGTATTCAAGATTACTTTAGCCTCGGCTACATGTTTCTCTTGGTGCTTCAGTTACATTGTTACTTTAAGTATTTTCATATCGTTTCAATAGAGGTTTATATATCTTCTTCATGACATCCCCCTGCCCGTGTCAGGTTTCACTTTAACATTCCATGATGTCCATAGGTGTGTGCTGACATCCTTCCATGAGGCATCCTTCCACATTTTCAGTGCAAGGGTACATTCTGTATGGCTGGATCAGTGCATACCGTCTCTCATACACTCTATGCGGTATTGGAACAATACAGGGGGTACCATTTACTGCTCTTCTCCTGCTGTCCCAATATGGTGGCAGTGAGGGGGTGGTAGCTAGGGTATACACACCCACCTGCTCCTCTAAATTCTCCCCTGTGGTCGAAATGTTTGACCAAATTTCCTTCTTCCATTGTCTTCATATTCTCTTCATACTGTTTCTCATTCTCCTTTATCATTTCTTCATAAGATCATTTCTTGGGAATCCAAATCTTTGTCACCTCCCTCAGGTGACCTGCACTCTTTATGTGTTCGTCCACACTCCAGGTCATGTGACAGTACTCTCCAGATGGTGTACAGAACATGCAACGTCCTACATATTTTTTTATGATTTTTGTGGTAGTGTAACTTGGTTCCTGGAGGTGCAAGGGTGCTTTCCACTATATTCTCACAGGTAGTTTCCTCATTTTGCATTTGCTCACCAATTCCAGAGTCTATATTAATCATGATCTTCATCCCAATAGCTTTTTTGGCTGTCTTCTGGCACTGTCCCAAGATGATCCTTATAAGACAGAATCCTAGCAGTATCAACACGAGTATTGCTCCAAGTATTTTGAAAGCATTCGCCAGCCAGGTTGAAATCCATGGCAATGAGGATGAAAACTAATCATCTCCTGCTGTCTCAGCAGCTTCATCCTTCAATTTCGTATGCGGGTTCGTCAGCATACTTATCGCCTTTTTCAGGGTTCCATTTCCTCCATCATGAGATAGTATGAACGTACAGCAAGAAAGTCTGATCTTGGCACACATGCCTCTTTCCATTGCTGTATTCTTCTCTAGGACGTATCTGTTCTGGAGCGTCATCAGCCTGATGGCTCTCAATTCTTCTCTGATAGCATTGAATCCTTTTATTGTTGCATTGATCATTTGGAGTAGGTCCCATCTTGTGATCTGCAACCACTTGTTGTTTACTGCAGCTTGAACTGTTGACAAAAATATATGTGTGATTATCATTGCCGACTTGTTTAACAGTTTACGCTGATCTGGAATATTGTCATAGGCCTCCATTGATTTTGCAAAACAATAATTCTCTTTAGCCGTGGAGTTCAGGTGATCACTTTTTCCTCTGGTGTTCATCCATTTTGGAAATTCATCAAAATGAAGGTCACTTTGCGGAATCACCAATGCTGGAACATGTATCGTTACTCTAAAACATACTCCTCCCCAATTCTTAGGCAACCTCATGTAAGCTCTGGATCCACAGGCCCAATATCGATCCATTGACACTGCAGTTCCTCCATTCATTCCTGGGACCTCAAGTATCTTTCCACATCCTTTGTTTCTTCCAACCAGAATCAGGAAATCATTCTTGAAGCATGTTGTTGCATTCCTTGGTGTATTATGGATACTGGTGCTGCTTCGTTGTTGACCCATGTTAGTAACTTCGAGTACTTAGCACATGATTCTAGGCATTTGTCACTTACTATCTGCAGTGTGCTTGCTGAATCTTTCTTCAATAAAAGTGCAGGGCAATCCAACAGTCCTTCTTCCCATCCGGTACGGGTGAAACCATGTCCATATATCACTAGCTGAGGGGTTTATCCTGGTTTTTCAGTTACGTCTGAGCAATTCAGCTTCTTCAGCTGGACAACCTTTATTCGTTCTCCAATCTGGGATGGATGCATAAGCTTCTTGTTTGTCCATCCTAGTCAATGTTCCATTCATCTTGTTTTCACAAAGGTATCTTCATATGGGAAGACTAATTTTTATCGCCATCATAACACAGCCCATTTTCCTTTAAATTGTCCTCTGGTTGTGCATGCTGCTAGGTGACGGAGGCATTTTGCATCATGTTTAGACATTTATCTTGCAGTAAATGTTCTTGCCACATTCATGCCATACAGTATTAGGGAACAAACATAACAGCTTTCATCTGGCGTTCTTTCTCCCACCTCTTTCATATGCTGATACCATAGATCATTCTTTAAATGAACTGAATTTTCATGGTATGTTTATCTTTCTCCTCAACATCCCTTTTAAATCTAAATAAACCCCTAGTTATATCGTAAAACAGGCTGTCTGTACCTCGAGTGGGGACAATAACAGGTGTTTCACTGACACCCTCCATATCCGTATCACTTTTTTTACCATAGTGAAATGGCATAATAATGAGAGAAACACAAATCATAATGCCAAATAATGTCACCATCAATATTCTATGAAAACCTATCGACTTTCTGGATGGTGGTGAATCTCTGAAATTTTGGAGGCTCTCCATTTTGCGTTTACTTTAATATGCACGTTTGTTATCCCCTTTCGAATCACTTTTATATCAGAAATTGTAATATAATTATCACTCTCCAAACAATACAATTATTCTTGGGCTCTCTGAAAAAATGTACGATGTTAACACTTCTTCGGATCAAGGCTGGATTAGACTGGAATTAGGAAAACATAGCATACAAGATTGTGTATTGTCACTGTAATAGGTAGCATACACAATGAATGATACTCCTTCTTCTCTTCATACTCCAGATTCTTCTTTCATTGTCTCTTTTGTCCTGTCTAAAAAGTTCCAAGATAACTGCACGTTTATTTCTTCCATGTCAAATTTTTGGAAAGACGTTAATCCCTAATCTAAAGGACTAATGTGCTCATCATTCTCTTTATCCTTGCTTCTGGCCAATGAACAAGTCTGCATGCACAGAACTACTTCTGTTGCTTCACTGTCGGTAGTTGCAAGAGGGGTCGGTGTTTCACCTTTATATGGTTTGATGTCGTGTAGATACAGCCATGCTCTTTGTCCCTTTAATTTCACGGCGGTGGGGCTAACTTCTTCCACTTCATCTGGCCCCTCAAAGCGAGGCATTCTCCAGGTGCGTATACAATTGGGCACCAGCAGCCGGTCGCCTGGATACAAACTTGGGAGTTTAGCAATTCTTCTGTTTCAAGAGTTTGATTGTCTTTGTTGCTTCTTTTCGACCCCCCCTTCTGTTCTCTTCTTGATCTGCTGAAACATGAAAGAAACACTTGCAGTCATTGTTGTTAGATAATCATGTCATCTCATCGCCTAATGCCTTCGCTACACTGTAGGCATCAGTTCTTACCCTAGTTGGAGGAGCAAGCGGGGTTCTCATATATCGTCCAGTCACCAACTCATGAGTAGTTAGATGATGATTTCTCAAAGCATATATGGTAAGGGACAGGCAATGTAACGGTCCATTATTCATGGTTATTTTGAGCTTTGCTATTCTTTCCTTTAATAATCAATTTAATCTCTCACAGACGTCCTTGGCCAGTGGGTGATAAGCTGGAGAAAACATATGTTTTATACCTAATAGGAGAACTATCTGTTCAAATAGTTCATTTACAAAATGCATTCCATTGTCAGACCGCAACACCTCGCACACCCTCCACCTGGAGAACACCTTGCGTACAAGTGGCATCCGGGTGTGTGCATGGACCTGCCTCGATCCATCTAGAAAAAGGACATACTACAACCAGAGTATATTTGTAGCCATTGCATATCCACATAATCTATTTGTAAATGCTGAAATGGGCCATTGGGTTTAGGAATTGCTCCACAGACTGTCCGCAAAGTGTGCCCTGCAGTACATTTCTGGCACACAATGCAATTTACAATGAACTGTGCCACATGCTCTAACAGATTGGGTTAGAATCACTCTTCTGCAATTGTAGCAGCAAGACTCTCTCGATGCTGGGTAGTAGAGCTGCTCGAGCGCTACTCTCAATAATGCTATTCTTACTCACTCTTCTTTCTCTGCTATTTCTTCTTGTTGTTCCGTCTTATCCCTCATTTGAATTAATCTACAAAATCCTCTCTAAACCTTTTCCGATTTTCGTTTGGATTGTTCTTGCCTATCATCCCCCTGGTTCTATCGGCTCCTTTTGTGAAGACATGGATCATCTTTTGTCTCACATTTTACCTACCCCTACTCCGGTTGTATTGTTACGGGACTCTAATCTTCACCTATCCTCAATGCACTCTACTATCCCTTTTCTTTATGTTCTTGATTGCCTTTTCCTTCAGCCTCTTACTACTCCTCCATCTCATATTTCTGGTTCCTCACTTGACCTGATTTTCATCTCAACCTTTTCCAGTTCTCCTTTGTCATCTCTCCCAGTTTACCTCTCTAATCACGATCTCATTTCTGTATCATTATCTCCTCAATCTTCTCTATGTTCTCCTGTTTCCCCCCCTTTGCTTACTTTCTCTCGGCATGATCTATGCAATTTTAACCCTTTACACTTTAATACTGCTTGTACTTCTGCACTTTCCTCCCTTCCCTGCTTTCCAGCTCTTACTTCTGACGAGGCCACATCTTCTATTTCTACATGCCTTTCCACCTCTCTCGGCCAGCTCTATCCTCTGTCCTCTTTTCGTCCTACTCGTAAACCTTCCCAACCTTTGCGTTCCCCTCACTGCCGTCATCTTTGTCATTTTGAAAGACATTGGTTTAAGACCAAATCAATGTCTGTTTACTGATCTTACTTTTCTTATCATGTTCTTTATGATAATTGTCTACTTTCCGCTAAGAATCTTTATTTCTCAGATCTTTTACATACCCAGTCTACTCATCCTAGGCATGTTTTTTAAACCCTTGCTTGGCTCCTCTCTCCTCCCACTCTAGATCACTCTGCTAACTCCATTTTATCTGCTTCCAGCTTTGGTAAATTATTTTCCTCTAAAGTTCTCTCTCTTCATGATGATGTTGCAGTCTCTAACCCACCTAAAGTTGCTATTCCTCCTACATCTATTCCTCACACTTCCATTGCTCACTTTGCTCGGATTTCCAACTCTGAAGTTTCTCTTTTACTAGCTAAAGCTCACCCTGCTGCATCCCCTGCTGACCCTATTCCTTCTGCACTAATGCCTAAGGTCTATCCCTTCCTTGTACCCTATCTTGTTTCCTTTTTTAACATCTGTCTCTCAACCTCTACTTTTCCTATTTCGTTTAAGCACGCTTCTATCATTCCAATTTTAAAGAAACCCACTGCTGACCCCTTGATTGTTTCTAATTTGTGTCCCATTTCTTTATTACCCTATCTTTCTAAACTACTAGAGCGGCTTGTCTACTCTCAGATTTCCATGTTTGTCTCTAGTTCTTCTATTCTTCCTCAATTTCAGTCTTGCTTTTGACCTCTTCACTCCACAGAAACTGCTCTTTTTTCTCTGCTGAATTCTCTTCTCTCTGCTCGATACTCTAACCACTCATCTTTTTGTCTTCTAGATCTATTGGCTGCTTTTGATACTATTGATCACTCTTTACTCCTGGCCTCACTTTCGTCATTCAGTCTTGCAGGGTCTGTTCTGTCTTGGTTTCACTCTTATCTATCCAATAGAACATTCTCAGTCTCTTGCGTAGGCAAGTCCTCTCAATCGTTCCTGCTTGCCGATGGGGTGCATCAAGGGTCTGTTTTGGGTCCTTTTCTATTCCCTCTCGATATATCTTCTTATCTTGCTGCTATTATTTCCTCCTTTGGGTTATCTCACAACTTTTATGCTGATGATACCCAACTAGTTCTTCTCTTTTTCTTCTTTCTCTCCTGAAATCCATCATACTCTCTGCTTGCTTAGTTGCTATTAAATCTTGGCTCTTCCCACTATCTTACTCTCAATTCTGGGAAGACTGAAGTGTTGTTATTTCCTGCTAATACTCCCCCTACCCCTTCTTTTATATTGTTTCCCACATCTAAACTCTCAATATCACTCACGGCCCAAATCTTGGCCTTCATTTTGACACTAATCTTTCTTTTTCTTACCACATTTCATTAAATTCCCATTCCTGTCGTTTTTATCTTTTCAACATTCGTAAAGCTAGTCCATTTCTTACTTTTCAAGCATCTAAACTCCTAATTTCTTCTTAAATTTTCTCCAGACTTTTCTATTGCTCTGTGGCCCTTTTTGGTCTTCCTAGCTCTCATCTTGCTCCTCTTAAATCAGTATTCAATTCCTCTATTCGTCTTTTGTGTCTTGTCTCGTTGCAGGATTCTATTTCTTCTTCCCTTGCAACTCTTGGATGGCTGCTCTTTTATTCTCAAATCAAATTTAATTTTCTCAGTCTTGTTTTCAAATCTATTCATGGCCTGGCTACTAGCTATCTTACTGCATTGATATATTTCTATATTCCTTCTCACTCTTTGTTCTTCTCAGTTTTTATTGGTACCCCCGTCCTCCCTGTGCTCAATCTCGTTTTCGCTCTTTTGAACTTCTTGCCCCTCTTCAGTGGAATGCTGCTCCTCTTTCTCTCCATTCTATCTCTGTGTACTCTTTATTCTGTGGTTCCCTGAAGTCTCACTTTCTCCAACATCCCTGAGTGATTGTTCTCTGAATTGTATTGTTTATTAATTTTTATTGTACCGTTCCTCGACCTCTTTACAGCACTTTGGTTTAAGGTGCTAAATAAAATCCAAATAAAATACAAATGCTAGAGGCATAACCATCTTTCAGTGGTATCCTGTCTCCAAATTGACTCAGTGGGGGATAAAGAATGCCCCCGCTTTCTCCATAAATCCTGTTCTTCTTGTGGATCTCGACCATGTATCTCAATTAACTGGACAATAGACGGCATGTTAAAGCCCTCCTTTAGCAGCAAGCATTATCATGTCATTTGTTTAACATCTTCTGCTTCAAGACTATGTATGGGTGGATAACAGGCTGCTTTTTTGGCCTGTAAATCTGCAACTTCTTTTCGGCGGGAAATTAAATCTGTTCTTTTCGAATGCGTTGTGCCTTTTACGACTGCTAGGGTCAATGGGATACTTAATGCTTTTATAAGCCTATCCAATAGGGCTGCATGTTGCACTGCTCAAAGGAAGCCCTCCTCTTCCAGCGTGACAAACCTGCATGTACAGTTGACATCACATAGGCAGAGTCCGAGTACACTGTCACTACCTCATCCTCAAATCTCTGCAGCGCTTCAATGAGCACCATAATTCTGCAACCTGTGCTGAACAATTGGCAGATAGTCTCATGCTTGTCACTACCTCAAATTCACCTTCTCTCTTCAGCTTCATTACAGCTGATCCAGTATGCCTTTCCCCAGTTCTCTGGTCAATTCTTGAAGAACCATCAATAAAAACATCTCCCCCCACCTCCCAAGGGCATTTTATCCAGCTTGGGGAATATCATTATAACGCTCAATATATGTGGTACAATTGTGCACATAATCATCCTTGCGTACTAGTTCTGCTTTAAATGTTGCTGGATTTACTGTCCTACATCTAAACATTTTGATTGCAGGGTTGGAAATAATCACCTAATACCCAGATGGTCTTTGTGTGGTCAATGTTCTTTTGCGTTTCTCTAAAATCGTGAATAATGCATGCTGTACAAATAACATTTTTGAGCATCCCATTGTTATACTTGAAGCCTTTTCAATTGCGAATGCAGCAACTAAAGATTGCTCACATGAATAATGTCCCTCCATAACTGGATCTAAAATCCCACTGGAATAAGCCAATCGTTTGTGTCCATGTCCTAATGTTGCCTTCTGTGTGAGGACTGCAGTCCTAACTTCTCCATTTGAATGGAAAAATAAATACAATTCTTCATTATAATCTGGGATCCCAAACACGGGCTATACTAATTGCCTTTTTTAATTCTCCAAATCCACCTGTGCTTCTTTAGGTCATTTTAAAAGTGATTGAATAAAAGTGATTGAATATATGCACTGTAATCGAAAACCCATAATTTTCATGATTGCTTCTGCCCAAAGGTGTCTCTTTGCTCCCTTCATGAGAGGTAAATTGTCCTATGTACAATACCTCTTCCTGACAATATTATTACTTCTCTTTGTCTACCTTGTCTCCTTTCTCTGAGTGAATAGTCATAAGTTTAACTGAGTCTTCTCTACATCTTTCTTTGTCTCACTGCACACCAAAATATCCTCCTCGTATTGGATTATTGCACTTTCGAGTTGGACATTACCCAGATCCATATGGAGGCCTCTGTTAAATATTGATGGGGACTCACAGTACCTCTGGGGCAAATGAGTATATTTCAAGCGGATCGTTCTCTAGGAAAAGGAAGTAAAATCTTGTGAGTCTTCATGAAGGGGAATTGAAAAGAATGCATTTTTTATATCTATAACTCTGAAATATTTAGCATTAGGTGGGATGTTAGACAATGTTGCACGATTTCGAACTAAATGCAACTAAGGTTCAAATATATTGTTTAGGGTGCGAAGGCACTGGATACATCTCCACAACGCTCCCTTTGATTTTTTTACAGTGTACACAGGCGTGTTACATGATGAATACCGTGGCACTAATATGCCTTTCTTCATTAAAGCAGAAATGATCCCAAATATACCTTCATCTGCCTCTCTGGATATGGGATATTGCTTTGCTTGTGGCAAAAGGGCTCCTGGTTTTAGTTTGATTTTAACTGCACCTATCCCTTTTAATAGACCCACATCATATGGACTTGTGGTCAATAAAATCTTTGGCACTTTCTCTTAGTCTCCTAAAAGAATGATGGTTTTCTTTTTACCAACACCATTCTCTGTGGTATTTCTATATCCTCTACTTTAATCCAATAAGTGAGACTTCTAAAAACTACTAGTTCATCGTCAGAGTAGTCCTCTCTAACCAATTCTTTGTCTGTCAAATCTGTCGGCCTATATCCTTTACTGAGGACTATGACTGTTCTCCATCCTCTTTCTTCGTCTGTCCCATGAAGCATCACTATTTCTTCTGTGATCACTGCTGCTTCTAACTCTTAGGGGATAAACTACCCTTCCTCATTGTGCATGGGAATCTCTGGTCTGATCAAAAATGCAACAAGTATTCCCAATATTTTATCCACCAATCTGGGTAATCATGATAATAAGATAGTCATTTCATACAAAAATACCTCTGGATATAAAGGAACTCCTTGTAATGCCATCTGGCATGTAAATGCTAATATAAACTCTCCCACATTCATATAGTGTATCCCTGGAGAAGAGCACACTATTCCTTCTTCAGTAAAAGATATCGTCATTTTAAGTTTAGTCATCGAGTCATGTCCTAATAATTTAAATGGCATCTGCCTTCAATTTAATAATGGCATTGATATATCGTGTTCTCCTATAGAAATTGGAAATTTGTCTGTAAAAGGAACTAAACTCATCACCCCAGAGACTCCCTGAGCATTCATAGCAGTACCTGACATTGAATATTTTCCCTCACGGGCACAGGAACGAGTTGCTCCAGCATCTACGAGAATTGAAAAGGTCTTGCCTCCTATGGTTACCCTGACCCTTGGTTGCTCTTGGGGATCTGGTGTCAATGATAGTTCTGTGGGCTGTCCTATTGTGGGTATAAATTCATCCCTTTACCTGTTAACTATTTTCTCCTTCATTACTCATCAATACCGCTCGCTCTATGGCTATTTTTGACCACGTCTTCTGAACTAACTTTGCTTCCTCCTGCTTTCTATTCTCAGCATTCTTTTTATTCTTATCCTGCATTAATCGGCGGTGATGCATGATTGTCTATTGTATTTCTGCCAATGGATTCACTTCCATTCCCACCTGTTTCTTCAAAATGTTGTAAAATAATGCTACCATTTTATTCCACAGTTCACAAGTTTCCTGACACCATCTATCTTGAATATCTTGAATATAAGCAAAAGGGTCTTCACCCCCCCATTTTCCTAGACATAATTGCACTCATGTCTGATGTATCTGTGTATTGCACTCTAGGCACGCGCCATACATCTGCTCTACAATTATTAAATGGAACCCCATCATGTGTTGTGTTTTGTGCAGTTACACCTGCATGTCCTGCCTGTTTCCAAATGTCCTCGGCTCTCTCCCCTGTGATATCTGCTAGCAAGCCTTTTTCATCACCTATAGCTAGCATCTTTCCTAATGTCATTCTCTCTAACTCATAATTCCATTTTCCCACACCAGACGCCAAACTCTGAAATTTACATTTCAAATTGTCTTTATCCATCTGTGGCCACAGTATATATTGTGGTCTTCCTCCCCACATCTCCAATAATGGGAATTGTGAAAATCTTGGTCCATAATAATACTTGCCAACACTCCTGGTCTTCCAGGCAGGGTTCGTCTCACCCGTTTGTCTCCTTCCTGGTAATAATCTTAGTATGCTTACATATGGCAGGGATATGTCCCCTGTACCATGCAATCATACTTATGGTCGCTTAGTATATGGCGTTGGCTCTGGTGTTATTTCTTTAGGATCCTCCAGGTCTGACCAGTTTGCCCCTTTTTCTACACTTGATTTTCCTAAAAACCGCCATGCACCCTCACTTTGCACAATCTCGTTCTCCTCCCTCTCATTTAGTCTGACATCATTATGCCCCAACTCATATGGCTGTTATCCCTCTCTGCATCATCAAATCTGTTTAAGGACAACGTTTCGTACTCGTCTGTTATGATGCCATCTAACCTACCTTCAGTTCCCCTTAATAGAGATTCCTCTGCGTTCGGTTCAGTTTTACGCCTGTCTTTATCCCTCATTTGCATGTATAAATTCCTAAGTCTTTGCTCTATATCTTCTGTGTCCTGCCTATCAGCCAATGCTGATTTCACCATTCCGTGCATCTCCCTGTGGGGATGTTTTGACCCTCTATCTTCCTCCAATTCTTCTCATGCAACAATCGGCATTATGCTCTTGTGACATAAATACTCTATCTCGTCATATTTTAATCCTCTACTCCTGTTCATTTCATCTTCTCTCCTTCTCATCTCCCTCAATTAATCTTCCTCTGACCTGCTTTACAACCTACGTACTTTCGTTCTTTCGGCTTTTATCTCCTCTTGTTTTTTCTCTTCTAATCTCGTCTTTTCTTTTCTTGCCTCATGTCTTCTTTGTTCTTCTCTTCGCTTGCATTCTTTTCCCACTCTTTTCTCTTTTTCCCGAACTCCATTAATTCTGTACTATAATTATTCCGTTAGCCTTATCCTTCGTTTCCTTGCTTCCTCCACTATGTCCATTTGTCTGTCTTGCCTGTCCTTTCTCTCATTATGCTGTTTACTTTCATCGCATGTTGATATATCTTGGCATTCTCTGCTTTTGCTCTCTTCCACATTATCCACACTGCTATAAGCGGAGGGCGCATATGTTGGATTAACTTGCCACGCTGCTGCTTTTAATTCCTTTAAGGGTAAAATCCCTTCTCCTCTTATCTTCGTGAGGGGAAAAGGGAGCCGAAAGCTTTTTATCATCCCCTTCATGCTAATTGAGCATCCACTCCCTCTCGACTGGATCTTCTTTCTGACTCTGATACATCTTCCATAATTCTAAAATGGCCATCCTTTTCTATAATTGTTTACCTTATCTATGGCATGCAAGTAAGTTGTCATATGCTGCAATATGGTTTTCAACAGCGAACACTCCTGAGGCCACGGCATGAGCGTCTTATTAGTCGTGCCTCAGACCCATTCCAAACGACATTTCCTCATCTTCACTCTAGATCTGCCCACTGTCCTGCACAGATATAAACGATGAGTGTCCCCATGATGACGAGTTGATTTTGACAGTCAATACTTACCCATTCTTTTATTCAATTCTTTATTTTATCAAATATACCACACCGATCAATTGGCACAGGCACCATCAATCACTGTTTATAATACCAAAAGGAAATATTTCATCTACTTACTTTTTTATTTAAAAATCTATGCAATGATATTCTGTTGGATCCTTCATTTACACTTTCTATCAAGTTTTGTTATTTTAAATGTATTTAAATGTATTGTTTATTTTGTTCTTTTATTATTAGTATTTTAAGAATCTCTTTTTTTATTTATATATTATTTTCCTTCAATTTTTACCCTCCTGATTGACGTCAATCTTTTGGTCCAAATGTTCCCCAATCGCCTTATTTTTTACTACCGTTTTATAGTTATATTTATTAGTCTAGACACAGCAAAAGCTTTATATTGACATATGAATAACCCCACATGTTCACTTTTTCAATTTTGCTCCGTACGCCTTCCTTTACTATTTTAGTAAATGTATCTCTTGTCCGTTTCACTCCATTTCGGAGTTTGATACGCACTCTTCTGCAGGCCTTGCCTCATAAATCCTTAATACCCTATTTGGAGTCATTACTTTAGTGCGCCCTCTTCTGTCCCCTTGGAACCAGGAATCTAGGTGTCTACTTCTCTTTATAATTTTCCCAGAAAATGTTGTTACGTTTATCGTATTATTTACAACTCAATCCATCCCCAGATTTTTGCCACCTTTGTTGTTCTACTTATATCCGTGACTCAACTCGAGTCCCTCAGCATCGACTCTCCTTCAACCGACCAGATCGCCTTCCAGCCACGGGCGACCTCCGGAGACCAGACAGGAATTTCATCAAAGGGGGACCTGCCAACCAAATGTCCTCGCATTTGACTTTGCGCACCGATCTCCACAGGAAGCTCTCCGGTCTTCTAATAATGGCAGGAGCAGCCAAGCGTTCGGGGGTCTGGATATGGACTAAGTTGACTAGACCGTAACCATCCTCTGCTACCAAATGTGCTCTAGCACCTTGAAGTGTCTTTTGTGCTAGATGGAATTACAAATTACAGGTCTTGTACCCCAATATGCGTCATCTATGATGTCATTCTACGTGGCACATCACAAAGCCTATTGAGGGTGGGGACTGATTAAGGGAACATATCTACATATAGAATACATATGGGTTAGTAATTAATTAGCTGCCCCTTATCTGTAGGGCATGCCTTGAACTATCTCTAAATATGTATAGTACTGATTTTAACTGACAAAATGACAGTGGATTGGTCTATTCAACATTGTATGTTAGGTTGGCCCTCAACCTCGCTCATTGATTGGCATGCTATTCCAACCTTCGACTTTCGGCTCTTTAGCAGCACGTATGTCTGAAACGAAACTTAAGTGTCAGACTTCTCCCTGTTTTACCAGTTAGTCCATCATCTCTCATCGGTTGTGCATAAGCCAAAGTCTTCTGTCTGTAGTAGACTTTGTATCCTGCTCAATGTCCTGAAACATTGAAGGGAATGTGAGCACACCATTATCTTCATCTGAGGCTCTAATGAATAGCCCTTGTCTTCCACTTCTGAGTCACATGTGAAGAGACCACGAATTTGTCAATTTCAGCCTCTTATTTACTGCTATTTGATTCCATTATACAGGGTGCTGTTACTCCTCTTGGCCTCTAGAGACTTGCTCACACTACTTTGCATAGACTTTGTACACTTTTAATTGTCCAATACTTTGACCATTGAAGATTTGTTGTTCTTCTTTAATCTAAAATGAATGTCTACTTCATTCAAAACTTATCCTGGTTAGCTCCCCTTATGTCTTGCAATTATTCCTTATCCGTGGTCCTAGGCCAAGATAGCCTTTCTGTTGTTCTGCACACGGAGCTCTCCAGCCTCGCCTGATTCTCCAACCTTGGTCTGTTTCTGAGGTAGCTTGGTCGAATTTGGCGTGAGCCAGCGTCCATTTTCCTATCATGGCCGTCCTTGCCACGTTATATATTACTCTATAGCAAGCCTCTATGTTTCCTTTCTACCTTGCGTTACTGCGTATTTACATTTATTGATCAGTAAGTTACTTCATCTTCATTGTATTCACGATTACTTTAGCCTTAGGTACATGTTTCTCTTGGTGCTTCATTTACATTGTTACTCTTAAGTATTTTCATATTGTTTCAATATAGTTTTATATATCTTCTTCATGACATCACTCTGCCCGTGCCAGGTTTCACTTTAACATTCCATGATTCCATAGGTGCTTGCTGACATCCTTCCATGCTGCAACCTTCCACATCTTCGGTGCGAGGGTACATTCTGTATGGCTGTCTAAGTGCATAACGTCACATACACTCGATGTGGTATAGGAACAATACAGGTGGTCCCATTTACTGCTCTTCTCCTGCTGTCCCAATATGGCAGTGGAGAAGGGGCAGGAGCTAGGGTAAACACATCGACCTGCTCCTCTACACAGGCATGAATGAGAGCATTCTGGACACGTTTGAAAGCCTTTTGCAGCGGAAGAGAGCAATTTTCAACCTGTCTAATGTGACTCTTAATTAGGACCAAATCAAGCTCTTGTTGAAATAATTATCTGTCATCCCTACAAACCCACCATCAAAATACAGTACACATTTGGAGATGTGGTAATTACCTGGAACTCTTAGATTCAAGGCACAGAAGAGGGATCAAAAGAGAAGGACATGACCTCCTTTGCATCTCAGTCAGACTTCCTACCACCCGACAGAACTATGCCACCAGAATCCTTGGCATTTGAGAAAGAAATACTTCATAGCCCGTAGAAAATTGATGAGCAAAAACATATTCCTACCTAATAGTTTTACTAAAATGAACAAGAAAGTGGAGGCAACGAAAGGGGGATGAGTGTTGTCATGGACATGAACACATTTGATGGCATAGTCTACAAGTTAATGCACACCATCCACTATACCAAAAACTAGCAGATGTCCCCCTACAAGATATAAGAGATTTCATTATGGATCTAATGGCAAACAATAAAGATGTTTCCATTATTAGCGATACAGATTATCCATACTTAAACAAGAGTGAAACTATCACCCGTGTTGTTAATCATTTCCTAAAAATGCCAGCTAAAATATTGTAGGCATTTCTATCCAATGCTATAGTTGTGTGAAATTGATTGAGATCGATCCCTTTGAAAAAGAGAAAGAAGTCCTGGTCCTGTTAGACCTTGAGCCTTTTTATAGTACTATCCCACAAGTTGGAGGCCTTGTGGTTGTTCTATCAGCCTCAGATAGCAGGGAACCCCTTCTTTCTGGTAAGTTCATAACATGTGAGTGCTTCATACCCTTAACTCTAAAAGAACAAATGAGTATTTTGGAAAATAATGTTTTTACATTTAATTGAATGAAGAAATTAAAAAAATAGTTACACAATTCAATGTGATACAAAACAAGAATTAAATCATACAATTGTGCAATATAAACAAACAGAATTGCATGAACTTAGATTTCATCTATTTATAGTTTAAAACTGCTTAATCTACTTTGAAGATTATAGCCTCCACTATTGGTTTGAAGGTCCACCACTGTTTAGTTGTTATCGCCTTCATGTCTTTAAAAAGATATTAAATGTATATTCAATTCTCAATTTCTTTTGATCGTCTTTAGATGAAATCGTGATTTAAGTTTTCTAAATCAATCATTTACATTGTTTTTTCTGGACTAAATATCATTAATTTATTGAAACAAGCGAAAGGGTTTAAAAGAACTTTAGTTAGTATTGTTAATTGCACCTTTTTTAAATCCTCTTGCAAATGCTAGATAACCACAATTAAGATTCATTTTGGTTTACTTACTTTACATTTTGTCATGACCCACAGAACATGCCCCTTCAGACTTCCTGGTCCTTATTGCGTCGGGGCTGGCATTTATTGGTTCTCCCAACATGGCCGTATCACATGACACGCCTCGCACCGGCCTTCACGGCGGACGTAGTACGTCCCATAAATATGCCACGGCCCCGCGGCCCCGCGTGTCTCAACGCTATCAACAGGTAGTGACTAGACGTGTACTTCGCAGCTTAGCGAACCCTTCTGTTATCCAAGTTCCTGGACCCTTATTCCCACTCCTTCTACCCTCTCCTTTCCACCCTGTTCCTGGATTCCACATATGCTTGCGACCGCTTCTTCCTTCCTGAACGTCCTGAACCCGTGAGTATCCTGTAACGCTGAACGCATGCTGGAGTCGGACTCGTGCCAGCCTGTACAAAACCCGATCCGCCCGCAAGAAGAATCTTCCCGCGGATCCCTGCAAGAACCGATCTCAGGTGAGACGGGGGAGATTCACGACAGTTTGAGACGCCGAGCGACTGATATTGAAACCGATATGGAAAAGGCCTTCCAGGAGCTCATGCGTGGCATGCAAGAACTAACAACCGAGGTGCAGAACTTAAAAGCGGAGAATGCCGCATTAAAGCAACTTGTTTTGTCTCGCGATTCCGCTACAAAAGAGAGTGTGTTACTGGGTGGTGTCGTAGACAAGTATGATGGGTCTGCAAAATCCCTTCATGGATTCCTGGACTCCTGTTTTAGTGCATTTTACCTTTAAGCCCTATTATTATTCAACTTCCAGGGCAAAGGTGGGCTTTATAATCTCGCACCTCGCATAAAATGCATTGACTTGGGCTACTCCCTTAGTCAATTCTGGAGATGCCCTCCTAGATGATTATGACGGATTCATACAGGCTCTCAAAACCATGTTCGACCACCCAGAACAGGTTTATAGTGCCCCGGAACGCCTACTTGACTTTCGGCAAGGATCCCAGGACATGCTAACTTATGTCACAAGATTCAAACAAATGGCCAAGGAAGCAGATTGGTCCTCAGAAGCAAGTTTCACTCTCTTCCGTAGGGGCCTAAACGAGGAAATAAAAGATGAATTAGCTAGAGTGGCTCGTCCTAGCTAATTCCAGGCTCTTATGGATTTAGCCATGCAGATAGACTTTCGTATCCAGGAAAGAAAGGCAGAGAGAAAAAAGACCAAGATGCCCTTCCAGAAAACCTCTCTTGAGACTTCAGTAAAAACTGATCCTGTTCCAACCCCTGACACTGACCCAGAACCCATGCAAATAGGAGCCTTCCGTGGACCCATTTCTCCACAAGAAAGGATGAGAAGGATCCACACAGGCTTGTGCATGTATTGTGCATCGGATAAACACCTGGTTAGAGAATGTCTTCTAGCCCCTCCACAGCGTTTGGGAAATGCGAGCTCCCGATCCTAGATGGAGCGAGGTGTCGGGAGAGAGATGTTTGCTCCACATCTATTCCATCCTTGAACTCTCCTGGACAGAACAACCTAGTGGTTCTACAAGCCTTCTTATCGTTATCAAAGAAGGAGACCTACCCCATCCTGGCCTTGGTGGATTGTGGGGCTATGGGAGTATTCATTGATCAAGATTGGGTCTTTAAGCACCACATTCCATATGAAGCCCGGGGAGTAATGCAACCTGTGGAGGCAATTGATGGAAGACCCCTCAGTTCAGCACCCATATCCTTGCAGACCAAGGAAATACAACTTTCAATAAACCATCACCAGGAATTGATCAAGTTTGATATTATCAAATCAGCCCACTAACCCATGGTACTAGGCATGCCCTGGTTGCAGAAACACAATCCATACATCAATTGGACAGCAGGATCCTTGTTTCTTGGTTCAGAGTATTGTCTGTCTCATTGTTTATCCCCGGATCCCTCCTCGATATCGTCTGAAAGTAATCCAGCAGATCAACAAGAGGCACTCATGGTTTCCAATATCATTCAGGTCCCAAAGGCCTATCAAAGTTATGCTCATGTGTTTTTTTAACTGCCATAGTTCAGGATGTACCCCCTCACAGACCTGAAGACTGCGCCATAGACACAGAGCCTTCAGCAGTGATTCTCTTTGGGAGGATGTTTATCCTATCCGAACCTGAAAAAAAGGCCCTCAGAGAATACTTGGATACCAACCTTGAAAATGGCACCATAAGACCATCGAAATCCCCAGCTGGAGCCTCGCTGTTCTTTGTTCCCAAGAAGGACACCAAGGAACTTAGACCTTGCCTCGATTATCGTGGATTAAATCAATGCACCCTCAAGGACCGCTACCCCCGACCCTTGATCTCGGATATACTGGAAGCGTTGAGAGGTGCTGTAATCTTCACAAAACTGGATCTCAACGGTGCCTATCATCTGATTCGTATCAAGGAAGGAGACAAATGGAAAACAGCCTTTAGAACACCTTTTGGACACTTCGAATATCTGGTCATGCCCTTTGGACTTGCTAATGCTCCTGGAGTCTTTCAACGATTCATGGATAGGGTGTTCTCTGGCATGCTGTTTCTCTTCGTCATCGTCTACCTGGACGATATCTTGATTTACTCCAAGGACCTTTTAAAGCATGAAGAGCATGTAAAGGCAGTCTTACAACGACTACGTGAACACAGACTCCTAGCCAATCCTGAGAAATGCCTGTTTCACGTTACTTCTGTTCATTATCTAGGATTTGTCTTTAGTCCAGAAGGAATTGGTATGGATCATACGAAGGTAAAGGCCATACTATCTTGGCCGGCTCCCACTTCCGTGAAACAAGTTCAATCCTTCCTGGGGCTTGCCAATTTCTATCGAAAGTTCATACCCACCTTTTCTGGGATTGTTCAACCGATCATCGCTCTCTTGACGAAAGACACTCCCTTTCTCTGGTCTGCACCACAAGACAAGGCATTCCAACGCCTAAAGACAGAGTTTACTCAAGCCCCCATCCTAGCCCAACCCGACATTAATCGGCCATTCCTAGTGGAGACGGATGCCTCTAACTACGCCATAGGAGCAGTCTTGAAGCAAGAATTTGAGGACAAGTTGGAACACCCCATTGCTTACCTTTCACGAACCCTGACTCCCAGTGAGACACATTATTCAGTCTTGGAAAAGGAACTGTTAGCCATCCGCCAAGCCTTCACAGAATGGTGACATCTACTCCTGGGAGCTAGACATCCAGTCCAGGTTCGCACGGACCATCGAAACCTTCAAGCTCTACAATCCTTGGAGTGTAGGAACAGTCGTCGGGCCCGTTGGGCCTTCTTCTTTGCCCAGTGCCAGTTCCACATCAGTCATGTTCCTGGATCACAAAACATAATTGCTGACACCTTATCTCGACGTCCAGATTACGAAACTATTGAAGATCGGGCCTATCCCAAGATGTTTCCCCACACGATTTTTGTAGCTCAAGCAGTAAGTCTTTTGGAAGAAGTCCGGATGCAACCTCAATCCTCTGAGCTCTGGAAGGCTATTTCAAGGAAGAATCCATGGAATCTGAGAACCAAGGACGGATATTTGTTCAAAAATAACGCTCTAGTCATTCCCACACAGAAACTACAACAAAGGATAATAAACCTCTGACACGATACCCTGCACTTCCGGACATGTCCGGAAGTGCAGGGTATCGTGTCAGAGGTTTATGTTGGCATCACCAACACTCTCCGTCTTTTACAAAGACAATTTTGGTGGCCTAGAATGAAGACTGACGTACAACTGTACATCCGAGCCTGCTCTATCTGCAGTCAAAACAAACACGATAACAAGAGACCGGCGGGTCTCCTACTGCAACCTACACTACCAACAAGGCCATGGGAATTCATCGCTATAGACTTCATTGTGGAATTACCACCTTCCAGGGGATACACGACTATCATGGTCACCATTGACTTGTTCACTCATATGGCTCATTTTACACCCCTGTACAAACTACCATCCTCATCAGAACTCGCTGGAATCTTCCTGGAACACATTTTCCGCCTTCATGGACTTCCTTCCAAGATCATATCAGACCGAGGACCTCAATATGTCTCACAATTCTGGAAACATCTCTGTCGCATTCTAGGAATCCAACATGCTCTTTCATCTGGTTATCACCCATAAACTAACGGAACTACGGAACGTGTAAATCAGACCCTAGAACAATACCTTTGTTGTTTCGCCACCAAGATACAGGATGATTGGCCGTTACTTATACCTGTGGCTGAATTCGCCTACAACAATTCTGATGACTCAGCAGTCAAGACCAGCCCCTTCTATTGCAGTCAAGGATTCCACCCTTCAGTTTTACCTTCTGTTCTTCCACATCCTACACCAGTACCTACCACCGACTCTTGGATCAAAACTCTCATCAACATACACAAGAAAGCCAAAGAACATTTAGAAAAGGCCCAAACACACACTAAGCGTTATGCTGATTCCAAGAGAAGGCCAGGGCTTTCTTATTCAGTCGGTGAGCAAGTCTGGTTGTCCTTGAAACTACTATCACGACATTTACGACCAAACAAATTGGCCCCCCGGTACTATGGGCCATTTTCCATAAAAGAAGTTATTAACCCACTCTCATTCCGGCTCAAGCTACCAGACTCCTGGAAGACAATTCACCCAGTTTTTCACACTTCTTTATTGAAACCCTACATCCGATCCTCCCGGAAATCCTGCAGACCCAGTCCCGTGGTTGTGGACGACCAACTGGAATATGAAGTATCCAGAATATGTGATTCCAGGTATAAACGGGGTCAACTTCAATACCTGGTTGAGAGGAAAGGATATCCTCCTAGTGAAAGTACCTAGGAACCACTTTCTAACCTGAACACCCCCCGATTGCTCCGAAGATATCATCTCATACACCCGGGCAAACCTGGTGGAACAGGTTTTCGGAGGAGGCATGCTGTCATGACCCACAGAACAAGCCCCTTCTGGACTACCTGGTCCTTATCGCGGCAGGGCTTGCATTCATTGTTTCTCCCAACATGGCTGTATCACGTGACTCGCCTCGCACCAGCCTTCACGGCGGACGTAGTACATCCCATAAATATCCCACGCCCCCGCGGCCCCGCGCGTCTCAACGCTATCAACAGGTAGTGACAAGACGTGCACTTCGCAGCTTGGCGAACCCTTCTATTATCCAAGTTCCTGGACCCTTTTTCCCACACCTTCCACCCTCTCCTTTCCACCCTGTTCCTGGAATCCACATATCCTTGTGACCGCTTTTTCCTTCCTGGACGTCCTGAACCCGCGAGTATCCTGGAACGCTGAACGCACGCTGGAGTCGCAAGAGACTCGTGCCGGCCTGTACAAAACCCGATCCGCCCGCAAGAAGAATCTTCCCGCGGATCCCTGCAAGAAGCGATCTCAGGTGAGACGGGGGGAGATTCACGACACATTTTGGTGTAAATACTTTACGCTGGTATCCTCAACTTGGAATCCTAACAGTCTCCTAAGCTGCAAATTTAGAATCCCCAGCTTGTAATTCTCACTTAGAATTCTCAACATGTATTTCACAACTCATGAAGCTCTTCAGGAGGATTTGTTAATGTAGCTCTATACCAATTTCCTCAAAATTGGAGTTTTACATAATTTCTAAGAAGTAAGAAAGTTGAATCCAAGCTTAAGCCGGGCCTGTGGCTCAGTGGACTAATGCATCCACTACAGGGACCTGTGTTTGACCTCATGGTCACAGGTTTGAATCCCGGCATGCCCACTCGGCCCTTCATCCTTCCGAGGTTGATAAAATGAGTACCATTAAGTTGGGCAACAATAAACATCTGTTATTATTAGCGCCAAGATGCCCCTTCGGGGGTGAACGTGTGCTTTACAAATAAGCCTGTCATGGTGAGTACAAATTGATGGGAGCATGTCTTAGGTTGAATAGATAATACTAAAATTTGCATATATGATCAAATAAACTTAAGTCAAATGTGAACTAAATTCCCTATAATTTGTGTTATGAATACATTGTGAAATGTTGAGTATTACCTTTATATAGAGCTTGTCTGTGCTTCAAATGTTAGTTACACTCCAAAATACCGGTATTGACCCGCATGAGAGATGTCTCGACACGGAGGATTGTGCGTCGTGCACTAAAATGCACCCAAAATGGTTGCACGAATGGGCTGCTAAACTCGCGTTGGGTCAACCATCTTCAAAGTCTGTGGTGCGGACAACCATCCGGTCCTATGAGGATGAGAGCGAGGTACCTACCTCCAAAAAACAAAAGGAGAAACATTGGTGGAAGACAAAGAAGAGGTCCCATTCTAGGAGCCACTCTTCCTCGTCGAAACACAAGAAAAAGGTTCAGAATCTTCGACGGAAGGAGGTAAGCCGTCGGCTGGGCCGACCACTCAGCAGGAGTGGAAAGATTTCAAGGTCCAAATGCTGGAAATGCTCCAAAACATGTTGCTGCAGGTGCAGGCGCTCCCTTCCCCGAGCAACAGGCCTCGGACAGTGGCGCTTGGTACACCAGTCCCCTCGCAAGCCCCAGTGCCAACACCATTAATGTCAGGGAAGCCTTCGGGCTTGAAAAAACCTTTGATGCCGGTGACTTCCCGTGCACTTCAAGGTTCGAGCGTCCCGATGTCAATTCGGTGCCACAACCCTGATCAATGTTGACAGGCACCTTATTAAAAATCAAAAATAGTTTAACCTGCTCTCCCGGACCGACTTCTTTGGTACCATGATATCCATATTTGGCGCTGATGACGGGGATGATCAGAGAGGAGTTGATCTCATGTACTTGGGAATGGGGGGCGTCGACTATTTCACCGACCAAGCTGATCTTTTAGAGTTGGCACAGGGGCTTCACGATGCCAGCGGCCTGGACATGTCCCCTGATTAAGAACTTCAGCAAAACCAATCTTACACCCTCACCCAGGCCATATTTTGGGCACTGGTAGATAGGGTAGTGGGCACCATAGGACTGCAGGCTACAGTAGTGCCAGTCCAAGGTTACGAGTTAACTGACATTCTGGGTAAGGGTCCATTTACTGAAAGGAATATGCCTATGGACTCAGTGATTGCCGATCCAGTAGCATCTCTGTGGCAGCATTCCTGCTCCATTCACTGGGTCAGTTCATCCATGACCGGTAAGTACAGGCCGGCAAGAGGAGACCCATCATTTCTGCCTTCTCACCCTTTCCCGGAAGGTCTTGTCATGCCGGCTGCTTAAGTCTCCACCATATCAGCATCTTCCATCTCAAATCTGCCCCCTGACACAGAAGGTAAAAGAATCGACACCATGGCCAAGAAGGTTTTTACCTTTGGGCAGGATAACTCTGAAAGCTACTAACATGGCCATTGGTTTCGCCAAATACTCTTTCAGCCTCTGGAAGGCAGTGGAAAATGCAACGCAGTATATAACTTCAGGGGGCAATGTGAGATGGCTCTGTACAGTTGGTAAAGGATCAGGATCCGAAATATCCATCAGCCAGCCATTGGGCAAGAGAACACAGTAATATCTCAGTGAACAGAATCTGATGTACTTGAAGAGAAGTACATTTGCCAACAACAGGAGGAAATAAAGAGCTACTATTATGTCAATGAGAAGCCTTCTGGATACAGAAGATGGATTGATGAAATGCAGGTTGGAAAAAAGTACAATGAACTGTATGTTTTTTAAATAATTTGTAACTGCTACATCCAGTCAGAACTACATAAGCAAATAGTGTTTCCTAACTAGCTCGTATTTGACAGTTCACAATTAGTAAAATTGCCTTAGAACCCAAAAATACATTGTTTTTCTTTGCTTCTTTTCTCATATTTGAATTTTGAAAAACTTCAACACAAGTCAATAGAGTCCCTGCTTTTGCTTTGTACGTACATTCATTTCTAACTTTTTTTCCACAGGTAGAAATTGGTCTGTTTTTTTCCAAGCATACCAATATTGTTGCATCTGCTGCAAAAGGTCTATCTTTTTTTTAAATATTTGCAAGCAAAAATGTATTTTGTCAGCAAATAGTCCACATATATTATAATTAGATTGCAACATCCGTTTGGCAAAATACAATCCACAATTATAGATATCAAATTCATTGCGCACTTTATAACAGGATTGTTTGCGGTGTTACGACATACATGCCAGGATCAAAATATGCACCATATTGAAATGGTGTAATTTGTTGCGCTATGTCTTCATACACTCAATAATATAATGGTCACAATCCTGAATTCAGTTTTGGTGAATGTTTTCAATCTGGTAACACCGGTCTCTTTTATATGGGGAAATGAGGAACAATAGATCCAATTTTTCTAGAAAAGGCAAGCTTCTAACAGAGGTAATATCCAATTATAAATGATTTGTTCATATTTTCTAGCTTTTTCTGTAACTGAACACATTTTCTTCAGGCAATATAGTTCACATGTTATACAAATAGGTTTATCTGAACTTATATTCACATTCCAAGCATAAAACATTATCTAGTCAATCTAAGAGGTATCCCCATCAATTGAATTTATGTTAACAGGAACTTTATTCCTTCTTAGATATACAAAACGTAAGTAATGACACGCTCTCAATAAAGGTAATAGGCAACTTTCAATTCATATTCTTTAGTAGAATGTATTGCCTAAATCTTTCTGAGATCAACTTATATTTTATAGCGCAATTTATAGTTTAAAACATTGCATTCAGGCAATGTATTAGTAGGTTTATCTGATTATGTATTCACATTTGATGTATTTTGTATTATCTGGTAAAACAAAGAGATGCTCCAATCAATATGAACTTACGTAAACTTGGGTTCAAGTTTCTTCCATCTTAGAAATGATTTAAGAATGATTTTGAGGAAATGGGTGTACACCTACATGATTGCATCCTCCTGAAGAGCTACATGAGTAGCGAAACACTTGTCGAGGAGTCTAAGTGAGTATTCCAAGCAGAGAATTCTAAATTCTCAATTCAGTGCATCAAGGGGATTCTAAGTTAAGGACATCAGTGTAAAGTAATTGATACCACAAGGATTCTCAATTGTGGATATCTATCATGCACAAGAGGATTTTAATTAATGGTTTAATTAAAAATAGTGACTACATTTCTTTTGAACCCTTTGGGCTTGTTTGAATAAGCTAATGACATACGGTCAAGTGAACAAGTAAATTAATAAATTAGAAGATTAAAATCACAAAAGGATTAAAAGAAATTGACAATTGAATATAAATGTAATATCTTTTTGAACAATTGGAGAAGATTAAAATGCTACAGGAGTGGACCTGTACGAAAGAGAGGATATACCAAACCTCAAATAAGACAAATTAGCTCTTTAAAATATAAATAGATGAAGTGTAAGGTTATGAAATTGTATTACTTATATTAAATTTAAAAAATGTAAACAATTGTGTTGGTTTTTACAACAAACATTCAACAAAACCAGCAGTACTTGACATAATACTTTAACATCATGTACACATCGTTAAGTATCTGCCGCTAACCCCTCACCCTACCCCCAACTCGAGCCTACTCCCCCTTGCCGCTTATATTAAATAATTGTGCAATTTAATTCCTATTTTGTATCACATTGAATTGGAAATCTGTGTAAATTTGTATTTTTTACTTCACTAAATTAAAGCTAAAATTTTTTTGCAATTATATACATTTGTTCTTTGGAGTTAAGAGCTTGAAACATCCACACATTATAAACTTACCATTGTTTTCAAGAACTTGAAGCAGATTGTGTTGTATTTTCATGCATGCAGCTTAAAACTCCCACATTTACAAAATTGTGTATAAATGCACAGAAGCAACTCATATCTGTTTAAGGCCAAATCCTAACCCTGTCATTCAGTTGCAACTAACTTGTTGTTGGATCTACTGAGAGTTGCCTTAAGAAAAAAACAATTTTGTTTATGTTGATAAGTTTTCTCTGCAAAAGAAGGGAATGGTAATGGTGTTGCATTTGCACGCAGTGTATCTAACCTTTACATGGACAACATGGAAAAACAACATAGTTTCTCCCTGGAAGAGAGAAGAAACACAGCGGACACTCTATACTGGAATGACTTAACCATTTGAACCCCAATATTAAATTCAACATAACAGCAAAACAAGCATTGCATTCTAGAACTCCTCATCTTTGAGGCTTGAGTCATCGCCCCACAAAACCCAACACCATCTTACATTATATGAGTCAGCATCCATGCACCCAAAAAGATAACATGTCCTATAGACAACTGCTAAGAAGCTACAGAAACGACAGGACAAAAAGGCACTTCAATCGATTGCTTTTCTCCCGCAGATTCCTCATTTGATAGCTATTCATTCAAGCTTTGGAACATTTTTCACAGGGGGTGTAGTGGACCTCAACCTGGGCGTCGACCATTGATACGTCTTGATCGGCTTCGGACGTGATGTCAGGCATCCTATAGGTACCACGTCACTATGCCCAACATAGTTCCTTTTTTCCGCATGCTAACACGCTGCTTGGGAACACAGAGCTTCCACTCTAACAACATTTTCATCAGAAAACGTATTTTTCACTAAATCCTCTATCGAGATGTTGGTCGCTCAGGTATCAGGTTTAAAATGGTGTTCCGATAGTGGCACCAAGATGTCCCACACCGACCCACACGAGTTGTGTCTTGGTTGCCTCTGCACAGGTCACGGGACTGACGGGTGTCCATCATGTGCCAAAATGCATCCTAAATCCCTTCTGAATTGAGCTGCAACACTTGCTCTGGGTCGTCTGCCCTCAAATCTCCGGTGCAGTCGACGGTTCGGTCTTCGGAGGCCAAAACTGAGGGGCATACTCCCGAGAAACACTGGCAGAAGAAGAATTGGTCACACTCGAGGAGCCAATCTTCCACGTCCGGAAAAAAGAAACGTCATCACTGCCATCGCCGGGACTCTGATTCATCAACAGAAAGGAAAAAAGTAAGCCGGAAGCTGGTCCTACCACCGGCAGGAGTGGGAGAATTTCAAATCCTCAATGCTTGTAATGTTCAAGAAGCATGCTGCAGTCGGTGCGGCTCCCCCCAATGTAGCATGCTCTGGAGCCAAGTGTGGAGCTTGGTGTACCCGACCCCTCTAGTGCCCCAGTACCGACAATGTCAGCGCCGATAAATCTTTTGACGTTGAAAGAACAATGGAACCGGATTAGCCCCTGTGCGTCTGGCACCGAAAGACAAATCCTCAATGTCGACGGTTGTATTTACTCCACAACCCGTCAGAATTTTTCGATACCATGGCCAGTATCTTCGGTGATCATGACGCCGATGACCACGGGGATGTCGATCCGATGTTCTTGGGTTCAGAAGTCGTCGACTATTTTGATTACCAGAATAAGCTTCTGCAGCGTTCTCAAGGCCTCACTTCGCCTGGCCTTGAGTTTCAGCAGTCCCAGCTCTATCTTCACAATACATCTAAATGCAAGGCTCTGGTAGAAACAGTTTCTGACACCCTTGGATTGCACTCATCAGTTGTGCCTACATAAGGTTATCACCTTACCGACATCCTAGATGAAGGCCTTACCACTGAGTGTAATATGCCTCTGACTCTGAACCCAGCCACTGCCAATCCTTTGGCAGCTATGTGGCAAAACCCATCTTCCATTCCTCCCATCAGCTCCACCATTTCCAGGAAGTAAAGGCTGGCTTGAGGAGACTCCTCATACCTCTCCTCTCACCCTTCCCCAGAGGGGCTTGTTCTGCAGGCTGCTACGGGCTCTTCTATGCCCACATCTTCAACATTTACTCTGCCCCCAGACAGAGAAGCAAAAAAAGTAGATGCCTTGGCAAAGAAGGCATTCACTTCAGGTATCATGGCCCTCAAAGTTACAAATGTGGCAAGCAGTTTTGGGAAATACACCTTCGGTCTATGGGCAGCAGTGGAAAATGCTGCTCAGTATGTCCGGAAGGAGAAATGCGTGAGTGCTTCCTACAGCGAGTGGAAGGAGGTGGCCAAGGAGTCACTGCGAACAGGCCTGGACATCTCTGACTGTGTGGGCCGATCTATGGCTTCGGCCATGACATTAAGAAGGCAGGCCTACTTGAAAACCTCTGATTTTTCACCTAACATCCAAGTAAAACTTCTGGACATGCCTCTCTAGGCCGATCTTCTTTTCGGCCACAAAGCCGACTATTACTTAGAAAAATTAAAGGAATCAAAACTTGCTGCCAAATCCTTAGCCCTAGCTGTGCAGCCGGCCAAACCTGCATTTAGCTTCACCTCTAGAGCACAAGGCTCCATATGCTCCTTATGCCAGGGGAGTTCAGCTCCCACCTGCCAGGAAAGGTCAGAAGCATTTCTCACGCTCCAGACTGGGCAGAGGGCCTTCCAGAGGCCAACAGGCAGTGTCAGCGGTGGGAACGAACCAGCCCCTGAAGCTGCTTTGATTTCCCCTCTCACAGCACACCGGTTGGAGGATGGTTGACGGAGCATTTGTTCCAGTGGCAGGGAATGACTTCCAATGCCTGGGCTCTACAGCTCATTCAATGGGGTTATTGTCTGCCATTTCTAAAAAAAAAGAAAACACCGGACAGACCACCTCCACCTCCAATCCAACAGGGACAGGACCTCCAGGGAGAACTGATAGCCCTGTTGCTGAAGGGTGCCAAGGAAGAGGTACCTCCCAAAGAGAGAGGATTGGGTTGCTATTCCCGATATTTCCTGGTGCCAAAGAAAGGAGGAGGTCTCTGTCCTATTCTGGACCTCAGGGCCTTGAACAAGTTCTTGAGAAAAGACAAATTCAGGATGGTGACGTTGAGAAAGATGCTCCAAGCTCTCAAACTTCAGGACTGGCTGGTGTCCATAGACCTGCAGGACACCTATTTCCATGTGCCAATCCATTGAAAGCACAGGAAGTTCCTAAGGTTCACCGCTTCCCTCTGCCCCAAGGGTCTTCACCAAGCTCATGGCGGTAGTTGCGGCTTACCTCAGGAGATTCGGAGTCCACGTATTCCCATATATGGACGATTGGCAGATCTGTGGGAAGTCTGTAGTGCAGGTCTTGTCCCATCTGTAGGACACCTGCTCGCTGCTGCACAGGCTGGGCTTCTCCCTAAACTTAAAGGATTCCCACATGACACCAGTCCAACGGCTCCAGTTCATCGGAGCAGTCCTAGATACACGGGTTTGGAAGGCTTTCCCTCCTGAGGAGAGAGTAGTCAGCTTGACACAGATGGTGGACTTGTTCTGGAACCATGCCACTCTACCAGCGTCTTCCTTCCTCTGTTTTCTAGGTCTCATGGCTTCCTGCATTCTTCTATTGCCAGAGGCCAGGTTGCACATGAGATCCCTGCAATGGTTACTGAGGGATCAGTGCTCTCAATACCTCAGCGCACTCTCGGATCTCCTCAGAGTGTCGGCATCAGTGGTCAGCGACCTGTCCTGGTGAGCAGACAGTAACAGTCTTTTGGTGGGAACCCTTCTGGCCTCCACCCGAGTGGTCAGTGGTGCATCCTTGAAGGGTTGGGGTGCTCACTGCGAGGATTTGCAGGTGAGCGGCCTCTGGTCAACGACAGAAGCCAGGTGGCACATCAACAGGCTGGATGTAAGAGCTATCAGGCTAGCCCTGAAAGCATTCGCCCTGTCTCTGCAGGAAAAGCATGTCCTTGTTCTGACAGACCACACGCAACAAGCAAGGTGGTGTGCACTCCCGCCACCTCTGCATGGAGGCGATGATGCTCTGGTTCTGATTTCTAGAGAACAGGATTTCGGTCTCTGCGTTTCATCTGGCGGGCACAAGGAACAACTTGGCGGATGCTCTGAGCAGGCAGAGCATGGTCTGACATGAGTGGGAAGTGTGCCAGGAAGTCCTAGAGGAGGTCTTCACTCTCTGGGGTACCCCAGCGGTGGATCTGTTTGCAACAGAGTCCAACAGGAAATGCAAACTGTTCTGCTGGAGGGAATTCCCATCAGATGGTGCACTGGAGGGCGCGTTTGTGGTGGATTGGGCTTTCCCTCCAATTCCCTTCATTCCATGGGTTCTCCGGAGGTTGAAGAGGTTTTGCGCGACCATGATCTTGAGCGCCCCGGATTGGGCGAGGAGAATGTGGTACTCCGACCTCTTGGTTCTGTCCATCAGTCCACCTCACCGGTTGCCTCAGTGTCTAGATCTCCTTACCCAGTCGGAAGGCTGGATACTCCATTCAACCCAGAATCACTCAACCTACATGTGTGGCTGTTGAGAGGATGAGATATGATAATTGGGCCCTCTCTGAGGAAGTACTTGAGGTGTTGCTGGAGAAGATTTGAGGCGTGGGGCAGGGAACGCGAGATTCACCCCATCTCTTTCCCCACCACTAGAGCGATGGAGTTCATTCTGTCACTGGCCTCTGCAGGCCTTCAGCTCACCACGGTCAAAGGATATTTCGCTGCCTTGTCTGTGTTTAAGAGATCCCCGGATCAAGGTTAATTTTCTGGCAATGGCAATTCCTGAAAGGGCTTCTAAATAGGTTTCCGCCAACTCCGTTTGTTGTCCCATATTGGGATCTTAATCTGGTTCTTACATTTCTGATGGCGGCTCCATTTGAGCCTATGCACTCTCGTCCTTTACGACTTTTCTCGTTGAAAACAGCCGTCTGGTGGCAATTACATCCGCTAGGTGGGTGAGTGAACAACAGGCCTTTTGCTGTAAGTCACCCTTCGTGCGCTTTTTCCGAGAGAATGTTTCACTCAGGGTAAGGCCTGGCTTCCTCCCCAAGGTTGTATAAGAATTTCACTTGTCACAGTCCATCGACCTTCCGGTCTTCTATCCTCCTCCTCATCCTTCTAAGCAGGAGGAACAGTTACATCGTCTAGACCCTAAAAGGCTGTTGAGTTACTATAGCGCCAGGACAGCTGAATTCAGGAGAGTTGACCAGCTCGTTCTGGCTTTTTCCTTAGCCCGTAAAGGCCTGCCCATAACGAAGCAGACTTTACCCCGTTGGATAATTCTCTGCATAGATTAATGTTACCGGGCCACTGGGAAGGAATTACCAGCAGGCATCAGGGCCCATTCCACAAGGGGGTCTCCGTATCCGCCGCATTGCAGAGAGGGGGGCCCTGTCCAGGAGATTTGTTGTGCTGCGACATGGTCATATTTGCATACCTTTGCAAAGCACTATATCCTGGATGTGGCTCGTACTTCTGATGCACGTTACGGCATGGCAGTGTTGCAAAATGTTTTGCTATAACTTTCTGCCCACCTCCTTCATTACTGCTTCGGGAGTCTATCAGATGAGGAATCTGCGGGAAAAAAGCAATCCATGTAAGGAGAAATTACCTTACCGTAATGTTCTTTCTATGGTTTCTTCTCCAACAGATTCCTCATCTCCCCTCCCATCCATCCCCGCTCAGAAAGTTGGTGGTTGGTGCTCATCTTTCTATTTCCACGTTGACCTGGTGATGGTCCTCTGTGTCTGTTTTCTGTCTTCCTGCCACAGTCTTAAAACAAAGATTTTTCTAACGCTACTTGTAGTGTTCTTTTTTAATTGTTCCTCCTTTGGAGGTCTGTACTTAGTTTCTTTTTGAAGGGCTAATTAGCCTGTTTGTTCTCTCTGTTTTCCTATGCAGTGTGTGGTGCTCTGGAAAAAAGAGGAACTGAGGTTGGGGCGTAGTGAAGTGGTACTTGTACGACACCTGATGTCACGCCAGCAGCCGATGACCAGACGCAGAGCAAGAAGGATCCATGGTCGAGGCCAGGTCGAGGTCCATTATGCCCCCTGTCGAAAAAATATCCGAACCGGCAAAGCTGGAAGGAATATCTATCAGATGACTAATCTGTGGGAGAAGAATCCATAGAAAGAACATTACGATAAGGTCATTTCTCCTTTTTCAGCAGACTTAAGCCAAGCAAGAGTATCTAGTAACAAGAGGCTATCCAACAAGGCACATGGAAGGGACACTAAGAGAGTGTAGGTATCCAATGGAACTGAACGTCTCTTGGGGTCCAAGGAAAAGAATGAAGAGGATTGTATTATGTGCACCACAACATTATCAAAGCTATCACAACAAACCAGGACATTCATTTTGGGCAACTTGAACATATTGAGAATATGGACTTATCTATCAAAAATCTCTTTTCTCACAGAAGAAAGGTGAACCATTAAATATACATATTTCCACTCCCTCAGATAGAAGGACCCCAAATATTGTTTTCTTACGCCGACATGGGCGCCTACTATCTGTGGTGGGGCACTTCCTATGTGGGGATTCTGCAGCCTGTCCGTTTATAATCCGTCCTCAACTTTTAGAATATTGCCAGAAATAATTGTGACTACAAAACACAGTAACTGACCAAAATGATGTATAGTTTCCTTTGACTGTACAGGCTTATATATATCAAAATGGCTTTCAGAGCAGTTAACATGCAAATAATGGAATAGCTCTGCATGGTATGGCACAAATAACTGAATGCCTCCTTTGTTGACTATTCTCACCATGACACATGAGGTAGGCAGGGGTTTGTCACATTGCCACATCAATGACAGTGAGGAGTTGCAGTGCTGCATAGCTAGCAGCACCTGCCACTATACTGCACTTGCATGCATGCCAACATTCCTCAGCACCTGGGAGGGAGATTTCGTCAGAGAAATCGGGAGACATACATTTTTTCCATAAGAATGCATTGGGGCTATAATTATTTTACGTGGGAGAACATGAAAAATAGCAATATTTTACATTGAAAAATCGCGAGTCTCCCGCCTAAATCGGGGGGTGGGGGAGTTTTGCATGCCTGCACTTGTGCGGGTGCAGACATCCTATCTAATTCTACAGACAGAAAGAGTGGGACCTTTCAAAGACAGTCAGCAAGCATCGGACAAGGCTTCCACATTGATACAGTTGAAAACAAATAGGTTAAACACAAGGACAGAGCCAGGGTGTGTCATCCAGAGGGAAGACCATCCAAAGGAAGGGGCTAGACAGCCCCAAGTCCCACATTGGAAATGGAAGCCATCCTCAGGAGTGTGAACCACCAGCCAATCCCTACTCCAGCTGACTGAAGAAACGGGCATTTATTATTAAATGCCAGAGAGTGGCTGGAAGGTAGGGCTCTGGTGTGGTAGGCAGAGAGAGGACAGCCTAGGCTAGGGGAGGGAAGATCCAACCCCAGTTCCCACATCAGAATGTTGACCCATCCCCAGAGGCAGAGCCCAACAGCCAATCCCAATCACCTAAGGAAACACCACTCAGTCCCCTTACGCAAGCAGGAGGCTTAAAGGTGGTCCCAAACGAGGCAGGGCCTGTGCCAGAAGGCTGGATGAGTTGGGAGGAAAGGGCTCATCCCAGGGCTACTAGAGAGGTGTACAGAAGGAGTTTGAGACTGGAAGGGAGCCCCTGGAGCCTACGGGGATCAGGGTTCAGGTGGCAGGAGGGTGGAGAAGAGGCCCAGAAGGGTAGGCCGAGGAGGCTGGGCAAAGTCACAGCTTGGAGGTAGAGAATCTAAAAGATGCAGAGTCCTGGGTGGAGAGTGACACTAGGGACAGACATAGAGAGAAGACTGGAAAGAGAAAACCCCAGAGGACTGGGAGAAGAAAGACCCAGAGAGCTGGGAGGAGGAAGACACAGAGAGCTGGGAGGAGGATGACTGAGAGAGCTGGGGAGGGAAATTCACAGATGTCTGGTAGGAGAAAGATCAGGGCAGGAGGGCGCACCAAACGAGTATGAGGGCTAGGAAGACTTATCAGACCAGGGGTGGTGGGAAATAATAGAGAAGGCGATATAGGAAGAGGCGGAGGAGGGGTTAAACATTTGGCACGAAAAGGAGGGGCTGACAGAGAGGAGTAAAGGTGAAACTCGGAGGAACATCAAGGAGGTGAATGAGGAGGTGATGGAGGGAAGTTTGTAGAAGGAGTGGAATTTTGTTATGGAGGTGGAGGAAGACTTAACATTGTATGAGAAGTGGCGATCAGGAGTGAAGTTAGTGAACCCTAAACACAAACGGCTACTTCTTTGTGCGAGGTGGGAGCCTTCTTAAAAAGAATTGTGAGCAATGTGTTAAGCCATTGACGGAATCATGAGGTGAGATTCAATAAAGGGTGCCTGGCGGAGTCCTGATATGCCCAGGAGGGTACCTGTATGCAAAATGCTAGAAATCAGGATGGGAGATCTGTAGACAGCTGTCTTGTTTTGAAGCTATTTTATTTTGCCTTCAAAACGATTTTGCACAGATAAATCGAATTAAACATTTACAGGACTTTCGATAAGCACGAAAGTATGGACAGGCGTTTTTTCTTAAGGGAAATACAGGTGAGTATAGTCCTCTTCAATTATCGAGAGACAATTTCCATACTGGTGCACGAGTATACAATACAGGTAGGTAGTGACATAGAACTTGTGCAGGGTGCGACCTAGGGATGGGAGTCAACGTGAGTTGAACTCCCAAGAATCCAACGTGTTGAGTCCCCTGTCTAATGTTTTGAGGTTAAAAATCCACAATTGTTCTTTATATGTCAGCTTGTTCCTGGTTTGAACCGGTCCACTAGTGACAATTTTCTCGATACAGAACCACATGAGATCTTCCACACTATGGCCTGTCTCCACAAAGTGAAGAACCATGGGGGCATTAAGGTTCAGAGTTCGAATTTTTGAACGGTGTTCGTTATTGCGAACATGAACCTCTCTTGAAGTTTTTCCGATATATAACCTGTTGCAGGGACATTGGATCGCATACACCACATTTTTGCATTTACAAGTGGTGAAAGTACGGAAATCCCATGTTTTCCCTTCCCCCACAAAGGTGGTCATTTTCCTTGAATACTTGCAAGCTGTTTGATAATGAAAGGCTTCTCTCCCAGGTGGGAGATTTAACAGGCTGACCCCGCTGTGAACCCCACCCCAACTGTGCCAAAGGCCCTGTTAGCTATCACCCCTTGGCTTCGGCCCTCTACCTTCTAACTCTGCATGTGGAGTGCAATGTACATGAAGGGCCCCTTATTTCCTGGTCAGGGATCTGTGCACTTACAGCACAAACCTAAGGTGGGCCTAGGAGTGGATCACAGGGCACACCTAGAGCACAGACCTCCTTTTTAATCACAGTCCTTTTTGCCACATATTTTCTCAGACTTTCCTTCTCTCCTCAGTACAGTGGACTGCTGCACCGCTTATGCTGTTACAATTGGGGGGCTAGCCCATCTGCACATTTTACCACCGGATAATGCATGTTCTCCCCATGCTGGACACACTAAGACCAGCCATTATTTAGTGGTCAATACTAATCCCCTCTCGTGCAAGCTACAGCTCTTCATTCTGAACCGTCCCTTGAGATCTACCCTAGACATGCTTATTATCATCCCAGCCCATATGAAAGAAAGACTGAGAGGCTGCTCTTTCTCAGTGTTGGAAGCTAAACAATGGAACTCTCTTTTGCCACCATTGCGTGAAGAATACAACCTATTGACTTTCCGGAAACATCCTTCTTATTTTAACCGCCCTAAACACCCAATATCCACTTCCGACTAACTCCTGAGCCATCATTTCAAAATCAACATGATGCCTTCGCTCAATAAAAACTGTTAAAATAACATAACATGTCATGTCCCTTTGCTCCATGTGCCCCATCAGGAGAGAAATGCAACTGCAGGCTGGGGTGCAGCCATTATAGGGATTTATTTGTACTATAGATTTTGTGTAAAGTTGTTCTGCCCTTGCATGGAGGCCCCACAGCTGGTACTGCTCAATGTGTCACTTCAGATTAGAGTTCTTTCTATATGTAGTGAATGTACAAGTCCAGCAATCGACACCAAATTTTACAATAATCGAGTTTGAGCTTACATAGTGGGGGTTATTTTATAAGGGGTGAAGTGAAAAACTACTTACGCCTTACTTTTACTCGTCAGGATTTTTTAAATGCATTTGAAGGAAGAGAAGGGGCTCGAAACCGACTTAGCATGGCCACTGTGCATTCCTCCTCCTCCTTCAAATACCGTTTGATTTTATGCATGCGATACATTTACACGCAGGTGTAACTCGAATTGATTCCTATGGAATCCACCTGTTTTTAGCAGCTGCTATAGTGATTTATTTGTACTATATATTTTGTGAAAGTAGTTCCAGCCTTGCACGTGGATTCCAAAGGAATGCAGGTGGATTGCAAAGGAATCCATTTTAAATTCTGCCTACAAAGCGCCATTTGAAGGCAACATTTACATTGTTTATAAAATGGTGAGTAAATTGAAAGATTAAAGGCAAATTGGCCTGTTTTTACTTTTCAGTTTGCACTCCGTTTTGGAAAAACTGACAAATGGATGCAAGGGACCCCACAACACGTAAGCGCTGACCTTGGTGCTCCCCTGGGCATGTACGTTTTACCAAATGATCCCTAGTGTCTTTTGGAGAAATGGCGTAAAATTACCCAGTCTTTATGGGAAACCACTCAAAGTGACTGATTTTCAAACCCACTGTTTGGTATTTGTTGCATTATGACTACCTTGTGATGAACAGAGGGAGATGGCAAGCTCGCTTACTTTAGCAGTCATATATCGCTTATGCATGAAAACGATGCTGTCTGGTATGTCTCTCCAAACCTCAGATGTCGGGGTGTGACACATCCCTTGGAACCATGCATCACTCCAGAGATGTGTCAAGCCCACAAATAGCATTTTTGACTCCTGGAGTCTCATGACTCAGTTTAAGAATGCCTGGAGGCTTAAACCACATTTAGTCATCTAACGTTTTGGTGTGTCTTAAATAAAAAATAAAAAAAGAGATTAAATCCGTTTACTGGTTTGAAATGGGTAACAGATTAGATTGTAACATCTGAAAACTATCTTATATACATGTTTATAGATTTATTTTCATAAAATAAACATTTGTATTTGTATAGAGTTTTATAAACAAACGGTAGCTGAGGGGTGTTTTTATGTATTTTTTGTTTCGTTTTTTAAAAGGTTTGATGGGTAAGGCTTCATTAAAGTGAGATCAAAGTGTCTCCATGGGGAGGTATTTTGGTCAGTAAGGGCAGGAGCTGTGTGGGAATGGACATAGGGTTTAGCATGGCCTTGGACAGTCCATGGGTGGGCAGATAGCACCTGCAAGTTGTGTGTCCCTCCTCATATCCAATTCCTCCCTTTCTGTACTCTAATGCAATAGTTCGGGGTTATAGGTTGTGCAGGTGCCACCTAATATCCCAAACTAAAAAGTGGGGGGATTCATTTACCATCTCCTAGGCAGTCCTCATAGTAGGTGACGCGAAGAAGTTGCTAAAGCCTACAAACGCGCATAAAATTCGAGCTACTGGGTTCATTGAGAAGTCTGCATCATGCTCGATACATACCACCAAATTCAGTGGATACCGCCAATCTTACTGAGGGCTCAGGGAAAACAGTCCCAAGATTCAAATTTGAGGAGGAAGTGGGAGGGCATTTGTGATGTGAACAATGTTTGATGTGCCACATTTGTAATGCACAGGATGGCTGTTGCTGTGCTTTAGCGACAACTTCCAACTGCCACTGACACTGCAGAGGGACTGCACTTCTTTGTCAAATGTCTGTTATTATTAATGTGTCGGAACCCAATCAACCTTCATGACAAAATGAAAGCCATGCTCCACACAAACCCACCACAAGCTAGACAACATCTTCTACACATTCCAATCTGAAAACTTACATGCATAAAAAACAAGCATTTCCCCACTAGGCACCCAGAGCCTGGAACACCCTACCACTTTACATCCGCCCACACTCTCCCTCACCACTTTCTGAAAAAGTCTCGAAACATACCTATTTCCCCACACCTAATCCAGCCTCAAAAACCCAACCCACTGTCTTCACCTGTCCATACTAAACTTCCTATCCTATCCTGGAAGAATGTTCTAGCTTCTCTTTCACCTTCCACCTTTTGTACTTTTGAACCCTGTAAAGTGCTCTGAGACAGCACTGAACACACATTTAAATAAAATAGATAAGTATATAGAAACCATTTAGCTCCTACATATTTACAGAAGTGCTGGTTACCCTAACAATTTATCTGCCAGAAAAGCAACTGTGATTTTAATTCTGAAAGTGTGGTTTGTTTTGAGCAAAAGCCACTTTCGAAATTGATCAGAACATAGGTCAAAAGTACAAATGTTTTGTCAGAATGACAGTTAGTGACAGATTGGGTGTTTTAGACATTCATCGGAATCAGGCCCGATGTCTGTAGCTCAACACCTGCCTTTTCCTTTCAGCTACTACGCACTCCCCATTTCACCAACCTCTTCATGCTCCACACATCACCACCTTCCAGTATTAACACATTCCTCTGTACCCCACTAATCTTGAGAGGATATATACACTCTAGGCCATGGCATTTGCACCTAGGATGTGGCCTTCAAATCAGTACTCGTGCCAGGGCAGTCTTAGGGAAGTATGATAGGACTTGTCATTGAGTGCATATTTGTCACAGCGGGATGGCATACAGGGTAGTGTTTGATTTATGGGTATGATTTGATGACAAGGGATGCACAGGTATACTGTTTCATGGTGTTGTCCTCAACTGACCCGAATCAAGATGGCGATCCTGTCGAGTAACGTGCAGATCACACAAGGACTCTGTGAGGTTTCAAAAATCACCTTTCAGCTACTACACTGGAGCGATCGGGCATCATTTGCACCTCAACTCATCCCCAAGTACGAGCATAAGTCTTGTGAGTTGCCTGCCTGCACAGCAACTTAAACAGAGGGGAAAGGAAGTTCTTGTGAAATATGTTGGGAATAGAAGAATATCACACTGGAAGTCCACTGAGGGGAGTGGGGTGACATGGGGGCAGGGGACAGAGTCATGTCAGCCAGGGTAGGGTTATAAAAAGTGTAAAATCGATTGTATGATTGTAACTTTAATTTCTCTGCCCTGAACGGAGCCTAGAATTACTAGTACACACAGTAAGGGGAACATAGAAAAATCACATGTGGTGGTTAAACCTATTATCAATGCTGAAGGAAACACAATGAAAGAAAATGCACATCTGCTTGCAGTCCTACCTATTCTAATACCACACCATCTGCATCTCTAAAGGACCAATGGCCTCTCCCAAACTCGCACTCACCCCTGTGTCTGCAGCCGTCTCATGCTAATTGCGCAGTAATGTGCTTAAATCCAATAAAAATCCAGTCTGAGGCAGAGCTCTTCTGCGCTCTGGTGTTTTTCGCCTGATCACTGCGGGGTGCAGTGTGTCCTGGCTTTGGCATGGAAGACAATTTCTGCTAGTTTCTGAATCCAGGGAAATCCGGGCCATTCCAGCACTGCTATGACGTCATTCTGGCCACTAACACGTGCATGCTCCCCTGCCAGCGTGTGATGTATCGCAGGAATGGAGCAACGAAAAATAGTCATAGCGCATGTGCAAACAAGACCTTTCAGTGTGGTCAAATTCACCGGTTAGGAGAAAGCTTGACACTTTGGGGGTCATTTTATATGAAGTGCTAATTGTATGGAAGGGACTGCCAGTTTGAGCACATATCTGCTGATGTGCCCTGTGACAAGTCAGACATGGGAGACAGACACATAGATGGAGTTTTCTCATAATTTGCCATTTATCGAAATACTAAAGGGTGAGACAAACGCCTTTCTTTCCCTAACCTAACGAAACCCAGACTATAGAAAAATGACCTAGTTTCCAAAGTGTCTGTCCCTCACACTATTACATACATCAAAATCATATAGGAATCATTTGGCAGCTTCAACTTTATAACTCAACATATATTCAAACAAAAAACCCAGAAACTCTTATGATCAACTCAGAATAAACTAAGGTTCATTTCAAGTCCATTATTTTCTTTCACGGAGTTCCACTCCAGGTGGCATGCACCGTTTTTTCTCTCCAATGTATCTGTCACTTGGGAACAAGCATCCACTTGACAGTTCACAAAGTCTTTTCTTCCTGCACTCATTTGGTAAAGTTTAATGCAATAGTTGTACTTCAGTCAGTATGGTTACACAATAGTTAATTAAACAGAAAAGTGGAATTGCCAATTTATTCCCACCATAATCACATACATAATCACATACAACCTTCTACCACATTTAAAGTACTTCACCTCCTCTTCTTCCTGGTCCACTCACCTGCCAGGACTAACCACTATTTATCCCTTTCCTGGTATTCTCGCCTGTCAGAACAAAAGCTCCTACTACTCCTATTCGTATGTACTCGGTTGCAAGGCTTGTTTCAAACTTTCCAAACTTGACTCCTCAATGGAGAAAGTTAAATCTACAACAATTTCTGGAATAAGTCTTTGGACTTGTAACACCATTGGCTTATAACTTCTTTCATACACATGCTACACACAAGGACAATGATTCTTATATTGCCGATTGGCAATGCACGTTACAGTTCTCTTCCCCTTGGTCCCTTTCACAAGGAGGGCATCTCTCCTGCAGTCACTTATCTCCTTCTCCGCAGCCTATTGGCTGCTGGCAATGTGTTTCCCAACTCTCAAAACTGCAACCTTCAATCTGCCTTGATATCTCTGGGCTTTGGCAATGCAGGCAACAATGTTTCTTGTTGGTATATCTTTGTTTAGGAAAACTGTATCTCCTTTATTTTTACCTTTGACCTTCTTTGTCTTGAGCAATGTTGGCTCTAACGCTCGCTTATCGGGTCTCTCTTTTCAGGCAAGTCACAGTCACCTTGTTTAACAATTGCATCCTTTTGGTGTGGGTAATGTGGATGATCATATTCTTCTGTTCGCGCTCTCCCTTTTGGGTAATTATTTTCAATCTGCTTTCTTTTAAATGCTCAGTATTCAAAAACTGCTTTCTTTGAAGCGGTTTAGAATGGAGCCCCCTGGGGTCAACTAGTTCAGGAAAACTCACCAGCTTCACTTGGTGTCTCCTCCAGTCCTGCTTATTGTGGTCTGCTATTCGTCATGTCTTCCCATGTGTTGTACAGTCACCGTCAGCCTCTTGCTGTACGTGCTGCCTCTCGCTGGAGCTCTCACAACTCCACATGGGCACCAGGGCAATGCTCGCGCCAGAGTGCTTAATCGGACATGGAGAAGGAGTTTCCTCTTCGGGACAGCTGGGCTCACCACTGCGCTTCCTTTGCATCTCCATGCTACTCCGACCTCTGACAAACCCTCAGTGCAGCGTCCCACTTCTGGGAAAAACAGTGATGCCGACCTCTACTTTCTTCTGCTGCTTCAGAAACTCCTGCTGCCACAATGTTCTCTTGATCTGTACCTGACCGGTCTTTAAATATTTATAGGTCCCACTCAGGCGTGGATCATTCGAACAACTAGACCGCTCACTGTGGTCTAGTGACTGTTTTCCTCTTCCTCATCTCAGTACCAGGAGCATTATGGGACTTGAAATCCACGATGATCCTAGTTCCCTTAATGGAGTTTTTTTACTCCACTTTGTTTAGGAATTGTATGTGATATATTTCTAAAGGAAGATTTTAAGGGAATTATAGATTCTCTTTTAGGTTTACTATTTGAACATTTGGGAAGGTCCACACTATTAAAGTTAGTAACCTTAGTGCCTTATATGCTCGTGAAATGTCATTTACAATTCATTCCTATGGAATTTGCTTGCTTTTAGCAGGTGCTAAAAACAAGCGCTGTCCAAGGGAATCCGTTGGCCTTACAGGCCATGAAAAACCAGCATCAAGGAGAGTAGTGTCAGTTTGAAGAAAGCAATCTCCAAGAGTCTTTTGAGAAAGCAGCAGTTAGTAGTTTAGGGGTATTTAGGGGAGCTAAGTTAATGGCAGTAGTCATTAAAGTGAACACTTCACTTTGCAGGGAAAGTTCTGGATAGTAGGAGAAAAGAAATCACCTTTCTCATCGGCGATGTTGAAATAGGTGCAATGTTTTCACATGTTTCCAGTTCATGAGTTCCTGAGCAGGAAGCAATACTCCCAGGATTACTAGAGGGTGGTAATAACAGGGGTATGCCTGGTCTGCAGGAATCAATCCCCATAGAAATGCTGGCCGGTGTTAATACCAGAGCACCACAGTAGGAATGTTGGTGAAAGGTTCAATCTTAGCCTGATTCTCTGTGGAATCGGAGACAACCTTCACACAGCACAGTTCCTTGTGGAGTCCTGGAATTCGCTAAGTAACAAGATGAGAATCTATCATGTCACTTAGTGGAGGTTGGCATCTAATGTGCAGCCCTGTTCATTGACAGTTATTATTCGAATAGGAGTGAGATATATAATTGCATATTGTGTATGTTCCCTTAAGAGGCTATTTCACTGGAAAAGACGCCATTGTCATGTAAAAAATGATGTCTCATTCCCTTTTACCCCCCCAAGCAAAAGTACGTTGAAGTAGTCTCAAAGATTGCGGTGGGCATAGAATTGGGGGCACTGAGCAGCTCCTTTGGAAAGTCGAGATGGAAGCTCTGACAACTGGTCCTATCACTCCACAAAACTACTCTTTCACCTTGTGTGTCATGTTAAACCTCTTTTTATGTCGGGCCTTCACTTTAATAGTTATATTCATAACCTTTCAACTCTCCACATTTATACTATGTGGAGAGACACTTTTGTATAGGCGCGTTACAAATGCCTTATAATATCATAACACCCCATAATCAAATGGGGAATAAAAGAGATCTTGGTTCCCTAACCATTGACGTAAACAAAGGGAGCGAAGGTATGTGGTATGGCGCAAGCGGGGCAAGAGGACCCAAAAGAAGGACAGAAATACAGAAGGGGCTCACCCTCTCCCACTTTCCTAAGCCCACCATCTTCCAACTCACCGAGGGAATAAGAAAGTACTTAGCTTGTGGTGGAAATCCAAATGCCCTTAAATCTCCTGCAGACTCATTGGTAAGGAATTACACAATAAGGAGCAACCTCCCCAGTTCACTCAACTAAAAGAGCGTACCAAAAGTAGCTTGGAGGATGCAGAACACAAACATCTCCCAGGGGTATAGCGGACAAGTTTCAAATGAACAGAATTGGCCAATTTGCCATACAGCAAGATCGGGGAGATATGCTCTCTCTGACCAGCATTCGTCAGTACGCTGGCAGCTGCATTTTGTATTCTTTGAAGTTGGCCAATAGCCACCATGGACAGGCTAAAGTAGTCACGCCGTCTAGATTTAAAATCATTAACCATTGGAATTTTGCATGAGTATCCAAAAAAACTCCAAAAGATATTTGCGGGACCTTAGAGGAAGGAAGCATGTACTCAAAACTTGAGATGTGAAGAAAATTCCTGCATTATAAAACCAAGGTCTAGGGGGAGTCACCGCTACCAAATTTGAGTTGTCAAAAATACCATCCAAAGTGTGGCCAGCTAAATGAGTCGGTCCACTACTAGTCGGGTGGATGGTATAGCAATAAAAGGTCCACCGAAGATGAGGCAGTGACCAAACATTTTTAAATGTAGAATTTCCAAATTCTTTAATACTTCTAATCATCTTATCCAGCATTTCAAAACCTACTCTGAAAGCAATTTCTACACCCGCCACCCCCAAACTTGATTGGTGGTTTACAACAAATGTAGAATGTGGTGAAGTACAATATGCGCAAATCATTTGCCTTGATAACGCCTTCCACTTTATACCACTATTCACAGCCAATTTTATCCCACCATTGAAAATTCAATTAGTCTGTTCAAGATGGCTGTTTGCCCCTGGATGGTACAATGCAATATGTGTATGTATTATGGCACAATCTTGCAAAGATGATTTCATGACCTCTGAGGTGAACTGCACCCCATTGTTTGTCACCACTTCTTAGGAAACCATTACTTAAAAAACACCTCCTCCAAGAATGCAATCATCTCTGCAGTTATTGCATTCAATGTACTCCTATGTCCCCTCCCCTTTCCTCCATAGATATGGGCGTCACTCACTAGGGACGGGAGACTGAACCTTTTTCACCAGAAAAATCATCTTCCCCTTTATTTTAGATGCGAGCGGGGGTGCAGCCGTGGGAGCATGCGCTCCCCTGACTCTTCCCACTGGTGCCACTCCTCAGTCCTCTATTCCGCGTCGACGGGAACGGACTGCTTTCACCAGCGCTCCTGTGTTAGGCCTCTGGCCTAGTAATTCCTCACACTCTTCCCCGGAGAAGTACTTTTGTCTTCTTTTTTTTGTCTTTAATCAGGTACCTCTGTCCTCTGGCGCCACGCTACTCCCCAGTGCATATCATATGGGCTTCAGCAGGGGGAGGGCTGCTCTGTGTGCGACGCGCTCACACCACGCGCTCTGAAGAACAGACTAGCCAGGTCGAGGGAGATTTTTGGAAGGTCGCTCTTAGGACTGATTTTCTATACTCTGGCCTGGTGGACAGATGTATAGAAGGCCAACCTAAATTGTGACAGGGACAACTCTGGGAAGCTGTAGCCAAACCAGTTTAAGGTAGCAGTGACAGGCGGTCTAGGCTAAGTTCTTCGGAGGGGTGAGAGTGTAAAGGGTCCACAATGAGGTCACACAATGGGAGTCACAAATTGCACTTAGACAAGATGTATAAAAATACTGTTATTTAATTATGGCCAAAAACACTATAAGAAAATGAATACAAGCAGGTAGACTTCTCAACCAATATCATCAAACTAAAATACATATATAAAGTCACAGGTTGAAATGCACAATACAAATCAAAATACTCCTGCAAAGGAATGAATAGGTAAGTATCATACACAGAAAGGTCCAAAGAGATGATCCCTAAATAATTGTCCAACCCTAAATTGTCTGGAGCCGTGTGCCCTGTTGTTCGGGATACAGTTCCACAGAACTTAGGCTGCAAGAAATAATGTAGGTAGGGTCTCTGGGGTCCAGTGATGGATTCTTAGAGTCAGGGTTTAATGTAGACAAGTGCCCAAAATCACCCTCAACAGTCAGAAGTCTTGCCAAGGCAAGTAATGGCAAAGCCAAAAGTATAAGAAATAGGATTATTATAAGCTCATTGACCTATAATGGGAGTATAGGGGTAGGTTAAAAGCTCTGGCAACTTACCCCCCTTACTCCAAATCTTCCCAGGTCTTTGTGGAACAAAGGAAGGGTGTCCCGGCTTGCTTTTCTCACCAAAATCTGCGGTCCTCGATTCTCTGGGATTGCAGGTTCGAGTGGTTGGGATCTTTTGCTGGTGCAAGTACTCTTGATGAAGAAATGCAAAAACCAACAATGCAGCACCCCTCTCGGGACTAGACTCGTGTCGGAAAAGCAGGTTTTGGGCAGCGCACGCCGTGCACATTGATGCCGCAGGACTCAGTAGCCGCGGTCGGACTTTCCAGTCTTTCTCGGGTCCCCTCAGTGCTAGGATGCCGAAATGTTGCAGAGGGTGTCATTGCAGTGTCAGCTGAGGGTGTGGTAAATTTCAGGCAGAAACTCGAAGCGGCGACGAAGTTAACCCAGTAGCCGAAAAACGAAGCTGGTCAGCCACAGGACGATTCCTGGGCACTTCTGAAGGCGGTTTTTGTGTTGGGCACAGAGTAGACATCGGGAATGGATGGTCCCTTCACTCCTGGGGTCGTAGCACCTTCACAGGCTTACTGAAGATTACGAGACAGACAGGGCTCCACCAGAGCTGTAGCAGAAGTCAGTTGCCAGGCCTCCTTTAGTCAGGTTTCTTTGCGGGTCTCCTCAGCTGGACAGGATACTTGGCTCCTTCAGGTTCTTCCAGGACCTCTGAGAAAAGCATGCAGGAGTCCTCTTTTTATTCTAAAAGCCAGGTTGGAGTTGAACCCCTGCTAGCCAATAGCAGAACTAGCCCACACACACACCCCACAGTGGTCCAATCAGGACCACTGGCGGGAACACTCTTTCATACCACTCAGACACACAGAAACCAGAATTTGGATTAGGGTCAGATGACCCAGCCCACATACTGCCTGTCAAATACACAACGCCTTTCAGTAGCCCACCAAAAGCTGCTGCTTTCCCGGGAACTGGAAGGCCTTATGAGGATCTTCCTGGACTCTAATGCCAGGAAGAAGGTTAAACAATAAGATGCAAAAAGAATGGGCGTAAAACCTCGTGGCACGGCCATGTTTGACCAGTAGCCACAGTCAGTAGCCAAACGCGGTAAAGCTAAAACGAAATTCCCCAAAAAGTGGGGAAACGTCACTGCTGCCACCAGTCCATCTTTTAAGCACATCTAGAGTAACCAAAAAATCCTTTGAGTGTTAGTCTAGGGCAAATCAAATATGCACCCGATTGCACTGCAGTGTAAGCTGCATTGTGCAATGATAAAGTTACCACAAGTGATACAAAAGTAACCACAAGTTGCAACATAGTAACACGACTAACGGAACACTGTTTCCCAGTACTGATAGCCTTAAGGACATATCAGTTTCCCCATAACATGTGATCAAAGGCCAGTGTAGTGAAGCTTAGGCTTCACTGTACTGCAAAAAGCACAGGTCAGGATAAAAAATAAAAGCAAAATGTTTGGGGGTTCCATAAAGATGGAAGGAAAGGTGCAGTAAAGAGAAGGAATTCGTCAAGCACAAGTCCAGGCACAAGGTAGGGGCACTGTTTCCATCTGCACCCCGCAAAGGCGAGTGGTCCCAGTACCAGTGCAGGCACCCAGGCTGCTTCAGCTACCAGTCACCAGGCCGAGGGCTCGCAGGATCTTTCCGGTGATTATGGTAAGGTTCTGATACCGGGTCTCAACCCAAGGGGTTACGCCCCAATACCGGACAGATGTCTGAGGGGGCGCCTGTACGCAGCACTACTGGCGCCTCAGCAGAGGGCGCTCGTCCCACCAGGCCCTGTCCTGAGGTGCAGGGTGGGCCTCAACTTCCACCGCCAAGAGTCCTCGTGGAGGCCGGCCGAGCGCAGCAAGCGTCATGACACAGGCACGTGGCACGCAACCAGACAAAATGGCGGCTCACCCAACACCATCCCCCTTTGGGGAGCAGCTACGACTGGTCATCACCTGGCACGTGGCCCATGGCATATCCTTAGTCGTCGCAGGGCAGATACACCCCACATACAGCAAGACAGAGTGTGCCCAGATCTCAGGGCCCTGCGGCCATACTGGTTCCACCAAGTGCTCCACCGGCCTGTGAAGACAGGTTTTTTGAAAAATTCCTGACTCTCGTGAGGTCTCTGCAGATAGGCATCATCCTCAAGGATGTTATCAGTGACATGCTCCCTCCGCTACTGCCGCTAGCACCCACGCCCAACCTGCCCCAGGGTCCAGCACTTCCGGGTCCAATGCAGCCCCAACTGCCTGCGCCAGTCCCCATGACACCGGCTCCCATGCCTCCACCAGTCATAGCAGCCCTGTATCTACTGCTGCAGCAGTCTGCGGCAACTTTCAGTACACCACAGCCACCTGCGACCAGCACTTTTTCAGCTACACTGGACCAACAGAACACATTGGTGGACACGGATGAGGAGGATGACCCCGACACGCCCTCATCGGGCCTTTCTTGAATGGCTTGCAGGCTTGGTTGAGTATTTGTGGCTCCGTCAGCCTGAGGTTGAACAACCAGAGGCGGGGGTACTGGCAGAAGTCCTCACTCTACGCCCCATGGCTAGAACAGGGATTCCAATGCAAAAGGATGTGGTGGTGCTTGCCAAAAAAGGATAACTTAAAGCACACTCTGCACAGCCTACCAACAGGCACCTCGATGACAAGTTTAGGCAGCTGGAGGGCGACCCCCTCTTGCTGTCGGCGCACCCACAGCAACACTGCTCGTGATTGCCGCAGCTTCGCTCTATTCCAAGCCACAATCGTCATCTGCTACATCAGACTATGCACTCCTGGTTAAGGAGGAGAAGATCTTGGAAGCATATGGAAAGAAAATCTATTCCAACGCTTCCCTCCATCTGCGCCAGTCCAATGCTGCTGCCATGCTAGCTGCTGTCAATCAAAGGTTCTGGCGAGAGATTGCTGATTTCCTTCCTGTGCTCCCTGTGCAGAGCCAGGCGCGCTTCAAGGCTGGGCTGGCTGAAGCCAAAATAGTGGCACTGGACATTATGGAGTCCACAGTGGTTCACATTGACACCTCAGGCTGTGCCATATGTATCTCCACCGACATGAGAAGGACGACCTGGCTACAGGCAACCAAGTTCAACCCTGATGTCCAGGAGCGTGTACTCGACCTCCCTTTCGAGGGTGGCGATCTGTTCCATTCTACCACGGACAAGGAATTCGATAAGAAGAAAAATAGTTTGCAGACTGCCAAGTCCTTATTGATCCTCACGAAGTCCATCCCCCCTGCCCCAGGGCATATAGCCAGACACACCAGCGCTCAGACAAGGGTTGGTCTTTCGGCGGCTTCCAGGTGAGACGGTCCAGACAACCAGATAGATCCCCAAGCCAGCACAGGCACAAGCAGCACAAGGCGGCTCACAAGGCCTTTTTCCAGTCCCCCTGCTCTACCCCAGCCCCAGAGGGCAAAAAGGCATAAAACAGCCATCCAGATCCACAAGTCTCCGGTGGGTGGCAGGCTTGCCCTTCATTCTCAATGCTGATAGACAAGGTTCTCAGGCCCATGGATCCTCTCAGTAGTATCCATGGGCTTCCGGCCCTCCATCCCTCCTTTCCCTCTCTCCTCCCCTCAGCTCCCACATATTGGGACAACAACTCTGTTGGCAGAAATTTGCTCGCTCGTAGAGAGTGAGGCAGTGGAGGAAGTCCCAGCCTCCCAGCGGGGTCTGGGCTTCTATTCATGGATTTTCGCCATACAAAATAACCACCATACTGGCCTGAGAGTTGTGTTGGACCTTTCCACCTTGAACCTTTCCCTCCCTCTTCAAAAGTTCAAGATGGTTACTCCAGCGTTTATAGCAGAGACGTTGTGCGAGGGAGACTGGATGTGCTCCCTGGATCTGAAGGATGCTTACTTACATGTCCAAATCTGGCAGCCCCGCCAGTCCTTTCTGAGATTCAGGATCATGGGTTTTCATTACCAATACAAGGTTCTACCCTTTGGCCTCAATTCGGCCCCCAGGGTCTTTACAAGACTTTTGAACGTGGTGGCAGCCTTACTCAGGGCACAAAGTCACCACCTCTACCTGTACCTAGATGACTGGCTCATCAAGGCAAGGTCTCGGGAGGCAGTGCAGCACACCGCCTCTGCCCTCATGAATACACTACACGAGCTGGGATTTTCCATCAATCTCAAGAGGTGACAACTGGAGCCCACGCCGAGTATTACCTTCCTGGGCCTCATCTGCAATACAAGCTCTGAGAGGATTTTCCCCTCAGAGGAGAAGATCACAGCCATCAAGAAGGCCATGGGGCATTTCCTCAACAGAGCAGTGACCTCGGAATTGTGGTACCAACACCTCCTGTGCATCATGGCGGCATGTGTCCTCACTGTGCCACATTCGAGACTCAGGATGAGGTGCTTGCAGCTACACTTCACAGCCTCCTGGAGCCAGAGGAAGGGTTTGCAGGAGGAGATGGTCAGCATCCCACCTCATCTCCACCAGGACCTAGTCTGGTGGAGCAGCGACAGAAACCTGCGGATAGGCAGGCCCTTCCGTCAACCAGCGTCTCAGTTCACCATCACCACAAAATCATCCTTAGAGGGCTTGGGAGCTACCCTGGGCAGCCACAACGTTCACGGGGTCTGGTCCTTCTGGTCAACCCTAGAGACTGTGAGAGACTCTTTGTTGACTGCCAGGAAGGCGAGACCTTAGGGAGAGAGGGGAAGGACTGTGCACCACTGTCCTGAAAGCAAGTTATATTTGTTTGCTTTGCTCCAATCAATCTTCAGTCAAACCTAATTCATTCATTTTCTATTGTAATAATAATGACCCTTGAGATTTTACAAATGGATTTGAGTTGCCTGTTGTTCCCTTATCCTGTGACGCCACAAATCACCATCAAAATGTCTGCCTAACTTTGCTTTTGGTAACATAATTGGTGCATTCTGAAAGCTTGCATATACACTGGCTGGGCAATCACTTCTCTCAGACTCACTACCAGCAATATCTTATGGTTTCCCTTCACCTTCTGTTCATGATACAAAGCTGATCCTTAATCTCATAACGTTCCTATACCTCCCTCTCCTATATCACCTTATTGGACCACCCACTCATGATCTACTCACAGATGCACTTTGGATCTGTGTCATCACTTTCCATCTGTTTCCACACCTCCTCAGATATAGCTTCTAAACCCACATTCACCTAAACAATATCCTCTAAGTCATCAACCCTCTCCACCGGCACACAAGAGACCGATTGCCATTGTATGTCTGACACTGGGAAGATATACAACTTTACCATCAGAATTGTGCAATCCAAGCAACCACTTTGAATTTTTGGGAGCAGCACTTTGTCAATTCTGACCCGAGAAGATCTGCACTAGGGATTTGTTATCTGACCGCTCCTCAAACATCTAACCCCACTAAAAAACCTACAGCAGTGGGTGGCACACACGTACCCCAGTGCTTCTATCTCAGCAATGGAGTAATTAAAATCTACACAATTCAGTGCTCTGCGAGAAAAAGTAATCACATTATTGCCATTCTTTTTTATCTGCACCAGAATGGTACCCAGCCCATGCCCACTCCCATCAACTGGTACCATGGGCCTGCTTGTCATGGTGAATCTGGCAATAGGGAGTACATTACTACTGTCCTGGGTGTTAGTCTTAGCAGTGCACAGTGGTAGTGCGAGTTATAGTTGCTTAGCTTACCATAACTGGCGAATTTTTTACCTGTAACCATTACTTCCCTGTAACAACGTTTTTTTAATTGAATTTCATGGGTCATTAGTGCAACTTAACCATAACGTCCCCTTAACTAAGTTATTTCATTGAATATATATATATATATATATATATATATATATATATATATATATATATATATATTGAAGTGAGTAAAGAATGGATATTTCCACTACGTACTATAGCAGAGCTGGACCAGAGAAGGAAGGCCTTGTTTCCAGTGTGTAGCTGTTAAAAAAACAATTGAATTACAGAAGCAGATCTCAGAAAGGCAAGGCTGGACGAGCCCCAAGAAGCCAAGGTCTTATCAGGTTGGGGTGAGCAGACATTGGATACAAATCATGTGAAAGAACGAAACTCTTGTTTAGAAGACAAGGACAAAAACAAGGAAGACGTCAGAGGTCTATTAGTAAATAGTATTTGTAATGCTCTGAGGCTCGATTTTGTGGTCTTCAGTCACGTGGAAGGATGAAGTCGGACGAACACGATGGTCACACCTACACATGAGGGCAGAGTGTGCCATCATTCCCCTGAATTCTCCAGAGCAAAAGAACACTCCCAAGGACAAATTCAAAGCCTTAATTGACAGAAGACCACTGAGGTGATGATAGATGAATATGCTAATTGGTGGGAAGCTATGGTTAAGACTAGCTCACCAGCACCTGGAAGGCCAGCCTGCGTGCTGCTAACGGAGGTGAAAAAGTACCAATGAAGGTTAGAGTGCCGGCCAATTGTAGGGGGCTGCGTGATTAAGGGTCCTATAGTTTGTGTAACCAATGGGACGTTGTGTATTTAGTGCCGTTCATAGTGACGTGTTTAAGGGGAGGGCTTAGCTGCTTCACCTGATGTTAAGAAACCTATCACTTTTCTTCACTCTCATAGATGAGTATGGATCATATACTTAGAGGTTCCTTAAGAACCTATCACAATTGCCACTAGGTTTTTGTAGTTTGTCACGTAGGATGACGTTAGCAATATGTAGGTTAACATCATCAAAGATGATTTTTGCTATAAAAGAATGCTTTTTTTAAGATGCATTGAGAGATCCTACACTGAAAAGTCCGCTGATGTCCATTGTACTCCCTGTTTTAGATAATTGATATTATAATAGTTACCTTTTTGCCAACTACCTGAGTTGTTTCGATTATTGATGTTTGAGTAACTTCTGCATCCCTGTTACGCACACCTGGTCTCTGCTGAGGCATTGGGGCACGGTTGCAGCCCTCCCTGAACTTGAATTACCCCTTTCAGGCCTCTCCCTCAGTAGAAAAGCTGTGAGCGGTGGTACGTGGTGATACTGCTCCTGTGAATTATGAAAGATAAGCTCTCCGTCCTGCTACTTCTTTCAGGGGCGCGTCGAATGGGATCTAGTTCCTTCACTGATCCCTGATAAGGATTAGTCCAGTCCAGCAGCGGCTATGCTTCTCCTTATGATTGGTAAGTCTTTCTTGAGCTCTTGTGATGCTGTTCGTTCTGTGTAATGTCTTTATATGTTGCTCCTATTTATTCCCGTAATAATATCTCTCTTCTGTTTTCTTCCCTTAGTTGGAAATGCAGCCTCAATGCAGCTGTGAGACGCGAGACGTGGCTGGATGGAAGATGGATGCTACCGCAATGTTCAACAGCACGTAAGTGATGGTTTAAGGAAAAGCGTGAATTATGGCAAAGCGCAACCTTAAACTGACTGTTTTTTCGATGTCTAACCTTGTCTTCTGTTTTTCCTTGCAGGCGCTGCTGTCGACGATGGAGCATGTCATGCTGCTGTGCCAAGATGAAAATTTCGGCGTTCCGGAAAGTGTAAAGATGAATACTTCGCCGAAGAGATGTACAGGTAAGAACAGCTTCCCCCAGTTGGTAAGTATGCTGGCAGGAAGCAGGATGTCCAGGAAGCAGGATCTTCAGGCGACGGTGAGTGTAACGCTGCTTGCAAGTGCAGAATAACACGAAGTGTCTGTCTTGAGGATCGGGGCATCTTATATAACTGAGATCGTGGGCACTCCCATTAGGGCCAGCTTACCAGCCACACCCTGCCACTCCTAGAGAGTGAGCACGTGCGAAGGCAATCCATTAGCAGCCACACCCAAGAATACACTTGGGGCTGCTTAATGGATGGAATGTTCAAGGTTAATGCATCCTGCTTAATGGATAGAATGTTCAAGGGTAATGCATCTGAAGTGCTATGTCCATAATAAAAGCTTTTTGGTGTTAAATGGATGTTCTTGTTTACTTTTGTTCATGAGCCTGGTCCAAAGGCACCAGGACAGTGTCCACCCAGGTCTCCTGTGCATGCGACTCCTGCATGCCTGTGCCCCTGACTTCATGACTATGACAATCCCCATCCATCTCAAGGGTATTGCTACCTCGTCTTAAAGGGCTGGAGTCCATCAGTTCACATGTGTCAGTTGAGGCTTTTGCCGTCACTTTCTCACCCCCTACTCTCCCTTTGGCTGACTCACTCCCTGACTCAGCTCTTTCCATGCTCCACTCTGCTATATCTGATACTCTCGATGTTCTTGCCCATGTCATGAAGATCCGCTTGAAGCCCAAAGCCAAGTGCAACTCCTGGTATGACTCGGACCTCATCACCCTCAAATGCAAGTGCAGGGTGGCTGAGAGGAAATGGCGTGCTTCTGGTACATCCTCTGACAAGCTGGCCTGCCACCTGCTCCAAAGGCAATATCGGCTCTCTGTCCGAACCAAGAAGAGAGCTCACATCCAAGTGCGGCATCTAACAACTTGGCTGAACTCTTCAAAATCTGCAAGGAACTGGCCAATCCTGTTGCAGTCCCCTCCCACACCGTCTGCATGGCTCTGGCTTCCCATTAAATCTCTAAAACTCAGGACATCCTGTCCTCTCTCTCTCTTCCCCCTCCCTCTACTCCCTGCTCTTCCTCTGGCTCTTCTTCGGCCACCTCTCCTCCCCCTTCTCTGCATTTCCTCTGTTCTCCCCAGATGAGGTTTCCAGACAAGTCCGGTCTATGAATGTTTCGTCAAAACAGGTTCATCCCTGTTCCTCCAAAACCATCAAGGACCACATTGACTCCCTGGCTCCTGCTCTGGCCGACTTTTGCAACCACTCCTTTGCCACTGAAGTCTTCCCTTCCCCCCCTGAAGAACTCCCTTGTGCAACCTCTTCTTAAGAAACCCTCTGCCGACCCATCCTGCCCAGCTAACTATCGCCCTATCGCTCTATCTCTGTCACGATGCCCGCTCCCGGGGAGCCGGCTCAGGCCCTGCGTCCCCGAAAGCGGACATCAAGTCCCCGGGGAAGGTCCCAGCAACCCCTTATAGGGGCCCTTTGGACAGCGTCCTGGCGCCTATGGCGCCAGGCTCATAGAAAACGTCAGTCCTGGCGCCATAGGCGCCAGGCTCATTATGAAAATGTTTGGGTGCACTTACCTGATGCAGACCATGCTGCAGAACCCCGGCCTCCTTGAGGCCTGAAAGGAACTACTTTACCTGTGGGACTCATTTACCACCCGGGCGTGGTCGGGGAAGGATACATACCTGATTGGAGGAAGGACACATTCTAGGAACTTCTTCCAAGGCTATTTAAACCACACCCGATCAGCCACACGTGCTTCGCGTTGTTCTGCATCTAGCAGCTGGACGCTCACCGTGTCTGCTCCTGCATCCTGACTTCTGCCACACCTGCCAGCATCCTGAATCGCCTGCAAAGGAAGGGAACAAGAGAACAGAAGAAGGAAAAGGCCTCACCTGCTAAATCTGCATCCCAGAGACATTTCGCCGACAATCCTGAGAAGGAAGACATTTATTTTTAAAAGCACATCGCATCGATCGCTGCAGCGCCGCATTCTACTCACCTTTACAGGGCGCCTCCATGTTCAGCAGCGACCATCCGGATTCGCAGTCGCGCCCCCGCGCCTAGGGAGAAAAAGACAAGAACAAAGGTGAGAGAAAGAAGGGAAAAGGGAAGCTAAAACTCCATGTCAAGACTTACCTGTTGGGTCATTCCTTTTTCATTTCAGGTCCGCGCCGCATCCAGGCATTTTCGGACCCCGGCCCCTAAGGGGAAAAAGACATCACCGTTAATGAGTGAATGAAAAGACATTACCAAAACACTCATTAAAGACTTACCTGATTTCCACAAGGATTTCAACGCTCACCTCGGGTCGGTGCCTGTTCCCCGGCATTCCGTACCCCGGCCCCTATGGGGAAAAAGACACTAGCATTAGAACATTAATGCATGGACACAAGGGGAACCACTTATAGAAAAACTTACCTGGAAGCCAAGCAAGTTTGGTTCTCACCCATCCGAAAATCCAGTGATGTAACTGGATACCAACGCGCCCCTGCATCAGAAGCAGGATGGAGAGCTCGTCCTTCCAGACCCTAAGGTGAGACGCTACGGGGAAGCACAGCAGGGTTTTGAGGAGGGTGAGAGGGGTAAATGGGAGGCAGATTGCATTACCCCACAGACAATTAACCCCCTATTCTCACCTACAGAAGGATACTTCTGCGAGTCAGACAAGCCAGATCTGGGGCCCGGTCCAGTCCGTCTTCCGAACCCTGCGCATCACCTTAGACGAGGTCACAGCAGCGCGAACCAGGCCAGCGCCCCGTGGGAGTCCGGTGAGCGTTACAATCTCCATCTCTCTTTTCCTGGGCAAACTCCTGGAAGAGCGGGCCAACTCCCTGCTTAATCTTCACATTGAATCTGTTGGGTGTGTCCATGACCATCAGTCTGGCTTCAGAGCTGCCAGAAGCACGGAAACTGCTCTCCTGAACATCTGTGAAGACCTGCTCTCTAACCTTGATTCCAACACCCCATGTGTCCTCATCTTACTTGATCTCTCTTCTGTCTTTGATACAGTCAACCATGCCCTCCTGCTCAACCATCTCTGTGATAACCTGGGCATCACCGGTCAGGTCCTGCTTGGCTGACTTCCTTCCTCTCCGATCGACCCTCTGAGGTTCAACTTGGGTCCTTCCTCTCCTCTGTCTCTACCTGTGGTGTTCCCCAGGGGTCTAACCTCTCACCCTGGCTGTTTAACCAATACCTGGCACTTCTTGCCCACTGCATTGCCGCTCTATTCCCCAACTTTCAGTGCTATGCAGATGAAACACAGCTCATTTTCAGGCTACCTTCAGCCACCTCTTCTCCTTCTCTCATCTCTGACTGTCTGTTTGCTATCCAGTAGTGATGTGCCGCCAATGATCTCTGCCTTAATGCCAGTTAGACTGAGATTCTCCTCATCGGCACACCCGCACCCTCCTTTCCTGTCACTCTCTGGCCGGCCTCTCTTGGCCCTCTTCCTGCTCCCAGAGGCGAGGCTTAAAACCTCGGGGTCATCTTCAACTCCACACTCTCCTTCTCTCCTCACATCTCTGACGTCTCCAAGAAGTCACACTACCAGCTGCACCTTCTCAGAGGTATTCTTCCTTTCATCTCCTCCCTCCAGAAGCTTACTGTCTCCAGAGCTCTGGTTCTCTCTAGGCTGGACTACTGCAACAGCCTCTTTCTAAATATTCTTGCTTCTACTCTCCGCCCTCTGCAACTCATCTAGAACAGGACTGCAAGACTTGTCCTTGGCCTCAAGCCCAGGGATTGTATCTTTCCAGACTGAAATCTCTGCACTGGCTCCCAGTTGCTGCGAGGATTAAGTTCAAAACCCTCTGCATTGTCCACAAGGCTTTCTGGGGCCTGGGGTCTCAATACCTTCAACTCTCTCTTCCTAAATATCTTCCTTCTCGAGCTCTTCGCTCATCCGCCTCCAACTTCCTCAGGGTCAGTCGCTTCTCCAAGCAACGAGTTGGTGGTAGATCTCTTTCATCGGCTAGGGCCTCCCTCTGGAACAGCCTCCCTGCCTCCCTGAAACTCGAGGAGAACCACCTCTGGTTCTGGAGGCACGTCAAAACCTTCCTCTTTGCTTTCTCTCTTCCTCTCCCCTGCTGAACTCCTGCCTGAACTGAAACTGCACTGGTTACCTGGCCACCCTCTGATCTCGGGCCCAGGGCCCCTCCCCTGCCAGTTGCACACCTGCACTGCCTCCCTGGCAACCCCCGCACTTGGGGACTGTTTTCTGTATCTCTACAGTCCCCTACCAGCACTTAACACCTGATGTCTGCACTTACCCTCGCACTTGCCACCAGCTGGCTGCACTTTTATTTATTGCTGTTATTTATTCTATTTTTTTTTATTGTCGATCCCATGTACTGCACTTTTCCCTCACCCCTTACCCTCCGCACTTTTCCCCTTCCCCTGCACTTGCGCGATCTCAATGACACCTGGCCTAGTAAGATCGTTGTCTCTGTCTTCCCTCTGTTCCCCCTCCCTTGCCTCTTTGCGCCTTGAAGCACTTGTGTATATGCGCGTTATAAATGCCATATATTTGTATCCCTGCATACGTCTTGGATTTAATATCATGTTTCATCAAGTTGGGTATGCATAAGAGCCCAAATGCAAGCCCCTTTCTTTAAAAAATTGTCTTTGTTTGTTTTAGAGGGCAGTCCAACTTTAAACATGGCTTAATCAATCGAAAACACACATTTGTCAAGGCTGTAAACAAAAAAACATACTAATTTATTGGGTTTTTATAATGCGCCTATACACAATATGTTTCAACGCGCAACAAGACAAGGGGGGGAATGGAATGGGATGACGAAACAAAAACGGTCCTACTAGGCCTTGTGACATTCGGATCGTGCAAGTACAGTAATAGAAGTGCAGGGTGTTTGGGGGGGTGTAAAAGCATAGGGAAACAGGGGGTTTTAAAAAACAATATTTTTTGTTATAACATTTTTATTACAGAATTCTCTGTAATTTCCTTTGTTGAAATCACTTATAACCACAGGAGGGGGGTAGTGCCGGAGGGTTAAGCGGGTGCCCGGGGAGGCCAGGTGGACAGAGCCCAGGAAGAAGAGCGTGCAGGGGCAGAAAGGTCCACGTGCTAAGTACGAGGAACGGGCTGGAAGGGCTAAGGGGGTGCAGGCTCAGCCAGGCTAGTGCAGGGGGAGGGAGCCTAGAAGGGCAAGTGCAGGTTAGGGGGGGTCAGAGGAGACCAAGTGCAAGGGTAGACTGGTAGGGGAGAGCCTGGTGCCCTGTAAGATTCTGAAGGAACCAGGCAGCCAGTCAAGAGGCAGGAGGGGGGTGGGGGGGAATTAGCAGGAGAGGTGAGAGGGAAGGAGGAAGAGAAAAGGAGGGTCTTGAGAAGCTTCCGGCTTACGTCTGAGAGAGGCAGGGAGGCCACTCCAGAGGGAGGCATAAGTCTTGGGATTAATATCCAGTTTCATCTTATCCAACAGCACCAAGACATCGTCCAGAATCATCATCCTAGGCGACTTCAATTTAGGCCTACACAATAGTCCTGACAATGATGCTATGACCGTACAAAACACAATTTCCTCACTAGGCCTCACCCAGCTCATTGATCTGGCCACCCACGATAAAGGCACCTGGCCACCCACAATAAAGGCAGAACGCTAGACCTACTTGCTGACCTCAACAGTTTAACCAATATCCTTGCGAACTCCCCCTGCCCTTGGTCCGTCCACCACGTCCTTATCTTCACCTTCCCTAAGCTAACCTCTACCAAAACTGACCATCAACTTGTCCCTGCATCACTTGCAAGAAATACATGAAATATTAAACGCACAAACCTGCTCCCCCTGCTATGCCCAATTACGGATCACACTGATTCTGCAGCTAGGCCGGCTTCCTTCGTCGAGCTATATAACACCACCCTCCTTCAAGCCCTCAACAAGATAGCACCGCTGAAATTCTATAAACCTAAACCTACAGCCCATCTCAGCTCCTGGTATACCTCCAACCTCAAATATCTAAGAGCCATCAAATGTGCCTCTGAATCCACCTGGAAAGCTTCACCCAACAGATAACTCGTCCTAGCCTCAGCCATAAAATATAAGAAAGCAATACTTCAGCAAAGAGCCACACATCTAATGAGCGATGCTCCAACGCCAAATCAGGGAGCAAAGAACTTTTCACTATCCTGAGTCCCCAGTCAGCCCACCAGAAATCTGCCACAAAGATGAAGCCTGGTGTATCGACATCCAAAAAGCATTACTAGACAGAATAACCTCACTCCAGTCTAAAATCAACAGCAAGAAAAAAGACAAGGTACCCAACACAAACTTCCCCTCTGACACCCCTCACACCAACAATCATAACCTCCCTTTTGACTTCATACCTGTCACCATCACGGAAGTGTCTAAGATCTTCACCAGCCTCAAACTTCCAGGTGCGAAGGCGATATCTGCCGTGCCCTGACCATTAAAGATTGTGTCACTGAGCTTGCCCCATTCATCACCACCCTCATCAATAACTCCTTCGCACAAAGCAGCACCCCCACAATCTAAAAGACCCCTGGGTCCTCCCACTCCTAAAAAAAACTTCACTTGACCCGAATATCCCTACCAACTACCACCCCATCACCACCGTCCCCTTCCTTCTAAAAATCCTCAACCGAGCAGCCTACCTCCAAATACAAGAACATCTGGAAACAAATAACCTCCTAGGCCTGCGCCAATCTGGTTTCCAACCTAAGCACGGAACAGAAACGCCGCTCCTCGACCTTAAAAACCAAATGGACACCATTATCGACAATGGTAAGTTAGCCATCCTACTTCTCCTTGACCTCTCTGCGGCCTTTGATTTAATGAAATCCTTTGCCACCATCTAGCCAGTGCCGCCCACTTCTCTACGAAAGCCATAAAATGGATCGAATCTTTGCTCTCAGTGCGAACAATGAGAGTCTTCTCCAACATAGCAAATGCCCACCCGGCCCCATTCTACTGTGAGGTGCCCCCGGGATCATGTGCGTCACCCACACTATACAATATTTTCACTTAGGCCTTATTTGATCGATTAGACGAACTGAGAGTGTCATATACTAACTATGCAGACAACAGGCAGATCCTCTTGCATTTCACAAGCAACAACGAAACAGATTCTACATCACTCAACAACATCTACCAGATCATCCAAAGCTGGATGGCCCAACATGAATTGTGTCTAAACGATGACAAAACCGATCTGTTACTGGTAGGCACCCAGACTTGCCTAAAAAACTGGAGCCAAAATACAAATCTTTCACTATAAACGGCAACTCCATCACCATCTCGATGGAGGTGACGACCCTAGGTGTGTATCTTGACTCATCCCTATCATTCACTGGACACGTCAATTCTATCCCTTCATCTGCAGCATACACAGCTAAGCGCATCAATGCATGCAGACCCTACCTCTCACCGGACAGTTGCATGACCTTAGCCAGGGCCCTCATCCTATCCAAACTGGACTATTGCAACCTTCTCCTCGCCGGGGCCTCACTAAACAACATCAAAAAAACTGCAGATCACACAAAACAATGCCCTACGAGCCGCCCTAAATATTCCCAAGAGAGAGGACATATCCGAAGCAAGACGTAAAGCATGCTGGCTATCCGTTCAGGTAGAATTAGATATAAAACTATTTCAATGACTCCAGAGACTTTGTAAATTATGTCAATTTCTGAAATTATCCTCACCCATATTTATCTGTATCTATCTGTCACTAATGTTATTTTGTATATATTGTAACTTACAGCAAACATGTATAACTGTACTTTACTTTCTCGTATTTGTATTACGTGCCTGTCCAGCGCCCAGATACCCACGGGTTCGGTGCGCTCTGCAAATTCCAAATAAATAAATCAAGTTATGCAAATTAGCCCAAATGCAAGCCCATTTCCTCCATATGGTCTTTGTCTTAGAGGGCAGTGCTACTTTATACATAGCTTAATTAACGGAAAATGTACATTTTGCAAGGCTGTCAATAAAACTACATATTTCTTTATTGGGTTTTTATAATGTGCCTATACACAATGTGTTTCAAGGCGCAACAAGACGGGGGCGGGGGTGGGATGAAGAAATGAAACTGGTTCTACTAGGCCTTGTGACATTCGGCTCGTGCAAGTGCAAAAATAGAAGTGCAAGGTGTTTGGGGGTGAAAAAGCATAGGGAAACAGGGGTTGGGGGACCTGCAGAGGAGAGAGATCTACCCCTCACTCTCTGCTTGGAGAAGCATCTGATTTGCAGAGAGTTGGAGCTAGAGGACCGAAGGACTCTAGCAGGGAGGTATTTAGGGAGAGCGAGTTGGATGTAGCGGGGGCGAGTCCCAGAAAGCCTTGTGGATGATGCAGAGGGTTTTGAACTTGATCCTCGCAGCAACCGGGAGCCAATGGAGAGATTTTAGGGCTGGAGAGATGCTGTCCCTGGGCTTGAGGCCAAGGATAAGTCTTGCAGTCCAATTCTGGATTAGCTGAAGGGGTGAAGGGAGGAGGGAGGAGTTAGGTAGGTTGAGGAAGAGGATGTTACAGTAGCCCAGCCTGGAGAGGACCAGAGCTCTAGAGACATTGAGTTTCTGGGGGAAGGTGAGGATAAGAAAGATGCCTCTGAGAAGGTGAAGCTGAAAGTGAGCCTTCTTGGCAAGGTCTGTGATTTGAGGAGAGAAGGAGAGAGAGGAGTCTAATAAAACACCAAGGTTTTTTGCCTCTCAGGAGGGTGAGGAGAGGGGGCCCATGGAGGGCAGCCAGAGTAGGGGGAAAGGATGGAGTTGGGGTCCCAATGAGAAGGATCTCAGTCTTAGTGGCATTAAGGCAGAGATCGTTAGCAGTGCACAATGGCGGAATAGCAGACAGACAGGTATGAGAGAGGAAGAGGCAGAGGAGGGAAGCTTGAAGGGGAGTTGCGTGTCGTCTGCATAACACTGGAAGTTTGGAGAGAAGCCAGAGATCAAATGGGTAAGGGGCAAGTTAGATGTTGAAAAGCCAAGGTGAGAGAATAGAGCCCCGAGGGACACCACAGGTGGAGAGTGATAGGGAGGAGAGAAAAAGACCCAGTTGCACTTGGGAAGGTCATTTAGAGAGGAAGGAGGTCAGCCAGTCCAGAGCCTGGTTTGTGATGCCAAGGGTATCATAGAGCCGATTTATAAGGGTGGCAATATTGACCATATCAAAGGTAGAGGAGGAGTTAAGATGGATGAGAACAGAAGGAGAGTTGGAATCGAGATTAGGGAGCAAGTCTTCACAGTGTTCAAGAGTGCAGTTTTGAATCCAGACTGGTGGTCATGGAGACAACCAACAGAGTCACTGGGGTGATTAAGCTGGGAGATGGCCGGCTTCTCCAAGAGTTTGCAGAAGAAGGGGGTAGAGGAGATAGGGCGGTAGTTAGCCAAACAGGAAGGGTTGGCAGATGACTTTTTGAGGAGAGTGTGCATAAGGGAGTGCTTGAGGGGTGAAGGGAAAGATCCAGTGGCAAAGGGGTGATTACAGAAATCAGCCAAGTCTGGAGCAAGGGAGGCAATGTTGTCCTTGATAGTCTCACCCTTATTAGGGATCATCAGTGCAGTATAGTCTTGACAGCCTTGTGGTTGGAGTATTGGGGGCATGTATACAAAACACCCAAAAAGTTATGGTGAGTTTAAATAGGCTTGAGAAAAAAACATTTCACCCGAAAAACTAGGATAGTCCATTTCTGCCAATGTACACATTGCACAACACCACCTAGTAGCCATCGCTGGCAGTTCACCTTCAGTTCTGAGCCACATCAGCAAGGCATTGTGGGTATGCAAATTAGCCCGAATGCACGCCCGTTTGTCCAGGAAATTTTCTTTGTCTTAGTGGGCAGTGTTACTTTATTTATAGCTCAATCAACTGTTTTGATTTATGTCAACAACAGTTCTGTATGTTTTCTTAGAAATTATCGTGCATGATGACATTTTACCCTCTTTAAGTCCTCTGCATCAACAGTGAACTTTTCTTAAGGTCCCTTTTTCTCCAGAGAGGACATTTCAAGATGAATGCCTCATGTGCTGCCCCACACTCTTTAGCACATTTTACAGTTTTCTCAGACTCCTTACTCAAATGTGAAAAATGACCTTGTCTCCTACACTTGTGACATGGCACACACCTCATAAACCCTTTTAATATGGCCCTATCGAGTAGTGAGGGTAATATCTACCTTGATACATCATACATCACACAAAAAAGGGGAGCTTCTTCGAGTACATAACTGTGCATTAATCACTTGTTTATCCACACAGAAAGACTATGCTTCCCCTACTTATATGGATCTTGCCCTAGAGAGTGATGATGTACTGCCTATCTAAAAGGGATTGCCAATATACATAATTTCTTTTCTATAGCTGACTCAAAAGGAATTGCTTACTTCATTGTTTAAAAGCATTTAAAACGATTCTTAGAGGAAATCACAATCACATGGTTGATCGTTTTCTGCAACATTCTAAGTGTGACCCGAATAGGTGAAGTCCATGGTCATGGGACCTGCTAGATGAGAACAACACAAAAATAAGCAACAAAATTGCACATCCCCCCTAACCTGCTGAGAAAATCAGAAAAATAATTACCCCTTGATGACTTTATTGATCCATTTTTTGAAGATCATATGAATAGATGAATAGAAAAATTGTCAAGAGTCACACAACCAATAAGGGTTCATATCCGAAAAATAGTACTGATCAAAAAGTGTAGGAGGAATTGTTACATCTGCAGAATTGGTCAGACTGCAGGATATGACCCAGAATAAATAAGAAACGAGGGATGGGTCTAGATGCTGAAGAAAGCAACATACTCTAGAGGTTGCCGAAACCGATCGGCCATTTGATTGAGATATCTTCTAATGACAGGGATACTCATGTCTACAATTATGTTTTGAGAAATACTATGAATATTATACACATTCAGTCAAGGGAAGAATAACGTGTCAATATCCCTCCTGTGTGTATAACTACACTGGTTTTATATAGCGATGTAAGGAGTTCTTTTTGGGTCTGATACAGGTAAGAGATTGCATAACGTGGCTGTCTGATTTAGATAGGTGGCACATCACTGCTCTATGGGGTAACATTCACATCAGTAGTGTAAGGAACTCATGGTGGCAACAATAAAGACCGGCACAAGTGATCACAGTTCAAGGGTGTTTATTAAATTGTAAATACAGGGTGGAAGCTTCGACCATGAAATTAAAAATAAGGCAGTCCTTGTGGCGTTGTGTCAAAATAAAAAGGCCTACACTAAAAAAAAAACTATGCCATATGCTTACAACTAATTACAGAAAGAGTGTGGGATAGGGTTTTTAATAAAGAAAGAAGTGTTCACAAATAATAAGTCAGGATGTGATTGGCAGGGGTCTCCCTTCTCCACGTTTTGAGCATGGGACAAAGGGGATCTCCTGAGCACAGCACACGCTTGAGCTTTCCCAGCACGAGTCGACAGTTCCGGATCAGCCATCAGGTTCTTCGATGGTTAAGTCTCTTTTTAATAAAAAGTCTCTTACCTTTGATGCTTGATCCAACAAACACAAAGTTCGGTTCCATGCATACTTTGGGTGGTGGCTTCACCCCTGGGTCCCCATCTTCCAGACTTAGATCCTTCACAAAGTCGTATTCGACAAATCAACTAAACAGTTACTTTTTCAATGAACTTTGGGTGATAACGTTCCACTCTGGATCTCCCTCTTTCGGGCTCGCACCCCTTTGAGACCTTAGCCTACGTACTTCAGGTTCACTGTGGCTTTTCTTACTTTCACAAATCTTAATGTCTTTTTAAATAGTTCTTCAGGCTTTGCCCCTATTGTCAGATTCCCTCTGCCGGCTTCAATCTCGACAACTTTTACAGCACAATGTTCATACGCTCATTTCACCAAGCGGGACTCATTTCCCTTAGCTTTGCAATCTTCTGTCGGTCAAAGACTTTCGACGGTACAGAGGATTTTACAAGACCCCTGTATGACCACTTTGACCTCTTCTCGCCTCTTCCCAAGGGCTTCTGGTTATGGTAGTTTCGCCCATCGGGTAATCAACCAGAATTTCCTGCCTGAGCACCCACATGGTGCCAGACTTCTCTGTTGCTAGTTTTCCCCCTCTTTCATCTATCGTATCTTTAAGCTTCTCAAAAGTTCAAATTAGCCATTGGCTATTTTTCGTTGAACACAGTTCAGTTTCATTTCGGCACTCCCCTTGACTCACCAGCTGTGATGAACTGCTTGCCTTTCTTTCTCCTTCGAGTCAAGGTTGGTACCACTGAGACACACATCTCTCCCCGGCTTGGTTATCAGCGGAGGAGGGTCTCATTTACCGTAGACATCTGCTGCAACATACGCTGGCTATTATTTGTGGTCTTATAATTCCTTCTGCAGAGGTTTCACAGGCCTTGGTTGGAAAGGGCAAGGTTGCTTCTCTCCTTGTCACCCTCTTGGTATGCGCTGTCTTTCTCCTCCTCTTGAACTGCCGTGCTCAGTTAGTTCTCACTTCGTGCAGTGTGCCTTGCTCGTCTTGTCACCTTTTATCCCTGTGGCGAAGGGAAAGGGCCGTCAGGTGTGTGTGATTCTGGTCAATTGCCTGACTTTGCCTGACACTTGTATTGGGACACGTCAGGTAAACGGCTCTGGTGTTAGTCTGTTGTCTTCCGTGTTGTTGTGTTTGGGGCCTGGAAGAGGAAAATGGTGGGTTCACTAAGTTCCCCATCCAATCAGCAGATGGGTACATGACATGCTGACATCAAAACTGACGACAGCCTAGGTCCCAAAAGCTAAGAGCACAGATAGGGTGGGAGACCTCATCAGAAATGACAGAGACCATGAACTAGAAGTGAAAGCTAGATTCAAGGGGAAACCAGTTTTTGGTCCAAAGACAAGGAATGCTCCTTTGGGGTGTGGAAAAATTGAATCCACTCCAATAGACTTATTTGCAACAGGGGTGACTAGGACCAGGTCTAGGGCAGCATATTGCCACAGGAGCTGCATTTTATTGCAGTGTAATATGCTGGTTGTCATTGTTTTAAATATAAAGCCAACTTTGTTTCTCCGAGTCTGGCTGATCCACAACACTGCAAGAAATTATGAGCAGTTAGTAGTCAATCCACTATGCAGCTAAAGTTTGCGATGGCCACACTTGTATATATGCTTGATATTTACAAAATCTTTATTGATACGGTGACTTTTTTAATTTTTTTATTTAAAGCATACCAAACTCTCTTAGATATGCAAAATAGCCAAAACCTCATTGGTTTATTGGTGCCACATCACATTTTCTTTCTAATCAATACACACGTACACTGTGTTAAGGAATCACTTTTATATTCAAACACACGACATGCATTTCTTAAACCGTTGCAAAAATCAGGGTTTTTGCTTCAGAAAATTAAAGGTTAAAAATGATGCATCATTTTACAATATTAATCTCACGCCTATGCTTAAGTCAAACGCAAAGTTCCCACAGGTGGCACTAAAATTATGTTCAGAAGCAAGCACTAATTTCCCTCCCCGGCCCCACATTTCAGTAGTGTGTGGCTGCATAAAAGGTGCAACCATGAAATAGATTATAGAGAAGTTAAAATGGTGAAGAGTAACCTGACTGCGCGAGTGCATCAATAAACCTATGAAAGGATATCCAACGCCATATAAAGGTGAGAACAAAAACTGTGCACAAAAGGTACACACTGTTTCACAGCTGTAAAGGTGTTGTAAGCAGAGGCTTGGTATCATCAATGAAGACAGACACAAATGAAACACAGCTCAAGGGTGTTTATTGAATTTGAAAGGGTTGGTTAAACACCTATCTAAACCTAAATCATCAAAAAATAATAATGCAGTCCTAGTCGAGTCTGTCAAAAAAAGGGCCTATGCTAATAAACCTATTGCCAATCCTTACGTCTAAATGCAAAATGGTGGGGGACAGTAGTTTATGCAAAAAAGGAAAAGTGTTCAAGAAACATTATGTCATGACAGTTGAGCAATTGGTCTCCCTTCCCCACGCTTTCAGCACAGGACAAGGCAGCACGCTTGAGCCTATGCACACACTGGCTTCCTCGGGACGAGGACTTCGTTCCATGGTTCAGCGGGTCTCACACCACTTTGGCAAAGTCTTTAAGAAACAAAAAAAGGATTCTCAAAAAGAAATGTCTCTTGGCAGAACAATGGCTTCCTCTGCCTTGAAACAAAGTTCACTTTTGTCAAGGACACTTCGATCTCAGGCGCAGGAGTGGATTTAACCAACCACCCCCACACTGGTCTTGAGACCTGCAAGTCAAGGCTTACGCAGGTGTTCGTGACCAGGGCAGGGAAAGAGCGTTAGGGTCTCGCTGATTGGATAGGTAGGGGAGATTAGGAAAACCGGGAAAAGGACAAGGTAGAGGTTGTGGACAGGTATGGGAAGATGGGGAAGGGCTCAACTGCTGCACACCTTCATGGCATTCACTGCTCGTGAACGGACAAATGATTCCCCAGTTGTGCTCTTTTGGGTTCCTTACACCATGTTAACTTCACACAAAAGTAAGGTTAGAGAGCCTATGCAACCTCAATAATAATACCAACAAACGTGAGAAACCATTGACATAGATTATTCATGCATATCACACTTAGCTCTGTTTCATTGTCCAGTCCTTAAACGTGGTCCTTGTTGTCGTCACCAGTCGCTAGACGTCGACGTTGAACTGCGCCTTGATGGTTGTGCCGTCAAGGTCACGCTACAAGAAAGAATAACGTGTTATTCTTTGAATGCACTCATGCGGTCATTCATTCTCATGCCACATCCGTACATGCACACTCTTTCATCACGAACTGTGATTCATATGGGCTTGTCCCGAAACTAAGTTGTTTACAAAAGCCTGCACGAACTTCGGCGCGCATGTCTTGAAGCGTCTAACGTGGTCCTTAATGACACCAGCGCTGCGTTCCTTTTAAAAACTGTACTCACGTTATTACGCGCGGTTTGAAAGCCTCGGAGCGTGGAGGCAAGGTCAACAAGTGCGCGCGACACCCCCCGTGGTGCTACTTAGCTTGCTGTGCCTGCGCAGGGGCGAATGGTATGGGTTGAGGCTGAGTGCCCCCTGCGCTTTCCCCAACTCCCTCTGCGGGCTTTATTGACTGTCTGTGCTGTGCGTTCCCAACCCTCCTCAGTACGTGGAAACTTATCTGTAGGTTGGCGAGGGGCCGGATTCTGAATCTGGTGGGGCGGGGCCCCTCACGAGAGCCTTTTGCTGGAGCTCTTCAAAACACGTCCTCCTCCTCGGGACTCTCGAGCACAAGCCTCGTGCTGAAGTCCTTGCGCATACGCGTTACTGTGGGCCACACCCGAACCGCTCCCTGATTGGCTGCTCCTGCGCCAAGCATGCTGGGCAATGTAGTCCAGATGCCCCTTTGCCCTGCAGAGAGGACAAAGCAGCCTCCTGTAGGGCAGAACCTTTCTCTTGTTGGATTTTGCTGACTGTTTATTATCAAAACATAACCCATGATGCACCCCACACACACATTTGCCTCCCCGAATCCCTTTTGCTCCTTGTGTCCTTTTTGTCTGGTCTGTTTTAGGTTTTTTCTTGACATCACTCCCCCCTCCCCAGAAGGCCGGCTGCGGCCGGGGTTTGTCCGGAAAATTGCGATGAAAGGTGCGCAGCAGTCGTGGGGCATGCACATGAGTGGAAGGCTCCCAGGAGCGATCCTCAGGCCCATACCCGACCCAATCTATTAGATAAAAGACTCGCCCGGTCCTGTCCTTTTTAGAATTCAGGATCGCTGAGACCTCATACTCGGGCTCCCCTTGTACCAGGATAGGTGGTGGCTTTCGGGTCTTGGTGGCATTGGGGGCTGGTTTCAACAAGGAGGTATGGAACGTTGGGTGAATCTTTATTTGAGGGGGTAATTTCAAACGCATGGCCACTGGGTTAATAACCTGTTCTATGGGAAATGGCCCTAGGTATCGTGGTTGCAATTTTCGTGGGCCATACAAAGAAATATTTTGAGTGGAGAGCCAAACCCTATCCCTCACCCGGTATTGGGTACTGGCCCGACGATGTTTGTCGGCATAGATTTTGTAGGTGTTTTTAAATTGCACGAGATTATCCTGCACCTTTTTCCATACCTGTTCTATACACTTCTTCTGCCCCGTGAGTGTTTGGAGGGCTGTCTCCAAAGTTGTTAGTGCAACAGGAAGCACCCTGGGGTGATGGCCATAAAGGCAATAAAAGGGTGATTGTTTAGTGGAGGTATGGCTTGCGTTGTTATATGCCAGTTCCGCTAACCACACGTGTTGTACCCAAGATACTTCCCTACTGGTGATGAAACAGCGCAGGTACTGTCCTAGTCCCTGGTTTACCCTTTCCGATTGACCATCGGTTTCGGGATGATAGCCGGATGTTAAGCCTATCTCCATTCCTATGATTTTACAAAACTCACGCCAAAACCGAGAGGTAAATTGTGGTCCTCTGTCGGTCACGACACGGTATGGTAACCCGTGTAGGCGCACTACGTGTTGAAGGAATAATTCAGTGACCTGACCCGCCGTGGGCACCCCTAGACAGGGGATAAAATGCGCCATTTTAGAAAAGGTATTCACCACCACCAATATGGAAGTAAACCCCTGAACTGCTGGTAGGTCCACTATTAGATCCATAGTGACAGTGTGCCAGGGCATCAGCAGGGTGGGTAAAGGATTCAACAGTCCCGCAGGTTTACGGTGATCAGCTTTGTTACGTGCGCATGTATCGCAATTGTCCACATATTGGCGAACTTCCCGTTGCCAAATAGGCCACCAAAAATAGCGTGAGACTAGTTTCTGGGTTTTTGTTCTGCCTGGATGGCCCGCCAGAGACAAATCGTGGCACCAGGACATGGCCTTTTTTTGGAGTTCCTTAGTAGGTAGGAATAGCTGTTGACCGTGATATGGGAGTCCAGCGACAACCTTGTGTTGTAGGTCCTCTTCACACCACTTGTGTAACTCTTGCACGGATAACTCTTGTTGCACCGCTTCAAATAGGTTGAATGTGGTGCCCACGATTCGCGTTAAAGGGATTATGGTCTGTGGCGTTCTTTCTTGGTCTTTGACCTGGTCAGGATATCGTGACAAAATGTCAGCCTTCCTATTACTGGTACCTGGTCTGTACGTGATGATGAAATCAAATTCTGCAAAAAATAAGGCCCAACGCAATTGTCATGGGCTTAGGTTTTTTGCAGTTCTAATAAATTGCAGATTACGATGATCCGTTATCACGGTTACTGTATGGCGGGCCCCCATTAGATAATGGCGCCACTCACCAAAGGCAGCCTTAATGGACAGTAATTCACGATCGGCAATAGTATAGTTTGTCTCTGCTAGAAGCAGTTTACGTGAGTAGTAGGCCACTGGATGAAGTAGGCCCGATTGTGGATCCCTTTGGGACAATACAGCCCCTAAGGCATAACTAGAAGCGCCGGTCTCTACTATAAAGGGTTGAGTCAAGTCAGGATGCCTCAAGACGGGAGCCTCGGTAAAAGCCTTTTTGAGTTGTTGGAAACCCAATTCTGCGGCTTGATCCCACACAAACGGACATCCCTTACGTAATAATCTGGTAATAGGTGTAACCATCTCCGAAAAATTCTTAACAAATCGCCGATAAAAATTGGCAAAGCCCAAAAAGGACTGAATCTCTTTTACATTAGTAGGGGATGGCCAATCTAATATTGCCGGCACCTTCTTATGATCCATTTGTACTCCAGTGGGTGTTAAATAGTACCCCAAAAATTCAACTGTGGTACGATGGAACTCACACTTCTCTAACTTGGCATAGAGGTGGTGCTCCTGTAATTTAGACAAGATAGCTCGGGCATGTTGAACATGCTCTTGGGGATTACGAGAGTATATTAGGATGTCGTCAATGTAGACAACGGCACATATGTCCAAATACTCTCGGAGGACTTCATCCAAGAAGTGTTGGAAGGCTGCGGGTGCGTTGCAGAGGCCGAATGGCATAACCTGGTACTCGTATAATCTGAATTTTGTATGGAAGGCGGTTTTCCACTCAACCCCCTCACGCACCCGCACCAGATGGTAAGCGCCTATATGGTCCAACTTCGTGTAGATTACCGCATCTCGTACCTGGTCCAATAATACTGGTATGAGGGGCAAGGGGTATCGGTTTTTAATGGTAATCCGATTTACTCCGCGATAATCGATACAAGTCCGGAGCTCCCCGGATTTTTTGGGCATGAAGAATAAGGGGGAAGAAACTGGCGAGTTTGAATGGCGAATGAAACCATTCTGTAAATTCGTAGTGATATACTCGCGAAGGTGTTCGTTCTCTGCCTCAGTTAAAGCATAGATACGACTACATGGAAGAACAGCTCCCGGTTCAAGATCTATTCTGCAGTTGAATGATCTATGTGGGGGCAAGGTTTCTGCAGCCTTTTTATTGAACACATCTGCAAAGTCAGCATATTCCTTTGGCAGGGTTATGGGGCAGATCTCGGCTGATTGATTTTTAATAGCCCCAACAATAGACGGGGTCACAACGGTTTTTGGCTTACAATGCGAATGGCAATGAGAGGAATTAGTCAATTCTGGCTGAGGCCCATCGAATGTCAGGGTCATGTTTTCGTAACCAGGGTAACCCCAGAATGAATCCGAACTGCGGGCGGCAATCACATCAAAGGTGATTTCTTCCCAATGAGAGTCCCCACATAAAAGGGTCATAGTTTGGGTGCTAGGGGTGACAGGTCCAGAACTGAGGGGAGAACCATCCACCGCTTGAACCGGCTCTGGCTTTACCTTTGGTTGAATGGGAATGCCTAGTGCGGCAACACATTTGGCGTCTACGAAATTTCCCGTTGCTCCTGAATCCACCAACATAGATACCCACCTTGGGTGTCCTGCAAAACTCAGTTGACCCATCATTTTAATATGGGAGGCATAATTGGGGTTGCCAGCAATTCGGGCCCTACTTTCCGGAAAGCTCGGTCGGGTGACCCCTACTACCGCCGAGCTGAGGCGTTTCCCTGACCCTTAGGTTTAGTTGGGCATTCTCGAACAAAATGTCCTGACGGGCCACAATAAAGGCAGACCCACTCCTTCCTCCTCCGTTCCTTCTCTTCTTTGGACAGGGGTCCTGGGATGGAACCTATTTGCCTAGGTTCCACCCCACCTGACTTTTCCACGGACCCACGGGATACCCGCGCCTGGTCTAACCGGACCAGTGGACGGGGTCCCCCCTCCTTTCTATCGCCACGCCTCTTGGCCTGACGGTGATCGAGTCGCAAGGCGAGATCAATCATGTCAGAACACTCTTGTGGTTGCAGGTCAACTTGGGCAATCAAATCTTTCAAATCGTCCTGTAATGCCTGATAAAACAGGAACATTCTTTTTTCAGCGGGCCACTCGGCCTTAGCTACCAAACGATTAAAGTGCGTGAGATATGTCACCAGTTCCTTATTACCCTGTCTGAGAGTCAACAGCTCTCTGTCCATATGTAGGGTGGCTGCCCGTCTATTAAATACCTTCTCGAACTCACTCAAAAACCCATCCCAGTTATACAGCAACGGGTCGTCTTTGTGTACTAAAGGATTGGCCCATGCGGCGGCATCCCCAGTAAGATGGGAGATAACAAAAGCCGTTCTGGATTGTGTGGATCGAAAGGCTGCGGGCTTAGTGAGAAATTGAAGGCAACATTGGGTAATAAAAGTGGTGAACTTCTGAGGGTCCCCAGAATAACGCTCTGGGGGCGCCAACGGAATCGTCGGTTCTGGTGACACCTGAACTTGTACTGGGGCCGGGACCGCTCCTGGCAACGGCAAAGCCTGCGCAGCCAGACTGCGCACTTGGACCGACAGGGTAGCATACTCCTGCCTTGATGCCGCAAATTCGTTCTGCATATCCTGCAGAGCCTTTGCAATTTCCTCCATGTTGCAGGGCAATAGGGGGGTGGTCTCACCCACTCAGGCACCGTGATAATACGTGGGCTTGTGCTTCTGTCAAGGACACTTCGATCTCAGGCGCAGGAGTGGATTGAACCAACCACCCCCACACTGGTCTTGAGACCTGCAAGTCAAGGCTTACGCAGGTGTTCGCGACCAGGGCAGGGAAAGAGGGTTAGGGTCTCGCTGATTGGATAGATAGGGGAGATTAGGAAAACCGGGAAAAGGACAAGGTAAAGGTTGTGGACAGGTATGGGAAGATGGGGAAGGGCTCAACTGCTGCACACCTTCATGGCATTCACTGCTCATGAACGGACAACTGATTCCCCAGTTGTGCTCTTTTGGGTTCCTTACACCATGTTAACTTCACACAAAAGTAAGGTTAGAGAGCCTATGCAACCTCAATAATAATACCAACAAACGTGAGAAACCATTGACATAGATTATTCATGCATGTCACACTTAGCTCTGTTTCATTGTCCAGTCCTTAAACGTGGTCCTTGTTGTCGTCACCAGTCGCTAGACGTCGACGTTGAACTGCGCCTTGATGGTTGTGCCGTCGAGGTCACGCTACAAGAAAGAATAACGTGTTATTCTTTGAATGCACTCATGCGGTCATTCATTCTCATGCCACATCCGTACATGCATACACTTTCATCACGAACTGTGATTCATTTGGGCTTGTCCCGAAACTAAGTTGTTTACAAAAGCCTGCACGAACTTCGCCGCGCGTGGCTTGAGGCGTCTAACGTGGTCCTTAATCACACCAGCGCTGTATTCCTTTTAAAAACTGTACTCGCATTATTATGCGCGGTGCGAAAGCCTCGGAGCGTGGAGGCAAGGTCAACAAGTGTGCGCGACACCCCCCGTGGCGCTACTTAGCTTGCTGTGCCTGCGCAGGGGCAAATGGTATGGGTTGAAGCTGAGTGCCCCCTGCGCTTTCCCCAACTACCTCTGCTGGCTTTATTGACTGTCTGTGCTGTGCGTTCGCAACCCTCCTCAGCGCGTGGGAACTTATCTGTAGGTTGGCGAGGTGCCGGATTCTGAATCTGGTGGGGCAATGCCCCTCGCGAGAGCCTTTTGCTGGAGCTCTTCAAAGCACGTCCTCCTCCTCGGGACTCTCGAGCACAAACTCTGTGCTGAAGTCCTCGCGCATGCGCGTTGCTGTGGGCCACACCTGAACCACTCTCTGATTGGCTGCTCCTGCGCCAAGCATGCTGGGCAATGTAGTCCAGATGTCCCTTTGCCCTGCAGAGAGGACAAAGCAGCCTCCTGTAGGGCAGAACCTTTCTCCTGCTGGATTTTACCGACTGTTTATTATCAAAACATAACCCATGATGCACCCCACACACATATTTGCCTCCCCGAATCCCTTTTGCTCCTTGTGTCCTTTTTGTCTGGTCTGTTTTAGGTTTTTTCCTGACATCTTTGCTTGTCAATCACAGATTTCCTTTGTCAGCATACAAGCCTCCTCTGCCTTGAAACAGAAGTTCACTTTACTTGTCAAAACACAGTATTACCTGCTTTCCTAGTGGCTGCTGGTACTTGTAGTACCTTTTTGCTACTCGTACAGTTTAATATCTCAGTATCGGGACCTTATGTGCCAAAGTCTCTTTGCCATTTAAAGTCTCTTACTGCAGAGGATCTGATGTAGCAAACAAAACAAAAATGTTCCTTTGTCAAGCTTCTCACATTCATAAGTTCACGATTGGTGTCCCTCCTTCGGGCTCGAACCATGGGTCCCCCTCTTCAGGGCTCTGACCCCTTTTCACACAATGTTCACAATTTGATCTCCCTCATCCAGGCTCGGACCATGGATCCCCCTGTTCTGGGCTCAGATCCCTTTTGACACCAGAATCAAAGACTTTCGACTGTGCGCAGGATTTTGCTTGACCTGTCACAGGACCACTTTGATTTATAATTCTATACAACACTTTAACTTTCACTTCTGTCACTTCTCAGCTGGATACCTTACAGAGACCTTCGATTGGTCACACGCGGCACCAGACCACTCTGTCTCTCACCTTTTTATGGACTATAGGTCCCAGAATGCACATTTGAGGTTTTGCTTCCACTTTGCCAGTTACAGGCATTTTTGGGATTTACACAAAGTTCTTGACACAAGAGGATATCCCGCCTTAGCTTCCCTCGAGACACAGGGTCTCCATCCTTTACCATCAGTGATGAGATGTTAGTGGGTCCTCAATGGGGATTCACTTGAGGTGAGGGTCCCAGCAACTGCCCCTCAAAAACCTGGATTTCTGGAACTCACCCAAAGAGCAAGTACTGATTTAAACTACAAGAAAGCATAGCTGGAGTTATGGTTCCCTGGGGCACAGATTCCCTGGCACACTGTAGCCCCCTTTGTACCCACATGCTTCAGTGTCTTGGCAGTCCGTCCCTGTTCGGCCTTCCCAAGATTATCCCAGCTGCTGACTTCTCCTTCTGGCCATCACAGTTCCTTCAGCATCCCCTGCTCACTGAAAATGCTGCTTCTGGCTGCTGCTTTTATGCTCCCAGCTAGAGTTGATTGGAGTCAGGTGTGAGTAGTTGTCCCTCCCTGCCTGACTCTGTCTGACCTCATTATCGGGACAACATGGAGACTGACCGTAGGAATCCATTGCCCATTGATTCCTATGGGTAATCCTCATGAATCCCATCTGCCTTTTCTTCGTCCCATTAGTTGGACTTCTAGAATGGAATTAGGGATTGTGGGAGCTGTAGGTTTTCCTGGAGATTATGGAAAAACCATGTAGATTTTCGTCAGGATGAAGGGGGTAAATGTATTGTGATGGGTGAATGGTTTTTTTATTAGGTTTTACTTTCCCTGGTCATTTTCTCCTTTTTCTTACAGAAAGTTATTCGGGTATGATGGGACTCTGCTGACAATATCCCATGACAAAAGAAGGGATGTCGGTTAGGGGTGTATCAGAACGGGATGAATACCATGTCTCAATCAAGGGCGTGTCTCCCATAGTCCCCAAGGACCGCCTGCCCAGGTGATCTTCCCTCACTTGACCGCCCCCAGAGATGGGATCCAAGCAAGATGGCCCTCCCCTGGCCACCTGAACAAAGCATCCTCAGCAAAAGCCTGGGAGAAACGACTCAGGTTTCTGAAAGTGTCCAGTAAAGATATCCATTCATCCATCTTTGCAGAGGTTGCTCAGTGCTAAGCAGGCAAATGGTATCTGTGCTGGGTTTATCATGTTTTTTGATGACATTCTGCTGCAAACTCAGTACTACCAGGAGAGCCAACTGCAAAGTATGTCTCACAATGCATAACTGCGATGTATAGGTAATCTTTACATTCATTGTACAACAGGTACAACGTTTACTGTGAAAACAATACTTCAACTAAACTACACCCACAAAGGTAATATTTAGCTGGAACTCCCGATCCATTGCTCAATTATACTCTTGGAGTGTTGAGTATTTTGAACAATTGCACAAACAGCAATGATGTAAACAGTATGTACCACTTCATTTGTTATAAAAGATGCCTGCTTTGTGCAGCTACGAGCATTGCTTTGCTTCCCACACATGAATGTTTAGGGTCGCCCATATCCATTACTCCACTGTGAGAATGCACAGCCAAAGATTTCAAGAACCTTCACCAACTGTCTTTACTGTACTGAGGTGTTTATGCTCAGGCAGAGTTTACAAACTTCACTTGTGATTTGGCCATATTTTAATGACGTTTCAGCCCAAGGGATTGGAAGTACATCGGTTGCAGCAGGTAACTTGCCTTATTTCCATTTTGCCCTCTGCTGACACCAGAGCTGTAATCGTGAGAAGGGGGTTGAGTTCTTTTTATTCAACATTTTTATCAGATGTTCCTGTACCATAAACTTGACCATATGACAAGACCAGATATAGAAATCTAGTTATGCTTCCTTAATATTACAGACCAATCTGGGTGCTTCTCATAGAGTGATAGCAGGCCAGATATTAGCATTGAAACCAAAATTCCTAGTTCCAACCTTCTCTCACTTGTGTCCATTTGGCAGTCAGCTTATGTTCTTATTGCTTTCTCTAAAAGATTGTTTTCGGACCTAACCGAAAATAGACAGTTAGCCGTAACAATTACCTCTAGTGCACTCTTCTGTAGAACACACTGGCCCTCAATACAAGTTTGGCGTTAAAATTCTGGTGTTACCGTGATGTGGTGGTACTGTGTTTGTCACCGCGTGGTGGTGGAAACAAGGTAGAATTACGACTCAGCAGCCGTGCACATCAGAAAAGTGCAGAACTGGTGCCACCTCCTTTACGGTAACGCCGGCGGATACGGATGCACCGCCACAAATGTTAGCAGTGCATCCGCCTCCTACGCGTGCATGCAGGACATAACGGCACCGTCTATGCGGAGGCAGAAACACTTGAGCCGGAAATACCGTTATTGCCAAAACCGGAAAAAGAGCGGCAGCCATTACAAAAATCGCAATCCATTGCAATCCTCCGGTTCCAGAAGGCATCCAGCTACTGTGAGTGTCCAGAACCACTGAGGGATATGTCTTCCAGAATTCCACTGAGCCATCAGCGCAAACCCCGCTTCAGTGAAGCGGAACTCGCCCTGCTTGTCGACCACATAGTTGACAATGCAGGGGAGTTATTCACATCAGACCAGAGGCGCAGCACACAGCTGAGGCGCAAGGCCATATCGGCTGAGGCTGCCCAGAAGGTGTCAGCTGTTGGGGTTACAGCTCGTTCGGTCAAGGACTGCCATAAGAGGTGGGATAACCTGCGCATGAGGGTATGCAACCTACTGGCAGCCCACAGACAACCGTGCAGTGCAACAGGAGGTGGACCACATTCGCCACTGAAGCTGCTTCCGTGGGAGGAAAAGTGTAGCAGCGTGCTGCAACTCGAAGGCATCTAGGGAGTCGGTGCAGCAGAGGCAGGAGCAGTGACACCTGGTGAGGCTGGTGAGTACAGAAAGAGCTAAAACATGATTGTGGATCAAGCTAGACCTGCCACCCAATCAATGCACAGAAATACACATATCACAGTCCCCATCAACCCAAGCACACCCAGGTCTCCCATGCCCCCCCCCACAGAGCCAGGTAGATGGCGTGCACCCAAGTATGACCCCATACACACCCACATGCCCACAGCACACATCAATGCATGTAACCACCATGTGATGTTGCTTGAGGAGTGTGTTGCATGCAATCGTACTATACACATCCTGTCACACCACTAACAGCATGCCTTTCAATCTCCTACAGGAACATCATCTGAGACTGATGGGGGTCAACCAGGGACGTCGAGGGGGACTGGACCTGCCCATCGTCAAAGACATCACTCGATATCAGGTGCAGGCACCTCGGCCAGCTGTGGTGCAATGACGGCCCAGGTGCACTACACCCAGGAACCCAAAACCCCTGCAGCGCCGGTAAACCAGCAGGCACCGCAGTCAAACATCCATGCAGCGCCGTTAACACAGCAGGCACCCCAGCCAAACACCCCTGCAGCACCGGTAACCAAGCCCAGCCAAACACCCCTGCTGCCACAGCTATTACACCGGGAAGGGAATTGTTCACTATTGTCTCCAAATTTTGCAATTCGGCTTGTAAATCTACATTGATTGAACCATCCAAGGTGCAAGCTAACCTTTTTAATTCCTTCTGTATGGATAAAATTGAAGGGATTAAGGCAGATATTGCACAAAAAAAGACCTTTTCAAATCCATACAATAATCAATTGATGATGTGAATGTTCAAATAGTGCAAGACTCTCTGCCCACTTTTGATTTCCAACAGGTAGCTGAAATAGACATACATCATCTGTTGGATACACTTAAGCCCACTAACGACTCCCTGTTCTCTCTTCCTGCTTACGTGGCTAGGCGTTTGTAATCTGACTTAACCCCTTTTGTGACTAAATTTGTTTACAAATCATTGTTACAGGGGGTAGTACCCCTCAGCTTAAAACACTTGATAGTTACACCTTTATTAAAGAAAGCTACTCTGGATTCTAAGATTCTCCAGAATTATCGACCGATAGCTGGCCTTCCTTGGCCCGTAACAATTCTGGAAAAGGTGGTCACAGGTCAGTTACAGGATTTTGTAGAGAGAGAACTGCTGCTGGATAAATTTCAGTCTTGCTGTCCAGGATGACCTGTTAAGGGCCGCAGATTAGGTTGAGTTCTCCTTGTTGGTGATGCTGGACCTGTCTGCGGCCATTGACGCGCTCAATCACTCAACTGGGCCGTGTACAGGAGGTTGGAAAGGTATCAGAACTTGTGAAACATTGGTTTAGAACTTTCGTGTGAGGCTGGATGGCTTCCTGTCGGATGCCATCAGATTTATCTGTGGGGTGCCACAGGGGTCATCACTGTTGCAATTTAATTTGTATTTCCGTCCTCTATTAGAGATCTTGAGGCGTCATGGAATGAATTTCCACTCCTACGTGGATGACACCCAGATCTTTATCAGAATGATTAATCTTGACCATGCATTCAGCAGATTGACTCATTGCCTGGATGAGGTACGCAGTTGGAAGTCCAGTAATTAACTCCAATTGAATGCAGCCAAAGCGGAGCTGATTTTGTTTGGACCTAAACATCTTTTAGCAGCAGCTAAGAAATGTCCTTTTCCTACACTGCTCGGGGTGAATTTGAAATTCGTCTCTAAGGTTAAGAACCTGAGCTGCCTCTGGCAGGATGATCTGGGCAGCGAAGGCCACGTTGGGGCAAAGGTTCAGGCAGTGTACTAGGTTTTGAGGCTTCTCCGACGGGTGTTACCTTACATCCCTAGGGAGGACCATGGTGTGGTGGTTAGGCGCCTTGGACAATGCACACTTGGACTCCTGTAACAGCTAGCTGCTCGGCATCCAGGTTAAACAAATGCAACGCCTTCAAAATTCCCAGAACGCAGAATTAAGAACTATTTTTGGCCTAGGCAGATTTGCACATGTGTCGCCATCACAGCATGCCTTGCACTGCTTGGCAATTGAAGACCGGATTAGATTCAATGTGGCTTGTCTTATTTTCAAGTGCATCAACGGTTTTGCTCCAGTGTACCTCAGGGATTTGATTCAACCGTACCAGTCTTTTAGATGCTTACGATCCAGTGACCGGTATCTTCTGGCCATCCCCCGCTCTCTATACATCTCGAGGGGAGACAGAAGATTTGCCTGTTTTTGAACCAAAATTATGTAACTCTCTTCCAGTGGGACTAAGGACTCTTAAATCATTGCCTCAGTTTCGGAAGGCACTGAAGACTTTTCCTTTTAGATAGGCATGTAATTGCTTGTTTTCTTGCTACTCTAAGCTACTTCTTTCTTTGGATCGAGCCTACACCTCATATAAATGGTTTCCTACACCTGCACCTCTATACGGTTCATTCTGTCATGTGCGCGTTATAAATAAAATAAAAAAAAATAAAAAAATCATGTGCAGTACCACCACCAGACCTATCCGAGTCAGACAGCACTCAAGAGAAACAGGCCGGTGAGACACCTGGATCAGGCAACGAGGAGAACCCCCACATCCCTGATCAACTGGGCACATTTAGCCCAATGAGCCTCAGGAGTCCAATGAGCTCCCCAACACCATCACTGCAGGAGATCACCAGCCGTCTCCAGCGCATTGAGGAATGGCAGGACATGCTGGCCACCCTGGCTGAGCGACACCTTGAGGAGTTCAGGCTCCAACGTGAGGAGTCATGGCTGCAGTGGGGGAGCAACCAGAAGATAAGCCGCAGGGTTGTACATGCCATTGGGGGTTGTGCCACTTCAAAACTGTTGATGTCACGAAGGGTCCGTGAGGACAACAGCGTTCAGTCCAACATTGCTGAAACAATGCTGCTGGCGCTGTAGTCCATCATGAGCCACCTACCCACACAGAACCCCACTATGCCCTCCACCAGCACCACTCCATCCAGCTCGCAGGCAGGCAGCCCGAGGAGGTCCATGCGGCTGTGTGGGGCAACTCAGAGGGACATACATGGGCCCAAGCGTGGGAAGAAATAGAGTGTTGTTTCATAGACAAAAGTTTCACATGTTGCCATATTGGGTCTTGGGCCTGGGCTTTGGGTGGGTACGTTTTGGAGGTGGGGGTGGTCCATAGTGCGAATAGGTAGTTGGGGCCTGGCCGGTGGGTGGCTACGTTTGGGAGGTGGGGGTGGTCCATAGTGGGAATAGGTAGTTGGGGCCTGGCCGGTGGGTGGGCATGTTTGGGAGTTGGTGTTGGTCCATAGTGGGACTAGGTAGTTGGGGCCTGGCCGGTGGGTGGGTACGTTTGGGAGGTGGGGGTGGTCCATAGTGGGAATAGGTAGTTGGGGCCTGGCCAGTGCGTCGGTACGTTTCGGAGGTGGCTGTGGTCCATAGTGGGAATAGGTAGTTGGGGCCTGGCTGGTGGGTGGGTATGTTTGGGAGGTGGGGGTGGTCCATAGTGGGACTAGGTAGTTGGGGCCTGGCGGGTGGGTGGGTACATTTAAGAGGTGGGGGTGGTCCATAGTGAGAATAGGTAGTTGGAGCCTGGCCGGTGGGTGGGTACGTTTGGGAGGTGGGTGCATACGCGTGGGCGTGCATTCTTGTTGTACCTGTTCCTATATTCTTTTTCATAATACACTGGGTTGCAAATCTGATTTACAAGTGGACAATCTTCTTCCGTGTGTGTATCAATCATTTAATGTAAGTGTTACAAACTAATATGCTCCATGTGCAGTAGAATTGAATCAGAAAAAAATGTTTATATGTGCTCCCTGTGCATGTAGTCCATCCATGGCACCCTGCCCTGGTTGTACACCCATCCCATCATCATCTTCAACCTCATCTGCTGGCTCCATGTCCGGGGGCAGTGGAATGTTCCTGCGTATACACATATTGTGCAGCATGGCACATGCCAGCACAATTTTGCCAACCTTTCCGGGGCTGTACAGCAATGCCCCGCCGGATTGGCTGAGGCAGCGGAACCTGGCCTTCAGCAGTCTAAAGGTCCCCTCCTTCATGCCCGTGTCCATATGTGTGCCTGATTGTAGGCCTCCTCATGCTGGTTCAGTGGTCGTCTGATGGGTCTTATGAGCCATGACGTGAGGGGGTATCTGGCATCACCTGGATGGGGGTGACAGTAAGGTGATAGGATTTCTGTTTTGGAGGTTTGTTTTTGGCAATGATAGCATGTACACAGTCTCTGTATAATGACAGCACACAACATCGTACAGCCAACAGATTTCAATGTGCAATCTGGTAAATTGACTGATCAACTGTTCAATATTACACACTTGGGTCACACATTCCTACTGAGACTGTTTGGCCTGCAATGTCTCCATTTGTGATGTGCTGCTAGGCAACTCATGTCTCATTCGTTTCAATGTACACAATGGTGTGTTCCTATGTACTAGGTGCCTCATGTATTGTAAGGTGCTGGCCAAATCAGCGTCAGGCAGACGCAGCACACACGATTGAAGAAACTACTGCGCAGAGCATGATAAATAGTCATCAAGCACATGGGTGCACCTACTACTTCATCACCATTGAAGATACTCCCTTCCACATGTTGGCATTGCATGGTGTGCCACTCCATGGCTAGGTTTTTTTTCCCATTAGCCAGTGTATCTATTCCCGTAACATGGCATACTGGCATTTACCTATTGCAGCGGTAAACTGGGTGAACTCTGGTGAGTGTCTATTGCCCTCCCCACTACACAGAGGTCATGCATTGGTCATTCTACTCACCCAACAGCCAGGGATACTATGGTGAGTGTCTATTGCCCCCCCTACACAGAGGTCATGCATTGGTCGTTCTACTCACCCAACAGCCAGGGACACTGTGGTGAGTGTCTATTGCCCACCCCCATTACACAGAGGTCATGCATTGGTTGTTCTACTCACCCAACAGCCAGGTGCTTCCTCCCGCATAACGTGCCATGTACCCTGGCAACATGGAGTTCCGCAATGCCATTGAGTCGTGTGTCGACCCCAGGAAACGTGCACAGCAATGCGTGATGAGTTGTTGTGCATCACAGACCATCTGTATGTTGAGGAAATGAAATTTCTTCCGATTTCGATAGACCACCTCAATTGCATGTCTGGCAGTCAACTCCACATGCATACAATCTAATGAACCAATGCAATTGGGCATGCCAGCAAGGGCATGGAAGGCCACTTTGGTGGCATTGACCTGTTCTGGGATTTGAGGTAGGGCAATGCGGTATGACACTTGGCGCAGCAGGGCATCAGTACCTGGAAGAGTATCCTTGAAAAACAGGGTTGTGACAGCCCGTGCAGCTTGCTGACGGTGTGCTGATAGGTTCCATTTGCAAGGAAGTGCAGTACTGAGACTACCTTCAGCAAGGGTGGAATTGCAGTTTGGTTGTTGATTATGCTGCTGATGTCTTTATTGATAAGGGCGACAATTGTTATTATTGTGGCCCTTGCAAGCCGGTATAATGTGTGGATTTGACTTGGGGTCAGGTTCCCGGGTGAGTCCCTGCTGCGGAGTATTGGCGGCTGCCTGCGGATGGTACCTGTTGTTCATTGATGTTTGGGATGGCCACCGGGTTCCTCATTTGCCTCCTGCGCCTACCTCTCCTCCTCTGCCTCAGTGCTGCTTGTAACTCCATAGCTGCTTGCAGGTTCCCCATCCCAATTGCTTCTAGATCGACTGCCAGCATGGTTATGTCAGGAGGTGGATTGGGTGTGGGTGTGGCCCTTTTGTAGGTTCCCCGTGGCCAATGATGTGAAGCTGGGCTCATTTTGCACACCCGTGGCTTGTTGCTGCTCACCTGGCACTGTTTAACTCCTGGTCTGCGGTGCCGGTATTACAGGCGCAGTGTTCACGGTGCTACCGCCATTTTTATGGCAGTGTTCCGTGTACATGACACTCGTAATGTACCCGGTATACCGATGTGCCGGTAATTCAGGGAGGTCCGACGATTCATCCCGCTGTTTGCAGTCATGGGGCTACCAGGTTCGGTAGCACTGTGGGGGTCATTTTGCAGTGACAGTGTTTACACCATCGCAGGTCTGAATGTACCAGTCTGGTAAATGGTGCCAGTACGGTGCTACTGGCACCGTTGTTCCTGGACCGGAAAACTTGCAATGAGGCCCACTGCTGCCTTCTCCAAATCTAAGGAAACAGTATTGCCTGAAAAGAATTTGCTGTGAAGAGACAGAGGCTGTCCCAACAAAGAAGAAATGCACTAAGAACTCTATTAAGTTAAGGCCCCATTTCTATCAGATGGCTCCCATGCGTGGATCATGACTGAATCATTTTGTACACAGGAGGGATTAGCAACCTCAAGTAGTCCTGAAGAACCAAAATCCCAGTCAACCTCGACCTCACTGCAGTTTTCGGGACAAGAGGTTGAGGGAACATGGAAGGCAGAACATGCACAAATAAACCTGACTGAACCAGTAGCAGATCGAACAAGCCTGTTGCCCAAAAATACTAGATCCATCTGGTGGGTGACTCAAGATCTGGCCAGGATGTCTTTGCAACAAATTCTGAATTAGTTGGTAACACAACAATTGAAGAATTAAAAGAGGTGGTGGACCAACCTCGACAGGCACCCCCACATTCCTTGTGGTCCTGAAAAGATAACCTTTGGGAGAAGACCCAGGAGCACTGCATACTAGTTTTGAGTGGATTTTGGAGACCGCAAAGTGGTAAAAAGGACACTTTGCTGCCTCACTTCTTACACAAAAACTCCAGACCACTTAACAAAATGTAAATGATGATGGGCAAACAGAAGGCAATCTTTTAAAGTAAGGGGTCTTGGAAAGACTGGGGTACATTTACAAATACCACAGGCAACATCTTCAGAATCTTTGCCTACAAACTGCACAACCTTTATCAGATACAAAATGTCTTGGGAAATTGAATAGGCAGCCTGTACGTCGGCGTGCAAACAGAGGTGTACTCATCCAGGTACTGCGGGCTGAGATATTATTAGATTTAAAGGTTACTGCGGGTTGAGATATTATTAGATTTAAAGGTAAGGAGTAGAAACCTGAAAATAAAAGAAGCTATATTGCATGGAGTGCCAATCAGTGGGGGACAGTAACCTAAGGTGGGAGAGGAATTAGGTAAGTCATAGAAGGTGCTAGTAGCAAAGTTGAGTATTTTGTATATGTGAAAAACCAGAGGGTGTTTCACAGCCTAGTCCCCGGGGATCCCATACTCATGGGGCCAGGGAAAGGCCATCGCTTTTGGATCCCGACCCTGGGGGTGGACAAGCAAGGGAGGTTCACCTGGGAAGGGGGTCCACAGGCAGTGGAGGTGAAGCACCAGATGGTGGAACATGGTATCCCCTTTTACCCCTAACCCATCTAACCCTTTTATGGGAAACTACAACTCCCATAATTCCTCCCGACTTCTCATTGACAACACTACTGAGCCGCGGAAGATGAGGAATGAGGCAGGAGGATTACCTCTATAGGCTTACAATGGCGCTCTCTAATGAGGACAGGCAGAGTCATGCACGTAATACAAATTACATACACCTGCCACTTGTTAACACTCCTCGTCAGGATAAATGGTGGTATGCACAGGCACACTCTGAGCGAGGCTTGTGTGAGAAACCAAAGGTTGTCCCACTTGCTAGTCCCTAGGGATCTCTCTCTCAGGTGGCCAGGACACGGCCATCACCTTTGGATCCAGACCCTGGTGGTGGACCAGTGCGGGAGCATCACCTGAGTGAGGGAACTTCGGGAAGTGGGGACAAGACAACCGATGGTGAGACGCGGTATCCCCCCTTATTCTCGTGCCCATACACCATCCTATTTTATAGGATTCTCCAACGTCCCAACTCGCCCCCTTTCTACAGAAACACTGGGCCGAGGAAGAAGCAGATTGATAGTAAAGAGGCTAACACTTATATATCTCATTGGACATGTCCCGTTAATCAGGCTAGGCAAAGTCAGGCACTTGACCTTAATCATGTATATCTGATAACCACTAGCCCCCCCCCACAGATAAAAGGCAGAACATAGAGACACACTCTGAGCAAGGTGAGACACGAGAAGGAGCAGATCTTCTGGGGCAAAGGCGAACCCACTGGAGCAGGACGATTGATTGAGGGACCAGAGCAAAGGGTGGGGAAACCCTGAAGGTCCCTGCAGGAGGTTGTTGCCTCTGGTAAATCGTGAAGGGTATTCTGAGAAAGTCAAATCCCAGACAAGAAGAAGCCTGCATTGTGTGTCAAGGATGGCAGCCACCCTCCCAAGTGAAAAACAGAGTTGGGGAGGCGAGGCCAAGCCTGTGGTATTAACCTTGACTTGTGAATCAAAGCCGCAGAGACAAGAAAGGAATGCACACACGCATGCTGATGAGACAGGAAAGAAACTCTAAAGTTACTGATAACTGTGAATCCAGTGATACAGAGTAGCGTAGTGGTCCGGCGAAAGGCAGTAGCCCTCTCGAAAGTCTCCGCAAACTGTTTGATGTCTTGTTATAAGCGGCAAGTAAACGAACACTGAAATGCGCAATGGTCAAGATTAATCCCTGTCGAAAGGGGAAGTTAAAAGGTGATTGCTTTAAGAGAAAGATCACTTTCAACATTGTTGATTGTGTTATGGAACTACCAAGACCAAGAGACACTGGGGCAAATACCATAAGGGAGAGATAAAGTGTAAGTCGAAGTGGTCCTGCGGAGGTCTATCGAAAAAGCCTTGCACATTCAAAAGTCTTCGACATCAGTGGAAGGTCCGAGCCCGATCGAGGGAGACCTGGAATATGAAATAAGATAGGGGACGGGAACCCTTAATGAATGTGAATAAAGCTTGAGGGAAGGGGACCCCTGCAAGTGCTGTGATTGCTTGGTTCAGTCCGACTGAGCGAGACCAACGTGACGTTAATCAGGTACTTTTTCCGTTGAAAGGTCCGAGCCCAACAGAGGGAGATCTACGTGAACTTTTGTTGAACTTTGAAAGAACTTTTGGAAAATTGGAATACGTGCCTTTAACGTGGAAGACCAAGCGGTCCGACACGCACATTTTGAACTGCCTTTTTTTTATAAACTGAGCCAGAGTATGTCATCCTGTTTATGGGGCTGCCTTACTCCATGCTGTCCAACGTGGGGAGGAGAGCTGACTCAGCCACCTTGATCTTTTATCTTATAACACTGACTTTCTTTTGCATTCTTTACACACTTTTTGCATAAGAGATAGGGCATGCATAAGGGTTTCTTAGTATAGGCAATTTTGATTTGACAAAGACTGAATAGGATTGTGTTTTCTTTATTATTTGATGGTAGAGACTACTCGCATCATAGCTATAGGGCAAAGTAGGAGATTTTCCAAACCCCAAGAATTGAATAAATGTTTTGAAACTTGTAATTCTTGTGTCATTGTTATACTTGTGATACCATGCCTCCCTTACATATGGTGTCGGGGGCGGGATACGACTCAATTGAGACCAATTGGGGGACCCTAACATTTCAGAAACCTAGACGCAGAGCCTCAGACCCCTCTAATGCCATGAATGAATCCATAGACTTTGATATGTGTAGCAGCAGAGAGGCCCCTATCCCTCCTGGGAAAAGAGGGATGATTCCCACTGACTTAGTTGTAATACAACTTGCGGGTTGTTATATAAGACTGGCCCCAAAATCTGGCCTAGCCTGGAAATTTGGTCTGGATGTCCTGGCAGGCGTTATAGATCCAGACTTTCGGGGAGACATAAATGTTCTTCTACAGAACCATGGTGAGACCCCGTTTGAAATATGTCCTGGGGACAAAATTGCACAGGGCATTCTTGAGAAAACTCTATTCCCCGTTTTGTGGAAGAAACTGAACCCAAGGAAACTGAGAGAGGTAACTTGGGCTTTGGAGAGGCCGATGAAATACATGACACCGGAGCAAAATGTGGCGATGAACCTACCATCCTTCCTGACCTAGCCTTCACCCAGCAAAATGATTCAATACTCTTGTAAGTGATTCCTGAGGGAGAAGGACAAGAAAAGGGAAGTCCCTTTTTCTTCTTGAAACAGAGATTACTATTTAGAAGGGAAACCTCCAGGGAAGGCCTAAGTGCGACTCTATTAGTAATACCCAAAACCCATTGTAAGATCGTGTTGGAGATTGCACACTCGCACTTGACAGGGGGGACACTTGGGACAAGCTAAAACCCAAGCTCAGCTCACATCAGAGGGAAATTCTATTGGCCGGGATCCATGCTGACATAAAGAACTTCATCTAGACATGTGAGATATGCCAAAAAACCAGCTCACATATTCCCGTACCTGCCCCTCTAAACCCACTACCGATAACAGAAGTTCTTTTCTCTAGAATCAGGATGGATATTATTCGGCCGTTGGAAACCTCTAAACTGGGTAATAAATATGTTCTCGTAATCGTTGATTATGCTACCTGGTACCCAGAAGGCTTCCCCAGGCGGACCCACACAACCCAGCAAATTGTAAAACACCTGCTACCATTCTTTTCTGGGGTTGGTTTCCCCGAGGAAATTCCAATGGATCAGGGATCCAATTTCATGAGTAAGCCTTTGGGTGTAGTTAAAGAATTACTACACATTACCCCATCCCCAAAAAGACGGATTGGTGGAGAGATTTAATAAGACCCTCAAAATGATTCTGAGAAAGTTAGTAGACGAGGACGGGAAAGACTGGGATCGTATTATCGCTTGGGCCCTGTTTGCAGTAAGAAAGAACCCTCAGGCATCCACTGGTTTCTCTCCTTTTGAGTTATTCTATGGTAGAGAACCAAGAGATGCCTTAGACATTCTCAGGGAGACCTGGGAAGAAAGAGAAGAGGTGCCAATACCCCTCTCACAGACAGCTACATGATTGCGAGAACACATGAAACTTGTCTGAAGTCTAATCCACACTCAGATGGAGAAAGCTCAAGCCCAACAAATACTTACCTATGACAAGAAGGTAAATCTAAGGTCATTTTCAGTAGGTCAGAAAGCGTTAGTTCGTTTACCTACCTCTGAAAATAAACGTGTTTCAAAGTGGCATGGGCCCTATGAGGTACTAGAGCAAACAGCAACCTGTACCTATAAAATAGCCCAACCCCATAGAAGGCAAAAGACCCACCTCTAACACGTAAATCTCCTGAAAGAGTGTAAAGAAAATCCTTCTGCTACTACCTTCTCTATATTATCCTGTTTGGTACCCGAGGAGATTGACAACTTAGAACTTATTCCCCAAGAACTACCTAAAGATACTCAAAAGGATTTGAACGACCTTATTACTGCATTCCCCAATGTATTTTGTGAGAAACTAGAGGCAGTGCCATTTCCGCCTTTGATGCCTATCCTATGCCACATATCGATGATTTGATAGAAAAACTAGGAAATGCCACATTCTTGTCAAACCTAGATTTAACCAAAGGATATTGGAAGGTCCCTATGAATGGACATAATACGGAAAAAACAGCTTTCTCAATGCCAATAGGGCCATTCCAAATCAAAGTCCTTCCTTTTCTATTGCATGGGGTCCCAGCGACTTTCCAAAGACTCATGGACAGGATATAACAGCCTTATTCAGATTTCTGTGGGGCCTATATTGACAACATAGTCATTTATAGTTAAACTTGGGAAGACCATCTTTTCCTCATCTCCACTATTGTGAAAACACTCTGAGAGGCCGGTTTAGCTGCCAACCCAACAAAATGTAAGCTGGCTCAATCAGCAGTGAAATAAATAACTTGGCTTCTTTGTAGGGAATGGCAGTGTACAGCCCGAGCAAGAAAAGGTGAAAGCCGTTTTATATGCTCCCAAACCCAAGACCAAGAGAGCTCTTAGGGCATTCCTAGGTTTGATTGGATATTATCGTAGGCTTATCCCAAATGTTTCAGATGGTACATCCAGACTGACGGACAAATTAAGAAATGCAGATCCCCAGAAAATTAATTGGACTGATGAAGACGATGATTGTTAGAAATAACCTGAAGCAAACCTTATGCCAGAATCCCATATTAAAAATAGTAGACTTCTCAAAGGAATTGGTGTTACAGACTGATGCCTCTTCACATGGTTAGCAGCAGTATTATGTCAATACACGAGGGATTAGATCACCCCCTTCTATTCACTCTTCATAGACTTTTCCCCCGAGAAAATAACTACTCTGTGTTGGAACTGAAAGCTCTTGCCATCAAATGAACAATTCTCCATCTTAGATACTACCTTCTAGGGAGAAAAATTCACACTCATCACTGACCACACACCTTTGGTATATATAAGTCAACAAAAGGACTCTAACCCTCGAGTCATGGAATGTTTCTTAGACCTGCAACCCTACTGTTTCGCTATGGAACACAGAAAAGGTAAAGAACAGGGGAATGTTGATTTTCTTTCCCGGTTTACCTACGAAACAGATGTGGCTACATAGCATAGGGGAAGGGTATGTGAGAAACCAAAGGGTGTCTCACTTGCTAGTCCCCAGGGATCTCTCTCTCAGGTGGCCAGGGCAGGGCCATCGCCTTTGGATCCAGACCCTGGGGGTGGACCAGTGCAGGAGGGGATCACCTGGGGGAGGGATCTTCGAGGAGTGGGGTGAGGCGCACTTTCCCCCCTTTCCCGTACCCATACCTCATCCTATTTTATAGGATTCCCAACATCCCAACTCCCCCCTTTTCTACAAAAACACTTGGCTGAGGAAGAAGATGACTGAGAGTAAACAGGCTAACACTTACACATCTCATTGTACTTTTCCCATGAATCAGTTCAGGCAAAGTCAGGCACTTGACCTTTATCACAAACATTGAGGGACCAAAGCGAAGGGTGGGGGAAACCCTGAAGTTCCCTGCAGGAGGTTGTTGCCTTCAGGAAACTGTGAGGGATACGCAGAGAAAGCCAAATACCAGACAAGAAGAAGCCTGCATTGTGTGTCAAGGATACCAGCAACCCTCCTGGGTGAACAACAGAGTTGGGGAGGCAAGGCCAAGCCTGTGGTATCCACCTTGACTCGTGAATCAAAGCGCTGAGACAAAAAAGGAATGTACACACCCAGTGAGTTAGCGAAAAACATGAAAGGCCGGTTTGTGTCAAGGAAAGATTGAAGCCGCAACAGTGTATCTCACAATTGATTTTTACGCGCATGCTGATGAGACGTGAAAGAAACTCTAAAGTTACCGATAACTGTGAAGCTAGTGATACAGAGTATCGGAGTGGTCCAGCGAAAGGAAGTAGCCTACTCAAAAGTCTCCACAAACTGTTTGATATCTTGTTATAAAGCGGCAAGTGAACAAACTCTGAAATGCACAATGGTCAAGATTAATTCCGTCGAAAGGTGAAGTTAAAAGCTGATTGCTTTAAGAGAAAGATCTCTTTGAACTTTGTTGTTTGTGTTATGGAACTACGACGACCAAGAGACACTGAGGCAAATACCATAAGGGAGAGATAAAGTGAAAGTCGAAGTGGTTCTATGGAGGTCTATGGAAAAAGTCTTGCACATTTGAAAATCTTCGACATCAGTGGAAGGTCCGTGCCTGACCGAAGGAGATCTGGAATATGAAATAGGATCGTGGAAGGGAACCCCTAACAAATGTGAATAAAGCTTCGGGAAGGAAACCCCTACAAGTGCTGTGATTGTGAGGTCTGAGTCTGACTGAGGAAGACCTATGCAGTGTTAAATCAGGTTCTTTTTGTGTTGAAACGTCCGAGCCAAACAGAGCAGAGGGAGACCTACGTGGACATTTGTTGAACTGTGAAAGAACTATTGGAAAAATGGAATAAGTGACTTTAACATGGAAGGCCAAGCAGGCCTCTACCCACGTTTTGAACTGCCAGAGTGTGTCATCCTGTTTACGGGGGGCGCATTACTCCGTGCTGTCCAAGGTGGCAAGGGGAGCTGACTCAGCCACCTTGATCTTTTATGTTACAACACTGACTTTCCTTTGCATACACATTCCCCTTCACATGCTTTTTGTATAAGAGATAGGGCAGGCCTTATATTTTGTTAGTATAGGCCATTTTGATTTGACAATGACTGACTAGGACTGTGTTTTCTTTATTATTTGATGGTAGCGACTACTCCCATCATAGCTACAGGGCAAAGTAGAAGTCTTTCCAAACCCCAAGAAGTGAATAAAGGTTTTGAAATTTGTAACACTTCTGACACAAGTGTTACAAATTTCAAAATCTTTATTCACTTCTTGGGGTTTGGAAAGTACTGATGTCATACTTGTGATACCATGCTTCCCTTACCCTGGTTGGGAGAAGGAACAGCTCTTTCGGGGCTGATGCGAACCAGGCTATGGAGGTTGGAAGGCCAAGGGAGGGGCTGATCAGCTGCTGCGGAGAAAGAGAGAGAGCCAGGCAATAATTCTATCCTTGGTCAGGAAGCTGTTAGCGTTCCACAACCAAAAACGAGTGAGCAGAAAGAGAAACCTTCAAAGTGCTTCCAGGTGACCCGCTACACTCCCGGGTGAATGACTAAGTTGGGGAGGAGCAAAGGAGGCAATGGTAACGTCTTTGACTTCTACGGGGAAAGCATTGACGATAGAAGCCCAATTAACATGACCGCTGAGTTATCGAAGGCAAACAAAAGCCTGGTTTATGTTAAGAGCAAAAGAGACTTGTAACCACAGTTGAAGGTTGCGCATGTGCCGATAATAAGCGTAATGAAGAAAACAATGATTGAATGCTGAGAAAAGTATACAAAATAACTGAGTAGTCCTTACAAAGTGCAATCGCACATTCGAAAGTCTCTGTGAAATGCTCTGAATAATGGAAAGCGGGAAACGAAGACAAGAAAGTAACTGCGATCCCGAACAAGATTTTATTGAGTGAAAGCAATCTATATGAACTTTGAAAACCGCCAAGAGGGCAAAAGTAAAGGGGACATGAATTTTGAAAGATGACAAGAGGTCAAAAGTAAAACTACAAGTACCAAGGAGCATTGGTGTTGTGAAGTTCTTGATTTTCAAATTGTTTAAAAGGAGGTCGAAGTGGTCATGCAGAGGCCTATGTAAAATTCTTGCCATTTTGAAAGTCTTCGACAATAAAAGAGATAAGGATAGAACATGGGGAAGGGACCCCCACAAAGAGAAAGACATGCTCGAGCCTGGCAGAGGGAAGCCTGTGCTGAACTATTGTAGAGTAAAAGTTAAGTGTGAGGGACAGAATGTGGGGAAGGGAACCCCCACAAAGAGAAAGACAGGCTCGAGCCCAGCAGAGGGAAGCATGTGCTGAACTGTGATGAAGTTAAAAGTTGAATGTGAAAAGCGAGTCAGGCTCAAGCCGGCATAGGGAAGCCTGTATATTGAATAGTGGCAAAGTGAAAGCCAAAAGCAGATCTGTGTATTTGTGGTAAGGCGGACGACGCCTAAAGAATTGATAAGACTGTCAAAAGCTTGAAGCCCAAGCCTGAACTGTTGAATTGTACCAGCATGCCATAGTGTGCAAGACTGATAGAACTGTGCCATCCACCAATCCTTTTAAAGAAACTCTTTAGACCCTGTGCTTCTGAACGTGGGGAAGGGAGTTGTTACCTGAGCTATTCTGACATTTCTTTTAGGACACTATTTTTCCTTTTTGTATTCCCTTTACACATTTGTCATTAGAGAAGGTTAGGTTTTCTTAGTATAGGCCATTTTATTTTGACTAGACTGACTTGGACTCATTTGTTGTTTATTTTATGATCGAGATTACTCCTATTTTAGAGTTAGGGCCAGTTAGGAATTTCACCAACACCAGTAAACTACAAAATAAAGGTTTTCGAAACGTGCATCTATTGTGTCTGTGTCTACTGTTGATACCATGCCTTCCTTACATATAATGGAATAAAAGAGTAGAGGGAAGGCACAGGAGTAGTCTGAAGCTGTTGTCAAGTTTACGGAGGACAGAGGAGGACAAGATGGCGATTGAAGTTTTAGCAGAGTGGTGCCTCACTTTCTGGTAGATATTCCTGATATATATAATTACCCTCACAGCAGTAGAAGCGGTAACATGATGTAATTTAAGTTTGCTATCAAGGAGAACTCTAAGGTTGTGATCCTTGAGAGATGGAGTCAGAAGGTAAGGAGAGAGGGAGATAGGGAACTTGAGAAAGGGGTTGGCTGGAGGCTTTTCACCCTCGAATTCAGTAAGATGTTATGCTGATGTTCTTCTTGCAATCCAACCAGCTTCCTGCATCCTTTATTTGGTGGCAACGGCGGAGGAGCGTCCAGGTTCATGGACTCGCACCTTGGTTGTGTGTCTGAAATGTGCCAGATTTCGATTGATTTTCCATCCATTTTCCATCCATCAAAGGACAACATCAAGTACCCTGCACTGTGTTTTTGCCCTGAGTCTGTGGCAAGTCTGTTGTGCATAACGTATGGTTTGCCCTTTATAATTATATAAATGAAGGACATCTTTATTTTAGCCTTTAATTGGCTATCTGGTTTGATGACCAGAATATCTGCTCCTCCTGCTAATTACCACAAGTTTATCCCAAATGTTTTTGCTATCTGCAGAACCACAATCAAAGTCGCAGTGGTTAAATGCTCTGCCCACACTCAAAATACAGACCCTATTTCACTTGGCAATGATGCTGCAGAGAAGGTCGCCAAAGAAGCAGTGTATTTAACTCTGAGGTGGCCAATCAACAATTGCAGTTGGCAATGCCCTATGACAAGCGCCCCAACAATAGAAGGGATTGTGGGTAAAAAGGGGGTGTTCACAATCCCCGACGGAGACAAAATATGACCGGTAGAGTAGTAGATGTGTGAAAACAGTCTGTTGGTCTGTTGGACGCACCCCTCTCTGGATGCGGCTTGACTGCTGATAAATTCATAGGCCCATTCCTCTAATTGCTTGAATGGCTGGTCGACGGGAAGCAGAGTGGGGGAGAGTTTATTGGGTGCATGGCATGGAATTTATGCTTTCGATCTTGCTCCCTTACTCCTCACCTTTACCATTATTCTGATGTGTTACTGTGCTCTGGGATAGCGTGATGTGTGGGGAGGATTGAAATAAGCAGACGATGGAGTCAGTAAGGCAGTATGCTAACTTGGCAGAAGTGTCTCTGTTTTTGATGTTAACGCCTAGCACACGATGAACAGAAGAGAATGCAGGCCTTGGTGTGGAGGTCTGGTCGTTTAGCTCCAAAAACAAATTCCCCTTTTCACGTTCCCCAGCAGAGACCCGAGGTCAGAGGCACCCATGGTGCGCAGGTAAGTGCTATTACATCCACCTGCAGGTCCTGAATGTGGTCGGAACAGAATATTATTTGGTAGAAGAGCAGGAAGGGATGTGCCCTTTGAAAGACAAATTCATGAGAATTGGGCACAAGGTTCTGTAATGCCAATGAGCCAGGCAAAGATTCAGAACACTACTGCCCTCACCCGGGGTGGACACCCCATAAGAATTACGTCTAGACACACAATTTAAGCAAACAAATCTACAAAATACAGACTCGAGAGTAGTGTCCTGGTCATGTCATCCCTGGGATCCTGGGGCTGGGAGGCGATAAGAGGGCACCCATGTCTGAAACGTCTTGCGATTTGGGACAGGAGGAGCGGAGGTGATGCCAATACATTTAGTACAAGGTCGGGGATGCATCTTGCATGCGACATGGCATCTGGGTTAATGAGGAAGACTATTGTCCTATAAAAGCAGGGTTGGCCTCACCAGGTTACTTTGATCCTGTGCAGGGTAACTCCTCAACAACCAGACATAGAAAAAAACAACCCGCTAGGGAAAAAGGCTAGGTGCGCCATTTTTCAAGAGGAACGAGAGCTTTATTTTGTATACAAAAAGGAAAGTCATGAAAGGGTATTATAAGGCCACTGCCGCAGAGCTTTCTCTCTTCATCAAAGCAAACGTCACCTTTTAAACATAAAATTTGTCATTCATGACATATTGTATATACAGTGTTCATCCCCACCCTCATTGGCTACCACCTATTTACATGCTAATAGTCACATACAGGCCCCTCTCCAATTGGATGTGTCGTCTTCTCCTCCAATATCTTTCCAAGTGGGTAACGGCCTCTTCACCTTGAGGTACTGTAAAACGTTTGGTTAGGCTATGAATACTTAAATCCTAACGACGTGATGTGCACCTGGTCACTACTATCAACTCAGCAGATAACTTCAAGGTCAGCCTGATCCTTGAAAACAATGCAACTCTTTTCATATCCCAAACACGCAGGCGTCCCCATCATACCCCCCTCTGCAATCTTATACACATTGGCATCACCCTTTGCTCTCCCTGGTACAGATCACAGACCTTGATGTTCTCGGCTCCACCCTTTATCAGTTACTCTTCCCAAGGGGTAGGGCTGGAATCCTTGCATGTTCCACAAATTCCTTTACTTCATGAAGGATTTAGGAGTCACCTGGTAGTCGAAATAGAATGGCTGTCATTCTGGGGAGCGCTGGTGTCCTAAATCTCAAAGCATGTTTTGGCAGCCCCGGACCTCTGCCCCAGCACCTCTGTGGCCTTCATACTGAGCCGCAGCCGTATTCACATTTGACTGCTCCTATTCCTGCCTAATTGTGCAAAGTTTAAACTGGATAAATCTATATGGGAGCGTACGTGCCGTGCCTGGGAAGTGGAATGTAATAATCAACCAAGGGAAAGGGCCTCAACGTTCTGTATTTACAACACAGCCTACAAGGATTCAGGCCTACTCTCAAATGCAATGTTAGTTCATGCTATAGATGTCATATGCCTACAATGTATCGAAAGGAAGGCATGGTATCAAAGCAAGGCAGACCCGATTGATAACAGTTCAAGGGTGCTTTTTGAACTGTAAAATGGGTGGGATAAACGCCTAATCTAAACCTAAATCTAAGATGGGAGCAAGCTACAACCATCAAATAATAATAATAAAGTTCTAGTAGAGTCTAGTCAAATAAAAAGGGCCTATACTAAAAAAAAACTATTTCAAATCCTTACCGCTATGCTACAAAATAGTGTGGGGTAATGTTCACAAGAACAGAAAGAAATGTTCACAAAATAAGTCAGGATTTTAAGGTCGGGGTCTCCCTTCTACATGTTTTAGCACTGCACAAGATGGGACTCAGCACACTCCTGGGCTACTCCGGCATGAGGTTACAGTTCCTTTTCTCAATATCAGGGCCTTCCATGCCCAAGTCTCTTTCATGCAAAGTCTCTTGCTTTAGAGGGCCCGATGTGCCATAAACCACAAAACAAATGTTCCTTCTACTAATCTTCACGTCGGGCGATTACTATTCACCCTTGGATCCCCCTCAGCCGGGCTCCGATCCTTCTCTCAACATTAGCCTCTCTCGGTCGGGCTCAGACCAACAACTCACTGTGGACATCCCTCAGTTGTGTTCACGTTTGTCATCACAATGTTCACGGGTATATTACTCTTCCCCTAATTCAAAGGCATCCCTCAGCTGCATTCGCATTTGCCAAAATAACACTATTCCCTTAGTTTTCTCACAATGCAGGATTCACTTCCTTTAGCTTTATCCTGGCATCCCTCCATCACGTTCACATTGCCATTTTAACACAGTTCAAAAAGAAAGTCATTCTAGACTTGTCAATACTCGCGTACCAAGGATCAGGTCGCCTGGAAGAGATCCGACGGGAAGTGTTGCCCAGATTCAAACCCAAGAAGGGTTTCCTCAATGGAGGGTGACCTTTCTCTTAAGACACCATGCCACCCATAGAAAAAGGAAAGGCACCACGATGAATCAAGCGAAAGAGCAAGGTACTACAAGTACACGATAAGCTGGGGAAGAAAGATGCATCTGCGTTAGTAAAGAAAGAGGTAACATTAAAAAAAACAATGTACACATAGTACCCAGCACTACACTGATCTTAGTATTAACATCCAGGTCCCAACTCCAGATAAGTGCAGAAGAGTACTTGCCAAGGGTTTTGAAATGAGAAAGAAGGAATCAGATTGGACAGAAAGAGGAGATGACGTGGCTGAAGTTAGTAGGTTAGTAGGACCTCTCCCTGACAAAACGAGGAAATTCTACTGAGAAAAAAGCAATCCAGTGATGAAATACCACGTACCGTTCATTAGTCCCATCCAAGAAGTTGATCCAGAGTAAGAAAACAAAAAGAAAGTTACAATCCGACATAGAAGATGCCCCAATGTAAGATAAAGCAGTAAGGTTGCAGGCAATGTTCTTACCTGGAGCTATATGTCATGATGCCTACCCCGGGGCATCCGGATCAAGCCCATCAGCCCCAGGAGCAGGCATCCAGACATTTACAAAAACCCCAGCAGCCCCAGCTAGGGGCTGTCTGGGTTCAGTCCTGGCGCCGTAGGCACCAGGCTCCTAATAAAAATCAGTCCTGGCCCCAGGCTCATAGACATTACTTAGCTCATGCAGACCATGCTGCAAATAAATCCAAGCCAACGTGAGGCCTGGATGGGACTATTTTACTACAGGGACTATTTTTTACTCGGGTGTGGTCCTGGGGAACTTCTTTCCTGGGACTACTTTGGAGGCTTTTTAAACCACGCCCGAACAGCAGCACATGCTTCGTGTTATTCTGCATCCAGCAGCGTGACTCTCACTGTGCCTGCAGCCAGCATCCAGTCTTCTGCCACGCCCGCGTGCCTGCAGCCAGCATCCAGTCTTCTGCCATGCCCGCCTCGAATCCAGAGCTCCTAGAATAAAGAGGAAGAAAAGGACAAGGTTAGAAAACAAACTTATTTCAAATTCCTCACCTGATTCCGGATCCATTTCATCTCCCGACCTGGAAAGTACATCAGTCTTGCACGCGTCGCTTCGCCATACTCACCAGTTCTCACAGCATCTTTCGATCCGGCACTGTCTCCATCATTTCTTCACCGTACTCCGGCACCTAGGGGCACAAGAATAACAAGGTGAGCCAAGGGAATCAACAAATACCTCTTACCACCATAGACTTACCTGATTTACCACCGGCGGTATTATTCTCCATATCTTCATATGCCGCATCTGTAAAGAGGGAGAAAAACAACACGTTAACGCATGCAATAGTTACCGGACAGTGTTGGGTAACACAGACTCTTACCTGAACGCCAGCTGCAGCTACGAGACCTTCTTCTCACGAACTCAGTTGAAACTTAAGGAAGGAAGGGGACAAGAGTGAACATCGGGCACATTGAACTCTTTGAACTTGATACTTACCAATCTCGCCTGGGACTTCAGAGTCAATGCTTACCGGAACTCTCCCAACGCCTTCAAACCAGTGAAGTAACTGGTATCTACGCGCCCCTGCAAGACACGCAGGATGGAGAGCTCATCTTTTACAAACATAAGGTGAGGTTACTAAGGGGATATCGGAGGTGATTAGTGGGGGAGAGCGAGAACAGTTGGGAGGCCATCACTAAAACCCACGGGTGGCTAATCCCTGTCTCCACTTGCAGGAAAATACTTCTTTGGGTCCAGCAGACAAGACTAGGCGGGCCAGTCCAGACAGTCATCTCTGCACTACGCATCACGTTGACGGAGACCGCAACTGTCCGGGTCCGATCGACACCCCTGTGGGGTCCAGGTGAGCATAACACTATATGATAGTAACCAAGCAAAGGATTAGGTGCTGGCAGTCCGTGTAACGTTCAGGGGCCTGAATGCGTAGAGCGTAAGAGGTAACAAGGGGTTAAGCAGAGGCAATCCGTAAAAAGTTCTGAGGTCTGAAATGGCAAAGGCTGGAAACAAACAAGGAAATCCACGAGACGGTCTGTAATACGTTCCGAGGTCTGAAATGATGCAGGCTAGAAACAAACAAGGATTCTACAAGGCAGTCTGTAATCTTCCTAGGTCTGAGAGGAATCGGGAGATAGAGAACAGAAGTGAGCTAGAACAGGATTCAGAGGTCGGCGTACCGACTTCAATCAGAAGCAACGCGATGAATACAGGCAGGGTATTCATAGGACTCCGAGAGCGCGATCACATGCTCACGTTGTTCTGCATAGTAATCAAGGTGATGGAACGCTAAGGCTAGCGTGGTTACCAGCGAACTACTGTCTGCATGCCTGGCATTGCAAGAGTCGCCATGCCAACTGCCAGGCATGCAGACGGAATGAAGCTTTGCCAAGCATTCGTCCAGTAGGAGAATAAATAGTCCTACGTATCGTGACATAGACCCCTTATGTTCTTCCCTTAGCCATGTCCGGGTAAGCCCCCAGTCAGGCTTTCCTTTAAGCCCCCAGGTAGACTTTACTTTAAGCCCCCAGTCAGGCTTCACACAGTTCTATTATCACATAAGTTTCCCCTCTGTCAGGCTCAAGCCTTTCTCAGTGGCTCTTACGCCTTGGCTTCCCTCTGTCAGCTCGAGCCGCTTGGCTTTCAAGTGGGCGAGGACTTTTACAGGAACCCCAACCTGACCACTCTGACCATTATTCCGCTCTCATCATTCCTTTTGTACGCTTCCCTCAGCCGTGGTCGAACTGTACTGGTTTTGTTACGATCCTACTCGCCTGCCACCCAGCACTGCTACATGCGCCTCTGCCTTTCTTTCCTTGTTTTACAGCTGCAGTTTTGGACTAATCTAATTGCATGTTCCATACCGGCTTTGGGGTTAAACCAGCAAATGCATTCTGGGACATGTATGCTGTCTAAAAGGTAGAGGACTAGAGGAGGCATATTAAATACAGTTGTTTGCAGCAAGCTACTAAGAGCTGCAGAGGGCCTGATTGCATTCACCTGTGCCAAGCTACTGCTGGCTAGGCTGCATAGAGCTGGAGAGCACTTGATTAGAAACCACTGCTGCTACTGCTGCAGGCACTGAAGCCAGGGCTGGGCTTAATTGAACACAGCTGCCAGAGTCTGCAATCAGATCCACCCTGCTGGCTTGCTGGCTGGGAGAGCCTTTATAAGCTCACTTTGAACAGAAGCAGTGGTCAGTCAACTGCTTTCTCTGGGAGTTCGTGCTGGTGCTCCTGTTACCAGTTTTTGACCTTTCCTGGAAATCCATTTTTGGCCTTTTGATTCCTGTTGCTGTTGATGCTTGCAGCTCCCTCTCCAGTCTGCTGCAGCCTTCTGCCCTGCTCCTCTGGGCTCCCGCATGGCGCTTGGCCGCACTCCGCTGCCTTCTGCCCTGCTCCTCTGGGCTCCCACCTGACGGCTCTGCCACACTCCGCTGCCTTCTGCCCTGCTCCTCTGGGCTTTCACCTGATGGCTCTGCAGCACCGCTGCCTTCCGCCCTGCTCCTCTGGGCTCCCTCCTGACGGCTCTGCGGCACTCCGCTACTTTCTGCCCTGCTCCTCTGGGCTCCCGCCTGATGGCTCTGCCGCACTCTGCTGCTTTCCGCCCTGCTCCTCTGGGCTCCCACCTGTACCTTCTGCCCTGCTCCTCTGGGCTCCCGCTTGACGGCTCTGCCGCACTCCGCTACCTTCCGCCCTGTTCCTCTGGGCTCCCGTATGACCACTTTGCCGCACTCCTCTGCCTTCTGCCCTTCTCCTCTGGGCTTCCCTTCCTGGCAGCCTTGCCACACCTCTCTGCCTTCTGCCCTGTTCCTCTGGGCTCCTTGCCTTGCTTCCTGCCTGTTCCAACTTCTGATATCCTATCCTGTCCTGTACCTGGTTATTTCTTTCAACACTGCTTTCTACTTGTATACATCTTGGTCCACTGTGGTGTCTCCACTTGAATCCCTTTTACAGTGTGACCCTGGGTGGGTCTCTGTTCAGATCAGATAAGGGAAGACTTCTGATGCCTTCACCTAGTCCGTTGAAGTCGTACCTGCCTCAGTATATGGTCTTTCAGTTTACCCTTGCACTGAGTACAACAGTTTCCTCGGCACGCCTAAGTCATGACGTTGCTGTATGACTGTTGTCAAGAGTAATCTGCTGGTACCTATCCCAAGGGCTTTCCTTAATCCGTGGAGACCCCTTATCATATTCCAGTACACCTTTATTTCTGATCAATCCAAGTTGCCCAGCGTACTTGCTTGTCTTTGCCTTTTCTCTGTCTCTTTGTTTACAGCCTGCCCCTGCAGTTCCTGTGAATACCTGTTTCAACTAACAGGTTGGTATGTACCTTTAATCTGTTATATTCTAGCATTGTCTCCGGAATCTCCCTTACTCTACTTGCATACAGTGAGAGATAGCCTCTGCCCTGTACTCTCCGCCTAGACTTGTGACAGGTTTTCACATTCGCCCCAATGGCTCTTGGGACTAGTAGTTGCTTTATATTTACTCAGGGTTTCCCTTTCTCGCACTCAAGTACCCATTCTGCTTCACTCCCCGTTCCAGCCACCCATACGCTTACCGTGTTCCTCTCTTCATCCGTCGTGATGCTTACTCGGATAGCGTGGTGCTGGTGGGTAGCTCCCTGGGGGGAGAGTTCTGGTAGGAGGTCAGGGTCTCACCACATGCCCCTCCTGCACCTGGGCTTCCTCTCACATGCCCAGGGAAAGCAAGCTTTGCAGTAAACATGACCAGCAGGCTGCAGTCTGCCTGCTTTAGCCCTAGGGAGGTAAGGCTCCTTAGCTGGGCTGTAGCCCCACACAGGTACTGGCTCTGCACCTCGCCCTTCCTCCTCCTCTGGGCACTCTCCGCGGCTTCCTCTGCTCCCTCCTGCTTCTTGGTGTGCTTGGGTCTGTGGTAGGGATCCTCTGCAGGACTCAGCCTTGCAGCCTCCCTCTTGTGTTCCCAAGAGCAACTACCTTCTTTCTCTTTGCAGACCCCTTTTAAGCACCTGTGTGATATTAACAGGCTCCGGTGTGTGGTTAGGGTTGGCCTGACTCTGCCATACCTCAATAGTGTGACAAAATGGCTGTCGTCCATGGGAGTCAATGGCCCAGGGATTCCCATGGGTAATCCTCATTCCTCCTTGTTGCTTCTTCTTTTTCACCGTATTTGGAGGACAGATTGAATGAAGGAGATGCAGTGAATTGTAGATCTTGGGAGAAAGTCAGTTGAATAATTATTAAAAAGTTTGTCAACAAAAAAACAGGGATTATGGGATTTGTAGTGTTTCACTGAAGAGGAGGGCAGAAAGGAGAGAACAGGTGTATCGTTGCAGATGAATGTGTTTTCTCCTGCCTTTTCTTAAAGGAAAGTACTGGGGTAGGATGGGACTGTGGTGGCAATATCCCATAAAGACTGAGGGGTTGTTGGATAGGGGTGCATCACAAAAAAGGGGATACCGCATTTGCCCGAGGGCGTTCCACAGGCCCCAAGGGGCCCCTTGCCCAGGTGAACCCTCGCTTGTCTGCCCCCAGGGTCTGGATTCAAGCATGAAAGCCCTCCTCTGGCCACCTGAACAAAGGATCATTGGGGTCTACCAGTGAGAACACCCTCAGGTTTCTCACAGTATTCTGTATAACACTATCGCAATACAAATGGTTAAATCCTCTGACTAGTCCCCTTCACCCATGAAGTTATCCCCTACACTGTCCACTACACGTTCCCCATGTGTTAATATATTTTCTTCACAAGCGGCTTGTTCGTTTTCAGAGCATCTGTAAGGGGTGCCGCTATGGTGGAGAAATGTGGTAGGAACCTTCGGTAATATCCCACGAAACCTAGAAAGGCACGCATTTCTTTCCGGGTTTTGGGTAATTGTAGTTTTTGTAAATCTTGTACTTTGTCAAGCAGAGGTGTGATCCTTCCTCTTCTAACAGAGTACCCAAGATACTTTGTGGTTTTTGCCGCTAGTGTGTTTTTTTGGGGGGTTAATATGTAGGCCGGCCTCCTGTAGGGATATGATCACTTTTCCTAGATGTGACTGATGTTCCTCACAGGTTGTGCTAAAAATGACTATGTCATCCAAACATGCTGCTGCATAAGCTTCATTGGGTTTTAGGATTTTGTCCATCAAGGTCTGAAATGTAGCAGATGCCCCATGTAACCCAAACGGTAATACCGTAAATTGAAATAGCCCTTGTGGAGTGGAAAATGCTGTTTTTTCCTGGTCATCTGGGTTAAGTGGTATTTGCCAGTACCCTTTGGTTATTTCTAGGGTAATCAAATATTCTGCCGACCCTAGTTTTTCAAGTAGCTCATTTATTTGCGGCAAAGGGTTAGGCTTCGTAATGTGATATTGTGTTTAGCTGCCTAAAATCCATGCAGAATCTGGTGCTGCCATCTGGTTTGGGTACTAACACGACTGGTGAACACCAGGCTTTTTTGGATGGGATAATGGTGCCCAGTTTCAACATGTCATTGATTTCTCGTGCTATGGCATCCCGTTTCGCTTCTGGGATTCTGTATGGTCTTAGGCGTACTATCTTGCCTGCTTCTGTGGTTATGGAGTGTGTTGCCATATGGGTTCGACCTGGCAAGCCAGAGAAAACCGAAGCAACTGGAGCAAGACTTAAAAAAAATTCAGATTTTTGGTTCAACTGTTTCTCCAACATCACGTCTTGTAGGGCGCTTGATATAGTGGGTTTCATTTGTTCTGGCACTGATAGCGACGTACATAATACCGTAGTAGCATCTTCTTTCCACAGTTTAAGCAACTTTATGTGGTAGTTTTGATGTTTAGCTTGTCTGTCGGGTTGCTCCACTTCATAATAGACTGGTCCTAAAACTTTAGTAATCTGATAGGGCCCCTTCCATTGTGCTAACAACTTGTTTGTACGAGTGGCTAATAGGACCAACACTTTATCTCCCACCTTCAGTGATGGAGGTCGAATTCGATAATCATAATATGTTTCTTGCTGCTACTGGGCTTGTGCTAGATTTTCTTGTGCATAATCTCGTAGATTCCCGAGATGCCCTTTTAAGTAATTTACATATTCAGTTAAGTTGGTCTCTTCCTGGTTCTCCCATGTGGTTTTTAACAACCCCAGTATGGATCGAGGTTGTCGGACAAACAATAACACAAAAGGTGAGTACCCTGTAGATGATTGCGGGGTGTCCCTTAACACCATCAAAACCCAGGGCAAAACTCTGCCCCAACCCAAACCTGTGGGACTCGTCGCTCTTCTTATCATCTGTTTGATTGTTTTGTTAAATCGTTCCACAAGCCCATCAGTTTGTGGGTGGTACACCAAGGTTTTTAAATGTGTAATAGTGAGGGTTTTACAAACTTCCTTCATTACCACAGACATAAAGTTACTCCCTTGGTCCGTGATTATGTCTTCGGATATTCCCACTCTGGCAAAATAAGGGAGAAGTACATTGCACACTTGCTTTGCAGAAGTTCCCTTTAAGGGAAAGGCCTCCAGATACCTAGTGGCATAGTCCACCACCACCAGCAAGAACTTATAACCTCAGCTGCTTGGCTCTAAGGGTCCCACAATATCCAATCCAATTCTTTGGAACGGTTACCGGATCAGGGGCATCCTCTGCAGTGGTATCCCTGCTGGTACGTGTGAGCTAGTTTTTTGGCATGGAGCACTCTTGGCAATAATTAGCCACTTCAGAATATATACCTGGCCACTAAAGATTGTGTAGTAGTCTCTTTAAAGTCATATTCTCAGTCCGGTGGCCCCCCGTGTTGTGGTCATGTGCCAGCTTGACCAAGTCTTTTCTATAGGAGTGGGGAACCAATAGCTGTTCCTTCTCGTTAGCATCATACCTCTGGTAACCCTATAGAGTAAGCCTTGCTTTTCCTTGAAGTAAGGGGTAGTAGCCGCTGTGCTTGTTTGTTCTTGAGCTTGTTCTCTTGCTCTTTTTAGGGTTTCATCCAGCCCCATTTCCATGCGGAAGGAGGGTAAATGGTCTACTCTCCAGTCTATCAAGGCTATGTCCCTGTATTCTTCCCTCCATGCTGTATTTCGTCTCTTCTGTGCTTGGGATAAACAGGTTTTTGTAGGCTGGCCTACTAAGTCTGTTTGAGCATATGGGGCTTCCTGTAACCATTTATCGAATCCCGGGAGATAAGTACCTATCAGCACTGGGGTGGGAAGTGTGGGAATAACAGCTGCTGTTACCGGAACCTCCTCACCATGAATTCCCAATGTGATATGCCTGGTCGGATATTCTTTGATAACCCTTGCACACATTTTACAGCCACTTTCCTCACCTTGTCATTTTCTTGATAACTCACATGTGGTTGTATGACCGTCTGTCCACTGCCACTGTCCATCATGGCCTGGGCAGGATGTCCGTCGATGGTCACCTCTATTACATACGGTAACCGTTTTCTTCTGAATTCCTGGGTTTGGATGGTCCCGATCTCCATTGGTTCTGGTTTCGGTTTCCAGCAACAGAACCTGGCAATGTGGCCCCATTGCCCACATTCAAAACATTGTGGGGGTTGCACTTTTGGTAGGCCCATTCCGTTGGCTGGCCTTGGTTCAGTTTTCATACGTGGCTCTGGGTGGTTTGTCCTGTAGGTCCCATTGCGCATGGGTGAGGGTTCATGGCTTTGCCTTTGGGGGGTACAGTGAAGGTTCGGGGTGCCCCAGCTTTTTGGTAGGCGGTTGCCACATCTATCACTTCGGGTAAGGACAGATGGTGGTGTTTCCTGACCCATCTTTGGATTGTGCTAGGTAAGGCTTCAATAAATTGCTCCAGCATGATTTATCCTTTATTTGTCCTATGGTTGCTGTGCTTGGCTGCAGCCATTTTTCTGCCAAGTCCTGAATAGCTGTCGTGGGCTTTCTCCTGGTTTTTGGCGTGTCTCTCTATACTTGATTCGGTAGGACTCCTCATCCCTACCCAATCTTTCCAAAAAAAAAAAATTTCTTCCATATATGGAGTGTCACCTGTGGGATTTGCTGCTTGATAGGCCCCTTGCATTTTCCCCATTAGTAGAGGGGCTAGTAAGAAGGCCCATGTCTCCTCCGGCCAATTACCTCAGGATCCTCTCAAAATTAACAAAGAAGAAGCTTGGGTCATCTCCTACCTGGTACTTCTGCAACACTGTAGGTGGGATTGCGGGTTGAGCACGGTTGGCAGCCACGGCTTCCCTTAGTATACGCAAGGCTTCTCTTCCTTGTTCTTGGGCAGTGCTCTGTACTTGAATGGCTTGTTTTTGGGCTTTGGTGATCTGCCTGGGCCTGATGCCCTTGGACTTGCAATAGTTGCTGCAATTGTTGCTGCCCTTCAGCCAGCGTCTTGACAATAGCTTCCATGATGTCTGTACCAACGTTATCTTAATCCCACCGCTGCCACCACTGTTAATTAGGCGGCGGGAGACAGATTGCCAGATTAAAATAATATCGTTTATTCTGTGTAGTAAAACACCAGCCACGCTTTGTAGCAACAGAAATGTCTCTAACCAAAAAGAAAAACTGTCAGCAGCTGCGCTGACACCGAGTGCACTATTTTCAGCTTGACGCTCGGAGGGTTAAGAAGTCCAAGTAATGCTTCACTCCGGGTGTTTTCTGGGGTCTGTTTGTTCTTCGAATGATGGGGAGTAATTACCTCCTTGCTCCTGGATAGTCTACAACTAAAAAGAAAAAGTTCTTTACAGGTACTGTGGTCACGCTTACAATACTCAGCTCAATGTGAATCTTACACAGGGTCGCGATTAAGGCCCCCTCCGTTCTCTTCTGCTCCTTTTCTTAATAAGCCCAGTGGAAGCCTCCCGAGTCTTCACTCCATTCCTCGTCGTCTCCTTGCGGCTGTGGCTACGAAAAGTAGGGAGAGCCCATGAGTCTCTGGGGTTGATTTTTAAACCCCCTTCCGCTCCTCCCTTCCAATTAGTGATCCCTCCGTCCATTACTGGCTCCATCACATTGCCTCCTCATTCATTACAACAGAGTTTTGTTTTTCACCCGCCAGGATCCCAGCGTTTGGTTCCAAAGCTTTCCCCCTCGTGCACAGCTATCTCGTGGAGTTTTACGGGCATAAGGTAAGTTCCTTTTGTATTTGGGCTGAGGTTTCAGGTTCGTTTTGTATTTTAATTGTACATGATTTGTCTGGTGCATCCCTTGGGGCTTTATGGGATCTGTAGTCCTGTTTCTTTCTGCCCTAGCACTTCCGACCTTGTATTGCTATGCAGCGCTGTAAGTGTTTCCTTTTGGAGTCCTTCTGCCACTGGATTTAGGGGAGGTGTGTGCTTCAGGGAGCATTGCAGTCCCTTTCGCTGTACTGACTGGTTGTAGGCGTCATGTCTGATGTTCTCTGCTGCACTAGTGCTTAGGGCTTGTTCCGTTGTGTATGGCTCTGGAAGACCCACCTCACAGTATGCCGTGTGGGATGTTTGTGAAGCAGTATAACATGTGTGGCAATACTGTCCGCTTCAGCAGGGCCACCCTCCCCATCATCCCTAACGGGAGTGTCTTCCAGAAGGTCATGGCCTTCTGTGTTTTATCGAGGGCTACCAGTGTGTTGAATTTGTGTGTGTCCTTGGTATCGTGGTGCACCTCTATCCCTAAATAGCGGAAAGATTTTGGTGCCCCTTGTGAGTCTCAGGTCTGGCAATTGGCTCGAGGGGACCCATCTTAGATTGGCCAGGGGGAATAGAGAGGACTTGTCTTACTTAATGGCCATTCCTGAAAGTCTGGTATACGCATCTAGTGCTTCCAGTAAGCATGATAGGTGCACCCACAGGTTTCCCACAAAGAGGAGCATATCATCTGCGTATAACGATGTTTGGTGTATAATCCCATCTATATCTATCCCCGTGTCCCTGTATTCCACCAGCGGTTCGAGGGCCAGTATATACAACATTGGTGACAGTGGGCATCCCCGCTTCGTGCCTCTATAAATCCCCATACCCCCGAGATATGTCTCCCAGTTTTGACTCTCGCTCTGGGATTTTCATAAAGCAGCCCAACCCAACAGAGGAACCCCTGTCCCCATCCAAAAGTGGGCAAAGACTTTTAATAATCACTCCCAATTCACGGAATTGAAGGCTTTAACAGCGTCCAATGACGCTATGGTGCATTCGCCCCGACTGTGGTTCCTCAGATCTACCACATGGTGGAGTCTCCGCAGATTCCACATCGTGTTTCTCCCTGGGACATAGCCCGTTTGGTCGGTGTGGATTATCGTGGGTATCACCCTCTTAAGTTGGTTGGCTAGCACAGCTGTAAGGATTTTGGAGTCCTGGTTAATGAGGGAGATCGGTCTATAGGAGGCACCCTCTAGTGGTGATTTCCCTGGTTTGAGGATAGGTATAATGACCGATTCTGACATACTGTCAGGCAACTGCCCCTTTTCGTACGCCTCTTAGTATGTTTCCAACAGTCTCGATGCTAGGGTGCTCTCGCATTCCTTATAGAACTCGCTTGGGAGCCCATCAGGTCCCAGGGCTTTGCCGGATGGGAGCTCGGAAATTACGGTCTCCAATTCTTCCACCGTGAGGGGATCTTCAAGTACTTGGACCTGCTCTTCCGCTAACTTTGGCAGTATAATCTCAGCCAGGGTGTCAGCTATATCTCTCGTTTCCACCACAGGGTTGGGAGCATACCATTTCTCATAGAATTGTGAAAATATATTGTAGATGCCCTCTTGGGTCCTGACCTCCACCCCTGCTTCATCTCTTATTGCATTGATAGGGTCTCTCCAGCTTTCCTGCTTGGTAAGCCAGGCCAAAAGCCAGCCGGGTTTGTCCCCCTCTGCGTGCAATCTTTGTATGTACCTCCCCAGTCTCTCCCAGATAGCGACACATCTCAGTCTCAACTTCATGAGTTCCAGAGGTTCCTCCCCAGTTATACCTGCTTGGCGTTCAGCCAATTCTATCTCCCTTTCCACCTCCCCTAGGTCCACCAGGGCGCTTCCTCTGAGTCACTGCATTTTCCCTATCGCTGCCCCCCTTATCACCACTTTAAAGGCATCCCATACCGTACCGACGCTCTCTACATTTCCCATGCTGTACTCAAAGTAATCTTCTATCGTGTCTTGCATGTGTTCTTGGAACTCGCCCTCCTTCAGTGTCTCCGCCCTCAGCCGCCACGTTGGTATAGGGGCCTTTCTATAAGTATGTGCGCATGTAGCTAGCAATGGTGCGTGGTCTGATTGTGTGCGTGCCTTAATATGTATCCCCGTGAATGCCCTCAGAGATTCATTGCCCGTGAATAAGTAATCTATGCGTGTGAATGTCCAATGGGGGATGCTATAGTGTGTATACCCTCTCCCCTGTCCTTGTTCCTTCCTCCAGACGTCCGCTAGATGCAGTTGGTTCAGGATTGCTTGTAGGGCCTTTGCTGGCGGTGCTGGTTGTCCGATCTGTCCAGGAGCAGGTCCAGGGTGCAGTTAAAGTTGCTTGCCCTGATAAATATCGCCTCTCTGTATTGGGCCAGTTTGGGTGCGATTTTCTTGAAAAAATCTGTTGGATCTTGATTCGGAGCGTATGTATTTATCAAGCATATTTCCTTGTTCTCCAGCATTCCATGCGCTCTCACAAATCTGCCTTCCGGGTCTCTTTCTTGCTTTATCAATTGAAATGCGACCCCCGGGTCTACCCATATCAGGACCCCATAATTGGAGTTTGTCACACTGTTCATTTGGCCACCCCATTTCTTAGCCACTTTGGTTTGCTTCTCAAGCGTTAAGTGAGTTTCTTGTAACAAAGCTATTTTGACCTTCATCATGTTCAGCCAGGCATATACTCTGAGTCTCTTGACATAAGCGTTGAGCCCTCTGACGTTCCAGGTTGCGATGGTCACCCTGTCCAGACCAATTTTTGTGGTATGCTCTGTATGTTGGCCACTTCCATGTCCTTCTGCGGGCCCGCCTACCTAATGCTCATCATCCTAGCCTCAGTCCGTGCTATCCTACCTCTCCATTATGTGTAGATTCTTCTTTCCCTCAATAGTGTCCTTCTGTGCTGTTGTCGCCAGGGACCTCAGACTAGGGACATTTTGTTGGGCTTGCCTCATTTGATCTGTGTCAAATCCATCACCACACGCGCTGTGCCCTGTACTTCTTTGTGTGTTGCTTAGTCCACTATTCATGCCTTTCGCCAACCTACCAAACAACTGACTAACTACAACTATTAAACAAACGCCCAGCCACCCTCCCCCTGCTCGGGCCCGCTGCTTCTCTTTCTCCGCCCACCGGGTGGGACGGGCCCACCGCAGCATGAGGCCTTAAAACTGACATCTAAACTAATATAACTCTTTGGGGTTTTCTGTTGCTCTGTTATGAATTCCTGCTGGCTTGCATAGGGTTTATGGTGGCAAAATATTCTTCCCCCTGTTGGGTTCACTCGTGTCTACACTGGGGCAGATTTTCAGCATTATTTGCATTTCTGGGTCTCTGCTGAGGGATTCCCTTCTGGTCTATCCAGGCGTGGGCCTCCTCCGTTGTCTCGAAGAAAGACAGTCTACCCTCCCATATCACCTTCAGCTTGGCAGGATATAGCAGCATGTACCGTACACCTGCCGCTCTAATGCGTTCCTTGGTGGGGCCGAAGTGCGCCCTTAGTCTCTGAACCAGTAAAGTATAGTTCGGATAGATGGTTACTCTGGAGGAGCTCCTGGTTATCACCCCCCCTCCCCTATCTCTTGAAAATGTCAATATCTTCTCCCGATCTTTGAAATTCATGATCCTAGCGATCATTGATCATGGGTGGGCTCCCGGTAGAGGCTTCCTGGTCAGGACTCTGTGGGCTCTCTCCACCGTGAAGCCTTGTGACAGCACCCCTACCCCAATCTCCTGTAACAGCAAAGTTTCAACTTAATTCATGGGATCTCTGCCCTCCTCTCCTTCTGGCAGCCGGACAATCCGGAGGTTGTTCCTTCTGGCCCTCCCTTCTGCATCTTTCGCTCTGTTCTCCAGGATTTTCACTTGTTGTAGTATGTCTGACATTTGTGTCCGAGTGGTGGTGACGTCGGTTGTGTTCTGCTGTACCTGCTGTTCAGCCGTACTCACTCGGTCGGTCAGATTCCGTACATCTTGCCAGATGAGGCCCATATCCACCATGACCGTGTCCAGCTTGTTTTCCAAGGAGGCCTTCAGGGCCGCTATGGCTTCCAGTATTGGGCCCTCACTTTCCCCTCCCGCCTGCTGTGTTGAGCTCATCAATGCCATATCTATGTCTTGTGGGATGGCTTGCCTTTTGTGTCATGATCACTGTTTCCAAGGAGCCAGGACCAGCCCAACGTCCTTGGAAGCAGGCCCCTAACCCTAATCCTAGGCACCAGCCGGTCCCTACTGGGACCTTTTGGACCCTGTCCTGGCGCCGGTGGCACCAGGCTCATCAAAACCATAGGTCCCGGCACTGGAAGCGCCAGGCTCATAATTGGTGTGAAAGTGCTTGGGTGGACTTACCTGCAGCAGACCATGCTGCTTACTTACCAGCCACTTAGAAGCCCTCTGTGAACAGGAACTACTTTCTTACCTGGGTGGGGCAGCTCCACTCCCTGGATACAGCACTGAAACTCTTCTGGAAACTGGAACTCTTTTCTTACCTAGGCGGGGCCGTGGAAGAAGATGCCTCATCACTCCAAGGCTATTTAAACCACACCCGATAGATGAAACGTGCTTCGCGTTATTCTGCATCTGCAGCAGAACGCTCACCGAGTCTGTTCCAGCCTTTCTTCTTTTGATCCTGAACCTGCAAGAATTATACTTACCATTCCTGTATCCAGTCAACATCAGCACCTGCAAAAGACAAGAAACAACAGGTTAGCAAGACGAACTTTACACGCAGTGCTTACTCACCTGATCCATCGGCAGCTGCCGTGTCTCACGCTGCACCTTCGCCTGCAAAGACAACAGCATTGTTATACTTACCGGCACGCTGTGCATTCCGGATTCCTTCACGCTGCATCGTCGCCTGTAAAGACAAAGAAAAAGACATTAAGCAGGTATTTACTCACGCCCATCACGCTCGTCGCAATAAAACGCCTGCGAATACTCCGGCGTCTCTTTAACACGAACTAAGCTGCAAGGAAAGAGACAGTTAGAGCGCTTGCCATACTTACGAATTTCCAGGCGCTTCACTCCATCTTCCATCTCAAGAGTCCTGCAATACATAAGGGAAAAGCATTATACAGAGTCTTCAATATTAACGTGCCACGCATTTAAAGACTATAAAGACAAAAGGTGTCCAGAAACTTACCGCTCGTGCAGATAACGACGGTAACCATCCTCTGAAGTCAAGAGGTCAATGTTTCACCAGTGAAGGAACTGGCAACGGCACCCTGCACTAGACGCAGATGGAGAGCCCAGCATTCACCTATCTAAGGTGAGCACGTTGACCTGGGGGGGGCTCTACAGACAAGCTGGGAAGAGAGAGAGAGAGAGAGAGAGGGACATTCAACAACCCAGACCTTTAACCCCCATATTCTTTCACCTGCAGAAACCTCACCTTTCGAGTTCGACACACAGTGCGAAGAGGTTCGACCCCAGAAGCCAATCGAGTCCTGCACATCACTTTTCGAGTCACAGACACCTTCCTGCCAAGACCCGCGCCTCCGTGGGAATCAGGTGAGCGTTACATTTTGTCCGATTTCTTGTTAAAGGAGTCAATTCTGGTTTGTCTGCCTCTTCCTCCTTTTGATCTATTTGGCATTCTTCTCTTCGAGGCTTTATGCGTCGTGTTCTCCCGCTGTCCCCCTGAAGGCGGGACACTGGGCTCCGCTTCGGTGAGCTTGCAGATTAATGTCTCTGTCAGGGCGTTGTTGCCTTCTTCCCATTGAGGTACATTGACCCACCTATGTGCTTCTACTCTGGTGTTCCACCCCGTGCTCACAGTTCTTATTCGGGAGAGGTGCAGGTCCCCTTCTTTGTGCTCGACACTCCTCAGTGCCAATTCGCCCTAACAGTGGATGAATTGCATCCACCCACTTGTTTACATTCCTACAAGGACCTTCCGGTTGGTGTTGTGCCTTCTCTCCGCAGCCCTGATGGTCTTTTGTGGATATCTCCAATGCTTTTGTAAATATGGATTACCGCAGATGCGGGGAAGTACTCCACCCCGCTTCCACTTGGGTCCAGAAGACCGGTCCCCCTGCCCCTGTATAATGTCTCTGCCCTCAGGTCGTTCCTTCGTTGGCCTTGTTTTGTGGGTCCACGTTGGAAGCCAGTGACCACCAGGTGTTGGACGACTCGGTCCATTTAATTAGGTGGCCCACCTTGCCCCAATACCTGCACTGGTGAACCCCAACAAGTGGGCCCACTCACGTGTCAAGTGCACAGCGTGCCTTGCTCCCTCCTGATCTGCCGCTTGGCCGGTGCGGCACTGTCCCCAGGTTTACTCCTCTGCTCTGCTGCTCGCTAGATTACTCCTCTAGTGGGTTGTTTCCTCCCACTTTGAGCAGACTTTCCCGTTTGTTGCTGTGCTCGGTACAGCTTCTTACGGCACTCTTCCTCTCCCCCCTACTCTGTGGCGTAAGTCCAGTCCTTGTTCGGGCTTGTCCCCCTCATCTCAGGGTATTTCGCACAGTGACTGTGTCTTATGTTCCACTTTATCACTCAGCGAGTGAGTTGTGCTCTCCCACGTCGATCCATTTCTGCCAGTCGTTGCTACTTTTATTGCGGCTTCTCGCAGTGTGTCCAGCTATAGGGATGGCCCCCGGTATGACTGCCTCCCCTCAAGATGTTGGATGCCACTCCACTAACCACCCTCCCCTGTCGTTGTCTTCCTGCAGGGGTGGTAGCCTGGGTGCTTTGCGCTGGGGGTCTTGTTCTCCCCCCTGGTATGACAAGCCGGGAGGTCCCTCAGGTTATTTTGGTTAGCTCAGGGTGTATGCATGGGTCTCGGGGACGACATAGCGTCTCTTGAGTTCCTCATCAGGTGGCCCTCCGGCTACTTCACAAGAAAATGTGCTGAAGTGGGTCTGTTAAGCTCTGAATGCTGGTGTTGGCGTTAGGCCCCAGTGATCTTGCTGTGGGGCCCAATCCGTCTGTACAGCGTAACACGGCAGAAGGCCTCCTCCGGGTCTGTCTTGAGCTTCACTCTACTGTATTCTGCAAACCACTGGGGAGGGGGGTCAGCCCTCTGTCCACCCCTCACTGTCTCTTCCCCACTTGACTGCCGGCCTGGGGCCTCCCTCTCCTAGTTATACGGGACCCAGTCACTCTACTGCTAGCCCAAGTTTATGTCCGGCCAGCACTGCAGTACAGAGGCAGAGCGTGACCCACTTTGTCTCCGGGTGCGCTCAGGACCCCCCAGCTGTATATGCCACATGTTATAGGCCCTGGGCCCCCCCGGCATTCATCCACCTCGCACTGCTCACCTCGCGTGGGTCGAGGCGGGTTCCTGCAGTGCTCTAACCCCTCTTCTCTGGCACTTTGGTGACTACGGGAACGGGCTGGGATCTCCTCTTGTGCCTTGGGTGGAGTTGCTCCTCACACCCGCGCTGCTCTTCCAGATGCTGCGGCTTCCTTGCGTTTGTGGCTGGGGGCTCAGCTGCTCTCACCCTGAGGGATAAGGGTGTAGATGGGGCTGGTGTCTCCAGCATCTTTAGGTCTGTTCGGACTGCCTTTGGCCTCACTGGGGGTGGGCCGCTGGCCTCCAGTTCCTCCTGCGTGGGCCTCCACTCTGTCCCCAGCCCTGGGACCGCCCTGGCTGGATCTTCTCTGGAGTACACTAGCTCCATGCACCGGACCTCAGGAACGGCCTCTGTGCCGCCTCCCAACGTTGGCTCTTCCTCTCTCAGCGCACCGACAGGTCACGCACTGCTCCTCTTCCCCCTGGCATGCCTCTCCCAAGGCCAACCGCAGTTCGAGGCCCCTGGGGTCCGTGGGCTATTCTTGATTTACGGTGTGCACCCGGAGCCTGCTTGCCGTACGATGGCTCTGCCAATCTCACCGCCGGGTGCATCCCTCTGCCAGCAGCCCCCGTCAGCTCATTTTTCTCGGTGCATCTGCTCGCGCGCGCCTTCTTGGTCATGGCGAGGGGGTGTTTCAGAGCCGAAATATACTCTTTTCCTTCTCCGGTTTTCTGCGGAAGGACTCCTCAGCTGCTCTGTGGGTGTTCCGCTGCCCGTTCTTGTGTTTTTACTATATTATATGCCGCAACTAGCCATTGTTGTCGAGTGTATTACAGGAACATGCAAGGAATTTTTTGGTGCAAAATACTCTGTCTTCCAAAGTCATATCCAATTCCTAGAATCCGCCATGAATTGGCAACCCAGTCGCTGGAATCAATCAATGCGTGGAAGCACATTGCTCTCTTCAGAAAGATCATTCCTGATGAAAACATACCAGCAATTAGAATCTCCATAAACCCCAGTCCAGAGATGAAGAATTCCACAATAGACAGATGGAAAGGATTCTGCCACCAAATTCTTAGCAACTATGATATAACCAGAGAAACTGTAATCAACAGACCAATGGATGCCAAAAAACAGATCCGCGAAAAAGACTGTATAAAAACCATCGAAGAGAAAAACAAATACCATATGTCATTCAATACGACATTCGACACGAGCGCTAAATGAACTACCCAAATACCTCCAAAAATTCCCCTGCAAAAGAACCAGAGATACCTTCCTCAGATTCTGCTTTAAAATTCTCTCGACTAGACTTCTCGACTTCTGTAAGGATCCAAGCAAAGTTGAATCACTTTGACACCTTTTAATGGACTGCCCCCACCTATCTGATCTACGAGAAATCGTTGGCAATATGCTTCCTTCTGAACAAATCCAACACAAACCCTCTGATAGATCGGCACAGATCTTAGGCGGTAACAAGTACCTGCTTATATTCAGAACAATGCAATTTTGGTAAAAAATAATGAAAGTCTAAAGTCTGTATGCTTGAAATCCCTGATCGATCAATTAATTGCATTGCTCAAATATTTCTTTGCTTTTATTTTCATCATTTTATTAGCATGTAATTAACTAATGTGCGAAATGTTAAAAGTTTGAGTACAAACTATAAAACATAAAACAAACAAAATAAATTACAGGATCTTGTCAGAGCTCTCGAGCTTCGCTGCCTACAGCATGGCCTCCAAGCCACGCCCCCAACCCTGCTATTTTGTGTTCTTTCTGTACTTCTTTTGGCAGTCCTTGTTTCACAGCACAGCAAAATAAAAGAACGGAATTTCTTGGTCCCACGGATCACCAGTTTCTGCCCTCCACATTTCCTGTATGTATAATATGTATTGGGCAGGATCCTCATCATCTCACATTATCCTCTGCATAATCGATTGAAGATTAGACATATCCAGGTATGCGTGCCGAAACGCTGCCCACACTTGGGGCTTAATGTCGCTGAAATGTGCTCCATCATGACTGTTGTCACCCAACTTCACAGCCGGGTATTTTTATTTCTTTTATTTTATTGGATATTTGTAATGCGCCTATACAACAAATGGTGTTTCAAGGTGCCACAAGACAAAAAGGGAGGGGGGAGCAAGGAGAAATATAACAATAACGGTCCTACTAGGCTCTGTGACATTCGGATCGTGCAAGTGTAGTAAAGATGTGCAAGGGAGAGTGGGGGGCTGAAGTGCCGGTCTGCCCGAAATGCAAAGTGCTAGGGTGGCAAAGGGAGTACAGGGTAAAGAGGAACGAGTTAAGTGAAAAAAAAGGGAGTTAAGGGGGAAAAGCAATAGGGGCTAGACAAGTGCTAAGGGGAGGCCAGGAGGGCAAGTGCCAGGGAACTGCATGGGGTGCAGGTAGAGAGGGTCAACATGCTAAGTGCAAGGAGGGTGGGTGGACTGGGCGGGGGGCCTGGAGCCCTGTAGAACTCAGAGGGAACCAGACAGCCAGTCACTGAGGCAGACAGGGGTGTTTGCAGGGGAGGGAGAGAGGGAAGTAAGAAGAAAAAAGGAGGGACTAGAGGAGCTTCCAGAACTTAAGGAGAACCGGCTCAAGCCTGAGAGGGGCATGGAGACCATTCCAGAGGGAGGCTCCTGCGGAGGAGAAAGATCTACCCTCCTCTCTCTGCTTAGAGAAGTGTCCGATCTGCAGAGAGTTGCAGCTAGAAGACTGAAGGGCTTTAGCAGGAAGGTATTTAGGGAGCAAGAGTTGGATGTAGCGGGGTCCCAAGCCCCAGAAAGCCTTGTAGATGATGAAATTATCTTGAACTTGATCCTAGCAGCAGCCAGGAGCCAGTGGAGAGATTTTAGGACTGGAGACATGCAGTCCCTGGGCTTGAGGCCAAGGTAAGGCTTGCAGTCCTATTCTGGTGAACTAGTGTACATACACAAGCCCTTTAAGACGTGGTAACAATCCTTTGAGGTTGATGGGAATGCAGAATATACTCAAACATCAATAATCAAACTGGCTCAGGAAGTTGACAAAGTGCATCTGTTTTAACATCCATTATCTAAAATAGCGAGGTACAACGAACATCAACAAACCCGATCTTCTCACTCAATGCATTTCATAAAAAACATAGCATTTATAGTTAAAACTCGTCATCATTGACGTCAATCTATGTTTCAAACTGCAAAAACCTACTTTGGAAAGTGATTGGCTTAACGGGAAACTCTAGGTATATGTTCCATACTTGTTCGGCAGGTGATTGGGTCTCTATCATCAGGTGCAACAACTGAGTGTTACGCTCACCTGGCTCCCACAGAGGCGTCGATCTGAACTGGACAGCTGCGGTCTCCACCAATGTGACGCGTAGGGCTGAGATGACGGACTGGACTGGCCCACCTAGCTTTGTTTGCTTGGCCCGTAGGAATATTCTTCTGTAAATGGAGAAAGGGAATTAACCACCCGTGGAGTTGAGCGTAAATCCCCCCACCCCCGCTGTTCTCCCCACAGATCACCTTTGATGTCTCCTCTTATAGTCTCACCTGATGGTTTGAAAAGATAAGCTCTCCATCCTGCATTGAGCGCAGGGGCGCGTTGATAACCAGTTGCTTCACTGGCTCGAAGGAATTGGTGAGTTCCAGAACAATATTGACTCCGAAAAGTATGTAGTTCGTAAGAGTTCACATGTCTGACTTTCACTCTTGTCCCTTTTTCTAGGAGCTGCAGACTCGAGGCGGGCGTGGCAGAAGACTGGATGCAGGCTTGCAGACACAGTGAGTGTTACGCTGCTGGATGCAGAATAACGGGAAGCATGTGCTGCTCTTCGGGCGTGGTTTAAATACCCTCCAAAGTAGTCCCAGGTAAGTATTCCTCCCCAGCCCCACCCGAGCAAAAAATAGTCCCTAAGTAAAATAATCCCTTCCAAGCCTCATTTGACTTGGAGCTCTGCAGCATGGTCTGCATTAGGTAAGTTCTACTCTATGAGCCTGGAGCCTATGGCGCCAGGACTGACTCTCCATATGAGTCTGGCGCCATAGGCGCCAGGACTGCACCCAAACAGCCCCTAGCAGGGGTTTTTGGACTTGCTCAAAATAACTTGATGCCTGCTTCCGGGGTTGCTGAACCTGGTCTTGTTCCCTGGGGGTAGGCATCATGACAGCACTCCCCCCCAAGGTCCCTTCTAAAGTCGTTCTTCTCCGTGGTTTTGGTTTGTCTGGGAAATTTCGGTGGAATCTTTTCACCAATCGAGGTGCATGCACGTGGTCACTAGGTTCCCAAGACCTTTCCTGTGGTCCGTAACCCTTCCAGTCGATTAAATAAAAATGTTTTGACTTCAACATCTTGGAGTCCAGGATGTTCTTAACTTCAAATTCGGGTTCCCTGTCTATAAGGATGGGGTCTGGTGGCTTGGTTAGTCTTGTCCCTGGTTGCACTGGCTTCAAAAGTGACACATGAAAGTGAATTTGCATATTAGCAGGTAAGTCCAACTTGACGGCCACCAGGTTGATAATGGCCTTAATAGAGTAAGGTCCCAAATATCTAGGGTTAAAGGTCCGCGTTCCCTTGAGAGGTATGTGTTTTGTGGCCAACCATACTTGGTCCCCTATATGGTACTGTGGAGTATCACTTCTATGCCGATCAGCATCTTTCTTGTATTTCTCCTTCGCCTGTTTTAAATGCGCAGTTGCCTCCTTAAAGGCTTGTGTAATCATAGCGTGTAGATGGTCCACTGCGGGCATTTCTAAGTGTTGGGGTGAGTCAAGGTCAGAGGTTCGAGGGTGGTGCCCATATAGGGTATAAAAGGGGCTTTGTCCAGTTCCAGAATGTACTGAATTATTGTATGCATATTCAGCGATCCAAAGAATGTCCTTCCAATTACTCTCAGTCTGATCTAACATACAACGCAGGTATTGTTCAAGAGTCTGGTTGGTCCTCTCCGTTTGACCATCGGTCTGGGGGTGGTGACTGGTCGATAATCTCACGTCGATTTGCGCCAATTGACAACATTTCTTCCAGAAATGTGAAATGAATTGACTTCCCCGGTCAGAGACCAACACGGACGGAAATCCATGTATGCAAACAATGTTTTCGAGGAATTCTTTGGCCAGGATTGAGGCTGAAGGTAGTCCTTTTAAAGGAATAAAGTGGGCCATCTTGGAAAAAAGATCCACAATAACTAGAATGGTGTTAAACCCATTACAAGGAGGCAGATCGGTAATAAAGTCTAATGATAAGGTGTGCCATGGTGTGGGCGGAATGTCTAAAGGTTGTAAGAGTCCAGCTGGTTTTTTCTTTTGACTTTTGTTTTGGGCGCAAATGCCACAAGACATCACAAATGATTTAATATCCTTTCGCCAGGTGGGCCACCAGAATTGTCTTTTAATTTTAGCTTCAGTTTTTGCAATACCTGGGTGCCCCTCCATTAGGGTATCATGCTAACGGGAAATGACTAGCTCTTGTAGTTCCTTGTGTGGCAGAAATAGCCGCCCTTGACAATAAGGCAGATCATTGGTGACAGAGTAGTCCGGGCCTTTCTTTACCCAGTCCTGCAGGGCTGTAGGATCAAAGAGTTGCTGGATCTTTACCTGAATGTCCTCTAGTGTCTGTAGAGTAGTCGTGCCAAGAATCCTTTGTTCGGAAATTATAGGTACTGGTTCTGGGTTCACTTCTGCCTCTCCGATCCCTATTCGGGATAAGGCGTCTGCTTTACCATTCTTACAACCTGGTCGATTGGTTATCACGAAATTAACTCGGCAAAGAACAATGCCCATGGGAGTTGACGTGACGATTGGGCCTTGGCTGTTTTTAAATACTGTAAGTTCCGGTGATCGGTGATCACAGTAATAGTATGCCTGGCACCGAGAAGATAGTGCCGCCAAGCCTTGAAGGCGGATTTAATGGCTAATAGGTCCTTGTCGGTAACCGCATAGTTTAACTCGGGTGCCGAGAACTTTCTGGACCAAAATGCTACTGGGTGAAGCTGGCCAGTTTCAGGGTCCTTTTGAGACAGGACAGCTCCCATGGCTAAACTGGATGCATCAGTTTCCACTATGTATGGAAGTTCAGGGTGCGGGTGCTTTAACACAGGTGCAGACGTGAATTTCGCTTTCAGCTCTTGGAAGGCATTTTCAGCTTCTTCAGTCCACATAAAGCGTTTATTTTTTCGCAAGAGTGCTGTGATGGGATGTACGACATGTGAAAAATCTGGGATGAATCTGCGGTAGAAATTGGCAAAGCCGAGCATGCTTTGTAGTCCTTTAACTGAACTTGGTGAGGGCCACTTAAGGATTGCGTTCACCTTTCGTGAGTCCATTCGGACTCCCTTTGGGGTCAGGATAAACCCAAGGAATTCAACTTCTGTGGCATGAAAAATGCATTTTTCTAGTTTTGCATATAGTTTGTGCTGGCGCAATTTCTCAAGGACTGCTTGGATGTGATTCACATGGTCTGATTCTGAAGAGGAGTATACTAGAATATCATCGATATACACGACAACACAAACGTCAATGAGTTCACGAAGGACATTGTTCATGAAGTATTGGAAGGCTGCTGGTGCATTGCACAACCCGAAAGGCATCACCTGGTATTCGAATAACCCATACTTAGTGCGGAAAGTAGTCTTCCATTCGTCGCCCTCTTTTACACGTACCAGATGGTATGCCCCCCAGAGATCTAATTTAGTGTATATACAAGCGTCCTTCACTTGGTCTAGTAGTTCAGGGATCAGAGGCAACGGGTATCAGTTCTTAACAGTTATCTGGTTCAATGCGCGGTAGTCTATGCACGTTCTGAGGTCACCTTCCTTTTTGGGCACGAAGAACAAAGCTGAAGATGCAAGGGACTTGGATGGGCGAATAAAACCATTGGCAAGGTACTGGTCTAAGTATTGTCGTAGGTGAAAGTTCTTAGGTTCCGTAAGGGCATAGATCCTGCTACAAGGGGGTTGTGCACCGGGTATGAGATCGATTTGACAATCATACGATCTATGAGGAGGTAAGGTGTTTGCCTGTTCCTTTTGGAAGACATCCTGGAATTCTTGGTATTCTGGAGGTAGTTGCATGACTGCTGTGGTTACTGTGGCCAGGCCTGCGTTCTGATTTTTCTTTGGGTAACAGGTTTGTGCACAATCCAGGAAGGTTATTCTCTTCTCTCGCCAATCAATACAAGGATTATGTGTTTCCAACCAAGGTATCCCCAGTATTATTTGGAACTGTGGGGCTTTGATTAGATCAAACACAATAGTCTCTCGATGCCCATCCTGACCCAATAGTGTCATCTCTGCGGTGGAATGGGTTATAGGCCCAGAGGCAATTTCAGTTCCATCGACTGTGGTGATGACATCTGAGGTGGTTTTTCGGCAGAGAGGTAGATTCATCCTGGAAGCCAATTCATAGTCCACATAGTTTCCTATAGCCCCGCTATCAATGTATGCCCTTACTGCGTGCATACGCGATGGCTGCCCTGGATCTACGAGGACCATTGGTATGATGAAATGCGAGGTCTGAGTATCCTTCTTCAAGCTCGGCAAGCGGACCTCTATGCTTGTCGGGCGTGGTCGTTTCCCGAGTCTGACTCCATATGGCTTTTATCAGCAGCTCCTACCACCTTCTTGGGTGGTTTTACAGGGCAATCCCGTAGAACATGTCCAGAAGTTCCACAATATAGACACAATTGCATTTGCCGTCTCCTTTCTCTTTCCTTCTGGGTTAAGGGTCCTTTAACCTGAGCCAAGACATCCTTGAGTTCTCCTCGAAGCCCTCGATGAAATAACGTGATTCGCTTTACCTCAGGCCATCCAGTTTCCACTATTAACCTATTAAAGGTTGCGATGTAGGATAGAAGGTCCTGGTTACCCTATCGTAGGGACAAAAGTTTGTTATCCAGGGCCTGTCCTTGGAAGGGCCGGGCAAATAGTCTTTCCATGCTAGTTTGAAAGCCCTGAAAATCCCGAAGAATTGGGTCATCCTTAGTAACTAGTGGAATTGACCAATCAGCTGCACTGCCGCTGAGATATGACAATACAAAGGCTACCTTGGCTTGATCATTTGGGAAGGCTCCAGGTCTGCATAAAAAGTGCAAGCGGCATTGGTGCATAAACACGGCGAACCTTTTGGGATCTCCGGCAAAGCGTTCGGGTGGGGCTAATGGAATATTTCCTGGTAGGTTTATTTGCACAGGGTTACTCGATAACACAGGAGCTGGATTTCCGCCGGAACCAGGTAGGGGTGCTTGTCCAGCCTGGCTTTGCAATAGTTGCCTAGCAAGGTCATCAGTTCGCTCCTTTGACGAAATCAGTTCTCTCCTAAGAACATTGGTTTCTTGACGGGCGGAATGCACTTCAGCCCTCAGTTCCCCTAGTAATTGGGCCAATTGGTCAGTCTCTGAGGTATCCATAACACCCGGATGGGAATTTGTGGGTAGGCTACGCGTTCTGTTACGCTCACCTGGCTCCCACAGAGGCATCGATCTGAACTGGACAGCTGCGATCTCCACCAATGTGACGCGTGGGGCTGAGATGACGGACTGGACTGGCCCACCTAGCTTCGTTTGCCTGGCCCGTAGGAATATTCTTCTGTAAATGGAGAAAGAGAATTAACCACCCGTGGGGTTGAGCGTAAATCCCCCCACCCCCGCTGTTCTCCCCACAGATCACCTTTGATGTCCCCTCTTATAGTCTCACCTGATGGTTTGAAACCATCCTGCATTGAGCGCAGGGGCGTATTGATAACCAGTTGCTTCACTGGCTCGAAGGAATTGGTGAGTTCCAGAACAATATTGACTCCGAAAAGTATGTAGTTCGTAAGAGTTCACATGTCTGACTTTCACTCTTGTCCGATTCCTTGCAGTTTGCAGCTTGACCCCAGCGAAGAGTTCCTCGTGGTAGCTGACGAAGTTCAGGTAAGGATTTGGCTTATCCTACACAGTTCAATAAAATAAGGCCAGAATGTAACCTGTGGCTTGCTCCTTTATTCAGGTGTGGAGAGAAAATATGAAGTTCGGGGAATAATGCCTCCGGCGGTAAAATTAGCTAAGTCTATTGTGGTGAAAATAGTTCCCCTTGTTTGTCCCTTCGTCTCACATTGTTGTCCTTTTGTTCCCCTTAGGGGCCGGGGGACGGCGAGGATGCAATAGAGACTGCACCACCCGTGAAGAGGAATAATACCCCCGGCGGTAATCAGGTAAGTCTATGGGGGTAGTTACTATTGCCTCTGTTTATTCCCTTGGCTCACCTTTGCTGTTCTTGTGTTCCCCTTTGATGCCAGAGTGTGGTGGGAACGTGCAGAAGAGGGTGAAGGTAGAGGGCCCATAGAGGGTGGCCAGAGGGTAGGATGGAGGGAAGGAGCTGGGGTCCCAAGAAGTAGGCTCTCAGTCTTACTGGCATTAAGGCAGAGATCATTGGCAGCACACCATGCCTGAATAGCGGTCAGACAGTCAGGGATGAGGGAGGAGGAAGAAGAGGGAAGCATGTCATCTGCATAACACTGTAAGTGAAGAGAGAAGGAGGATATCAGGTGGGCCAGAGGGGCAAGGTAGATATTGAAGGGTACCCATCTTTAACCCATGTGTCATTCGCCTGATCCCCCAGAATTGAAACAAATACACTTTTCAAATCCCCTACTCCTAGTTTCGTACCAGCCGTTTGTTTCTCAAAATCATATGTCCATGTACCCACTCCAGCAATCAGAGACGGGAGTGCCTTTACAAGATTATTTTTGTCCATACTTGCCCATGGTATATACAGTTCTCTCCATCAGTCTTGGTATAGTAATGGAAACTGTGCTCCTATTGTCTTCCACGGTGTCTTCTTCCCCATCACAAATCTCTTAGCCACTGCTATGCATCCATATCAGTTTCATAATCCAGGTGCCCACAGACTGCCTGCTCATTGGGAAATAGCGGGTGGCTGCTCCTCTACCTCCTCTACCTCCAACTCGTCCACAGTATCCCACTCCTCATCTTCTCCTCCTGTATGATCATACTCATCATCCAAGCATTCCGTACCATAATCCAAACTATCTGCCTGCCTCCTCCTTGCTTCCCTCTCATCTCTCTATATACACAACCTTTTAAAAAAAAAAAAACAATTTTATTGGCTTATTCAAACAAAAAACAATACCAACCAAACACGCAGTGCATATATCAACAGCTCAATTGTTCATTGCGTACTTTCGGTCACTGCTGCCCTTATCCCACCCCCCTTACAAGCCTATTTATTCCACTCATTCTGTATCTGCCTCGTGTGGTGGGGTCTCACTTTCTGTGGATTTTGTCAGATCTTGTATTGTTCCAAATAATTCCGCTATCAATGATTTCCATGCCATAAGGATTCCTGCCTCCTCCTCTCCCCCCACATTGCTCGCCTCTTGCCATACCATGGTTTCTGCCTCTGCCCATTTCTGCAACTCTTTCCACCACACCTCCACCCGTGGCTTATGACATGTCTTCCATCCCATGGCAATCCTTCTTTTTGCGAGCACATATGCTAGATCTTTCAATTTACTAACATGCTTACGTTTCTGCGATCTGGGGAACCCTCCCAGCAAGCAGGCCCAGGCTGTTTCTATGATAATCGTGACCCCCTTTTCCACCAGTTTCTGTGCTACTTCACCCCAGAAACGCTCAATTACTGGGCATGACCAAAACATGTGTACCATTCCAATGTTATCTTCATCACATTTAGGACATGCATTTTCAAACCTAGATATCCTCTGGGGTGTCATATATGCCCTGTGCGTAATATATAGTTGTATCTGTTTTAGTCTCACATTCCTTGATACCTTCTTGTGGTACCCCAGGGCACGTTCCCACATCCCATCCTCTATCGGGGCTCCTACTTCCGCTTCCCACTCTAGTCTTAATTGTGTTCATTCCTTCCCGACCTGAGACATCATCATCTCATACAGTCTAGAGATCTCATGCCCCCCTTCCGTTATATCATATATTATATCAATAGTAGCGTCTGGTTCTTCTTCCAGTACCGTTTCGGGCCATGTTCTCCTAATTCTCTGCACCATTCTATGATATGTGATATATACTGGCATGTGTGTAACCCCGATTCCTCACCCAGCACTTCAAAATCTATGATAGTCCCCTGACATTTCCCATCGTTACTTACCCCACTGGTTCCCAGTGGTTTCTGATTATCATCCTCAGCTGCTTATCTCCCCCTGCCAGTGCAACTAGTGGTACCTGCGGGCAGCATGGGAATGGGTTTTCCATCATCCAGCATTCTCGGCGCCACATCTTCCACCCAAGCATCATCATTTTAGGGCGTTCTTCCATTTCTGTCTTGGGTAGCCAGATCATCTCTCTTAAATAAAATGGGGCACAATCATGTCCAAAACAACCTGGATTCGGGGGTCACTTCATCTGAGAGCCATTTGGCAATGTATTGCAGTTGGCTCGCTACGTAATAGACCTCATAATTAGGCAGTTTTATCCCTCCTTTGTCATAAATGTTCTGCAGCTTCCATAATGCCACCCTTTTCCGGGTACCATGCCACAGGAAATCCCTACACATACTGTTCAGTTTAGTGAAAAACATCCTGGGAATCAGTTATGGAATATTCCCAAAATAATACAGGAGCCTGGTAGGACCACCATCTTAATCATTGCCCCTTGTCCCATCATTGCTAGGGGCAACTTCACCCAGAATTTCATACACTTCTCGATTTTCTCAATGGATACCTCGGTATTGTGCCTGTGCTCTTCTTCCACCGTGTGGTACACGTCTATCCCAAGATACCGCCCATGGTATGTGTAACACCGGTAGCCGTCCCACAGGGATTCCCTTGTAACTGCCTAACGGGAAGATACTAGATTTTTGAGGATTCACCGCTATACCAGACAGCCCCGCATATCTCTCCATAACTTCCAGGATGTACTGGAGATTTTCCTCTGGGTGCCTCAAGTACAGCAGCAAGTCATCCGCATATAAGGAGATCAAGTGTCGTTCCCTCCAACCTCGATACCTATAGTATCGTATTGTTGTCTAAGGTATATTGCTAGGGGCTCCAGGGCCAGTATATAGAGCATTGGGGACCATGGGCACCCCTGCCTGGTGCCTCTCCTCAGTTGCCATCTTTCGGATATCACTCATCCCGTTCTGACCCTGGTCAGCAGTTCACTATATAGCATCTTCGCCCACCTTATGTATCCAGGCCCCATTCCATAGCCCGCCAGGGCCGCCAGCAGCCATGGCCACTTGACCGAATCAAAAGCCATTAAGCCCTCGTTCTTACTCCCCCATTCAACAACCCGTTGGAGTCGTCTATGATTATGAGTTATATTTCTGATCCGGGCATAGCCCGCCTGGTCGGGGTGTATTAGTTTGCCTATAACTCTCCACAATCTGTTTGCCAAGACAGCCGTCAATATCTTGCTGTCCTGGTTCAACATCGACAAAGGTCTGTAGGAGCCACAGCTATGCCCAGGCTTATTGGGTTTGGGAAGCGGTATTATGATCGCTTCTCTAAGTGACTTTGGAAGCCGTCCCACCTCAAACACTTCATTTAACATTTCTTTCATTGGGGGGAGCACTTCCTCCCCATATACTTTATAAAATTCACTCGGGAACCCGTCCGCCCCCGGAGTCTTACTAGTAGGCAGCTGCCTCACCACTTCTTCTAACTCCTCCAAAGTGATTGGTGCATCCAGCTCCTCTCTTTCCTTGGCACTTATCGTGGGCAATCCTATGTCCTCCAGTGTTTCTGTTATCTCCCCGTCACTACTTCCCTCCTCATCCCCATATAGTAACCTATAGTAATCTGCAAACTCCTGTTTAACTCCCTCCTGGGTGTCAGCTACACTACCATCTTCTCTCGTTATTGTTCTGATCGTGGGTCTGGGGGTTTCGCTCTTGTATAACCATGCCAAAAGCCTTCCTGTCTTATCCCCGCCCGCATGCTGTCTCTCTATATATTTTTTATAGTTGAGGTTGCACAGTCTTCCCCATTGCTCTGCGCATTTCTGCTGTAGTTTAAGTATCAGCTCCATGTCTCTCTCAGTTTCCCCACCTCCCTTCAGTGCCTTTTCCAGTTCCCTTTCTGTTTCTTGTAGGTCAGCCAAGATCCCACCTTGCAGGCCTTTACATTTTGCTATGGCTACACCCCGCATCACCACCTTGAAGGCTTCTCATAATGTGCTCCCGAGTCCACGCTACCCGTGTTCATCTCAAAGTAGTTTATAATCTCTTCTCTTATATCTTCTCTGAAGCAGGGATCCTTAAGTGCCTCTGCCCGGAGGCACCATGTCGGAATCCTTGCTCTTGGGGGGCAATATTGCTATCCGAGAACCAGGGGCGAGTGGTCCGAGAGGACCCTCGCTTTATATTCTGCCTGAGTAATCTCTGTTATTACCTCCGACGTAGCAAAGACATAGTCCAGCCTCGTATGCAACTGCTGCGGGGCGGAATAGTGCGAGTACTGCCTTTCTTGGGGGTGTATCGTTCTCCACACATCTGCCAGACCGAAGTCGTCTAGTAGTGTCTGCAACGCTTTAGCCGCTGGGGCGGGTCTATCAATCTTTCCATCTGATCTATCCACCCTGGGGTTTAATACACAGTTAAAATCCCCACCCCAGAGCACCGCACTCCCCATACACATGCTAAGGTTAGTACACAGAGTTCTGAAATATGCTGCAGTATTCTGATTGGGGGCGTATGTATTTACAATGCTAATCTCCCTATTCTCCACCAACCCCCTCGGTATGACCATCCTTCCATCCGTTTCTGCCTTTTCCTGCAACAGTTGAAACGGGACATGCAGCGCCACCCAGATGAGCACTCCTCTAGCATGTCAGAGTATGTCGAGCCCCCCACATCCCCTTTCCATTTCTTCACAACCATCTCCATCTTTTCCTGTGTCAGGTGAGTCTCCTGCAACAGTGCAATGTCTATCTTGTGTCTGCGCAGGTACAACATAACCTTGTTCCTCTTTAGATAACTATTAAGTCCCCTGACATTCCACGTAATTATTTTAAGGTCCCCCATGGCCCGTTAGAGTTCCCCCTCCCCTCCCATCGGTGCAGTCCAGATCCCACTTCCATCTCAGTCTGTATAGGCTCGTACTCCCCTTAACCAAAAATACACCAAACTCCCCAGTCCCCCCCTTCCCACCTCCCTTCCCATCCCCAACATCACCACCCCCCAACTGTTGCCCAGCTCCATCCCTGGATATCAGGCACCCCCGCATCTAGCTCTTTCTGGCAATGGCCTTTACTCGAAGCTCAGCAGGGCGAGGTCGCCCTAATGGCTATCCTGCGACTACTACTACTACTACCAGGGGCTAGGGTGCCATTGTCCTGCCGCTCCTGTTTTGCTTTAATTCAACCACACAATGCTGCTTAATTCACTTATATATTCAATCTTCTATATTCCAGTCCTTTAAGTTCAACAAAATCACAGACATCCTGCCAAATGTCAGCACTACTCGATCGCACCCCTTAATCTTATCACTATCATAGTCTCTACTGGGGTACCCGCTCTACATCATTTCATATGATTATAATATACCGATCACTTACCATGCTCCTCATGGGCCTCCTCTGCATCTCGTTCCGGGCAACCTTGTAGATCCAGCCATGCCGCTGCTTCGTCTGGGGTGTCAAAAAAGAACATTCTACTTTTGTGCAACACTTTCAGTTTCGCAGGGTACAGAAGCATGTACTTGATTCCGGCCATGCGTGATCTACTCTTGATTGCCACATAGCTGTATCGTTGCCTCTGGACCAACATTGTGTAGTCAGGATACGCCGTGATGGTACTCGAGGCCCTTTTGATTGTTCCCCCGTTGCGAAAATACTCCAAAATCTTCTCGCGAACTATAGTTCAGTATCTTGGCAATTATCGCACAAAGAGGGGCCCCAGGCTTCTGTTTCCTCATGAGGGCTCTATGTGCTCGCTCCACCGTCAATCCCTGCGAGAGTTTGTCAGCTCCAATTCCTTGCAAGATCAAGTTCTCAATATAGTCTGTAGGGTCTTGGCCTTCCTCCCCCTCCGGCAGTCCGACCACGCGGATATTGTTCCTTCGTGCACTTCCTCTACGCAGTTCTCCAGGTTGGCCACCTGTTGCTTCAGTATATGCACCTCTTTTGTGTTGCTGGTGCTAGTGTCTGTGTTGGTTTTCACCGCACTTTAAAGGCTGCTCATTCTCTCTGCCAGTGTTCTAACATCTTGTCGCAGTAGGGGGACTTCTATGCCTACTGCATCTATTTTAGCCTCCAAGGAAGTTCGCAGGTCCGCCATCGCTATCCCCCACGAGTCTCTCAGCTCCGTTATAGCCAGCAGTATCTGGTGGTTTTCAGCCGCTGATGTGCTCTCTGCTGGTGCTGCCGCGCCGCTGTGCGTTGTCGCCGCAGGAGACTGCTGCGTCTTGGCAAATGCTTCCATCGTGGATTGTTTGTTTTTGCTCTTGCTAACGGTTCCTCACCCCGCTATCTTGCAATCTCCATTATGTATCTGAGGGTACCTGGTCTGTGGTGTATCAATCCTGCCGCTCTGTCGTGGCTTAACACCAGTGTGTCACTCCAGGCCCAGGGCAGTTGTCCTTGAGAAGCCCCTGTATAAATTCGTGTTTTTGACGCTGTATCTTCGGGTGGGCTGTGTCCTCCCACGTTTCTAATTAACGTACTGCTTCCTAGAGGCTATTTTGTACTATCAGCATGACCACCCATTTCTTGAGCTCCTCGTGTTCTTCACGTCACTGCTTTTTCCCGTTGCGGTCCCCCCTGGATCATGCAGTCTTAGCTACTTCTTCAAAACCCTCGAGTGGGTCGCGTCCTCCCACGTATCTCCTCTGGCTGCTGTGGTCGGTCCCATTTTGCTTGTTTCTTGGATCGCTGGGTGCTCCTCCTTCCACGCGCCAGTAGATATGTTCAATGCTGTCTGTGCGATCGATGCCTGCCACCTGTCCTCTAACTATCATCGCATCCGGCAAGTATCCAGGAGGCGCCAGCACATGGACTGCACTTGCTACAGTAATGGCAGCACACCCTTATATCCGCTTTTCCTGGCAGTGCCTGGGTGCACTACCCGTCTCCTCATGCAGGTTATGGGTGCTCTCCCTGCCCTCTGTGGTGATATGGTTCCCTGGCCCCCTTACAACGAAGGGCAGGCTTCCGGCGCACTCCAGGTGCTAAAGTGTCTCAGCTTCCCGTAGGGACACAGCACCCAACTATCATTGCAATAGGGCTGCATGCAAATTAAAGCTTTAAGGTCCACTGCACACCAAGGGCGTTTGTTATTATTTATTCCATGCGGTTCATCAACATCTTTTATTTATGCTCAGCTCGCTTTCAGCATCTATTCTCTGCCCTTTGTTCATGTGGGCAAGGTATCGCCTCCCAAGCCTTGCGTTTAGGGGTGCAACAATGTTATCACTGCATCTGCTCCAGCCCGGCAGTGTCTATCGGCTGGGAGCAGTGAGACCACATTGGCTCCAACACAAACCCATTCCCTTGCGCTTGAAACAAAGTATCCTCTTCTCTGGCCGCTGTTTGCCTGCAGCAGAGGCGCTCCCCGCAATCTGCACTGGGATCGCCAAAGCCTCACTGAGCCCTGGACGGCTCCCTCGCTGCTACAATTGTAGCCGGCTGGGACACTTTGTTTTCCTTCCGATGCCCGCCGCTGCCGCTCGCAGCCCCCTCCGCACCGCGAACGCTGTGCCCACGGTGCCATGTGCTTTTATCTTCAATGCGGCATCAGGCTCTGCAATGCAAGCGTGTTTCTTCTCGCAGCCGGCCTCACACTCCACGATGCTTGCCTCCAGTCTTCACAGGCCACCGCTCGGGTCATTGGGCTCGAGTCTTTTGTTCGCCGCCATCTTATGCCCCAGTCTTTCGGTGCAGCCGCATCCAAATAATATTTCTTTTTATGTCAATTAAGCCTCCGATCTGTTTGCAATGTTCAGTTATTGTAAAGCACATGTTCTGACGTCCCTGCTTCTATTCATAGACGCCGTGAGTCATTTTGAGTGTGTGTGTCAGCGGATCGATCTCGGATCCATAGGAGCAGCTCTGGGGACACGTCCTACTGCATGGCTAACTGGTCACATCCCCCCCTCTGTATACACATCCTTAATAGCAGTACTGTCTATTCGAAACAAAATATCTCCCACTCACCATTCATCTGTTCCCACAGGTGCTTGTTGCCCTTCAATCCTATCCAACTTTAATCTGGATAATTCCACTTTCACCTCCCTAACGCGTCAACTCTTTCTGAGGTTTCATATCCGTTCCGTCCAACACCCTGGCCCTTGCTGCAGCAGACGCTGTGGGGTTAGGGAGGATGTAATACTGGGACATTGTGGATGGTGGGGCAGCTGTGGTGGGCAAATTATTGTAGGTTGGGATTTGTATACACTCACACTGCACGTGTAGAATAACATAATAACGGGTGGGGGGTACTGCGCTACCTCTGTGGGGGGTGCTCGGGTACTTTGGACAGTGGGTGTAACTGTGGCCAGGGAACAGTGTGTACCTGCTTCGCTCACTGTCTTTGGGGGATCTATAGGAACATCTTCCATCATTTGCCACAATTCTAACACCTCCTTTCTGTTCTTCAACTTCCTCCCCTTGTATTTAACTCCCATAAATGTATACATGTCACTTAATATATCTTTGTTGTGTGTTCCCTGTTCCGGCCATGGCTTAAACATTCTTCCCTTCGTTTCCACTAACCATTCCTTAAGAATCTTTTCTCCGTACAAAGGAAGGGCTTTTGTACATGTAATCCAGCGGGGTTGTCCGCTCCATCGTAGCCATCCCCTTATCACCACTATATAATATTACCTGCACCCGCACCCACCCAATACACCTCCCCTTTTCCCATGTTACCCCGTCTATGCCCACCCCTCCCTGCACCATGCACAACCTGTCGCTCTCCTGACACATGTTCATTCACTCATTACTCACAACTAACACACCAGACCCTCCTTCGGCCTTCACTGATCATAAATAATAAAATAGCAACCCCAAAATTACAATAAAACTACCTTTTCATTCCAACAACCCTTTTATATTGGGTGAGAAGATCCCAGGTCCACAGGGGCTTCTACCACAACCACTTCTTGTTCTCACCCTCCCCTTACACTGGGCAGAGGGATCCCACACCCACTAAATATAGAGGGTCTCTATCCAAATTTTGGTTCCCTTGTTACACAGCACTGTCTTCTTTCCTAATAACATAGGAAAGGGTCCTGTTACACCACCGTTTATATAAAAATTAAATGAATTAATATATAATGCCAGGTGTCCTTGTGATCTATCCATCCGCTTTTCCAACACCATAAACACACACAATATTCTCCACAAACCCCAACACTCATACACCCATCCCCCATTTGTTTTTCTTCAAAAAGCGGTGCACTTAAATCTACGTGTTCACCCGAGACCCTCCTTCAAGGTGTCCCGTCAACTGCCTACATAATCTGGGGACTGCGCCCCGCTCCTAAGAACAGATAGGAATTCTGATAACACGGCTCCTGTAAACCTCATGAAAGTGCGTGCAAAGGGAACTGGTCGCTGCAGGTGGGCGGCCCCTGCGGCTGTGCGGCCATGAACCCTGCGTCCACACGGGGGAGTCTAGGATCACATCAGCGTCACCAATAATGTAAGGTAACTGCTCAACAATGGGACAGAGAAAAAACAAACCCCTAGACGAAAAAGGCTAGGTGCACCCTGTGTCAAGAAGAACAAGAGCTTTCGTTTGTATACAAAAAGGAAAGTGACAACTGGGTATTATAAGTTTAGTGTCACAGAGCTCTCTCTCTTCAACAAAGCAAACGTTACCTTATAAACATAAAATTTGTCATTCATGATGCATTGCATATACAGTGTTCATCCCCCACCCTCATTGGCTTGTGCATATTAACGTGCTAACACTCACATATAGGCCCCTCTCCAATTCGATGTGTCATGTTCTCCATTATCTTCACACGTGGGTAACAGCCTTTTCACCTTGACGTATTGTAAAAAGATTTGTTAGACTATGAACTCTTAAATCATAACCATGTGATGTGCACCTGGTTACTACTATGAACTCAGCAGATAACTTCAAGGTCAGCCTGATCCTTGCAAACAAAACCACTGTTTTCTCATCCCAGACATGCAGGTATGGTCAAGTTAAGCAAGATTTATTCCCATACTTGAAAGAGGGGCCGGTTCCCATCTTGTAATCGCTCTCCAGCTGTTATTCCTAGAACTTGACAGGGCTCTAGAGTCTGACTGGAGTAGTGACAGAACAGGAGCGTTGCACCTTGCACAAGCCCACAACACAAGGCACTTCACTACACCGCAGTGGGTTCTGTATAGAGGATGGACTCTTCTACATCATTGATGTGTCCTACATTGTTGGAACCATCCTATTGGAGACTTCTGTTAATGTACGATGGCCAGATGACTGAGCAACTGAGACCATTCCAAGTTGGTGGGCTTATGCAACAAACTCCACCCTAGGAGTTGTTGGCAACAATGATCTTGTTACGGATTATGTTTGCTTCTTTGACAGAGTCAATGGAGACAGATAAAAAGCAGAGAAGGAGGACTTGCAGATGAAATATCATTGGGAGGGGTTATTGTATATTGATAGGCTTGACAATGAGTGTGCAAGCCAGCACTGAATTTGGGAATTGTTTCCATGCATGGGTCCGTGTGAGTTCATTAGGTGTTGAGAGGTAGGTACTCAAGGGCATGAATTTCTTTCTAAACCCCAGAAGAGTTCTGAGTCAAAATGTAAAAAGTGTTCTCACGGTCAGAGGACTGTTTCTTTCCATTGTTGTAAGCAAAGTCATCATGGTACTCCATTCCAACCCAAAGAATTCACCCACAGAAGATTTTTTTTTTAAAGTAAAAGGTCCATGTTCTGCAATTTATACACTATTTGGCATAGGAATTGATAATAGAAATTATCGTTATCCCACCCAAACTCATTTAATTGGAATTACCCAAAGGGCCTTGAGAAAGAACCTTATAGTACAAAGGGTATCCAGTGTTTATAATGAAATAAAGTAAAAGTATATATGGGGTGGATTAAGGGATTAAAAGGGGTGGGGATAGTAGTGGTGAGGGTAAAAAGGCTGTAGAAACAGGGGGCGTGGGGAGGACCCCCCAAGTTAAAAAACAAATGCCTTGTTTCGTTATTTAGGTGTCGATTTTAAAGTATGTCGTTATTTCGAGGGTCGTTGTAAAGACATGGAACCAGTACAAAGCGCGTACTGGCAACATCAAAAAATGCCTTTTACACTCATTTGTGAGGGAGGCATGGTATCACTAGTAGACACTGACACAGGAGCTACATGTTTCAAAACCTTCATTGATGGTTTAAAAGGGGTTGGAAAACTCCTATCTTGCACTATAACCTGCACTATAACTAAGATGGGAGTATTCTCGACCATCAAACAAAAAGAAAATACAGTCCTAGTCAAAATACCTGGAGGGTGGCCGATATCCTTGAAACACAATTGAGGTTTGTCTCTTCTCTCTGGCTGGGCTTCCTTGCGCAACCTTCAAGGCCCTTCGGAGGTAATGATCTCTCGCCGGAGTGTGCAAGGTTTCTCCGTACCTCGGTTCCGTTCCTTGGCCTCTCGTTTTGCTGCAACTCATTCGCCGTCACCCTGGAAGAACTGCTCCTTCTCGTGCATTGGCTTGCTCAGAGTGTGTCTCAGTGTTCTACCTTTTAACAATGGGGGGAGAGCTAATATGTACCAGGTGTATGTAATTAAGATCAAGTGCCTGGCCCTGCCTGATCTTATTAGTGTGACATGTCCAATGTATTGCGTGGGTGGTACTCATTTTAGCCTCAGACCTCCTCTTCCTCGGCTCAGTGTTTGTGCAGGTAAGGGGAGAGGAATCTGGGAAGTTGGAATAGCATATAGAATAGGATGGGACAGGGGTATTTGGAAAGGGAGATACCATGCCTCGCCATTGGGCATTCCTCCCCTACTCCCAGACGACCCCTCACCCAGGTGATTCTCCCGCAAGTGGGTTTAACATAATTATCAGATCACAGTAGCTGGCGCTATGACCCATACTATTTCCTACCTGGAGGGTGTGACTTGGTCAGGATATGGGTTTCAAAGACCATGTGGACGAATCATTACGGGTGTGCTGAACCATCAAGGCACAGTACAGAGGCAAAGATGGTGCCCATGAGCTTACTGCAAGTTTTCATTATTTTAAACCTTTTTATGTAGAACTTTTCTGAAATAAATTTAATTTTTTAACATTTTTCTCATCAGAGTATAATTTCAAAAACACAAACAAAGCAATGCGTTAATGGCTCAAATTCTCAGTGGAAGTCACCCACCGATATCCCGGAAGCATATCCACAAGAATTATTGGTCTTTATTGTGTTTTATCAATCATTTAGTAAAAACAAAGTGACAATTTCCCAACTCGATCAGTGTATCAGTACGACAGTCAGTGCAACAGAACATCAACGTCCCAAATCAAAACAACACTTTCCCAACCTCCCCCCTTCCCTTCTGCCTTGCTAGCCAGGCCATAGTAGAATGTGATAGCTAGGGAATGTATAAGGGCTATGGGAAGAGTAAAGAATTTGGGTCCTTCTGATGCAGGGTAAGTTATATTATTAACATTTAAAATAATAAGACACAACCTATGGGGGTTGGGGTTCAATCGTCAGCATCTGAGAATTAAGGGAGCCCGTTTCCAAGATAGAGGTGTCAACAGTTAGCCACATATGAGCCCACGTAATGAGTCCCCTACTTGGTCCTCCTCATTCACCTTTACGAGCAGGAATAGAGAAGTTAGGATTGCCACAAAATCTCTAGAAAACAAATGATCTGTTTGCCATCAAGAAAACAGTGCCAGCCAGAGTCAGAGACTTTATGTGCAAGCCCACAATATCATTACTAAGCCTGGATTATCAAGCCACTCTTGCCATGGCCCAACTGTGTGTCTAACGGTTCCATCGCTTGGGAGGCCGGGTGCTGTCAATCTAGCTCAATTTTTGGTAATGACAGTAGAAGTGATATTGGTGGAGGTCCTATCACATGGTTTGTCCCACTTGTAAGAGGATTGTGGATTGATGGAGCGGGGCTATTCCTAAGGCACACACGGTTGCTAGAAGAGGAGTAGCCGCTATGGGAAAAGTCACCGTCCTGAACAGAGTTTTGATCATTCTATAGCTAAGAATGTTGATAAAGTTGCTGATTCCCCTAGTGCATCCCTCTCTACGTTGCTAAACATGCAACTTGTCACTGCTCCCCCGGCCTTGCGCATCCTTCTCAGCGCTGCTCTCACACAACTTCCCCACTCCCCTGGCCTTGTGCATCCATCTCTGTGTTGCTCCCCATACAACCTGTCCCTCTCCCCCTACCTAGCGCATCCTTCTCAGCGTTTCTCCCCAGGCAACCTATACCCGGTTCCCTCCTCTCCTTCCTCTTCAGGCTGCCCTGAGCTGCGTCCAGTTCACTGTTCCCTGCCTGTGTCTTGCATCCTACGCCCTTACGTCTGTGACCATTGTATTGTCATTCCACTGCATTGTACTCACTACTGTATTGTCATTGCACTGCATTGCCTGCATTCTTCTTACTTCCAAGTCTTTGTGGACTACCAGTGATTGTGTTGTTGTTTTGTTGGGTTACTATTGTATCATGTACGTGTTGCATCACTTGCATTTCTCTTCTTCTCCTCTAGAACCCCTTTAACTTCCAGCTTTGTATTCTGTACTATACTTGCATCTCACGCCTTTGAGCTCCATTGTAGTGTATTTTTGTTGCCTGCACTGTTTTCTCCAGTCACACCAGGACCCTCCAAGGCTCTAGTGTTCTTTTTCTGTGGTGCACTTACCTGTTGCCTCTGCTTGTTGTGTGCCCCCGCTCCGTGTGCCTCCCTCCTGTTTGTCCCAGTGAGTGACTCCCTCCCCCCCTCCTGCTTGGGCTGCCCTCCCTTACTCTCTGCCGGCAACCTCTATGGTGCTTTCTGTCTCCCCTATCTTCTCTAACTGCAATTCTATCGACTATCCTATCCCTCTCACTAACTCTGGTAGGGAGAAGCTCAAAATGGACATCCTGGTCTCAAACCCAGGCCCCCCTGTCGCTGATACCTACACCAGTGCTGCCTCCAGGCAGACTCTCACCGACATCCTCTTTGTCGTTCCCTCTCCAGGCCTATGGACCCCCCATACGGTCTCTGTTCTCTCTCCTTTTTCCTCCACTCCCATTAATGGTGGCACCCGGTGGGAGGCCCTTCTGGCCCCCTTCCACTCCTTTAAGACCATCATTAATGTTTGCTTAAATGGTACCATCTTGGTCCGGGGTCCTCAGAGCAATCTCCTCCTTTTGGATAGACGCTTCCCACGTCTTATCAGCTTCCTTTCTCCTCCTTCTACTCCTATGTACCCATCTCTGGCTCACCTGCTGCCTCCTTTTGCTGCCACCTGTCTGGCCCTATGTGCTGCTTCTTTGGCTGCTCTGCCACCTCCTTCCTCTGCCACCTCCCTGGCACCATCTGCTGCTTCACTAGCCGCTCTGTCTTCTCTTGCCTCCACACCTCTCCGGCATCCTCCCCTGCTTCTCTGGCCGCTCTGCCTTCTCCTCCTTCTGCCACCTCTCTGTCACTCTCTTCTTCCTCTCTGACTACCCGGCCATCTCCTCCTTCCTCTGCCCACTTTCAGGCACCTCTAACAATTTGGCCGGGCTTATCTCATGCCTGTATGCCTGTACCCCCCCCCCACAGAAGTCTTGCAAAGGTGGCAATCTGTTCCACGTTGTTACTCTTAACACTTGTTCCACTGATAAACACTCCTCTGACATCTGCCATCTCCTGGAAGAGCTTGATTTGAATGTAGTCAGTCTCACAAGACTTAGTTCACGGCAAGCTCTGTCACAAGTTTTGACACTCTGCTCCCTGATGGCTACAAGATCATCTCCGAACCCAGAACCAACCGTCCTGGTGGGGGAGTAGCCCTGATCTTCCCAGTGTGGATCCCTGCGTCTGTCATTTCTACGCAGGCCTACTCCTCCTTTGAATGCCTGGTCTGCAGGCTCTCTATCTCTCCTGACCTCTCTATCACTGTGGCCACCATCTACAGGCCACCTGGCCAGGTCACCCTCTTCCTCTCTGAGTGGGCTGACCTCTCCTCCTCCCTCCTTGCCTCTCCCTCTCACCTTCTCCTCCTCAGAGACCTTTATACCCACTTGAATGCTACTAGCCCCTTCTTTGGGCTCTTTCGCAACCTCTGCGACTCGCTCTCTATTCTTCTCTCTAGTCCGACTTACTCTGCAGGACACAACCTGGATGTTCTGATCTCGTCAGACCTCCTCCTCTCCAACCCTCTCACCACTCCTCTCTCTTGGACTGACCACTTTCTTCTCTCCTCTCACCTGCCCCTCAGGTTAAGCTACCCACCTTTTTGGTCATCCGGCCCATGAAGCGTGCGTCAGTGGAGGCTTTTGCCGCTACATTCTCTCATCCTCTTACACCTTTAGCTGACTCAAACTCTGACTCAGCCCTCGCTGCCCTACATCTCTCTATTCCTAACACTCTTGGTGTCCTTGCTCCTGTCATGAGGATCCGTTTGAAGCCCGCATCCATGTGCAACGCTTGGTACGATTCTGCCCTTATCTCCCTTAAGCGCAAGTGTAGGGTGGCTGAGAGGAAATGGAGGGCATCAAGCGCATCCTCCGACAAACTGGCCTGCTCCAAAGGCAATACAGACTTTCTGTCCTCTCTAATAAGAGAGCCTACATCCAAGCCTGCATCTCAGTGGCCTCTAATAACTCGGCCAAACTTTTCAAAATCTGCAAGGAGCTGGCCAGTCCTGTTGCAGTCTCTACCTCTCCTGTTTCCTCCAAGGCCCTTTGCATGGCTTTGGCATCTCATTTCACCACTAAAACCCAGGACATCCTCAACACTCTCTCTAACGCTTCCTCCTCTTCCTCTCCCTCTATCACTCCAGGCCTCTCTATGGCCGTTTCTCCTCTTCCTTTCACCTTGTTCCCCCTCTTCACTACTCTCGATGTTTCTAGGCAAGTCCGATCTATGAAAGTCTAGTCAAAGCAGGTGCTCCTCCAGAACCATTAAGGACTGCATTGACACCTTTGCTCCAGCCTAGGCTGATTTCTGCAATCACTATTTTGCCACTTGAACCTTACCCTCCCCTTTAAGCGCTCCCTTGTGCACGCCCTTCTTAAGAAGCCCTCTGCCTTCCTCTCTGGCAAACTATTGCCCGATCTCCATCACTCCTTTCCTGCGCAAACTCTGGGGAAAAGCTGGCCATCTCCCAGATTAATCTATATACTGGATCTGTTGGTTGTCTCCATGACCACCAGTCTGGCTTTAGGGCAGCCAGAATCACAGAAACTTCAGCAATCTGTGCCTTAATGTCAGTAAGTCTAAGATCCTCCTCATTGGGACACCTGCTTCCGCCTTCCCTCTCTCACTCTGGCCACCGACCCTGGCAGGGACGTCATTTCACCAAAATGCCAGGGGTCGCGTAAATGACATCACATGACCTTTGACGACAATCACAGGAAGTCATGTTACTTGACACTCAGGCTGAAATTACATCAATGGAAGCGATGGAACACAACCTTTTTACCCCTTCACAAAACAGGAAGTGGTTTCACATAACATTGTTCCTAAGTACACTATGAAAAATATGGTTACGAATATCATTATAATGTGATATACATTTCACACAAGAATGGATCACCATATGTATCGTTAGTAACAGTGTGTATAGGCCCATATTACCAATTATTGTGCATGCAAGCAGACGTCCAAGTCCAAATGGTAATGATGTGCTATTATATAGCACTTACGCTTAAGTGCTTTATGTAGAACAAATATAAATACAATATCAACCAACCTTTGTTGGTACTCATTTATCGACCTCAGAAGGATAAAAGGCTGAGTTGAGGTGTTTAAGAACAGGCTTAATCAGTGACTCACCCCTGAAGTGTGCCTGAAATAAACCTTTTATGAGTCTAGGAATTATTGTATAATATTCCAGAAAGACAAATTATTTGTTTTTCCTATTGTTTCTTAATTAGGATCACTACTCAAAGTGTTACACTTGTGGAACCCCCTGTTTTCTTTAAAGAGGCCTGAACAAGAAGGCTAGCCACTCCAAATATGACGAGGTGCAAATGGCGCTGGCCACAGCCCAGGAGCTTACATTTAAAAAATACAAAAAATACAAAATCTTTTTTTGGGGGTGGCAAGTGAGACCTCAGAGGTCGCTGTCATGCCCTGGCCCCATGTGCGGCGGCGACAGCGTCTGGGCACCCCTTATGTCACCTGGAAAGTGCCCTGGTGTCTTGGCCAACGCCGCAGGTTCTGCGGTCCTGTTCGGACTACAATTCCCATCCTTCCGCACCAGTAACGTTCTTGAGCACTATTGTCACGTGAGGAGCACGTAACATGTTTCCGCGTCCGCACGCTCGTAGACTATTAGTAGTCAACCTAACCGCGGCTCGGGTGCTCCTTAACTGTGCATGTGGTGCCAGTTTCAAAGTGTTTTGAACCCTGTTACTTACGTCCTGACTCCTGTTTCCGATCCCTGCCTGTTATCAAGGACTACTCTCTTGGATTGCTCCTTGGTTTTTGGTGCCCGGCTCCTTCGGATTGACTCCACGGCTACCTGACGCTAATTTTATTACCTGGATTGTCTTGCTGTATCTTGCCTTGTTACGTTAGTACTTAGATCCCAGTTACTCTGTGTTTTATCTGCTAGTGCTTGTCAAGCAGTTTCCGACTCCCGTCTCAGCTACGACCTTTACTTTTTCACTTACCTGTGTTCCACTTCCTTCAGCCTTTTTTACTTCCACGACCCACCTAACTTTGCTTTCCCTATCGTATCCTGCGAAGTCTCATTTCTTATTATTTTTTATTATTTTTTTCATTATTTTTTGCCATACCTTTGGGACACTTTGCTGAACTTTCAAGGACCTTTTTTCTGGACATCTTGGTGACCATTCTGGAAGCCCTCCTGCTGATTTCACCTCTGGTCATCCATCCTTTGCTTACCTTTGGGACACTATGCAGAGTATTGACAGACTGCCTTGGAAACCTTTTTAGATTGCGCCCTCGTATCGTCCGGGTTAGGTGCGTCAACACTGACTGTTTAGGATTCTGAACTCGCTCTGTGGATTTCTCTACACTTGTTTCTCACCTTGCTGACTCTGTGGCGCCAAGTAGTTTTCAGGTCTTTTCCTTCACGGAGCAGGTAAGAGTGGGAAGCAGAGGGTGGTGGTTGCCAAGGTTGGTATCCTTGACTGCTGTGCTGGACTGTTATAATTGTTCTTTCCTCTAGCTCTGTTGCTGCTGCTCCTGCCTTTTCACTCAAGCCCCTGGTCTGTCAGGTGCACTATACTTCTGTAGACTGTGCTCTTGTGGGGAAAGTCTGTTTGCAATTAGCTTCAGGCTATCGAGTGAATTGTGTGATATACATACTGTCTACCTGCTCCCACCTGTGAGGCTAAGAACCTTGAGGTCACCTTCGGCTCCACCCTCTAGTTCTATCCTCACATCTCTGATGTCTCTAAGAAGTCACACTATCAGCTGCACTCCTTCAGAGCTATTCTTCCTTTTCTCACTTTCCCCCAGAATCTCACTGTCTCCAGAGCTCTGGTTGTCTCTAGGCTGGACTACTGCAACAGCCTCTTTCTAAATCTGCCTGCTTCTACTTTTCGCCCTTTACAACTTATCCAGAACAGGACTGCAAGACTTTTCCTTTGCCTCAAGCCCTCCCTCTGGAACAGCTTTCCTGCCTCTCTCAAAATTGAGCAGGACCACCTAAGGTTCCGGAAGCAACTCAAAACCTTCCTTTTCGCTTCCGCTTTCTCTCTCCCTCTCCCTTGCTGATGTCCTGTCTGCTGTGCATACTGGTTACCTGGCCACAGTATGCACATACGGGACCAGGCTCTTGCATGACCAGTTGCCCTTGCACTGCCTCCGGACCTACCAACCTCTTAGGGGTCTGTATCTGCAACCCTAGAGCCCCTTGACTCTCTGCACTTACGAGCCATCTCCCGGCAGCACTTACGAGTTACTCTGCACTCTACCCTCCCCACCTCCTGGTAGCACTTATGAGTTACCTTGCACTCTCCCTCCTCCCCTTGCCCCCTGGCACTTGTCCCCCTTTCTCCACCTCGCACTTGCATGATATGAATGACGCAAGGCCTAGTAAGATCATTGTTTTGTCCTCCTTCTGTCCTACCTTCCTTGTACTGTCGTACCGAGAAACACTTGTGTACAGACGCGTTATAAATGAATTATCATATCATAAGTATCACTAGTGTTTATCATTGTTCTTCATTTTTTTTATTTTTATTTTTTATTTATCATTGGTGATGTTGGTAATATTTGTCTAATGTCTACATAAACTTTGATAATTCACTCCGTAATTTTTTGGAATGTGAAAGTGCCTGTTAGGCATCGGAGACACAAGTGATGTGCATTTCCAATGCAGAAAGGGACTGTCAACATAGTACTAAAATGGGAGCTGTGTGCTATGTCCTGCGGCCCCTTCTGAATCAGGCGTTTGCCATGGGAGAGACAGTGGAGGCCATTACGAGTCGGGCGGTAAGGGTTAACGGTCACCGGTAATGATGCCGCTAAACCCTTACCACCCTATTCCGAGGTCCCTTAGCAGGTCCCAGCAGGAACGGCTGGTCTGACCAGTCGTTCTCTGCGGGTCCCGTTAAGGGACCTTGGAGCTAATAACGGGCCCGCAATTTGTGGGCCCGTTCTTAGCACCTTCCTCATTCCCATTGAGCCATATGGTGGCTCAAATGGGAATGGCAAACTGAAAGGGGACTTACCGGGTCCGCATAGGTCGGAATGTCCTGGTAAGTCCCCATTCAGCCAGACCGGACCTGGACCCGGGTTTGGAGGCAACCATGGCGCTAGTAGCGCCATGGCTACCTCCAAACTCGTAATGACCCCCAGTGTCTTATATAGTGGACGCGGAGCACCCGACCGTGTTTACCGGTCTGATGCCCCGGCGTCCATGAGGATCGATTTCCAAGAAAGAATTTAGTAAACTTTCTGAACGTTAACAGGCTGTGTACTTTATTCCCCTGCCACATGCAGTCGGAGCTGCATTGACAGCTTTACTTGTTTATGCAGGTTGCCGGAAGTGCGGTCTTTGGTAACTTGGGCGAAAGAATGTAAGGAGCAGTTCTCCGACCAACAGGGCTTTAAGTCGGGTGAGAAATCCAGAGGGGCCTTCATTTGTGGGCGTGGCTTGTGGGATGGCCGTTGCCTAAAAAAGTACACAAACCATAGTAAGGTACAGAAACAAATATATAAATGCATGTAAGCATTTATATATTTGTATGCGTACAGTACTAGGGTTTGTTTAGTATGCAAGCCATCTTTTATAAACATAGAAATATGCGACATATTTCTATGCTTATAAAAGATGGCTAGAAAAGTACACAAACCAGAGTAAGGTATGCACACAAATATATAACGTTTATATATTTGTGTGCATTGAGTTTTGTCGATTTAGTGCAGTAAAAAAAAGAATTAGTATTTCAGAACTTTTGTCTGACTTTTTTTCTTCTGACTGCTTTAGTTATTTCTTAATATATAGTAAGGGGTAATCCCCTGGTTAGGTGCACCAGGATTACCTGTTGGTAATAACAGGTGTTTGTGTGCTAGACGAGGAGGCCCATATATGTATCATTGACCCCTTTTTTCTTAAGAAAGCTCTGCTAAACATGTCTAATTCAATGTGACCTTGATTGCACCCAGGTTATAATTAAGGCTTCCAGTTTTACGTTTGCACTGATTTTTACAATAAATACAGATGTAAATCAATCTGCTTTCTCTCTGTATTTATTTATAAAAATGGAATAAAACGGAAAAACAGGTCTTTCTGTCTGGTTCTTTATGATGTCACTAATACATAGCAGGCCAATCACATTGCAGATTGGCAGCATGGAGAGTGTAAAAGCTTTATAAAAATAGCATTAACATTCTTCAAATTGCAGACAGCATATATCTTAAGGAAGCAGCAGTCACAGGAGCAACAGTTTGTTATGGGAAACATGGAGATAGCATTTCTTCCCTATATGGCTGCATGTCTGCTTCAATAAATGCATTTTTTAAAATTAGAATAAATGCAGAAAAATACTGGTTGCGGATTATCTTTTTATATGGCAAAACATAATGTGGATAAATGCAGAAAAAAGCTCCACAAGTACCACAAGTAAATATGGATAAATAAAGATGGAAATGGCAGAAAAATAAATACCATAAAACCGGAAGCCTTAGATATAATTGAAAGGGTGAGGCAATCTCTCAACATTAAGTCCACTCTGATCACAGCTTTTCACATGCCTCATCCAGGGAATATACTTATTAAAAAAGAATCTCCCATTAGAGGATCCCCTTTTCATTTAAGTGTCCCCTTCCATATAAATTGTTTTCCATCTTTTTCTCCCCACATGCCTCTGCATTTAATGTTACCTGCAAAATGACAGGGCCCTCTGCACCTTTTGAGAGAGGCTGACTTCAGAACAAATTGGCCCAGGTCATGGGAGCAACTCATTGCATAACTGAAGCATGCGTGCTGAAGGTGGTTTTGTAGCCGTAAGGTGGTGTGTCACTGAGAAGAGTGGAATAGGCAGACCAGTTTGGGAAGTGATAGTGTCGAATGACTCTGTCAACACATCTAGGCCTGACAGATGTCTTATTACTAGCGGAGCGTTGTGAAACCTGCCACGCATCAGCCCTTGCCTGGCCTTGTGTTACCCGATTAGTCACCCAACTAATGCTGCCGATGGGGCTTACAAAGGCCTTGGTCAACCATCCCCACACTTAATTCTGCCAGTTAAGATAACTTATTGATACCTTCCATTTCACTGTATAACCCTTGAACCTAGGCATTGAACGATATAACTTCCAAGTGCAGTCTATTCTGTTATGCTCACCTGGTCTCTGCGGAGGCCTTGGGGAATGCAGCAGGAGATGGGTCCTGGGGGGAGGGGCCCTTGCATTTTGTGCAAAGACTCTGATTGTTCTGTCCTTGAGGAAGGAGTCGATTCAACTAGTTACCTCTGGTGAGAATTTGTCAGCGTAAGTCAGGTGCTGACAGAGTATCTTATGGTTCACAAAGTCGAATGCTGCTGAGAGGTCAAGGAGTAGCAGGAGAGCTGATATCCCTGCATCCCTGATTTCTTCTAGCTGGTTCTTCAAGTCAAGCAGGGTTGATTCCGTGCCATGTCCCGGTCGGAACCCGGATTGACGGCTACCTAGGATGCGGTTGGACTCAAGGTATTGCTGGATTTTGGAGGTAAGCTGCCCTATCAAAGCTGCCCTATTCTTTAGCAACGGAAGTACCCAGACTTCCTAAAGGCTAGTAGGGACCGGGCAGTAGGAAAAGGAGGAATTAATGAATGCTGTGATGAAGGGGACCAGGGCTGCTACCATACAATCTTTAATAAATGTGGCTGGGCATCCGTCTCCTTTACATTTGGAGGGTTTCAGGCCTTTAGTATGGAGCTGACCCCATCTTCAGTGACCATATTGAAACAGAACGGGAGGAGGCTGTTGTGGATTTGTCCGTGGAGCATGGCAATTTTATCCATGAGGGCATTTTGGATCTTAGTGCACCAAGTCTCATCTTTGGAGAAATTGAGTGTGAGAGAGAAGGGGGATTCATGTTCTCTAAGAATGGTAAATATCTCTCATGTATTGAATTTCGCCTTGGCAATTCTTGTGTTGTAGGTAGCAGATTTTGCCTGTAGGATGGCTAACTTGTATGTTTTAGTGGCAGTGGCAAAAATGAGTGGCAGAGTTTTTTCTTTTATTACGTGGAGAGCCAGGAGGTCAGGCGTGAACCACAAATTGAGGTGCGTTGTTGGTTTGGTTTTGCGAGGCGCAAGGGGCAATGGTGTCGACTGTGTGCAGCATCGTGTTGGAGTATAAATTGGTAAGCATGTGTGAGTCCGTGGGAGGCAGACGTGCTGGTTGAAGCGTGTCAAGCAGGGGCAAGATACGGTCTTTAGTAAGATTGCACAAACTGCATGCAATAGTTGGTGGCATCGGAGGGATATCTTGTGAGGGAGGGCTGCTGTTGAAGACAGTATGACATGGTGGTCATTCCAGGGGCAGGGGAGGTTGGAGAGGACAGAGACCTGGTAGCTGAGGTCATCTAGGCAGTCCAGGGTGCAAACTTTTAGGTGGGTATTGTGAGCACCTGAGGGCATCCTCCCATCTACTCCCCTTTGGTCTTCCTCTCAGGTGGCCACGGAAGAACCATTGCTTTTGGATCCCAAACCTGGGGGTGGATATGCGAGGGGGATTCAGCTGGGTGGAGGGTCCTTGGGAAGTTGAGGAGGGATGCCTTTAGGTGAGGCATGGTATCTCCCTTACCCTCCCTCTGCCTTTGTAGGTTATTACCAGTCTTCCCAAATGTCACATACACCACTGTCCCATATACATATTTTTGCAGTTCATTAGGTGGTCACACTCAACTCAGGGAGTCCCACCCCCCCCACCCCAAGTGAGGTGGCGCACCCACCCCAACAAATACCCTGTGTATCCAATGGATTAGGACCAGGCCAGTATATAATAAGAATATGTATTTATTTATATATTTAAGGTTTAACAAGAAAAACTAGCAGCCAATATCAGCCACCAATACTGTGGCAACACCCAATATCATAACAATAACTTGGTTATCAAAACAACGCACGTACAATTTTGAAACATGCAGTCACAATTTATGACAAATTTAATTTCAATTTAACCATTAGAAAACATTCACAATACAATGGAAAAATAGTTTTGCAACACACATTCAAAGGACAGGCAATGCTTTGGTATTCTGGTTTGGGAGGCAAGGGAATTAATGGGAAATTTCGTTTTAAGCTTACATTTGAAAGGCACAGTTGGGAAAAGAGACTGAAATGGGGAAATCTTTTTCAACACACATTCAAATAAGAAGCAATGCCTGAAAATTCTGGTCGGAGAAAATGAGAACAAAGGGGAAATTTTGTTTTGAAACACACATATACAGATGAGATGCAATACTTTGTAATTCTGAATTAAAATGAATGGGGATAAAGGGGAAATTTCGTTTTTGCACCCTGCAGACTGACTTGAAACACTGTGTTTTGTGGATTACTTCTTTTGGGATTCAGGACCCCTCTCTGTACAGGGGTTTCAGAAAACAGTCAACCGAGCCTTTATGGGCTATACCGGCTCTAAGACAATAGGCATGAACCTTGTTGGTTTCAAACTCTAACAAAACTCACCCCATGATTTTCAATATGGGAATTAACTGATTTACCTTAGTCCAGTGTCTCCCCCTTCCCACAATTTAATTAAAGGATTAAGGTGGGCTGCTCCCAACACAATGTAATTTCAACGGAGAGGGTGGTTTTCTATGGGGAAATAATTTGAATGAGATGTAATACATTATGGGAAGGGCCTAACGAGTTTCACCCCCTACACCTTCTACCCACTAATGGAAAGGGATAAAGGCAGATAGCTCCCACACAATGGATGGCTTTTGAGATGGGCCTACTTTCATGGGGATCTCTACTCTTTGCTCAGGAAGCCAGCCAGATTTGTTGGACCCTCTTTTGGTAGGCAGCTCACACCATGCCTCTCCCACAACAAGGTCCCACCAGCTAGGCCTCTCACAGATAGGGCTCCCAGGTCTCCAGGCAAGGTTTACCCTGATGGCCTTGGTAGCTCTCCTTGCTTCTCTGCTAGTTGTTCCTCGCAAGAGTCCAGCAGCAGGCTATCTCCTGGAATAAAGTGAAAAAGCCTTGTTCTTATGCAAACCTGCCCTTTTATAGCACGGATGACACTCCAACCTCGTAATAATTCCTAAGGTCAGGATTGGCTAGCTTGCTCTCTTCACCTCCCCCCACCAAGCCCCATGCCTGCTGATAGGACCAGGAATTGAGAGGAGTGTATGGTGTGGGCTGAGGGAGGAGAAAATCTCATAAGTTGACAACTCCCTTAATCTTTCAGATAACCACATGAATATAGATATTTTTGAGTTCTATATTTTACAGTGAGTCGGACAATACTAATTATATTTCGGCATGCCCTTCCTGGGTGGAGCTATAATTTTTTGTGGTTTGCTGCTGCGCCGAAATAGCTCAAAATGGGACCATTCCCAAATTCAACCTTGCTTCCATGATCTATCCCTTTGCCAACTTTCCCATTTCTCAGGTGCATGAAAATGGCAGAATCATAATTTTTCCCATAACTGAGTTTGCGTACATCACACAAATTTCATTTTTTAGGGTCCCAATCTGCTCTTAGTTTGGTTTAATATAAGCCTGAATTGAGCTTGGTGGGACACCTGCTGCACTTTTTGTTTAAGAAAACATGTGTTATAACATGGCCCTAAGTTTCACATTCAGATCAGACCCAAACAGTTTCTATTTCCCTTTAAAACATGTGACCAGCCATTTGGTTTAGCCATGTTTTTCTTAACATTTCCTATGCTTCAAAAGGGCCTTGTTCTGAGCTTTATGCACTTTTTATGTGGAACCTGACCTTAACATTCATTTCTGTTGGTCATGTTTTCTGTACATCCCATACTATCAATCTACTTCTTTGAATATCTTAGCATTTAACTTGATAACCAGAACCTCTTCTCCTGGAGTCCTTAGCCAAAGTTCTTGAGTTCATATTTTCAAAGAGTTTTTGTTCAGAGCTAATGCACTTTTTATGTGAAGATTTAACCTTAAGGTCACTTCTGCTGTTCGGCTTTATCTACATCACCCTCAGTTTAGATCTCTGGCTTTGTATTTCTGAATATTTTTACTGAATTTACAGGCCGTTGCTTTGGTGAAACCAGCCCGCAAATATCAGGGTCACCATTTCAGATACCCAGTAGCTCAGTGGAGAAAAACAATAGCAGTCAGTTACATGCATGGTCCTAAAGGAGTAACATTTTCCATTGGCACTGTATGTTTAACATGTTGTATTTCGGATTACATTTAGGCCTGTTGCTGATAAATACCATCTTTCTTTACATACTGTATAAACAGAAATAAGTTCACTCTATCCACACAGATGGGCCATAGTTACATAAGGAAGCAGTATTCAGATCTACACCAAACAAAATAGGCCCTTCTTTGTCCATGCTGTCATTTTATATGATGAAATTAAGTCTCTTCCTTCCTGATGAATGCAATCTGTCCTTCAACTTTATTCCTTAAATATCAGGTATCATTCCTCCTCTCGGTTTTTCAACTGTCCAATGTTTCAAATGTATTTGTTTCCGTCCATGTGCACTGCTGCAGTTTTTAAATCTGTCCATGTGTAATGTATTTCTTACATATAACAGTTGAAATGACATGAGTATCCCTTCGGTATTGTCCACGCATAGGCCATTATTTACCCTGGGAAACCGATTTCTCCTTTAATACTTCAAGTAGGCCTTTCCATTTAAATATCAATTAATTTGTGAAAAGTAAGTGTCTTTCTGCACTTGCCCAATAGTCCATTTTAGTAGAATTTAACTAGGCCCATTTCTTACCCTGTCACTTGGCCTTAAGTCGGAAAAAGAGGTGTTTTGGAGTAAGGCACACTTTCCTCAGCGCACACCACTTTGGTACTGGGACGAGGAACAGGACTGTGGATCACCGCTATAATGGTCAGGCATGTCCCATTGACAACAGTAATGATGGTCCGGCAAAGGACCTGCAGATATGATCTTGAAGAATAGACATTGCTAAAAAATACCAAGGTCTATGCTGTTTTTGCCGACCTCCGGAATGCATTTGCTAGTGTCCCAAAGTGTAAACTGTCGCAGGCTTTGATAAAATATAATATCCCTCCCAACCTTTTGGCCATCATTCAGGAATTTTACTCTGAAAACCATGCCACAGTACGTTGTGGACTTAGTGGGGAACAAACACAGTCCTTTGATGTCCAGTGAGGTGTAAGACAGGGATGTGTCCTGGCCCCACTCCTCATTTGCCTCTATATAAATGAGGAGGCGATCGAGTGCTCCCTGGACCCCTCTAGGATGGACCGCGATAAATGTCTGGTGCTGTGTTTTACCAACGATGCAGTGTTACTGGCAAAGACACCGGCCGACCTGAAACAAACCATGGCCAGTTTCACTGGCAAATGCAGGGAGCTCTGCCTGGAGTTGAATACATCTAAAACTAAAACAATGCTCGGCAATATCATGCCGACACCATACTTAATGGGCATATATTTCTGTATTAACAATTTCTAACAAATTCATCCAGGGCTAACATGGTTTAGTTTGCTTTCTGTGTTGACACGCACAGGATGGAATGTCTGTACAACCCTAACCTAGATCCTATGATTTTGAAAAACTACCACCCAGTTTTCAACTTATGCTGGCCCACTAAAATCCTGGAAAAAATTGTCTGCAAACAATTCCAGCAGTTTGTAGACAGTAAAGACCTTCTAGATGAATATCAATTGGGGTTCCGCCCAAACCCTGGGACAGAGACTGCCTTATTGGCAGTCCATGATGATCTGTTGGAAGCTGCAGATAGGGGAAGCTCTACGATACTACTGATGCTCGACCTGTCAGCGGCCTTCGACACGATCAATCATAAGATCATCCTTCAACGGATTGAAAAAATAGGGAGAGCTGCTAAAGTAGTGGTGGACTGGTTTGACTCCTTTCTGCAGGATAGAACCCAGTATGTGATACTGGGAGCCTTCCTTTCAGAGTTTATACAGTTGAGATGCGGAGTCCCCCAAGGCTCAGCGCTCTCAACTCTGATCTTTAACTTGTACATCCGACTGCTGTTTGATATTTTGAGAAAACACGGTTTACGATTCCATTCATATGCTGACGACACCCAGATTTATGTGGAGACAGATCATTTGTCTGAGGCATTTGAAGGGATCGACCGGTGCATGCAAGATATAAAACAAATGGATGGCATGTAACCAGCTGCAGCTCAATGCAGCTAAAACAGAAGTAATATTATTTAGATCAGAGAAAAAACAAGAGAAATTAAGAAAACATATAACACCGCAGATCCTGGGTGAAAACATTCCGTTTTCGAAGAAAGTGAAAAACCTTGGGTGCACATGGCAAGAAAACCTGGCCAGCGATGCCCAGGTAGGGGCCAAAGTAAAAGCAGTGTACTACTCTGCGCATGCTGAGGAATGTACTTCCTTTTATAGCACCTCAAGATCATTCTGTGGTTGTAGGAGCTTTGGTAAATTCCCATCTCGACTATTGTAATAGTCTGATGACAGGGATGCCAGTGAAACAGATGGTGAGACTCTAGACTCTAGAGGGCCCAGAATGCGGCAGTCAGGCTAATTGCCCATCTTGGAAAAAGGGAACATGTCTCAACATCGCGGAGAGCACTCCATTGGCTCATGGTGGAGGACCGAATTAAATTCAAGGTGGCGTGTCTTATGTACAAATGTTTTTATGAACTCACACCCAGATATCTTAATACCAGAATCCACCATTACCAGCCAACCAGAGACCTCCAGTCAGGAGATAAACTCTTGGTGGACGTCCCTCGGACCAAATGCACCTCAAAGGGTGACCAGAGGTTTTCTGTGTTTGGACCAAAGCTGTGGAACCAGCTACCTATAGGTATACGATCATGCACCTCATTAGAAGGGTTCAGAAAAGAACTTAAAACCATCTTATTTAAACAAATCTAAGTAATAAGGGCGAATACAGTTCATCACAGCTAGAACTCGCCTTTTTAGTTGACAACTGCGCCCGAATGCAGTTTATTCTGCCTGGTGCGCGTAAGAAATATCCAAATAGACAAATACCTTATAGTAGCCGCCATGCCGACTTTTTAGTTTTGGCTATTAGGTGGTACAGTGCCAATTATAAGCTGAAACTATTGCATTGGAGCACAGCTAGGGAGAAATGGCATAAGAGGAGAGACACAAAGCTTGTAAGTGTTGTTTATTTACCCACCTATTTACTGCCCATCGGCATGCTAATCCCCATGGCCATTCCTACCTACTTCCTGCCCCTCCACGCCCAAAATACATCCTCCTGGGATCTCTTTGAGCTAGCTTTACCAAGCCTTGCCATCAAACTTTGTGCTCGAATTGTACATGCTAGTGTTTTTTTTTATAGCAGTCTACTGAGAGTTAATGACCTAATTGGAGCTGTAAACATGTGGCTGGTCTAACAAAAATGTCTTAACCAGGCCTGCCTTCAGTCACTTGATTTATAAGCACTCTGCGTGTCCTTGGCTGAAGTCATGCTAAAAACAAGCATTGGCAAAGCTTGAGTATAAGTATTAGGCGTTTACCAGGCACTGCTATTATATGCCCAGGTACTCGCCATTTTGCATCAGCTGCCATGGATGACCAGCTAATGCCACTACGGCAGTACCTGCAAATACCTATCACATGCCTACATAAATGTTGGCATTAACAATGCTTGTTATAATTGCATTTGCTCCATACATTGCATTTGCTCTATACATCCGAAGGCACAACTACAATATTGCATTTCCAATAAATTACAGCAGAGGGTGCTGTTAGTTAAGCAATAGGGTGGCTGCCCGCCTCTACATTTACAAGCAATTTGCACAGTTTGTATTTGTATCGTAAAAGAGAAGCTAAGTTAAATTGTGCTCATATGCCTAAAGAAACACCATGCACAGAATAGGAAGTAATGTTTAGAATGATTTAAACCACAATAACAAAAAGTGATAAAAAAAAGTGGCACACACACCCGATACCGTGTGCGTCCAAACTAGCAGTGTATCGTATGGATGGCAGCGCTTTGTCGAAGAAGAGCCCAGACAGAAAGGGCCTGTTCTCTGCTTTGCCCCATCGGTCACCGTTAACTGTCACTTTCCAGCAAGGCTTTTCTAATTATGATTCTGTAAAAGTGGGCTACCACCACTTCTCGCCGCTCCACGATGATGCACGCACTGGGAATCACGACGTAAGCCATCGTTTTTGAACTGAACATTCGCCATAGTAATGGAAAGATGGCTCGGCAGGTAAAGCACCTGCTGCGAAGTTCCCTGTTCAGTTGCAGGGTGGGCGCGCGCTCGAATCCTGCTTTGGCAGACGCGGCTGTTCGTTCTTCCGAGGTCGGAAAATTGAGAGCCATTACTTTTGTTTATAATACATAAGGTCGAAATGAGCGGCAAAGAACTTCGAATGCGTGTCTGTGACCCCGTGCTATAACTGTTTTTTTGCATTTTAAGAATACCTTTTCATTTTACGGGACAGTGCTTTTGAAACTAAAAACAATCACCTCGATTCCTGCGGGTATATATTAAGCTGCAAAAGAATGGTCAAGGCATTAGGAATAAGTGCCTGGCTACCAGTGCTGGCACTGGGCCACATTTCCCTGGTTTCATTGACTTGCATTTACTGCCCCCCCCCCCCCCCTTGATTCCGATTCCGGGGAAACATCAACCCTACAGTACGCCCTCTTTTGACGCTGGCAGTTCTGGTCTGGCACCGAGCTATCAGCGCTGGTATGCTTTTGTTTCCTTAAAAATATCTTTTTTATTGATTTAGCTGAATTGAATCAACTTTTCAGTAGCACAATAAAAATTGAGAGCATTTAATTTCTCACAATACAATGCAAATCAATCAAGTCTTAACATGCAAATACACATCTAATAGCACAGTATAAATCAAGATTGCAGATCTAACTTTAACATCTATAAACAATGTACGGGAGCAATTTGTATCGGCACATAAGAAGAACACAACATATATGACCACCGCTGCTGGTCATCCAGAGAGCCCATATGTGCACAATGTTTTGAAAAATGAATCATTCGAGCCCCAACTAGTGCAGAACAGAGTGAGATTAAATGCTATAAGGTTCTATACATGCATCATTGTGACAAAAGCGACAAAAGTTTTGAAGACTGGGTATATATACACTTTCGATTTGACAATACATCTCTTGTGGGTTACAGGTTGAAACGTAAGAGAAGTAGAGATGATCGATAATCTGGTGATGGTCACTTAAGGAGATATTGTTCCATATTGTGTACGCGTTTATCTTGGAATCTTTGGCCAGATGAGTTTTGTATTGTAAACACACATTTCTAGTTTCAATCCAGTCATTACAATAGATGTCACTGTTCGCTTTATCAGGATTAGAAATCAACATTTCAATAGTTACATCTGTTTTAGCAAGAATACAATATGTCTCCGTGATCCATGCACGCACAAAAACATGTTCAGTTGAGAATAGATAAGTGGATAAAACTTTTAACATGACATTCAGATCCGTAGATATTAAACACTTTCAAAGTAAGGCACAGATTTGCCAATGATCGAGAGCGTGTAGTGAAACAAGACCCAGTTCACAACGGAGCCAGGGACCAGGAATGCACTGTGGTAAATGGAGAACACTTCTCCAAAATGTTGCTTCGATTTTATCTAAGGAATAATTTGGCAAAAAAGATTGTGTTTCCAATCCATATAATAAACATGGCATAGCCTTCTGGTTCCAATAAACTAGGGCTGGCTTCAACGAAAATTTGCCATAACGATGTATTATGTATGATCTTAGCTTGAGGAATGGCTGTATCTAGAGTAATTTTTGAAGGCCAACTGGGGTTTTAGATATAAGTACAAGGTCATCTGTATACATTAAGGTTTTGATTGGATAACCATTAAGTTTTGGAGAATCGGAACATACTGACCCAAATGTCTGTTGAGCATCATGTAAGAAATAATTAAAGATCGCTGATGCAAGCAAGCACCCTTGCTTAAGACCCCGAGCTGTAGGGATGGCGGCAGACAATAATCCATCTAACGTCAAACGAATGCAAATTGATGTGTCAGAATGAAGAGCATGAATAATTTCACTCAATGTAGGCGGACAATCGTCTCTGCATAATTTTGACATTAGCATTACTCGTGAGATGGAATCGAAAGCATAAATTACTCGTGAGATGGAATCGAAAGCATAAATTACTCGTGAGATGGAATCGAAAGATAAATCGACAAACGCAAAAAAGACAGACTGTTTCATCGTCTGACACCGAGATTTTATTGCATTAAGACACAGCAAGTTGATGTTAGTGCCCATACCAGCTACAAAGTCAGTTTGGTGAGGATCTCGAAGATGGTTAGACAGCGTCCATGCATTAAAATCTCACAAGATTAACTCTGCGAAGATTTTAGCTTGTTTGATCAAATCTTCAATGATGACAGCCGAGCATTCTACTGACCAACTAGAAGTTGAACGTTGGATGTAATTTAGTTTATCAAAATCTTCATCAGCATATAGTTCTGTGTAGAGTGCAATCCACTGGTGTTCTTGCACACCGTTAGATTGTGCATCTGCTTGAAGATTATACAAGCGATTATTGAGTAAAGCCCACATTTCCGCTGAGTTTTTATTAGCCCATGGCTTTCAGCATCATTTCACTGTCATTCTGGAAGATAAGGGCCTTGCTCGCCCGTATCCAATTCTTACACTTGCATTTCACTGTTTTAAGCGCCCCAGAAAGCACAGACATCGGGTACGCGAAAATGAGTTTTCTTTCTTTACGGTATTCCGCTCGTTTGGCCATAATCTCCGGATCAAAGGCATGTGAATGTTTAAATGCTCTTGGACCGGTGATTATGACCGTATTCTTAAATGAATTTAGTAAGTTAGAATATTGTTCAGCTGATTCTGACTTTGAGTTAGCATTATTGCTCGGCTGTAAGCTACTATTTTGGGCTCAGACCAACGAAATCGTGACTTAGCATTATTGATCGTCAATTGTTGTCGCATCCAATGTTTTTGAGTATTAACTGTATTCGAGGTTGAAAAGGCTTGCAGTGAAAATAAACTATGATCACTTTGAAGTTGCCTAATAATTTCAAACGATTGAAGCCTCATAAAGAATTTTTAATCAACATAAATATAATCAATGCCAGGTTTCTTGAGCAGGGATGTCCCCAGATACTGATCCATTGACCATACGAAAAATACTTTCTGTCATGAACGAGGTCCATCCCTGGATGTCTTTTGATTAACGGTTGTGTTTTATGTTCATGCAGTCTAAATTTAAGTCACCCACTATCATAGTAACTGTAACATCCAAGCTCATCATTATCAGATCTAATAATCTCGACAGGCCTAGGAAAAACGCTTTATCGACTAACCCTATTGGATTTCGGTATATGTTGACCAATTCGATAGTGTCATATGGGCCTGAGATCGTCACTAATTATCACGATGCCTGCCCCTGGAAAGCCAGACCAGGCCCAGCAACCCCGGAAGCAGGCATCATGCCACTTGAAGCATGCCCAAAAACCCCAGTTAGGGGCTCTTTGGCTACAGTTCTGGCGCCTATGGCGCCAGGCTCATAAGAATAAAGTCAGTCCTGGCGCCATGGGCGCCAGGCTCATTAAAAAAATCTTACCTGTTGCAGACCATGCTGCATACCTACCTGATGCAGACCATGCTGCACGAAGCCACAATTCAAATGAGGCTTAAAGGGACTACTTTACCTCAGGGACTCCTTTCCTCTGGGTGGGGCTGTGGAAGAATACTTACCTGGGACTTCTTCCAAGGCTATTTAAGCCACACCCGGACAGCCACACGTGCTTCGCGTTATTCTGCTTGCTGCAGCGTAACGCTCACCGTGTCTTCAGCAGCTCCAGTCTTCAGCCACGCCCGCTTCAGTCCTGGAACACCTGGAACAAGAAAAGGAGAAGGAGAAGAGGTCAGAACAAAACCCTTACCTGAATCCTTGATCCAGCACATCGTCGATCTGGAAGAGGGAAGCCTTCTCAGGTGTATTGCCACGCACCTCGCAGAGCCGCGCTGAACTCACCAACCGGGGCTGCATTCCTTAACTCCATCGCGAATCCAGCATCTCCAGGCCATTCTTCAACACCTGGGGGAGACAAGAACAGATAGGTGAGCAAGGGCAATACAAACCACCCCCAAAGACTTACCTGATTTACCACAGGGGGGTACTCACCTCATCTCGGGTTGGCGTAGTCAATTCTGCATCACCGCCGCACCCCGGCCCCTAAGGGGAAAAAACAAGGACAATACAACCTACCCCCAAAGACTTACCTGATTTACCACAGGGGGGTACTCACCTCATTTCGGGTCGGCGCAGTTAATTCTGCATCATCGCTGTACCCCGGCCCCAAAGGGGAGAACCACAATAGACTTACCAGGATCTTACCAATTGGCACTTGGAACTCTTCTGGTGGTTTAAATCCGCAACCTGCAAGGCATCTGGCAGAGTGAAGATCAGACTATTGAACTCTTACGAACAATTGGAATTAGAGTCAATACTGGAACTCACCAATTCCTCCACGCCAGTGAAGTAACTGGTCGTCTACGCGCCCCTGCGCTCGACGCAGGATGGAGAGCTCATCTTTCCAAATCTTTAGGTGAGATTTAGAGGGAACTTCAAGAGTGTTCTGTGGGCAGACAAGGGAGTGGGAAGGCGGGTTAGCACTCAGATTACGGGAGGTTAATTCCCTTTCTCCATTGCAGAAAGATATTCATACGAATCCAACAAACGAAGCTAAGTGGGTCTGTCCAATCTGTCATCTCGGCTCTACGTGTTACTCTGGTGGAAGCAACAGCGGGCCAGTCCAGATCGACGCCCCCGTGGGAATCAGGTGAGCGTAACAGAACGCGAAGCCTACCCACAAATACCCACCTGGGCGTCATGGAGACCTCGGAAACCGATCAGTTGGCCCAATTATTAGGGGAACTAAGGGCCGAAGTGCATTCCGCCCGCCAGGAAACCAGTGTCCTCAGGAGGGAATTGATAGTGTCAAAAGAACGAACTGATGATTTGGCCAGACAGCTATTACAAAGCCAGGCTGGACAAACACCTCTACCTGGACTCAGGGCCAGCCCAGCTCCGGTGCCACCGAGTAACCCGGTGCAGATAAACCTTCCTGGAGCCGTTCCCTTGGCTCCGCCTGAATGCTTTGCCGGAGACCCTAAAAGGTTTGCTATATTCATGAATCAATGTCGCTTTCACTTTTTATGTAGACCTGGAGCTTTCCCAAACGATCAAGCCAAGGTAGTTTTTGTACTGTGATATCTCAGCGGCAGTGCAGCGGACTGGTCCATTCCGCTAGTAAATCAGGATGACCCGATTCTTCGAGATTTCCAAGGTTTTCGAACTAGCATGGAAAGACTTTTCGCCCGACATTCCCAAGGACAGGCTTTGGATAACAAACTTTTATCCTTACGGCAAGGTAATCAGGATCTTTTATCTTACATTGCAACTTTCAATAGATTAGTTGTGGAAACCGAATGGCCTGAAGCCAAGCAAATTACATTATTCCATCGAGGGCTTCGGGGAGAACTCAAGGATGTTTTAGCTCAAGTCGTGGACCCGCCTTTAGACAGTGCTGAATATATAGATTTTATGGTCCAGTTAGATCACAGACTTCAAACCAGAAAGGCTTATCGAACCAAGTTTGAAAACAAGGTCTTGGTTAAAACCTACGTACCCTCAAAGGGGATAGATGCCTCAGAACCCATGCAAATCGGGGGGGTTAGAGGACCCTTTACCCAGAAGGAAAGGGAAAGAAGACGGCAACAGCAATTATGTTTATATTGCGGAGCTACTGGTCATTTCCTTCGGAACTGCCCTGTAAAACCACCCAAGAAAACTATAGGAGCAGCAGACGAAAACCACTTGAAACCTGACTCGGGAAACGATCAAGCCCGGCAAGCATAGAGGTCAGCTTGCCGAGCTTAAAGAAGGACACTCTGACCTCGCATTTCACCATACCCATGGTCCTTATAGATCCAGAGCAGCCATCACGCATGCACGCGGTAAAGGCGTATGTAGATAGTGGAGCCATAGGAAACTATTTGGACTACGGATTGGCTTCCAGGATGAATCTACCTGTCACCCGAAAGACCACTACCGATGTCGTCACCACTGTTGATGGAACTGAAATTGCCTCTGGGCCCGTAACTCATTCCACTGCAGAGATGACTTTGCTGGGTCAGTATGGACACCGAGAGGTTATGGTGTTTGATTTAATCAAGGCTCCACAGTTTCAATTGATACTGGGAATCCCTTGGTTGGAAAAACACAATCCCTGTATTGATTGGCGAGAGAAGAGACTAACCTTCCCAGAATGTGCTAACACCTGTTACCCAAAGAGAACTCTAAATTCAGTACTGGCCCCAATAATCCCAGCTGCCATACAATAACCTGCTGAATACCAAGACTTTCAGGATGTCTTTCAAAAGGAGCAGGCAAACACCTTACCACCGCACAGATCGTATGATTGTCAAATAGATCTCATACCAGGAGCACAACCACCTTGCAGCAGAATCTATGCCCTCACGGAACCTGAAAATCTCCACTTGCGCCAGTACCTAGACCAGTATCTCGCTAATGGCTTCATCCGCCCGTCCAAGTCCCCTGCATCTTCCGCTTTGTTCTTCGTGCCAAAAAAGGAAGGCGACCTTAGAACATGCATTGACTACCGCGCGCTGAATCAGATAACTATCAAGAATCGGTACCCATTGCCTTTGATCCCTGAACTACTAGACCAGGTAAAGAACGCTTGTATATACACAAAACTAGACCTTCGGGGGCATATCATCTGGTACGCGTCAAAGAGGGTGACGAAGGGAAGACTGCTTTTCGCACCAAGTACGGATTATTTGAGTACCAGGTGATGCCTTTCGGACTGTGTAACGCACCAGCAGCCTTCCAGTTCTTCATGAACGATGTCTTCCGAGAGCTCATCGATGTTTGTGTAGTCGTTTACATCGACGATATCTTAGTATACTCCCTATCAGAATCCGATCATGTAAAACACGTCCGAGCAGTCCTAGAAAAGTTACGCCAGTATAAGTTATACGCTAAACTGGAAAAGTGCATCTTTCACACTATGGAAGTAGAGTTTCTTGGATTTATTCTGACCCCGAAAGGAATCCGGATGGATACACGAAAGGTGGATGCAATTCTTAATTGGCCTTCGCCAAGCTCAGTCAAAGGAGTTCAAAGCATGCTCGGCTTTGCCAATTTCTACCGCAGGTTTATCCCGGAATTCTCACACATTGTACATCCCATTACAACACTATTGCGAAAGAATAAATGCTTTACATGGACAGAAGAAGCCGAGAACGCCTTCCAAGAGTTAAAAAAGAAATACACGTCCGCTCCTGTATTACGACACCCGCGCCCAGAGCTTCCCTACATAGTGGAAACAGATGCATCCAGTTCAGCTATGGGAGCAGTGCTCTCCCAAAAGGATCCCAAAACTAACCAGCTGCACCCAGTGGCGTTTTGGTCAAGAAAGTTTTCGGCTCCCGAATTAAATTATGCTATAACTGACAAGGAACTGTTGGCCATCAAGTCTGCCTTCAAGGCTTGGCGGCACTATCTGCTGGGCGCCAGGCATACCATTACGGTCATCACTGATCACCGCAACTTACAATACCTAAAGGTAGCCAAGGCCCAATCTTCACGCCAACTCTGTTGGGCATTGTTCTTCGCCGAGTTTGATTTTGTAATAACCTATCGACCAGGTTGTAAAAATGGAAAAGCTGACGCCCTGTCCCAAATAGGAATGGGAGAAACAGAAAGAGCTTTAGAACCTGTACCCATAATTCCTGAACAGAGGATCCTTGGTCTGACATCCATACACTCTCTGGAGGACATTCAAGAAAAGGTCCATCAACTCTTTGATTCCGATGCCTTACAGGGCTGGGCAAGGAAAGGCCCAGAGTATTCTGTCACCAACAATCTACCTTATTACCAAGGCCGGCTATTTTTGCCACTAGAGGAACTACAGAAACTTGTCATTTCTCATTACCACGACACCTTGATGGAAGGACATCCTGGCATTGCTAAAACTGAAGCCAAAATCAAGAAACAGTTTTGGTGGCCCACCTGGCGAAAAGATGTCAAGTTGTTTGTCATGTCTTGTGGCATTTGCGCTCAAAATAAAGGGGAAAAGAAAAAACTTGCTCGATTATTACAACCGTTAGACATACCACCTACTCCTTGGCATACCTTGTCATTAGACTTTATCACGGAATTACACCCGTGCAAAGGTTATAACACCATTCTAGTTGTTGTAGATCTTTTTTCTAAAATGGCCCATTTCATTCCTTTAAAAGGAATAACTTCAGCTTCCATCCTGGCCAAGGAGTTCCTTGAAAATGTTATCCGTCTAATTGGCTTTCCTTCCGTGTTAATTTCAGACCGGGGAAGCCAATTTATTTCACATTTTTGGAGGAAGTGCTGCCAGCTGGCACAAATTGATGTTAGACTTTCAACCAGCCACCATCCCCAGACCGACGGTCAAACTGAGAGAACCAACCAGACTCTTGAGCAATACCTACGTTGTATGCTACATCAATCTGAGGAGGATTGGAAAGACATTCTTTGGATCGCCGAGTATGCATACAATAATTCTGTACACTCAGGAACTAAACAAAGCCCTTTTTTTACCATATATGGTCACCATCCTCGAACCTCAGACTTAGATTCTCCCCAGCATTTAGAGATGCCTGCGGTGGACCATCTCCACGTTGTTATCACACAAGCCTTTAAAGAGGCGACTGCACATTTACAAAAGGCTAAGGATAAATACAAGAAGGATGCTGATCAACACAGGAGTGAAGCACCGCAATACCAAGTAGGGGACCAAGTATGGTTAGCCACCAAGTACTTACCACTCAAGGGAACACAGACTTTTAACCCCAGGTACTTGGGACCTTATTCTATTAAGGCTATTATTAACCCAGTGGCCGTCAAGTTGGACCTGCCTGTTCATATGCATGTTCATCCTGTTTTTCACGTGTCTCTTTTGAAGCCTGTGCAACCAGGAACTAGACTAACCACCCCACCTGAGCCTATCCTCATAGACGGGGAACCCGAATTCGAAGTCAAGAATATTTTGGACTCTAAAAGGGTGAGATCAAAACTCTTCTATCTCATTGATTGGAAAGGTTATGGTCCACAAGAAAGATCTTGGGAGCCTAGTGACCATGTGCATGCACCTCAATTAGTGAAAAGGTTCCACCAAGAATTTCCAGACAAACCAAGGCCGAGAGGGAGAGCAGCTTTAGGAGGGGCCTTGAGGGGGAGTGCTGTCACGATGCCTGCCCCCGGAAAGCCAGACCAGGCCCAGCAACCCCAGAAGCAGGCATCATGCCACTTGAAGCATGCCCAAAATCCCCAGTTAGGGGCTCTTTGGCTACAGTCCTGGCGCCTATGGCGCCAGGCTCATAAGAATAAAGTCAGTCCTGCCGCCATGGGCGCCAGGCTCATTACAGAAATCTTACCTGTTGCAGACCATGCTGCATACCTACCTGATGCAGACCATGCTGCACGAAGCCACAAGCCAAATGAGGCTTAAAGGGACTACTTTACCTCAGGGACTCCTTTCCTCTCGGGTGGGGCTGTGGAAGAATACTTACCTGGGACTTCTTCCAAGGCTATTTAAGCCACACCAGACAGCCACACGTGCTTCGCGTTATTCTGCTTGCTGCAGCGTAACGCTCACCGTGTCTTCAGCAGCTCCAGTCTTCAGCCACGCCCGCTTCAGCCCTGGAACACCTGGAACAAGAAAAGGAGAAGGAGAAGAGGTCAGAACAAAACCCTTACCTGAATCCTTGATCCAGCACATCGTCGATCTGGAAGAGAGAAGCCTTCTCAGGTGTATTGCCACGCACCTCGCAGAGCCGCGCTGAACTCACCAACCGGGGCTGCATTCCTTAACTCCATCGCGAATCCAGCATCTCCAGGCCATTCTTCAACACCTGGGGGAGACAAGAACAGATAGGTGAGCAAGGGCACTACAAACCACCCCCAAAGACTTACCTGATTTACCACAGGGGGGTACTCACCTCATCTCGGGTCGGCGTAGTCAATTCTGCATCACTGCCGCACCCCGGCCCCTAAGGGGAAAAACAAGGACAATACAAATCACCCCCAAAGACTTACCTGATTACCACAGGGGGGTACTCACCTCATCTCGGGTCGGCGCAGTCAATTCCGCATCACCGCTGCACCCCGGCCCCTAAGGGGAAAAAACAAGGACAATACAACCTACCCCCAAAGACTTACCTGATTTACCACAGGGGGGTACTCACCTCATTTCGGGTCAGCGCAGTTAATTCTGCATCATCGCTGTACCCCGGCCACAAAGGGGAGAACCACAATAGACTTACCAGGATCTTACCAATTGCCACTTGGAACTCTTCTGGTGGTTTAAATCCGCAACCTGCAAGGAATCTGGCAGAGTGAAGATCAGACTATTGAACTCTTACGAACAATTGGAATTAGAGTCAATACTGGAACTCACCAATTCCTCCATGCCAGTGAAGTAACTGGTCGTCTACGCGCCCCTGCGCTCGACGCAGGATGGAGAGCTCATCTTTCCAAATCTTCAGGTGAGATTTAGAGGGAACTTCAAGAGTGTTCTGTGGGCAGACAAGGGAGTGGGAAGGTGGGTTAACGCTCAGATTACGGGAGGTTAATTCCCTTTCTCCATTGCAGAAAGATATTCGTACGAATCCAACAAACGAAGCTAAGTGGGTCTGTCCAATCTGTCATCTCGGCTCTATGTGTTACTCTGGTGGAAGCAACAGCGGGCCAGTCCAGATCGACGCCACCGTGGGAATCAGGTGAGCGTAACACTAATTGAATAAAGGAACTAACTGAATCCCATGGAGTAATCGAAAATCTGTGACTCATTTTAACCGCTACTAGGAGACCAGAGGACGGTCTTCCTCTCTCAGCGGTAATGTCTGGTAAAAGAGCAATTTCGTAGTTATCCCAGATAGGAGTCTGGGTGAGCCATGTCTCCTGGAATGCTATTATATCATAGGTGATAGTAAAATTACTTAAGGATGTTTGAAGATGCGAATGCCCTCGTGTGTTCCAACTAGCTATAGAGAGGGAGCAAAGAGTACTTTGTTTTGATGGTTAAGCCACAGCTGAATGTGTTACATTGGTAGTTGCTTGTGTCTCTTTTGACTCCCCTCGGTTGATGTTCCATTTGGAACTTATGTATTCAACTCTCACTGTGGACCGTTCGGGTTCTTGGGAGATCAAAAAGCCCATGTCAAACAGCACCATTTTGGCCTTCCAAATGGTGTTTAATAGGATGCTAGAGGGAATCCATAATCTCACTACAGAACAGACTGTATCAGAGAGGAATACAATCTGGCCTATATCTCCAGAGGTGATGTCTTCCAATTCCACCACATCACTAAAGATGTTAAGTACACTTCACTATTAAGGTCATATGTCTTAAACGGACCACCTCGGCATGATTAAAGAATGGTATGCAGATGTATGATACTGGGCATGTCGCGATGTTCTGTCGTCAACTGCAGAATGTTTGATTGGCTCTACAAGATGACTACCTGCAATAATAGCATGGAGGAAATTAGAAAGGTTATCAGTATGATTATTGGACGATCTTTGTGCATATAAAATGTCAGTTTGTCCGGCTACTAAATTAGCATTCGTGCCTGACACTTTTATTTGTACAGGGATCACTGATTCTGTTACAGCTTTCAGGCGCTGGTCACTTTGGCAGCGCAGACGGCTATGTGGAGCAATACGGAGGAGTATGTCCAATATGGCTGACGGCCAACTTGATGGTGCAGGAGACAGCGGTACAGTCGTTTCATGTCCGCCAGGGATGCTACCTACTGGTCACGTGATTCCATATACAGACCAAAGAACAGCAATCACATGCGTCGCTACTGTTTATACCGGCGCTCTGTAAGTTTGCTCCTAAGATTTAGCCTTGTGTCCTCTAATGTCTTGGCTATTCTTCTTTCTGAACTTTCATGTCTGTGTTTTTCAAATTGTAGGATTTCCCAGCGGTTCACTCCCTCTGCCGAAATTCCAAGGCGGCTTCCGTCTTCCGCCCGCATTCTGCTAAGTGATTCCAATCCGTCAAACCCCAGTATAGCATATTATAACTCACCCGTCCTCCTCTTGAAAGTGAGTCTTCATTTCCCTACCATCAGGTAGCAGTCCTTCTGTTTTGCCTCTGTGCGCTTTCTTCAGAAGTTCATCCCTCTCTCTACTTATAGGGCTATTTTCTTCCTAGAACTTCTGGATACAGACACTCTTGCTTGTGGGGATTAGAGTCTGCTCATGCATTACTGACCCGTAAGTGAGGGTTAGCTTTTTCTACCTTCCTCTATTTCATTCGTTCTTGCTTACTCTTTAGGAGATACTTACATTTTCTGTCTCTCATCCTTAGAGAATCCATCCCAGCCATCAAGCCTTCCATAAACCAGCAGGCAGCGACCATTCTCAAGACCCGGTTCCGAAGTCCTGTTGCCTGCTTCTACACATGGTTTTTTCCCCTCACAGGGTTTCCCTGGTGGTCGTGCCCTTTCTCTTGCTGGTTGTTCCATTCCCAGGAGAATGAGGGGCAGGACTGTCCGGGGATCTTTCATTTCTGCATCTGCTTCCTCCACTGGATATTGCTGTCTGCCCAGGTGAGTGTTTACCTGGGGTTCCCCATATTTGGGATTTGATATCAGTTATCGGTTAGATATTTAAGGGTTGTAATAGATTGTGATATAGGAGGTGCAGTCTGTGAGCTATTTCTACTCGTAGTGTTAACAGATGGTTTTGTAAATATCAATCGACTGCTTTTTTCAAATTCTCCATTGAAAAGGTCCTTGCCGGATCTGGTGAGTCTGCCGATTTTCTTGTTAGCATTTTGGCATGAGCAACCGCTTCAACAGGTTTATTTGTTGGTATTACGGGATCACTTTGCTCACTTTGTTGAATCACGTGAATTAGGCCATTTAGAGGTGGATAGGAGAGAGGAGATTTGTGTGTCATGGTGTGTCCTAGAGATCTTTGGGGAGGACGGTTTGAGGAGCAAGCTGATTCTGAGCTGGATATAGTTTTTTGTATTACATCTTGCACATTTGTCAGAAAAGGGGCTAGTAACTTTTCTAGACGCATTGATAACTTGAAAAAAGGAACTAAATATATTCTTTGTGTTTCTGATGGTTGCCACATTTTTGAATCACACTTGTCTGACACTGCTAGATCTTTGCAATTGTTAGCAAACCATTGCAAAAGATGTTCTATCTGAGCAGCTTGCTTCGTTACTTTGTCATCCAATGCTTCATAGAGTTTAAATAGACTCGGCATTGTGGTGTTAATCACTGCTAGAGCCAATTCAATCATGGTTGGATTGACATTATTAACTTCAGGGTTGATAATTTTTCTTTGTTGCGTGGGGTTGAGTGTCCATAAGATAAGGAAACTGACTGGATGGAAGAGTCTATCGAACACCCTTCCTGGTGAATAGTTTGTTCGCTGTAGATTGAAATGGGGGATTCGCATTGACTTGCGAATATGGAAATATCTGAACCCTCTTGACTCGGGGATAATTGATGTTCTTGGGGTGCAAACTCTTTCACCACAATATTTGTCATCTCGCTTTCCGATGATTGGAGGATTGTGTGGTCAGAAAGCACGTTGAGCTTAGATATGATGGCCACGGCCTCAGGACGCTCCTTTAACAGGGTTTTGTGTCGAGGTGGAGAAGTAAACACGAGAGCGCCAACACTCTTATGCTGTCTAGTGGCGGGTACTTTGGTAATTTCCTACGCTTGTAGCATCTTAAAAAATGGAAGCGTGCTGGTGCTCCGTGTTGAATTCCGCACGCAGAAAGGTGTCAACGTAATAGATTTATGAGACTGGCATGTGATGCTCGCAGAACTAGTAGATGTCATTATAGATGAGTTGTGCAAATGTTCAGGCATACAGGATTTCAAAGAGTAAAGAGGGTGAACCATGCACCCATTTGTAAATGTGTTTTACCACAAGATAAAATAAAAACAGAAGCAAACAAACAAAAACAGTTGGAAGTACACCCACTAGTCTGCGGTTTCGTAGCTAAGCATTCAAGCAGTACTTCACATGGTACTGACACACGAGTCCGCTCACGCTGGTGCATGTGCGTTCTCGCTATGTAGAGGAAACGAAATGCGTCACAAACAAGAGGCGTGTTGTGGGATGTATTGACCCACTTTTTCTCTGCTATGCTGCATCACTCTGTTATGATGGTGCCAGAAATACCAAAATGGCCGCAAAACCCTTGTGCGCACCAAAACCCCTGAAAATCACGCTTTGCAACGCACAAAAAGATGGCTGCCCAATCTGCCACACATGTTGTCAGTGGTGGAACAGAGCTCTCATTACTGAAATGTGGCACTGGGCCCCACAACAGTGGAAAGTGGAGTGTAGAAGGAAAAAGCAGTGCTTTGCTAAATTAAACTCCAAATATTGCTTTAAATCACTTTTTCTTTGCTGCTGAAACTTCATAATGCCGGTACAGAAAACCTTTCAAATATTTAAAAATCTTGCTGGGTGCTACAATTCACTCAGTTTAAGAAATCATTGTGAATTTACAAGTTCCTGAAAGGCTGAGAGCATAAAGAGATTTCCACAGCAAAAGTGGCCTGTCTGTGGATCTGTCAAAAATCTCTGTGCAGCAGAGGGCTGCTGCGATGACAGCTGTCAGGGGCCTGCCTGATTAAACTTTAACATGTATAAACGGAAAATCAAATGTTTGCAATCAAAGATGCCTATTACTGATAGTAACCCATATTGTAATTGTTTTGATCACATGGGTTTAAAAATCTTGAAGGGGAATTCTAGCTGTTAATTGATACAACCAGTTTGTTTGGTGCTAAGGAAAAGTCAACAGGGTTAACAATTAAATTAAACCTGGCTGAAGCTGCCAAATTGGAATAGCAGGTTTTCTCACAGAAGGAAGGTCTTTCCCCCCCAGCAGGAAATCACGCAGAGGTGTTAATTACAAGGTAGGAAAGAACCTGGTATACAGAGGCAAAAGGAACAATGACACGCTGTAGCTCAGGAGATTCAAAGTGTGAAGACAGTCTTAAATGGCCTCTGCAAGGAACAAACATGGGGGATGGCTCCTGGGCTTCCGGGGAGAGACCAAGGAGTGGAGCCAAACAACCATTTGTTGCTCAACATGGAAAAAGAACACATTTTAAAAAGACTGATAACTTACTATCCATAATTGTGAAAAATATAAAAATAACAGAGTTGTTAATGTAATTTCTGGCTGCACGGGTGAAGAGGCGCCAGAACTGCGTGACATGTTCTGGACAGCAATGGCAAGAAATGTGATTTTGCGCAAAATGTATTTCAGCTAGAATTGGGAAACTTTATACACTCATTCCCATGTTAAACATGCACACTTATAGAAATTTGCTTAAAAATTGGACATTGTGTTCATAGTGAAAAAGGCAAAATTCTGTGAAAAGCGGAGACAAGACCCCACAGCTACGGGGTTTTGAGGAAGAGCTGCTATGTAAAATATGCAATCTGTATATGTGATTTTGATAGAGGTTGCACATGTGTAAATATGTATTTTGCCAAAAGTAGATTTTGTGTTCCAACGGCTAGGGGTGGATTCGCAGCCTCATAAAATTGCACAATAAAGAGGACACTCTGTTTCTCTCCTCCTATCAAGGCAGAGAGTAGACTCTGACCCAATCACCTTTCAAAGGGGCAAGCTTGGCTAAACCGGCTCACACACCCCCTTTATGATGTCATTTCATAGCATAAATAGAGACAGCTCACCACACATAAGGATAGACAGATTCACCCACTATCATGAGGCTGGCAGAGCACCCTGCTGCTGAACTCTACATCTTCCTTGCTCCAGACTCCAGAAACTTGGGAAAGCAAAATATCCACTGCATAGCTGAACCATTTTCAGCTAGGCCTCAAATTCTAGAACAGAATCCCACAAGCTTAAGGGGAAGCATCATAATACAGCCGGGCTGTGCTGTTACTGCTTGCCTGCTGAAATAAATATCCTCAGAATCAAGAAGGGTAGATCCAATCCAGTCCTGTGCCGTGCTGTGACCAGAGCGCCTTGCTGACCCTGTCCAGTCCTGTGCCGTGCTGTGGCCAGAACGCTTTGCTGACCCTGCCCAGTCGCCGTTTTTCCTAAACCAGATCTAATTCCCTGACCAGACTGACGGTCCCATTTAAAAACGTATCCAATGAGTATAAATAGGAAGAATTGTGTCACTAGCATATGTACATTGCGTAGTCTTATCCCTATCTTAGACCCATCCTATCTTGTATTCAGAACCTGTATTGTTAGGAGTATCTTTGCATTGTTTGAATCCTCTCTCCAACCCATCCTATCTTTCCTCCATAATGAGTATAGTTAAAACTATCTCTGCGCTGATCCTTTTCTCATCTGAAGAAGGCGAGTTTCCTTAGCAGGCAGTCACCCTGATCAAGTGACTGTGTTCCTGTGTGGTATTTGTTTTCTTCATAGTCATCCTCTAGCTTAAGAAAACCCATTTGTCATTTTTAAAAGTCCATTCCCGTTTTCCATTCTTGCGCCTATCTCGAAAAATGACCTCTACTAAAACATCTGTAACTCCTGCTTGCAGCTAACATCCAAATCAATGCTATTCTCCCGTTATTGCGAATATCGCACATTGAAAAGTTTGCCGCAAATTTTCATTTTGGGAACATTTTACACATGTAAAACAGCTTTAAATTGCTTCCGATTTGAATGTTAAGATTTCAAATGTTTTCTTTGGATTAAATCATTGCTTGTGTTTGTGTGAAACTATCCAAAGCAGCTCCCATTAGAATTTATAACAATTTCAGCAATTTTGACCATAATTGGTGTTTTTGCCCAGTCCATTCAAAGATAACTTTAAAAGCCATTCTGACAGCTTGACAGTCAATTCCGTTTTTCTCTTGTGTTCGCTGAGGGAAAGTGGGATTGATATTCTGTTTGAATTCTGCCATTCCTGAATTCCTGTTCTCTCCTCCTATCTCTTTAAATTGCTTATTGGGTGGGGTTGAGGGGAGTGCAGGGGGAGCCTCTAACCACAGTGCTATCTGATCTGAACCAACACAAAAGTATTATTTTCTGTGCTGAATCGTTTTGCTCACTACTTACTCCTCATGTATTAAAGATACTATTCAGTGTTAAATCACCCCATTGGTGATTGTTGTGTACCTATTAAAACATATTGTGATAACATTTTAGATACATAAATACATGATTACCTTTGCAAACCAGCCTGATTCCTGGTTCAGTCTGACCGGGGGGGTTCCAGGAGAAGGGAGTGATATGAGTGGTATATCATTCAGAATAAAGAACTTTTAGACAAAAAGAAATAAGGATTTCAGTTGTGCACTACATGCTAGGCGTTGACTTGGGTGTGTGCCGGATTGAAATCACTTATAGCTTGGGGGCTCGTCGCGAGATCCTGAGTTAGACATACCACTTGTGACAGTCTAACACAGCGTGCTAACTGACAGGGTACATACACCTTGTTGGGCTACCATACTGTGCTACACTGTAAAAAACCCTTCAATAGAAATACTCAAAGGAGTTGGGCCTGTTTTGCAAAAGTAAAAGTAACCCTGAGATAAGTCAGAAGGAAGTTAATATTTCCGGAATGGCGACCCCAGTGGAAATCAATATTGCAAGGGAACACCTACTGCACAAATTGTTAGTGGTGAATGGGTAGAGCAGGATGAGAAAGTCTGGCTGCAGGAAATCAAACAACAAGTCCCTGCCACAGAATTAGATGCATGGCAGGACGACCAGGGTCCATTACACCAGGCACTTAGTGAATTGTATATGACGCCAAAAGTAAAAGAAGAGCAATGTAAAATTGCCAAATAGCGGCTTACCTGTACCTCCACATTGGAGTAATGCAGGAAAAATATGCCGAAAGCCTAGATCTGGCAAAGAGGCAAGTACAATTCCTAGAGAAAACCCAAACTGATCTGGACTCTGCAGAGCAAAGGCTACAAAAGAGCCAAGAATCAGAGAGAGAAACCGGACAGTACCTGACAAAAGTAAAGGAAGATCTGGATCTCCTGCAGCAAGAGAAGGCAGAGCAAGATACCAAATTACTGACACTACAAAAAGCATGTCAAGAAAGGTTGGATTCTCTACAACAGAGCCAACAAAAGCTGGAGCAGCAATTAAAATATATTAGTACCCGGCGAGTACTCCACACAGCTAGAGGCTTCCATCGTCCCCTGCCAGGGACGCAGGTACATTTTTTTTTTTATTTTCTCTCGACCCCCTTCCCCTCCCTCCCACCCTCCCAACCCCACTTACCTTCTGCTTCTTTTTTTGGGGGGGAGCAGACGCGCTGGGAACACTTGTGTTCCCAGCGCGTCCGCCCCCGAAGGCCGCCATGGAAAGAGAAAATGGACTCCCGTTTTCCCTTTCCCGGTGGCCATTTTCTTGGTCATTTTTTTTTTCTGTCCCGAAACACCATGGCTTTTCGGGACAGAAAAAAATGCTTTTAGTGCCCGGTCACGCATATATTGCGGGCCTGGGTACTAATAGGAATATGACCCTCGCAGCAGGGGCTTTACCGACTCAGCTAATGCCCGGGGGCCTTCGGTAAGGCCCTTGTTTCGCTCGGGGCCTATACCTATGGGCCCCGGGGCATTACCTGAGTTGGTAATGCCCCCGCCGCTCGGGTCATATTGCTTAAATAGAGCCTGCGCAGGGCAGATAATTGCCCTAGAAAGTCAGATTGATGAACTAAAGGAGGAAAAGAATAAATTAATATTGAATGATCTCCACACTCAAACAGATTTTGATGAGGAGCGCCAGAAATGATATGCCATTAGAAAACAAAGGGACGACCTGGCTGCACAGAGGGGCACTCTAACTCAGGAAAGGGACGCCTTAGGCCAGGAAGTCAGCCATTTAAAAACCAAGTTAGAAGAAAATCACCTGGCCCTTCAGGGACTGGGTGAACTCAAAATGGAATATGAAAAGCTGTTAGAGCCTACCAGGAGGGTGGAGGGTGCTCTGGCAAAGAACAATCAGGCCAGTTAGTACCAAACTCAGGAAGCGAGTCTCCTGCAGCAAAAATTGGCACAATACTCCCAATGCAGGCAGGAAGCACAGAGAGACAATGAGGCTCTCTGTGAAAAAAATGACAGATAGCCATGCAGGAACAACTCATAGAGACCAGTAAGGCCTTAAAAGAGGAACAAAAGGGTCAGATTTTGGCAGGTTATCAGGGAGTAGGGGCTGAAAGAGATGAGGTCAGATGGGAGAGGGAAACCCCTGAGCATAACCTCTTTAATCCCTTCAATTCCATGGACTCTGCCACCCCCATGTCCACTGGCTCATATGAACCAAGGGCCACGGGATGGTAGACTTCAACACAATGGGAAATATGGGCCTAATAGGTTAGCACCTCCCAGAAATGGAAGGGCGGGCGTCTATGTACAGGTTCCCAAATACTAGGGCCATCTTCTCTGATCAGGGAGACTCAAGTGAGGGGAGAATCAGAGAACTGGATCCTCAGAAATATCACATACCTAGGGATCAGTCAGTGAAATTTGGTGGGGAATTCCATGAGACTAGGCCCCCTAAGAGCATACTAAAAACCTCTTCCCAGCTAGGACAGGGGGGTAGGGGGTACTCAATCAATCCTGGGAGCAAGGAAGAGTTAGAAGACTCTTCTGAGCGCCACAGGTCCCAAGAGACTAGGCCCCACATTCTGCCAGCCATTCCCAAGCTCGCAGAATCCGGGAGAGTCTAGAAGATCAGACAGCCACCTCTGGTAGTAGTGCCTCTGAGTCAGAGGATGAGTGGACCAGGGTGACCAGAACTAAAAAGGCTAACAAAGTTAAAAGAGCTTTACTCAAGGATCCTCTGAAGCAAATAAAAGCTATTAGGAACGTCATCACGCCCTACCACAAAAATACCAAATATTCAGTTTGAGAGCACCTTGAATTGTTTGAGCAGATGATGGAGACTTTCCACCTGAAGGACCACCAAAGCTGTATTCAGTATGTAAAGTGGCCATTTTCACCTGAGTACTCCATCTTCTTTGCGGGGCTGGAGGATCAGAACCATTCCAGATGGTCCACCTATAGGGCGGCCATCCTGAAACATTTTTCTATTCATCGAAAGTCTCAAGAGGCCCGCAAGGCAGCCTACAACCTACAATGTGGGAAGACCAGGCCCCACAGAAATGTGTCCAGGCATTGAAACGCGCCTTTGTGCAGACCACTAGAAGGGTGCGCACTGACAGTAAGGAATTTTTGAACACCTTCTTTCATGCTCTCCCTAAATACATTATGACCCAGCTAGTGAGGGACTTTCATGACAACAGATCACTAGACGGGGTCATTGAACAAGCAACACACATCTATGAAGTGCAGAAGCCACTGGAAAGTAAAAATATTAGCAAAAGCCCCAAACCAACCAACACCCCTGCTGCTGCTAAGGTGGCGGAGGTGAAGGTTGCACCCATTTTAGATCTGGAGATGGGGGAGCCTAAAAACCTTCCTGTGCAGAATCCAACCAACCCCAGACCCAGAAGGCCCTCGGGCCAATCCCAAACAGGGAGTCAGGGAGGTAACCCCACAAATGGGACCCCTAACTCCCCTGACTACATCAGCCCACGCTACAAGGGCAACAGGCCAATCCTGGGCTCTGTGTGGACTCCCCCAGCCCAAGGGGGGATCCAACCAGACAGCTGGAAACCCAGGAAACTTCCCTCCTCACTTTCCCCAGGAGGGCAGTAATACCCCAAATGCCGGACCAAATTTCTTTCCCCAGTACCCGCCAAACTTCGACCCCCAAAACAACCCATCCTTCTTTCCCCACTTTGCTGAGCCCAGACAGCCCAATCCGGGAGAGGGGAGGCCAAGGGTGGAGGGGTACCCAAACTATCCTAACCAGGGGTATTATGCGAGAAGGGATAGTTACCCTTCCCGGGATCAACCCAGGGTAGATCAGAGGACCCCATACCAGCCGAGCGGGTGTCCCAACTGGAGTGCCAGGTCCAGAACATGGCACAGGATCTGGGTCGCATGCGGAGGGCTCAAAAGAACGCTCAGATGAGCATGGAAGCTCAGAACTCCTCAAATCCATGGTCTGGTGCTCCAGAACAATGAAGGGGAAAGAACCCCGACAACCCACTGGTTCCCAGGGAGGAGACACGGGGGAGGAGGAGGGTGTAAAGCCTTAGAGGAAGCTTCCTTCCCCACTTGTGGAAAGCCCCTGGAAACCCAGGAACCGGAACCAAAATCTCCTGCCCCCGAAAGTCTGCAACCCAAGGAACAGAGGGTGGGTAGGAGGAAAAGCCCTAAAAAGGCCCATTTTGCGGAGGAGGTGCAAATATTCCAGTTTGAAGGAGAGGGGTCCTCAGAGGATTCTGGGGAAAAGATCTTCTCCTTCAGAGATGGGGGAACGCCTCCCAAAGAAAAATGGGTCCCAAAGGACCCTATCCGGACTGGGTAGATGTGGGGACCGAGTTAAAACCGTCCATCATCAAACCCCAGAATTACCAGCATGAAAATCCCCTTGTTCAAACCCATTCTAGTGACTGCCTCCAAAAAGGGGGGGCAGCCCAGAATCAGAACCAGGGGAGCCCAAAACGTCCCCCATATCTAGCTGTCAGCTTTTTCTTACAGGTTCCCAAGATCCCAAACAGAATCCTGCCCAAATCACCTCTCTGTCAGTATCCAAAACAAAGAAATTAACCCACCAATTGGCCAAAAATGTGCATTATCTTTGCCCCCTTGAAGAAAAGGAGGGAAGATTTTATGCCCCGGTCCAAATACAGGGGCAATGTATAATTTTGGCACTGATGGACATGGGATCCCAAGCCACCCTTCTGTCAAAAAGTGCCTTTGATCAGCTGAATTCGGGAACGGGGGAGAAATACCAAATTCCTCGTACCCCTCCTCCTGGACAACTTCAGAACTTCGATGGGAAGGAAATTACTGTTGAGGGGACTGCGGATTTAGACATTAAAATTGGGTGACACAAGGTGAAGCACCCGGTCATAGTTGTGACCCCAGAGGGCACATCGTGTTTACTAGGGAATGACATCCTGCGTAGATTGTCTTCCCTCATAGATTGTGTAAACAAGGTCCTCTGGACCCAGACTAACCGACCAATTCACTCTGGGTGCAGGCACCATTGTTGGAATGGCGGTTGATGACTGACATGTTTCCATAGATTTAGGTAACGAACTGTTAGGACCAATCCCCAAGGACTGTTTTGACAGTGGTAGCGACGATGACACAACACCAGACAGGATCTTCATCCGGCATGGGGGAAATTTCCTGGTGTACTCTTCCTGCCCTTATGGTAAGGAAGATGTGACCTGTGACTTCAGGAGGGATGAGGTGAGTCCACAAGGACTGCCTTCCCCACATGAAGCCATCAGTCCAAATCAGTACTTTGACCAGGGACTTCTCCACCCAGCTGGAGGAGGCCGCTGAGATAGCCAAACCAGAAGTCTTTCCGGGCTTCAGGCAGATGGTTGAAGAGAGAGTCAACCTAGTTGATGCCTGCGAGACTCTGGAGCAAAAGCAAAAATTGAAACAAGTTTTCTTAGATTTTCTAGATCTCTTTACAGTGGACTTATATGACTGTGGTCGCACCGACATCCACACAACAACAATTCCCATGGACCCTGGCATGACTCCAGTGTTTGTGAAGCAATATCGCTTGCCTCTTGCATCAATGGAGTCCCTTACTGAAATAATTAAGAACCTTGAGTCCCGTGGGATAATTCGTCCAGTCCACAGCACCTTCAATAATCCGGTGCTGGGGATTTTGAAACCAAACGGCCAGTGGAGACTCTGTGCTGACCTAAGGGAGCTCAACAAACAGGTCCATACTTCCCGATGGCCTCTTCCCTACATTGACAAGGGCTGGCCCAGATCCAAGGGTCACAGGTATTCACTGCAATTGACCTGACCAATGGGTACTGGACTGTACCTGTCAGTAGGGAGGACCAATACAAGCTGGCCTTTACCTTCGGGGGGCAGCAGTACACTTGGACCCGGACTCCCTTCGGATACATCAACTCCGGAAATTAATTTAACATCTTTCTACATAAGGCCATGCCCGACTTGGGTGAAAGGGGTACCTGGCCTATGTAGATGATGTTCTAGTCAAAAGCTCAACTGTGGAGGAACACATAGCGGAGATCCGTTATGTCCTGACACAGTTGAGGGCTGCCGGAGCAAAACTCTCCTTTCAAAAGGCATAGTGGTGCAGAACCCGTGTCAACTTCTTGGGGGCATGAGATAACTCCTCAGGGTCTCTGTCCCCAGGAAAAGAAAGTAGAAGATCTCCAGAAAATAAAAGACCCCGCAACTCTGCAGGAACTAAGGAGCCTCCTTGGACGAACTAATTACAGCAGAAAGTTCATTGAGGATTACGCAGAGATCACAAGACCCCTGATCCATCTGTTGAAGGGGGGGTCAAGTGGGAGTGGGGTCCAGAACAAGCCGAGGAAGTAAGACCACTCAAAAGAAGCCCCTCACAAGTGCCTTGCCTGTTAAAAACAAGGAGTTCTTCTTGGAGACAGGGTTCTCAAATATATGCTTGACTGCAGTATTATATCAAATGCATGACAAGGTCAATAAAGTAATCTCCTATGCGAGTAAGATTTTATCCTCTGTGGAGGAAAAATTCAACGATTGTGAGAAGGCACTCCTGACAACGGTGTGGGCATTGAAGAATTACCGCCCGTTTATCCGGGGGGAACACATCATAGTGGAGACTCCACACCAACCTTTGCAATAACTTCAAAGTGACAGAATCCGGACCGGAAATGTGAGTAATACCGAATTACTTTCTGGATTCTTTCAATGCAAGGCCTTCCTGTGGAGGTCAGATATAGCCAAAACAAGAAGAGTCCCATCGCGCAAGGTCTGGCTGACTTGCATGATTGTTCCAGAGAAAACTGTTTCAAGGACGAAAGTCTTAAAATCAAGGACAACATGGAGGCATAGCTTAATTCCCCACACAAAGTCTATGAAGAAGACAAGTGTGAGGGAATGCCCACTGTCTATGTAGATGGGTGCTGCTACCATGTTGACAACAACGGGGAAAAGGAACTTGTGGCTGGCGTAGGGAATGCATGGGTGAATGATGCCCCGGAACCCTCCGCTGGGTACAAAATCGATCCCCGAAGTAGTCAAGTGGCAGAGCTGATGGCTGTGCATCAAGCCACCCTCACTGCTGTCCAACACCAACTCCACGAACTGGTCAAAATCACAGATTCAGATTATGTTCAGAACGGGTTTGTGGAGCACCTGGTTAGCTAGAAAACCAGAGGCATGCTATGTGCTAATAATAAACCTTTAAAACACGGAAAATGAATACAAAATATTGATGATCTGGTCACTTCGAATGGGATGACCATCTACTGTAAAAAGATCAAGGGCCATTCTAAAGTAGAGGGACCAGACAAAACTTGAAATGACCTAGCTGATCAGCTGGCCAAAACCGGAGCCATCCAAGGGAAATTGTTGGGGGAAATCCAGGTCACTGCTATCACTAGGTCCCAGACAAATGCCCACAATTAACTCAATAAGGCACATCCATCGGGCCTCTACACATGAAATAGTTCTGGGGCTCGATATTCCATCCCTCTACTGCAGTACTTCAATGCACCAGGGCACCGGGCCCATACAGTCTTGTACCGTGCAATACATTGCAACTTATGACAGGCCATTGCATGTGCGTTACAACACTGACTTCCTGCACCTGCCAGCATACCAGTTACACCACTTTTTTGTATGCTCCACCATGTGCATTTGACATCTAATATACCAACTGGTCCAGGGATACACTCCCCTCTGTGATACACGGCACCACAATAGCCAGGTTGGCATCTCCTGTTCCATGCATCAGGGCTCCGCTCCGTCACAGTCCTCCACCATGGACTAGATTGCAGCACATGGGAGGCTATCGACTGAATGATACACCATTGGATGAATGTACCTAGAATCATGCCAGATATACCATAAGGTGGGCATCACCTCTTCTACCTCTACCTATAAGCTTATACTTAGTACACTAATTGTTCCAGGGCCACAATAAGTCTTTTTTCACCCCCTGGTTGACACATATACACACTTTCACGCATACTAACCTTGTGCTTCTTGATCCCGGGTGCTGTGTGCCGCCACCTGGCCCAGTTTATAATTCCTGAACAGCATCAACCCATAGTCACCTCTCACCAACAGCTTTGTATGTTGGGAGGACTCATCATCTCTGACACGTAGCTGCAGGGCTGTTTTGTACAGTGCTGCTCTATCTGAGGAGAGTCACCTAAATATGACTTAATCTCTTAATTTTAATTTAATTTAATTTCCCCTCCTTACCACCGGGGTAGTTCCACATATTGGTTGGCATGGGTATCTGACGGCATATTTGCATTCACACGCATTTTGCCGAACAGCGCCAAGAGACACTTCTTCGTGTCTCAGAGACGGCGCATGCGCATGGGAGCAGCATCTCACTCCATGCGCATACGCAGTCCCTTACTTGTACACAGCTCCACCGGTAACTGCTCACTACACACAGCAGTCTTACACCAGTGGAGCTGCTGTACGCGGCAGCATTTCGGACAAACTTCCTTGTGTCTCACCTACCCATTTCTTGGTAAATTACTGACATACTTACCTATAGCCCTCCATGTTGGACTTCTGACGCCTGTGAGCGTAATACTGAGCTTGAGAGCTGATAGCCTTTTGTTTTTCTTCTCTTTTATCCCCTCATTTGTGATCCCCAGCAGAATGCATTGATCTATGCGCTGCATCTCCATCATTGGGGAATTAGAAGACTTGAACTTTCCTCATTACTGACCGCACCTTAAAACACCAAGGTACTTTAATTTTTACTCTTGTATCAGATTCATGCAAATAGAGCTTAGCTCCTCTTCCCTTGTTTCCTCACCATATTTTCTGTGTACTATTTGTCTTTTCACAACATTTTTAGTGCAAAAATTTGAATGCTGGGTGTTAATAGAGCCGCAGCAGCTTGTCTACTATGGGCTCCCCACACTCCAATCTCAAATTACCAAGCCAGAAAGGCAACTACACCTGTTGCTACTATTGTTAAGGTCAGTGCTTGAGGGGAACTGTGATTTCTATAGATTAATTTTTAAACTCATTGTTTTAAGTCTGTGTACCTAATGTTGTGATACTTGTCTAGTTAGCCACACTTATGAGTACCATCTTATGTATCACTTCCTGTCACTTATGGTCCCCTCTGCTTTTTGCAGGGGACTCTGTGCCTTGGCTCCAGAAGAAGGCTTTTTACATCACATGCCGAAACGTCTATGAACCTGAGCATAACTGTTTGGTGCTCCATGGTTCCACCCAATCCGGGGAACTGATTTAACTTCCAGACGTCAGCTCACTACAAGGTCACCCTCTAGCCTGGCTTTAAATAGACCTCTTCAAGGTCTAGTCTCCTAGATGCAATATAGTGACTACATTTCCATCTAAGGAAGACCCAAAACAACAAAAAAACTTTATATGGAGCTCCCATTCCCAACTACGAGGTGCAGGATTTTGTGCACCCAATAGACTCTGTTATTTGGGACTACCTATCTCTACGTATCTATAATGTCCACACTGAATGACTAAATTGCATTAAGCAATGCTTTTGAGTTTTCTGGGAACTCCCATACACATGTGAAAACATTTAACACTGTTGTGATTACATTTGTATCTGTACGATTCTCAAATCATGAGATAATTTGCATTGACATGAAGTAATGCTTTTGTTTGTTAATTGCATTGGCATGAAGTAATGCTTTTGTTTGGTTGTTTTACCCTGTTGGGACTACACAAACATTTGTACCCGTCTCTAATCATGAGATACCCTGTATAGTGCTCTGTGAACCCTAGTTGTGTCTCTGCTCACGTTGTTCATAGTGTATATATAATTTTTTTACTTATGTATTCGTTTTCAAAATGATGTGTGTCAGCAATCAGTAAAAAAACTGACTTCCACTAACTATACTGAGTGCCTAACTGCATTTTTTGTACACAGCTATGCATTACATGACAGTAAATAATATGCTGCCAGTTTGCCATACCTGGATGTTAATTTGCAATTGAACAATTTGCAAAGGAACAATATATTTACAGGCAGGACCCCTTTTCTTGTATACAGTCACAATGTACTCTCAACTGCACAATGGAGTAAGGAGACCCCAGATGCTGATTTGATTATGGCTCAAAAAGGGGATCCAATAATTGGTAAGTTTCATCAACACATTGAGGACCCTGAGAACTTTCCCCTGACGGATACAGATTACATTGGGAAAGAGGACCTCAGAGTGTTGATGAAATGTCCAAAAATGTTCTGAATCCAAGACGGTGAGGTGAGGAGATCCATAGCTGACCATGACCAGTTAGTGGTCCCTACCTCATTCTGAAGCCTGATGCTAAGTCACGCCCATGATGCGGCCAGAGCCGGTCATCGGGGGTTTCATACAACACTAGAAATCTTGTGAGAGGTTGCATACTGGCCACACTGAGGCAGGAACTCGACCAATTCTTGAAGGGGTGTCTTGTGTGTGCACAATTTCAGCCAACATCACTCACGCACCATGCTCCCCTCAAGAAGAGGGGGATGACACTGCCTTGGTCAGATTTACAAGTTGATTTTATTGGGCCTGTGATTTGTTCCTCTAGGGGGAACAAGTACATGTTGACCGTAACATGCTTCCTCACTAAATGGGTGGAATGTCTCCCGGCCCCAAATTGCAAGGCAGAAATATCAGCTGCCCTGATGATCAGTCACATCTTCTCGCGTTTTGGACTACCCCAAAGGATTGAGTCAGACCGAGGTAGTCACTTCTCTAGCGAAGTGATGACAAAGATGTGGGAGATACTTGGGGTCAAAAGGAAACTACACATTGCCTACTGCCTATCCTCTAGTGGTGGAGTTGGAGTTACAACAAAACTATTGTGAGCATATTAAAAAAGTTTGTGGCAGATTCTGGGCCAAGTTGGGACATTCGACTACCCCTTGTCCTGATGGCATCAGATCTACCCCTTCTTCTGCAGCAAAAATGTCTCAGTTTGAGCTGATGACTGGACGAAGGATGGTGCTACCCCAGCATCTGCTCTACAGAACCCAAGAGCAGACCTTGATAAATGCCTCCACAACTCATGAATATGTTGAGAATCTGAGAAAACACCTTCAACATGCTTTTGCCTATGCTCAGTGGAATCTAGAAAGATCTGCAGACAGTATGAAGACCCACTATGATCTTATGACAACTAGAAAAGAATATCAAGTAGGAGACCGGGTCTACTTGTACAATTTCCAAAGGAACCAAGCCAAAGAACGCAAATTCCTCCCAAGTTGGCGGGGTCCTTTTGAAATTGTGGACAGAATCTCACTGGTCGCCTACAGAATCTGCATTCCCAAGGGCAGTTTGGCAGAAGGGGAAGATAAGTGGATCCACATAAACCTGCTGAAGAGTTGCCATCCCAGGCATACTTTGTCGGCAAATAGAGGAGCCAACCAAAAACCCAGAGGGGGAAATTCCAGCTACCTAGTAGAATCCACCTGTTAAAACCATTAGTAAATACAGTCGGGGAACATTGTAAATTGTATTCAATGTATGCATCTGCCCCACTACACCCTTGGGGAGTAGTAGTGGGGACATTTCCAAAACCATGCTCTTTTCTGTCTCCTAGCATTGGAACTAAGAAATTCTAATTACCAAGGAGGACCACTCAGGGACCAGGAGGAAAGACCCATGGAGCCCGGAGTTCCATTCCATACTCCCAACCAGAACCGGCGAGGAGAGCGTGTCGCTCCAGCACTGATTGGAGAAGCAGCTGACTTCTCCACCTGGACCAAAGAAAGAAAGAACATCCCAATCTCCCGACTTCCCCTTGACGGACGGTCAAACTCAAGTTGGGAGGGGACTCTGTGGGATGTATTGACCCACTTTTTCTCTGCTATGCTGTATCACTCTGTTATGATGGTACCAGAAATAGCAAAATGGCCACAAAACCCTTGTGCGTGCCAAAACCCCTGAAAATCGTGCTTTGCAACACACAAAAAGATGGCTGCCAAATCTGCCACACATGTTGTCAGTGGTGGAATACAGCTTTCACTACTGAAATGTGGCACTGGGCCCCACAACAATGGAAAGTGGAGTGCAGCAGGAAAAAGCAGTGCTTTGCTAAATGAAACTCCAAATATTGCTTTAAATCCCTTTTTCTTTGCTGCTGAAATTTCAGAATACCGGTACAGAACACCTTTCAAATATTCAAAAATCTTGCTGGGTGCTACAATTCACTCAGTTTAAGAAATCATTGTGAACTTACAAGGTCCTGAAAAGCTGATAGCATAAAGAGATGTCCACAGCAAAAGTGGACTGTCTGTGGATCTGTCAAAAATCTCTGTGCAGCAGAGGGCTGCTTTGATGACAGCTGTCAGGGGCCTGCCTGATTAATCTTTAACATGTATAAACTGAAAATCAAATGTTTGCAATCTAAGATGCCTATTACTGATAGTAACCCTTATTGTAATTGTTTGATCCCATAGGTTTAAAGTCCTGAAGGAGAATTCTAGCTGTTAATTGGTAGAACCAGTTTGTTTTGTGCTAAGGAAAGGTCAACAGGGTTAACAATTAAATTAAACCTGGCTGAAGCTGCCACACTGGAATAGCAGGTTTTCTCACCGAAGGAAGGTCTTTCCCCCCAGCAGGAAATCATGCAGAGGTGTTAATTACAGGGTGGGAAAGAACCTGGTCTACAGAGGCAAAAGGAACAATGACAAGCTGCAGCTCAGGAAATTCGAAGTGTGAAGACAGTCGTAAATGGCCTCTGCAAGGAACAAACATGGGGGATGGCTCCTGGGATTCCAGGGAGAGACCAAGGGGTGGAGCCAAACAACCATTTGTTGCTTAACATGGACAAAGAACACATTTTAAAAAGACTGATAACTTACTATCCAAAATTGTGAAAAATATAAAAATAACAGTTGTTAATGTAATTTCTGGCTGCACGGGTGAAGAGGCGCCAGAACTGCGTGACATGTTCTGGACAGCAATAGCAAGAAATATGATTTAACAGCAAAATGTATTTCGCTAGAATTGTGAAACTTTATACACTCATTCCCATGTTAAACACGCACACTTGTCGAAATTTTAACAATTGGACATTGTGTTCATAGTGAAAAGGGCAAAATTCTGTGAAAAGCGGAGACAAGATCCCACAGCTACAGGGTTTTGAGGAAGAGCTGCTATGTAAAATATGCAATATGTATATGTGATTTTGATAGAGGTTGCACATGTGTAAATATGTAGCCGGGCTGTGCTGTTACTGCTTGCCTGCTGAAATAAATATCCTCAAAACCAAGAAGGGCAGATCCAATCCAGTCCTGTGCCGTGCTGTGACCAGAGCGCCTTGCTGACCCTGTCCAGTCATGTGCCGTGCTGTGACCAGAATGCCTTGCTGACCCTGTCCAGTCTGATGTGCAAAGCCATCTTTCCTAAACCAGATCCAATTCCCTGACCAGAACTGACGGTCCCATTTAAAAACTTATCCAGTGAGTATAAATAGGAAGAATTGTGTCACTAGCATATGTACTTTGCGCAGTCTTAGACCCATCTTATCTTGTATTCAGAAGCTGTATTGTTAGGAGTATCTTTGCTTTGTCTGAATCCTCTCTCCAACCCATCCTATCTTTCCTCCATAACCAGTATTGTTAAAACTATCTCTCCGCTGATCCTTTTCTAATCTGAAGAAGGTGAGTTTCCTTAGCAGGCAGTTAACCCGATCAAGTGACTGTGTACCTGTGTGGTATTTATTTTCTTCATAGTCATCCTCTAGCTTAAGAAAACCCATTTGTCATTTTTAAAAGTGCATTCCCGTTTTCCATTCTTGCACCTATCTCGAAAAACCACCTCTACTATAATGTCTGTAACTCCCTCAGTTTTTGTGATAGAAACAAAATTTCAACTCCTGCTTGTAGCTAACACCCATATCTATCAATCGCACCTAAAACATTCCAAATCAATGCGATTCTCCCGTTATCGCGAATATTGCGCAGTGAAAAGTTTGCCATGATTTTCGTTTGGGAAAAGTTTTCACATGTAAAACAGCTTTTAATTGCTTCCGACTTGAATTTTAAGATTTCAAATGTTTTTTGGGATTAAAATCATTGCTTGTGTTTGTGCGCAACTATCCAAAGCGGCTCCCATAAGAATTTATAACAATTTCAGCAATTTTGACCATATTTGGTGTTTTTGCCCAGTCCATTCAAGGATAACTTTAAAAGCCATTCTGACAGCATGACAGTCAATTCCGTTTTTCTCTTGTGTTTGCTGGGGCAAAGTGGGATTGATATTCTGTGTGAATTCTGCTATTTCTGAATACCTGCTCTCTCCTCCTATCTCTTTAAATTGCTTATTGGGGGGGGGGGGTTGAGGGGTGTGCAGGGGGAACCTCTAACCACAGTGCTATCTGATCTGAACCAACACAAAAGTATTATTTTCTGTGCTGAATTGTTTTGCTCACTACTTACTCCTCGTGTATTAAAGGTAGTATTCAGTGTTACATCACCCTATTGGTGATTGCTGTGTACCTATTTAAACATATTGGGCCTCATTACGACTAGTCCGGAATAGTTTTAACGGCACCGGTAATGGTGTTGGCGCCGTTAAACCCACTCCGCACTTTTACGAGGTCCCCTCGCGGGACCTGCTCTGAATGTCTGGTTTTTCCAGACGTCCATAGCGGGTCCCGCGAGGGGACCAGGGAGCTAACAATGGGCCGAAATCAGCAGGCCCGTTGTTAGCTCCCTCCCCATTCCCATTGAGCCCTATGGGGGCTTGAATGGGAATGGGGAAGGACCGGGCCCGGGTTCCCTGAAGGAGGAAATACCGGGCCCTCCAAAGTCGGAATGGCCTGGTATTTCTCCATTCAGGGAACCCGGACCCAGACACGATTTTGTAGGCAGCCATGGTGCTTATAGCACCATGGCTACCTCCAAAGTCGTAATGAGGCCCATTGTGATTACATTTTAGATACATAAATGAATAATTACCTTTGAAAACCAGCCTGATTCCTGGTTCAGTGTGACCAGGGTGGGGTTCCAGGAGAAGGACATTATATGAGTGGTATATCATTCAGAATAAAGAATTTTTAGACAAAATTAAATAAGGATTTCAGTTGTGCACTACATGCTAGGCATTGACTTGGGTGGGTGCCGGATTGAAATCACTTACAGTGTCAACTACCGACGCGTCAATCTGAAATAAAATGCAAACACAAACATCAATAATTGGACTTGGAGCACAAGTGTCCTTGTTATATCCCTCTTTAGTGCTGTAGTCACAATCCACACAGAAAGTTCAAAGTATCCAAACTGAAAGTATTTAGCGTCCGTGGATCAGAGCTCCTGAGCGGCCACGCGGTACTTCACATGGTACTTGCTCACAAGTGTTTCCTTAAATATATTGTCATCCTAAACACTAATAAATGAAGTGTTTTGGATGATAATATATTTAAGGAAAACACTGCACGCTTAGTAACCCGAGCTGTACTTAACTGAACTTAACTGAACGCGCCATTCAGAAACAGGTTGCTGTGTCCTGCATGTCATGTATGTTGCTGTAAAGGAATGGAAAACATTTATTGGCAGAACCATCATTTCTTAGGAGTGGCAGGGCTTTAGGAAGAAGAAGCGGGGTCCCCGGCCAGGTTGTGCAACACTATCTTTACAGAACTCAATCCTGGCGATTTGCATAAAAGCAAAGAGCATTATGGGAACAACATAATGTCCACAATTTTGAATGTTAAACATGTCTTATAGTGATTCATTAAGAAAACCTTTTAAGCAAATAATGGACTCTTCTGTTTTGATTGGTCACAATATTCACCCTAACAAAGAGATATCTGTAAAATGCAGGACATATATGCCAGTTTAAACAGCAGAACTGCCTGCAGAAACTGCTGAAACCTCACATATGGTTTTGCTGCTGTTTAAAATGGCATATATGTCCTGAATTTTACAAATATCACTTTGTTAGGGTGAATATTGTGACCAATTAAAGCATAGAAACACATGCTTTCTATTGGAACATCAGCAGAAGTAGACAATATAAAAATTCCACACCAGATTGATATGTTATGATATGAGTCATTTGTAACGCGCCTATAAACAAGTGTTTCTAGATTCTGTTATCACAGTAGTAAGGCACAATTACACACAGACCACATGTAACACACAAACACATTATGATAGTTGGTGATTTTTGCGTTAAACCCTGCCTTGTTATAAAATCACCTGGTTTGTTCTCTGACTCTCACATGTATCGAGTAAGTTAAGGTCCGCAAGAACTTTGAAGAGGGTTCCCTGGTCACCCATATGGGTGTGTCGCTCCCTGCTGGTTCCAGCCCCACAGTTGCTGCTACTCCCCTTTATCATGCCGGGCAGCCTGTAATGGGCGTCTAGTTTCACATTCAGCTCCTTAATGGGGAACTGTAGCCCATTGGGCTCGGGTAACCAGTGTGTTCCTCCTATTCCAGGCCAGGTCTTTATACATTGGGCCCGGCTGCATTGTGGTACTTGCACGTTTTTGGATGATGCTGCCTCCTGGAATCCATTATCTATCTCCGGAGTCTGAGGAGTCTGGTGCATACTGGTAACTGAATTCTCTTAGGGACCACCTGAAAGAGAAGAGAAAGTGACCAGCTCAGAGGCTAATAGGCATCGGGCATGGGAAAGAGGTACCACAACTCACACAGGACTCTGTACATACCTGGGAGCCAGAGACAGTGGTCCTTCTCAGCCCCATTATACCACTACCAATGTAGGCTGGCTCTGACTTGTAGGCTACCTATGCCAGTTTGAGAGGGGTCCTTGGGCCCACTTGACTGGGTCAGACCCCGGATCCTGTCACAAATCCCATGTGAGAAAGTCACCTGCTCTAAGTAATGGTTCGATTCGGCCTTGCATCTTGTTGTTGGGCTTGATGTGAATGCAATTTGAAGTCCCACAATTGATGGTGTTGGGAAGTTTAAGAAAAGGGTATTATTTTGCAACTTAACCTATTTTATGTTTAGGGATGTTTAGTGATAAGGTGGATGTTTGCTTTCACAAGCAGATGTGCTCCAAACATGCAATGCTTTGTCTGCTGCGCTTAACAAAGTGTGCCCAATAAAAACAAAGATACAGTGCAAATAATAATTACGATCAAAGGTCAATTTAAGGCTCATCAGGGTGTGTAATACTTGCCCTCCCCCTCTTAATAGTTAGCTGGAGATTACAGTTTGATCCTTCCAACAGAAAAAAAGCAAGGACTGCAACAAGAACAGCAACAACATGACACTTATATATCACACGTGAAGGAGGCAGAACTGCTTCATTCAGGGATACCATGACAGAATTAGGATTCTCCCAGTGTATATCTGAACCTACTCACAATAAAGGTAGAATCCTTGACTGGATAGCGGAGCTGAACTGCAATATCGACACCCTCTCTAATACACTATGCGCTTGGACTGACCATCACCTCATTCTATTCAACATCAAAGAAACTGCCTCACCTACCACCAACACACAAGCACCAGCTACTATGACTAGGAATAAACGCAACTTAACACTAGACAAACTCATCCCTTTGTTACAACCTATCATCAACCCTACCACGACCACATCAGACCCTACAATCCTTGTAGATATTTACAATCACACCATTCTTAAAGCAATCAACATACTAGCACCTATGAAACTACGCAAATCTAAACCACATACCCACTTAAACATTTGGTACACCCCACACCTCAAATCTCTTAGGACAATTAAAATATCTGCAGATTCATCTTGGAAAAATACCCCATACTCATCCAACAATGCCAACTTTATCTCATAAAATAGCCATACTTCAAGCAAAAAAGATAACTATAATGACCACATCTCCAAAGCTGAGTCCAACACAAAAGAACTCTATAACAATTTGGAAGGAGTTAGAATCTCCTGCCCTATCTCCTGACACATGCATTAAAGACACCCAATGGTGCACTAATATCCAGAACGCACTCCAGGACAAAATCACTATGCTCCAAAAATAAAATAGAAATGAAGAAATCACTCATCACTCATTTCTGATGCAGACCCTATTACGAACACACACCTTACCAGCAACAACAAATAACCTCAATTCAACTTCTCACCATTATCCATTAAAGAGGTAGAAACCATTATACTGAAACTCAAACCATCAAACTGCAAAGGAGACGCTTGACCTGCTCCTCTTATCAAGGAAGCTGTCAAGGACCTAGCCCCTTTTATCACTAGAGTTATTAACGCCTCTTTCGAATCCAGCATAGTACCGAACAATCTTAAGGATGCTTGGGTACTCCCACTACTAAAAAAAACCTTTACTAGACCCTAACATTCCATCTAACTACAGACCGATCACAACGGTTCCCTTTTTGCTGAAAATTCTTGACCATGCTGCATATGTGCAAATTCAACTTCACCTAGAATCCAACAATTAACTTGGACTGAGGCAATCAGGATTTAGACCCAGACACGGAACCGAAACTGCCCTCATGGACTTCAAAACCCAAATCCAGACGCTGAAAGACAAAGGTAACCTGGCTTTGCTTCTTTTATTGGACTTATCTGTGGCCTTCGATCTGCTGAATCACAAAATACTATGCAAACACCTCTCTACAGCGGCCGACTTTTCGGACCAAGCCAATGCTTGGATTGAATCATTCCTCAATAACAGATCTATGAGGGTCTTTGCACCTTCTGCCTTTGCTTTACCTACTTCCGTCACTTGTGGGGTGCCCGAAGGTTCATGCATGTCTCCTACTCTCTACAATGTATTCACCAAACCTCTCTTTGATGAGCTTGACTATCTGGGTGTCACTTACACCAACTATGCTGATGACACCCAGATACTCATCCCTATCACTGGTGATTTTATTGTGGATAGCAGGACACTCAACAACATTTACCTTATCATACAAGCTTGGATGGCAAAGAAGGGCTCTGTCTTAATGATGATAAGACAGAGTTGCTCCTCCTGCTAAGCTGAACAACTTGGATGCTCTTTTCTCCTCATTTAACATTGACGGCAACACAATTAAAGTAGCCAATGTGGTGAAATTTACCTAGATTCTGCACTAACTAGAAAAACCAATGCCATGGCCTCCTCATCTGCCTACACCTGTAAGCTTATTACAGCTTGCCGCCCGTACCTATCCTCAGCCAACTGTATTACAATAGCAAGAGTCTTAGTCCTCTCCAAGCTGGATTATTGTAATAATGGGTACTTCTAAACAGAACCTTAATAAAATGCAAGTTTTGCAAAATAACGCCATTCAGGCAGCCTTAAACATTCCAAGGAATTCCCACATACAAGTCCCTACCCACATGTCTGACACTTTCTCACGTCACACTTCCACACGCCCCATAAGATCAGCCATGAAGCAGTGTGTTAAGATTCCAAGCTTCAGGCAACAACGAGCTGGTGGGGCCAGCTTCCCGGTCCTTGCTGCCAAAAAAATTGAATGACCTCCCTTTGACCTTAAGGGATGAACCATCTTATCACTTATTCTGAAAAAAGATTAAAGCTTGGCTTCACGAGCAAGAATCCAGACTCTTTGTCTAACTATGTACTAAATGTGCTTTATACTCTTATGTATAGATTCTAACCCTGCACTACAGGCTGGTTTTTGTTATGCATATCTGCAAATTGCACAGGCCTTGTCATACTGCTTTATAGCTGTAAACTTACTGTATATCTGTAAATCTTGTAAAAAAAAAATGTTTTTTTGTGTTTCATCATAAACTGTCTGTATTGAAGTAACATGTAAGATTAGCGCCCAGCTGCCTAAGGGCTCGGAGCGCTCTATAAATAAATAAACTAAACTAAACTAAACTTGTCATTTTCAAACTTAAATTTCAGGCCCTTTGATGGACGAGAGAAAGCCCAGTTTAATGCTTAAAAAATACAGCAACGCCACCCTTCTATTTGGGACAAGAAGCAAGCTACAATTATAATAATATTGTTACATTCAGAGAAGAAGGGCCTCATATCCGGTGGTATTAGCTAGTACAATTTATAGTGTGTCGCAATAAATCCAAAAGAAAAAGATGCTTCCCATACGTCTTTGAGATATGAATACAAAACTTGTGATTTCTTGGTTTCCAAAAATGCCTCAATAAATCCTTTTAGTTGTTTAGTGCCATGTTTTGAACATAACACTCTTTGTTATTTCTGAAATTATAAATACACATTTCTTTGTTAAAACCTGAAGTATATTTTGCAATACATAATTTCTTAGTGCCTTGAGCCTACATGTGTTTCGAGCACAGCTCTTCTTCAGGGCTCTTAAAAACGTATATATCCACATTGAAACTAATGATCAGCACCATGTTCATGCACACATCACAACCAACGAAAATACACACGTATAATGTACCCAAACAAAAGTTGACATATCAAATAGAAATATGGGTTAGTAAACAAGTTAAAATATGTGTTATGCACATGGGGAGATTAATGTACTTAATCCGAGTAGGAGTTAGTAGTACTAGTAGTAGTAGTGCGTCATTTGTATAGTTCCTTTCACTATTAGTATGGTACCAACGCACTGTCAAAAACAAATTATATAATGGAGAACCAAAGAAAAATGTTTTTCCAAGCAATTATAGTCAAACATATATTACATGCGTAAAGTGGAGAAGAAAATAAAATCGCAAGTAAATCTCTGACATTTACTGGACCAATGTATTTGTACATTTCTTTTTTTCGTGAAGTTGGTTATAAAAAATGTAGGCCTGTTCTTGGTGTAAACACTTTTTTCAGATTTACTTGCCAAGGGCAAGAAGGCGTGGCCCGTTTTAAGGTGATCAAGTGAGACACAACAGTCTCCTTTTATGGCTCATAAATCTGAGTGACGCTGTGACTAGTTGATAGCACAACACATCTCCCAGGTGCCAATTCGTACAAATGCCTAAAAATAGGTATCATTTTACTTGCAAATGCGTCCCCTTTCCGGAGAGAATTGCCAATGTAAACAGGGTTTCCAAATGTGCCTCCTCATTGTGATTTTGATTATCAGGCCTAATTTCATTAAAAAACACTAGCTTTTATGAAATGTAATACTGCTATACTGATGTGCCTGCAAGTAATACATGTCTTTCTATAAAATCCTCATAGTACCCATAATGTCTGCTAAGTGCTATAACCAGGATCTGCACATATCCATGCATGCCTTAGTGTAGACTTCAATCTGCTGCACTGACAGAAAGAGAGGGGCTGTGACAAAACTGAAGGATAGTCCAAGTGCTAGAAGTACATTTCAACACTACACTCCTTCCAGAACACTAAGGTCCAGCAATGCTGCTCTAGTTAATCCCCAACTTCGACAAGAAACGGTAAGAAAGACCCTTTTTTCAGTTCTGGTCACAAAACTGTCGAACACCCTACCCAAACCCCTTCACCTAGAAAGCACCACCTTACTTTCAGGAAACAACAAGACTTGGTTTTCAACCAACCACTTTGAAAGAAATTAAAAATAATAGAAACCAACTACAAACTGTGCACCAGAAACTTGGGCTAATTTAAAACAAGTAAGTTTCAGAACTCTTGGCACTACCATTGATGGCAAACCAGTTTGACTTATGGAGCGTATGTTGCGTGACACATGTCCACACCTTAATCTCAGTGAAATCAAGAGCCAGGCAGCAACAACACCCTCACTCCCCCCACCCTCATCCCTCTCCAGCCCCTCATCCATCAGCCAACTCCTCGCTACTAAAATTTTGCATCTTTACCTCCCACACGCCCTCAGGCCACCACCAAGTGTAGTGTACTTAACAGATTCAGACCCTATCCCTCTTCTTTCAGCAACATTTCTGTCAATGTTTGCACTCCACAATTCGAAGGGCTGCCCACATGGGTAACCTGCCCTATTGGTACCAACCACAAACAACACAGAGATTTTCATATCAGCACACAGATAATGGGTACTTCGGACCTGCATATATCAACACCAAAGGTTTCTGCATCTGCCTCCCTGCTATCCGAAAAACACACCCTATGACACTAACTCTCATACATCCTACTGGACATGTCCCATTAATCGGGTCAGGCAAAGTCAGGCACTTGACTTTTAGTGTATACACCTGATACCAATTAGCTCTCCTCACACAGATAAAAGGCAGAACCTAGAGACACACTCTGAGCAAGGCGGAATATGAGTACTAGCAGCACGTCCAGGGCAAAGGCATACCTAGTGGAGCAGAGCGACAGACCAAGGGATGAGAGCAGCGGGTCAAAAACCCCAAGAGTTCCCTACTGGAGGTGGTTGCCTTTGACAGGCCGGGAAAGACACAGGGAGAAGGCCAGATCTCACATCAGATGGCTGCATTGTGTTTCAAGGAAGCGAGCGACCCACCCGGGTGAACGGCAGAGTTGGGGAGGTGAGGCCAAGCCTGTGGTATCAACCTTGACTCTTGAGTTGAAAATCGTAAAACCAAGAAAGAAACGCACACAGCCAGTGAGTAGGCAAGCTACCTGAGAGAACGGTGTGTGTTAAAGATTGAAGTGGCAACATTATATCGCAAGTGAAGACTGCACGCGTGTGGATGTGACACAAAGGAAGCTAAAATGAACTTTGAAGTAAGGACAGCTGTGCAATTGTCATACATCAGGGGGGCTGGAAGCTGTGGAGCCGTTGGAAACGCAGAAGCCAATAGCTTTGCCATCACGTTTTGTTACATTATCTGCTTGCTGTCTAGTTGTTGCACCCAATATGGCCGCCGCCGAATCCTCTTTACTGGGAGTTCTCGGCAGCCCGGCGCATTGCAACTTGTTTAGGTCTTTCCTCTGCTTTGTTGTTACACGCTTCGTTATTTTTTCCCTTGACGGCGCTCTGCCCGCTCTGTTTCTTTCCTCCCCTGTTTTCCTTCTGCCTATTTCTCCCCCCAGTATTTTGCACGTTCGTCTGCGCTTTCTGTGTGGTCCGGTTCTGTCATTTCTTCCTCGGCGGGTGCTCTCTCGCTCCGGTTGCTACTTTCCCTTTCTCCCTTCGCTTCCCCCTTCTTATCTTCTTCTCCTGGTTCCCGGTCTTTCTCCGCCCACTCGTTATCCTTCTTCTTTTCCTCTCCCTTCTGCTTTCTCGGAACCTCTCTCTATCTGTATGGTGTCCTGCTACCGGCTGTTATTACCGGTTCATTCTTCTTGTGACCTGGCTGCTGTGTTCCTGGTCCACTCTTTGCTTCCAGCCTCTCCACTCATGTTCTAGCTCCACACACGACTACAAGCGATTACCTGCCATAGATTCATATTCACAGGTTTTTTTTATGCCGCAAGGCTTTTTCCCCCTTATTTGGCGGCTCCAGAGGTAAAGTCCCTTGTTTCTGTTGTCTAGACAGTCAAGGTGGTTTCCTTTCGTAACCGACCTTATCTGCAAAAAAAAAGAAGAGAATTACCTCTTAGAAGAAAGAAGAAGACGACCTGTTTTGAGTTCAACCCTTCAGGTAAGGAGGAGGGGGAAATTCTAAGTGGAGCCAGCTCTTCTGGGAAGTCTGACCATTGTGACAGCAATCAGCAATACTGTGTAACGGAGTGGTCCCGTCGAAAGGAAGTAGCCCACTCGAAAGTCTCTGTGAAAGGTGCATTGTTTGTATTGATAAAGCGAAGAAACTGCAAAAGCGAAGTAAACTCAATTAACTCCTAGAGATGAGGAGAGTGAAAGTTGAACCTTGAACTTTTAGTCAAAGTGATCCGTCGGGGTTCTGTAAAGAAAGCCACACACATTCAAAAGTCTTTGACATCCGAAAGCGGTCTGAGCCCGACTGAGGGAGACCCGAAGTGTAATAAGCTTAGGGAAGGGAGCCCCCTTTCAAATCGTGTTGAACTGTGTTCTGAAGAGGTCTGAGCCCGACCGATGGGGACCTACATGAACTTTGTTGTGAGTGGTCTGAGCCTGACAGAGGGGGACTTATGTGAACTTTCTTGTGAAAGGTCTGAGCCGACAGAGCGGGCCCTACATGAACTTTTTGTTGAAACATTATTTGGAAATCTGGAAAGCGAGACTTTAACGTGGAAGGCAAGGGAGGCCTCGATCCACGTTTTGTAACTGTTTATTGTATTGAAAACCCAAGCCAGAGTGTGTCATCCTGCCTACAGGGATTACCTTACTCCGTGTGGTCTATCGTGGGGATGAGAGCTGATTCAGGTACATTTATTCTTTTGAACACAGATTTTTCCTTTACATACATTTCTCCTTTATACACTTTTTGTAAAAGTGATAGGGCAGGCATTAGGTTTTGTTAGCATAGGCCATTTTGATTTGACAGACTGTACTAAGAATGTTTTGTTTATAGTTTGATGGTCGAGACAGCTCCCATCTTAGTTATAGGGCAAAGTAGGAGTTTTTACAACCCCAGAAACTTCAATAAAGGTTTTACAAATTGTACCTATTGTGTCAGTGTCATACTTGTGATACCATGCCTCCCTTACAGGGAAAAGTGGTGACTCCGTTGGGAGGACACAGTATTCATCCTTTTGTGAGGATGATGATCCTATAATACCAAAATACCTGATGGCACTTGCAACACTACACAAAACCACCGATGTAAAGGGCCCAAAGGTAAAATGGGAAAGAGTAGCAAAACAGAACAAATGTTCTACCTTTGGAACATATTAATCACATGGGATAACCCCTAACTTCAATCCTGTCTTGGGTAAATATTCTAAACCAAGAAATGAAATTATACATAATGTTTATATGCCATCTAATGTTTCCTCTAACCATCACTTGAAACAAAGTAACTTTGGGAAGCGTAAACATAAGATGGACTTGAATGTCGAGAGTGCCGTTAGTACCGAGATGAGGAAAAGGAGCAAAGAGTTGATGAGGATCACTGGTGATGCTAAAAAGGACATGCAGTCTAGTTGTTCTAATTCTGAACACCTGAGCGGGACATTTAAATGGCAATCCCAGCCACAACTGGGAAGGAGCAGAGCAGGAGTGTCGTAGCGAAGAAGGAAAAGGAATGCGGCCAAAGTGGCAGAAGTTGCAGAAGAACGAGAAGTCACAGAAAACTGCAGAGTGTGCGCAGCAGAAGCAGACACCGAAGCGAAGGCCCCGACAGAAGCCGTAGTGGAAGAAGTAGTGTTGGGAAACTGCAGAATGTGCGCAACAGGAGTAGATGCCGAAACAAAGGCTCTGACATAAGCCGTAGTTGAAGTAGTAGTAATTGGAAACTGCAGAGTGTGCACAGTAGGAAGCCCAGCAGAGCAGGTGAAGTGCTCCTGAGAGATGGAGGACCGCTTCAGCAGACCGGCTTACCTGAGATCCCGGTGGAGCCTGCCAAGCTCCCGGGAAATGTTGGCAGAGCAGCAACACCCATGGAAGAGCTGTCAGAAGCGCTGGCAGACTGGAGAGGGTCTGACCATGACCCAAGGTCCCACATGCAGAGGAGAAGCACTGCAGACCCGTGACAACACCTGGAGACGCTGAATAAAGCCAGTGAGTTGTTCCTGATGAGAAAGGTAACTCTGGGGCGCTCCATAAAGGACAAGAGGGAGAAGGGCGACTAGGGTACAATTCCCTTCACCTGGGACATCATTTTGGGGAAACCTGGAACCTGCATTGCCATCAGCCAAGTAGAGAAAGAAGGGCGAATAGGGTACAATTTCCCTCACCTGCGACAATAGTTTTGGGAAACCTGCATTGCCACCAGCCAAGAACATATAAAGTAGAGAAAGAAGGGCGAACAGGGTACAATTTCCCTTGCCTGGGATATCAATTTGGGGAAACCTGGAACCCGTATTGCTGCCAACCAAGAACATATAAAGTAGAGAAAGAATGGGGAATAGGGTGCAATCCCCCTCAGCTGGGACATCAGTTTGGGAAAACCTGCAAACCCACATTACCACCAGCCAAGAAAATTACCAATACCACAAAGAGACAAAATCGTTGAGAGTTGTGTGAAATTAAGACCCCTTCCTGACGGGTGAGTACACCAGGAGGGGAACCAGTTGTATGCAGTTATGAAGTTTAAACCTATTCCTGGAAGGAGACTACACCAGGAACATAATAATTACAGTTATTTCCTAACAGAAAGTACTGTGATTATAAAGAAGAGTGTATATGAAGTTGAGACCCATTGCTGGCAGATGAGTACACCAGGAAAAGAACTGTTGTTTTCAAGAAGAGAACTTTGTTATCATAAAAATGTTGTATATTATGTTGACTCCATTCCTGACAGGCGAGTGAATCAGGAAAGGAACAGTTGTCTTCAAAGAGAAAACTTAGTTGTTATTAAGAAAACTGAAGGGAGAAGATATTCACTTTATAATTGCTTTCTCCTTTTGACAATTTATTACGTAAAAAGAGACATTTGGTATGCTGTCTTGACAAAAACATCTTATGAAAAGGAAATTTGTGATAATTTTTTAAGTGATCATTTTTCAGCATGAAAAGACATCTTGCTGGAAGAAAGATGTGTTTTGGTTTCTAAATAATAATTTCATGGAAAAGACCTTTCTTTTTTTTGTTGATTTTGTGGGAAACTTAAGTTTGATCTTTTGCCTTATGTTGAACTTAAATCCATTATATTTACATTTTGTATGTTGATTGCGTTTTTTAAGTTTGAGGGTCAGATATATTTGGAGACAAGGTCATGGTTCTTTAGTTTTAGTTTGCTAGGTAGAGACATTCTCGTTAGGATAGGGACAGATAGGCGTTTGCCTCACCTCTGTTTATTTAAAATAATATGTCAAACTTTGAGAAAACTTCAGCTTTGTGTCCGTATCTCATTTATGACCCCTCACACCATTGAGCTGGCAAGTAGAAGGAAAGCATGTTGTACACAAAGGGGAAAAGAAGGTGCCCAGAAGGGTAAAGACGGCGAGAGACACATAGTAATCCTTGATAGTGAAAGTAAAATTGGAGAAGGGGGAAGTGCCATCAGGGTGACAAAATAGAGGGTGAAACTATTAAGGCTGAAAAGGGTTAAGAAAGTGAAAGAGGCATAGGGGTTATTAAGGTTGAGAATAGAAAGGGAAATAGTGATACTCAGAGGAGCAAAAAAGTACATAAAGGCGTGACAAGAGTAGGAGAAAGAAGGGAGACTTTGAGAGTAGTGAAAGTAATTTTTTTAAATTTTTTTTTTATTACGAATATATAATCACCAAAGTGATTTTTACAAGAAGATGAGAAGAAAGCTTCAATTTCTTAAAATCTTTACAAAATATTGCACAATTTACGGTTCGCAGTTTTAAAATCATATCAAAGAAGCAGAAGAAGCAGGAAGAAGCAGGAACTAAGGGAAGATGCAAGATGAAGTCACACCCAACCAGGGCCTGGTGAATAATGTGAATCCGCCACCCAACCAAGCGGTGTTGCGCCCCGTATCTGGGCTCAAGTGGATCCGCTCTGCCGAATATCCAAAACTGTGTGTTCGAAAATTAGGTCCAGGATTTTGGTGGCTGCTATTGTCTAAGAGGGTCTCAAGCCTCCTATTAAGTGAACCCACCAAAGCGATTCATCAGTCAAATAAGCGTTCTTTAAATGGTGAAGCAGGTACGGCGATCTGTATTTAACTGTTCCTGGACACAGTAAAAGAAGGTGCCGTAATGTTTCGCTTTGTTGAGTGTTGTTACAAAAGCGGCAGATATTGGTTGGAGAGAGACCTTTTATATGTAAGATTTAATTTGTGGGCAATAAATTCAGCCTAGCACGCAGGAGAGTGTTCTGGGTTTTTCTGTTTGGATGTTTTATCAAAAAAGGTTGGACTGCGTTTAGTTTTCCACATGTTGGAGGTAGATGGCTAGTCAGCTTGTACGCAGAAGCTTTTTCCAGTGTGCTTATCCAGTCCATTTCCTCTATGCGGGTTTTGGTTTTTGTTGGGTTACCCTAAAGTTCTTCCATAGAGCTGCCGCAGATTTCGAGCTGAAGTGTACACATTGACTCCTATTTGGACAGTAGTTTGCTTTTACCTAAATTCATCTCCGCCTGTACCATGGAAAAGATTGTCGGGGAAGCGGGATCTTTAATCTTCCGGTATAGCATAACAGAGGTCCTTGTTACTATTGACTCTAGAGATGAAAGAGAGAGTTCACGTCTTATCAAGGCTAGCGGAGTAGAAGTCGGTAGGTTCAAAACTGAACGCCAGAAAAGGCTCTCTAGTTTGGACCACAGAGAGTTAGGTAGGGATGGCATGGCGTCAGCTCCATAGTAATACATTGGAATAACTTTGCCCCAATAGAATTTGAGTAGGCGCATCAGCGAAAAGCGGCCATATTTTCTGTCCAATATTTTCACTTGTGAGATGAGAGTTTTCATTTTTTCGAAAAGATGTTGTTGCATTGCTGAGTCTTTAGCTGTGGAGTCAATGAGGACCCCAAGATATTTAAATTCTGCCACTTGTTTGATTTCTTTTTCCAGCCAGGAACCATGAATTGATGTTCTTTTTGTGACTTTTTTCGAACACCATGATCTTTGTTTTTTGTTTATTCACTTCTAAATCGTTGGCAGCTGTGTATGCGGTCAGTGAAGTCAAATGGCGTTGTAGGTCAATGGGAGTCAGGTCAAGTTGAATAAGATTGTCCGCATACAAGAGTCTTGGGATCTTCTCCTTGCCCAATTCTGGGGGGAAAGCTCATGTTCAGGTTGAAATTTCTTTATAATCCCCAAAATATGAGAGAAAAAGGGCCGGAGCAAGAGGACAACCTTGTTTGACCCCTCGGTTGGTTGGTATAACTGCCGAAAGCAAACCACTGGTATTCAGTCGCACCTGGACCGTTGTAGAAGCATGGAAAGCTTTGATAGGATTCAAGATCTCCTGTGGGCAATCCCAGTTGTTGAGTTTTTCCCAAAGTTTCCTTCGATTGACTAAATCAAAGGCCTGGGTGAGGTCTATGAACGCCAGGTACAAATTCCGATTTGCTTCCCGGGCTTTTGCTTTTAGCAGACTGAGAATAAAGATGTTGATGCTGGTTCCTACTCCCTTTTTGAACCCAGATTGAAGAGGGTCATTACAGGGTGCATTTTTTGCCCATTGGTTGAAGTGTTCCAACAGAAGGGATCCATAGACCTTCCCTATGACATCTAGCAGAGCCCCTGGGTGAAAGTTCCTGGGGTAATCTTTTCTTCCTTTTTTGAATATGGGGATGATGACCGCTGAAGTCCAAGAAGGCGGGATTGCGCTGAAAATTGTGCATTTTTGGAAAATCAGACTCAGCAAGTTTGTCCAGTCTTCAGGCGCTGATTTTAAGTTCTCATTTGAAAGGCCATCGGGCCCTGGAGCCCTCGATTTCTTTAACTTGGATATTATGCGCAAGATTTCAGTTTTGTCAGAAAGGTCAACCCAAGGTTCTGTTGCCGGCGATGGAGGAGGACCAACAGAGGAGTCTGGAGATCTGAACAGTGTTGAGTAGAACCCAATCCATGTTGCTTCCGCGATGCTATTTAGCATCATTGAGTCTACCTCTTTGGCCCGTGGATTAATCAGTCTCCAAAACTCTCTAGAATTGCATTTTTGGATTTGTTCTAGCATAGCTTCAGAGTCCTGTTGAGAGAGTGTTAAACAATGAGAACGTAGCCAACTTTTATAAGATCTCGTTGCCTCAATTACGTAGGTTCTGTTAGAGGCCGTATTGTTTCTTGCGGCACTCCTTTTCGCTCTGCGTAGTATGTTTCGCTGTGCCACCAGGAGGGCGTCAAAATTATGTGCGTGGTGTGATTGCTCCGAGTTTTGCCGCTGCAAGCATTTCGTCGTAGCTCTGTAAGGTTCCAGAAGTGGTCTGTAGTCAACCTCCAAAACAGACACACTGCTTCCATATAAAGTTGTGATCGCTCGGATGTTTGCCCGGGTGACCCTTGCCCGGTTTCCTTTACCTTCCGGTTCGATTCTTCCTGAATAATGGGCTGATAGTGGTTTTGTAGAAGCCCATTTGATAGCCAGAAGATTGTGGTCACTTTGGGTTGACTGGTGAATGCTAAATTCTGTCAGCCGAGCTAGTAGGAATTGAGAGGCGAAGATGTAGTCTATAGTTGAGTGAGCCGTGCCTCGCTTCCATGTTGGTAAGATGTTAAAATCAGGAAGTATGGTCACTGTATTAAAAAGTTGTCTTGCAGTCATCAATTTGAGCCAAGCTGTACCTTGATTGCAAGGTTTGCACTGTGAGGGTTCCGTAGAATCAGAACCAGCCATAGGACATTTGATGTTCAGATTGCCGCAAACAATGACCTCACAGGCCCCTTGATCCAGGTGTACCGAGTCTAGTGTAGATGATACTATATCGAACAAAGAGGTCTTTTGGATTGCTTTATGATTCCAATAAATGGAAATCACCAGCAAATAGGTGTGCGTGTAGTGCTCTTCCCCGGTCTCTTTCCGCACCCAAGAGATTAGTACCGCCATGACGTAGGGGGACTTCAGAATGATCTTCACTATTTCTATTCCCGTACCCATCCGGACCGCAATGATTAGTCCTGAAGAAGGCCTTCCTTTACTTTCTGCTAGTGCTTCTGAAAAGGCAATCTCAAATCCATCCAGTGTTGGTTTAAATTTTAACCAGACCTCTTGAAGGCATAAAATGTCATATTCCCCTAACTTGATGTCGCCAGGTATTGTTAAATGTAGGAACCCTCTTGTGTTCCAACTCGCCAGGGAGAGTAGTTGTTGCTCTTTGTCAGTATTAGTGTGTACTGGTGGCTATTTATGGAGCCGAGTAGACAAAGCTTTCGGTAACCGGGACCATGTTGGAGACTTAAGGTTTGGTCTGACCTGGGTCGCCTTGTGGTCCTCCTCTAGTGGTGTGCTGGATTTTGTACTGGTTATTTGACAAAGGGAAATATCTTGCCCATGAAGTGATGATTGAACTGTGTCAGGCCTGTGGACTACTGAAGAACTTGATCTTCTCTTGATCTAGTGTGATGGTGTTGTTCACTTGTGGGTGTGGAATCCATTGCGCGGTCCTTTGTCATCTCATGATCAGTTTTAGTTGGCCTGAGCAAGGTTAAGTCGAACCCTTGTTTGTATAATACATCCGATGCCGCTGACAACAAAGTGATCACTCTGTCGGATGATATATAGAGCAGACAAGAGGCCTTTTGACCCTCATGTGAAGGTGCCACCGTTTTAAGGTCTTCTGATTTCAGGTTCTTTAAAGTTGAAATACTGTGTAGCAGACTGATCACAGTGCGTCTATTTAATACGAAGTATTTTTGGTTGCCAGACCGTTGTCGTATTTTGAAAGAGGGACTCAACCTCTGCCTGTTGTTTTTTACAACTTTATTTAACATTGCACACAGATTAAGTAGATACATTAGAGACATTCAATTTCAGTGAGCATATAACATATGCAGGTTAGTTTTGCTTTGCATTTGAGTCATCAAGGGCAGATAAATCCGCCAGATATTGCCTGTACCGTGCCCATATATTTCTGGGTTTAGAGGTGGCCATCACTGAATCTATGTACAGTTCTTCGGTGTCGCTGGCCCACAACATGTCCCTGTTCCAGTCCTCTATTGTGTGTGGTCAAGCGTTCTTCCACCTCATCAATATGACCCTTTTTGCTAACAGTAGACTTAAATTGAGCAGTTTTCGCCAAGTTGGGTTCATTTTCCCAATCGCACCTAGCATACACAACTGCGGTGTCCATTCGACCGGTTGTTCTGCCATCTTATCCAGAGTTCACAGACCTCAGCCCAATATTGTCTCAATTCTACACAGTCTCACAACATATGGTATATATTAGCATTTTCAGAATTACATCTTGGGCAGTTGCCCGAGAGAGCGGGGTATAGTCGCTTGAGTTTCACCGGCGTGTAGTGGGTCCTATGGATAATTTTATAGTGGATCAGCTTGAATCTAGAGTTGCATGATATCAGCTTGGTCAGTGCACAAATCTGGGACCAATCTTGGTCTTCTATCGGTTGGTCCAGATCTCGCTCCCAACCGGCCTTTGCCGTGTGAGGTACCTTCGGGCGTGTTTGCATTATGGCTTTGTAGAGAGCAGAGGCTGTGACTTTCTGGGTCCCCCCTGTGAATATGTAACCTAGTCCCATGTTTATTTCGGGTTCATTTGGGAATGATGGGTAAATCTGTTGTGTAATTGCTACAACCCTATCGAACTGCTGTTTGTGCGTGTGTGTATATCCCACTGTGTCTTTGATCTCTTCCCACTTCAGAAAGCATTTATACCGGAACAACTGCCCTCATTGTGTAATGCCTCTGGCACTCCAGTGCAACGCCACCGCACTGTCTATGGGGAAGGGTGTGTGGGGGTCGCTCCATATTGGCATGCTCGGGTGGTATAACTTACTGGCTCCAAATACATCAGCGATTTTGGCCCATGCAGTGATTGTGACAATGGATGGGTGTATAGTGTTGTATTGTTTAGGTGTGGGTCTAGTGATTCTCTGTAGAGCCAGTGTCGCCTCCCGCTCTCTCGCAGGTGGGATGGGGGGCCAGGATTGAGGAAGCATGTTGCCCAGCCGGCAGCATATTGCGCCTGCGCTGCCAGGTAATACAATTCCATGTCGGGGGCCGTTAGGCCTCCTCTAGGATATGTGTCAGTTAGTACCCTCAAGCTCAGTCTCGAGTGGCCTCCCCATAAAAACGCTATGCATGCACTGTTGATTCTGGAGAATAGAGCGCGACCTGGCCACACCGGCACTGTGCTGAAAAGATAGAAAAGCTTACGCAAAATGATCATTTTAATTAATGCTATCCTCCCCATCATTGATATGGGTAGGGCGTTCCAGCGCTTCATCTTGGTGCAAAGTGCGTCTGCCAGTGAACTGTAGTTCAATATTCCGGACAGCTGAGCGGACCTGGCAACAGCAGCGCCTTGGTAAACAATGTGTACTGGGCTCTATATGAGACCGTGTAGGTTTTGGGGCTGCGTGGTGGCGTCTGTGAGTGGGAATATCTCAGACTTATTGGGGTTCAGACGTAGACCTGAATATTGGCCAAACTTTTTCACTTCAGCCAGCACCTTGCCCAATGTGCGGTCCGAGTTCTTCAGATAGAACAGAATATCATCTGCATATAGCGTTATAATATGCGATTTACCCTCACGCCATATCCCGAATGTTCTATAATGGGCTCTGAGAATGTCCGCAAGGGGTTCAATAACTTGGGCAAATAGTAGCGGGGAGAGTGGGCAGCCCTGTCTGGTACCACCCAGTAGTTCAAGTATGTCTGTGAAGGACCCATTAATTCTAATCTTGGTATATGGCAGTGTATATAGAATTTGGATCCACTTTATAAAGTTTGGGCCAAATCCATAGTTCCGTAGCACCCCGAATAGGAAAGGCCATGAGACAGTGTCGAATGCTTTCCGCATGTCTAGGGAGACTGCTATTCCTTGGGTCTCTGGGAGTATTGTGGCAATGATTTGGTGACATCGCCTTATATTTGTTGCCATAGACCTGCCCAATATAAACCTAGCCTGGTCCTCATGTATCATATATGGCATCAGTGCTGTGAGCCTGGTTGCTATTATCTTGGCTAGGATCTTGGCATCCGTATTTATTAAGGATAGAGGCGGGTATGACCCACATTCCCCAGGAGGCTTCCCTGATTTCAGCAGGAGTGTAATTATAGCTTCCCTGGTGTTTCGGGGAGTTCACCCATGTCTAGTGCTTCCATCCATACAGCGTGAAGCCTGGGAGCCAGTTCACTACTGAACTCCTTATAGAACTCAGCACCCAGCCCGTCCGCACCCGGTGCTTTCCCGTTAGGGAGTGCTTTTATTGCTTCAAGTAATTCAGGCTCGGTGATGGGTCCTCTAATGATCCTCTAGTGACATCTGCTAAAAGGGTTGTAGGTATCTGGGCGAGATAGCTCTCAATCTCAGCATCTGTGACGGTGCATTGCGGGGAGTATAGGTCTTTATAGTAAGCATAGAAGGTTCCCTCCAGCATGTCCTGATCTGTGGACGTCGTGCCGTCAGGCAACTGTATGCAGGGTATAGTTGTGGGCCGTTCTCTCCACGTACCGTTCTTGCTAATAACTTCCCCGGTCGTTCCCCTTCCCCATGTCTACGAGCTGCAGCGGGTTGATCGAAGTATCTGACCTCTTGATCCGCTGTCTCGGTGTATTCGTCTAGTTTGGTCTTTAATTCAGAGCTGAGCAGGGGTGACGGGGAGGATGCGTACTGGGATTGCTGGTCCAGTTAACCTATTTCTAATGTCTTTGAGGATTCCGCCCTCCACGGATATTGAGTGACCTCTGACGCAGACTTTAAACACCTGCCATAGTATAGACTGGGTAGAGACCGAGTGTTCATTGTTATTGAAGTATTCATGTATATGTTGTTTCATCGAGTTAGCATAAACCAGGTCTTTCAAGGCCGCAGGTTTAAATCTCCAAGGTGGCCTGCTGTAGATCTTAGCGGGGATTCGTAGTGTCAGTTGTATCGGCGAGTGGTCTGAGTATGTTCTTGGATGTATATTGGAGTCTGTGACCCATGCCATGCTGTCTCCATCTATTAGCCATAGATCTATTCTGAAGTGCATGTCATGGACTGTGGAGTAGTAGGTGTATTCCCTCCTGGTAGGATTAAAAGTTCTCCAGGCGTCTTTCAGTTGTAGATCTGCCATATGTAGGTGTATTGCCTGTGCTGCTTTGGTCAGTGTTCTAGCTTGTGTAGATGTGCAATCAAGATGTACATCTAGAATTGTGTTGAAGTCCCCACCACATATCACCCGGGCTGTTGGGTATCTTGCTAATTTTTCGTACACTGAGGCATACAAATCTGGTTGGTCAATATTCGGACCATATAAGTTAAGAAAGACAAATTCTTTATCATAGAGATTGCCATGAAGCAAAACATATCTCCCCTCTGGGTCACACTCAACATTAATACATTCAAAGGACAACGTTTTGTGTATCAGAATTGCAACCCCTCTCGCCCGGCTGGAGTATGTCGTGAAATACTGATGTGAGCCCCAGCTGGGCATCAATTGTTCACCTTGTCGAGGACCGGAATGTGTTTCCTGTAAGAAGATTATCTTGGCAGCTTGCCTATTGAGGTAGGCCAGAATCTTCCTTTTCTTGATCCTGGATCCCAGACCACTTACATTCCAGCTGAGCACATTAATATTGTCTTTGCCTAATTTAGCCATTGTCAATGGGGCGATCGCTGCCATGTAGACCCTGATAAGCTGCCGTGGTGTGCTGAAGTGTCTTTGTGCCTGATATCTGTGTGCTTTTTGTTTTACTAACCATCCTAAGAGAACAAAACCCCGAACCTCCCATGTTAAACCCTCCCCCCTCCCTCACAGTTCCCCTAACTTTAACTGTGCTATTGGATATCCATCCCTCCCCTCCCAACAACATCTCGAGCACCTGCTACAGGAGGGGCTGCGGCGTCTCCAGTGCCCAAGCCAGCTTTACTTATAAGTATCATGTTCGGTTCATGCATGTTGCTCTCACACATCCTAAAAACGTTTGGGACGATGTTTCCATTGCAGATTGCAACATGTACATTCTTCTTTAACATCCCTGATGTGGGCCTCCAGAGGGGAAGCCCCTGACGTTGCTGTTCCTTCTTACTTCGAGAACGTGGTGGCAATTTTTAGGCCTCAGGCTTGTTTAGATCGCCCATACTTTAGGTCTGCCCATTGTTTGGGGGAATATGCGTTTCTATGAAGTTCGCCGATTCTTCGGGAAATGTGAAGAAATATGGCTTGTTTTGGTGTTGGATTTTGAGCCTGGCAGGGTAGAGCATTGCATATTGCACTTGCCGTTCGCGTAGCATTTTTTTGACTCCTGTGAAAAGTTTCCTTTCTTGTTGGACCGCCAGGGTAAAATCTGGAAAGATGCGAATCACATGTGCCTCCCATTTTAGCTCCTGCTTTTCTTTGGCGTTTTTTTTTAGGATCAAGTCTCTATCCCTGTAGTTTATCATGTGTGCTATGATGGGCCTGGGATATGCCCTGGGTTTTGGCTTCGGGGCCAGTGATCTGTGTGCCCTCTCCACTATGAACATCGGCGACCATCCGGGATCACCCAATAGTGTACGTAAGAGGTCCTCTACCGCCTTCTCCATTGAACCTTTTGTGGCCCCTTCCGGAACACCAATAATGCGAATGTTGTTTCTCCGGGATCTTGCCTCCAAATCTTCACATTTGGATTTCACTGTGCCAAGTTCGATAGCCATTGTGGATACCGTGCTCTTCAGGGCCTCTAGAGCGTCCTCAGAGCCAGATATCCTGGATTCCGCCTCAGTCATGCGAGTGGTTGTCTTGTCGAGTTGTGTTTTTATATTGGAGACACTCGCCGTTATACCATCCAGCTTGTCCGTGAGTGTCGCGAAGCCCTGCCGCATCGCCTGAAAAACGGCCTGGGATCCATCATGGAGGTCAGGGGGATCTGCTTCTTGTGTACCAGCGTTTCTCGGTCCCTCTCGGGCTCCGTTTCCTTCTGCATTGCGGTTGTGTATTTATCGATAGTTCCTCTGCCTTTCTTCGAGCCAAAGTTCTTGGGCATCATCCTAGGTCTGGGAGATGTAGCTTATCCTAGCGCTCAGGGGGAGGGCTATGATAGTTCTACCACATTTTACTCTGCGCTGTATCGTCTCGTCGTCCCAAGCACCCCGGACGTTGTGGCGGTGGAATCAGTGCTCAGCCGTAGCTTTAATAGTACCCTCTGATGTATCTTACAGATCCGTCATGTATGGCAGAATGGAGCGCCTGTCATGGCGCACGGGCGTCAACAGTTCCAGGGGTTGAGGTTTAAATGTGGCTTGCGTAGGTGGTACAGAGAGGCCCTCCCGCGGTCTCACCGATAGGTGGAGCACAAGGAGCACATGGCTCTCACTAAGCTGATTTTTTAACCGCCTGTCTCGCAGCCCCCAAGCTCGCAGGGGGCCGCGGTGTAGCTCGCTGGGTGCGCGAAGGGCGAGGATTTGCACGCTGGGAGCGGGAAGGGCCTACCTCTGCATCCGCAGTCGGATCCGGGAGCAGGCCGCCACTCGTCCGAGTCTCTGAAGTGATGAAGGCGGAGGGGGCCAGTAGGCGCTCCATGATAACCGCGACTCTCCCCTGCTGGATGGATGAAAGGTGCGGTCCGTTGCCGCCACACCCGCCGCCTCGGGGCGGAGCTCCCCTCCCATCTCACCGGCCGCTGAGTCTCTGGCTGTCTCGCCGACCATCTGGGTTCTTATCACTAGAATCACTGCACCGATCAGCCCGAAATTTTGTGTGGGCAATCCAATGATGTTGTTACCCGTTCTCTGCAAAAATCGCAGAAAACCGGAGCCAGCAAATTATCTTTTCTGGCTTTGCACCCCTGGGTCCAGCCGGAGCTCACACGAGAGCTGCCATTTTCTCGCGTGCGCAACAGCGCCCCCCAACCTCTGCCTGTTGTAATCTTGATACAACTTCTTCTGTTGATGAGAGTTATGGGTCGCCCTCACTTGTTGGTTATTGTCCTGGTGTCCATTTCTCCGCTGCGGGTGCTTAGTGTCCTTAGTCTTGTCCAGTAATTCAGATTTTGTTTGAGTATGGACTCTCGAAGTGTATCTCGCCTGTGGACGATGAAGTGGTGAATCCAAGTAATGATCTTGTTATGTGCGCTCTTCAGTGGGCTTGTTGGTGTGAGCCCCTTTGTTGCTTCATAAAGATTTAAAGCGCTCATCCAATGAGGTGAAGCCTGAGAGATCCCTGATGGATGTCTGTTGGCGGGGTGTCATCCTGGGTGAATGAGGGTTCTCTCCTTCCTGTTGGCTGTCACCAGTGGCATCTAGATGTTGGCTTAAATCCATCAAGTCTTTATGAGTGAGGAAATCATTTACTGATTTTGGCGATTTAGGAGCAGCTTCCGGTAATTTGTAAATATTTGAGGAGTTTGTTGGAACTAAGTTCTTCCCTCCCAAACTTTGATTTTTCTGTGGTAGGGTCCCCTCCAATCGCTGTTCGGGTTGATGAGTCTCAGGGGTTAGCTTGAACAAAGGTGCCGTTTTAAGGCATACTTGTGAAACGGGCGGTTGTTGTTTGTTCCTCATGTCCAAGCTCGGATCGAAAGTCACCCCTGGGGCCAATGGTTTGGGAGTTTTTCCTTGGTTTGGTCTCATTCTTGTGTGGTCTTTATGCGAGGGCATGTCATCTAAGCACATCACGTCATTATCTCCAAGCTTATTAAGCGTAGAGTCGGGTCTGGTTAGCGATGAGCTGTGGAGGCCTGCCAAGTTGCTGAAACCAGATTTTGGTCTTGTCCCACAGTCCATGTGAGAGGCCTCGCGCCGAAGAGAGTCTTGTGCTGTTGTTTGTGAGCTTGCGCCCGCCTTTGGACTATCCTTGTTGTTTTTTCTTGAGTCTGTTGAGGATTTCATAAACTCAGAATGGTACATGTGGGGGATACCAGCTGGATCATTTTTCCGTCTCCAGGCCGTTAATATAACCTTCTAGATATATGAGCTTTGAATTCATCATCGCGAAGATAGATGTATTTTCTTTTAAAGAATCGTAAATCACCTCATATAACTTGCAGAAGGGTGCCAGGGCAATAGTTACAGCGGACATAATGTACATGAAGTCTGCTTTTTTAGATGGAGTATCCTTTGGGATGCTATAGGATGTATCACTTAGTCTCCTGTTAGCTGAAGAACTTATTGGTGATGAAGGCGGCCATAACCGCAGGATTTGTTGGGTTTTGTATTGCGGAGTGGCCGTCCTAGGGAGAGAACCCTCCCGGGGTTCCGCCAGAGCCTCCTTCCTTCTGTCTCCCCCTTGCACCCCAGTACTAGGGTGGTCTGCCAAGTCAATGGATTTATTCACCGAATTACTTTTCTCACAAGTTTGAGGCGAAAGAGTTTCGTTGTCTTGTGGGCCAAGGCTGTTTTTTTTAGGTGGATCTGGTAAGGCGATAGGCAGGCCTGTAAATACCAACTGGGGATTAGATTTCGGGCTACCCAGTGGAGATTGAATTTCTGGTCGGGCCCCAAAGGATTTGAGTCTTCAACAGAGGTCTCGTTTTGAGCTGGCGAGGGTGATGAAGGTGGAATTACCCCTGGCCGATTTTCAGCAATGGATGGTAAAACTGCTGGCGCAGGATTAGGGAGTTCTTTAGCTTGCTCTTTTTGTTGTTGTCGGGATACTTGGACCCCACTACATGGAATGTTCTTCTGGGAGCCTGATGAGGCTGTGAGTAAAGGTTCAAGAAGCGCTTCCAGCAAGTCTGCGTCCGAGATTTCCCCAGGACAAGTTTGTTTTAATTTCTTTTTTGCTTGTCTTTGAAAAAGAGTTTTCAGGGAATTTTCCAAGTGCGAACTTGCCGATGGAGTTGTCGTGCTGGTAGATTTAGTAGGCTTTTTTGCTGGTGCTCACTTGTTAGATGTAGGGAGATCAACATTTTTTTTGGTGATCAGCCTAAATGGGATTCCATGTGAATGACGATTATGAACCCCTTGTTTAATCCCCTCTCTCAGATCTATGGACTTTAAAGGATCGCTTGCAGAGATCTGAGGCTGTAAGGGGGCCGAGGTGGAAGAAGTTGTTGGGGGAAACATTGTGTTAGGCTCACCAGAACATACTGTGGTCTTGGGATCCCCCTCGGGAGCCTGTGTTTTACTTATTTCAGTCTGTTCCGTTTCTTCACTTTCGGCTGATGGCAGTGCCGATGTATTATGGACCTGTGCCTTTATAATATTTAAGGAAAGAGTCGCTGTAGTCACATCTATAGCCACCGGGTGGTGCTGTGGGGCGGCTGTGCTTGAAGGCAACGAGTTAAAGCTCCTCGCCGCCCCAGAGTCTCTGGTTTGATCGTGAAAGTGCTGATCCGGGAGCTGGCCCCCGCAGCTCTGCTCTTCCGGTGGGGTATGCTGATTTCCAATGCCAGTAAAGGGGCCTGCGATGCCAAGCCGCGCCCCCCCCGGTTTCCGACACGGGTGGCCCCCCCTCCTTTGAGGGACGGTTCCTCTGTATCTTCCACCAGCAGGGGCCAGGACAGAGGCACTGCGGCTCCGCTGAAATTCCAGGGGCAGCTGACCTCATCCTTAGATTGCTGCCGTGGGGACACTTCCCTGCAGCTCCGCTCCTCTGGGGGGCCGCACTTGTCCGCAGTCGCTGTGTCAGAGCCCGCAATGCCCGTCCCCAGCCCCTGATGGCTTCCAACACAGGAGGCCTCCCGTCCTTTGAGGGATGGTTCCTCCGTGTCTTCCACAATCAGAGACTGGCACAAAGGCGCCGCGGCTCCACTGTTGTTCCGATGGCAGCGATCCTCCAACACAGGTACACAGGGCTCCTCCGTCTGCTTCCTTCTGCTGACGACCTCCCCTATCAAGATAGGTCCAGACGTGGGATCAAACCAGCCAGCAGGTAAGAATTTTTGTTTTTGTTTTTGAGCAAGATGGTTAACTTTCACAGTGTGTTGTTGTACGGCTAATTTAGCCGATCTTTTTGATGGTATGTTTTGCAGTTTACCTCCTGGCCGTTTTAAGGAGCCTGCACTGGATAGGTTATTTGATTGTAGAATAGAAAAAACATCATTGGAGAGTGAGGATGATAACGAGAGTGTAGAGGGACTGTTGGCGCGGGCAAGGCTCATCTTCGCATCCAGATGTGTTGAGTCTCAAGTCCAGAGAATCTCCACCATCCGCCCCAGCCGCCGTTAGACTGCCTCAGACTGCCCACTCTCACACCACTCCGCTCTGCTTGGCTCCTGCTTGGAGCCTTTGTAGAAAAGGGCACCAAAACTGTAGTGTCCACAGAGGAAAGTCTGTAGACTGCCTCAGACTGCCCACTCTCACACCAGTCCCCTCTGCTTCGCTCCTGCTTGGAGCCTTTGTAGAAAATGGCGCCAAAACTGTAGTGTCTACAGAGGAAAGACTGTAGACTGCCTCCGACTGCCCACTCTCACACCACTCCACTCCGCTCTGCTCCTGCTTGTAGCCTTTGTAGAAAATGGCGCCAAAACTGTAGTGTCCACAGAGGAAAGACTGTAGACTGCCTCAGACTGCCCACTCTCACACCACTTCTAGTGACAGTAATAAAGAGCTCAAGAAGGTTGAAAAGAGAAGAGTGATTTCATGACCAATGACCATAGTGCCTAAAAGTGGTGAATAAAGTGATAGGAAGGGGTGCAGAAAGTGAGAGAGCATGTGGACGCTTTGAAATTTTAGATTAGGTAGGAACATTGAACAAAGGGATAAAGGAACCAATAAAGAGTCTGTGTGGAAACAAGAGCATACAGATAGATAATGGTTCTGGAAAGGTGGGAAAACTAGAAGAAAGGGACCAAGAGTTTATAGAAAAATGTATTGAGGAAATTGACACCTTGATCAGAGAAGTGCGTGCAGGTGAAGCCAAGCTGATAGATGATGAAAGGGGGCGGATAAGGAAGAAGCAACCTGGAAGAAAGGATGGTGGAGGGAGTATGATGCCAAGCCTAGGGGCTGAGATCTTAGTGAGAGGTGCTCTAACTGGAGCAGTTGGCCACCCCCTTACCTCACAAGTACCCCTTGTCGACATCTAGGACTGTGGGAGGTGTGGCCCCTGGCTACTAGGGTCCCTTATTTACTTTCTATCAAAGAAAGGTGATTCCTCTGAGAGGAACCATCTCAAAGGGCAAACAGTGAGGATCCCAGTGAAGGTCAACCAAAAGCCGGCCAGTCCAAGACCAAGGCCCAGACAAGAAGAAGGAAGAAAGGGTAGACATACTGCTTAAATCAGCAGTCATGGCGGCTCGCTAAAGGACCCAGAAGAAGGCATGTTCTGAACCCAGAGACTTGGTTGTAAAAATGTCTTTTGTTGCAAACACCTTTTTGTTGTTAGGGATTCCTGGGAAACACCCGACACTCATGAGAAGGCATTTTAGAATTTTGAGTTTCCCCAAAACCTTGGACAACCATTGGACCACGCCTGGCATTTCAGTTGTGCTTTATTCCTATGCAAAACAAAATAGGTGATGACTGGAAGGCTTGGAATGAATCCTAACCTTTGATATTCCTCTGGGCAGCCCCCCAAACCATTGTTCTTCACTTGTCAAGCTGTTACAAAAGGGGAAAGACCATATGCAAATCAGGCTTGGTCCCACCCCAAAAGGGGCAGTCCAGCCCAAACTGCTTGGTCACATCCTTTCTGCATGCGACCACAAGCATCGCCACATGTTTCAGCCTTGTTGGGCCTCATCAGTGAGGAGTAGCTTGGGTCTCTAAACCCAGCAGGCACGGACCGATGTCTGGGTATGCCTTCCCACTCAGGGTGACTTATGCAAAACAAAAGAGGTGATGGCTGATGGCTGGAAGGTTTGGAATTAATTCTCTCTCTCGATCTCTCTCTCTCTCTCTCTCCCTCTCTCTCTCTCTCTCTCCCTCTCTCTCTCTCTCTCTCTCTCTCTCTCTCTCTCTCTCTCTCTCTCTCTCTCTCTCTCTCTCTCTTCTCTTTCTCTCTATCCCTCCCACTCTCTGCCCCTCTCCTCCTCTCTCAATTTCCCACCCTCTCCCTGCACAAGTATCAATGAGGTTTATTTGGTATCTTAAAAGGGGATTGTTTTTATCATTTTCCTAAAGGGCCGAGTTGGTCCATTGTGTGCACTTCCTCTCGAAGTTAATTGCAAAGCCAAACAGCCGACTTGGAAGGGTCTACCCATCGAATTGAATGTTGGGTTAACCAACTCCAGGAGTCGATGGCTGAAACCCTTATGGGTTTTCAGGATATCACTCATTAATATTCATGAGAAAAAATGTGCATACATGTAGAACCATTGTATGCACATTTATCTCATGAATATTAATGAGGGATATCCTGATAACCCTTCAGGGTTTCGGCCCACGAAGCCTGGAGTTGTACAACCATGTATATAAAGTGTAGAATACTGACCGGAAATGTATATCTGGCGTGTGGGTTTCTTCCAGGACACCATCTGATTTTCTCTCTAAGACATTGAGGGGCGTGGCCATGAAAGGCTTTATAAACCAATGTAGGGGCTTTCAATAAAATCTGCAATTTCACAGGCAACCAATGCTGTTTTTTCAATAAGGGGGGGGCGTACATGGGCTCGCCTTCAAGTGCTCATCTTCACTCATGCTGCCATGTTCAAGAGAACCTGAAAGCAAAAGACTTTTTTTGACTGGCCCTGAGAAAGAAGATGTTACAATAATCAGGTTTGGCACCAATCACAACCCAGGCAATAGTTAGCTTCTGACAGGAAAGGGTGGCTCTAGTATAGCAACATAAGCAACATACGCAAGGTTCTCAAAACTATTTTTGGTGCAGGTGAGAATATGCACTAACGCATCTCATTACTTGCACCCCCAAAAAATAACAGCCCAATCCACAAAGGTCATTTGAATGTGCCCATTTTAGTTGCACACATTTTAGATGCACCGTTTGTGAATTCAGGTGTCCTTTGTCTCTCTTGTCATTTCTGCCTATTTAAGCGGACATCCCGAATTCACAAGTGACACGAGCTTTTAAATGTACAGAAATTTGGCACATTCTCCTACGCCAGGGACGTCATTTCACCAAAATGCCAGGGGAAGCGGAAGTGATATCACACGACCCTTGACCCCCTGTTGACATCACAGGAAGTGGTGTCATTTGACTCCACCACGAAGTGATATCGCGGGAAGCGATGGAACTCGACCTTTCACCCATTGACAAAACAGGAAGTGGCATCACATAGCATTGTACTCTACGAAAAATATGGTTACGATATCAGTATAATGTGATGTACATTTCATACAAGAATGGATCGCCATATGTATCGTTAAGATCAGTGTACATAGGCCCATATTACCAAATTAATGTGAATGCAAGCAGACGTCCAAGACCAAATGATAATGATGTGTTATTATATAGCACTTATGCTTAAGTGCTTTGTATAGAAAAAATATACACCCAATATCACTCAACCTGTGTTGGTACTCATTTATCAACCTCAGAAGGATGAAACGCTGAGTTGAGGCGTTTCAGAACAGACTAAAACAGTGACTCACCCCTTGAAGTGTGCCTGAAATAAATCTTTAATGAGTTTAGCAATTATTGTATTGAATTCCAGAAAGACACATTATTTGGTATTCCTATTCTTTCTTATTTAGGGTCAGTGCTGAAAGTGTTAGACTTGTGGCTTTCCTGTTCTTTTTTTTCTTTTTTTTTTTTAAGAGGCCTGAACAAGAAAGCCAGCCACTGCAGAAGTTAAGAGCCACATGGTGCTGGCCACAGCCCAGGAGCTCGCATTACCAAACAAAAAAAAACATTTTTTTTTCATAGGTCGCAAGGGAGACCTCAGAGGTCACAGTTGCGACCTCTGGCGACCCCTAAATGACGTCCCTGCCCTACGCCCATTCATAACAGGATCATGTATTTTTCTTTTAGTGTGACAGCCCCGGTTCAAATCGCAGTTGTCACTCCTGCATTTCTACCCCTGAAACAGGGTTAGAAAGGTTTTTTGGCTGACATTTCACAATGACAGGTCCTTCAAAGGCCTGTCACAGTGAAATGTGCTCCCAGTGCTCAGATAGGTGGTGGGAGCCTGTAAAACATTAGTGTCCAGAGCGTATTCATGGACGCTAGCCAGTGCATCATTTGCAGTACAGCTCAGCTCCCTAAAAATGTGCAGGCCTCCTTTGAGAATAAGGTGACCTGTGTATTTCCTAAAATGGGACATCTAAAACAGCGCATCCTCTGTGCTACTGTTACATGCCTTATTTTGTGAGCAATCGCCCCATAGATGCTAATTGGTGAGCTTACGATGGTGTTCCTTTGGACTGACATGGAAGAGAGTTGAATCAAACATGACATATCGCCTGCCTTTGTGTGCTCTGGGACACATCTGCAGTCGCCGAACTGAAGTTGCCGATTGGCCAGTGCAAGGAATTCGGTTTTAGATGTATTGACACTCAGCCAACTTATTTGCATCCAATTTTTGAGGGGATCAAAAATGTGTTTGATGCAACCAAGATATCTGGCTGTGTCCTATGTCATACCGTAGATCTGTGCATCGTCTGCTTGAGGATAAAATGATACACCCTCCTTGGTGAGCGGACCATGAAGAAGCTATATGTAGCGATTAGAAAAGACTAGTGCTAGACAGAGGCCGCTGGTAACTGCACACTCAACCAGGGAGGAGTCGTCTTCAAAAGAAACCAACCTCTCACCGGCCTCCCAGGAAGGATTCAAACCATTTTCTGGCAAAGGTCAGTATTTTCCACTATATCTCTTAAGTCAGACGAGCAGGATAGCATGGTTGACCGTAATAAATGTAGCCGAGAGATCCAATAGCATTAAGATACCCGAGCCATCCACATTCAGCAACTAGAGTAGATTTTCTTTGGCATCCAATAATGCCATCTCTGTACCTCTGATGGCTCTAAAACGGGATTGGAGGTCACTGAGAAGCTTCACTTCCTCTTTATTTGTATTTATTTGGAATTTATGAAGCGCGTTAAAAGTGCCAAAGTGCTATATATAGAACCATAAACAGTACAAGAAAATGAAAATGCAAGTAGCAACAAAACAGTAATCAGCGTTATATGGCATATTGGAGAAGGTAAGTCTTCAGAGAAATGCGGAATTGAGATTATGAAATGGTAGAGCAGAGAGAAAGTGGAAGAGCATTCCAATGAAAGGGCGCTAGCAAGGTAAACGAGCGGAAACGTGACTGAGCCCATGGCGGACGAGGGACTGAGAGGAGAAATTGAGATTGGGGGCAGAGAGAACGAGGAGTGTAGAACAACACAAGAGAGGAGGGATTGGCACAAGGCCATAAAGAGATTTAAAGACAAGACAAAGAAAATTGAATTTAAGTCGGAAGTGAAATGAAAGCCGACCAAGAGCAAAAAGAGAGGAAGCAAAAGAATCGCAAGGAGCAAGAAGATAGAGAAGTCGAATAGAGTCATTGAAAACAGACTTCAAAGGTGCAGGACGAGAGACAGGAAGGGCAAAAAGAGAAGCAGAGCAATAAAAGAGTTGTAAAAAAATTAGAGAAGAAATCAGACGTTTCGTAGCATCAAAAGTTAAGAAATGACAAGCTTTTGGAATATCATACGGATGGTAGTGACAGACATGTGAGGAGCCAGAAATATGGTGAGTGAAAGATAGGCCTGGGTCAAGATAAAGCCCCAGGTTACGAGCCGAGGGAGGAATAGAAAACTGTGAAGGAGGAACCGAAATAAAGGAAGGAGGAAGAGGAGATGGGATCGATGCTATACTATCATGACTTTATCCACGAGCTTAAGCGAAAACGATAGGGGATTGGCATGTAGTTGGCACAAGAAGTAGGGCATGCAGAAGGCTTCTTCCGTAATGGGGTTAACCATACTCTCTTGATTGTTTCAGGAACATCGCCTTCTGCAAAAGAGTGGTTGACAATCTCCGTAAGAATCAGATTTAACTTGTGTGCATATTCCTTAACCATGACAGAGTGACACATGTCCCCTTAGGCAGGAAGTAGGTTTCATGTTCTTAAGAGTTTCTCCAGTGTCTTCTATGCTGACAGACAGCAGGGAGGGTATGAGTACATGAGATTTCTTGCCCAGTTTGGGAAAGAAAATTATAGAGTGACACACGCTTTCTAAATGATTTTTGATTTCAAGGTTATACCCTTGCGAATCTTAGAAATTGTATTGAGAAGGCAATTCTGTGATTTATTGCACCAGTCTGTGAAGGGCATCTTTCTCCCAATGGGCAGAGCTGTTTGGGACAACTATGCAAAAGAGCTTGAACAATCTTCTCTCTGTGCCGTAATATGGGGTTTCCTTTCAGTGGTCCTAATTTGATTTTTAGTTGCGGGTTATGCTATAGTGCCAAAGTTTCTGGTTGGAGAGGTTCTCTACTATTTTATTTTCAGAGCCGTGGCTGACTCAAAAGCCCCATATAAAAGTAGAATTGTATTGGTCTTTCAGTGGCCTAAGATCTCCAGCATCAGTATTATGCTCTTGCCCTAATCTTTGATCAGTTTCTTAATAAACTAAAATGAAAACATGTCTGGTTTCCTTATGTGCAAAACTGGCCATTACAGATACTTTCCTCTGAACAAAGGAAACAAAGTTTGCCCCCACTTTTTGTCGTTGACTTTTTTGTAGTGGTTTTCAGGATTGCCTAACTGACTGGGCACGATTCTCATGTCTCCTTCAGGCGCTGGTACAGCGGCATACAGACTACAAGGGCAGGTGGGTCAGCTTGCCCCCTCACTGTGTTCCACAATGCAGAAAACTAGGTTATTTCGGAGGGCTCGGGGACTTTTTCCCCAGCTTCTGCCTCCTCAGGAGAGCCCTGAGTCTGGAGAAAGTGTCCTGGCCACTCATTCCCGGGCGTCCTGAGCTGCACAATTTTTGCACTTATCTTTGGCTCCAGCGATGCTCTACTAATGGGCAGCAGTTTGATGTAATGCCTGCAGCCACCCACTTCTAATTTCGGGCCCTTCCATAGCTATCATGGGATAAAATGCAGATGAAAATGGCACTTTAACAGAAGTCTTAATTTCTGATGTAAGACATTTCTTCTTTAAGCAGCACCTTTCTTAGGCATGAGTGTTTAGAAAATTGGCACAGAGATATCATATTTCCTATTGAAAGATCCCCCATACCCATCCAGAAACCTACAAAGTTTGTTTCTGCCAACAAGACAATTCAAGGGAGTAACACAGTAAAGCTCCTTTTAAAGAGATACTAAAAATGGGTTTTTTTTTCGTATAGTCCTATGCTTTTAACGTAATGCATAACAGCAAGATGGAAGCTTGCGACAAACAATCTCTAAACCCAGTGGACCTTACTGCAAAATGTCTTTGTGTGCGTGTCTTAATGTGCTAAGCGTACAGTGGTGTAACATTTGATTTTTCAGACTTCCTTTATTTAGCATTCTGGGACCTAAAAGGATGTGCAAATAAAAGCACAATTATATTCTTTTGGTTTAACATGTTTCTATAATGATTTACATATTGTCACATTGCTTGATTTTGTAGTTTGTGTATTGTGCAAGTAATCACTATGAGTCCATATTATTGTAGTCCTTAAAAGTCCAAACGTAAATATGTGTACCATGTAAAACTTGGAGAGTATGTGGTCAAATGCCTAAATTGCAAAATGGGTTGAAGTCCTGGCTTCACTGCTTAATGAAAGTGTGTGACTGTGGGCAAATAATGTATTCTCACGTGACTAAACTGCAAACACTGGAGTCTAAAAGTGATTAGTACTAGGAAAAAAGTCCCCTACAACGGGGCACATTTAATGAGTGTATGCAAAAAATGCTGATGCTCCTCTGGTAGTGAGTGACCTGTGGGAGCATTACCTAGAATTGGATTATTGTTGCCCCGGCTCTCTCTTCATTCCATACCCTTGAATTGACAGCCAGATACTTAGTCTCACCAGCCAGTCAGTGCACCAGGAAGTCTAGTATAGCAGACTGGCTGTGGTGTCCTTGTGCCCTCCAGAATTCTCCTCCACAGGTGAACGTGAGAAACTCTTTGACATGCCCTGTTATGTTATTTAGTCCTGCATCACAGTCCTGCTGTTTTCACTGGGTCTTTATATGTCATGATCTGGCAGAGTTGGGGTAGGGGGGTGATATAGAAGCAGCGGGAGCAGGGCATTTTAGGTTTGTTGCAATGCACAGATCTGAAAAGATAGGGCTTTTCGGTTCATTGTAAGTTTGAGATATATTATTTGTGAGTGATTTGGAGCAGTGGTTTATATATGTTCCAGGTTGCTATTGTAAATTATTTGTGCTTTTGTCTGTCGGATTAGTGTTTAAGGAGTGTGGAGAGTTGAGTTGGTCTATTTGTGTTACACTACTGTGGTGGATAGGGACATTTAGTGCCAAAACTGTTCCACTAATTTGGTGTGTTATCATTGTTCTTCACTAAGCATAAACATAGGCATTCAGTTTACAAAAAGAAAGGTTTGCCTGTCTGTGAAGATCTCGCTAAGTATAGAACACATACACTCGTTTGCATGAATCAAATACATATTTCTAAACCTCAAGTTATAAATAGCACAATACAATTAAAATGTCCTTACATGCCTTTTGACGGCTAATATAGGTTAGGTTTTCGCTACATTTGTATATTATAAATGACTTTACATTTGTTTTCTCCAATCTCAAAAATAAATATTGATATCAGCAAAAAGTCACACAGAACAATGTACTACCTAAATATTTCCTGATAGCAATGAGCTCTCATGTACAATGTGGTGTGATTGGTTTCCAGCATATGCATGTAAATGAAATACAAGCACTAGTGGGTTGCTTCACAATCTACAGGCTTGAGTTTGGGGAAACGGTGCTGTCAATTTAGAATGGACAACATAATGATTTATCTCCACCATGTATCCTTTCAACATTATAATTTTCTGAATGAACACCAACTATCCCCTGAATTCCCTTTGTTGATTTGTGTGTATCTAATATAGGTTCTCTCACTTTCACATTTCTATAGAAATGGAATTGTGTTCTAGTTTTAAAACATTTTTAGGAAATCTTTCATATAGTAAAACACCATATGCAGAAAAAAGGAAGAAAGAAAAAAGAAAATAATGATAAGAGAAAAAGGAGAAAGGAAGAACAAAAACTACAATAAATCATACAATTTTCATTAATAATTTATCTTTACGTTATTCAAATTCAGTACTATAAAATCATATAACTTAATTTAAAATGTCATACAATTAGGTAAAAAAATCGGGTTAAAATGCTGGATTAGAACTTTTTGTTGGCCCTCTATCAAACAGTTTCAGACACTATTGCCCTTGTGTTATTTACAAATTTAGCAAAGTTGTGCATTCTCAGGTCACAAGTCCATTCACAATCTATGACCAAAGGTCTAATGGTCTCTAGTTGATTACTTTTACATATCCTACAAGTATGATTTTTGGTGTTTTTTCTCAGTTCCAGTACCTCCAGGGTGGGAACACTTTTACACTCAAATCTCATATACAGCCATCTCCCTATGGACATGGATGCTTCTTCAGATCAGGTAAGGGAAGGGGGAATAATACCTTTTTTCTTAATCAATTGAGCCTATTCTGAGAACAGCACATAGGACGTAGATCTTTCTTTCGTTCTTCTACAATCCAGATCATAACGTTATTTCAGAGTGATTGAATTGTTTAGTAAATCATTAGCGGTCACCTGCAAATCACTAGGAAGATCATTCATGTATTTACCAAAATCTGTTAATAAGTGATCTGACTTGTTAGCAGTATCAGTTTGTGATTGCAGAATAAAAAATTCCAAGGTGGATCCAATAACTTTTTCCTTTGTGTATGCTGCTTCAGGGATGTTAAGCCGAGTTTGTATCTCAATATAGATAATGGCAGACCTTGTGGCATAGCTAACATGGATTTCCAAATTATGCCCTCTAGTACGCCCATGCATTTCCAATTTTTATATAATTTTAATTCAAGACCGTCTATTAAATAGGGCATTACTTTCACTCTATAATAATTGATACGAGGTCTAATGAACTTGCAAAATTTGAATATCACTATTTTCAATTGAGCAATTAAGAGTTTTAACATGCTTTTTAGCTTGATCACCATATGCATTTTTAAATATCTATGGCTTTCACAGGTCACAAGTTTTCTATCAATTGTGGAAATGTGGAAGTTTTAGACGATTCCACAAATCCAGTGTCAGACTACACCTGTGAACACATACAGGGTTCGCTTCTAGTTCACTTTGGTTTATAAAGTGCTGCACTTTCTGTGCTAGGAAATGCTATCTGTTCTACGCAGCACAGAGACATTTTGACAAATGCTATTTGTTCTTATTTACATTTAATCTAAGTCAGCTCTAAGTAGGCTCAGAATGCAGGATACATCTCACACTAAAATGCTACCACATTCTATTCAAATTCTATTGGTTATAGTATATCAGCCACTGTGCACCGTGGGCAGTAAAATGCTTCGTGCTCTGCACTAAATCCGATCTAACTTGGGTTTGTGTAGCGTGAGAAAGAAAAGCGCATTCCACACTTAAAGGTAATGCTTTCTAAGTGGCATCAGCCTATCCTAGATGCATCCCCCAGTACCTCCCACTCCCGGGACTTAGCAAGGAAATATTTCTGGGACCCTTCCATCTAATTGAATTGGGGAATTTTTATACTCCGTTTGGATAATTCTTTTAAGTCTCAGAGCCAGCGTGGACATTCACAGTTTCGAGGCATTTTTCCCCAGTCAGCATGGCCCCTCTGACAGTCATTGCTGGGGGGGGCTGAGGGGGCTATAGCCCCATGTCTTTTGGTTGTAGCGCCAGATAGAAGCTCAGGGGTTACAACCAAAAGGCTAGCTAGCCCCGAGTCCAGACAGTCCCAGCATTAGCATAGCCCCAGACCTAGCAACACCCGTGACCTCTAGTCTGTTTCACCCACCTCTAGGAAACCAGGCTTGTCTCTGGTAAAATCTAATTCCGGTGTTATCCTAGACAATGCCCATTCACCTGTAGATATTATTCAAGCTTAGCACTTATCCAGTATGATAGAAACTTGCCTTTCTGCAGCCTTCCAGCACACTCTACCTCTGGTGAATTTCTACTTAAATACCATCTAATATTCCCACACTATATCATATTGATATCACAATTTCTGATTGGTGATATATTTCCATTGGCTGGCTTAACAGGTTGAGACTGCCAGAGAATACACCGCTTAATTGTGTAGGTTGATCATATTTCTGCACAGCGAAAGGGTGGGGCTGTCTACTTTGGACCCAAATTATATCATCCATATCTTACATTAGGATTTTTTTTCCATCCATGAAATATGGATTTCCAGATTTGCATGGTCGACCTGAGTTCAAACAAATGCTACATGAATTTGTGTGATGAAATATAATGAAACTATTGATAATCATGTAATTTTTCAATTATTAATAAATATTAATAGGTTGTATTTAGTCTTATTTTGTGGAAAAGGGGTTTTTATGGGTGGGCAAATGGGGCACGTGCACCGGCTCCCACCCTTAGGGGGGCCCACCTGCTGCCGAAATTGGGTGTGTGTGGAGTGGCACTGTTTGGGGCTGCACTTCCTGATGTGTGGCCAAGTCACAAGGCCAGAAAACATTTTTGCGTTCTTTATTTCTTTCTCTCATTTACATCATTATTTAGACAATGAAAAAAACACATGGTTTGTGTGTGTATGCCTGCAGGCACATTTGACCAAAAAACAAGCAATGGCAATGGAAACAGTTTGGGCTTTTGTGTACGCATTGGAAAGGCACTTGCAAGGCACTTTGTAGTGGTATTAACTGACCACTGAAGGTAGCAGGTGCAAAATGATGCGAGTACCTGGGCATCTAATAGCAGCGCCTGGCAAAGGCTCTGCCAATGCTTGTTTTTAACAGGACTTCAGTGAAGCACACGCATAGTGCTTATAAATCGAGTGGCACAAGGCAGACCTGCTTGTCATTTATAGTACACCAGTAGCATGTTTCCAACTCAAATTAAGTAATTAACTCTCAGAAGACTGTTTTGAAAAAACACTGGCAGGCACTTTGAGAGCAATGTTTGATGGTAAAGCTTGATTAAAGGGCGCTGAAAGAGTTCATATGAGAAGGTGCTTTGGGTGTAGAGTGGCCGGAACTAGGAAGGAATGGCCATAGGGATTAGCATAGCCCTGAGAAATCAATGGGTGGGTAAATAGGCAAATCTCACCTTCAAGATTTGTGTCCCTCCTCAGATGCCATTTCTCCCTACCTGTACTGTAATGCAACGGTTTTAGTTTATGGGTGGCTCTGCCACCTAATAGCCCAAACTATTGTGAGGACTCATTGATCCCCCCCCCGGACTGCGCAGCCCCTACCACATGGCAACAAATCAGTTTGATGATTGGACATGTGCTGCTCACAGCTGGTGCCAGAATGGGCGCAACAGCCAGGAATTGAAAGATATAAAAACAAGCATTCGCAATGACTTCAGTTTGGGCCTTTGTGTAGGCACAGGAAAGGCACTTTCCAGGCACTGCCACAAGTGGTATTAAATGGCTATTTATGGTAGCAGGTGCACAATAGTTCAAGTACCCGAGTGTCTGATAGCAGTGCCTGAAAATGCATGATACTTATACACAAGACAAAACTGCTTTGCCAAGGCTTGTTTTTAACAGGCCTTCAGTGAAGGACACACGCATAGTGCTTATAAATCCAGTGGCTGAAGGCAGACCTGGTTAAGTCATTTTTATTACACCAGTGCTGCATTTATTACTCCAATTAAGTCATTAAATCTCAGAAGACTGCTTTGAGAAAACACTGGCAGGTGCTTCAGGTGCCCATTTTGATGGTAAGGGGCAGGAACTGGGTGGCAATTGCCACAGGGATTATCATAATCATGGGCAGTCAATTGGCAAATAACCAAACAACACCTGCAAGCTTTGTCTTCCTCCTCATATGCCATTTCTCCCTATTTGTACTCTAATGCAATAGTTTTAGCTTATAGGTGGCGCTGAAGTTCCACCTAATAGTACAAACTAAAAAACAGTAATGATGGTTGATGTGGAGTTGTTCATGCTGTCTAATGGCTCCACCCCTCCTTGCAGTGGGACAATCATTTGTCACTGTTCTCTCTGCCTTCCCTGACTGCTGGGTGTGGCTGTATGTGCAAAAGGGAGTGAGCGCAACTATGTGAGCCTCAGAGCCTATCAAAATGAGGGCCCATGCTTTGAGAGGCAGTAGGCCCAGGTTTCTATCCTGATTCTTGCCTGCCTTGGATCGAATGTTTCCCCTCCTCCTGTGCAGGTGGCACATTGCAGCAGCTTGCCTGAGACGTCTGCTCTGCCTCTGACCTTCCTCGGTGCATGATGTTCCAGGTCACCACCACAGTTACTGTTTGTCTGCCCCCCACGATCAGCACTTTCACTTTGCTGCCTACAGCCTGCCTGCCACAGAGCACTGCCAGCCAGGAGCTCTGAGGCTTGTGGCGAGGCGAGGGGGGTGAATGGTCATCAAATTGGGGAAGGTACGTACATTCATCATCCATACAGGGCCATCACAACTGGGGTACCTTTCAGAGAGGCAAACTTTCCTGGACTTCTCAGGGCAGGGTGGCCTCACGGGGTGGGGGTTCCTCAAGTGTTGTGTTGTAGGTTATTTGCATAGCACTTCTGGTGACTGGGGCCTAGTCCCAGTGACAACGGATTGGATTATGTGCCCTAGTGTCCACATTCCCAAGCTTAGCATGCAGACGCTTGTATTTAAATCTTATCTTCAGTACCTGATCAGCACAGTGTTATTCTGGACTAATCTCTGTAACTCCCCGTGTCCTAAAGTCCAATTATGTGTAATGTGATGTGAAACTGTATCCACCAGCTGCTATGCCACTGTGTGCTAATATCGCATCACTTTTAAGATTCTGTAATTAGGCCTCCACAGACCCAAGAACAGATTGTTATGCAGGCGGTATGCTGCCATTTATCTCAAATATCAGCTTTTATTTAGCAGTATACAGGAGACGGGCAGTAACAGTTTATCTTGTACATTACGTTGGATTTTTAATAACCTGTTCAGAATACAAAAATATACACTAATTTCAAGGAAAAGGAAATCGGGCGCTGATCTCTGTAACCTACAGCACACTGTTTCAGAACCCAATCAGGGCCAACTCAGCCTTTCATCCTTTCAGAGGTGGAAAAAAATGAGTACTGTTTAGCTGAGGAAGCCTGAGGAGTGCAGTGGCAGAGCCTCACTTTAGTGGAAAGTATTTCTTGCGTGGCATCCTCCCTGAGCCCTTGATTCTGGAAGGCAGATAGTGAGAGGGCTCCCCCATCCAAGCGGTCTGTAAATAAGTGTATTGTTTGAGAAAGCAGGGATGTGTAACCCGAGAGGACAACAATTCTGAAAAGCAACTGAGTATAGGTTTTGCACAGCATGCTGTGAGAGATAAAATCATGGGGGTCATTATAAGTTTGCCGGTATCCTGCTGGAAATTCTGGTGGGATACCGGCAAACTTACCTACCGTTTCCGCACCCAGTTATCCTGGTATTAACGGTAAATTACAGGTCACAGAAAGGGCGGTAAATCCTCATTCCATGGAGTCACATAGGACTCCTTGGAGGCGCTGGCCGGTGCCAGAAATACCAGCTGTTTTTTGCCATTGGGGGCCTGATTTACCTCTAAAGTTGGGGTTTGCCGGTCTGGGATAAGTTACCTACACTTTTCCCAGACCAGCAAACGTATAATGACCCCCTTTGTCTTTGAAATGTTTGTTTATTTATTTATATAGCGCACCAAACCCAGAGGTATTTGAGCGCGTACCGCACATAGACCGGGAAATGCTATCTCAGTCAGATACTGGGCCACTTCACAGCTATGGCACATCTGATTTGCAGTCGTTATTGGCCGGGGTAACCCCTCTGGATCCTGTGTCTCTGAGAGAAAACAAAAGCAAGTGACAGGCTGCATCCTCAGATCTGATTGTATTGGAAATTATGTTGACCCATTGCGCAATAAATATGTTTTGGTGTGTGAAGGCTTTCGTTGAGAATATTTTCTCTGGCAATTATGTGTGTGTCGAACTGTTGTAGGAGAAGCTGTATAAGTTACAATAAGCAAACATAGGTTGCAATCTCGCCTTAGTCCCTGCCACTCAATGTTGGCAATCATTATTAAAAACAAAAAACACGGACATGCTTACTTCTCTGCGAGTGTGCCCTTTGCAGCACGCCTATTAAATCTCCTTTTTGGTTCAGGGATGGTATGCACACCCTAACCATTAGCACCATGTAAATCTCAATCAGCGCCTAGCTAAGGTGATGGCTGACAACAAAAGGAGAGTGATAACAGCCAGGGCCAGTGTGATTTATCTTTCTGCATACACTGAGATGTTGCACTGTGGGATGGGCCTGCACCTGGCTACCTGGCAAAGCAGCTGTTACACTTTAAAAAAAAAAAAACTTAAACACATCATGATAATGTATAGTGTGCTGATGATTTATTGCAGTCAAGTTCAGATCAGATCAACTGAACCTCAAAATGCTCAGTTTGTGCATTCACTACAGCACAACCTTTGTGGCAATTCAATCTTTCTTTGGGGAATATATTAATAAAATGCAATAATCAAAGTTTAAATGAATATTGATATGCTTGAGTTCCACCATTGTGAAGAAGATAGCTCAGTGAGTTAAGCACATGGTGCAGAGATCTGTGTTTGTGTACTGGGGTTCAGATTTGTGTATATACATGCTGTTGATAGGAGCACATATTGTACTAATAAACAACATACATGCAATAAAAAGAACTAGCCACATAAACTAAAATTACAGTCATTATGGTGCTGGCCAGACCAATATTTTTTATTGCAAGAACAGCATTGTAAGATCAATGATAGCTGCTACATTTCTCAGTGCCACCCATCTACTGGTTTATGCAAGATGTTCTATGGGAAGGGATGTTGGTGTTTCTCAAAACCCCTTTATAATTGCCCTCTTCATGTCTTCTTTACTTTAATGTGTGCTTTCTTTGAGAAGTATCGTTCATATTATGCGTCCACTTGATCAATTCCTGGGCGTGATGTGCATCAAATTTTAAAATGTACAAGTGTGAAGTATTCCCATCTGGGAGGGGTGCAAAGCCCTGCCTTTTTTGATATTTGTTAATACATAAAATGATGCAGGTAATTCCATCTCCAAAACTGTAATCTGCCAACCAGATTCCCCTTTTCATCAACTCTAAAGCATAGTGTACCTGTGCCCTGCTGCATCAGTAGCCTGCTTGTGGCGTAGTGCAGATTCAAAGGTCACAAGATGGCCACTTGACAGCCAAGTTTCTGCTGCACAAGGGCGGCATTAAAATAGGCCCCACATACCAAAACTACGATGATCATGAGCAACCCCTGCTGGTGGTAGGGTATGCCTGAGATGAGACATGGTGCATGGTACTACTTATGATCATAGCTACCACATCCCAAATGATATTGCACATGTGTCAGCTCCTGTGAGTCAGCTTTGCTGTGGAAGGTGGTGTGTATTCTGGTCAGCTAGGTGGAGACTGCCAAATGGCAGACAGGACAGGAACCTGGAGTACTGGTCCTCTTCTTTTATTTCTTTGTGAAGGCAAGTAACACCCTCCACCAGAGGGCAGCTGTCCTGGGGCTGGGCATCAAAGGAGCACACTCATTCAAAAGTAGTAGCCTCATACCAGGGTGCTGCATCTCTAAGGGCCTTTGTTCTTAGGTGGAAGAGGCAGGATTAGAGTAGCAGGAGGCCCTGGTCAATGGAAGGCGATTCTCACCATCTTTATTCTCTCTGTCTCTTTCTCTTTCCTGTCCCTTCCACTTCCTCTGGAGCAAAGCACCTTGGGTGCGGGATCAGAAGGGCAAAGTCCACTCCGATCAAGAACAGGGGTTGGACCACTAAATCAGATTAGCTTTAGTCCAATCACCTGGGGAATTTTGCCATTAAAAGAAGGGGCCTCACACTCCTACTTTAGATTCTCTCAGATCCTCTCAAGACAAGAAGATTCACCTAAGAAGAACTCACTGGACTTCCTTTTGGAAAGTTGTGCTTTCCAAAGCCCTCAGCCTGAGATAAAGAAGGAGCCGTCCAAGGCGGAAGGACGTTCTGCCCCTATCCTTGCCCAGGGCACATCAAGAGTGACCTTTACTGTGGACCAGCACCGATCACTCTCCAGAGACCCTGAATAGAACCATCCTGTCCTCAAGTCCCACTGAGTGGGCTTCACAGCATCTAGAGAGCCAGACCAGCCGAAGCTCTCTGTTCTACCAAACCAGTCGCTCTGTGTTTATTGCACCAGGAACGAGAGGGAAGGTGCTGGCACTGGCTTTTGCTCTCCTCCAGCAAGTCAAACTGTTGCTTGCACTTTGAACCAGCTTGATGCTGCCTCGTGCCCTAGCTAAGCCCACCACATGCTAGGCCTGAATCGACTGCTTGACGCGGACCTGATCTGAATCACTGGTGAGTCACACACCGACTCTGACCAGGCCTTACAACCATGGCTCAGCCCAGCTAGCCCTTGAACGGCCACCTCCTTGACCTGCACATCGACACCCCCAAAGTCACCACTTCGACGACTGTTGCCCACCGATTCGAACTGCTGGAGCATCACTCATTGACCCCTTCCAGCGGCTAAGGCCCAACTGGGCCTGGCCTAACTGCAAAGCAATCCTGGTACCACTCTGACCTGTGTCATTGAGAGCACTCCTTCCCCTGCTTTGAGTGACCACATTTTCCCCTACTCAGCACCCACCAAGAACTGAATACAGGTCCTGTTGACCCTGAAATGCCCCCTCTGTCGACTTGACCCCTAGAGACTGGTTAGGTTCTATTACAGGTGGTGTGTACAATTAAAGAATATATATTTGTATACAACCTTGTGTAAACATGCAAATCCAACATCCTAAAGGTGTGTGGAAGTATAAGATAACAGGGAAGGTAGGAGCTTGTTGGAAAGGTAGGACCTGTGTGCTGATCTGCGTGGTCAAACAATGGTGTGGTGTTCTTCCTGCAGCCATTTCCAGGGTTCCTGCAGGACAGAGCACCTGAAGTCCTGACGTTTTAGAGAAAGGGAAAGTTGGGGTTGGAACCCTGGCATTAGTGGCACTGGATGTAACTGTTGTCATATAGTAAGGTAATGCCTGGGTGCAGGCTCAGGCAATCACTGCTGGACACAATTGATTTTCATGTTGCTTGTTTTAATTGGTCATTTAGGGGGCAATAAATTGCCCGGGTCTTGCAAGCAATTGTTGGACATTTGCATAACAGGAAAAAGCCAACACGTGTTTCGACCAGGGGTCTTTATTAAGGCTCTGACAAGGTGTAAGGGTGATAATACGTGGCGGTGATGAGGTGGATAGCCGTGTGTTGCAGGTTTGTGGAAGCAACATATGATAACGTTGTATAGCGTGCTGTGAGAGCCTTGGTCGCGAGAAGGGACTAGACACGGAATGCTGTCAAAGAAAACCCAGTGCAAGCTATGGAATTAAAGGGGATGTTAAAGAAAACCATGACACAGCCTGGTGGGGCATGGACATGACCGAGATGGAATACCCAGTTGGGAAGGAGGAGGAACCCACTTGCTCGGAACACGCACCCCAGGAACAGCGTAGGGCTACAGATGAAATAAGAGAGAACAATAGACAGGAAACAGCGGACGAGGTGCAAGCGACGAACAAGGACTGGGTAGACTTTACAAATACAGGCGGAGTCAAAGAACAGCTCTATGGACGGCTGGGTCATCAGACACAGAAAAGGGAAAGCAACCCCTACGAAGTAACAGCAGCATACCGTTCCACAAACAAGATAAAAAAACAAACGCTGCCTGCTTATACAAAACTGTGTGGGGATTTACCAGTAACGCTGGTGCACGCCATCCCAGAAGGCAGTCCCCTTGAGTCACCGGTGCTGTTGCCATCATAGCGGTCTTGAGTTCAGGCAAGAAGGGGGAGGGGTTTGGGGGAGTTTATGAAGCTTCCTCAGTGTAATGAATTCTGATTGGTCCAGAGGATTCCAGCCCCTATTTAAAGCAAACAGAGATGAAGGACTAACATACAATTCTCCCTGTTATCTGGTTTAGGATAATACTATATCACTAACCTGGGCAGACTGCGGTTCCCAATGAAGACAGCCAGCAAGAGATTGGAAGATCTCCCGTGAGAATCCTGCCCCCCTCTCTCCCCGTGAGCGAACATCAGGAACGAAGGCACAACCCCCAGGGAAACCCTCCTGGGGAAAAAAATCCTGGGTAGCAGCAAAGCTTCGGACTGGTCGGTAGGATGTGGATGCAGTACTTTAGAAGAGCTGGTATGCAAGGAGGATGAGTGTTCTTTCTACGAAGGAGAGACAGAACAGGTAAGTGCAAGGAATAGAAGGTTTAAGAAGTACAGGGTAAGCAGACTACCGGGAGGGTAACTTACAGTGAATCCTGAATGGAAACCACTAGATTGCGTGGTTATTCTCTGAAACTCGATGGAGACAGAGAAGTGTTTCCTGCTCAGCTTGATCGGTAGCGGTGCTAAATTTAAAATAAAGAATATCCAAGAAATAAATCCTTGCTGGGAAAACAGATGAATGGAGGATAGAGGGAGATAAAGGCAACACTCACTGTCAGGGACGGAACTTCTCTCAAAGAAACAACTGGAGGAGCAGTAGTCTCGGAACCCAGAACTGGCCAAAGTGTAAGTCTGTGAAAGGAGTAATAGAATAGTAGAGGTAGGTGGACAAAAAAGGGAAATTGCAGTCAAAGAGTCTGAAAGGTAAGATTCCTAGGAGCAGACTTACGGAGCACCGATAAAGGCGATAGCGACGCATTTGCTTGAAGCTCTTCCTTCCTTATCAGGTATCACATGATCTGTTGCGGACATTGCTGGCGAACGTGAAACAACTAGACTGCTGCTTCCAGTAGGAGATGCTATAACGTCGGCAATCTTAACAGTAACGTTTCCCACCGTACTTCCTAATCTTTTCCTTTGCCACCATGACCAACGTTGGTAATGTGTAACACTCCCTTCTTTTACAGAAGAGAGACAGAGGCGAAGAGGAAGCAGCAGCGTTCCGGTGGGCTTATGAGGGCTAATCCCAGATTTTTGCCATATCCACTAAGAAGCCCCATACCTATCTAATTTCTGGACTACATTAAGGACAAGTTATGTCCTTGCATTTTCTTTAATTCCTTTGAAGTCAAATAAAGATCTACTTTATTTTAAAAGCAAAATCCAGCCCAGAGTGATCCTTCACATAATTTGGTGGCAGCGTTGGGATTGGAGAACGCCATGGAGGGTATTTTAAAAGCCTTGACTGATGGTCAGCAACAGCTGCAGCAACTTATGCAGGTCCAGTCACACCAAGCGCAAATGGACCGACAGGCGATGCAACAGGCCCTACAGTTACAGGCAGCAACAAGAGGTACCAGCATAGCCCCGACCATTGTTCTGCAGTGGTTCCAGCAAGGAGAAGACCCAGGGTATTTCTTCACCAATTTTGAAAGGGTGGCAAGGAATTCCCAATGGCCAGTGGAGAAGTGGGGCCACTTCATTGCTCCTTTATTGACGGGTCCCATGCACAGGGTTTACCAGGCTGCCAATCTAGCTGTCACAGGTTTCCTTTTTTCTCACCTGTTTTTGCTGCCTTGCGGGATCCTTCGCCGGGGTTTTCTTCCGTGCTGTTCGGGTCTTGTATAAGCCCGCTCGGCCGTCGTCGGATTCCAGGATTCGTTCAGCTTCTTCGTCTGGGACCACGGAACTCCAGGAAGACCAGGAAGGAAGGCCGCACGCGAGAGCGGTCTGCGCGAAACGCAGATGGAATACAGGTACAAGGGGGAGGAAGGAGAAGGAGAAGGAGAAGGAATGGGTCCGGGAATTCAAGTAGCAACTCAGTTCCAGGAGCACGAACTGCGACGCACGTCTAGCCTCAGCTAACGATAGCGTTGAGCCGTGCAGAGCCTCGGAGGCGTGGTTCCTTTATGGAACGTGCTGCATGGACGTAAGGTCGATAGACCACGTTTTGTGAATTCAGCCATGTTGGGTGTACTACAGCGAGTAACCACCGATGTGCCAGGGACCAGGAGGACCAAAAGGGGCGTGATTGATGGATCATGACAGCATGCCCCCTTCTAAAACTCGTTCCACCAGGTTTGCCTGGATGTATTAGATGGAACCTTCTGAGTAATCTGGGGGAGTTCAGGTTTAAGACGGGTTCCCAGGTACGTTCACTGGGTGAATAGCCCTTCCATTCGACGAGGTATTGAAGTTGTCCTCGCCTATATCTGGAGTCATATATTCGAGAAACTTCATATTCTAACTGGTCATTGGGCCTCATTCCGAGTATGGCGGTAAGGGATAGCGGCCACCGGTAACGAGACCGGTGGCGGTAATCCCTTACCGCCATACTCTGAGTTCCCTCTGCGCCCTCGCCCTTAACGCCTGCTTTGAGCAGGTGTTAAAGTCGAGGGCGCAAAGGGGCCTCCAAGCCAATAACGGTGACCGTAATGAACGGTCACCGTTATTTGCATCTTCCCCATTCCCATTGAGCCCTATGGGGGCTCATTTGGGAATGGGGAAGAGCCTTGGTGAATGGGGAATTACCGCCCCGCCAACCTTGGAATGGGGCGGTGATTCCGCCATCCACCAAGGCGCTGCCGGTCCGGGTACGCCATCAACCAAGGCGTTAATAGCGCCATTGGTTAGCGCCGTACTCGGAATGAGGCCCATTGACAGTCACAGGATTGGGTCTAAGGTTAATCCGGGTGGTTTGGATGTAAGGCTTCAATAGAGATTTGTGAAAAACTGGATGGATTTTCTTCCAGGAGTCTGGTAGTTTAAGTCGAAAGGCCACAGGGTTAATGACTTCTTTTATAGGAAAAGGGCCATAATATCGAGGAGCCAACTTATTTGGTCTGAGATGTCGGGGCAGTAGCTTCGAAGATAGCCATACTTTATCCCCAATGGTGTAAGAAGGCCCTGGTCTTCTCCTCGAATCTGCATAGTTGTAACGCTCACCTGGCTCCCACGGAGGCGCTGGTCTGGTCTGGGTTGCTGTGGCCTCTTCAAGCGTGTAATGCGCAGAATTCGGACCACCAATTGAACAGGACCCCCAAATCTTGCTTGTCTGGCCCGTAGGAATATCCTTCTGCAGATGAGAAAGGGGATTAACTGTCTGCTGAATAATGTGCTTGCTCCCCCTTTCCCCCTTTGTTCTTCTCTGACTTCCTCCAAAACCCCCGGTTTAAGCTCACCTTATGGTTTGGAAGGATGAACTCTCCATCCTGCTTCTGGTGCAGGGGCGCGCGTTCGTCCAGTTACTTCACTGGTTTTCAGAATGGCACTGGCAAATCCACTTGACTTTACTGAGCGATACGCCGTAAGTATGAAGATGCAAAAGTTCAAGTGTGAGCCTCCTTTTATGTTGTCTTTTTCTGTCCTTTATTTCAGGTGCAGAACAAAGCCGATGCGTTGAGGGGTTAAATTGCCGGGGTACAATCAGGTGAGTTAGTGATGAGGGCGACCCCTCTAAATGTCTTTATAATTACCCAGTAATGTCGTTTGTCCTTTCCCCATAGGGGCCTGGGTGCGGTACCTGCCAGAGATGTGGCGCCGACCCGAGATGTGGAATGGTTCACCAAGAATAGCCGGTAAGTAATATGGCTGAAAATTCGGCTTTCCTCTTGTGTTCCCTTGCTCACCTTTTGTCTCTTCTTCTCTCCCTTGGGTGCTGTGCAGAGATGTGGCGACCGGCACTGAGAGCCGCGATGGAGCCGGGCGGCGTCTCGGGAACAGGTGAGTGAAGCGCGGCGCTGCAACGAGCAACGCAGTGCTTTTAAATGGAAGTCTTCCTTCAGGAATGCTGGCGTGAAGATTCCGGATTCAGGTAAGAAGGTTAAAATAGTTCTTGGTTTTCACGTTTCTTTTCTCTTATTCCCTTACAGGTGTTCCAGGTTCGAGGCGGGCGTGGCTGGAGTCCAGGTGCAGGAGCAGACACGGTGAGCTTTCAGCTGCTGGGATGCAGAACAACGCGAAGCATGTGTGGCTGTCCGCGCGTGGCTTAAATAGCCTTGGAAGAAGTTCCAGGTAAGTATTCTTCCACAGCCCCACCCAAGTAACAAAATAGTTCCTTCAGAAAAATAGTCCCTCCTAAGCCTCATTTGGCTTGGTTCTTCATGCAGCATGGTCTGCATCAGGTGAGTGTGCAGCATGGTCTGCTTCAGGTAAGTGCACCAAACACTTCCCCTTATGAGCCTGGCGCCTATGGCACCAGGACTGATGTTCAACATGAGCATGGCGCCAACGGCGCCAGGACAGAGTCCAAAGAGCCCCTATAAAGGGCCGCTGGGCTTTTACCCGGGGGCGTGATGCCTGCTCCCGGGGGTGCTGGGCCTGGCCTGGTGCTCCGGGGGTAGGCATCATGACAATAGTGCTTAGTTTGGATCTGTGCCCTTTCTAGATGTTCCTTGGCTTCTCTCTGTATATTGATGAGTGTTTCGATCCAGGAGTCGACTGTTGGAACTGGAGTAGGATGCGGAAGGACTGAAGGCAATACCGCAGAGTGGAATCCATGGCTGCAAAAAAAGGGCTGGTTTTAACAGCCGAATGGTCCGAATAGTTGTAGGCGAATTCTGCCACTGGTATTAGAAACGACCAATCCTCCTGGACCTTAGTAGAAAAACAACAAAGGTATTGTTCAAGGCTTTGATTTACTCGTTCTGTGACTCCATTGGTTTGGGGATGATATCCTGAGGAGAGGGCTCGTTGGGTTCCTAGTATCCTGCAGAGGTGCTTCCAAAATTGAGAGATATACTGTGGTCCTCTGTCCGATATGATCTTGGAAGGAAGTCCATGCAGTCGGAAGATGTGTTCCAGGAAGATTACAGCAAGTTCTGACGAGGATGGTAACTTATACAGAGGTGTAAAATGAGCCATATGAGTGAACAAGTCAATAGTGACCATGATAGTGGTGTACCCTCTAGATGGCGGTAATTCTACAATAAAGTCTGTAGCGATGACTTCCCAAGGTCTCGTTGGTGGAGTAGGCTGTAATAAGAGTCCTGCTGGTTTCTGGTTGTCATGTTTGTTTTGATTACAGATGGAACAAGATTGAACGTACAGTTGAACGTCAGCCTTCATTCTGGGCCACCAGAATTGTCTTTGTATTAGACGGAGGGTGTTGGAAATGCCACGATGACCAGAGTGAAGGGTATCATGGCAGACGTTTATAATCTTTTGTTGTAGTTTCTGTGTGGGAATGACCAGGTTGTTATTTTTAAACAAGTATCCGTCCTTGGTTCTCAGATCCCATTGATTCCTTTTTGAAAGACCCTTCCAGAGTTCCGAAGTCTGAGTTTGTATGCAAATGTCTTCCAGGAGATTGTTTGCTTGAGCTATAAATATTGTGTGAGGAAACATCTTGGGATATGCCCGATCTCCCAGAGGTTCGTAGTCTGGACGTCGAGAGAGGGCGTCAGCTATTAGATTTTGTGTTCCGGGAACATGGTGAATCTGGAACTGATATTGGGCAAAGAAGAAGGCCCACCGAGCTTGACGGCTATTCCTACATTCCAAGGCCTGCAGTACTTGTAGGTTTCGATGGTCCGTGCAGACCTGGACAGGATGTTTTGCTCCGAGGAGAAGATGACGCCACTCGGTGAAGGCTTGACGGATGGTTAGCAGTTCCTTTTCCAAGACTGAGTAATGGGCTTCACTGGGAGTTAATGTCCGTGAAAGGTAAGCGATGGGGTGCTCCATCCTGTCCCCGAATAGCTGTTTGAGAACGGCTCCAATAGCGTAGCTGCAGGCATCTGTCTCCACTATGAATAGTTGGTTGACATCAGGTTGAGCCAGGATGGGGGCTTGTGTAAACTCAGTCTTCAACCGTTGGAAGGCTTCCTCTTGAGCTGTGGTCCAAAGGAAGGGAATGTCTTTCTTTAACAGGGCAATGATTGGTTGGACTATCTCGGAAAAGGAAGGTATGAATTTCCTGTAGAAATTAGCCAAGCCCAGGAAAGACTGGATTTGTTTCACAGAGGTGGGACTTGGCCAGGATAATATAGCCTTAACCTTGGATTGATCCATTCCGATGCCTTCTGGACTAAGGACAAATCCTAGGTAGTGTATAGTAGAAGCATGGAAGATGCATATCTCAGGCTTTGCCAGGAGATTGTTTTCGCGTAGTCGTTGTAACACTGGCTTTACATGTTCTTCGTGCTTGGAAATGTCCTTTGAAAATATTAGGATGTCGTCCAAATAGACAATCACAAAAAGAAACAGCATGTCTGAGAACACCCTATCCATGAAGCGTTGGAATACCGCCGGGGCATTAGCAAGTCCAAAGGGCATGACCAAGTATTCATAATGACCCAAGGGTGTTCTAAAGGCTGTTTTCCACTCGTCTCCTGCCCTGATACGAATCAGATGGTAGGCACCCCTGAGATCCAACTTGGTGAAAACAACTGCGCCCCTTACTGCCTCCAGAATGTCCGAGATCAAGGGTAACGGATAGCGATCCTTAAGGGTGCATTGATTTAGACCTCGATAATCCAGACACGGTCTGAGTTCCTTGGTATCTTTCTTGGGAACAAAAAACAGTGAGGCCCCTGCTGGGGATTTAGAGGGTCGTATGGTGCCATTTGCAAGATTAGTATCTAGGTATTCTCGAAGGGCTTTCTTTTCAGGTTCGGACAAGATGAACATCCTTCCAAAGGGAATCAGAGCGGAAGGGTCCGTTTCTATAGCACAGTCTTCTGGTCTATGGGGTGGTAACGCCTGGACAATGGCAGAAGAGAAAACATCAGAATATTCCTGGTATATCTCTGGGACCCGGATAATGTTTGAGACTGAGATTGAACCTTGGTGATTCGTAGGAGGTCCTTCTGATGGTGTCGGAGCGAGGTCTGACATTATGCAGTGGGGCATACAAAATTCTGAGCCCAGGAACAAGGAGCCCGCTGTCCAATTGATGTACAGATTGTGTTTTTGAAGCCAGGGCATTCCCAATACCATTGGGTAATGGGCCGACTTTCTCAATGGTGGTTTATGGCGAGTTCGACGTCCTTGGTCTGAAGGGTTATGGGTCCTGAAGAAAGGGGCCTTCCATCAATTGCTTCTACAGGTTGCATAATAGTCCGGGATTCGTAAGGAATATGGTATTTAAGAACCCATTCTTGGTCTATGAAAATCCCCATAACTCCACAGTCCACCAGTGCCAGGATGGGATACGTTTCCTTCTTGGATGGCGATAAAAAGGCCTGTAAGATCACCAAAGAATTTTGTCCAGGAGAGTTCAAGGATGGAATTGATGTGGAGCAGACATCTCTCTCCCGAACCTGTGCTCCATCTAGGATCGGGAGCTGGCGTTTCCTGAGCGCCGTGGAGGGGCTATTGGGCACTCTCTTACTAAATGTTTGTCTGATGCACAATACATACACAACCCGGTATGGATCCTACGCATTCTTTCTTGGGAGGATATGGGTCCACGGAATGCCCCTAGCTGCATAGGTTCAGGCTCGTTACTCGAAGTGGAAATACCTTCAGGGCTCGAGGTTATTCCAATGGGGCTCTTCTGGAGTGGTAGCTTGCTTTTCTTTTTCTCTGCCTTTCTCTCCTGAATGCGAAAGTCAATCTGCAGAGCAAGATCCATCAGGGCCTGATAAGAACTTGGGCGTGCCACTCTGGCTAGTTCATCCTTGATGTCTTCGTTTAGCCCCCTTCGAAATAGGGTAAAACAAGCTTCAGAGGACCAATCCGCTTCTTTAGCCAACTGTTTGAAGTGTGTGACGTATGTGAGCATATCCTGGGAACCTTGTTGAAAGTCGAGTAGACGTTCCTGGGCACTGTAGACCTGCTCTGGGCGGTCAAACATGGTCTTAAGGGCCTGTATGAAGCCATTGTAATCCTCCACAAGAGAATCCCCAGAGTTAACCAGTGGGGTGGCCCAGGTCAAGGCATTTCCGGAAAGATGCCAAATAATAAAGCCCACCTTAGCCCTGGGCGTAGAAAAATAATAAGGCTTGAAAATAAAGTGGACCAAACATGAGTCAAGGAATCCACGAAGGCTCTTTGCTGAACCATCATATTTATCAACAACGCCGCCCACGATTACACTCTCTTTCGTAGCAGATTCATGGGACAATACCAATTGCTTTAAGGCGGCGTTCTCTGCCTTTAAATTTTGCACTTCGGTCGTCAGCTCTTGCATGCCACGCACAAGGTCCTGGATGGCCGCTTCCATGTCTGTCGAATTCAATCAGGTGGCGTCTCAATCTGTCACAGGTTTCCTTTTTTCTCACCTGTTTTTGGGATCCTTCGCCGGGGTTTTCTTCCGTGCTGTTCGGGTCTTGTATACGCCCGCTCGGCCGTCGTCGGATTCCAGGATTCGTTCAGCTTCTTCGTCCGGGACCACGGAACTCCAGGAAGACCAGGAAGGAAGGCCGCATGCGAGAGCGGTCTGCGTGAAACGCGGATGGAATACAGGTACAAGGGGGAGGAAGGAGAAGGAACGGGTCCGGGAATTCGAGTAGCAACTCGGTTCCAGGAGCACGAACTGCGACGCACGTCTAGCCTCAGCTAACGATAGCGTTGAGACGCGCGGAGCCGCGGGGGCGTGGTTCCTTTATGGAACTTGCTGCATGGACGTAAGGTGGATAGACCGCGTTCTGTGAATTCGGCCAAGTTGGGTGTACTACAGCGAGTAACCCCCAACTTGCCAGGGACCAGGAGGACCAAAAGGGGAGTGATCGATGGATCATGACACCAGCAGGAGATGCAACAAATGCAGACATTAAAAAAACCATCCTCGAGAGGATGGGAGTCGACGAAGAAGCTTATAGGGACCCGCTCAGAGAAACCCGGCTATGTAACAGAGAAACCCTGAGACAACTCTAATATAGAATACATGATCTATGTGACAAGTGGCTAAAGCCCACAACCGGTTCGGTACAGGACATCATGGACAAGATCAAACTCGAACATTTTGTGGAGGCACTACCACCGGCGATGCAAAGATGGGTCTGCCAACACCACAGACCAATGTTGGCTGAAGCTGTTGACATAGCCTCAGCCTTCCAGAAAGCGGGGCCCACCCGGCTAGCACCTGTGCAACCAACCAAGATGATGTTGTGAGGCACAGGGATCATGGAACCAAAACCCCCTCGTCCTGAAGCAAGAGGGTCGGGATGGCCCAACATCAACCGGCAACCACAGTGCTTCGATTGTGGGGAATGGGGGAATATAGTCCGCTTCTGTCCGAGGAAACCGAAGACGCAACCAATGGAAATGGGTGTGCACAAGCCAGAGAATACAGAAGATGGCGGGTGTCATATCTCGTGGAAGTAATGGGGGACAGAACACCAAGACAAGGCCTTATCGACTCCGAAAGTGAGCAGACCTCCATAAGGTCTGAAGTAAGTGGGATTGAAGAGGCAGGGAACATTACTTTACCTATCAAGTGCATGCATGGGGACACCAAGGCATACCCGTCAAAAGAGGTAGATCTAGAAGTAAATGGGGTTCATTCAAGAATGAGGGTCGCTATAATGCCGCACTTGCGGGCACCGGTACTCGTGGGAACTGATCTACCCTCATTTACGGAACATGTGTCTGATACTGACTGGTTCAGAACCGCCCCATATTCCCAAACCGACATTGAGCCACTAGTCACTGAAACCCAGAAAAAAAACAGGAGAGAGGTGAGAGAAGCTAAAAGACAATGGGCAGAGGACCACAAATACGTGGGACTAATAGACTGGTTACCGGAAAATAGTAAGAAGTCATTCCGGAACGAAATGTTAACGGTTCCCACCTTAAGAATAGCCTGAGAGCAAGCAACCCCTACCCATAATATAGGAACCGGGTACCCATGGTTCCAGACAAAGAAGGGTCTTGTATACCGCATAACAGTAGACTCACAGAAGTGAGAAACCGAACAACTACTGGTCCCGCTAAGTTACAGACCCATCGTGTTAAGATTAGCTCATGACGATGTAGTCGGGGCCATCTCGGCAAAGAAAAAACCCTAGAGAAATTGTTAAAATGATTCTTTTGGCATGGAGTGTACAGAGAAGTGGCAAAATATTGTGAAGAGTGCGTAGTTTGCCAGAAAACCAGCCCACATAAACCCCAAAAAGCATCTCTACATCCGATGCCACTCATAAAAGAACCCTTTTCCAGAATTGGTATGGATATGGTTGGCCTGCTGGAACCCAACACCCATGGACATCAATACATATTGGTTGTGGTGGACTATGCCACCAGATACCCGGAGGCTTTTCCTATGAGGCGTATAAATGCAACTCAAGTATGCAACCAACTGGTTCCATTGTTCGCCAGGGTAGGAATACCAGACGAGATAGTGACTGACCAGGGATGCAATTTTGTGTCGGGAGTAATGCACAAAGTATGCCAACATCTGCGTATCAAACAAACACGGACTTCCATTAACCACCCACAGACAGATGGGTTAGTGAAGCGGTATAATAAGACTATCAAAACAATGCTCAAAAGGGTCACATCCCCTTCTGGTAAAAATTGGGACAGAGTGTTGCCCTGGCTATTGATGGTGTTGAGGGACACTCCGCAGTCATCCACTGGGTTTTCTCCATTTGAGTTGTTGTTTGGGCATAAACCCAAGACCATACTAGATATAGCCAAAATTGAGTGGGAAGAACAGGAGGAAGAGACCAACCTCACGGATTACGTGATGGACATGAGAGAACATCTTACCAAACTTCGAAAACTGGCAAGAGAAAACTTGGGAAGAGCACAGTCCTGTCGGGAAAAGTATTATAACCAGAATACCAGAGCAAGAACATTTCAAGTGGGCGATAAAGTATTGGTTCTGTTACCAATCACAAGCAATAAGATGTTGGCCCAATGGCGGGGACCATATAAAATCTCAGCAGTTTTAGGTCCCGTGAACTATAGGGTGGATCAACCTGGTAGAAAGGAGAAATCCCAGAACTACCATAGTAACCTACTAAAGGAGTCGAAAGAAAATAAAGCTGATGAACAAAGCATGAATTATATACAGGTGGAAGAAGAGGATACTGCATTCAATGTGGTACAGTCCCAAAGAAAGAAAGGAACTAGAGGTACGCCTACAGTCCCTAAAGAATGTGTTTTCTCTTTTTCCGGGAAGGCCAAACCTGGTGGAAAATGAGATCAAGACGGATCCGACACAAACAGTACGGATTCGACCCTGCAGGATGCCAGAATCAATAAGAGCGGCCATACAGATGAGGAGGAAGAGATGTTAAGATTAGGTGTTATTGAACCCTCAACGAGTCACTGGTCATTGCCCATTGTACTGATACCCAAACCAGACGGGTCCACCAGGTTTTGTATGGATTATAGAAGATTAAATGCCATATCGACATATCAAGCATATCCAATGCCCCGGATCGATGAACTATTAGAACAACTGGGCACAGCACAACATATCAGTACAATTGATCTAACCAAGGGATATTGGCAGATACCATTAAAACAGGAAGACAAGTTGAAAACAGTTTTTATTACTACATCAGGCCAATACCAATTCACCGCACTGCCTTTCGGATTACATGGAGCACCAGCAACCTTTCAAGCCTTCATGAACAAGGTTCTGGCCCCGCACACCAGGTACAGTTCTGCGTATTTGGATGACATCATTGTTTTCAGCCAATCATGGGAAGAACATATATATCACCTTCAAAAAGTGATAATTGCACTTAAGGAGGCCGGACTACACATTAACCCAAAGAAAGCCATACTAGCAGCAAAGGAAATGAAATATTTGGGTTATCTAGTAGGTGGTGGTGTCATAAAACCTCAAGTGGACAAGGTGCAGGCATTTTTAGGCTTTATAGGATACTACAGAAGATTCATACCGTTGTTTTCCAGCATTGCCAGTCCACTAACTGAAGCCCTTAAATCATCATATAAAGGAGATGTCTTACAAGATCCACCCACCATAACAGCCTTCCAAACTCTCAAGAAACATCTCTCAGATCTTCCAGCCTTAAAATGCCCAGACTTTGCGAAACGGTTCTTTGTACAAACTCATGCATCAGGTACCGGTTTAGGAACGGTGTTATCGCAAGGCAGGGACGAAGATCTGTATCCAGTGGCATTTATTAGCCGAAAACTCCTGCCACATGAGATGGTGTATTGAACCTTGGAAAAAGCATGTCTAGCCATAAAATGGGCAATTGAGACACTCAGGTATTACTTACTGGGGAGACCCTTAACTGTTTTCACAGATCACGCTACTCTACAATGGTTGGCGGTACACAAAGACTCCAACCAGAGGGTTTTGAGGTGGTCTCTTACGTTACAGGCCTTTTGCTTCCAGACTGTACATAAACTAGCCTCCTTCCAAGTGGTACCAGACTATCTGTCAAGAAACAGGGATCGGCCCGACTGGCTCGATTCCCCGGGGGGGGGGGGTGTGAGAGCCTTGGTCATGAGAAGGGACTAGACCCGGAATGCTGTCAATGAAAACCCAGTGCAAGCTGCGGAATTAAAGGGGATGTCAAAGAAAACCATGACACAGCCGGGTGGGGCATGGACATGACCGAGATGGAATAACCAGTTGGGAAGGAGGAGGAACCCACTTGATCAGAACACGCACCCCAGGAATGGATGAAATAAGAGAGAACAGTAGACAGGAAACAGCGGATGAGGTTCAAGCGACGACCAAGGACTGGGTAGACTCTACAAATACAGACGGAGTCAAAGAACAGCTCTATGGATGGCGGCGAGACGCCGTAAGCAAGATAGCGAAACAGCTGGGTCGTCGGACACGGGGAAGGGAAAGCAACCCCTACAAACTAACAGCAGCATACCATTCCACAAACAAGATAAAAAAACAAACACTGCCTGCTTATACAAAACTGTGTGGGGACTTACCAGTAATGCCGGCGCACGCCATCCCAGAAGGCAGTTCCCTTGAGTCACTGGTGCTGTTGCCATCATGCCGGTCTGAGTTCAGGAAAGGAGGGGGCGGGCTTGGGGGGGGTTTATCAAGATTCCTCAGTGTAACAAGTTCTGATTGATCCAGAGGACTCCAGCCCCTATTTAAAGCAAATAGAGACGAAGGACTAACAGACAATTCTTCTTTCTTTTACAGAAGAGAGACGGAGGCGAAGAGGAAGCAGCAGCGTTCTGGTGGGCTTACGAGGACTAATCCAAGATTTATGCCATATCCAGTAAGAAGCCCCATACCTATCTAATTTCTGGACTACATTAAGGACAAGTTATGTCCTTGAATTTTCTTTAATTCCTTTGAAGACAAATAAAGACCTACTTGATTTTAAAATCAAAATCCGGTCCAGAGTGATCCTTCACACGTGCATTACATATTTCATTTCATAAGTACACAGTAGTTGCCAAGGTTAGCCGGTTTGGGGAAGACACATATGATAACACTGCATTATGTGCATTTAAATTACATTTCATGATCATACAGTAGTTGCCAGTAGGGGGATGAGTGGTGGTAGTGTAGTGACGTGATCACACATATAAATCATACATATTTAGTACAGTCACATAAGATGTAAAGAGGAAGGTTGCACAAAGAGGGGAGGAGAAAAGCGCAAGTAAGGGTTAGATATTGATGGGCAAGCGCCTGGGTAATTGTAGTATGGTGTAAAGAAGGGTGGTTCTTACCGGAGAAGTGCAGGAGAACCGTTTGCCCATCAATATCTATTATTAATTAATTATGTTATGTTTGGGGGATGGTATTTTAATTATCACATGAAAAGGACCCCCCAAAATCAGATTGTTCAATGAATGGTGTTCTTTAGGGGCTCAATGATGAATAACCTTAAATATTGTAGCCTTGAAGCGATGTGTTGAGTTGATCATCAGTTCAGTTCCACAGAGATGTCCGATCCTCGTGGACGTATTTTGTGAATAAAGAGCTGTTTGCGGCTGGTGTGCAGCTTTGTGTTCTGTGGTGAAGCAAACCTATTGCAGACAGAAGTCTGTTTACCCTTTCTATTGGGAGAAGGCGGTGAAGGACTCATAATCCCTGGCCCTGGCGGAGCACAGCGGTGTGCGGCTGTGTGTTCCGTGGTGAACCAGAGTGAAGCACACCTATTGCAGATAGAAATCTGTTTACCCTTTCTATTGGGAGGAGGCGGCAAACGACTCATAATCCCTGGCCCTGGCAGTGTGCAGCTGTGTGTTCCATGTTCTGGGTGTCGGAAGTGGAAGAGGAACTGCTGGTGGAAGGATGACAATCGTACAACATGCTGAAGGAGTCATCATAAAAAGAAGTGGGACACAAACGTTTACTCGGGTAAGATTCTACCCATTCAGCAAGGAAGTCTGTTGATTCCCGAATATCCCACTGTACACTGAAAACTGTCACTCTGGGGGATCAGTTTGAAATGATGCTGACAGCCTTGGATAGTTGTGCTAGCCGTCCTACACAGAGGTGGAGGTCGTACGCATACACCCTTACAACCTCAATGTCAAAGGACAATCAACAACCAGCTGCCCCAATGGCGAAAGAGGACACATAAGGCAGAGGGACACCCAGAGGAGGCGAGGTCCGGGCACTGAAAACTGTAGTCCTGGCCCAAGGCGTTCAAGACATGCGCCCCTTCCTGCAGAAAAATCACCAAACAGAGCCTCAGAGTTAGGAAAACATAGTCGCTGTCATAGACTTAACGCACACTCTGACGTGGAGTTAAGGAATTGCCCTGTGGGACGATTAATTTAATTTGAAGAAATATCAGACTCCACTCTGATAGAGGAGTCTAGGCGAACAGATCGACAGAAGGTGATTCATAATGAGGAATGTGAGCAGATAAAAATAAGCTCAGCAGAGCTGGAAAATTAATATCTACAGGAACAAACTCAATCGGCTGATTTAAATGTACTGAGACAGCCATTAACTGATGAGCAGATTGAAAGGGCTTTGGTACATACTGATAAGAGCAATAGGACCGTGTACTCACAACCAGAGCTGAATGGGGGGACAGCGAGGAGAGAGATCGTTGCCAAGATGGGCATAATAATTACTCCTGCGAATTCATTTCACCTGGCTGTATTCCGGACACTGCTTTTCTTAGTAAAACAAACCCCAAAATGCTGATGAAGGCTCTTGAAAAAGATGCAATTATGCATGATCAAGAAGAGATGCACCTATCAACTTGTCCGGCACTCTATTGTGACTCAACAATGTCATCTAGAACTTCGTCATTATTGTCAGCCTCCTTTTTGCAACCAACGCCAAGACGCTCTTTCGGATTACCAAATCCAGCACTCTCATTGACGGACCTAACACTAGTGGCAATGAACACAACCTTCTCTGCCCTAGTAAAACTCTAGGAGGCATTAGTTGAAAAAGGTTTGATATATTCAACCCTGTTACTCTGAATTGTGGCAAAGAATGAGAGCCCGGACGGAAAATTGGGACCTCCAAGAGACATGGCCCTCGCACAGGGGCCCTCACCAGAAAATACTAACTCTAGTCATCTGAGTAGAGACCATGACGCAGGAGGGGAGACCCTTCCACTTGGGAGAAGGGAGACAGGATTACATATCCTAACAACTGGTACTCAGGAGCCGGCATTGGACAGAGAGGAATATTGAAGGGAACAAAAAGACCTGGGGCCACTGGAAGATGAAACGCTACATGTAACCGACCCCAAGATAGGGTCGGAATCAATCCCCATTCCATTGGTTTTCCCAATATTTACCAAGAAGCCTGTTTTGGGTCTGCTGGTCATTCAACTGAAAAAAAACTAAAAATCAAAAATTACCTAGTGGAGCGCAAACAACTGGCTCCAGAAGATTTTTACATACCTTGGCAGCCAAGAAAGGAACCAATTGGGCAAAACCGACCAAGAAGAAAAGATTGAGAGGAGCTAGGAAAAAAAGAGCCAAGCCCGGCCAGGCGGCAAAGGGTGAACAACAACCAGACCCAGAGGGTGCGGACATGCTCCAGACGAGAGACAGCTTGGATGCCAGATATGACAGAGAACTTTTAGATCTGTCTACCTACTCAGTGGGCAATCATCTGGCTGCTGAGATAGAGATTCCATCAAACCAAATTTCTGTGACAGATGGGGCATCCCTGAGAAACTTCGCAAGTGATCTGGAAACAACAAAGCCAACCCCTCTGAACCAGGGTAAAAGGGGGATCTCGACTATTGGATCTGGGTCAGGAAATTTCAAAACAATGGAACAGAGATGCTTAGCCCTGCATAAGGTGCAGGAATGGTCTAATGGGTATGAAGTGGAGCTTTCGACCTGTGGGAAGGAACAAGAGAAACAAGGCACTGGGCATCCCATGGCCTGGACCCTAGAGATGGAGTCAGAATATCACAACCAGTACTGATGAGATGGATCGATCTGAACATAAGGATTACCCCCAAGTCCTTGTCCAGATGGGGGAGGGCAGGGGAGTAAGAGCAAACAAGAGGATTCTTCTCTTGGAGTATCTGACAGACTTTTATGAACCCATGCCACAGAATCGACTGAATGTGTTAAACCTTATGCATAAAATTCCACGATTGATGGTCGTGAAATCGGGAGATATTGATTGAGTGGAATTTGTGCATAGATATTATCGCCAAAGTGTCTTTCTGCATTTATCATCAAACTTAGTCAAGGCTATAATAATGGAGTGGGGCCCTTTAATACAGCCATTTGGTTGTGTGATTATTTAGATAAATGAGTGGGAGAAACAATTGGTAAGAGGATTTCCCCTCCCCAAATTCAAGGAGCAAGAGTGTATGCAAGTACCCCAACGCTTACCATTAAAGATAATGTGCATGCAAGGCTACCCACGATCTATTGAACACATTCAAGTAACACAAACTCAGAGGGGATTAGCAAGAAATGGCCATAATTAAAACTGAACTTCGGAAGGGATCCTCACTTGTGGTGGGAAGGAAAACAGACTAGATTGGGATACATTGAATGATACAAAGGGAGGATAGCTCAAGGGAAACATGCTCGCCTTGGAAGCAAGACGACATGGAGCACCACAGACTCGATCCCCGGGTCCGCGCTTAGAAACCTCTGGGTATTAAACGCGTTATAAAATGACCTATCCTGTCATTATTAACTTATACTGGAATCCCTCAATATAAGGAATCATTGTAATGGGAGATCCAAACACCTCCTGTTTCACAGAGGAAAAAGGTGTGAAGAGTGCAAGATAGAAGGCATGGCTTACTTTAATGGAATCTAGAGAATTGTTAATGGTGAATGATACACAAAAGGGGGATATCCCCCCCTGGGCAACCTGGTCCAGAGGGAACCTGGTAGCCCTTCTGGACTACGTTTTTGTTTCCAGAAGGCTGTTTGATTCAGTATTGGATCTGGTGGTGATCCCTCAAAACAGCAGTGACCATGACTTGGTTGTGACAAGTTGGGCTGTCAGAGGCAATCAGTGCATAAGACACATTTATGGGGAAAAACCTGAAGGTTTAATCGGGAAAATAACATTTTAGATGGACACTGACTACGCTGGAATTATTTAATGGGCAATTGGTTGGATTAGGTACCCAGATCAAGTGCTACCCATTAACCCTGGACCAATTTATGATAAAAGGACCAGGTAGAAAGGCCAGCCGAAATAAATATATCAATGCTTACGATCCACAGGTGGTAGAGGAAAGAAAGGAAATTAGACAGGAAATCTTGAGTTTACAGGCTAGTGACTCTGTAGAAAGATGAAAAAATGTTAAAACCCTTAAGCAAAAACTGAAAAACTGGCTGCGTGCACATAAACCGCTAATGTTGCAGAGAGATGCAGAACACATGATGAAACTATTAGAAACTAAGAAGAATGCAGCAATATGGGTAATATTACATCAGAATCAGGGTATGGAACAGCAAGAACTACAGGCCAAAATGATATCAGAGGAAAATTGGATAGACCATTTCCGAGATCTATACGCACTTACAAGCAAAGTGCAGAGAGATACAATTGGGCAACACATAACAAATGGCCCATGGTTCCTTCCCTTTGATAGAGATGACATACTAAATATCATAATACCAAAAGAGACTAAGGGCAATTCAAAGACACAGGGGTTTAGCCCTTTAACCAACCATGGATAATCTTAAACCAAAGAACCCATATGCCACTTAACTCTCCCCTCGAAACAGGAATACTCAGTCCATGTACCAAATAGGTGCTGAATACAGATTCATAACAATAGATGTTAATATATATATTTTTATTAAACACAATTGAAATTCTTTATATACATGTTTTAAAAACAACATACAAAAAGCATAATCATAAAACATACACAGTATATTACCTAGGCGTAAATAACAATAAAACATTACAAAATCTAAAACCAAAACATCCCTAGTGCAAACATTCAAATATTAAAAAGACCTTCCAGTAGACGATCGCCTACTGCAGGTAATAATTACCTAAAGTGCATATAAATCTAAAGTGCACATCCACATTAGAAAACACAAAAAATGTTGGTAAACCAAGAAAACCAGCCTAACTTGTTTTGGGTCACCTTTAAACCTACTCAATGGTCCTAGGTGTATAGATCCTTTAATAACGAAAGGCAAAACCAACCTCAATATATCATTAATAACATTGCCACCAGGTCCATTGTTTAAAGATCCAACATGTTTCGTTCTTCTGTGAGTTTAGAAACAACAATATCCGAGAGCTTCTTCAGGGGACCAAAGTGTGGAAACAAATATGCACATTCATAAATCGTTTCAAACACCAAAAATACACCCACGGTCAACGTCCGCAATCTGGAGCAGAGAAAAAAGATATGCACAGCTTTTAAAACTTAATCCCAAAATACTTGCTGCTAAAGCGTCCTCTATGTTGACACCCTGCCAAGAAATAAGGAAGGGTAGTAAGAGTAAATGATCTATGGCGACTCTACTAAGAGCCACACTTCAATAAAAATTCCTGTAGTACTATTTATTATTTATTTATTTATTTATTCACATTTGTTAAGCGCACATCAGCCCTTGGGCATCGTGGCGCTGGTTACAGTGGTTACTCATAGCTTAGTTGCATACAGGATACAGACAGGCGCAGTGGAAGTGATGCGCTTGTTACAGTGGAGGACATAACTAGGGTGTATACAAAAAACATACAATAGGTTATATCATGCTGGCATAGTAATAAACGATATGGGCTGTGAGTGTGTGTAGAGGAACGTGGAACCTATAGTGTGTGTGGTGTTATGTATATTAGTTGAATAGGGCTGTTTTAAGGTTTTTTCGGAAGGCGTGGAGAGATGTTTCAGCTCTGAGGGCAGTGGGGAGCACGTTCCATAGTTTAGGGGGAAGATGAGGGAAGCCTGTACCTCCTGCCTTGGCCCTGTTAATTCGGGGCACTGTCAGTTGGTTGGTGTATCCCAGTCTGATGGGCCTTGTTGATAGAGTTCTGGATAGTGTGTCAGATAGGTATGAAGGTTCAGAGAGATTGATGCATTTGTGGGTGAGAGAGTATTTTGAACATGATGCGGTCTTTGACTGGGAGCCAGTGAGCCGATCTTCTTGCTTTTGTAATGTGTTCTCTTTTGGGTATACTAAGAGCAGCTCTAAGAGTGTTGTTTTGGGTGGTTTGGAGACCAACTAGGTTTTTTTCTGGATGTGCCTGCTAGGAGTGCATTAAAGTAGTCCAATTTGGCTCCTATAGTGGCTCTGGCGATAGAGAGGTAGTTGTCCTTAGTTAGAAACGGCTTTATAGCATTGATGAGTTTAGTACTCATTGCGGAGGCCGAGACAATGGCGCTCACTTGTTTGTCCATGGATAGTGTAGCATCAAGGTGGACTCCGAGCCTTTTGACAGAGAAAAGAACTGGGATGACACAGCTGTCGATATGGAAGTTGAGATAGGTAGAACCTAGCTTGGTTAAGGTAGACTTTTGACCAAGAATGAGGATTTCCGTTTTGTCCCCATTGTGGCATAGCTGCCACCATTCGCACTCCTGTCTAAACTAAGAGTATTGCATACAAAAAGAGGTAATGCGGGCTAACTATTCCTGTTCACAACAAAATAATGTTTTCTTTCAAGCAGTGCGGCACCTGAACAACTCCATACCTATGGACTGACTGGCATCAGTTCATGAAAAAGAGTATACTACAGTGGGCTAAGCACATGAGCCTTATGTCATATGTGTGTGAAATCTCAAACAAACGGGGGCTCTACTGCACAACAACTTGACTATGATTCCATGAGAAACTAGTTCAGTCTTAGAGGAAACTGGAAAGAGAGAAAACGATTTACCTATGGCGTCCTGCTGTAGTAACTGCCCGAAAGCCATCGGCTGCAAGCTTTCTTCGCCCGTATTGGGGAACGCCTTCAGTCACTCGAGGTGAGTCACTCGATCTGAAGGGCTGAACCGAGGGAGGATAACGGGTGCTTCATGCACAGGAGGAAAGTAAGGGAAGTCGCTTGTAATGTTCCAATTATATATAAACTGAAAACCGGATCTACGGTACGGCTGTGCGGCCCCTACAAGAACCTGTCGGTCTAATGCAAACAATCGGGCATCTTACCATTCCTGAAACGAAGCTGCTAGCTCCTTCCATCTCGTTTCTCTGCGAAGCAGGTCTCATGGGCAACCATATGTGAATTACACAAGACTAACGCTATAACGGTCGGGTATTGGGCAAACATAGTACTAAATATCATTGCACGACTATCCACACCCCGAGCGCCTGGCCCGAATGAGTTATCAAATGACATGTTTGAGGTGCACCCAGAGCAATGGGCAGATATACTATCAACTATTTACCAGTACTATGTACCAGTTAGTTATGGAGAGGCGTATTCCGCACTTGTGGAGGAAATCGATGATAGTACCCATTTACAAACAAGGCCCACGCACTGAACCTCAAAACTATCGCCCTATAGCGCTCCTGAATGTGTCGGCTAAAACATTTGGGAGATTAATTTGGCCTCCTTACACCTACTTAAACAGCAAGTAAAACACACCGGACAGCGCATTTACTTGACATTCGTTGACTTCAAAGCACCCTTCGACTCTGTTGATAGGACCATACTTTGGAAGAAACTAGAAAAATGGGGATCCCGCTCCCACCTACTTAATCTAATAAAGGGTTTACAATATAATACCTCAGTTCAGGTGAGGTTGAACCATCAAGGGCTCCTGTCTAAACCAATCCTTATGCCAAGAGGCTTGAAACAGGGGTCTATGTTAGCCCCGGTCCTATATAACCTATATTTGGCAGACATTGGGGCCTATCTGAAAAGAACCAGATAATTCCCACCGAAGATAGGAGACCAAGCCCATGATTTGGTGGACACTTAAATGCGGCAGTAATAGCAATACCACTGCATTTAAGGGTTACCGCCAAACTCGTGATGAGGCAGCTTGTCTTCTGTATGGGCATGAACCGAAATGCTAAGTGAATTTTGATGTTCGTTACATGCCTTTAAGTTTTCTCTGCTGCCTAGTCATGTAATGTTGTTCCAAGGGCATGTACTTGGACACATTCATACAGAAACAAATGGTCAGGTTGAGCTGTTAGGTTATCATTTTATTAAATAAATACTTGCTTAAAATTAATGTTCCTTTATTTTCTTTAATAATTAATAAATTATTCGAAAAACAATGTGAAAATATCTTCAATATAGCACCCTCTTGAGGACAGATCACAGAGATGTGTAATGTTTATATTTTATTAACAACTAGATAATCCATTTAAAGCCAAGACGAGATTCTGTTGAATTTGACTAGAGGTATGTAATCCCTTCATTTTGTGGATTTGGAGGGGGCATGGGTTTCAGGACGGGGCCCCAAGGCTGTCTGTGCCCTGGGCTCCAGAAACTGTTAAGATCGCCCTGAAAAGACTCCCATGGTTTCGTAAAACTTGTTTTTTTGGTTCTAGACCTCTCCATCGTACAGTTATAGTGAAAACCATTTGTTTAATGCGTCAAATAATACTAAATAAAATGGTCATCTTATTTTCTATTGAACTTTGCACATGGAAGCACAACTTCATGTTGGCATGATGACTCATGTGTGCAGCTCTCCAAGGCCCCTCTGTGAAGCTAATGATTAATAGGAGGGTCTGTCAATGTCCATTAGTAACACAGATGGCTTGTTTTATGGGTAGAGCTAATGTGAAACATTAAGTGCACACTGACTTTTGATGCTTTGAACATGGACTCTCAAGCCGGTACCCCATATGATCAGCTCACTTTCTATCTGTTCAGAGCCCACGTTTTTACATTTAATTTCAGCTATTTTTCTGGATTTTTGGTAAGCCTAATAATGTTATTGTTGAGCTGGTGTCAATGCATTTCTGTGACTGCTGGGTCAGAGGATCTGGTTTCCAGATGGCCGACCTAATGCCCATGGGGTTCTAGACGTTCCTCCATCAGGAATGTGTTTTCAAATAAGTTGAACAGGCATTTTGCTTATCACACTTACTGGAGAACGAGCAACAGCAAACATTGGCCAAGCAAAAATAAGAACTGCTATCTTGCCTTGCTGATTCAACAGTAATGCATTGCCTATATAACTTCTAATAGTCTAACATGTAATTATGGACATGTGATACATTTAATAAAGGTTTCTCTATATTTATAGTTGCATAATTCTTATATTTAACATTATTTTACATGCTCTGAATGAAATACACTGTAATATTATAGCAGACACTTAAACAATGTAATGCCTCAATTGAAATTAAATGGCAACACATTCCACGTAAATGCCGAAAGTCTAGTTAAGAAAAGGGGCTTCCAGTATTTCTTATTGTAAATTAAAAAGTTGATCAGAACCCAGTCATTGGGCCCTCTCACGTTCTGGCCACATGTCATTTGCAGGGAATGGTGTAGTTATTGATTTATCCTAAGCATTGCTCTTCATTTCTCAGGCTCCATATTTCTTGTTTCCAGAGTTCAGTAACATTTTAATTCAATAAAGTAGCATACTTTCTATTTGTGGTTAGAGAAAAAGTACAACCTGTATAACCACAGCATGGCACCATTCAAGCAACCCTCACTTTATATGCAACCAATCTCCATGTCTCTTCATTTCATTTACAACACATGTCTTCAAGCAATGTATGTTCTATTCTTTACCCTTTGTTGTTTTGGTGCTGGAGTTGTGTTATGAGATGCGTTGCCTGTTAGAGCGGGAGGTATGTCTTTCCCAGCAAACCACCCACTGTAGACCTCTTTTCCCTTTGGAAACATCACAGTTGGTCACATTTATTTGTTGCTTTGCATGCAAAACATTATTTCTCCAGCTGTTATACCTTAGTATGCCATATTATAGGATGCTAGGCTATGTGATGCTATGTCAGGTGACACTATGCCATGGCACAAATTCAGCACCCACAGTTTGTATTCAGTTGCATGGGACCTTCCGTCTGACTGCCCACTACCACTTTAAAGACACCCCAACTGGAGTGTCACTCAATATTGCATTAGGTTATGCTGAAATTCGGATGGAGGTGGACCATGGACTAGCAATTGATAAAGCCACCATTTGAGGCTTAGTTTTCCCTCATCCCCGGGTTCTGGTGTAGTTGCGTTCCTGGCAGAAGACATGACAAAGAATGCTGTGGAAGCCATTTCCTATCAAACATCTCAGCTCTCAAGTGTTGCAGATAGTTGTTTGATGTGCAAATGCTGTACATAATGCATGCCGTTGTGAAATGATGGCTACAAGAAGGTGGGTTTATCACAAACGTTCCTCTGGGGATGTCTAAGTCTTGAACTTTTTAAGGCATATTAGACAGTTCAAGGAGGTCATAGGTTTTCCAATGTCAGTTTCTTATCAGAAGAGGATCCCAGACTGATTTTAATTTCTCCTTTTTTCTATTTCTAGTTTTATGTTACCTAGATGTGTCCTGGCAACGGATACTTTGCTGTCCCGAATGCATTGGCCATGATATCTGCTCTTCTCTGTTTACTCATATATAATTGAATTTGTGATTATACATTTCTGTTTTGCCCATAAATGTCTCATGAGCATTTGTATCTTGCTCTACCTTAGGACATACAACATTGTGGTCTTTAAGGTGCCTCTGGTGTGCTTAGATTATAAGCTCACAGTGTTGAAGCTAGCTCACTTAAGTCGTATTTCTTCGTTTTGTGCATACCCAATTGTGCCAATTGGGGTACTGCAGTGCTCCTCGTACTTCAACTACTCTGCATTATCATTGTATAACCAGCTCTTACTAAAAGGCTGATGCCCACTCCTACCTTTTCTCAGGTGTGAAATAATTAACCATTCATGATTTTTGGGCTCATAACAAAGAAAACAGTTACGTTTACACAATTGCGTGTTTACCTGAATGTGTTTATGTGCACGTATGTGTGTCTGGGGCATAGACACCGTTTTTGGAACATGAGAGCAAAATTATGCAGAAATGGGGTCAGTGTGGGCATATATTGAGACAGAATATAGGATTTGATTTGGGCACTAGCAGCTTAAAAGTTGGCCAGCAAGAGTATATATTATCGAGACAGGACATTTTTGGTGGCACTAGCATAATTCAAATGTGTTTTACAGCGGCAATGAAAGCATACATTGTGGAGACCAGCCTTATAATTTACTTTGGGCCCAAAAAGCGTGAGAGCGGATAGACCTCATGATCTGCTTTGGGCAAAACCTGCTTGAAAGTGGGGCAATGCCGGCATATATTTTTAAAAGAGGTCTCTTGTTTTTTCTTTGGTGTCAACCAGCATCAATACCAGTTCCAAAATACTCCTGTGTGCTGTTGGTGACCTAGTATCTTTTGGAGTGTTCTTTGTGTGCCCTGCAGAGTCGAGTGCAAATTCTACATTGTTACCCAACTTTTCTGAAATGTTTACTGTGAAATGTACAATTTCAACCTATTATTCAATAAATAATTCTAAGTGGAAGCATTGGCCCTGGCCTTACCTGACTTGTTTGGGTACTTTTGCTTGCTTCACTTAAGGGAAAACATGTATACCCCTCCACTTTACAAATTCACCAGATGCAACTGCTCTAAACTGTAGTAATATTGTCGGAGTGGGGCATCGAAGCCCATGACGATGGCTAGTTGCTGCCTTCTTTGACTACATCAAAATAATAAAATAAATATAAGATCTTTACCATACAAGAGCCCCTTCCCCTGCCACACTAGCCACTCCCCTGTCCGGGGAGGATAGCTCAGGGGCAACTTGCTCGCCTTGGAAACAAGATGACACAAAGCAACACAGGTTTGCATCCCGGGTCCGCGCTTATAAACCTACGGGTATTAAGCGTGTTATAAATGCTCAACTAAGAGAAACATGTTCCTGTAACAGCGCCTTGATGCCCGCGGGCTTTGTGAGCGCTTTAAAAATGCAAATAAAAAGATGTGAAATGAGTTGGAAGGCTCCGTCCATTTTCCAGCAACATGTGATCACTTTTCTATAGAAACACCTTCTCAATGCACACATCCTTTTGTGTGTTGCCGGCAAGGATTGGCGGGAGGTGCAGTAGAGCGGGTGCAGCACGGGATCTTGTATCACTCTGAGCGGCCTCCGATTCCAGCTCGCCAAATTACCTAATCACCGGTCACAAGTAATGAACCCACTCCTTAAAATTCCCCTAAGCGCATGAAGAGGAACCAATCCTCAGAGGGGGCTGCACAAAGCAGGATGTGCTCGCTTGTGTTATTAACAATAGTAACAAAACTGTGGGGGCAGCTAGTCATGCATCCAGTATGGTTCTGCCTTGAGCATGCTGCCCGGGGAAACACACCCAACACAAAAGTAAGTCTGCACAGGGCAAAACCAATGTACTGCCAGATGGCCTGCTTGTTCCAGTTTGTATGGTTATCAGTAGTGCTCAGTGTACGGGGTTTCCCCTCTGAGTGTGACCGCCACATCCTTCCTGTTTCTATATTTTTGAGTTGAAGACAGCGTTACTCACATGCCACGAACAATGAGTAGGCCTGGGCACGGGCAGTCATTCTCACACAGGCGAGCAGGGCATATACCAGCATCTACCAGCAAGCTTGACTGGAGATTCAATGTGTCCTATGAAAGCATCACCAATTAGACTATGGAATAGTGAAGAGGGTTCATAGTACAAGAAATCAACCAAACACAGCACAAGGAACATAGTGGCAAATATAGCACGGGGGAGGGTGGAAACACCTGACATGCACTGGTGGCCTAGAAAGGCAAACCAGACCCACAATTGAGAAATTGGACTTCATCCGGCGAAAACATGCATTTATTTACTTATTTTTACATTTCTAAAGCACACTAAAGCCGGAGGCATCAAGGCATTGTTACAGTACCAGTTACAGTCACACACACACACACACACACAAAGTGTGCAGCTTAGGAGTTTAGGGCCTAGTCTAAGCATAATGCTGTGTGCATGTATGCAAAAAGCCACGTTTTTAGAAATCTCCTAAAAATCCAGTACGATTGCTCCGCTCTCAAGGCGGGGGGAGGGGCAAAGTGAGTTCCACTGATTTGCAGCAAAGAACGGAAAGCTAGCGCTGCCAGCTTTGGATCCTTTGTATCAGTTGGTTGGTGTAGGTGGCTCTGTGGGAATGATCTCTCATGATTTTCTGGGTGTGGTGGGGAGGAGGGGCTTAGTTGGAGAGACATCTGTGTGTGATGGATAATGTCTTGAAGAAAATTTGCGCCCGTTTTTTTTTCTAGCGGCCGTGATGTGCTCCCGTCTTGAGATATTGACAGCTGCTCGGATAGCGTTATTCTGGTTCACCTGTAGCTTTTCAATGTTACGGCTAGAGGTACCAGCAAACAAGGTGTAGCAATAACCAAGCCTTGATCCTATGATTGCACGAACAATTGTAAGGCAACTGTCCTGAGAGAGGAAGGATCTAGCGGCATTAATCAGTTTAGTTGTGTGTGCAGAGGAAGAGGCAATCGCATTCAAAGGGTAGAGTCAAGGTAGAGTCAAGGTAAATGCTGAGCGTCTTCACTGATGATGAGACCGGTATTCGGGAGCCCTCAATGTTGAAGGATGTCTATTGGTTGTTAAGATTCTTGATTACCCCCGGCGACCATACCAAGAGGAGCTCTGTCTTTTTGTCATTCAGACAGAGGCAGTGAGTGGCCATCCAAGCCTGGATCTAGCATAAACATTGTTTAATGAGAACGTGTCCTCTTGGTAGTTCCCAGACATGGGGAGGAGGATTTAAGTATCATCGGCATAGTTGGTGTAGGATATGCCAATGGAGTCGAAGAGGGGTTTGGTAAATATGTTGTAAAGGGTGGGGGACAAACAAGATCCTTGGGGGAATCCCCATAGAAGAGGAGCAGGTAGGGTGCTATTTTTCTCGGTGATCACTCTCATGGATCTGCCCTCAAGGAAGGAAGCCACCCATATAGTGGCTTCGGGAGAGAAGTTTGCTGCAGAGATAAGGTGTTGGCAAAGGATCCGATAATCAACCAGGTCAAAGGCAGCTGAGACATCAAGGAGAAGGAGGAGGGCAGATTTCCCTATGTCATTGATCTTGTGAAGCTGGTACTTATGGTGAAGCAGGGCAGATTCCGTGCCATGGCCAGGCCGGAAGCCAAATTGTTGTTTGCCCAAGATGTGATGGGATTCCAGGAATTGTTGAATTTGGATGCATGCTGCTCTGTCCAGTATTTTTAATAGGGAAGGGACAGGTGTGATAAGCTGATAGTTGTTAGGGACTGCAGGGTTTTTTGATCAGAGGGAGTACCCATGCTTCTTTGAGGTTAGGTTAGAACTTCGCCAGTGGAGATGGAGGCGTTGATGAATTTCGTGATGAAAGCATGAGTTCTCCTGAGCAGACCTTAATAATGGAAGCAGGGCAGATGTCGCCTTTGCACCTAGAGTGTTTCAGGCTCTTTAGGATGGAGGCAACTTCTGTTTCGGAGACAGTGCTGAAGTGAAATATGGGGCAATTGTTGGCGGTGTCTGGCGCATTTACTGAATTGTGAGTAGCCAATGGTGCATGGGGGGATTTGAGCAGAGATAGCTCATGATGGACTTTCTTGTGCAGAGTGTCGATTTTATCCAGCATGGCTTTTTAGTGTGGGGTGAGCTGGTGTTTTCTATTACCTCAGGATTGTAAAGATCTCTTTTGCATTGGATTTGACACTGGCGATTTTCATATTGTGGGAAGTGGATTTTGTTTTCTATGCACAGAGATGTAGTCATTACTTTTTTGTAGCAGAGTTCGTACGACTAAGATTTGTGAGGCTTAGGCCCAATCTAGTAAATAAACTGCATTGGCTTTAAATAATGCCTGATGGGAACATACCCTTTTGTGTTTGCATGCATTATTCTCCAGTTCCTATCACACAGTCTTGGTGTGATTGCAGTCAGTAGTGCTCGGTAAGAAGAGTCTTTGATTAACTGTTTTCCAAAACTTAAAACCAAAACAAAAGAGGCACAGGTAAAGAAAGGATTGTTGAGATATTGCTTGCAAAATTCTTAATATTAGTCAGAAGTTACACTGAAGCAGTGGCAACTACACATTTAATTGGCACTCTAATTTGATACCACCCCAATCATTTGTTCTCACAGCTCTATCAGCTGAGAGCCAATAGAAGACTGGAGTATGAGTTTACCCAATCCATAATCCCTTCAGAAAGACTCTTGAACCGAGTGAGGAAGAAAACAGTTAATGACATACTTTCGCCAAACTTTGATCCAGCATTAGCGTGGGGGGGAAGGGAGGGTGTTAAATTGAAAAAGATCCTCTGAAGTGAGAGAAATTAAAAGGGAGGGAACCATTTCTTTTTCTTTTGTCAATGCTGTGAGGAACCAGGGTGAGACGTGGACACAGAGGACTCAGGTTTTTCCTTACCTCATCCAAAACTAAGGGTCTGTCCTATTTCGAGATGTCCAAAGAAAAAAAGTCCTGTGTTTGAAATCCTGTCTCATCTAAAAGTAACTCTAATATGTGAAGGATAATGTCTTTGGCTTTCAGAAGTGCACAAATGTTCAACCAAAAGATGCAAATCCAACGTAAAGGTTCCAACTGGACAATTCCCAACGAGGACTCCCTTTTCCAGGTTTCCCTCCTCAAAACAAAACAGTTCACAAAATGAGGATCCACCTTTTTACAGCCTAAGAGGCTGACTTCCTCTGTGTGATAGTTACTATTCACTTCACCAACTTGGCTTGAAATGGTGTACTCTTCTACCAGGATTATCTTAGATCACAAATCCAAGAGTATGAGGTTTCTTTAGAATTCTTCCCATACTCTGAGCTTTGCCTGGTATGCTCCCCTATCAGGACTTCCTCACGTAGTTCATACAACTCACAATCCCAAGGATATAGGTAGTCCTTAGAATTCTTCTCATATATTGGTATACTCTTCTGCCAGATTGTTATGATACAATTTGCTTGATTAACAATACCAAGAGCATGGATCTTCCTTAGGATTCTTTTCCCCACTTGATTTTCCCTGGTATACCCTCCTGCCAGGACTTTATGATACAGTTCACTTGATTCACAATCCCGCAATCCCAAGGGCATGGGTCTTCCTTAGGATTCTTTTGCCCACTTGGTCTTGCCTGTTATACTTTGCTGCCAGGACTTTCTTGTTCAAATTATTCACTTCACAATCCCAGAGGCATGATTCTTCCTCAGGATTCTTTTTCATACACTTTCTTCATGCAATTTAGGGTGCGGGTCCCCGACTCTCAGAATATCTGGTATACTCTCCCTCTCATATATTCAAACGCTTTCAAAATCCGTGGGTATATGTTTCCCCCTAAAGTGTCTCTTTTGCCGATGTACTTGTATCTCCCAAAATACAGGGCTCCTGAAACTTCGCGGTGTGAGCCGTAGTGAACTTGCTTCCATTTCACTTAGGGACCAAGAATGGCTCTTCCAGCTACTCCCAGTGCTCCAACCTTCCACTCTGGGCTCACCCCTTCTTGGAGGGCTTCTTGTACTTCTCTGACCTCTCTCAGGTTCCTTTCCTCCTTCCCTCTCTCTCCCATAGCTTGGGTGTTGCATTCGGACAACCCAGAGGCAGTCTGCGTGTTGCTCCACTTTTCATGTCGGTGCAAAGCTCCTTCGCCTCAAGTCTAGTTTCGGTATCTCTCTCCCCGTCTCCACTCGTTTTGCCCATCTTGAGCAGCGTAGTTCTGCAGATGGTGGCGTTCGGTGTGCTGCTCTGGCTTTCCTTGTTGGTGTGAAGCTTCTGTGCTTTCCATCCAGTTTCGGCTTCTGTCTCACAACAAGATAGTGCCTCTGCTCGAGACACCACCTCCTCTGCTCTTTGTGCTGCTTCTTTGCCACGCTCGCCAGCTTCTGAATTGTCTTCCATCACCTTGGCTTCTCTTGCGGCACTGAGCCGGTTGGATCTCTCTGTGTTTCTCGCTGGCTACATTTGTAAACTCTTGCACTACTGAAGGGAGTTTTTTGGAACCAATCAGATTTACCCAGCAACCAGACAGCTCACTTTGGTTCAGCTGAGCAATCTTCATTTTGGCTGCTCTCTTCCTCGTGTCAGGCTTTGTTACAGCTGTAACTACATGATGTTTAGAAATGTTATGGCTAAATGTTGGACATTATTGTGGGTTACTGTCACAAAATGCCATGAGGGCCTGAGGTATTGAGGGGGTATGCCTAAAAGGCAACGGGGGATACCATGCCTCACCCAATGATGTCTGTCTCTTCCCCCAAGGGTTGCCTCCCCCCATGTTGTCCTCCCTCAAATAGCTGTCCCAAGGGTCAGGATCAAGTAGCGGCTGCTGCCCCTTGGCCACATGAGGAGAGGCTTCCGCTAGGAAATGAGTGATGACATCCCATCACAGTGCCCTCTGAATAACTCCTTGTGTATGGCAGTATTTGCCCATGGTAGCTACATGCCTACGCAGTCTACTCAGCCTGGTATCCCTAAAGAATAAGGAGTAGTGAGCAGGTGCAGCAATATACCCGCTAATTGCTCTTCCGTGTCTAGAGTCATGAATAGTGCGTCCACTTCCTTGGGTTTCTGCAACAGTTAATGCAGAACCAATGCACTGACCATGAAGAAATGTCTGAATTACCCATGAACCATTTAAATGAATTATTAAAATGTTCTCTTAAAGGTCGCAATGAACCCAATTTGAGAGCACAGACTGTAGTGGTAAGTGTAAAAAGTATTGAGGATGATCAAAGGGATGGGCTAGAGCATGTGGCAACGGCCAGCCATCAAGACTAGTCTATCCTCCCCCGACTCCTAGCACGAATGCAGACTAAATGATCAATTTCCTTTAGAGCATGCAATATTATATCCATTCTAACCACACTGCAGTGTAAAATCAGACGATAGAGGTACAAACTACAACTTCTCAAATATAATCCTTGCTCAAGGAGAAAAAAGAAACAGTGACACTGCATGATGTGAGAATTGGCATGGTTTAGGTTGGCATGATGAAACTTACTAGGGCACAAAGGAACTTCCACAACAGAGTTCCAGCACTGGAACTCCAACTGGAGTATGCAGAATCAAAAGCTAGACGGACACATCTAAATATTTTCAGTGATCCAGAAATGACAGAGGATCTTTAATTCATTGGATGTCTGTGTTGCAAATATACTATGTAAATTCTTGAGAGTCAAAGAATATGGATTGGATCTTTTTAAGGACATACAAAGATCACATATAGTTCTGCATTGCAGAGATCCCAGGCAAGAGATACCACAGACTATTATGGTGAACTTTCCTGTGTACAAGTTAAGAAGAACGAATTAACATTTTTGAGAAATGGCGGCAAACCCACATAGAAACAGTAGTTCTCTCTGTTCACAGCCATGCGCCTGAGGCTAACTAAAAGGTGATGGGAGCATGAGGCTGTAATTGAAATAATAAGAAAAATGAGTGCACTCCCCAAGTGCTGTTACGCTGTGGGATTGGCCAATCTGCAAGTTATGCGAACTAGTATGGTTTGCAGATTAAAGCCAATCTTGTAGTGACTCCTTCAGAGTCGTAGGCAGAGCTCTCATTATGCCGGTCACTCTTATCATGAGATCACCGCAAAGAGAGCAGCCGTGCCGCCTGACCCGCTTACCTCTTAATTTCCAATATACCCCGGCCACAACCGACAGATGCGCCACAGGCACTAGAATTCCCCGTCCCACGCCCCCTCTTTACTTTCGGGATAATGTCCCCACAGCATCCACAATCTTTGTCAGGCCGCGCCTGGCAGAAAAGGCATGGTCTCTCCCCTCTAACTGCCCCTCGACCAAACCTCTGATGCTTTGCTGGGCCACACCTGGAAAACGAGGCACAGCTGTATAGAAACCTCCACCACTTCCTCCTACATGCTGACTGGGGGAATTTTGGTTCAAATAGCTCAACCTGCTGGTCAAAACCCTGCAAATATTACATTCCTTTTATTTTTTATTTCACTCTGATTTTTCTCTGTTATTTTTCTTTCTTGGTTTGAAGTAGGAGGGGTGCACCAATAGCTTTATAGACCTAGCCTGGCAGCCGTACCGGGTCTTGTGGATCCATACACCTTTCTAAATGCCTTTATTGCGCTCAGGTCTTTTGCATGGTGTTCAGGGGCCATGCATTCCAGTACAGCCCTGGGGCTAGTTTTATAAAGCTTGATTAGTGTACAAGTCAATTTGCAAAGTTTGGTTAGAATACAAATCACTATGCAGAGCTACAATAACACATTTGTAGCTCTGACACAAGAGAAAGCTGTGGACATTAAGACAAATTCAGATAAAGATTAATAAATTGATGGGTTAACAGGGTTCGAAATTAGGAATGGATAAGCAGGAGCTACACGCAGCTCGTGGGTATCCAGCAGTAATCGGTCACCATGAGATACCGCTGGGGAACGAGGAGCTAGTACACAGCGTTATGCAAATCTAATTTACACATAAAATCGAAACAAATAGTTATATCCATTATTTATGACCTCTTATGCTTTAAATGTTGTATAGATGTGTCAGAATGTTTATTTATAAATTGTCCCAAATGCAAAGAGTTAGATTCACATAGTTGTGTTCTGCATCACGTGTCCTGGGGGGCCAATGGTAGCTCTTGGTAACTGTTGGTTTTAAGCTAACCAGGCTCTTCTAGGCTATAAGGAGTAGCTAAACAGCTCCCAGCTCCCCTTAATTTCGAACCCTGGGTTACTATTTAATGACACATGTAAACCTGCAGGTGCAACGTCACAAACATAGGAGGAGATATATGTTACGTGAACAATATTGAAGCGGGCATCTGCGCCATCTTTGATGGCATTAGGGTTCAGTTTTTCTATTAGTAAAGTGCATTACCGCCAAGTTTTATTGTGTTTTCAGGACATATAGTCATTAAATACAATTGAGGCCTCGTTGCAGCTTAGTGCACACCACTGTCTTGCCTTTTACTAAATTTGGTTTATTCCTGCAGCAATCAAAGAGACCGCAGCTGGATGCGAGCAGGACAAATCTGAGTTATTGTCCAAATAATTAGGTCACGGTTGTATTTCTTTTCATGTAAAACCTCACTACAGAAGCTCACACATATACTGGAATGATGGGAGGGCACAATAAGATGATAATTTGTGTCCTTGGCATGGCCAGACGGAGATATGATTGCAGCAATGCCGAGCTCCGAGACCCCATGTGATGGAGTGCCGCTGCAGAATTTGAGAGTGAAAGTAAGATAGTAAGATGTCTGGTCGCACAGGACGGAGCTTTCACTGTATCTAATTTGTTGTCATAGGGGTTGCGGGTAGGTTTCCCTGTCTTTAATGTTCGCTTAATTGAACACCTGGTGGGTTGCACATATGAGGTTATGGGATAACGTACTAACCAATGGGGATGGGCAAATGCACTAACCCAATCAGAGTAGGGAAAATGTACTAACCAATTACTTTAATGTAATTTCTGCTGATTTAGAGTTGTCATATGCAGGCGGAAATAGGATGCTCAAAATGTAGTTACAAATGTTTAGATTGTATATATAATTATTCTAATTTTATGGTTTTTGTCCTTAAATATTACTATTTGATGTGGGCGTGGCGAGTTCTCAGCTTTTTGGTCACTCGCAACTGACTCTACTTCATCTTGTTGTTAGTTCTCTGTAATAAACCTGTGTTTTCTTGCAACTCGTGCGTCTCGTCATTGTTTCCTGGAGATTACTAAGGTTCTTCCTTCTCATCTGGTGACCCCAACGTGATATCCAGTGCCCCAGAGAGCGTTGGGGTCCTGCCGCACACACCAGGCCGCAACACCCACCTTCGAGAGAGCGTTTTGTGTGCGCACCAACGGGGAGGTGAGTAGGTGCCGTGCTACTATAAAAGCTAGGTATGTTTCTGGATTGGGGGCGCAAGGCTGGGTTATGCAGGCCATTACAAGGACTCTGCATTGGGAGGATTCAGAGTTTGCATAGTAAGTCGAGAGTACTAGTTGGATAACATACAGTGTTTTCTCTCTCTCTCATCTGTCCTGGAAGTTTTGGGGAATCTCCTTTTTATGGGGAAAGACAACATTGTGTATAAAGTGATCATACTATTATTATAAAAGGGCAGGATATCCCTAGGTTTCAAAGTGCAAGGGGGCTCTTTGAGGTTTTAGCACCTTTGTTTCGAGGTAAGGAGACAGAGGAAGCATCTACATCATTGTGTAAAGAAGTGTTTTTATTTGTTAATTTAGATATGTTATTAACTGCAAATAAAGATGTTTTTTTCTTTAGTTAGCATTAGTAGCAATTACGTAGAGTAATGTGTTCTGGAGTTAGATGTTTTAGTAATTGTGTTGACAAAGGTGTTTTTACTGTTTAATGAGGTTGGAAGCAGTAGCTGTGTGAGTGAACTGGTTCTATTGTTAGATTGGGTGTCGTCGTGATAGGGACATTTGACATTTTGGTCGAAGAGGTGACCACTGGGCCAGTGTTGACAGGATGTTTGTGGCAGGATGAACACAACATTGGAGCACATGTGTAAAGCGCTCCCGCAGTATACAGAAAAGATGTTGTAATACCACAAAGAGTGGGTACAGAGAACGCCCCAGTTCTGGTTTTTGCACAATCTGTTAAATAGATGGAAACTCTGCCACGAGCGGGTTTAGCTTAATGCTCCAACGCAAGTGTTCGAAAAAAACAGTGATAAAAAGCATGCCATTTTGAAACTGGTACCTTACAATCTACGTTGGGCACAGTAAGTCACAGTGAGCTCAAGCAGGAAAACAGAAAACGTATGTGGCAAGATCAATAATGGCATAGAGAGCAGTGTACTGATAACCTACAAAGTGCCCTACAAGAAGGAGTCTAAACTCCTATCGATTTGCCTAAAGGATTGAAGAATTACTTTAAATGCTGCTGCTTGGAAATAGTGATGGTGTGTATATTCGAATTTGTTCACGTGCAAAGTTGTGAGCTTATCAAAAGTGACGTTTAAGAAACAGAACTACTGTCAACAGCAAAACAGAATTTATCTAAACCATAAAGCAAATCGTATTATCTTTATATTAACCGACACAATAGAAACCACTATTTGGGAACACATACTTGTGTTCAGGAAAATCTAGAGCAGAGATCTTCAAACTGCATCCCGGGGGGGGGGGGGGGGGGCGGGGGGGGGTACAAGGGCCCAGCATGAAATGTAAAATAAAGAAATTAAAAAAAATATATATTTTTTTTAGATTGGAGGAAATGGGCAGGGGTGTCTCACATGGTCGGACTGGACCATACAACTGTCTCAGGCACCAATGAAAAAGCAGCCCACAGTTGCAAATGGATATTCATTCCTTTAGTCACCGACTGCTTGAATAGTACCCAAGGGGGTGTTTTTTGTTAAAATTTAAGCAAATTGTGATATTTAAAGAATATTTATTCAGCAACAATGGTCAAAACTTCTAGCTGCACATTGAAGTAACTCATCAAACTGGCCCAGATTGACCAGAAAATGGGCCCATTTTGACTGGCCTACACTAGCATTTTGCATTTTTGGTATGGGCATTGAGCTATTGCCCTGTAGGCCAGTCTGAGACTGGCAGCTCATCCATAATGGTCGAGAGGGCGTCAAACCAGAGGCCTCCTCACCCATTATGGAGGAGCCGATTAGCCAGCCCAGTCAAACACTGGGAACTCCCTCGGCTGCATTTTCCAGATGAGCGAGTGCTCCTGGGCTGGCTGAACTGTCAAAGGGAAACACTGTTTCTCATTGACAGATCAGTTCCCCAGCCGCACATGCTCTCTGAGCCATGCAAGGCTGGGCATTTTGCTTCGCCAGTCTTGAATAGCTCAGTGGAAATGCTGGCTGGGGCGCTGCATGTCTGTATGTGCGACAAGCACAATCCCCCTACCCATCTGCCAAAATCAGCTCTACTTCTGAGGCGCTGTGGAGCCCAGGGGACAGGGATGGATTTTTTTTTTACTGGATATTGGTCATAGATGTCCAGTCAAAATACCATGATTTTCCCCTTTGCCCCCTCCTGTGCCAATTGCAAACTGTTTGGCTTTTAACACATTTTTTTTAAAGTGTGCTCTAAAATGCAACATTTAAAATCATTATTTTAAAAAGAAATTCACGGGGAGAAACCCCCCAAACTCTCCTTGATTGGTTCCGACTCCCTCACTGCGCTTGGTCGTTATGGCATTTTTGTGGGAAATACTTATGCCCCTCCACGTAAATAATTCACCAGCTCCCACTGGCCCTCGGACTGTGTTGGGAACGGGGTGGGAGGAGCCCACTACTGTGGTCGGAGCAGGATGGGTGGGAGCACTGAGATAGTGGTGTGAGCAGGGTGGGGATAGCCCAGGGTCTGTGATGGGGCGGGGATAGCCCAGGTACTGGTAGGATTGGTATGAGGGAGTCCAGCGACTGTGATGGGAGCAGGTGGGGAGCCCAGGGACTATACTGGGAGTAGGGTGTGGTGACGGTGCACAAAAGTTCATAGCCATTTGTACATACTGTCCATTTGGCATTTTTAGGGGGCATGGCCTGCCCAAATTTTGCTCAAGGGGTCAGAGGCCAAGAAAGTTTAAACACCACTGATCTAGAGAGTATAATCCTTTAGGATCTGAATTCTAGAGAATACAAAAGCAAAATTGAAATAGTAAAAAGTTTGCTTAAGATTTTAGTGTCAGTGAGAGTCCCTGAAGAAATTCCACATACCATGTTTATGTCAATGATTAGTAGGGTGAATGAATGCACTGCAGATAAAAAGTTTGAATGTGTGTGAGTGAGAGTGAGTTAACCATAAGGGCTTGTGCAATATTGTATTTGCTTTAAGATTATGAAGCAGACAATGTGTAATGTGTTAAATAAGTTGTACTTGCTTTAGTTAATGTGCTAAAAAAACAGTATGTTGTACTGTATAAATGTATACAATCATATTTAATACAATAAATCATTATTTTAAATTTATAAAATCCAAATTGATATGACACTCATTTTTTCGATATGTGCCACGAATGAGTAAGTAGATTAAAGGAGCGTTGTGTGTTTGTTGCTATATAATGAAAATGAAAGGGGCCCCTAGGGGTCCCTCGCGTTATGGAAACAAGGCAAGTCACCACACACGATAGATACGCCAGACACAAGGCTGTATTCCCAAAGCTAGGGTTTTTTTGCAAAGCAAATAGTCTCAGTTGGCCAACTCGGTCTCACGCCCCGCGACGGTTATATCTAGACCTCGAGGGACGCAAGAGAGCGAATTACGTACATCAGTTACATATATACAAAATGCATATCATGCAATCAGCTGTGACATGTTTAACACCCCCCTTTATTGGGTTTCTTTGAACTCGGTTTGATGATGGACACTCGACGAATATGACACCTTCAAATATCTATTCTAGTAACAATATGCAATATGCAACTTTGCAAGTGCGGAGACATCTTTTACTTGTTGAACAGAACACAGTGCTTCTGTTCTTGGAAGCAAGCTAAATACGGGGGAAGAGTCACATTCCAGACCTTGCTATCGATGAGGTGCTATTTGTGTCCTGGGAGCCGACACGCTCTACAGGGCTCGGTAAGTGGGGGCCGTAAGAAGAGCATAATTCAAGCCTTTCGCTGGTTTATTCTAACATATTCTATCATATAACGAGACTGGCTGGCAGCTGTGAAATGATTAAATGCCCTGCGTCTCTGCTTCAAGTCTACATTCGTGAAGGAGCCGGGCATTCCTTCCCGGCGCTGCCTACGTTGTGTTTCAACAAACTCTTATTAGCCTCGCGGCCCTGCGGCCTTGTCCTTTCACGTTCAGACAACAATATTAACAGTGTAAGCAGAAAATGTGCTGCGAAGCAATTTGAACAGAAAGCAATGAGCAATTGTTAGAAAACAAAATGGCGATCCTTGTTACATCAAAATGGCCGTTCATTTGTAAACTCAGAATCCTGTATTTCTATCATATCGTGCATGAGACGGTTGGTCTTCGGCCACCAAAATATGTTTGCTGTTAATCATGAGAGCTATCCATTTTTCTAGACTGACAAACCCTCCTTTGTCCGTATGCCAAACGTCCTATTCATCTATTGTATCCTCCTCTGATGACAATAAGTCGGAAGCACTTATGTCGGAATTTGCATGCTATTATAAGCATCATCATCTTCATTAATATCTATAGCCATTAATTCTTTCACTGTTTTTATTTCATGTGTGTCTCTGTCATTCCGGCCATAAGTTTGTTTTCTTTCTGTTATCATATGCATACATCCCTTCGTACATCCCTCAGTTACCTCAGTGCAAACTAACGGTAGGCAGTGTATGCAACAACAGCACGTTATGAATATTCCAAACACCACTACTAATATCGAGATCAACTTCCATCCCCAAGAACGCAGTATTCCCCAAAACGAGGACCCTATTCCCCAGTCCCCTTCTCCAGTAGGGAGTTCGGAGCTGAGGACATGCATTTTCTTTATTGCTTCAAAAATCGTAGGGGAGTAGTCATCTACGAATACGCAGCACGCTGATCCCACAATCTTGCAAATTCCCCCACGATCAACCAGGATTACATCGAGCGCCATTCTATTCTGCATCGTCATTAACCTAATTCCCTTTTCTTCCAACGTCTTGTTGAATAGTATATCTGTCGTTATATTTATCGTATCCTTTAGTATTCTAGACAGCTGCCTTATGTTATAGGAGTTTACTATCTGGAACAGGAATGGTACGAAGGATTTTGCTACGTCCGTCGCCATCAAAACACCTTCGCTACTCCTTCGGTGTCTAGATCTGGATAGTCTGGCCATATCTGCTGTTTCCAAGAGGAACACTCCCGGGAACAGCAGACCTAGGTAACATGTACCTCCCCAGTTTCTGGCCTACCAAGGATATGCTTTTTCTCCACATATAAAATAGACAGGATCTCCTACATATACTGGTTCTGTTTCCCATTTTAGTACCGCTGTATTCATGCATCTAGTAAATGTTCCTACTGAATAGGAGCCTTTCTTTTTTAGACAAAAAGGGACAGTTCTCGGGTTGTAATTCACTGTGTAAGAAGGGGGGATTGCATCTTTGTTCCCTTCTGTCCTTACACGAAACGTCATTACAGATGTTTTCACTGGAGGGGACAATCTATCTTGTCTATTTTGTCGTGTTATTTTTCGCATACTTTTAGCCGTAGGTTCTGGGATCATCACTCGCGCTTTATGGAATATGGAACAACCCACAGGCCTCATAATTATTTCCTCAAACTCATTCATGTTTGTTCTGTCTAATTGACCCGTACCACTCTTATTCCATTTCCCATAGAACATTGCACTTAAAGATGCACTACATGCAGAACTTAATGGTAATGGCTGTACATACCAACCTATTCCTTTCCCAGCATGCTGCGGTAAATGGGCACATACCCAGCAATTATTTTTTTTTAGAATTGCACGTGTCATATTCATAATCAGTAATAATGTATTGTTCCCATACCCCTCTCTATGTCTCTCTTCCATTGGGGACAAGGTACCAGTAATCATATTAACCGGGCTTTCAGTAGTGGATACATTAACTATCGGTAAGAACATTCCCAATGGGTGTATAGACTCCACATACCATAATACTAAGGCTGTCGTTATTGGTGCTACCACACTCATGAAGCATATGATTATTGTTAATGCCAGCATACAATTTTTTTTTTAACATGCGTTTTCCTTAAGTTTACAGTCTTTATAATTAACTCATTCTCAGCAGCGGTGCAGGAGGAGACTGGAACCGGTCCCGACGATGTTTCTCATCGTCCTTCTTCTTCCTGATTAAAGTTTGTTGTGGATATCTATCTTCGTTGCACTTGTCCTGATGTCAATAAGTTCAACGGAATTTTCACAGTTCAGTCTGCCAGCCCTTTATAGCCTGGATTTTCTTATTTGTTTTAGGCAAGATCACTTGTCCTTTCTCATACCGCTCAGAGGACTTCTGATCAGTTATCTATTGCCTTAGTACCATGTGTGCCCAGCTGGTCCGCTCTGGTTCCGGACACATGTACTTTTATGATCGCGCCGAGGAGCTGTGAGTCTTGAATTGTCCGATTTGCACAATTCTCACGCTTCTCTCCTCTACACCTCTAGTTCCTTCTCCGTCCATGAGCGGAACCAGAGGTTAACATAATGTCACGCCCCTTCGGAGACGCTGGGCTTTGTGGCATCGATGGACCATAGGACGGCGGGTGTCAGCCATTTCTACTACCAAGATGGCCGCCGTAACTGGAGTTGCGAGTCTAGCCTCAGCACACCTTGATTTCCCGGAAGTACTGCCTCCCTACCCGAGGGTGGGTATATCAGTCCCGGAGATCAACACGGCGTTGCGTTGCTACTCCTCATTAACAACGCTACTGTCTCTCCAACTACCTCTTTGTTTTCCGAGTTCGCGGTCTCCTCCTCTTCATCAACCAAGTTTGCCATCCGGTCCCATTCCGGACCGTGGTAAGCCTCATCCCAATCCCGCATAACCAATTACCTCCAATCCCGCTTTTTCTAACATTCACAACTTACTATTATCCTCTTCTTCGCTTAGTAACAGGCACATCACGCACCGGCATTTCAAACACACTGGCAAGACTCTGCACCATCAAAACAGATCTTAGCTCCGCCTCGATTGCTTCTCAGAGGTTTTCGGAAGATTCTGACTACCACCATCTACCCCCTATTGTTCCGGTTTAAGGGTAATCCACGTTCCTCTTACCTTACATTCTATCCCTCAGTTACACTCTGATACTTACCAGTCTCTTTCTTCTTCTCAAAGACGAACGCCCTCCTGACTTCGCCGAAATCCCCGACTGCAACGGAGGACAACACACCGCTACCTTCGGAACAGGGTTTTCTTCCCCAGAGGGTTTCCCTGGGACTTCTTCTTCTACCTGGTTTATCCGGGAGGGGGAAGAGGTACTTGGGAGGCTTTCATTATCTTCTCTCCATTTGGAACAAGAAGAGCTTTCCACTACCGAAAGGGGGTCTGTCGGAGGAAGAGGTAACGGTGAGTCCTTGGGATAACCTGCCAATGGATTGATTGGATATGCATATAACTTGTCTCATTTATTAATTTAGGACAGTTAGCAACGCCTAAAAATATAAAGTATATCTGAGCAGGTTGTCTCAGGGATTCAGGGTTACTAAGAAACATGGACGCCTCACAACAACAGCAATTAGTCACTGCAGTACAGGCTCTGACAGATGAAGTGCATTCTTTAAAACAAGAGAATGCTTACCTCCGACAACAGGCAGGCAGAGTCCCTAGCTGGTCCGAAGTGCCTCCTGGCCCTATCCCAGGAGGTTTATACGATGGTAATCCTCATAAACTCAAGACTTTTATCGAGGCTTGTACCGTTCAGTTCTCTTTCAAGACAGCCTTTTTTCAAAGCGACCGTGATAAGGTAGGACACATGATTGCAAACTTGACAGGGTCCGCGTTAGCATGGGCCACGCCTCTTGTTACTACCAATAATGTCTTATTAGATTCTTATCCTGCCTTTTTGAATAGTCTTCGAGCCATGTTCAGCCGTCAGGAGATCACGATTTCAGCCCAAGAGCAGTTATTAGATTACAAACAAGGATCTCAAGATCTATTGTCTTATATCACCAATTTCAAGCAGTTAGCAGCTGGTACGTCATGGGCGGACGATGCTCTAATCACAATATTCCGCAGAGGATTAAACGAAGAGCTAAAGGATGAGATCTCCCGAGTACCCAGACCTCCAAATTTGGCAGAGATGATCACCATGGTTATGCAGATGGATTACCGACTGCAAGAAAGAGTGAAGGAACGTCGTCGTGGCCGCTCCATGAGACCACCTATGACATACCCTCCTAGTTTAGGAAGATCACAAACAGATGAACCTATGCAGATAGGGACTACCAGAGGTCGCCTTACTCCAGAGGAGCGTCATAGACGTCGAGTCAAGGGCCTGTGTATGTATTGTGGTTCCAAAGAACACGCAATTCGAGATTGTCTTCTCATCCCAGCCAAAAGTCAGGGAAACGCCATCTCCCAACCGCCAGGGGAACCGCAGCTAGGGAGTCAGTAAACGGTTCCTCATCTTATCTGATACCTTCCCAAGTTACGGAGATCCCCGATCTTACTATGTTGGCCTTACATGTCCAGATCAAATGGGGAGATACAGACCCCATTCCGGTCACGGCCTTAATAGATTGTGGGGCCGCAGGGAACTTTGTTGATACCCTCTGGAAGACCGCTCATAATATACCATGTTCAGTCAAGACCTTGGCAATCCCAGTTGAGTCCGTGGATGGTAGTCCGTTAACATCAGGTCCCATAAAGGAACAAACTATACCTTTGCGGATGAATATCTCCTCCCATCAAGAATCCATTATCTTTGATGTAATCCGTAGAGCCCACTATCCAGTTATTCTAGGACTACCCTGGCTTCGTGCTCATAATCCATACATCAATTGGAAGGCGGGCACGGTTTTTCTGGGATCTGAACATTGTTTGACGCACTGTCTTTCGGACGGTGCGGTTGGGTTTCGTCCCACTATCTCCATGTTGGAAAATCCGGGTTCCATCTCTGTATTGAACCATATCCAGGAATTACCCATTGAATACAGACAGTATCAGACAGTGTTCTCCGAATCTCAATATGCTGAACTACCCCCACATCGGAGAGATGACTGCGCCCTGGAACTAGTTCCAGATGCACCGATTCCTTTCGGTCGCATGTATGTCCTATCTGGACGGGAACGTGAGGTTCTTAAAGAATATCTTCAAAGAATCTTTGCAATGGGCTTATTCAAGAATCCACCTCACCAGCTGGGGCTTCTTTGTTCTTCATCCCAAAGAAAGACTCTACGGAACTCAGACTGTGTATAGATTACCGAGGCTTAAATAAGATCACCATCCCGGATCGCTATCCTATGCCTCTCATCCCAGATATACTAGAAGCCGTTAAAGGAGCTACCATCTTTACAAAACTGGACCTCCGCGGGGCTTATCATCTCATTCGTATACGAGCTGGCGATGAATGGAAGACAGCTTTCCGTACTCCTTTGGGACACTATGAATATAAAGTAATGCCTTTCGGCCTATCCAACGCCCCCGCAGTCTTCCAACGCTTTATGGACCACCTCTTTTCAGACATTCTTCTTCACACAGTTATTGTCTATTTAGATGATATTCTGGTCTTTTCTTCATCACCATCAGAACACTGTCAGCACGTGAAAGAAGTATTACGGAGACTATTCAACAACCACCTTTATTGCAAACTAGAGAAATGTGAGTTCACAGAAACCAGGTTGCCTACCTAGGGTACATAATCTCTGCAAATGGGGTATCCATGGACCCTAAAAAAGTATCAGCTATTACAGATTGGCCTATACCATTCTGCATTAAGGATCTGCAGAGATTTCTGGGGTTTTCCAATTTCTACAGACGTTTCATCCCACACTATTCGCAAGAGATACTTCCGCTGATGACACTTCTTAAAAAGAATGTAAAATTCCTTTGGTCCGGGGAGGCACAAATTGCCTTTGAGAACCTGAAGAAACATTTTCTCACAGGACCCATACTGATTACTCCAGATCAAACCAAGAAGTTCATTGTGGAATCGGATGCGTCTCATCAGGCCCTTGGGGCCGTTCTGCTTCAAGAAAATGATCAAGGAATAGAATGTCCTATAGCCTATCTTTCTAAAACACTGTCTCCCTCTGAAATCAATTATTCAGTGCTAGAAAAAGAACTATTAGCTATAAAAAAGGCATTCGAAGAGTGGAGACATCTTCTCCTGGGGGCAAGACACCCAGTTGAGGTCAGGACTGATCACAGTAATTTACGCGTCCTACAGTATGCTCAGACCCGAAATAGCAGGCAGGCACGTTGGGCACACTTCTTTTCACCGTATGAGATTGTTTTCACCTTCATTCCCGGGAGAGTCAATCTCAAGGCTGATGCATTGTCCAGAAAGGATTATACCTCTTCTACGCCTTTTCGATCGGAACCTCTGTTTCCCAGAGCCACATTCGTGCAGGTAGTTACCACGTTTTTACAGAACGTGGCTAACTCCACTTTGCAATTTATTCAGTTGAATCCACAGTTTCTGGCGACCTGGAAACTCAACATGGTCCAAGGATGTGCTTATAAGGACAAGAAGCTCTTCCTCCCTTCGAGTGAACTACAAAAGACAGTTCTAAATCTCTGTCACGACTCATACCTAGCGGGTCACCGAGGTGTGGCTAATACTAAAGAGTTGATCCAACGTAACTTCTGGTGGCCGGAAATGACTCAAGACATCATAGACTACGTGTCCGCTTGTGCTATCTGTTTGCAGTCAAAATGCCCTCGAAACGCCCCTTCAGGACTCCTCTCAGTAATGCCGATCCCGGACCGTCCTTGGCAAATGATTTCCACTGATTTCATAGTTGATTTGCCACCATCAGACGGTTGTACAGTAATCATGGTCACAATCGATTACTTCACAAAATTGGCACATTTCGTTCCGCTTCCGCGGATTCCCACCGCAGCTCAGATGGCAAGAGTTTTTCTTTCACGGATTTTTTCCCTTCACGGATTACCTGAGACCATTGTTTCTGATCGAGGTTCACAATATACATCTCGCTATTGGCAGCAAGTCTGCAAGAGTTTGCATATCTCCCGGGCATTGAGTTCAGGTTTCCATCCGCAGACAAATGGTCAGACGGAACGCCTGAATCAGACCCTTGAGGGATATTTGCGTTGTTACATCTCCTCCTCACAAGATAACTGGTGTTCCTTGTTGCCTTTGGCTGAATTCGCGTATAATAACTCTCGACATTCAGCCTTGGGATTCAGCCCTTTTTTTTGCTCCTACGGATACCATCCTCAGTGTTTTCCCAGCGGACCGGTCTCCACTTCAAAATTTCCCGATGTGGATCTTCTCATTGATGCCATCCAGATGGGACATCGAACAGCCAAGACCTCTCTTCGGGAGGCCCAGATCCGGGTCAAACGCTCTGCTGACAGACATCGCACTCCAGCTCCGTGGTTGGTACCAGGAGACTTGGTTTGGTTGGCATCTCAATTTCTGCCTCGTCATCTGGTACCATCCAAATTGTCCCCGAAATATTTCGGCCCTTTTTGCGTTTTGAAGCGTATAGGGTCATCAGCTTTCAAGCTCAATCTCCCTTCATCCTGGTCCAGGATTCATCCTGTTTTTCATGTCTCGCAGTTGAAGAAAGACGTGGCGGATCGTTTCTCCCGTGCACGGAAAGGATTACCCTCTCCTGTCATCACCCCGACAGGTCCCGAGTATGAAGTGGCGGGAATTTGCGATTCACGCATTTTCCGGGGTCATCTACAGTTCTTGATTGACTGGAAGGGTTATTCTCCGGCGGATCGCTCTTGGGAACCGGCATCGGCGGTTCATGCTCCTACTTTGGTCCGCCGGTTCTTTTTGTCCCATCCGTCCAAACCGGGAGGCCCGGGGCATTTGAGGGGGCATACTGTCACGCCCCTTCGGAGACGCTGGGCTTTGTGGCATCGATGGACCATAGGACGGCGGGTGTCAGCCATTTCTACTACCAAGATGGCCGCCGTAACTGGAGTTGCGAGTCTAGCCTCAGCACACCTTGATTTCCCGGAAGTACTGCCTCCCTACCCGAGGGTGGGTATATCAGTCCCGGAGATCAACACGGCGTTGCGTTGCTACTCCTCATTAACAACGCTACTGTCTCTCCAACTACCTCTTTGTTTTCCGAGTTCGCGGTCTCCTCCTCTTCATCAACCAAGTTTGCCATCCGGTCCCATTCCGGACCGTGGTAAGCCTCATCCCAATCCCGCATAACCAATTACCTCCAATCCCGCTTTTTCTAACATTCACAACTTACTATTATCCTCTTCTTCGCTTAGTAACAGGCACATCACGCACCGGCATTTCAAACACACTGGCAAGACTCTGCACCATCAAAACAGATCTTAGCTCCGCCTCGATTGCTTCTCAGAGGTTTTCGGAAGATTCTGACTACCACCATCTTCCCCCTATTGTTCCGGTTTAAGGGTAATCCACGTTCCTCTTACCTTACATTCTATCCCTCAGTTACACTCTGATACTTACCAGTCTCTTTCTTCTTCTCAAAGACGAACGCCCTCCTGACTTCGCCGAAATCCCCGACTGCAACGGAGGACAACACACCGCTACCTTCGGAACAGGGTTTTCTTCCCCAGAGGGTTTCCCTGGGACTTCTTCTTCTACCTGGTTTATCCGGGAGGGGGAAGAGGTACTTGGGAGGCTTTCATTATCTTCTCTCCATTTGGAACAAGAAGAGCTTTCCACTACCGAAAGGGGGTCTGTCGGAGGAAGAGGTAACGGTGAGTCCTTGGGATAACCTGCCAATGGATTGATTGGATATGCATATAACTTGTCTCATTTATTAATTTATGACACATAAGCACCAAAGAACTGTGGATCACTTTGTCTTTCGAGGCCGTAAATCAAATCGCCTCACTCTGTGTAATTGTGAGATCCGTGAACAGTGCCGGTGCACTTCCAGATCCAGGCTCAAAGTCAGCCTGTGACGCTATGGCAGGTGCTGGTGTGCGCCGTGCCAGTGATGCAGATTCAGTCTTTGGCGTGCTGGCAAGTGCTGGTTCGCGCCAAAGGGCTACACGTTTAGTGTCTGCCGGTATTTGCAATGCAGATTTTGTGTCAGCCAACAGTGATGTAGATTCGGCTGGGCAACGTTGGGGCACTCTTTGCCCTTCCCCCTTTTTGGCAATCTTTTCAGGCTTTATTTCGAGTTTCACTTCTCGCTCGGGCAAATTTGATGGCAGTTTACTGGCAACAGTTTCTTTCGTTTCTGGGACCGCTGTCTCTTTCCGGTCGTCTGGGTCAGGCAAGTCTTTCAGCGAAGATGGGATCTTTTTGATATGGGTGGCATGGATCCACGCCTTCCGTCCATCCACCCGTATCGCCGTCTACATTGCCAAGAGTACTTGATAGGGGCCGCACCACCTGGGTGCTAACGATGAATTTCTTTCAGAATTCTTAAGCAGCACCCAGCCTCCTGCATCTGCTGATGAATCAAACGTAATTTCTGCATTAAAAGGCCACAATAAGTATTAAGCACAGGATGTTCTACCCCGCTAAGTCGTTTTGGCTGAGGTGTGCACCAAACATTTGCCGGACTCCCCATTACGATTTCGTATGGGGAGAGCCCAGTTATAGCCTGTACAGATGTACGCATGCATAATAGCGCTATTGGTAATGCATCCACCCAACTCAACTTGCTTCCTGCACATATCTTGCTTATTTTTGACTTGAGGATCCCGTTGTGCCTCTCCACAAGACCGGCCGAACTCGGATGTCTTGAACTATGAAATCTCTTATTAATCTGGAGACCTGCACATATCTGTAATATCACTGCGCCCACAAAGTGTGGACCGTTGTCTGACCATAGGACATGGGGCAAGCCAAAACGGGAAAAATATTCTTTAAGGATTACTTTTGCCGTACTCATCGCTGTGCAGTCTTTTAAGGGATATGCCTCCACCTACTTGCTGAATGCACAGATCACCACTAAGACATATTTTAAGTTTTGACATCTCTCTATCTCTATGAAATCAAAATGGATTACCTCAAAAGGCATAGAGGGCGGGCCAAAACTCCCTACCAGAGTCACTGTTCCCTTTCCTACATTGTGTTGTAAACATGTGATACAGTTCTGCACCAACCTCTCTGCATTCTTATTTATGTTTACATTCGGCCATACCGTAGATAGGTGCTGCATTATTTTTTTTGCACAGATGTGAGTAGGGCTGTGAGCCATTGTGACCATTGCAATCACATAAGAATTTGGCAACATCCAGTTTTTAGTTCCCTTGTCCACCCAACAACCCTCCAGATCTAATTCAACAGAGCCCTCAGCCCACCCTTGTATTTCATCGGCCGTGGCTTCGGCCTGTATTTCTTTGACAGTGGCAATTCCATCTTCTATCATGCAGGGCACTTCCTCAGACTGGACTGTCATCATCTTAGTATTTAAATCAGTGGCAGTTTGTTTCGCAATTCTGTCTGCAAATGCGTTTCCCTTTCCTACTTTGCATCTTACCTTTTTATGTGCCTCGCATTTCACTATTGCTAGGCGCTTTGGAAACGTGTGTGCAGACAGCAATCGTACGATCAAAGGGCCATGTTCAATTCTGGCACCATGTGATATCAAGAAACCTCTCTCAGCCCAGAGTCGACCAAAGTTATGAACCACCCCAAAAGCATACTGACTATCAGTATATATATTCACATTCAAATTTTCAGAAATCTCGCAGGCTCTGGTCAATGCTATTATTTCTGCGGCTTGTGCCGAGTTGTAGGGGATTCTTTTGTTTTCTACAACGCTCTCTAGGGTAGTGATAGCATAGGCAGCAGTTGCCGTGCCATCAGGTAATTTGAAACAAGAGCCGTCACAAAATAACTCTCCATCCGGCTCTTTCTGTGGGGTGTCTGTCAAATCAACCCTTCCCTTCGTTTCTTCCTCAATAACCATTAAACAATCATGGGGGGGTGAATCGTTGTCACCAATTTCTTCTGTGGGTAGTGGCATTAATTCTGCAGGATTCAAAGCGCTACACCTCATAATTTGGATATGGGGCGCGAACAAGATAATCTCATATCTTGTCAGTCTAGCAGAGGTGAGGTGTTGCGTCTGTGTCCTATTTAATAGAACGTCTATGGCATATGGTACCATCAGAATGAAAGTATGCCCCAATACCATCCCTTCCGTTTGTTTCACCGACGCAGCAGCCGCCGCGACAGATCGCAAACATTGTGGTAGTGCGTGCGCTACAGAGTCCAGCGCGGAAGAGAAATAGCCGCACGGCCTATTTCTTCCACCTTGTTCCTGTGTCAAAACCGCCAATGCACATCCTTCACTTTCACACACAAACAGTCTAAAAACCTTTTCATAATTTGGTGTGCCCAAAACTGGAGCAGAACACAATGCAGTTTTCAATTGATCAAACATTCTCTGACATTCCTCATCCCACTGTAAAGGCATGACCGCATCCTTTCTAGTCAAGTTCACCATCGGTTTCACAATTAATGCAAAATTACCAATCCATTGTTGGCAATACGAAGCCATGCCTATTATGGCTCTGACTCCTTTCTGTGTCTTTGGAATAGGCATACAAGAAATACTTTCTATCCGCTCTGGCGTTAGCCTTCTCCCTTCTTTCGAAAGTAGGTAGCCCAAATAGGCCACCTCCTTTCGATTATATTGAAATTTCTTCAGACTAGCTTTATGGCCATGTGCCGCTAGGTGTGACAATAGTAATACAGTGCTTTCTTTACAATCTCCTCCGTGTCAGCAGCTAACAACAGATCATCTATGTATTGCAAGAGTACGCAACCCACTGGTAATTCTAGCATGTCTAGCTGCTCTTTCAATGCTCTACTGTAAATACTCTGACTTTCCGTGTATCCTTGCGGAACCCACGTAAATGTAAATGACCGTCCTCCTAATGTGAACGCGAACAAATATCTGCTGTCCTTGTCCACCGGTATGCTAAAGAAAGCATTTTTTAGATCAATTACACTAAAGTATTCTGCTGAGACAGAGATCATTGTCAATATTGTAGTGACGTCTGGGACCAAAGGAAATTGTGGATCTACTACTTTGTTCAGCGCCCGCAAATCAATTAGGAAACAGTATGGTACTTCATTGCCTCCCTTTTAATAAACTGGAAGAATCGGGCTGTTGCATGTACTGCCTGTAATTTCTTCAATCACCCCTGATTTCACCAAATCTGTAACAATCCTCTTCAATTCTTTCTCATCATCAGCCGAAATTCTGTATTGAGGAATTTGCGGCAGTACCCTCTTTCAAAATGATCTTTACTGGCTATATTTTCAAGCATCCTACATCATTATCATGCATTGCCCATATACAGGTTGGCACTTTACTTAACTCTCCTGGTAAAGCTTCAGACATGAATTCTGACACAGGGGCATCTTGTGGCCATATCGTCAGGAACACCCCGTCTGCCGTGCAATGTCTAACTGCACCTAACTTTTTCAACAAATTTAATCCCAACAGGTTCTCCCCACAATTTTCTGTTAGGAGAAAAGGACAATGTTCAGTGAATGGTCCATTGCGCTCGCCAGTGTCCTTCCTCCTTACAGTACGCACACTGATTTGGTCCCAATGGTCCCCCATGCATATTCCAATTACTCCTTCCTTGTGCATTCCCTCTCCCTCTATTATGTCCTGCTACTTGCTGCAGTAGCACCCGTGTATTTAGTATGCATGCTTTCAAGTCTTCCCTCACCTGTTTTAACAACAATAATTCGTCCACCATCGCCTTTCGCCCCGGCAATGGTAACTGTTGCCGTTGATTATGTGGCCCTTGCATTTCCTTCCTATCTCTCCCGATATCCTTACCCCTGTACCCAGGTGCAGTAAACATTTCAGCATAATCATTATCCAATTCATTTTTAAGTTCAAAAAGTCCATATACATGTTCCCTTACTTCTTCATCTCTTTCTCTACAGCGTGCTAATGCATCAAATCTAACAATTGCTGCGGTGGTAATTTCCCAATTAACTGTTTCCATCTCTCCACCAAATATTCACCAATACATTCCAACACTACCTGTCTTTCGTTGCTTCTTCAGAAGTCATACATCGGAGCCAATGCTGCCGTCCCATCATTCCCGTCTATATACATCTCTGCCTGTTGCTGCAATTCCACCTTCCTTTCTTTGCTGATCGCACTGCGAGTTACCCTTGTGCATCTACTTTTTTCAGTCCTGCCTCTCACCCCAGCGGTTTCAACTTCAATCCCGGGAGGGACGGACGGTACCGAGTCTGTATATAAGGCGGGAAGTGCGGATGGGACAACAGGAGCGGGGAGTGTCTGCTGTGGGCCTGTTTGGCTAATAGGAAGTGTTACGTGCGCGGTCTGTGGCTGTGGGAGGGCTTGAGCTACGGGAGGGGCTTGAGCAGTTGTTACTGGCGTGTTTGGCCTCGCTTCTGATCTTGGGTCTTGTTTTGTATGGATCAATATGTTTTCTATCAATTCATCTGCTATGTGCAATTCTCATTGTGGGTATATTTTTTCAATATTCAACTGGTCACGTCGACCTGACCTCCTTAGACTCTCAGTCCACTCCTCATCCTCCTTTTCTTCCACTACTTCACCTTTCGATTTAAGCCTGCGCGCATGCTTCGCTCTACTTCTAAGTCAGAGCATTGCTTCCCTTCTCCAGTCCTTAACGATATCAAATGCTGCACGACGCGCTTTCTTTCTTATCAACACCCTTTCTAGGTTATCTAGTCTCGCTATCTCAAAACTACCATTTATCGGCCATGGATAGTCTTGTTGCTTTCTGGTTTGCCTATGCCAAGTCTCACAGAATATTATCGCTCCCACACCATACTTCACATACATCTGATACGCCGGCATTCCCCCAGGTGGTGCAATTTGGCCATCTTCCAAAGATTGTCTACCGCAGCGGAAAAACCCCGCTAGGGTGGACAATACCCCAGACATGTTTCAACCTCCCCTTGGTTAATCAACCTTACCTAGGGCGTTTGATTTTGCAAAGTCAACTCTCAACCAATATCAGGGTTATTTTGAATCGGGGTATGACTCACCTGATAAATCAATTTGTCCTCCAGGACACAATTCGTCTGTATACTGACGCAACCAATGACGTTGTGTCTGCGTTTCTTGGCTTCTGCCTCGTTTCGGGACCCTCGCCTCCTTGTTCTCTAGCCGGGTACATCGATCAGGGATCAGATGTGTGCAGATCTGCAAAGGAATCTCTCATCAGTTCTACAGGGCGCCCCGAACACCTCTTGATCCCGGCTCGATCGTCCCGTCCTCGCCGTTCTCCGCCTTTACTCAATTACAATGTACACGATGGAACAAGTGGGGGAGGGTCCCTATTCGGGCACCATCTTGAAAGGGTTCCCTAGGGGTCCCTCGCATTATGGAAACAAGGCAAGTCACCACACACGATAGATACGCCAGACACAAGGTTGTATTCCCAAAGCTAGGGTTTATTGCAAAGCAAATAGTCTCAGTTGGCCAACTCGGTCTCACGCCCCGCGACGTGTATCTCTAGACCTAAAGGGACGCAAGAGAGCGAATTACGTACATCAGTTACATATATACAAAATGCATATCATACAATCAGCTGTGACATGTTTAACACCCCCCTTTATTGGGTTTCTTTGAACTCGGTTTGATGATGGACACTTTCGACGAATGTGACACCTTCAAATATCTATTCTAGTAACAATATGCAACTTTGCAAGTGCGGAGACATCTTTTACTTGTTGAACAGAACACAGTGCTTCTGTTCTTGGAAGCAAGCTACATACGGGGGAAGAGTCACAGTGCTATTCGTGTTCTGAGAGCCGACACGCTCTACAGGGCTCGGTAAAGGGGGGCCGTAAGAAGAGCATAATTCAAGCCTTTAGCTGCTTTATTCTAACATATTGTACCATATAACGAGACTGGCTGGCAGCAGTGAAATGATTAAATGCCCTGCGGCTCTGCTTCAAGGCTACATTTGGGAGGGAGCCGGGCATTCCTTCCCGGCGCTGCCTACGTTGTGTTTCAACTAACTCTTATTAGCCTCGCAGCCCTGCAGCCTTGTCCTTTCACGTTCAGACAACAATATTAACAGTCGAGCAGTGTAAGCAGAAAATGTGCTGCGAAGCAATTTGAACAGAAAACAAAATGGCGATCCTTGTTACATCAAAATGGCCGTTCATTGGTAAACTCGTAAACCTGTATTTTCTATCGTATCGTGCATGAGACGGTTGGCCTTCGGCCACCAAAATACATTTGCCGTTAATCATGAGAGGTATCCATTTTTCTAGACTCACAATTTGCCTCAAGTCTCTTATGTTGTTAGAAGTTGCCAGTTCTGGCTACACCAGATAATAAAAACTATTCTTTTTGTTCTCACACTGTAATGGTCAATGGTCAGGTGATGATGGCTGTACTCACGCAGAAGACCTGAATGGGACATAAGCCTCTGGCTTGTTACAGTGGTCTTCTGGACCCAGAGATGCAGGGACATTTCCTTTGCAAGCATGACCAGCAGCAGCTGCTTTTGCAATACAGAAATCATCTACTATCACTATGGTGTGCCCTGTAACTCTTTTTGTGGAACTTGCAGTTTTTGCAATCTTAGAAAAATCTAAATTCACAATCACCATCCAACGAGCATCAGGGTATGAAGTTATTCTTTCAAACACATCTATTCACATCTATTCACATTATTTGATGCCACACAGTCAAATCAGTGACATTTGCTGCAGAACCATTACGGGAAAATGACACAGTATATGATTGTGCCACATATGAGGAGACCTCGGAGGAGAGTGCCTGCAATAGGGAAGATGCACTTGAAGAAGGAGAAGTGTTCTTCATTGATGGTTCATCAACGATTGTTCAGAGCAATGGGATCAGGCACATGGGAGCAGCAGTAGTTAGCCTTGAAGCAGTGGAATACTGGGTGGTAGCACAGGTACAAGTACAATTGCCCTTGCACTATTCGGGGCAAGCGGCAGAACTTTTGGCCCTCATAACAGAGCTAGAATTATTCCAGGGTTCCCTTTTGCCAGTTTATTTCACATCCACGGTGCACTCCGACCTCTCCAGATGACAGAGGCGAGGATAAAAAAAATCAGATGGTACGCCCATGCAGCACGTCACTCTTCTTTCACATTTGATAGATACATTGGTGCTCCATTCAGTAGTAGCAGTAGGTAAATGTGCAACACACATGAACACAGACCCGATTGCTTATGGCAGCAGCGTAGAAGATTCAGCCGCAAAAGAGGCAGCATGTGTACAAGAACCCGCTAACATAAAAGAGTCTGCAGATATGGCAGGGAAAGAAACAGCATAATTAGCAGGCCCTGATGACATAAAATCTATTGAGTTTGCATCATAATTAATAGAAATCGCAGTTCCATTCAACATCCTTTCCCTGACCCAGATCATTGAACTACAGGCGCAAGCTCCCCAGCACGAAAAGGAATTGTGGACAAAAAGGGGGTGCTCTATATCTCCTACAGACCTCATATGTAGGCAAAACATTTCAGGGAAACCGGTTATGGCCCAAGAGCTGCTCACCATTGCCCTTCAAGAATTGCACTATCCCTCCCACACTCCAAGGAATATATTGCCACCAGCTTGCTGCAAGATTGGTTTATTCCAAACCTACAGGAGCTCCTTACTGATTTCATATCAGGGTGCACCACCTGTCAAATGTATACTGCTGGTCGTACTCTTAAGACACTAAAGCAACTTTGCCCCTCCCCTACCTACCTTTCTCAAGCCCTTTGCTCAGCTACCTCAAACTCTCTGGGGGTCAGACGCTTCTCCAGGCAGAGAGTGGGGCGTAGATCTCTCTCCTCTGCAGTTGCCGCCCTCTGGAATGACCTCCCTGTCCCTCTCAAAAATGAACCAGACCACCTGAAGTTCTCCCTTTTCTCCTATGCTTTCTCTCTGTCTCTCCCCTGCTGACCTACCTGCCTGATGCACCGACTGGTTGCTTGGCTACCCCCAGTGTCTCGCTGGGGACCAGGCTCCTCCATGGCAGTCTCCCCTGCACTGCCTCTGGGCCTACCAAGCATTTAGGGGCTGTAACTGTAACCTCTACAGCCCTCTGCCTCCTTGCACTTACCCAGAGCTGCACTTCCCTGATTGCATGTCCCATTCCTTCTCCCTGGAAGTTCCCCCTCTCCCTTCGCCCCTGCACATTTGTGGTGTTGCACTTGCACAATCTGAATGACACAATGCTTATTAAGATCGTTTGTCTTGTCCTCATCCTGCCCCTCGCCCTTTTTCTTGTTGTGCCTAGAAATACTTGTTCACAGGCACGTAATAAATGACAAATCATATAATATCATATCATATCAAGAATGACAGCTATTTAGCAAACTTGAAACATTTTCCCCTCTCATCTCGCGCCTGGCATGCAAGCAGCGGCCAATGCCAAATGGTTGCAAATCACCAGATGGGAGCACATACAGTTGGACAATGAGACAGAGAGTGGGTTGAATTGCATCAGAGAAGAACTTACAGATACAAGGTTAACAACATTACATAATAGGTATGTGTTGGACCTTATGACTGCCATGGAGGGTGATGTGTGTGCGAAGATAGCCACATCTTGGTGCACTTACACACCTTCAAATGATGCAGAAAATGGAAGCATTACTTAAGCAATAAAAGCACTGCACAGTCTGTGCATTAACATGGAGAAGGAAGGCGGAGTACTGGAAGAGGAATGGCTCTCTTCTATTTTTTCATGGGTACCCTCATGGATGAATAACCTCCTCGAAGTGTTGCTCCCTTTCATCATCTTACTGTTGGTTCTTTCTTGCACATGCCAATTGATTCTAGGATGTTCCAAGACAACAATGGCTAAAGCACTGCCCATACTCAAACTGCCTTAGAGACTAGCAAGGATAAGCCTGGCATGGTTTGCACATCAAACCCAAGAGGCCGAGAAGGAACTCTTTCTGAATGTCCTAACGACCCTGACAATTACTTTGACTGCTATGTTGATCCTGGTGGGGACAAAGACCTCTGTTGCTCAGAAGACTATATGGGAGATCGAACAAAAGTTATTAAAGTGTGGGTTCTGAAGACTCCATTTGATAAAATGAAGGAGAAAGGTGGGGTAGTTGAAACAACATCTAGAGAGGGAAATGTAAACATGCAGGTTCAACATCACAAACATAGGAGGAGATATAAATTACGTGAATGATATTGAAGCGTGTATCCCTGCCATCTTTGATTGCATTAGGGTTAGGCTTCACCATTAGTAAACTGCATTACTGCCATGTTTTATTGTGTTTTCATGACATATAGTCATTAGATAGAATTGAGGCCTAGTTGTGGCCTAGTGCACACCACTGTCTTGCCTTTTACTGAATTTGGTTTTATTTGTGCAGCAATTTAAGAGACCGCAGCTGGATGCGAGCAGAGCCTATCCAGGGAAGCAGACAAGGGCATTTGAAATGATTGCTGCACTAGTAAAGCAAGGCCTTTTGGTGCCTTGAGAATCATAGTGTATGATATGATATTTTATTTGTATTGCGCTCATACACAAGTGTTCCAGAGCATGACAAGGCAAGGGAGGGGAACAAGGGAGAACAAACAACGATCTTACTAGGCCCAGTGACATTGAGAACGCGCAAGTGCATGGGAGGGGGAAAGGGGAAAGTGTAAGGGAGGGGGGAAAGGTGGAAAGTGCTTATCAAAAGAAATAAAAATAAATAAAACATAAATAGATACATAATAAAGGCAACAAACAGTAGTGGTACAGCCAGCAAGTAACACTGCAGTGTATCCGGTGAAGAAGGCGACCAGGGGATCATGGCGTTTAAGTCAGGATTTGTGCCCATTGAACCAATTGTTGAAGCAGATTCCCTGTTAGCTCCGAACCCAGCAATAATTTGGTACAGGATCCTAAAGGATGCTATGCACTTCATGGTAATAGATCTGAAGAATGCCTTCTTTTCAATATCACTCCATGAAGAGTCACATGACTTTACATCATTTCTATATAGAAACCGGAAGTGGCAACATATGAGACTCCCACTAGGGTACTTTGAGTCACCATCCATCTTCAATAGGGACCTTCGGATGGATCTAGGCAACATATAGACAGCGAGTACAGTCATACAATATGAGGACAACATTTTAATTTGTAGCAAATCAGAGGAACAGTGTCGAAATGACTCGGTATACTTGCTAACAGTATTGGCCGAAAAAGGATACAAGGTGGAGAAGGCAATGCTACAATATTGCCAAAGAGAAGTGCTATGGTATCACAAGAATGGCGAAAAGTGACTCCAGACAGAGCTGAGGCGATCAGTAGAATGCTGATGCCAATAAAAGTGAGAGAAATGCAGCAGTTTCTTGGCCTTTACAATTATTGCAGAGTTTGGGTGTTTGACTATAGCACTGTAAGGAAAGCATGGTATCAAACAGTAAGATAGATACAAGTGATTGCAGTTCAAGGGTGTTTATTGAACTTCAACTGGGTTTGAAAAATGCCTATCTAATCCTGAATCTAAAGATGGGAGCAAGCTACGTCCATCACATAATAATAACGCAGTCCTAGTAGTGTCTTGTCAAAATAAAAGGGCCTATACTAATAAACCTATTGCCAATCCTTAGGTACAAGGTACAAGGCGGCACATTTGAATTTAGCACAGTGTCTGGCTTCTCTAGCACAAGGATGCAGTTCACATCTCAGTATCAGGGCCTTCTGTACGAAAGTCTCTTTGCCATTCAAAGTCTCTTACTTCAGAGAGCCTGATACAACAAACAAACATTCAAAAGTTCCTTTCTCCTCCGGATTCTCATGTACAACTTCTTGGTTTATTTTCGATTCACCCCGGGTCCCCCTCTGCCGGACTCATACCCACTTCAACACAACATCTTCAATTGGTCTCCCTCTGCCAGGCTCCGACCAGACTCATGTATTTTTTCAAACTTTCTCTATTTCATCAAAATCGAAGACTTTCGACTGTGCGCAGGATTTAGCTTCACCCGTCGCAGGACCACTTCGATTCACATTTATTTGTTCACTTTCAAATGATCTCCCTCTGCCGGGCTCAGACCAGGTTTATCTACTTTTGTTACTACTCAGTTGGATACCTTACAGAGACCTTCGATTGAGCACGCACGCAGTGCCGGCACCCACGCTATCAAAGGTATTGTAGCTTGCTTTCAAGTTCAATCACTCATCAGCCGTTTAAATTCTCTCACGTCTCTTATAACACATGTTTTGACAATGTTTGTTCCAGCGCTCGCCATACAATGTTGCTGCTTGCAACCTTGTCTTCAATACAGAATGATCTTGTATCGGGCTCCCCAACTCACTGGCTGTGTTGATTTCACTGACGCTGCTTTGTACTTGGAGATTCTCCATGCCTTGATTATTGATGCGAGAGGGCCCTGGGTATGTCCGACACACAATGCAGGATTCTTCAGGATTCTTCAGCCTGTTTTCCTGGTGTTACGCTTTTCAATCTCGAGGACTCATGCAAGCAATGGTTCCGTGTCAAAAAGGTCAGGGGTACTTCGCTCCTTGCAATCCCTTTCTGTTTCGCCTCTTTCTTCTCTCGTTAAACTGCCATCTTGAAACTGCTGTTTCCTTGTGTGTTTTGCGACACTCCGAGTGTGCTCTTGTGCTCCACCTTTTATCCGTGTCGAGAAATGTAACGGAAGTCAGGTGTGAGTGATTGTCAATAATTGCCTGGCCTTGCCTTTTCCCTTAGCGCTGGCTGTCAGTGAAAAAGTGTTTGTGTTGTAAAAGGGGTGGAGTGGTGGGTAGAGTTCCTAAATATACTACCAGGTAGGATGGGTAAAGATGCTCCAAGGAAGGGTATACCGTGTCTAACCATGTGGTGTCCCACTCTCACTCCCTGTATACCACGAACCCAGAGGATCCTCCTGCACTGGTCCACCCTGAAGAACTGTATCCAAAAGCGATCAATGTGTCCTGGCCATCTGGATGACAGATCCCCAGGGACTAGTGGGTGAGACACCTTCTGGTTTCTCACAGCACATGCACTAGACCTTTGCAGAGTGAGCTTAGGGAGGCACAGAGAGGGAATGGTAAATTGGTATGGACACATGACATGACTGAAGTATTCGAATAGCTGAAGAGATCAATATGCACAGCACCAGAACTAGGGATCCCAGACTATCACAACAAATGGTATTTGTTCTCAAACTCTAACGGAGTAGCGATGACTGTGATACTCACATAGAAGACTACCCTCTAGCACGTGCTATTTGCGTATTATAACAGATGTTTAGACCCAGTGACCCAGTGATGAGTGGACATTATCCTTGTGAGCAAGCCCTGGCTGCTGCTGCATTTGCGGTAGAGAAGTCAGTGAGTATCACCATGGGTTGCAGCACCATACTTTATAGGGAGTAGGCCCTTTTTGCAATTCTCCAAAGACCCAAGAGTATGCTGACCATACAGAGAACTTTTGGATATGTATTTATTGTGCATCTGTAAATCGTGTATACAGCAAGACATTGGGCCGCATTACAAGTATGCCGGTCCGGAAATAGCGGTGCCGGTCAATCCATACCGGTACCTTTTTCCGTACTGGCATACACTGAGTCGTGATGTGACGCAAGCGACCTACCGTATCCGGCAGTACTGTGAACGGAATCTGCGGAATAACACGTGAGCCGTGCTTGAGACACTGGCATGTCGGTAGTATGTGCACATTCTGAGTACTATGTACATGAAAATACTGGCATGAAAGTGATGGTAGCACTGTGATGACCGCGCCAGAAACACTGTCATCACAGACCAGGTGTTAAACACTGTCAGGTGTGCAAAAACAGCCCACAGGTGGTCCAAATCAGTCCAGGTGGCCACCATGATCACTGCAAAAGCACAAAAGGACCACTCCCACACCCCACACCCCTCCCAACACTGCCATGCTTGCAGCAGCAGTAGCAGTAATCGAGCTGAGCCCCAGCATGCAGGTATACAACTTGAAGAGGCAGAGAGGCAGAAGAGGCGGCAGATGCGCAGGAGGAGGAGGCAAGCCATCATGGCTATGCATTATAACAATGGCCAGCAGGTTGCACCCTTCAGGCAGCCACCCATATCACGCATAAGGGCCAGGCCCTTCAACCTCAGCCAAACCCAGATCCACACCATGTACCGGCTAGACAGGGACACCATTACATCCATAGTGGGCCTGATCCACAATATCCTTGTCAGCCTCATCCAGATCCGTACTGCCATCCCCCCTTCTGTGCTACACTTCCTTGCCACCGGCACATACCAACACACTGTGGGTGAACTGCATGGGCTATCCCGACAATGTTTTTCACGTGTCCTCTTTCTGGTCATTGATGCCCTCCTGTGGCACGTGTGTGATCACATAGGCCTACCCAGAGCACCTGACCAGGTTAATGCCACGAAAATAGCATTCCATGCCCTTGCCGGCATGCCCAATGTGATTGGTGAATTGGACTGCACACATGTGGAGCTGGTGTCCAGGCATGCCATTGAGGCAATGTACAGGAACCATAAACTGTACCACTCCCACAATGTGCAGATGGTGTGGGATGCACACCACTCCATCACCCATTGCTGTTCAAAATTTCCAGGATCAACCCACGATTGCATGGTGCTGAGGAACTCCACACTGCTTGGGGACATATCCCGTCACAGCAGAGAGAGTACCTGGCTGTTGGGTGAGTGTATTGATCAAAACATGTGGACTGTGGAATTGGGTGGGGGGTTAAAACTATATGCAGTGCATGTGTGCAATGTCCGACACATGAAGAGCATGCCTGAGTTGAAGGCTATGACCCACATGTGTCAAATTGACAGATGTAGCATGTGCATGCTTAATAACATCCAAGTTGGACTACAACCTAAAAAAACACTACAGGTACCGGAATGCATCACACCAATGTCCCAAATCCCTGTAAAAACACACTGGGCACAAGCCACACCGCCTGAAGCACAGACTAATCATCTAAATGCAGCACAACACCCCACTTCAAAACCTCTAGTGTACCCCACACTACACAAATGCATGTGACCAGAAATGCAATAAAACAGCTTGACATATCAATGGATGGGTGATATGACCATCATAGCACATGCAAATTGAAACAAAATCTGAACACACATTAGTCTGATTTGTGTGTGTCATAGTGTAAAGGTCAAAGGTCAAGGTGTGTGTGAATGGGCCATGGAAAAGTGAAAGCAAACCACCCATAGACCACGCATATTGACAAAGCATATTGGCTGCTTGTCAATCATTAGGCTGTCATCGCCTTCTCAGTACAATCAATTCCTTCTTTGCTACCCCTCTGTGTATACATCCACATCCATCATTTTGCCATGATTATTGATGCTCGGCAACCACTCACATGCAGCACATCATGTGCATCAAAATGCAAGCATGCCTTCACGCATGTACTCAATCTCTAAATAATATCAAATATTTGTGTCACATAAATACCTCTCACAGCTCTGCCTACCAGTTCTGCGGCCACCGGCAGGGTCTGACCTGTCGGGCACACTGGCTGTGTCAGGCAGATTTCTATTTTGTAGGCCCAGAAACATGCCCCCCGGTAAGGCCACCGGCACAGTTACATACGGACAAGCCAAATTTGCCATTTGCCCATGTCATTACATTGACATTGATGACTGCAGACAAAAATGCATACTTGGGGATTCGAGAGTATGGAAGCAATTGTTCTTCACAGCACTTCCCCAATACTATAGATGAAGAGCTTAATTTAACATGCACTAACACGACAAGAATGCATTTCTCAGGCTTTTCAGGTGAGTTGCACAAGTCCTTTGATCAACACAAAGGAGCACCCAAGAATAACAACATGGCGTTGTAATTCATAATATTGTGATAATGTTTCACGTCTTCTGCTGTCTCCACCTCTTTACACTCTTCACTCTACGAAGATTGTTGTTTGTGCATGCACAGGCTTTGACCCTTACTAAGGCAACCCTGATCGAAGCAGTTACGGAAGCCCTACCTGGGCAGACAATAAGCACTGCTAAAAAAGTAAAAAAGAGTAATGCACAGTGCAGCAGTGGATTTCAGTCGGTTAAATTTAGCCCATGTAACAAATAACATGTGGCATAGCCACATGGCCAAAGTGGGGAACAAATGACAAAATAGAGCTGTTATATCTGCTCTCTGATCCCCTATGCCATGAGTGCATCCAGAACATTAGTAGAAACTGACATTCCAACAGCAAGGGCACAATGCCTCATGCATTTATCTCTATGCACAAGTGGACGATTTCAAGGGAAGCATGCCACGCTAAGGTGGATGTCCAAGAAAACGTTCCTGTACAAATTCAACTATATGAAGACCCAGGAAATGCTAGGGTACACCAATAAAACTATATAATATATAACAGAGCGGCTGCATAAAGGGGAGATACAAACATTGACGCAGAAGGAGCTACAATGTCCTGAAAAAGAACATATAGAAATAGGAGGAATGCCAGGATGTTGGGAAAGACAACAGATGCTTGTGTATGGACAAGTACACAAAAGACGGATGGAAAGAAGGAGTGGTGAGTAGCAAAGCACATGCTGTCCTAACCGTTCCAGTGGAAGTAGTACAGCAAGAAATAACAAGTGCCTCAAGGAGTGCAACACTGCTCACATGAGTGGAGAACAAAGCAGAGCCCATTCCCATCATACTGCTCAAGGGAGCAGCTTTATGTTTCCAGAAAGATGGCGAAGTAGAGGTTTAAGAAAATGAAGAATGTAAGCAGATTTTGGGAATACCAGGTATGAATGTCGGAACAGCAGTACTCATAGCCCATTATTGGGCCTCTGGATCAAAGGCATATCTGCAGCTGCCACCAATTGGGGAGGGATATGTCCACTCGTACATTTGAACACTCCAGCACCAGTAGTGCCCGAGAAGGATAAACAAATTGAAGGGTTCCCTAACATGGATACCAACAAAAGGAAGAAGAGATCCGTGTAGGTGTCCACAGTGAAGCGGGGAAACTATGCCTCATCAGACATGGAAAAGACGTTGGATCTGTCAGCAGAACTTAAATGTTCTTTGCACCTATCGTTCCAGCAGTACAGACAAACACGAATGCCAAGTGGCTCCAGATTACACGCTGGGAACTGATGCAGACCATACACTCAACTGTGAAGGGGTTCAATGCCATCAAGGAAGAGCTGAGAGCAGTTACGCTAAAGGCCCTGCAGAATAGATATGTTCTGGATCTCCTCACAGCCATGGAGGGAGGCGTTTGTGCCAAGATCTGGTGTTCTTGCTGTATATGGGACATTGACAGAGGCCATCACTAGGCTCTGTGAACTTCACACGAAGATGGAGGCAGAAACGAAAAATGCTGGAAAAGATGAAGGTTGGCTGTCTTAAACATTCTCATGGATACCAACATGGATGGCCAATGGACTGAAAGTATTGGCAGCGGCTTTGATATTAGTGCTGCTGACATTTTGTGTCATCAGTATTATAATCACTCAGTGTAGAAATACAACTAGGAAGACTTGAGGGATGAAAGTGCTAGTAGACACACAGACGGAAGAAGATGAAGAAACAAAGACATGGAATGCACTGCAAACACAACTGACACAGTGTCCCCTGTTCCTGACAGGAATGGTGTTCCAGTATCCTTACAATACCAGTGACTATGGGGGAAAATGGGTTTGGTGCAACCTTGATGAGGACTGCAGCTACATGACATGGATCTTACACAACCATGTAAAATACTATGGTAATTTTGGAAGGATAACAAAGGTCTGGCTTCCAAAAACCACAGATGAACCAAGAGAATGGTATAGATAGTGTGTTTGACAGGTCAACCAGAGGGGGTATTATAGATGGGGGGCCAAATCTAACCCTTCTGACCGCCACACGATCCTCAGCACGAAGGCAGTGAAACGACAGATGTGCCTCAATTCTAGGCCCATCCCCACAAACTTTGATGTATCGCAGGTGTGAGAGGCGCTATTTGCTGTGCCAAACGTTCAGACCATACCCAATAGATGAGTTGGATGATATGGAAATGACATTGATCGAGCATGTCGACTAACTGCAAAGCCAAAAATCAATGATGTCATCACTGACATTATGATGTAGCCGCATAATACAGGAAGTACACATTCATCCATTCATGAAGTTACACAAACCTGAACTTGTTTATTGCAAAAAGTCATGAAGCACATGCTTATGACTCACATAGGTAGAGGACAGATACACATACATATAGTTGTGTTTATATCTTTCGCCAAAGCTGAAACCCCAAGATGCAAAGAGTTCATATATTTAGCTTGCACATGCTTGACTGCTATTAACATGGAGAAGCCATAGGGAATGATATAGAAGCTATATGTCTCTGAAATAGATGGTGAAGGAGAGACATGCTTCGAGCACATGGAAGAGCTGACACAATCGCTGCAGCTAGAGGCGAGCAAACAAGGCACTCAATAGGCACAGAAAAGTTCCAGTTTCCAGACAGTGGGGGTCATTATGAGGTTGCCGGTCCGGAAACAACGGTATCGATAAGCTTGCCGGAACCGTTGTTTCCGGACCGGCAACCTAGAGTTCTGCGAGCGGGTCCCTTTTTTCGCCCGCCAGGTCTGATCTGGCAGGCAGAAAGGCACCCGCTCGCAGACCTAGATTTATGCACCGGCACCATTCATGAATGGTGCCAGTGCATCCGTACTCCCCATTCCCATTGAGTCTAATGGGACTCAAATGGGGAGTAATATTTTCCGGCGCCCGGCAATGAGCAATTACTGGGACTGCCGGGGCTGTAATCCCCCGGTAAGTCCCCATTGCCGGGTGCTGGGAAAGAATTGTCTCCAGCGGCAGCCGTGCCATCTTTGCCTAGCTTCGGACTCATAATGAGGCCCAATGAGTCACCTGAAGAGCTGCAGGCTAAAATCCTCATGATTACACGCAAGAGGGTCTCATTTCATGGTATCAGCACACGTGACCCAGCTGAACAAGACCATGCCCATTCAACTAAGGTAGACGAAGAGAGACGTTCCCATCAAACCAAGGGAGCAGAAGTTATCAGTGTTGCATCTGGACGATCAACTGAATGCACTCTCACAGGTTAAGGTGATCAGAGAATGGCAACATTAGGGAACATTTTGCACCTTCCTGTTCATTCCCATTGCCTTGAAAAGGTACACTCAGCCTGGTAACTGTCCAGGGTCCCAGGGGTGGGAGGACATACTCTGACCAATCTGATTCACCTTTCACGTGGAGATAATTTGTTTCAAGGGCCAGTGGTCTCTCTGTGACACTGCAACATTGTAAATTAATACGAGTAGGGGCGGTTTTAGGAGGGGCTCCTAGACATGGCTAACCAATCCTAGAACTAACATATACATTCTCTGTATGTAGCCTGCCCAAACTGACCAACGTAATCATCTGATGGGTTTTTTGGGTTGGTATCTGAACTTGTGACGTCACAAAGGGATAAAACTGGGTGATACATGCTTAGAAGATGAGACCTCCAGAGGATATTTGTTTTTCTGGTGATCCCTGTCATTTTTGTTTGCCAATAAAAGACTGTGGGCCTCATTATGACCTGGTGGTAGGGGGGTTAACGGCGCCGGTAGAGCTGCCGGCGCCGTTAACACCCTACCGCCTCATTACAAGGTCTGCTTGCTGGTCCCGCTAAGGACGCCTGGTAAAACCAGATCATCTTTTTGGGTCCTGCGAGCAGAATATGATGCTAACAACGTGCCCGTCATTAACGGGCCCGTTGTTAGCATCCTCCCCATTCCCATTGAGCCCTATAGGGGCTCAATGGGAATGTACGGGGTCCAGGTTCCTTGAATGGGAAAATACTGGGCCCTCCAAGGTCGGAATGGCCCGGTATTTACCCATTCAAGGAACCCGGACCCAGACCCGGGTTTCGGGTAGCCATGCCCTTATTAAGGGCATGGCTACCTCCAAACTCGTAATGAGGCCCTGTAACTTTGCCCCATAGCTGAGTCTTCCATTCTCGTGGCGGGGAGTTTTTCATGGGGAAAACCCCACCCACCTTTACCCCACCTGGCCACTTGGGAATAGGAATGCGCCCCATACCCGCTCGGGCCTAGAGTGGGCCAATGGAAAAAACGAAACAATGAGCCAACACAAAATCAAATGATACTTTGCCTAGTAATGTGACATTGGAAAGGACAATTTATATGTATAAAATACCTAAATTATTGACTGGCCATTTCGAATCTCCCCTAGCTTTAACAAACAGATGTATCCATTGGATACGTCACATGAGGAGTTGTGTGTCCGTGAGACGAGATGACCTGAAACGGTGCACTAGACTCTCAGTTAACTCATGCTCAGAAACATTGTACATCTCAATTGAGCTCACTTATTCCCTATTAGCTGAAGGTTTAATATCTCTGGAGTTCAGAACTTTACCACTGCATAACTACAATATTGAGCTCAGAGCATACCCAACCAGGCAAGACATAATTCATAAACCTCATATGATTGAGCACAAAATTGAGGTACAGATTCATCAAGATTTGCTTCAGGATGGGCAACATGCAATGGAGTACAGTGGCAGAACAATGCCCATCCTCAATCAAAACCCACCCAGCCATCACCATCAGCCCTAGATACTGGCATGTGTTTGGATGCAATTGATTGACTTGGGGCAACTATCTCGGACCCACCTTGTAGTGAAGAACAACCATGTGTTTTGGCTTAGTCTCATGGAACATTGCAGGAATTGAGGACCATCTACCGAATGGGAATTGGCACGATTACATCAGAACCAACCAAGTTATATGTTTTCAGAAAACCTGAGCTTGCAGTGATATCCATCTGAAAGGGTTCACCACACATAGTAGACCTGCCAAGAAGGGCCCTAAGGGCCACCCATATGGAGGACTACTGACTTTGGTCAACCCAGCATTCCACAGTGAGGTAAAACCACATTATTTGAACACTGACGATGTTCAAGAAGTTCCCCTTTGAAGAGCGACATCCCAACCTATGATATCATGTAATATCTACAATACACCCAATAAAGCCAAGGCGGATAATGCGCTGAGACTGGTTCAGAAAATAATAAACTAATTTTCTGTGATCTTACGTAGAGATTTGGTTATTATATTGGTAGGTGATTTCAACACACCGTACAAACCATTGAAAGACCTTGCAGGTATACACGAGGAGGATTTAGCTTGGGACGTACCAGACTTAAATGCACAATATCTAGCAAAAGTCCACAAGACAGCACTGCAAACTGTGTGAACCCTAGTTAATTTGGAATTAAGAGCTTGCAATGGCAATTGTTTGGGCGACCAACCAGCAAAACCGACTTTTGTATATGGGAAAAAAAATCTCATATAGATTATATACTCAGTAACACCAAAGATTGCTCTTTGACCAATAAGATGTTCGTCGACGACCGTTTGGAAAGCGACCATCGGCTACTGCGCACAAGCTTTGTGACATGCATGATGATCCCCAAACCAGTTCATAGCTCCAATATTGGCACACAAGGGGAATGCTAACTGGAGAATAAAATGGGCGGACATAGTAGAAAGCAAAATAGAACCCATCATCTACCATGATTTATTGCCCTCACTTGACAGACTATGCCTAAATAATTTGAGTTATAGCAAGATTGTTACAATCTATGAAGCCATGATTTCCTGCATTGCGCCGTATGTAATAAAACCCAAGAGGGGAGTACGTGTGAAAGCCCTGCAACACACCAAATGGTTTGACAAGGAGTGCTGACAGGCAAAAACCGCTCTTATTATGTAGTAAAAAAAAAAAACCACAGGCTCAGATAACTCCATCTTCAGAGCTATGAGGGAATCATATAAGAACTAAATTAAATCTTTGTTTTAAATACCTTTGTAGAAAACGAATAGCAGGAGCTCTTACTAGTCCTCAGAGAGGAAGAGAGCTCGGCATTTTGGAAGAAGGTCGCTGAACTATTCGCTGGGGTAATTATAGAATTTAGGGATGCATCTTTGAAGAGACCTGGAGAACGCACTTCACAGAACTTTATTCATCCCCTGGGCAGGAAACCAGTGAGGATCCAGGTGATCCTATAGGGAGGGATGAGTTTGATTTAAAGTTCACTGTGAAAGGGGTCAAAGATGCCATAGAATTCCAAAAATGGGGAAAAACCCCAGGACCTGACATGGTACTCATATTTAAGAAGGAAGCAGACCTCTGGGCCCCTGTACTTCTCATTATTTATAATGCAGCTGCCAAACAGGGCGGAGTCCCCAGCTCATCGACCGAGGCAATCACTGGGCCTCTTTACGAGGTTGCTGGTAAAACTCACTGGTAGGCAGCGGGTTACCAGCAACCCTGTAACACTGTTACCGCCGCCTGACATCCCGGTGCTAACGGGATATCAAAGGCGGTGGCGGTACGGTTATTTCCCATTCCCATGGAGCCCAGCTAGAAAAAGCAACTACGAACCTTGATAGAACAAGCAACGGCACTTTAAAACTTGCCCAATCACATGGGAATGGTGCCCTGTTGCTTCTATTGCAAATATATAATATGAAAGCCATACCTGCAGCAATATACTGGGCGGAAGTCTGGGGACATGTTAAAACTCCAAGGCTGCGGATAGTGGAGAATACATTCTTAAACAAGGCAACTCTTCTCCCCAGCAGCACATTGAACATGGCAGTACAGATAGAACCAGCCCAGACCAGAATTTCGGATTTGATAGCTATCCGTCCCATACTGTACTGGGTACACCTTTGGTGTTTCCCAAAATTGGTGAAATACAGAGAAGCACTATCAGATCTTTGGTCCAAGAGTGAGGGGAAGAACGCACTTTGTTGTAGCCATGTGAAAACAGAATTGGCGTCCATGGAACCAAGGCACCTATAGACTAACACTGAGTTAATAAATGACCAAACCAAGAAACAAGTCTAGGCCGTGTTCGCAGCAAAGATGAGGGATAAAATAGAAACCTACTTAATGGTCATCAACACAAGCTATTGAAAATCAACATTGCAAACTGGACTTTGGCTTGGAGAACTACTTGATGTGATTATACCGCCATACGCACGCTCATTATAGACAAGACACAGATTTGGCAGACTGGCATTGGCCTTGCAGCTACATACCTGGAACATGGCAGAATCAGAGCACTGTCCAGTTTGCACTGCAAAGGCAGAGAATGTTGTGCATTTTCTTTTCCTATGGCCATACTATGATTATCTCAGGAGGGTTGGTGGTGTGGCTAGACAACATGCCATGATGACGTCTCTGGCGAGTGCTCTTGCACCGATCCACCTGATGATCCTGTTCCTACTGTGTGCAGCATACTCATTCAGCCCTGTGGCGCCTCATGAAGGCTGCAGTGACTGACTGTTGCATTATGAGTGAGCTTGGTGGCTCAGATGAGCTGTTCCCTGGTGGGGTCTGCCAGATCCATGAGGAGACGGAAGACCCTATCTAAGATGGCAACTGGAGCTTGCTGCGGATAGGATCTTGCGTGTTAAGGGAGATGCAAGACTGCAGGGACACAGATAGGAGGCTCTGCTTTCTCTGTTTCCCCTCGGGGAAGCTGGCTGTTGGGGCGTGATAGCCCAATGCACCCTGGGGAGCTCTGTGGATGAGGGCGGCACACAGGATCGCGATAAAGGCCCCGAGTGCATGGAGAGGGTGGTCAGGAAAGCCAGCGCAGTGCTGATCTGCAGTGAAGGATGCTGCATGCTGGAAGAGCTGCACCCCACGGTGCATGCAGTGGATCGCGCTGGGTTTGGGTGAGTTAGACCGCCTGGACACACCATATCCTTCCCTCTCCCCCGCCTCATGCGCATCACACATGAGGCCTGCAGTGGCCCGCTGACTGCTGAAGTGACCTGCTGCATGGTGCAGACTGGGCCTGCATGCTGAGATGATTTAAAGACCTGTATGTACTATATACCAGGGCTGATTAGACCACCTACTGGGCGCAGCATATGTACTTTCCCTCCCTGGGGGTAACAGTGGTCTCCTAATAAAGAGATAGGCTGCCCTGATTACTGAGGCTGCCTGAACTGGCGAACACCTTATCCTGGCGGACCCCGTGGCAGACCGTGCTGTTTTGAATGTCAGCTGTGGGCACACACCCTGGGATGTCAAATATCCAGTGACAATTGCGTATGCTGATGGAGTGGGGCTTCAGGGCTGTGTTTGAAGGCGTGCGCGTATGACTGTACTAGTGGTGGCCTCCCTGAGATTGGCTACTGTGGCGCTGCCTGATCGGCCGTGGTTTGGCATTGGGGTGCTGTCTCCGGGTGGTGCCTACAATGCAGAATAATACAAATAAAGGAGGTCCTAATGTTACCATTATGACTCATTTGCTGCTGGGGCTCTGCTGAAGACTCCCTTGCTGCCTACTTGTGCACCCAACCCATTGTCCTGCTCACGAGGATACAGTTCTGGCTGCAATAGCGGCATTACACGGCTTGCTAGAAAGTAAAATGAATAAGTTCAGGGTTGATATGACCCTTGCTACGCCGGATTGTGCGCTCTTTGTCAGAAAGGGTAGCAACCACTGAATCAACGCTCACTGACAATGTGTCCACCATTACCAACCTGGAAGCCACTGTGAGTGATCTCGAATTGCGCAATGCTGCCTTACGCTGAAGATGCAGAGGGGAGGTCCAGAAACAATAACATCTGCATGCCGGTGCTTTCCAAAGGGGAAGAGGGCAATGATCTGACCACGTTTATTGAAAGCCTGCACCTCGCTGCATAGGAGGAACCCGTCGGGAGCTAACTGGACCCATTAAAGCACGGGTGCTCAATTTTAGAGATGAGGAAGTAATACTGGAACTACTGTTCCCGCTTGCTCACCTTCCTTCTGGATGCCGCTCAGAAGAGTTTTAGCGGCACACACAGACAATTCCAGCCTTCTCAAGAATTAATAAGGCACAAGCCACAGCAGTTACCTGACATTTGCTTTCTGTGAGGAACTCATGGTGGCAACAAGTAAGACAGACACAAGTGATCACAGTTCAAGGGTGTTTAGTGAACAATGAATTCTGTATGCAGGTTGGAAAAATGCCTATTCTAAACCTACATCTAAGATGGGAGCAAGCGTCGACCATCTTATTAAAAAAAAAGGCAGTCCTAGTTGCGTTTTGTCAAACAAAAGGGCCTATACTAAGAAACCTATTGCCAAACCTTACAACTAATCCAAAAAAGGGTGTGGGATAGTTCTCAAGAAAAGAAAGAAGTGTTCTCAAATAATATGTCAGGATGCGGTAGCCTGGGTCTTCCTTCCCCACGTTTTGCGCACAGGGTAAGGTGGGATCTTGGAGCACAGTACAGTCTCGAGCTTCTCCAGCACGAGACGACAGTTCTAATGGAAGCTCTCAGGAGCGTCGATGGCCAAGTCTCGTTTCCTTGAAAGTCTCTTGCCTTCGAGGAACTTGATGTATTCAAATAACACGGTCCCCTTCTTCTGGGCGCTGACCCTTCTCAATTGTTTACCACAGTTTCACATAGGGTGATGGCTTCACCGCTGGGTCCCCCTCTTCTGAGCGCTGACCCTTCTCTTTTGTTTACCACAATTATATAACAGTTCTTTTCTCAGTGAACTTTTGGGTGATAGCATCACCCGTAGATCTCCCTCCATCGAGCTCGGACCCTTCTCAAATCTCAGCCGGATCTCCCTCGGTCGGTCTCGGACCCTTCTCTTCTCTTCAGACAGTTTCACTTACCTTGGTTTCTCAATGTTTTTTCAAACAGTTCATAGTGGACACCCCTCAGCCGGGTTTACCTCTGTCAACACACTATTTTCTCTGGACTTTAGACTTTTCCTCTCTCGTCAGCATCCCTTGGTCGGGCTCGCTCTTGCCACTTGAATTTGCGGGATTCACTTCTCTCGTTTTCACACTGGTTGTAGATCAAAGTCTTTTGTTAGTACTGGGATTTTACTAGACCTCCTGTATGACCACTTTTACCTCTTTCGGCGGCTCTCCTATTGCCTTCTGGTACCCGTAGTCTTGCTCTGATGGGGATCCACCAGCGTCTCTTGATTTAGCACCCACGTGGTGCCGGTTTCACTTTACAGCTGGACTCCCCTTAACACTTTTTACAGTTCTCTTACAGTTAATTCAGCTTTGTTCAAATTTGCCACTTTGCGATTCCTACTCAACACTGCCCGGTTCTTATTGATTCTTCCCTCGACTCACCAGCTGTGCTGACCTGCTTGGCTTTCGGCTTTACTGCAGTCAAGGCGGTACACCTGCTGTATGATCACTTTGACCTCTTTCGGCGGCTCTCCTACGGCCTTCTGGTACCCGTAATCTTACTCTGATGGGGATCGACCAGTGTCTCTTTATTTAGCACCCAGGTGGTGCTGGTTTCCCTTTACAGCTGATCTCCCCTTAACACTATTTGCAGTTTTCTTACAGTTCATTAAACTTCGTTCAAATTTGCCACTTTGCGATTCCTACTCAACGCTGCCCGTTTCTTATCGATTTCTCCCCTCGACTCGCCGGCTGTGCTGAACCGCCTGGCTTTCGGCTTTACTGGAGTCAAGGCCGGTACCACAGTCGCGGGAGCTTCCATCGCTCCTGCTTATCGGCGTAGGCTTGCCCTGTGTACCGTTGAGATCTGCTGCAAGACACTTGTGCTATTGTTCACTGTCTTAGGCTCTCTTCCACGAAGGTTCCGCGGGTCTGGGATAAAAAGGGCAAGGTCACTTCTCTTCTCGCCACGCTCTAGATTCCTGCTGCCTTTCTCCTTCTCTTGAACTGCCACGCCTGATTAGCCATCTCGTCGTGCTGTCTGCCGTGCTTGCCTTTCTCGCCTTGCCGTACTGTGCTCTCTTGCTCCACCTTTTATCCCATTGGGGAAGGGAAACGGCTGTCAGGTGTGTGTGATTCTGATCAATTGCCTGACTTTGCCTGACCCTTGTATTGGGATATGTCAGGTAAACGGCTCTGGAGTTAGTCCGTTCTCTTGTGTGTCTTGTGAAAGTGTTCGTGTTGGAAAGGGGAAGGAACAGTGGTTTTGAATGTCCTACGTGGTAAGATGGGGAAAAGGTGTTGAAGGTGTTGAAGGAAGGGGAATACTGTGTCTCATCTGTCAGTGTCCCACTACCACCGAGGAGCCCCCATCCAGGTGATCCTCCCTCACTGCTCCACCCCCAGGAACTGGATCCAATAGCGATGTCCGTGTCCCGGCCACCTGGATGACAGATCCCTGGGGCCCAGCCAGGGAGACACCTTCAGGTTTCTCACATTTTTCTCTTAATAAAACTAAATAATACTAACTAGTCCTCATATTCTGGTGTAGACTATTTACATTATCCTACTGTACCTATTGTGTCCTTAAAAAGTTAAAAACAGAAAACACCCTCACCCTGTTAGGTATATAACCTTCACTCCCCACCAATAACTCCTATACTTGACTCTACCACACTTATACCTTATTACTAACTTCCGGTCCAGGCCACATCTAGTTATTACTGGACAACCTTCACTCTCTCTGCCTTGGCTCTGCGAAAGGTTACCAGACCTGTACCTATATCCACTTTTTTATGTTTGTTGTAATATGAATAACATTCTGTGACTCATGGTGCCTTAGCAAAGGTGTCACCCACTCTATGCAGCCCAACTGTCAGCTGAAATATCAGATATGGACTATAAGTAAGCAGACTAATTGGATGTGTAATCTCATCCAATTCTTCCTATTCTTAGTACATATATCAGACAAGCACTTTGAAGTGGTGCCCTTGCAGGTCAACATAAGAGAAATCATAATTTGCTCTCTAAGGACCTTGAGTAGGCAAATGTCCTGCTCGGCATTTCCTACTTTAGCATCGCTTATATTATCCTATAATTGGAGAACAACATATCCATATCATTTATTTGTCCTGCAAGGGATAATGGGTAGGGGCTATGCCTGGTATTACTCGTACATAGTATTAGGGCAGCGGATATTCAAACAGCGAGAATACTTTTGACACAATCTGCATCCTTTCCAGGTTTTCAGCAATCCAGTGGGCATAGACCTTAACATATTAGGTAGTAACTCTCTGCTTTACAAAAACGGTTTCACTAAGCACTTGTATAATATTCAGACATTTTCTTAGATCGACAATAATATCATGGTGAGGGTTTAAATTGATTTGCTTGCAAAGTATTGTGGATATGCAAATAACTCAGGGAGTGTTTTACTGATACATTCCCTCACTTATGACAGGACTCTGTAAACTAGTATTGGAGGCTAGCACAGGAATGGGGGAAGGGTACTGGGGGAAGGGCATGGGACAACATCCTTGGGGTGAAGAAAAAATCAGCGACTTTCAAAAACCAAGTCAGACGTTTCTGCGGTACAGTGCAGGACATGTGCTTCTTAAAGATTGCATTTCCATTTATTGCCCCTAGCATCCCCATACATCTCGTTTAACTGATAACAGGCAATTGCAGAAGAGGAGTTCCTGGTAACAGAAGAAGGCACTCAATCTTTTGTATCTCTTAGTTTTGCAGCTATGGACCTAAAAGGCAAATATATGTAATTTACTTTGAGGCTCCAAGTGAAACCCCAGTAAGGCTCTTGTTAAATTGTGTCCAGGCTGCGGTTAAGGAAAGGAAGGCAAAACTAAAAGCTGTATTATGTGCCCTCTCATTTCACTTCCTATGTCAGGGTTGCAAGCTGGGATTAGAAAAGATGTTACTCCCTGCCTGCAATCACGTGATTTTTCAGGGAGTAGAAACGGAGTTAGCTTTGCCAATAGGGGTACTTTATTCTTATTAGAAAGGTGTTCTTTGCCCTTAAAATTCTGCTTGAGATGGAGCAGTAATATAATTAGAGTTCCCTCCTATGTTGTGTGGCCATGCAGAGGGCATGATCCCATATGGTCTTTGTTGTCAATTTATCTTAGGCACATATTCCTGTTTTTAGGGAGTAAAAATGGATGGTGTGTTTACCTCTTATCTGTACGGCTGGTTTCATGTAAGTGTTGTCGCAGCTCTGTTCAAGCAAATGTAATGTGGATAGTAAGCAGAGGCCGTGGAACTCTGCTCATCCTACTGTGGAGGACTTATTCTGATGCAATTAGCATCCTTACACAAATTATAAGATGCGTGTTCTCATGGCCCTTGAATTATTTAATTGAAGTGGCACATCAACTCCTACTGGTATGTTTTCTGACACATTCCTATTCCATTTGCACATTTTGTATCCTGTCTGAATTGTTTGCCGGCCACGCCAGCTATACCTGATATCTCTATTCGTCACACACATGAGTGTTTTTTTTACAATGGCATAGTACACTTTCTACATTGACTGAGCAGTGTCAATAAATGAATAGCCACAGCTGAACCCATTTGTTTATACTCAGCATACACTGCTTTTTTTGGTGCTTACACATTTTTCTCTGCACAACAATACTTCTGCTAGGTACTGTGGCAGATCTTGAAGTCTTGGACTGGTTCATTAGCTCTCTTTATAATCATCTAAAATGCTTTTTAACCTAGATCTTTGAAAAGTGCTGCGAGTGCAACTTTTACTTTGGTTTGTAAGGAATTGCAGTGGTTTGGAGGGGGGAAATTCCCTTTCAAATGCTTTGGAGATGATAGCTCACTAAACATACATGCTCACAAAGTGGCTTATCTCGTTAGTAGCGCACATGGAAAATAATGTGTGCATAAAAGGCTACCATTTTTGCACTTATAAAAACATTATTAGAGGGAACATTGACTGCAACACTCGGGGAAGGATCTGTATGTCGGGGTAACCTGAAACTCACACTGTTCCCTGATTATACCCCGCTGGTGCAGAAAAATCAAAAGATGTCTGTGCCAACGAAAGAGTGGCTGAGGTTTCACAGCCTTAAATATATGTTTATTTTCCCAGCTAAGTTAAAAGTGTTGTACAAGGGGAAGGCTGTCTTTTTCGAAACTTTGGAGGATGCCAATGATTGGATGGATCATAACATGATAACAGACAAAAGTGGCGGTGTATCTGTGGAGAAACCTAGCAAGAGGGCTTAAACTGCAGAAAGGAAGAGATAGAATGCTACCTGTGCGGAACCTGGGGGCATCCGCACATCTACTGCCATCAGGTCCTCTTCTCAGGTGGCTAGTGAAAGGCCATCGCTTTGGGATCCTGACCTGGGGGTGGAGATGGGAGGAAGGATCGCCTGGATGCAGGATCTTTGGTGACTCGGGAGCGGATGTCATTTGGGGAGACACGGTATCCCCCTTTTCCATTCCCCTCGGTCCCATCTGCATTTGTGGGATGTTGCTTCCCTTTTCTCTCTACCTGGAAATTACTAAAAGAGATCATAAAAACGGGAACACTAGGAGGATGTTGAAGAAGAGGATATCACGAGGAGAGAAATAGTATCCCCTTTTTCCTTATGAGGACCACTCTCACCCTCCCCCGTTTATATGGGCTGTTGCGAAACATCTTCCCTCATTTCCCCTCATTCAACCCACTATAGTCCTGGGAGGAGGAAGAGGCGACTAGGAGTATTGAACACTAGTAAGTCATTTCACCACTCTAGTACTGAGAGGAGGAATAGGCCTGCAGAGGATTGTGACTAAATGTCACTAATTGCAACCAGGCAATTACTTTTATGGACTTACACCTGCAACCTGTCAAGTGGTTGCAGGTGTATAAAAAGGGAAGAGACCAACAGAAGAGAGAGCAGCAGGAGATAGCTGAAGCCGAATGTTGCGGGCCTGGTGGGAGAATCCTGCATACCAGGAGGTAGCCAAGGTAGGTCCTGCAGGAGAGGTAGAACGCCGCGAGACGGCAACACAGGTGTGGGAGCCTCAATTGGAGGAGGTCTGCCGCCAGAGCTGCGGACACAAAATAAAGGAACAAAGTTACTGACAGCTTCCGCTGGGAGAAAGCAGAGCTGCCGGCAGGATACGAAGAGAAGGTGTACTGCGAGCAGGGCTCACGGTCAAAGGAAAGTGTGTCTGTTGAGCAGAAGCTAAAAGCACTGCTGCCCGGAGGAGACCCCAGGCACCGGTGAGTGAAGAGGGAAGAGCACTCGAACTGGGGAACTCCTGGGGGCTGTGGGGAAACCAAAATAGATGCTGAATGAATGTAAATGTATGCGCAAGATTAAATTAACTCAAGGCAACGGGTTGAGAGGATAAATAAGGACATTATAAAATACAAGCAGCAGATTGGAAAAAAACAGTTATTGAATACCGAACTAAATGAAGGCTTTTGACAATGTTTTGACCTAATGATAAGTTTTTGTGAAATTCAAGTACCGTCTATAGCAAACAAAGCATGAACCGTATGAAATGCAATAAAAAGCAAGTATGGAAGATTGCGAGAAAGTATGAAACCTAGGGGGTGAAGTAACAAAAACACCATGAAGTGAACAATAGGCGAAAACACGTTTTTTTTAGTGTGGCAAAGCCAAGAGACTGGCAAGGGAAAAACACATCCTGGCAAAGCCAAGAGGCTGACAAAGAAAAGCCAAGTGTGTCTGAATCATTACGCAGGTACAGATGCAGAAGAACCTGTGTGGGCTAAAGAGCATAGGGTTCCTGGTTGCGCAACCTGTAATGGTGAACCGTGTGGTCCGACAACTGCGCCTAGAACGGGAAACATCAATTGTGAAAGCCAAAGAGGTTGCTGAGTGAAATAGGAGAAAGCAATCTGATTGAACTGTTAAGAAACCAGGAGTATAAAGTTGGTCGGGAGCTGTTTTCTCGGAACATTGAAAGATTGAGAATAAGTGTATGTTGGCAAGCTGAACTTGGGGAAGGGAACCCCAAGACTTTGTGGTACTGTCTTGAACTTGGGGAACAGAACCCCAACACTTTGTGGTACTCCATTCGACGCAAGTGCATTTATGTGCACTAGAAGATGGCCGCCGTCTTTTGCCGCAGGCAAAGTGCCTCGTTTGTGTGCCCTGGAGCACTCCCTACAGCCCGATTGGTGGCTTATCATCTATCATGATCAATGGAGGGAGCCGGCGAGACAAAGCCAGCCCCTGCTCCAAGGCCCGCTCTAAGGCCTTTGTCTCTGTCTGGCCTGCTCACTCCACCTTCAGCAGTCAGCAGGACTGCATCTCCTTTCCCCCCTGCCTCCCTCTACCCAGCTGACTGATACGGAGAACACGAGGAACCCAGCCACTGGCCACATTCCACGCAAGTGCATCTATATGCACTAGAAGATGGCCGCCGTTCTTTGCCCGAGGCAAAGGGCCTCATTTGTGTGCACCGGAGTACCCCCTACAGTCCGATTGGCTGCTTATCATCTATCATGACCAATCGAGGGAGCCGGCAAAGCGAAGCCGGACCCTGCTCCAAGGCCTGATCCAAGGCCTTTGTTTCTGTCTGGCCTGCTCACTCCACATTTAGTAGCCAGCAGGACTGAATCCCCTTTCCCCCCTGCCTCCCTCTGCCCAGCTGACTGATACAGCGAACATGAGGAACCCAGCCACTGGGCCCATTCCACGCAAGTGCATCTATGTGCACTAGAACATGGCTGCCATTCTTTGCCGGAGGCAGAGTGCCTTGTTTGTGTGCCCCAGAGCCCTCCCTTCTAAATCCTTGCCCTTTCCAATCTGTATTGCATATGTGTACTTTCTGGACACCTGAATTGTGGTGTGCTTCTACATCCTGCACCTTCCAATTTGTATTGTATATGTGTACTCTCTGGACACCTGAATTGTGGTGTGCTCCTACATCCTGCACCTTCCAATTTGTATTACATATGTGTAATCTTTGTACATTTGAATTGTGGTGTGCTTCTACATCCTTGCACCTCCCATCCATCACTACATATGCATGCTACCACTTTCCTTTCTACTACCCTCATCTTCTCACTATCCATTCCTCTCCTCCCCTTTTACTCCCTCCCCCCTTCTCTCCTTCCTTTATGTCACAGCATTTGCACTATCTGTATTGTCATCAGGCCTAGTACGGTAGTTCTGTTCCATATTCTGTCCGTTGTTTGTTCGTTATCACGTTCTGTGCTGTGCCATGTTTGTACCATTGTCACACTTAGTGTGTGCCCAATCTGAATGACTCAAGGCCTAGTAATATTGTTGTTTCAGCAAAATGTACCCTTGTCTCCTCCCCTGCCTTGAAGCGCTTGAAGCTCTTCTTTTGTATATAGGCGCTATACAAATAACTAATAAATAAATCCTCCTCCCCTTCCGTTCTCTCCTCTTTTTCTATCCTCATGTATTGTTTGTTTTGTCCCCCCTTTGTTTTCCACCCTCTTCCCTCTTCATCTCCCTCTCCACCATCACATCCCTGTTTTAGACTGCTACTTGTGAACTGCTTGAGTAACTTTGAGTGTAGTAGTGCCCTGTACCCCACCTGTTCCCGCCTTCTCTTCCTGCCTCACCCTTTCCCTCCCTACTGTAACAGCTTACCCCTTTTCCACCCTTCCCCACTCCCTGTCTTTACGTTGCGCTGCCTTACAAGAACTGTATGGCCCACTGTGACCTAGTATTGTACAGTAGCCTGTCTGTGCTACCTTGCCCCCCACTTCTGCCTCTCCACCCTTTTACCCTATTTTGTGCAAGGCACTTGAAAAACTAAGGATCATCGTCAGAGCTGAAAGAGTTATCTACACTGTTATATGTTACATATGCACTTGATTCCCGTACCTTACTACCCTGAGCAGACTTGTAATCATTCAGAATTTCAAGGGCTCTGAATGACTGTGTTTTTCCGTCTGTTACGCTTGAGCGCTTTGAAACACCTGTAAAATTGTGTATAGGTGCTATATAAATAAACAATAGCATACCATAGCATACCAACTGTCTTGAACTTGGGGAAGGGAACCCCGAGACTTTAGAGGAACTATTTTGAACTTGGGGAAGAGGAGCTGAGAAGTAAGCCAAGAGCTGGAAGAAGCTCAGAACTTTATTTGGAACACAATTTCTTTTATTGCTGAAATACCTACACATTGTTCAGCTTTAATTGTGAGGGCAAGTATAGGTTTTGGACACCAACAGAGTTTTAAGTTGAACTTTCTGACACAGACTTTCCTTAGTTTCTTTAGGTAGGGAAATCCCACTTTAGTATAGGGCAAGTTAGGCCTTCAACTATTCTGACATTTGAGTTAATAAAACAGATCTATTTGAAATTTGAATATGTCATCTGTGTCTTGCTTCATGATGCCTTCACATACCACAGTTATTGGTTGTCGACTGGCTGAGTTTAGTTCCTAAGTATTGCACACTAAAGTTCTGGATAAATGCAAAATGTCCACCTAGTGGGCGATAAGTTGACTTTGCGGTGTGGGACTGGTTTAGCAACCCTGCACTTTACGAATTTTAGGCGGGTCCCATAGGTTGGGCTCCCACCGCCTGCCATCCCTAAGGAGCTGCTGTAAGGAAGGCATGGTATCAAAGTAAGACAGACACAAGGGATCACGGTTCAAGGGTGTTTATTGAACTTTTATCAGGGGTGTGAAAAGCGCCTATCTAACCCTAAATCTACGATGGGAGCAAGCTACGAACATCCAATAATAATAATACAGTCCTTATGGAGTCTAGTCAAATAAAAAGGGCCTATACTAAAAAACCTATTGCCAATCCTGACCGCTATGCTACAAAATAGTGTGGGATAATGTTAAAAGAAAGAAGTGTTCACAAAAATGAAAAGTCAGGTTGTGTAGGCCGGGGCTTCCCTTCCCTGCGTTTTTAGCACAGCACAAGGTGGGTCACTTGAGCACAGCACACTCCTGGGCTTCTCCGGCACGAGGTTGCAGTTCTTTCTCTGCCCCAGTATTTTCGGTGCAAAGTCTCTTGTCTCAGAGGGCCTGATGTTCCACAAACAATAAAGAGACAAAGTTCCTTCCTTGATATTCACGTCGGGCGATTTACTCTTCATCCTGGATCCCCCTCTTCTGGGCTCAGATCCCCAGCATTCACAATTATTCCCCCTCAGCCGGGCTCAGATCAATTCAAACAAGAATATCTTCCTGGGCGCTTTTTGCTATTTATCCTAGAATCCCCTTCTTCCAGGTTCAGACCCCTTTTTACACAATTATTCCCCCTTAGCCCGGCTGAGACCAATTTCAACACGTAGGTGATTCAAGACTTTCAAATGTGCAGGGGATTCCACTAAACCTGTTGCAGGACCACTTCCATTCACCCTTTAGTAATCTTTTATACACTCGGGGGTACCAAAACAGAGATCTTAGAGTGAGCACCCATGTGGCGCCAGACCACTCTGTTTCTGGTACCGTTCTTGGTTTCTTAGATTTCAATCATACTCAAGTTCTTTGTTCATACAATGTTCCTGCTTGCAACCTTGAGCATTATACAGCCTGGCTTGCTATCAGCTTCTCACGACTCACTGGCTGTGCTAAACTCGTTGTCGTCGCTTTGATGTCGTAGTCTAGGATGGTACCACTGTGGCAATATCTTCTCCCCACCTTGGCCATCGATGTGGGAGGGCCCTGTGTAACTTCGACAAACGCTGCATTGTTCATCGGCTGGTATTCCTGGTCTTATGTTCCTTTTCCTTGAGATTTCCTGAAAGGCACAAAAGGGCAAGGGTGATTCCCTCCTTTTTATCCTCTCTGGTTTCGCCGCCTTTCTCCTCAATTTAAACTGTCATCCCGGAATAGCTGCTTCCTTAGTCGTTTTTCCTCGGTCAGTGTGTGCTTTCGTGCTCTGCCTTTTATCTGTGTGATGGAAGTCAGATATGTGTAATTAGCAGTAATTTCCTGACTCTGCCTGACCTTGGTGTGGGAAATGTCAGGTATACAGCTCTAGTGTTAGTTCGTTGTTGCTCACAATTAACTGTCCATGAGAACCTGTTTGTGTTGTAAAAGGGGGAGGGGATTGAGTTTCCAGATATCCTACCTGATAGGATGGGGAAACGGTGTTATAAGGAAGGGGATACCGCATATCACCCTTTGGTGTTCCACTTCCACTCCCCAAAGACCCTCCCATCCAGGTGATACTCCCTCACTGGTCCACCCCCAGGAACTGGTTCCAATAGCGATGGCGGTGTCCTTGCCACCTGGATGACAGATCCCCGGGGACTAGTGAGTGAGACACCGTCAAGTTTCTCACACCACCTTGTATGAAGATGGCACGTTGGCCCGAATGGCACAATGATGTTGGGCCCTTAATTTGTGAGGATGTTTCTGATATGTGTATTAAGTTTTGGCGAGGCTGTTTATGTCTGGTTCACCTGTTAGTGGGCATTATGACAAGGGCTGTTGACAGTGTTGGATATACCTGAGAGATCATATGTCTGTGGGCAGGAACAGTGATTGAATACTGGATGTGGGTCGCATGGGGATCTGTGCGTGAGGGGGTGGGGATGGGGAGGAACCCTGATGGCTGTGATGACCTCGATTAGGGTGATGACATGGAATTTCAAGCGGATGAATACATATGTGTGACGGAACCGAATTAGATCATACCTACGCAGGAAGAATCAATATAACTGCTCCAGGAGACCCATCTGTTACTTGAGGAGCAAGAGAAGGTTGTGGCTAGATGGAGAGGTGTGAGGTATGGATCCACATATTCGAGATGTGCTAGAGGTATTCTGGTGTGGATTGATTGCACAACCCCCTTCCAGTTAATTGTTATAAGGAGGAAGATGGTAGGCTTATTCTGGTTCATTGATATACTGAGCATAGGGAAGTGCATATTGTAAATTCGTATTCACCTAACATGCAATGGCCTCATTTCTACACTCACTTGAGGGGAGCCTGGAACGGCTGAGGGACACGTTATTTATATGAGGTGGGGACTTCAATTGTATACTGGATCCTAAAAAAGACAGATCTTGGCCCACATACTTGAAACCGTTGTCCGCCTCGAAACCCCTAATGCAGTGGTGAATAACTTGTCATTAGAAGATGTGTGTAGGAACCTTAATGGTGATAACAGAAGCTACTCGTATTACTCCTCGCCTCATAAGCTCTATACTAGAATTGATTATATTTTAGTGGGGACGGAGCATACCGATGAGTTTTTAGAAGCAACATATAGTGGCCATTCAATATCTGTCCATTCTCCGCTTGTGGTGCACTTGGCCTGTACTGCAGCTCGACCACTGATACCGACGTGGCGTATGCCCGCTGGGGCCCTCCTAGATGAGCTCTTCTGAAACCACATAGATGAAACTCTGACGGGCTACCTGGAGAGAAATATGGGCAGCGTGGATGGATGGGAAACAGTGTGGGGGACGCTCAAGGTGGTGGTCCGGGTGAAAATACTTGCTAAGGCAGAGGGCATTTATAAAAGTCCCTGAGAGGGGAGCTTGAGACCCTGGAGAAACGTATTCACACCCTCGAGAATGGCGGTGCACTGGATACTGTGACAGAGGAAGAGCTACTGACCCTGCGGCTCCTGTGTACCTCAGCATGGGAGAAACTGAGCACATTTGATTATGGTGTTTACATTTCCAGGTTGCACTGAGAACGGGACAAATTGGGGAGATTATTAGCATGCCTATGTAATAATGAAACCCCCAGATGACCGATCATGATCGCCACAGATGAATGTGGTGCGATCTGGCCCTCACAGGCAGAAATTAATTACACCTTTAGCACATACTATAAGACTGCACTGAAAACGTGAGGCCATCAACAAGGATACGTTATCCCAAATTGCACTGATAAGACTTGCCACTGAACAGGCAGGCACATTGGACGAGCCTATAACTGTATAAGAATCCTGGGCGTGATACGATCTCTGAAGACTGAGAAAGCCCTTGGTGGGGATGACCTCGCCTCCAAGTTCTACAAGGAATATGGAGATATCCTTGCCCCTGACTACACAAGGTGTTTGAGGAAGAGTATGAACATGGCCATTTACTGAACAGTATGAGAGAATCTATGGTAGTACCGGTGCTTAAACCTAGTAAGATCCCAAGCCGTATGACTCCTATAGGCCCCTGTCCATGTTAACCCAGGACATAAAGATACTTACGGCATTATTGGCTGGTCGCCTTAATCAGCCAAATATATCCATGAGGACCAAACTGGGTTTGTCCTTGGGAGGAATACTTCCATGAACCTACGCAGACTGCAGAACATTATGCACAGGATGGCGCATCAAGAGGCACGGTGTGCTGTGATATTGCTAGATGATATACGTGGACCCTGGGATTTACAGCAGATCTGATGAAAACAGGCATGCAGTTAAATGAATGCACCTAGCATGTGTTCTTGCAAAGAGGAGAATTGCGATGGCATAGAAACTGGCAGATGGCCCGAATCCTTTGTTATGGCTGAAAGACATGCAGCTGTGGAGCATGGCTGAATCTGTAGTATGACACAGAGCTATGCGGAAAGGCATTAGGGAGCATACCACCAACATAGAGGCTTGGAAAGTACTCCTTTTAACAATGTTCTGTTCATTGGACGGCAAACCCCCTTGACTGGCGGAATTTCCGTTTTATATTGCTTTGATGGTAGGCGAGGATGTTGTATTCGCCATTACCCCACACACCACTGCCCACGCCCTGAGTGGGAGTGGGGGCATTAACCTGGGGGGATACTGGAGTGGTGGAAATTGATGGTCCCATCTGCCCTTTGTTTATCATGTAAGGATAGTTGCATTGAATCTCCATGGTATACCAATGCTGCACAGTAATCGTGCGAATACCGCCCAGTTTTGTTTGTATGTTGAAGTTCAGTCTGTGCTTTGGTATCAAGATGCGCTTTTTTTCTGTACTGTGATAACACATCAATATCAATAAACAGATTCTTTTTTTAAAAGAAAAAAAAAGATTATCTCTGGAGGTGTTATTTGAGTTATTTGAAACCAATCTTTTTAAAATACTCCATAAGACGTTTGACAGAGGTATTAATCCTGTCAAAGACGTCCACAGACGATTTAGTTGTGTTAGCCTTCTCAAGGTACATCCACTGTGCTTGGCTCCTTAGAAGGAGCCAGTTTTCACCCCGCATGGCATAATACAAGAGACTGCAATAATATGATCCAACATACAGCCAACATAATGCATTGTATTACATGACTTGATCCAGTAATATGCACATGGGCACTTTACTTCAAGTTAGCTGTCACTTTGGAAGCATGCCTTTAGCACAGTAAGTAGCCAATGAAGTCGTACTGAAAATTGGTCACTGTAAAGTCATAGCACATGGTGTCTTTTCAATGAGAATATATCACTAATTGAAATCAGTGACATACACATGCACACTTTAACCAGTGACTTATACCCTTTTCAAGGTGAGTTTTTTAACTCGGCGTGCCGTTGAGGGATTTTATATGTTATTGTGTATTATACATTGTTATGTACTGTTTGTATTTGTATTTTATTAAATGTATAGAGCGCCTTTCGTCAAAGGCACTGTGTAATAAAAGAATAAAAGAAACAGTACAATCATAAATTAAACAGATGAATACAAATTTACATCAACAGAGAGAGGAAAATCATTTTGTTTTAACTTTTAACAAACTAGAGCGGCAAGAAGATAAAGTTTAAGATTAGTTTGGAAAATACAAAGAGATGAAGAAGAACAAAGTGAAAGGGGGAGGTCATTCGATTGCTTGGGAGCTAAAAGAGAAAAAGTACAAAAATGAAATGAGGCGCAAAGTGGCTTAGGAACAGTCAAAAGAAAAATATTCTGAGATCGCAAAGAGCGCGAGGGAACATAGAACAAAAGTAAAGAGGAGAGATAGAGGGGGCCAGGCCACGAGTACGCTTAAAAACAATCAAGCGAAAATGATACAATAGACAGGATTCAAAGGGAAGTAATGAGATTGAGAGTACACAAGAAGTAATAGAGGAACAGGGAGGTAGGGAAAAAAGATGACACACAGAAGAATTATAAATAGAATGAAGAGGGAAAGATGACAAGCAGGAAGACCAAGTAATAACGACGAGCAGTAATCAATAGGAGAGAAAACCGGAGTAAAAAGAAGAAGTTTAGTGGCTTGAAAAGAAAGATAAGCACATGCACGACGAATGTTAAACAGAGCATAGTGACAGGAATGAGCAATAGAGGCAACATGAAGGGAAAAGAGAGAGAATAATCAAAGGTAACACCCAGATTGCATGCTAAAAGAGGGAAGGAAAGAGTAGATGGTGGAAAAGAAAGAGGAGGGAGAGAGGGATGGGAGAAATAGTAGAGGGGGAAAGACCAGAACCTACATTTTAGAGGGATTTAGATGTAGCAAATGAAAAGACATCCAGGCCTCGACAGCTACAAGACAGCTTGAGACAGCGGAGTGTAGAACACAGTCAAAGGAACAAAAGGAAAGAAAGATCTGTGTATTATCATAGTAAAGGTGAAAGGAAAGGTTAAAAGAAGAGATAAGAGTAGAAAGAGGAGCTGTGCAAAGAGAGAAAAGAAGAGGACCCAACACTGAACTCTGGGGGACACCATAAAGAAGAGGAAGCGAAGAAGAATAATGTCCAGCCCAGATAACAGAATAAGTCAGTTACGAAAGATAAGAATGGAACCAATTAAAAACAGACCCAGAAATACCCAGGGTGGAAAGAGAGGAGATAAGGAGGGAATGATCCACAGCATCACAAACTGTGGATAAGTCGAGAAGAATGAGAATAGCAAAACGTTAGAGTGAGGAGCTGTGAGTAGAGAATTAGAAACATGTGCAGTTTCAGTAGATTGAGACAGACAAAAGCCAGTTTGTAAGGGGGAAGAAGAGAGTGAAGACTCAGATAACGGGTTAGCTGGGAATAGGCAGCCCGTTCAAGGATTTTAGAGAGAAAAGGTAAGAGAGAAATAGGACGAAAGTTAGCTGGGAAATACACATCAAGAAAAGGTTTTTTGAGAATCGGAAGAATAAGTGCATGCTTAAAAGCTGCAGGGAAACAAGAGTGTAGAAAGGAAGAGGGAAGAAAGATATGGAAGGAGATGGGGATATACTTTGGGAATAAGAGAAGAAGAGAGAGGGTCAGAAGGGGAGGCTGCAGGATGAGCACGAGTTAAAAGAGCAGAAGTGTCAAGATCCGTAGAAGGGGAACCAACGAGAAGGAGTATAGTGATAAGAAAGGAGAAGAAGAAAAAGAAGAGGAAGAAGGAACAAAAGCTAGTCAAAGATTAGCTACTTTAGATGTAAAGTAGTTAGCGAAATCAGACAAAGAAAGAGAAGAGAAAGCAGAAGGATCAGGGGCTTTAGGAGAACACATATTGTGTAGAAGCTGATAGAGACATTGAGGGTGATGAGAAAGAAAAAGTGTGAGTTCAGAAAAATAGGTTTTCTTTGCAGAGAGTAGAGCAGAGTCAAAGGAAGAATGTTTTATCGATTTCTCCAAAAATAAACATTTCTAAATAAGTACAAAAGTTGTTCTGGTCTGCCTGGTAAAACAGACCCATAGTAAGGTCACCAAGTAGCTCACTTTCTTGAAGATGGTGATATTTTAATGAGGGTGACTTGAATGCTGTTGAATGTGGGCATTACCATACCATTACCCTAAAGTTGCAGTATACAGGGCGCACCCTTGCACCAATATATACATTTTATATGTATAATAACAAGACAGTTCCAAATATACGTGCTATCACATGGATGTCCTAATAAAACAATTCAAACTCCTGTGTTGATAATGTTTATTTTATCGTCGATACAGTAATTACTAGTGTGTAGTTGATACTTAAATTGCCGACACGTGTTTCAACCATATAGGTCCTTCTCAAGGCACAGTATCAGATCTGTATTTCCCATATTGTCATATATATCAATGAAAAATTCAAATCGATGGTACAATTAAACCATTGGCAAATCTAAAACAATTTAGCATGTCATTGCAATAAACAGAACTAATTAAATGCAAAAATGATGATGTAATAGTAAGGGACTAGAGGGGAAGAGGGAAGAGAAACAAAAGGAGAGTAAAATTAGGTATTGTTCCACACTTGTTAGCCAAAATGTCACATTCAAATACATGCTAAATTGCTTTAGATTTGTACCGCCTATAAAATAAACATTATCAAAACAGGAATTTGAATTGTTTTATTAGGACATCCATGTGATAGCGCGTATATATGGAACTGTCTTGTTGCTATTTCTATTGTCATAGGCAGGGGTAGCCTATAGTTCCATTACACCCGCAGCTGTCCAAGCTATACGTTTATCAACAATAATATAAACAAACATCCAGCTGCAGCGCACCAAATCCTAGGTACCCAAAAACACATACATATACATTATATATGTGTGTGAAATTAGATGAATATGTCTGCGTATTGTGACAAATCCAGGGTATTCTTCCCTTCTCCCCAAAGGGGGAGCCACCCCTTTTGAGGCTAGTGAGGTGAGCCAGCACTGTGTGTTTGGCTCACAGTAATGTTGAACTTTCTACCCTTTGGACAACCGGTGCTGAACAACACAACCCTCATCTTTTCAGGAACAAGAATAAAGGGCCAACTACCCTTGACTGGACGATGAGAATGCCAATGGCGAGACGAGTCCAGGGTGTGAGATCGTCGGTGAGGGGATGAGCCGCACAGAGCAGCAGAGCTGGCTGCAGCACGGCATTAACCAAACGCCACAATGAGGTGTGGGCCGTCCGACAGGCAATCACGCAAGGCCGAAGAAGCGGAGGACGCCATTCAGCGGACAAGACCAGAAGGCGTGGCCATGTCCAGGATGTGATTGGCCCAGAGCCCGGAAAGCATCGCCAAAACCATTCACACAGGGAGGACTGGATCCTTTGCACTCAACCGGACAGCCAGTGAAGAGCGAAGAGAGCCAACCAGAGGGGAACGCTAAGACCGCCAGAATTCGGTGGTGAGTAGCGACGAGCTGCAATCACTGCTAACCCCTATACAGTCACAGAGACCTGAGAAGCCCAAAAGAGCAAGACAAGTCAAGTGGTTGTGGGAGCCCAAGAAACCCAAGGAGCAAGAGAATCAAGAGAATAAGTGTGTACGAGAGAAAGACCACCCTCTCCCCATTCAATGGTTCCGGGAGGCAGGGGCGTAGGAGACACATAAAATCTGGGGGGACATGGGACACCTTGGGGACTTTGCTTTTTTTAAATGTATTTATTTTGTTTTAGTCAAAGAACTCAACTTTTCCCAAAATTAAAATTAAAATAGCAGTACGTATTAAATTACAAATATCATCACTGTACAAAACAAGAGAAAAGAAGAAAAGAAAACACAAGAAAATTAAAGGATGCAGCAGCAAAGAACATGTCTTTATATGTTGCATTTCTGGATTCGTCATCTATGAGCTCATGGTAAGAGAGAGGAAATAACAATTACTTCCAGTGGGCCACAGCTAGGACGCCAGCTTGTTATGAGGCACATAACCTGTAAGTCGATTCCTGCAAAATAAAGTAGTTGCAACCTTTTCTACCAATTGCAAGTTGCTAGTTTTTTGTGTGGGGCAAGGAGACGTGTGTCTCTTGGAATGGAAGGATGGGGGTTTCAAAGAAAGAGGAAATCTTGCTTGTACCTCTGAGTAAACCCTGTTATTGGAGTAGAGGGACCAGGTGTGTGATGTTGCTGCTTTGCCTGTCCTCTGGGGGGTGCGGGGTACAGCAAACAAGGGGGATGAGCAATCGCAAGCCCACCCCCTTATAAGCACTCCCCAGGTCCGCGGCCGGATGCGTCGGACCCGGGGGATGCCTAGTAGGTGGGGTGTATGTGGACCCAGGGGGGTGGCCAGAGGGGCAGCCCGCTATGTGGGCTGCCCCTCTAGTGCCCCTGCGAGGGCCGGGCCAGCCTCTCACAATGAGTCTGGTCCCTCTTATTCCATCTCATGCTGGCTTTAGAGCCTAGCCTTTCTTTGCCTTAACATTTGCTGCAATGCCTGATCTATTTGATTCTCTCATATGGTACTAGGACGGCAGAGCATGGGTCCTCTGCCCTGTTACACTATTCAAAGAGCCCCTATGGCCTTTCTTTGCCTCTCCCTTGTCTCGCTGCTTGCTTGCTTAATACATAACTCCTTGCTTGAACACTCGACATATTCTCCCTAACACAGCAATGGCAGCTGCAGACTGTCTTAACTTCTATTTGTTCCGTGTCTTGAATTGGCCTCTTATTTCCGCTTTACTGTCTGCCGGGGAAAGGCATTTTCCAGTCACTGCCATGATGGTTCTACCTGGCCATAAGAGGGCAACAGCTAGCCAATATTGGAAGAACATGGCCATATTATGCCAGAGGCTGGCAACTGCCTTCCTAATGCCTACACAAGAGACACAACTCTTGCCTTTGTTTCTAACAGTAATTCAGTGGATGAAGAAACGTGAGAACACACATATTGCTTATAAATGAAGGGGATGATGTCACACTTGGTTAAGACATTTTGATCACGCCAGGAGCTAATTTCCAGCTGCAATTAAGCGATTACCTTTAAGACTTCTGGCTTTAAAGAACGTTAGTATCACCTGGAAAGCACAGAAGTTGTTCAACGGGGTTCCTGGAGTACGAGGGGTACCCTAGTCGTGGGCATGGATGATTGGAGGGCATTCTTTCCCCGGTTTGGAGCCTGGCCCCTACAGCCATGATGGAGTGAGGGGCCTATTACTTTTGGTTGTACGTACCCTTTGAGGTTGGGCAGACATTGCCTCCTGCTTTAGCCCACTAACAGCTCTGCTTTGCAACTTTATCACACATACCTGTCAGGTGGCATATAACTCAATGCTACTAATGTTATCAGCCTCAGAAGTTTGGAATCCTTTGCCACATCAACTAGGGTACAGGCTTGCCACCTGAGACTTACCCATGTCTCAGTCGGCATCTGTTGCCCTGTGGGGAAGATACACACAGAAAGAGCAGGGCACGGTGCCCTTTTGGGTTTGTCACACTTCTTCCTCGGGGTGGGCACAATTCACTCCGCAGTGAAAGTGGCACATTCTGGGCAACATTCTCCCACTTTGACAATGTCACCCAAAGAGCTAAATTGTCCAGAGTGAAATGTCTGAAAATTGTGTTTTTTTCCACCAAATTTCAGAGACATTACCCTCGGCCCACCCACCGAAACACGCCGCCAACAACAGATGTCCTACCTTCCCGCGTTCCCACAGGTGTCCCGACGAAAACGGTACCTCATATGTGTGGGTGCACCTACCTGGGTGCAAAGGGAAAAGGCTAACCCACAGATAACCCCAATCTAGCAATCTGCCCCCATCGAGGGCTACATGAAATGCCCCCCATCGATTTGGGGTGGGGGGGAGAGGGCCACCCCCTTTCCACTAACAACATCTATGGTGGTTCAGTGGCCCCCCAAACCCACCCCAAGTTATAATTTGTTTTATTTTTGTTTTGCCCCTTTCCTAGGGGCAGATGGGCACATGTGTGTGGCCATCTGCCCCCTGGGGGGGGGGGGGGGCAAAATGTACTGCCCAAGGCTTGGGGGCTGGATCTGCCAATATTTGCAGTGGTCTCTCCCCCCACCCCAAATGGATGGGGGGCATCTCATATACCCCTTCCTAGGGGCAGAAATCTGCCCCAAGGGAGGGCTACATAAGGGGCCCCCTCATCCACCTAAGGTAGGGGGGAGAGGGCCACCCCCCCTTTGAAACACAAAAACTCCTGGTGGTCTAGTGGGCCCCCCGGACCTCCCCACCTCCACCCAAAACAAGTTATAATATATATTTTTGTTTTGCCCCTTCTCTAGGGGCAGATGGGCACATGCATGTGGCCATCTGCCCCCAGTGGAGGTCAAAACATACTGCCCTAGGCTTAGGAGGGGTGGCTCTGCCAATATATGGAGTGCCCCCCCACCCCAAATGGATGGGGGGCATCTCATGTACCCCTTCCTAGGGGCAGAAATCTGCCCCAGGGAGGGCTACATAAGGTGCCCCCATCCACTTAGGGTGGGGGGGAGAGGGCCACCCCTTGCAAAAATCCCTGGTGGCTAGTGGCCCTACCCGCACCCACCCCAACCAAAAGTATGTTTAAAAAAAATATATATTTTTTTGTTTGCCCCCTTCCCTGGGGGCAGATGATCACTCATCTGCCCCCAGTGTATTTCCCCCATGCTTTGGGGGCCAGGGAGGAGAGGCTGCTTACATAGTAAGCAGCCCCTCCCCAACTTCAAAAAACAGATCCATGCACGACACACCAAGCATATTCTGGTGGGGATGAATGACATTACATCCCCCCCACTTACAATTGTGGAGGGGATTTGTCCCCCCTGTGCCCCCCATGTCCTACGCCCATGCCGGGAGGAGCAAAGAGACCTGGGATAGAGAGAAGAATTAAAGGGTTTACAAGAACGCACAAAAATAGAACAGCCAGAGAGTCAAGAGAACAAGTGGAGAGGAAGGGAAGACTACCCTAAATCCATCCGAGGGACAGAGGAACCCAAACATCCCAAGAGAGTGGGGCAAGTCAAAGAGTTGTGGGAGCCTGAGAAACCCGAGCAGCATAAAACCTCAGAAGGGTCACAGAGACCCAAGAACACTAAGCGAACCCAACATAGAAAATGCACACAAGGACCCTAGCAAATTAAGTGACATAGTGGGTCAGGAAAACCAAAATGAGCCACATGGGCAGACTATTTTGAACTTTGAGAATATTTGAGCAACTTTTTTTGATAGACTGACACAAACTATTTTCTTTGTTTGGAACTTGGGTAAAATCCTAACATTGAATCAAGACACAGAAGGGATTCTAAGAAAAACTCAGAAACGCCACCATAACTATGAGGCCCCCGTTGCATAGCCCCTTAGCATACTGATGACATCACAGATCAGATCACTGATGATATCACCTAGGAATTATCCGATGCCATCAGTGATGATATCATATGTGAAATCAGGTGGGCACCACGTATGTCCTCCTCAGTGACCTTACTGATAAATACTAGCCGTTGGGAAACATTTTGGACTGTATTTGAAGAAATAGCACAAATGCAATTTACCCTGTATTTTATGAAGGTCTGAAAGCATTTTTCAAGCATTGTAAATAATGGTAGGGGAACTACAGAAACATGGTGTTCCATATAGAAATCTACAATTTTAGATTCAATATAGTGCAATGAAGGTGCTGATTCAGCGCCATACAGGGGGGGCGGGGCGCTCCTACCAACGGAGGGATTAAGCAGGATGGGCTGGGACACCACGTGAGGGGGAACAAGAGGACTCTGGGAGCTGTAGTAAACCATCTAATTAGGCTTGGAATGGAATAAGTGGAGGTGGATACCCTCTTCATGACATCGACACAAATAACTTGTAGGCGCAAGTATGAAAAAGGAGATACCCACAGGTAAGCACGCTCTATGGGGAGACCACAGGTTGGGTTTCACCCAGAAGCTCCTCTCGAAAACATGACCCATGCACTACGGTCAAGGGATGGGGGAAGCTGAATTCAAGCTGCTCGTCTCCAGCAGACCATAGTCGCTGTATGGTGTAATCAAGGTCGGTGAGCATGTCCCACGGCTGCTCGCGGGGGCTGTGGAAGTTGTCAAACACACATATAACACAGCGGCAGGCTTAAGTTCTCTTTGGCCAGCAGATATCGGAATGGGCAAGTGGAAGGGAGCCACGCTCCTCGAAGAACCAATCAGATGGTAGGTTTTGATGTCCCTGAGAGGTAACCAGCCCTCTTTGTATCCACTACACTGTTTGTGAAGGTCGCTGTTTTGCGGGTGCCGTGTGAATGTCTCACTTCCCACAAGCTCAGGGTGTATCGCATTCCTTCAACTGTGGTGCTGGTCAATGGCAGGTTTATAAAGAATCGGAGGTCAGCACAAATGTTTTTACTAATTGCAAACTGTGTGCGTGAGGAGTGGGAATCAGTGTGGTCCCACATGGGGAGGAGATGAGCTAAGAGAGGGCAGATCTGTTTTCTCCAATCAAGTTCCATTAATGTATGTCTAGCTATAGGAGTATGGGGGACTGTGACGAGGAAGAGTGAGGTGGTGGTAGTGAGGGACTGTGTACTGGAAGAGTGAGATGGTGGTAGTGGGAGTCTATGATGAGGAACAGTGGCTTGGTGGTAGTGGGGTACTGTGACCCTGAAGAGTGAGGTGGTGGTAGCGTGAGACAGTGATGAGGAAGAGTGAGGTATGGGTAGTGGTGGACTATGACGAGGAAGAGTGAGGTGGTGGTAGTGCAGGACTGTAATGAGGAAGAGTGTGCTGTTGGTAGTGGGGGACTGTGACAAGGAAGAGTGAGTTGGTGGTCGTCATGCACTGCGATGAGGAAGAGTGATGTAGTGGTTGTGGGGTACTATGATGAAGAAGAGTGAGGTTGGGTTAGTGGGATACTGTGACTAGAAAGTGTGAGGTGGGGGTATATAGGTAAGATTACTGTTCTGTGCCGTGATGAGGAAGAGGGATGTAAGGGTTCAGGTAGGTTTACTAATGATGTACTGTGACAAAGAAGAGGTAGGTGCGATAATATAGATATCTTCCCTGCTGTCAGGAGTGCATCGAGACTTTTACTGTTAAGTCACGTGCAAAGCCAATTAAAGCAAAGGCTATAGTAAACAAGCATTGGCTTCCGACAGACTTTCGTTGCACACTTTCCATTTTACCTAATTAACACACCCAAAACACTAATAGCCCCCTAATGCCCCTTCACACAAATGTTAAGTTAATTTAGGAAGCAATCCCAGCTATTTTTGTAATATTGAAAAAACAGATTGCTTTCCAAATGAACTTAAAATACTCCTCTTCCCTTAACTAGCAATCACAGTGATTGCCACATCTAAATCTATGAAAAAGTCACAATGTGTCAGTGGGTTTGTGGCTGGATTTGTGGATTTGTGGCTTGCTAAGCGTTGTTCCTTATACAAATCCACATGTTTCATCAATCTGCACAAAATGTAGCATACTTACCCTTTAGGACCCTCCGGACATTACTGGCTACATTACATTTGGAAACCCCACCCCTTTCACCGGATTTCACCAAAAGTAAAAATTGGTTTGTGGGTTTGTGGTTTGGTGAAGCATTGTTCCTTATGCAATTCCACACTGTTTAAGCAATCTGCTCCAAATGTTGCATAGTTACCTGTTAGGACCCGTTGGACATTAAAGGCCACATGACATTTGCACACCCCAACCCTTTCCCTGGATTTCAGTAAAAGTTCAAATTTGTTTGTGGCCTACCGACAAAGCTGTAAACCATGTTCACTGGGAAGGGAAAAAAATGTATGAGAGACGAACGGATCTGAGAGGCGAAGATGAAGGCCGGTAGCATTCCAGAAGTTGAAGACAAATAAATAAGCAATCTTGAAACAACGGACGGCGAGCTTACTTTGTCACTATTTTTTGTTGTTGTTCGATTCGATCGGGGCTACATAGGTGGGGTGCTCATGTATTGAGACTGCCCAACATCTTATCATAAAGTAGAAAAAACCTTGAGTCACCTTAGATCTTAGGCTCCAGACTGGGTTGATTATCAATATTGCTTGAAAACAAATCACTTGGTCTGTGCAATTATTATTCAATGATTTTTAATTATTCTCTTCAGTTTAGATGGTGAAATGTTACTTCACAATTCACTTTATGTGGTAAAGATTTCCAATGTGGAGATACTACAATTGACTTGAAATCAAGAAATATTTTTGCAACTCCCTCGACACGTGTTCTTCCATTCACATTGAATGGTTCATCAGGAGGGTTGACCTTTCATGCATGGATTCAAACTTTTTCCTTTTGAGTATTTGGAAATGAGTAGAAACGTGTATTGTTACTGTCTGCGTACATACATCTGGCAGCTTGGTACCTGTCAGTGTAGTAACAGCGTGCAGGACAAATGTCAATTTGTTGCTTTGTTCGTGTTGATAGGTTATTACCTTTCATGAATTTGTTGTTGCTCCTTTCGGATGTATTGTAATTTCCGGATTGGCATGTTAACAGCGGCCAATTCTTTTTAGCGTCAGGTAAAATTACTTTTCCAGAGGATTTTTGTGAGATGGTGCCTGCCGACAAAACTGTAAACCATGTTCATCGAGAAGGGAAATAAAAATGTTGTTTCTCAACCGGTTCCAACATGAGGAACAAAACTTGAGTTCCAGAAAACCTATGTTTCAAGGCTCTAGGATGCAAGTTTTCCGAGGTATTTGCACCGCAATGAACTGCACCACGCCGGGGTGAGGCGGAACAGCAACCTACAGGATCATTAATTTTCAACAATTGATGAGAGTGTTATCATGTCTGTCTACAGAACCTGTTTGGAGAACAGGTACTTCTACTAGTATATTAAAGTTCTTAAGTATTTACTCCTTTTCTTGTCCTTCATGCTGATTCTCGAACTTGGAAAAATGTTCGGACAAATAAACTATGTCTCAAACGTTATTAGTCATAAAATGTTTGCATTTCCTATGGATCATTAAGTTCACCTTAACTTTAGGCTTTAGTGATCGTTATGTAATAAGAACTGACACAAGCACCTGATAAACTGTCTTCTGGGGCTTGTAGTCCCCTGCCAGTGTAATGAGGGCTTGTGGGTCTACAGGGAAAGAAAAGTGAAAAAAGCTGGTATACTGTAAACTGTGGCTTTGCCCTGCTACACCTTTGGCAAAGCTTGTGGCCATCACATTATCCACAATACAAAAGACCATATTGCCTTTTTCTATTGTTTGGACACCTCCCTCCTTTGCCTCATTGTTCTGCTTCTCTGCCTTCCTGCATCTACTTTTGCTTAACACCTGGGCGATTTTTGTACTCTCGACCAGAGCAGCCCGGCAAAGACATGTAAGTGGTGTGGAAAGGCTGTTACCAGAGAAGGGTTGCTACTGTTTAGCTCAGCCTGTACCTATCTCTTCCATTTGCATGTGCCCACAGCCACACCATTGCTGCTGCTTCATATTTGGGAGTAACTGCTGAGATTACCCAGTGGTGTTGCACGCTACCCTTACTTACCTCTTCTTCACCCACCCAGTCCATCCTGCCTACCTGACCCACCACCTTTCCCGTCTATAGGATTCTAGAGTTATTTGAAAAGTGATATGTTTCCATTGTCTTTCATGACCATTTCCTTTGTGCGAGTTATTTATATTTATAGTGCATGATTTAGAGTGTTTTATGGTTTGTCTCCTATGTACCTAATCTTTGAACTTGACATTTACACCGGATTTGACACGCACACCCATTGGGACTCATACCCTTGCCATCGACAGCCCTGTGACTCTCAGCTGGGCAGAGGATGGGGTGGGGTGAATCCAAGGCACTGGTTAGTAGTAGAGGTTCTTTGCAGCACACCCACCCACCACGTGCTAGAGTTAACACAGCCCTATAACACCTCACTGGTCGGGCGAAGATCCTTAGAAAAGCCCCAGGCCTAGCAGGAAAGGGTATCCTTATTTGTTATTGCCCCAAATAAGTACATTCCAAGACACTGCTACTTACCTTTGTAGGGGGAAGCCAATACCAAGCTATGCTATGGGCCCTGAACACCTAACTGAAGTCTTGCAATGCCTGGCGATGCGTCACTCTTTCGGCTTCTAGTGACGTTACCATCACCTTGGTGCACATTCTACCAACACCACTGCTGTGTCCTGCTCCTCCGCCAAGATATGTCCAGAGGATAGGAACAACCAAACTGATCACTCTTTTATGGTCATATTGCAGGAGACCACCAATTCAGCAACTGGGCATTTCCCCTGCGTCTGTTTGAGGCCTTTCTCCATTGAAAGACCTACCCGGTGGTGTGAAGGCGAGAACCAGTTATAGGCAGACCAAATGTACACCATGGACGACATGTTCGGTGCCACTGCCTGGGTATGAAGCTGATAAAATACTATGCCACCCACCTATAAACTGGTGAGAAGCTGTCGGAGTACCTCATCAGGACAGAGCCATCCTTATAACTGGATAACCAATGGGAGGGGATAGTACCACAAAGCATGACTCTAATGGGGCTTCAGCTGGTCCTGCGGGGAGCCAGGTCGATACCAATGATACCTGTGCAGCTGTATCCTGAACAGACCCTGAACCTACCAGTTCCGTTCAAGAAGGTTTTATTGGGCATCAACCATAAAACCATCTTTTACAAGCAATAAGCAGCTGATCATGATTCAATGGTAAAAAAACATCAATTACAAGCTCATGGGGATCTCATTAAAATTAGGTCACAAGATAAAATACTATTGTCAAAGTTTATGTGCAGAGGAAGAAGGTCCTATTTCAAGTGCAGCGAAATACATGTAGTTCAAGGACTGTATGTTATTTATAGATTTTCCTTTAAATTATCAAGCCTCCCTATAAAAAACTATTCTTTGGTGGGTAAATACTCTGTGCAAAGTAAGCAGAAAGTGTGATATCAAATGTAGTTATGTCCATTTTACCACTCAATACACATGTGCCTTGGAGGAGTCTAGCGGTCAGCCCTGGCCTGAGCAAGCTGTCTCTATGTAACCAGGCACAATGTATATATTTAGCTACCATGTTCACTACCAGTATTTTGTTGTGTTTTTACAGCATTCCATCGCATCTCTAATACTAGTGATGCCTCTTGCTGTTAAAATTGGCTTCAAATATTGCACTCTACGCTATTGAAATTGATCGCATAAAAAATGTATGACTGTTTCATCACTCATTTTGCACAGTGAGCACAGTTTTGTGTTGCCTGCCCTCCATGTGCTCATGAAACCTGCAAGCTCCAGGTATAATGATCTCACAAAGGCAAGGGTAATGACATCCAAATACTCCTCGTACCAAAAGTCCCCCTTGGCCTCGAGGTAGCATGGCCCCAGGCTCAACCCCTGGCAAGAGTTCCCCATGGACCTCCTGGTTTCTTGTAATATGGCGACTTTAAGCATTGTCCCTGGTGCCTTAACCAATACATTGGGTTGGGCCCACATCCCCAGGAGTTGCAGCCTCCTGAAGGTTTCCTTCAGATGAACGGCGCAAGGAAGGGTTCCACCCCTCCTGGGCCAGCCAACAGGGGCCTCAATGCTTCCCTGTAACATTCAAGGCCGTTAGTTGTCCTCATCCTGAACCAGTACAGGGCTGGTCTTGCCGAGACCTGGTCTACTATTGGGCACAAATCTACTTCTAAATGAATGATTGCATTTGGGGATCCCTGTGGTAGCCTCAATAGCTTTTTAAGAAACACATTTTCTGATACCACAAGTTTGGGGGCTTTAGCATATCCCCATACATCAGCCCCATATAATGCAGAGGGAACCGCCTGTGTCTTATAAAGTTCAAGGGCCGGCGAGACTGCTCCCCCACCACAACTATTATGGAATACCTTGGCGGCACCACTAAAATGTTCTAAATTAACACAGACCTACATTAGTTATGCGGACCATGAACAGTTTTCTTGTGATCGGAGTCATAGATAGTTGAAGCATACAACCTGTTGAAGAGAGGGTCCCCGGAATGGCCCTCGTGACCCCTATATGCATGTCAACCCAAAGAATGAGAATCGAGAGATGCCAGTCGCTATTTGGCCAAGCCCCAGGTGGACAAGTGTATTCCACGAATGGGAAGAGATATTTTCTTAGACAACTGTTGAAACCCTATTCAGCCAATGTCTTCGTGGATATAGGTGCCTCATCACTGGACCATGTTGACTATTAATAAATGTCCAGACATGCTGACGTCATAGCAGCGTTAGTCACAAAGTAAATTTACACGAAGTTACACAGGCACACACATTCATACACGAAGAACATACACCAATCGTTCTGTAGATAGACGACAGATACATATACATTCTGTCAGAATCCTTTCCTTTATCACTAGCCAAACGCAGAAAGGCAAGAAAGCAAAGTCCACCCGAAACAAGCTTGCAACCGCTTATTGCAACTAACCATATGGTGCTACAGGGACGAATAAGGAACCTGGAAAGGCCAGACTACTACTAACATCTAAAGAAAATAATACAATATATAGGGAAGCCATAGAATGACTGTAGTGAATTCACATGAAGCCACAGGCCTCAGAATGAGGGAAGAAGAGATGCAGACTCTGCAGCGCGAAGCCCAGAGCCAGTGCTTGCAGCCAAGGACAAGGGCAGTGGGTATATTCCTGGCTCCCAGTGCAGGGAGCCACCTGCAAAACAACAGAATAAAATGCTCAGTAATTGCAGACCGGAAAAGGCTCCGTTTTTCACATGAAGCCACAGGCCTCAGAATGAGGGAAGGAGAGATGCAGACTCTGGAGCGCGAAGCCCAGAGCCAGTGCTCGCAGCCAAGGACAAGGGCAGGGGGTACATTCCTGGCTCCCAGTGCAGGGAGCCACCTGCAAAACAACAGAATAAAATGCTCAGTAATTGCAGACCGGAAAAGGCTCAGTTTTTCACATGAAGCCACAGGCCTCAGAATGAGGGAAGAAGAGATGCAGACTTTGCAGCGCGAAGCTCAGAGCCAGTGCTCACAGCCAAGGACAAGGGCAGGGGGTACATTCCTGGATCCCAGTGCAGAGAGCCACCTGCAAAACAACAGAATAAAATGCTCAGTAATTGCAGACCAGAAAAGGCCCAGTTTTGCGGTCCTCACACACGTGACTCAGCCCAGCCGAACAATGGCCATTTACCCATGGTGGGAAGAGAAGCTGTTCCCAGCGAAGACAGACAGGATTGATACATTAGCTGTTCACCAAACATTGCAACTAGAAGGCACTCTCTCACGCTAGGTGGCTATGTCAGTGGCAACAATGGGGAACACAGTCTTTCTCATTACCTTGAAAAAGTACACTGAGCGCTTTGAACAGTACAGGATCCCAGGCCTGAGGAGACCCGCTCCAGCCAATCAGGATGCCCAAATCTTGGGGTGGTGTGTGAGGATGCAAGGGCCAATGGTAGTCCTGCTACCCTGCAACAATGTAATAGATAGTTTTTGGGGACATTTCAGGTGAACCCACCTGACATGAGAAGACCAATCTAACTATAGAGTTTGGACAGCGATGCACACCAGTGGTAATGGGAGGTTTTCTTGGTAATATAGAGTATAACTCTTATTGTATTTTAGGTGAGGGTGAGGAACTGAGATCTTGGCACAAAATCCCTACAAAAGACAATGAGAGAAAGAAGATTCTACCTAGGAATCCACCCATCCCCTGCACACTTTCAAATGTTTGGACAGAAGTCCACTATTAAAGTTAGTCAAACAGTGTAATCATGTATTGGACACATTCAATATAAATAGGTAAAGAATGAGATCTAACAAGAAAATTGTTTTTTATAAGCAAAGCATATAATTTGATGTCACTAAAAGGATTGTTGTTTACAAAAAAAGAAAGCAATACAACATCATAGTGTACATAAAGAAATAAAGAAAAAGAAAATTAAGTCCATTATATTTGGCGATGCGTTTCGAGGTTACTTTCCTCTTCTTCAAATGGCCAGTACGGACTCTTTAAAAAGAGAGAGACAATGGTGTATAATAATGTACTCAAAATAATATTCCAAATAATACAGTTTGTTCGTACAGTTTAGCATAATGTCTATACCAGCAAAATCTAGCATTTATTCCCTGTTAAAATGGTAATTCGTCTAATGAAGTTCCGGTATTGTACTGAATCGTAGTATTAGTAACAACGGTCCAATGTTTGATTCAAGTTAGGTGGAGTTTTTTTATGGTAATAACTAAGCAGTTAAAGGTTCAAATCAATACACGAGTGGGTGGATCACTAGTATGATGATGTAAAAAGTGGACAGATGGTAAATAGAAAACGGGAATACCAAGTGAAAGGTCTAACACAGATATCATATGTGACACGTGGTGGGAGTCACGGTCTCAATCTCAAATCTGTCTTGTATCGGTAAAAAGAGCATATCTAGGACAGAAACTGTAGGTAAAAAATCTACCATAATTACCATAAACGGTGGGTGGTAAAGGTCTCGATCTGTGAAAGCATAAGGAAGTGTGTTTTAGTAATACCATTGAATCTGGAAAAAATTCAATGGCTCAAATAGCGACCACGAAAGTGATTCCATGTGCAAACTCCAGCCTGAAAAAAATAAGTATCATTTTACGATATCTGTGTATTTCCTCCGAGATGTTTCTAAACCACAACCTCTTTCCTTGGGCTTTCTTATAATACGGCCCTTGCGCAATGATTTCCCTTATCCTCAGCACTCTTTCAGGCCTTTCATTCCACTCACACTACCAATATGGCCGACAGAATACATTTACACCACTAGTCCCTTCTTTATTACTAGTACTCATGTACTATATAGGTGCCTACAAAATCAAGTCTCTTCCGTCGCAACGCCTGGAGGGTTGTGAGGTGACCCATGGAAAACAAGACCCACACGGAAGGTGCACTCCGTGAAGAGGCCGTCAGGAGCCACCTTGGAGAAAATCCTGCCTGTGGTCCCTGGGACGCCCAGCAGACCATAAGGGCGGATTGGCAGTTTTGGGGAGAGCTGGTGGCCGAGGTATGTCAGCGGATGACGAACTGTAGGAATAGACTCAGCCATACGGCCACTAGGGGAAGTGGTGAACAGCTATTGGGTGTGGGGTGGTATTGAGTATTGGGTGGGAAGACGTAGAAGTGTATGTTAATTGTCTGTGGTTAGGGAACATTCGATCTTGAGGTGATTAGTTGCAGCAGTTGGCCCAGAAGATTGACTCAAGGGTACGGATGACAGAAGTTATGTAAATATTGGATTTCCTGTGGGTGGAGCTTTGTAGCTCGGGTCATGGATGACATTATCCCTGTGTATAGGGCTTAGCAGATAATATCAGGTAATGTTAGCAGATGGTGAAGCTAGCTTGAATCACGGAAGGTGTTCTTCTGGTTCAGTCTCGCAGAGTGTTTTATCTACAAGGCGACACTGTAGGTACAGATTGAGCATGTGAAATATTGGCATCACCTTTATTTATTTATTTATTACATTTATAAAGCACACAAACAGCCCTTAGGCATCGTGGTGCTGTTACAGTAGGGCTCCCTTAGTTGCATCGGAAAATACAATATTGATGGTGCAAACAAACAAAATTACAAATACATGGCGTTGGCCTGAAGGTTCCAGGGTTACAAGGGAACCAAGTTGAGGCGCATTTCAATTACAGTAGTGATAACTGCATTGCCTAGGGAAGGCAGCATGGACACACCAGGACATTTGAGTAGTAGAAGCCATCCCACAGTGTTTGGCCTAGTGGTTCTATGGTTACAGGGGAGTCACGTCCGCCAGAAAGGGAGATTTGATTAACATATAGCTGTAAAACGGGTTGGCAAACGGGGACCCGGTGGGCTGGTGAAGGTGGCTAATAGTGCAGGCGTAGTGCCGATCTTGTCTTAGTTAAAGAGCTTGGTCTTGAGTGCTTTGCGGAAGACCGCGTATGAGGTTTCATTTCTGAGAGACGTGGGAAGAGCATTCCAATTCTTAGGTGCTAGATATTGGAATCTGGCACCTCCAGCTTTTACTCTTTTGAAAGTGGGGACAAAGATCTGGTTGGAGTGTTGAGTTTGTTTGGGTCTGGACTCGTCTTATATTTTCTGATAAGTGGGGGGGCAGTAAGAGAAAGGGATTTATGTGTGATTGCCAGAGTTTTAAATAGAAGCGCTCTTTGACTGGGAGCTAGTGTGCATCCCTCATTGCCTGTGTGATATGTTCCCTTTTGGGAATGCTGAGAGCCTCTGTGAGGGCATTGTTTTGAGTGACTTGTAGCCTGTTGAGGTTTTTGGCAGATGTGCTCATGAACAGGACGTTGCAGTAGTCCAATTTGGCCCCAATGGTTGCCCTGGCTACTGTGAGGCAGCTTTTTGTTCAACAGGAACGGTTTGACCGCATTGATGATTTTGGTGGTGAGAGCTGCCGACGACGCAATGGCGCTAACTTGGCACGTCATGGAGAGGGAGGAATCGATGAAGACCCCTAAGGTTTTGACTATTTCCGAAACAGTGTTGAGGGTGTTATCTATGCTAAATGTCTTGTATTGAGAGTCAATCTTGTTGAGAGTATCTTTGGTGCCTACCAAGCGGATCTCTGTTTTTTCTCTGTTGCAACAAAGTTCATTATCCGCCATGCAGGCCTGGATGGCTGCATATATGTTGGACAGAGTTGCTGCATCCTGTTCATAGGAGCCATTGAGAGGGAGTAAGACTTGTGTGTCGTCAGCATGGCATCTGGTATTTACATTGAATGCTTTTGCGCAGCAGTATGAAGATGCAAAGCTTACATAGTTACAAATTATACACCAGATACAACATTTACATCATTACAGAATATACAAAATTTGCAAATATGAACAAAAATAAAATGGCCTATATAGTTACAAAAATAAACAATAAACAGTGTGCAAAAATACAAGTTGCAGAGTGATACCCTCCGTATATCACTGAGAGTCACAAGTAAACTAGATTACGTATGATCTACAAATATTAACACAATATTACAATATTAATATGGGGTGAATAGGTCACTCCACCTGCGGACATATCCTAGAAGCTAGGAGGCTAGGGGTCAGTAGCGATAATGTGTTTTATAAAAAAAATTCTAAAATGTAAGTAGGGTTGGTCGGCTCTCAGGTCTTGTGGTAGTGAGTTCCAGAATTTAGCAGCCTTTACAGGGAAGCTATTACCACCAATAGTGGTGAGCTTGTATTTAGGTAGGGTCAGGAAGTTAACATTATCAATTCTGGTTGGTCTGAGAGAAGTTCTTCTCTGTAGTTTGTCAGTAAGGTAGCTTGGGGCAGCGTTACTGAAATCTTTATGAGTCAAAGAAAGCGTTTTTAGTTGTATTTTATTGGCCGTAGATAGCCATTTGTGTTGGCGTCTAAGGGGAGAGATGTGGGTTCTTTTGTTTATGCCTAAGGCTGCTCTTAAGGAATTGTTTTGTAATGTTTGGAGCTTTTGGATGGTAGTTTTATTAGCACCACTGTATAGAGCATTACAGTAATCGATTCTAGAGAGTATTAAGGCTCTGGCCAAAATCAACAGCTGTCATCATAGAGGAATGGCTTAGCAGCTCTGAGTAGCTTGCAAGTGTAGGCCGTGGAAGAGGTAAGGGATTTTACCTGTTTATCAAAAGACAGTGTGGAGTCCAAGTAGAAGCCAAGGGTTTTAACCTCCTTGGAGACTTTAATGGAATTCCCGTCAGTATTGCATGAGGAGAATTCTTTGCCTAGTTTTTTAATGTTAGCCTGTGAGCCTAGAATTATCAACTCGGTCTTATCATCGTTCAAGCAAAGGCCATGAGTGGCCATCCATGCTTGGATGATAAGATATACTTTGTTCACCAACCCCGTGTCCTTACTGTGATCCCCAGAAAGCGGGAGGAGAATCTGAGTATCATCTGTGTAATTAGTGTAGGTAATACCCAGATGGTCCAGATCATCGAACAAGGGTTTGTTGAAGATTTTGTAAAGAGTTGGCGAGACGCAAGAGCCTTGAGGAACACCGCACAGGATAGGTGTCGGGTCTGTAGCTGCCGAAGGAGAGAAGACTCTCATTGTTCTCTCACTCAGGAAAGATTCAATCCATTTGATGGCTCCCGGGGAGAAGTGGGCGGCAGAGTCAAGGTGTCGGCATAGGACCTTATGATTGACCAGATTGAATCCAGCTGAGAGATCAAGTAGGAGCAGCAGTACTGTCTTCCCTTTGTCTCTCAGCTCGTCTATTTGGGACTTTAAGTCGATTAAGGCTGTTTCCGTTCTGTGTAGTGTGCGGAAGCCGGATTGTCTATTACCTAGGAGTTTATGCAGTTCGAGATGTTTTTGAATTTTGTTGTCCAATATTTTGAGTAAGAATGGGACCGTGGTAATAGGCCGGTAATTGGTAGGGATGAGAAGATCTAGAGTCTGTTTCTTGAGGAGAGGGAGCACCCAAGACTGTTTAAGGTTGGCAGGGATGGTACCTGTGGCAAAGGAAGCATTGATCAGTTTGGTGATGAATGGGGATTATTCTCTGGCAGCATCTTTTATTAGTTGTGCTGGGCCGATGTCACCTTTGCAGTTAGAGGGCTTCAGTGACAGGATGAATTTTTCTACTTCCAAGGTAGACATTTTGGAGAAATGGAATATATTATTGTGTACTGGTGGTGAGACACTAGGCAAGAGGTTATTAGGTGATTGCTGTAAGTTCAGTACTTCTTTTTTTTGCTGAATTTTATTTTGGAGCGTGTTAATTTTATTGGCTATTGCGTATTCGATGTCTGTACACCAAGATTTGTCTTTGGTACAGATGTCAGGGATAGCTATTGGGGACTCTAGTTCTTTGAGTATGGAGAAGAGTTCTTTCATACTAGAATTGGATTTAGCAATGCGCTCATCATAAGAGTTGTGTTTTGCCCGGCAGATTTCCTTCTTGTAATGTGAAGAGAGTGAGGTTAATTTAGCTTTGTTCTCACTGGAAGGGCAGAGTCTCCAATTGGTTTCACTTTTTCTTTTTAGGATACAAAGGTTTTGAGTTGTGGTGTAAACCATTTGTTTAAGTGGGCTATTGGTTTGCTGGGTCTAAGTTTGAGAGGGGCAATTTTGTCCAGTGTGGTGAGCATAATATTATTGAATTTGTGAACTAGGATACTAGGATCGAGATTTTTTGGCAATGCATTATGGGTGGGAAGGATAGCAGTGATAACTTTCTCTGCTGTAATACTTTTTTTGCTTCTAGTTAAGCATGGTGGCGCTAATGGAGGAGCCAATGGAGTGGGTCTTATAGTAGATAGGTGGAAGGACACCAGTGAATGGTCTGTCCAAGATAGCGGCAGGATGGATAAGATAGTAACTGTACAGTTATAATCCGCTATCCAATCCAGTATTCTCCCTTTTAGGTGGGTAGGTTTATTGACTTCTTGGGATAGACCTAGTGCGTTAATTATATTAACTATATCTGTGGCATTTTTATCCATTTGGTCATTAAAACCTAGGTTGAAGTCCCCTAATAAGAGTAATTGCGAGGAAGGTTTAACGTTGTTAGTGATTATGTTGTGCAGATCCTCCTCAAAGGAGCCATGTTAACATGGCAGGGTAAGAGGGAGATGTTTCTGTGTGTTATGAATACGGCCTCGATATGGTAGTACAGCTAGCATGTAAGATGCTTTCAGAGCGTGCCTTTGTATGTTATGTTAAGATGCGTTTGGGGTACATGCTATTGCCAGATATGCAGTGCCTGGATCGGAGGCTCGGCCCACGTGGTACAACACCAATGGCATCATGGGGGTGCTTGGGTGGGGTACGTACGACTGAACGGGGGTAATTTGTTTGCTACCACGAATTTCAAGGAGGACTGCTGATGGGGGAGTTCATGGAGATTTGCTGAATTTTCCATGCACTTTGTATTTGGCGGTTTCCCTTGGTGGGCATGTGCAATTATTGAGGGTGTTGCTGCAGGGGTGATGAAGGTATGATTATTTCACAGGTGGGACACGTTGTTGTACGTCTGTCCCCAGGTCCCATGACTCTCGAGCAAGGTATGGTTCTGGAGGTCGCGTTTAATTGGGGCGCCCTAATTTATGAAATACACCGACCTCACTGTGATTTCCGCAAGAAGCACTACGGTCCTATTTGGGGCACCGGGGCACATGGTTAGAAAGGTTGAAGGGGGACGAGGGAATGTAAACGAGGAGTGCTAGCGAGTGCTCTGGAGCAGGTTGGGCACACGATTAACAGTTGAGGGCTTGTGTTTTTATCCCAATGGCATTTTTCATATGTACTTCAAATGGGTGTTGCAATGAATAAGGAAGGTGCCATATGTTCCCCCTTTACTGTGTATCGCTAGTTGGGAGAATCTGCACCTAAAGCGTTTGCACCTAGAGTGCGGGCGCTTTTGGGATGTTGTGCCATACGGACGCCATGCACGCGCTCCCTGGGGGCCTATGGTCGTGATGGGTACTAGCCCTGAGGTTGGGTTGGGAAACGTGCATGGCTTTACAGGAAGTTTCGTTTCACCCCAGGTTTTGGGGAGAGAGTGTTATGGCATTGTTAAGATATATATACTGCTACATCGTATTGATGTCTTCGAGTAAGGGAACAATGGTTTAGTGCATAGGAGGTACTCTTTTTGCATCGAATGCCTTTCCATCAAGGTTTTTGCAACAATAAAAGTTGCATCTAATGTATATTTTTGAGGGGATAAGTGTTCATTTTTTTGGGGGTGGGTTTTAAAGGGCAAAAAATGGGTTTGGGGGGCCAAAAAAAAGAAATAAGAAAAAATACATTCAATGCAACTTTTTTCGTTGCTAAAAATTCGATGGAAAGGGCATTCGATGGAAAATATTCAATGGAATGACCATAAACCGTCAGGATAGTTTGTGTAGGCTATGCCACATTCATCCAGGTTGTTGAAGAGAGATAGTGTAAAGATGTTGTAGAGTGTGGGAGCAGTGCACGAGCCTTGAGGCGCACCACAGTGAAAGGCAGTAGGTGCAGCACAGGCATGGTCCGAGAACACTATTATAAGTCTTCCCGCCAAGAAGTAAGAGATACATAAAGTGGCTTCCTGTGAGAAGTGGGCTGCATCCTTTAGACGTGTACAAAGGTTTCAGTGGTCAACAAGATCAAATGCTGCCGATATATCTAGTAGGAGGAGACGGGCAGGCTTGCCTTTGTCCATTATATCCCTGAGTTAGATCTTAAGGTCAAATAGTGCAGACTCTGTTGCATAGCCTGGGCGGAAACCTGATTGCCTCTTTCCCAAGATGCTGTTCTTCTCCAAGAACTGCTGGGTTTGACCATAGGCAACTTTAGCTAGAACTTTTAAAAGGAATGGCACCGTAGTGATAGGTCTGCAGTTGTTAGGTATTTCTGGGTCTAAAGATGTTTTTTTAGTAGGGGCGGACCCACGCCTCTTTTAGGCAAGCAGGGACAGAATTAGATTTGAAAGATGCATTAATGAAGGCTGTCAAGAACGGGGCTAGAGTGTCAGTGCAGTCTTTAATAAGATTGGCTGGGCATGTGTCGCCCTTGCAGTTGGAGGGTTTAGTTTGCTGAATGATGGCTAATACTTCTGTCTCTGTAACCTCTCTGAAAGAGAATAGGATGTTCTCTCTGGTGCCAGACCTGGTCAAATTGACTTTGGGCAGGGCCTTGTGGTGGGCGTTGATCTTTTCCTGCAGGAGCTCAATTTTATTGATCATGGCTGTTTGGTGTTTGGACACTAGTGCACCAGGCTTTATCTTTCACAAAGTCCTTAGTGCTTGCAATAGGTGTGTCCAGTTCTTTATAGATGGCAAATAGTTCCTTTGATTCAGATCTAGCTTTGGAAATCCTCCCTTTTCCTTTTTTGCTTTCTAGCGGGGCAATGGTGTTTACCGCTGATTTGATTGTGGAGTTGTCTAACTCAACCAACACCGATGGGTCTTGGGAGAACGGGGGCTTGAGCGCTGGGGCCTCTAAAAACGGAGGGATCCTGTCTTTGGTGAGGTTTCGTGAGTATCTTGCAAGTGCAGGTGGAGCTGGCACAAATGGTTTAGGTATAGAGCTGGTGGTGGGGATGGTGAAGTGAATAAGGTGGCGGTCAGTCCAAGGGGAGGGGGTAATGGAGATGATGTCAGCTTCACAATTGTGGTCCACTACCCAGTCTAGAATGCGTCCTTTGGAATGGGTAGGAGAACAGGATTTTTTGAAGGAAGCCAAGATCCTGGAGTGCTTTGGCAAGCGCCTTGGCTGGTTTATCCTTGGGGGTCATTGAAGCCCATATTGCAGTCCCCCCAGAAGGACGTATTTTGTGGAATCTTTTTAGATTATCTCCAAGTAGGTGGAGTAGATTGTCTTAAAAGTCCATTAGTGGGCCTGGTGGGCGGTATGCGAGATGGATTGCAATAGTGGTGTTTGGTGAGATTGCTAGTTTTACCGAAAGGGAGTCTACATTCTAGCCGAGTGGAGATGTGATTTGTCTTACTACGAGGGTTTCCTTGACAATAATGGCTACTCCCCCACATATTGGCAACTGTCCTGTCTTGTCGGAAGCTGGTGTAACCCTGCGGGAGGGCTATGGAGATGGCTGGTCCTGAGGCTTCATGGAGCCATGTTTCAGTAAAGGCTAAGGCATATAGGTCCAGGTTGGTGAGCATCACCACTTTGCTAGGAATGCAACACAAATTCTGCTGTGCGTATCACCGGCAAGCAAACAGGATGTGTGAGTGCCTCAATGGGCTGCTCAAGGAGAACATAGCCAAAATAAAGAAAACGTTGAATAAGAGCTGGCTACACTGTTTACCCTTGGCTCTATTCGCATTCAGCAACAAACCCAGGTTCGACCACCATGTAACCTCACATGAGGTGCTAACCGGGCGGCGCATGCGATTGCCCCTGATTTCTTCTACTAGAATGCTGACAGATGCTGAAAAAATGGCTGATGTATTGAGACAGGAAATTTATGATTACACTGCTTTCTTGATGGCTACTGCCTCTTTTATTTCTCGCCAATTGCAGGCGCAACGGGAGAGGCACCAAGGAAAAGAAGATGGAAACAATACAGAAACAAATGAAGAACAACTGAAAGCACCAAAGCATTATCCTGGCGACACTGTCCTCTTGCACGATTTTACGAGAATCTGGTATAAACCCAGATTCACGGGACCCCATCAGGTTGAAGTAACTGTTCACGCTATAAAGATAAGGGGTAAGAAAACGTGGAATTACCTTGATGATGTCAAGCCCTGTCCAGCAGCGGCCTCTCCCAGCAATGACAGCGAAAGGGCCAACGTTCCACACGACAAGGAACAAAAACATCACTGAGGAGCACCGCAGCCCAGCAAAGGCCAACCCATGGATACACTACCAGTGTGAAAATGTTTTATACTGGCACATATTGTGCGAAAAGGCATCATGAAAATGTGTTGGAGAAATGCTCCTGTGCACTGTTGGTGACTTGCATCTATTGGATTTTTTCATGAGTTACCCTACAAAACCCAATTGAAAACTGGTTGGCTTTTTATCCAATTTTTCTAAAATAAAGTGTGCTCTAAAAATCACAATTTTAACCCATTATTTAAAAAAAAATGGAAGGGGGAACCTTCCCAAGCCCCCTTTTATGGTTGTGGGATGACTTGCTACACGCTGTGGCATATCTGGACATATATTTACACCCCTCCAGTTAAAAAAATCACCAGCCTTCACTGAAAATCACACCAAAACGGAGAGGTTTCCATGACAAACAAGTTAAGTGTTGAAATGTTTGCTCCCCAAATGAAAACAAATACAAACATCGCCTCCTACTCCATGGAAGGACGTGGGCGAGACAGGGGGAGCAGGGCGTGGCAGAAAGAAGACCTTTCTGTGCATATGAAAGATCGTGTCATGCGGTGTTCATTTTTAAATGGTTATTTTCTTTCTGTCAGCCAGGGGTGTACGTTTGGCAGCAGTCAAATAACACAGATCTAAAAATAGTTCTGTTTTCCTTTCAGCTCAGCTCCTTATAACTTTGTTAGTCACCACCGTCCCCTAAAATAAAATCAAACCAGTCTGTAACAGTCTCTCATGGCAGCGGCCGTAAACAAACTTTGGGAGGGAGAGAGAGAGAGAGAGAGAGAGAGGGTGGGGGCAGGGGGCCCAGACTGGCCCCAGGATAAAAGAGCCTGTACCTGCAGGCATTCCGCTACTCTCTGGGTGGCGCTGCAGAGCAAGGAATCAGATCTACCAAAATGGCGTTAAATTCAGGAACATCTGGAGCCTAGACGCAGAGGGCGGGAAAAGGAAGGCGAGGGGGGGAGGCAGACGGCCAAAGCAAGCCGGCCGATGAGGGAGGAATGAAACGCTGCCTTCAGAAAACTCCTCTCGGGGTCTGGAGCGCTGCCACCGTGGTCCAGGGCAACGGCATTAAACAGGAGGAAACAAGGCCGGGGGATTCCGTCACGTCAATGAAGACAGCTAGGAGAGAAGCAGAGGGAGAAGAAATAAGCAGCGCATTCAAACGGGGAAACAAAGTTGAGAGCGGACGAAATACTCTTACGAAATAAAGTCGCTCTCCTTGACTTATGAATCCCATAAGAAAACGTACGGAAATATTACACAGTGAGAGAAATGACAACTTTATCTGCTCGTTGGGCTGGTGCTAGCGAGGGGCCTTGACAGGCGCACCGCGCTTGTTAGTAGGAGCTCGCCTCCTACCAGTGTCAAATCTCACTGGAAGAAGCATGTGTGTGCCACAGACTCCGCCAGGAAGGGAGCAGCCTGCAATCATACATGTCAGCACGGAAGGGCCAAGAGCATTTCGAGGCACAATTATTGTCAATGGGAAAGATGCACTACTATAAAAAAAAAATTAATAGGACAATACTTGTATACAGGGTGATTTATTTGTTAATCGCATTGGTGACATAGATACCAACAGTTAAAGGATGCCTGACTAACCATAAATAAAAGTGTCAATGGCACTTTTAGGCGCTAAAGATTTTGAAGAATAAGTCTGTCCTCCTGATTTTTTGGGCGAGAATATATATTTTAAATAAACTCGCCCATCATTGCCAGATTATATGTTGCGTAGCTGGCACATCATTGCCAGTTCCCAGCATACATGCCTTGCACATTATTTTATGTTCCATTAACGGATCGTTGCCAGCTTCCATTTTTCCCAGGTGGCAAATCATATCCAGTATGTCCACTTAGCACATCATTGCTAGTTTACATAGTCACCACTTTGCATGTCATTTCTGTTTCCGGTATGCAGAGTTTACACAACATGGCTGGTTTCAAATACATACTTGCCAACCCTACCGATTTAGGCGGTAGGATACCGCTTTTTAAGCAGTACTACCGCCTACCGATTTTTTGAAACCAAATACCGATTTTTTTTTTACATTTTTTTTTTTGCCCACGCCAGCTCGGGGGAGTCTTTCAAGGGCTCCCCCGAGCTGGCGTACCGGGAGAATGCGCGGCATGCAGGATTTTAATGTCGAAGGCACCCACGGCGCTGGGCTAAAGCGCCCCTCCGCCGCGGGTGCCTTTGGCAAAAGTCACCATTAGCCCCCCACCACGCCAGCTCGGGGGAGTCTTTCAAGGACTTCCCCGAGCTGGCGTAGCAGGAGAAGGCGTGGCATGCAGGCTGTTAATGTCGAAGGCACCCACGGCGGTGGACTAAAAGCGCCCCTCCGCCGCGGGTGCCTTTGGCAAAAGGCGCCATTAGCCCCCCACCACGCCAATTTGGGGGAGTCTTTCAAGGACTTCCCCGAGCTGGCGTAGCATGAGAAGGCGCGGCATGCAGGCTGTTAATGTCAAAGGCACCCACGGCGGTGGGCTAAAAGCGCTCCTCCGCCGCGGGTGCCTTTGGCAAAAGGCGCCATTAGCCGCCCACCACGCCAACTCGGGGGAGTCTTTCAAGGACTTCCCTGAGCTGGCGTAGCAGGAGAAGGTGCAGCATGCAGGCTTTTAATGTCAAAGGCACCCACGGCAGTGGGCTAAAAGCGCCCCTCCACCGCGGGTGCCTTTGGCCAAAGGCGCCATTAGCCCCCCACCACTCCAGCTCGGGGGAATCTTTCAAGGACTTCCCCGAGCTGGCGTAGCGGGAGAAGGCGCAGCATGCAGGCTTTTAATGTCAAAGGCACCCACGGCGGTGGGCTAAAAGCGCCCCTCCACCACGGGTGCCTTTGGCCAAAGGCGCCATTAGCCCCCCACCACGCCAGCTCGGGGGAGTCTTTCAAGGACTTCCCCGAGCTGGCGTAGTGGGAGAAGCCGCAGCATGCAGGCCTTTGATGTAAAAGGCGCCCACGGCGGTGGGCTAAATGCGCCCCTCTGCCGCGAGTGCCTTTCACAAAAGGGCGCCATTAGCCCCCCACCACGTCAACTCCGGCGAGTCTTTCAAGGGCTCCCCCGAGCTGGCGTGATGGCAGAAGGCGTGGCAGGCGCCTCATTCAATGACAATGGGCTGCTGACGCTCCCTATTCCTATCATTACCTCCTCGCCTGACTATTTTTTGAAACTTTAAGATTCCTAAAGATTTTTGGTCACAGAATGTTGGCATGTATGGGAGCGAGGCAGCCCAAGCTCATCCGCCCCACTCCTCAAGCCTCTGCTTTCACCCGGGGCGGTCCTCCGATACTCCTCCCGGCGTCCGCTCCCGTCAGGAGTTGTGGAGTCGGGCCACTCGACTCGCCAGGGCAGTCCGGATCACTGAGAGCCAATGCATGTCCATCACAGCCCTCTCCGCAACGAACAGCCTCAGCAAGGATCACAGTCCCTGCGGGCCCCGCCACACAGTTCATGCTTGTCGCGGGGCAGACCAAACACTCCCAACAGCCCACTGCAGTGGCTTCACCCCCAGGCCAATCTGGGTGCGAAGAAGCAGGCAGTTAGTAGAGGCCTCGACAGGACAGACTCCGTTCGCCCGCAGTGGTGCTCCGTTTTTGCTCAGGGACCAGATATAAAGAACCCTGGGAGTTTCCGCCGTTCATCGTCTTTTCCATACTTGCCAACCCTACCGATTTAGGCGGTAGGATACTGCTTTTTAAGCAGTCCTACCGCCTACCGATTTTTTGAAACCAAATACCGATTTTTTTTTTACATTTTTTTTTTGCCCACGCCAGCTCGGGGGAGTCTTTCAAGGGCTCCCCCGAGCTGGCGTACCGGGAGAATGCGCGGCATGCAGGCTTTTAATGTCGAAAGCACCCACGGCGGTGGGCTAAAGCGCCCCTCCGCCACGGGTGCCTTTGGCAAAAGTCACCATTAGCCCCCCACCACGCCAGCTCGGGGGAGTCTTTCAAGGACTTCCCCGAGCTGGCATAGCGGGAGAAGGTGTGGCATGCAGGCTGTTAATGTCGAAGGCACCCACGGCGGTGGACTAAAAGCGCCCCTCCGCCGCGGGTGCCTTTGGAAAAAGGCGCCATTAGCCCCCCACCACGCCAACTCGGGGGAGTCTTTCAAGGACTTCCCCGAGCTGGCGTAGCATGAGAAGGCGCGGCATGCAGGCTGTTAATGTCAAAGGCACCCACGGCGGTGGGCTAAAAGCGCCCCTCCGCCGCGGGTGCCTTTGGCAAAAGGCGCCATTAGCCCCCCACCATGCCAACTCGGGGGAGTCTTTCAAGGACTTCCCGAGCTGGCGTAGCGGGAGAAGGCACGGCATGAAGGCTGTTAATGTCAAAGGCACCCACGGCGGTGGGCTAGAAGCGCCCCTCCACCGTGGGTGCCTTTGGCCAAAGGCACCATTAGCCCCCCACCACTCCAGCTCGGGGGAGTCTTTCAAGGACTTCCCCGAGCTGGCGTAGTGGGAGAAGGCGCAGCATGCAGGCCTTTGATGTAAAAGGCGCCCACGGCGGTGGGCTAAATGCACCCCTCTGCCGCGAGTGCCTTTCACAAAAGGGCGCCATTAGCCCCCCACCACGTCAACTCCGGCGAGTCTTTCAAGGGCTCCCCCGAGCTGGCGTGATGGCAGAAGGCGTGGCAGGCGCCTCATTGTCATTGAATGCACCCGCGGCAGGCAGGCTCATTCAATGACAATGGGCTGCTGACGCTCCCTATTCCTATCATTACCTCCTCGCCTGACTATTTTTTGAAACTTTAAGATTCCTACAGATTTTTGGTCACAGAATGTTGGCATGTATGCAAATATCGCCAGTTAACTCATCATTACCAACACTTAACTGCCTAGTACTAGCAGGTTGAACCTTCTGTTGATGGTGCCGAAAAGGAGTGAGGCCATTGCTCTTCAGCAATAGTCCAGAGCCAGTATGGGCAGCAAAGCTACAGCACGCAGCGGACACCACAGTAAAAACTCTGTCCTGAGGCTTTTGGCTTGAGGGTTGGCTGTGGGGGCTGGATTAAAAGGCGCAAACTGTGCCAACTAGCCTGCATGCAATCAGCAGGCCGGCCGGGTCGGACAGGACCATACAATTGTCTCCGGCACCAATGAAAAAGTGGGCCACAGTTGCAAATGTCAATTCATTGCTTTTGTGACGGACTCCGTAGTATGTAAAATGCGATGCAAACTGCATTTTAAAGAATATTCAGTAACACTGGTTGAAACTACGAGGGTCCCACTTTGACCACAAAAAAAACGGACCCACACTGGCATTTTGTGTTTTTGGTTCGGACATTGCCCCATTGGCCAGTCTGAGCCTGCAGACCGGTTGAGCTGGGGTATCAGACTGCACAAGTCTCTGGCAACTCCTTAATGACACGAGCATTACTTGTAACTCAGGGTCAATGACCCAACTTGCACAGGTAGTGTATGAAAAGTAACTAGATGGTTGTGGTGGGAAAACTATTTGTACATTTGACTGGGTTTCAAACAAGCACAATGGCAGGTTTTTCACAGCTGGAAGCACTGCTGCAATGACCACATGAGCGCTTGCGATAATAATCGATTCACCCAGCAACACAAATCTACTCATTGTGCCAGTCCTAAGACCCATACAATTCCTGTTTTTTGTTCCATCACCAAAGCAGTGTAAATTGAGCCATTTAACCTGGATTATAAATTGTTCCTCAGCACAATGACTAAATATGACTAGTCTTATCCCTGGGTCAATGACAAAGTTTACACTAGTACTGGGTGTGGAATTAAAACCAGTGCAAAGGGCAGCGATCTTGCCTGCTCTAAAACTTGTACAACTCCTTACATTGTGCCACTGATTAGCCAAGTGTGAATCTGTTCTTTTTTCTGGTTTTTTGGCAGTGTGGAAATAGAAGAAATTATGTGCGATGAAGTATGGTCTTTTTAATGAAAACACAAAAACTGCCCTCCTTGGGGTATAAAGGAAAATTACAACTAGCGAATATATGTCGTGGCCTAAGCCCACTGACTCCTGGATACTTAAGCCCTACGAAGGCTGATACGATTTTGAGGGTCTGGGGCTGAGCCTACAAGGATGTCCCTCATTAGATTTGGGTGGTAGCAACTTAGTAATGTGCTGAGGGTCTCTCCAGTCAGTTTTGTAGTGTGGTTGCCTGTGATTTTGGCATGCAGGTGTGTTTCAGTTCTCTAATTCTATGTCAAGACGGAGGGGGGCATTATGCTTCATCTTTGTTTATTTTCCTGTCTCCAGCAGTTTCAACAAAATAACACTATTTAAATTTTTCATTTGAAAGAAACTTTTTTTTTTTTCCAAAAACTACTTGTCCCATCAGACTTAGGACCTCTGTAGTCCCAGTGTCCTGGTCACGTGAGCTAGTCCGTGATAATTCATATTAATTTGTATACTCATTTATAGTAACTCTTTATCACAATTATAGTCATACATATGGATAGCCCCCGCTAAAGGGAAGGAGACACTCACTGATATGATATGGCAGATATGACGTGCCATACACAAGTGTTTCTAGGCCCGATAATGATGTCATAACCTTGTCACTCTGCACAACCCTAGATTCATAGTCCTTGTCTTTGGAGCTCCCTTTGCTCGTGGATGAGCACCCAGGCTCTACGGCCTCATAGTATTCCAGCAATTTATATCCATCGATAGCTGTTTTATATAATTTTAATATACATTTTATATGAAATTCATATCAACATTTATATAAAATGAATATAAAAAATATCAGGGGCCGTATAAAAAATATTGGGGCGCTCATCAAATTGATATAAAATTAATGTCAAACATTTTAGGGGTTTATCAAATGATATCATTTTGATGTAAATTTTTTAAAAAATGTTTTTTATTTTAAAACAAATAAACAATACAAACCAAACTGGCAGCATTATTTGCGACAGACACATGACCATCAATTAATGCACACTACTGCTCCCCCAATCCCTCCCCCCTCAAGAGCTTGTATGCGTTTCTCATTCTGTATCTGCTGCGTGTGACCGGGTATCGCTTCCTTCCGAAGCTGTAGAATCCATTATTGTGCCAAACAGTCCTGTTATTAACACTCTCCATGCCATCAGGTTACCCACTTCTTCTTCCCCGCACTTGCTACATGCCTCCTGCCATACTACCATTTCAGCCTCCGCCTATTTTTGCAAATCCCGCCACCATACCTCAACCCGTGGCTTGTAGCACTGCTTCCAGCCCATGGCAATCCTTCTTTTTGCAAGCACATATGCCAGGTCCCTCAGTTTCCCAACATGTTTAGTATTCTGTGGTCTGGGAAACCCTCCCAACAGTCAGGCCCAGGCCGTATCTATGTTGAGCGTGACCCCTTTATCCGCTAGTTTTTGTGCCACTTCCCCCCAAAAACCTTCAATCACTGGGCAAGACCAGAACATGTGTGTCATATCAGCGTCTTCTTTATCGCATTTTGGGCATGCTTGTCTTCCTGCATTTACAAACTTAGATATTCTCTTCAGGGTCATATAGGCTCTATGCGTTATGTATAACTGTATTTGTTGCAATCTGGCGTTTCTGGACACCTTCTTGTGGTATCCCATAGCACGCTCCCACATCCCATCGGTCATCTGTGCCCCCACTTCCGCTTCCCAGTCCAGCCTCAAATGCGTCAAATCCTTCCCCACCCGGGTCATCACCATCTCATACAATCTGGAGATCTCGTGCCCTCCTTCTGATGTGTCATATATTGTCCCCATAATGGCGTCTGGCTCCTCCGCCAGTACAGTCCCTGGCCAGGTTTTACAAATAATCTGCACTAGCCTAAGATACGTGACATATTGGCCTTTGTGCAAGCCTGCCTCTTCCCCCAGTTCTTCGAAATCCTTAATGATCCCCTCTTGCCATACATCGCCCAATGTGACCAGCCCGACCGATTACCAATAGGTCCTGATTATCATTCTTAGTTGGTTGTCTTCCCCTGGTAAGGCCACTAGCGGCACTTGTGGGGAACACGGGTACGGGTTCTCCATAGGTCGGCATACTCTACGCCACATCTTCCACCCAAGCAACATCATACCCGGGCGTTCTTTCATTTCAAGTCTAGGCACCCAGATAATCTCCTTTAGGTAAAACGGAGTGCAGTCCTGTACAAACAGCCTAAGTTCAGGAATTACCTCATCAGAAAGCCATTTGGTTACATATTGCAACTGACCAGCTACATAATAGGCCTCAAAATTTGGCAGCTTAATGCCCCCTCTATCATAGAAGTTCTGCAGCTTCCATAGCGCCACTCTATTTCGATGCCATGCCATAGGAAGTCTCTGCACATGCCATTCAGTTTGACAAGAAACTTTTTGGGTATCAAGTACGGTATATTACTGAAGAAATGTAACAGCCTGGGCAGGACCACCATTTTGAGCATTGCCCCCCGTCCCATCATCGCCAGCGGCAACTTCTCCCAAAACTTCATACTTGTTAGGATTTTTCCCACAGCCACCTCGGTATTATGCAAGTGTTCCTCCTCTACCGTGTGATACACATCTATTCCGAGGTAGCGGAAGGAATCAACCGCCCATGGTACAGACAACACTGGCAACCGCTCCAGAGGGGCTCCTCTGTAGCTCCCCAATGGGAACATGCTCGATTTTTGAGGGTTCACCGCTATGCCGGACAGTTCTGCATACCTTTCCATAACCTCTAGAATATATTGAAGATTTTCCTCCGGATATTTCAGATATAGTAGCAAATCGTCAGCATGCAAGGATATTAGATGTTTCTCTCCCCCTACCTCAATACCTATCATGTCATATTGTTGTCTGAGGTACACTGCCAGGGGCTCCAGGGCTAAAATGTATAACATCGGGGACCAGGGGCACCCTTGTCTGGTGCCCCTACTAAGTTGCCATCTCTCGGATATAACCGATCCTGTGCGCACCTTGGCCAGTGGTTCACTGTATAGTAATTTTGGCCACCTAACATAGCCCGGCCCCATCCCGTATTCCCTCAGGGCCTCCAGCAACCATGGCCACCTCACTGAGTCAAAAGCTTTGACTGCATCTAGGGACACAATCGCCATTTCCCCCTCGCTCCTGTTCCCCTCTTCAATCACCCGGTGGAGTCGCCTATGGTTATGGGTTTAATTTCTGCTGGGGACATAACCTGTCTGGTCCGGGTGTATCAGTTTGCTAATAACTCTACGTAGCCTATTGGCAAGGACCGCCGTCAATATCTTGCTATCCTGGTTCAACATTGACAAAGGCCTATAGGAGCCGCAGCTATGCCCTGACTTGTTGGGTTTAGGAAGCGGCACAATTAACACTTCTCTAAGCGATTCCGGCAGCCGGCCCATCTCAAAAGACTCATTGAGCATCTCTAGCATAGGGGGGAGTACTTCCTCTCTATATGTTTTATAAAACTCGCCAGGGAATCCGTCCGCGCCCGGGGTCTTACAGGTGGGCAGCTGCTTCACCACCTCCTCCAATTCCTCTAAGGTAATCGGTGCGTCCAGCTCCTCCCTTTCTTCAGCACTAATCTTAGGTAATTCCATGTCTTTTAGAGTTTCTCTTATCTCCTCTCGATTGTCCCCTCTTCTGTCCTCATATAATGTCCTATAATAGTCTAAGAATGCCTCGTTGACTCCCTCTTGGGTGTCAACTACCTCCCCGTCTTCTCTAGTTATCGTCCTAATCGGGGGCCAAGGGGTTTCGCTCTTATATAACCACGCCAACAAGCGGCCAGTTTTATCCCCACCTGCATGTTGCCTCTCAACATACTTCTTATAGTTAAGGTTGCAGAGCCTTTCCCAAAGCTCAGCACACCGCTGTTGTAGTTCGAGTACAAGTTCCGCATCCCCTCCTGCCCTGTTGCTTTCCCGTTCCAATTTCACTTCCGCTTTCTCTAACTCCGTTAGGACCCCACCCTGTAGGCCTTTTGATTTAGCAATAGTAGCACCCCGCAATACCACATTAAAGGCTTCCCAGAGCGTGCACGCTGAGTCCACACTGCCTGTGTTTTCCTCAAAGTACTGTGTAATCGCATCCCTGATATCTTCCCTGAAGACCGGGTCCCGGAGCGCCTCTGCCCGGAGGCGCCACGTCGGTATCCGTGCCCTGGGGCGGCAGTACTGCCAGCTAAGAACCAGAGGCGAGTGGTCCGACAGGACCCTCGCACTGTAGTCTATTTGGGTGGTCTCTATCACCACATCTGGCCTGGCAAAAAAATAATCAAGTCTCGTATGCAGTTGTTGTGGGGCTGAGTAATGCGAGTACTGTGTTTCATTAGGGTGTTTCAGCCTCCAAACATCTGCCAGCCCGAAGTCGTCGAGTAATGTCTGCAGTACCCTGGCTGCTGGGGTGGGCCTATCAATCTTATCATCGGATCTGTCTGCCTTGGGGTTGAGCACGCAGTTGAAATCCCCTCCCCAAATAACCGATCCTCCCATACACGCGCCCAGATGAGTACACAGGGTTCTAAAATATGCCGCAGTATTTTGGTTGGGGGCATACGTATTTATAATGCACACCTCTCTATTCTCCACCAAAGCCTTTAGTATGACCAACCTCCCCTCCGTGTCCACCACCTCTTGTGTAATTTGGAGCGGAACGTGCGGTGCCACCCAGACCAGCACTCCCCTAGCGTAAGCAGAATACGGAGAGCCTACTACAGTACCTCTCCACTTCTTCCCCACCAGTTCCAGTTTTTGCCGGGTCAGATGTGTTTCCTGCAACAACGCAATATCAATCTTCTGTCTTTTCAAGTACATCATGACTTTGTTTCTCTTTAAGTAACTGTTGAGTCCCCTGACATTCCATGTTATCATCTTAAGGTCCACCATAGCTCATGAGTGTCCTCTTCCCTTCCGTGTAGCGAATCCCCTTTGCCCACGTGATACAGATACAGCTCTCCACCTTTACTTGCAGCTTCTTGTACAAGCTCAAACTACCCATAACTATGTACACAACAACTTCCCCACTTTCCTCCCCACCCTCCACCCATCCCTTCCCCCACACCACACACCCCAACTGCTGCCCAGCTCCGTTCTCAGAACTCAGGCACCCCCACATCTAGCCCTGCAAGCACAAGACAATGCCCAGAGCTCAGTAGTGTGAAGTCGCCCTAATGGCCACTTAACTAAGATTACTGTGGGGTAAAGAGATCCGCTCTGCAAGGCTCCCATTAATTCAATAATAATTACAGTGCTCATAACATCTAGTGTAACAGTCTGACCTTCTCTACTGAAGGCTGCGCAATTGACTATATTCAAGTCCCATGGTTCCGTGCCGTGTCATCTTGTGGCACCCTCCTCGTGCATTACTTATCTCTTTCATGCTCTTTCTCCGTCCGAACTTCAGACTCCTGGGGACATCCCTGCGCATCGAGCCATCCCATGGCATCCTCCGGGGTCTCAAAAAACAAACTTTTGCGTTTATGTATAACTTTCAATTTTGCCGGATATAGCAACATGTATTTGTGGCCCGCCTCTCTCAGTCTCCGCTTTACCGTCCCAAAGTTCATGCGGCTACGCTGCACAGACAGGGTATAGTCCGGGTAGGCTGTGATGTTTGCCGCTCCTCGTATAATCGTTCCTCCCTTGCGGAAGTGTTCCAATATTCTCTCCCGGTCCCGGTAATTAAGAATTTTGGCTATCACCGGCCTAGGCGGGTTTCCTGGCGGCGGCCTCATTGTTAGATCTCTATGTGCCCGTTCCACCGCAAATCCTTGAGATAGGGCTCCTTCGGGTATCTCTTGCAGTAGCATGGACTCGAACTCCGTGGGATCATGGCCCTCCAATCCCTCCGGCAGGCCCACGATGCGGATGTTGTTTCGTCGGGCGCGTCCTTCTGCCTCCTCCGCTCTGCTCTCCAAGTTGCCCACTCTCTGTATCAGGGCATGCAATTCGGCCTTATGGGAGGCACAATCCACGGTATTCGGGCTCACTTCCTTCTCATGGGTCTCAGTGCGCTCCGCCAAGGCCCTGACGTCCTGCCGGAGTAGATTAACTTCCTCCTGCACCTCTCCGACCTTAAGGTCCTGTGCCGTTTTCAGCTCAGTGACGGCTAGTTCGAGTTTGGCTTCCCAGGCCGCCTTTAAGTCTGCAATCGCAGCTAGGACTTCTTGGTTAGTGCCCGTTGCCGTCATGCTGCCTGCAGGTGACTTATCCTTGCTCTTGGTATTTTCTTGACCAAGGGACGTCTTAGCGAAGTCGTCCAGGGAGGGCTGCTTCGCCTTCGGCCTCACCGTTCTATTAGACATGACCCAGAGGACCTGTATTCTGCACAAGTGACAAATGCGCACCCAGTACGCCTCTTTCGCTCGATCACCGTGCGGCCTGTTCCTTCTTTTGTTCCGGACATTGGTCGACCATTTTGTGTCGTCTTTTGTCTCCGGCGCTCCTTGTCTTTTCCGCACAGAACTCTGCCGCCATTCTTCCTACACCTTCCAAAAGTTCGCCAAGTGTGGTCCAATCATTCACACACCGACATGTGTATTTTCAGCAGTCGTCGGCCCATCGTTGCGCACTTTTACGCCCGGATCATTTCAGGATCTCGGGAGCTCCTCCAGATCACGTCCTCCTACATGGCCCTCATAGCCACGCCCCATTTTGATTTAAAGTTAATATCAAATTTATATCAAACAGATATCAAAGCGGTATCAAAAGTGGCTAAGGACACAAAAGGGGCATGGCCACCTGTCAAAATTAAAGCCTAATGAGTTGTATCCCGCTCTACTATTCCCATTACATTCTTAGTTTGACAATCCTAGTATATTCAGAGATTGGTCATGCCTGTATCATTTCAATCCGTACAGCCTGAGACTATTCCATTTGCCAACTCCAGAATATTCTGTTTGCATTTAGCCATTATATTATTTTTGTTACATTATGCAAACTCATAATATATAATCACTTTGACAATTCCTGTATTCTCCTAATTAGTACATTCCTAATTTTACTACAAGGGTTGGTTTGTTTTCTGAATTAGACTATGTTAATTGTTTGATAATCCTGACAGATTCTCATTTTGCACAGTATTCCAATCCTGCATACATTATTCCAATCTATCGTCAGAATGCAAAATACAAGTGTATTTTCAGGCTGCACAATTCAAGTATGCATCAGTTTTCCTTTCTTGCCTTGATTTATTCCCACTGCAATTACACATCCCCACTGAACCCCCAGATTACCATTAAAATAATTCTAGTTAACTCTCAGTTTACTGTTAGACAATTCCAGTATGATCACAGTTTGCACAATTCCAGTATATGTGTAGTCTGCAAAATCTCTGTTTTTCCATATTTCAATTCCAGTATACTCCCCGTTTTCACAATCCCAGTATATTCAAAAATTGACCAACCCAGTATACCCCCAGTTTGACAACACCAGCATATTAGCAGCTTGCAATCAAATTAAACGTCAATACCCAAATGTACACCTAATTTGCAAAACCCCAGTTTGACAATCCCAGTATTTTCCCCATTTGACAATGCCAGTACACTCCTGGTTTTACTAGCCCCATGCACTTCTAGTTTGACAAGCTCAGGATATTCCCAGTTTGTGCAGAATCATCTCCCTATAGTTCTGTTTTTTAAATTCCAGTATGTTACCAGTTGACAAATGCAGTGTATTGCGAGCCCGCCAACCCCAATATACGGTTAGTTGCACAATCCCAGCATACTCCTCTTTAACAGTCCAATTTTCCACCCAGTTTGCATTGTCTCAGTCAGTGCTGGAAATTGACAAAATTTACTCAGCGAATGCAAACCCCTCCCAGGTGGGGGAGGCGGCGGATTGTCAGTTGTGTGGGTGGGACTGAGGGCTGGAGCTAGGTTTCAAATAATGTGAGTGCCCTGAATATAGGATGCTGGCTGGTTTGCATAAAAAACAAAGTGCATTTTGGGAACATGAGAATGACCCTCAATTTCTCAAACTTGTCTGTGATATTAATTCAAATGGCATTCCTTCTGAGCATGCAATGCACACTTGGTATGATGCTCATTTCATCTGTCAGAATAGTCACCATGAAATGAAAATGTGTGCAAAGCATGAGACATATATACAGCTTGAGTTTGGGCTGCACTGGTGAGCAAAGGACTACTTTCAGATGCAGTTCGTGAAGTTGCACATGCAGGCGACTCAATTTGAAGATTGAGGAGAAAGGTTAATGTGGCAAGGACAGCCAGCCTGAGTGAAGACAGTGGGCAGGGATAGGGGCGGAGTGGGGGAGGTCATACAGAGTTTGAGTTGCAAAGGGCAGAGCTTTGTTCATGGGTGAAAAGGAGTATAGAGGAAGGTCTAGGAGGAGACTGCAACCATAATAAAGTCTGATCAGGAAAATCCTGGGTAATTCACAATTATGCACACTGGAATATTACAAGTACCAAGCCTGATACATAAGGTGTGTATCGGCCACTTTTATGCTCTAAAAATAGGCAAATATTCCCAAGAAGAAAATAAGGAGTAAAAATACTCCCAACAAAAAATAGCAAACAAACCCACACATGCTTGACCCTCTGCTTTCACCCACCTGGCTAAATGGATTTGCTTGGACATACACGTAGATCCACAAGAGCAAACCATACTTTTATTGCTGCCTGATCTGCAGCGGTAACAATTATCTTTTAGTGTGCATTAATAACTAGTTGCAAAAACATTTATTTTACAGGTAAATCCTATTTTTACTTGCTTTTAAAATACTTCCATTGCCAATGGAACTTGCATTTTTACTCCCTAAAAAAATAATTGTACTCCCCACTTCAACATCTTATCTGGAGCACTGCAAGTACCCACACCTACTTCATCACAAAATATTTCATATTTTTTTAGTTTGTTCTCATAAGAAACTAGCTGTATGCTGAGTACCAAGAGCATCATTCCCATGGCTTAAAAGTGTATAGAAGGAACCAAGTACCCCCATCTCAATCACCTCACCCATATTGCCTATATGTTGGGAGCCAGAGTATGCGACGTGTATAGAGCAATTGAAACTTCAGATACCAAGGAGAATCATTGAGGCAAGGTCCCCATTGAGAAAAACATACCTGCATACGAGACAATGTGACGATTGTTCGAATGAAATGCTGAAAGAAACAGGACAAATAACTGAACGAAAAAACTGATGACATTGTACAGAACAGAGCTGATGTGTATAGAAGAGATGCAGAGATGAGAGAATGCAGGCAATTCTATAAGGCATCAAGAAAGTATCCAAGATAAGTGACATTTTGGACTCAAGATGAAGAAGCTTATGCAACGAGATAGATGAAAATGTTAAGCTGTTTTACATGTGTACAGATGCCACAAAACGCAAGCAGACGAAGTATTCTTGAGGCTAGCTTTATAGTGAATAGATTGCGGCATGCGCCAATATATACATATATATAAGTCAGTAAAAAAGGGATATTTCCACCACGTAAAATAGCAGAGCTGAGCAAAAGAAGTAAGGCCAGCTTTCTAGTATGTCGCAGATAGAAAAACAAGTGAAATTACAGGTATTACACAATTACCTACTCCCAAAAGTTCGACCCCCAAAAGTCTGACCCCCAATTTTCTGCATATATATAAATGGGGGGGGAAAGTGAATAAAAAATGTATAGGGTTAAGGTGGGGGGCTGCAGGGGGTCTCGCCCCACATATATATTTGCGGAAAATTGGAGAAAAAAAAGGACTTTTGGGGGTCGAACTTTTTGGTTCGGTAAAATCACGTAGATCCAAAATACAGGTGAATCTCAGAAAGGTGAGACTGAATGAGCCAAGAAGCCAAGGCCATATCAGGCTGGGGTGAACTAGAAGCTCAATTTCATGGTCTTCAGTCACATGGGGAGAAGAAGTTGGATGGGCATGATGGTCACACCTACGCACAAGGGCAGAGCCTGCCTTCACTCCCCTGAATTTCCCAGAGCAAAGACACTCCCAAGGACAAGTTCAAAGTCCTAATTGACAGCAAACCTCTGAGGTGATGATGGATGGATATGCTAATTTCGTGGGAAGCTATGGTTAAGAAAAGCTCACCAGCACCTGGACGCCCAGGCTGCGTGCTGCTATACATAGGTGGGAAGGTACTGACAGAGGTTCGAAACCAACCAATGATAGGGGACCGCACAATCAAGGGTCCTATAGTTATTTAGCCAATAGAACGTCATATATTTAGTGACGTTCATAGTGACCTGTTTGAAGGGAGGGCATAGTTGCCCCACCTGATGTTAAGAAGCCTATTACTTTATTCCACTGTCTAAACGAGGATGGATTGCATACTTAGATGTTTTCTTAGACCCTATCACACTTGCCACTAGGTTTTTGTACTCTGCCACGTAGGATGACTTTAGTAATACACAGGTTAACGTCAGCGATGACGATTTTCTGTTATATAAACAAGCTTTTTTCTAAAATGCATTCAGAGATTTTGCACTGAGACATCCATTGTACTCCCTGTTTTAGATAATTGATATTAAAACAGTTATGCTTTTGCCAACTACCTGACTTGTTTCAATTATTGATGTTTGAATGATTTCTGCATCCCCATCCATATCAGGGGTATTGCTATTTTATCTTAAAGGGCTGGGAGCTCCAGTTCATGTGGTAGCTGAGAGGATGGTTAGATACCCATCGAGAAAACGTGTGTAAAACTTCCCGTGCACCCCTTGGAATACGCGTACCCCGCTCGTGCCAGCGAAAACGCGCGTAAAACTCCATGCGCACCCCCAGATTACATACATGCAGCCCATCCACCCGCCCAATGGCCCACAGGCAGACCATCCACCCCTAGGCATGCCCCGCAGGCAGCCCACACCACAGGGGTACTTTCTCCATGCGTTTTCGCTGGCGCGAGTGGGGTACGCATATTCCGAGGGGGGGCGCGTGGAGTTTTACATGCATTTTCGCTGGCGCAAGCAGGGTACGCATATTCCGAGGGGTGCGTGGGGAGTTTTCCACGCATTTTTGCTGGCGCGAGCGGGGTACGTGTATTCCGAGGGGTGCACATGGAGTTTTACACGCGTTTTCATTGGCGCGAGCGGGATACGTGTATTCCAGGGGTGCGCGTGGAGTTTTACACACGTTTTCACTGGCACGAGCGGGGTACGCGTATTCCGAGGGGTGCGCAGGGAGCTTTCCAGGCAATTTCGCTGGCGCGAGCAGGGTACGTTTATTCCAGGGGTGCGCATTTTCGTGGTTGCGGGGGCTGTATGCTGGTCCACTGGCCATTGCGCCATGTAGGGGATTTGTGTGATGTTTTTGCCGCACGGGCCAGGGCTAGGGGCGTAACTGGCACTGCTGCAGGGTCGCTGCGCCACTCTGCACCACGGCTGGTTATGGATGTAAGTATCCATGAATACTCTGTGCGCTAAAATGGGTTTTGGCGCACAAGGCTGGCACAGACTGTCGCACATGCACTCTGTGCGCCAGCCGCGTGCACCACTTGTGCGCTAAATTCTATGAATTACCCCCTTATTTGAGTGCATTTGCACCACTTTAAACCTCTATATATGTGTCTCTCTCAAATTCAATTCATTAAAAAAACCGATGGCACTAATTTGTGTATGTGTAAGCAGCCCAGAATGAATACACTTCCAGAGGTGGTCTGGAGAACACTCTCGATAATCCTTCATTGCCTTTTTGAAGTATTTAAGTCATTTGTCCATCAGACCTGCACATTCTACTAACAAATTTCTCAGTGTCTCTGTTTGATCAAGATTCATACAAAAATGACAGTGACTTCCAGAGTGATTAATAATTCTGCATCATGCAAGCACTTTCGCGAGTAAGCCAGAGATTAAATCTCAATCGCATAAAATCGCTTATGTGCGACTGAGATGGAGATTTTAGAGTGTACTGTTCAGGATTACTATAGTTATTATCTGCAAATAGATTATCATTGAAGTCTCAATATGTTTTACATTTTTCTCTAGTGGCGATCCAGTCTCTCTGAAAAAGTTTTGTTTTCACACTCATCGGACCAATAATGTCACATCTGTTAATGAGAAAGCATGAATTACCAATTTCTGCCACCTAGAGATAAATTTATCTGTAGAAGAAAAAACATAATCAGACAGTAATCACAGCACTGTAGGTGTTTTACGAGCCACAATCCACTTTATAAATAAGGACCTGCCACATATACCGAGCATGCAAGGAAATTAGCCCAAGTTCATACAGTATCCAAGCTACTGGAGTACATGAGGAAAGTTGTAGAATGCTACGCCAATACTTACCCTCCAGGCTAGTCCATACCCTATTGTCTACTGTTGCCTTGGTTTCCGAAGCATATAGAAGAATAGGTACAACTTTTTGAGAGTAGTAAGAAATGGCTGGCCTAACCGTGAATTTGCCATACTTGGCTTGTATGATGTTCGCTTGATGAATAGAAGTTGTTATTTTGACTTTTAAGATTTGTTTGTATATTTCAGTCCTTCCCTGACTTGCAGTTACTTTGCCCAAATAAGTGTACTGTTGTACACATTGTAATTTTCCCCCTTAAGGGTCCAAGTTTGATGTTGTTTGGAATGTTTTCTAGATTGGTCAAGCTTAATAATTTCCGTTTTTTCCAGATTTGTGGTTAAGAGATTTTTATCAACGTATTCCGCTAAGGCATCCAGAGCTCTTTACAACCCTTTGGGCGTTTTTGAAATTAAAACCAAATCTGTGGATTTGTAAACATAAAAATAAGTTATTAATGATACACTTTTGAAACATAACAATTCTGAAGGGTTCAGCGCAGTATATCTGGTGTTCACACATTTCTTCTTTCATTTTATCATGCATACCTGCATACCTGCAGAAGCAACCCATTTCACTGTGCTAAATCTGAGCTTAACTTTTTTCTCAGTACCTGTGCACACTGATATTCATTATTGGTTTGCCTTTACCTTTGCAGTACACATTTAAAAGCCTTCCCCAAGGGTTTTTAAAGAGACAGATAATCTTTTCCCAGATTTTAAAGAGAGAGCTAGACTCTCTCATATTCATAGGAAAGTCCTTTTTAGTTCAGTATGTCAATAATGTGATGTTAGCATCCTCATCTCTAGAGGCATGTCAACAAGATTCCATTGAATTGTAACTGCACTTGCTCTGAAGTGGCACGCAGCCTTTAAACAAAGGGTCCAATTAATTAAAATCCATGGTCATTACTTGAGGCATGACATCACAGCAGGAGAGAGTCATCTGTCCCAGATGCAAATTGATGTCATCTTCTGTGTTCCCAGGTCTGTGACCTGCAAGCAAATGAGAGGAAGCTAAAGAGTTGCTGGTTATTGCCGAAAATGGATACTGGCTTACACCTCTATTGTGAAGTCCTTACTCCATATCTGGTGTTGGAGCCTCTCTCCTGATCCCCAGAAACCAACGAAGCATTGACTATAATTTAACAAGATATCTACTCATATTCCCAATTACCAGAAACCCTTTATCATGTATAGTGTGATGAACATGATGCTATTGGTCTTGGGGGTTCTGACTCAATTGTACAGTGACAAGAACCAACCTTTTGCCTACTGTATCTCAGCTCTGTAGTGGCCGGTCAGCCACCTTGCTTCCGATCAGTGGCCGCAAATGCCTTGTTGTTAGGGAAGGCAGTATGCTGTTAGTAGGAGACCCTGTGACTTTTGCAGTACCCCATGGTGTTACTGCTTTACATCTGAAAGGGAAAACCCAGCGCATTTCTAATTCCTGTATGAGAAACTGTTCTTTTCTGCTGCTAATGTGATGGAAGGAAAAATGCAGCTGTATGTATATGATTGCCTGAAGAATGTAGATGGAAATGTGATTGCAAGTGAATCAAAATAGGAATGAGAACGGTATAGCAATGTACACATTATATTCAGCACTTGGGCATAGAGTAGCTTAGATAGGATCTATTTTTGATTATATGCTGGCTGTCAGAATGGGCAAAAGAAACTTGGCACACTAAAGCAGTATTTTACAAGTACACTGGCATTCTGCACTTTCAGCACTTACATTTGTAACTTTAATTACTCTGCCAGAAGTGTGTTTATGTACTAACCAAAACGGCTTCAAACCGATGATAAGAAAATGTGAGGCCTGGTTGAATTATGAATATACATCTGCGTTGGTATCTTCGAAAGTTGTCAGGAGTGATCTTTGAAGACCAGGCTTGCTCGTCTCCTCATAGAATTAAACTGTCCTAATCGGAAGGAGTACGTTGCTCCATGATGAAGTCATAAGATCTTCCCTTCATTGCACTGAAGTCTTTGCATCAAACCTATGTAAGTCGTTGGACAAATGGCAGGGGTAACACAGTGGCAGGAGCGCTTGGGGCTTGTGTGTTGTCTCCACCTGTCTTCACCTTGGAGAGCTGCTATTGAAGATGTGCGAACTAACCTCACAGAAGGTTAGAGAGCAGAATTTGATTTCCTCTACATGACTATATCTTGCGCTACCCCTGTTGTTTTTGTCTGATCTCTATGCTCTCTGATTGTCTAATGGTTATCGAATACTTTTTACCTCCCAGATTTGATTTGACAGATGATCCACTACAGAACCTTGAGTCAATTATTTATGTCTATGATTCTTGTTTTACGAAGAAACAGGGATAGCTTAGATTTTAATATGTCCTTTGCATACAATATGAAGTGTTACAAGTTTGCTACTTGCCCAACACCTGATCCTCCCAGGTGGCAGACCTTACTGCTCTTACATGCAGCTGTATTTTAGCAAAGCAAACGTCCATCATCATTTATACATATTTCCACTATGCCCATGGTTTAAACCATGATTTGGGTTTATTGTAGAAGCAGCAGGGTTTCCTTACCTCAGCTGGTACAGCGATAAGCTACGGAGCTCACGTAGCTGCGCTGTTTGATACTTTAATGTTGCCTTCTGCTATTGCTATTGTGAAATGCAAAACTCATGAGTCATCTGTCTCTGATGTTGCACAAGGAAAGGCCTTGGTTAATGACACAGCCAGAGCAGAGGCCCTCTGAGGCCCTTTGGTTCCTTATAATATCCTTATGTGTGTTTCAGCATAATTCATTAATGTATCTTTTGTAATGTGCTAATTAACAAAGACCAGTCTCTAAGCATACCCATTCCTGATTGCCTCACTCCCCAGTCTGACTTTATTGCAGGATTACATTGCAGCTGAACAAGAGATGGCATATGGGTCTTGCAAAGGTTGTAAGTTACTCTATGGCACAGTCCCAATGTTTGCTTGGTAGCGACTAGTGCACTGTTACCCTTTCTTGCTCGCATAACCCACTCTATAGGTCAAACAGGTAAGATGATCACATTTAATAAGCATACTTGGTTTGCTCCTTATTTTCCATCTGTAGCTTGTCATTATTTTAGCACCTATCTAATTTGCCTGGCCCACAATTTTGGTCAATTTGCTAAAAATATGCCTAGTGCACATCCATCTCCAGAAGAGACATTATTGAATGAACAGGTGGATGGCCTCAGTATGAGTGTGCCGGTCCGGAAAAAATGGTGGAACTGTTACTAACAGTGCCAGTGATTCGGAATTCCCTTCCCATGGAGTCGTATCGCACTCCGCCACCTGTAATATCACAATCATACCGGGATATTAGGCGGTGAGGACTATAAGGGCAGTTTGCCGGTAATACTGATGCGATACCAGCAAACGTGTAATCAGGGCCATTGGTAGAATCTGAAAGCCTGTCATTTGAATATATCCACTGTGGTGGAAGTATTTTTTGAGTGGGTAGAGCGCTTATCGCTGATGAAAGCTTACGCCATCACTGTAGCAACACAACTGTTAACATAATTAATTCCCAAATTTACATTAGATAGTGACCATGGTAGACACTTCACTAGTCAGGTGAATAAAGATGTCTGCAAGGTTTTGTATATCAATCAACATCTCCATTGTGCATAACACTCAAAGCTGGTGGTACTGTAGAATGCTGTAATGGCAATATTAAGTTTTGTCAGGAGACTAGCCTCTGTTGGCCAGAAGCTTTCCACTTGCACTACCCCATATTCATAACAATGCGAACTTATAACATGGGCTATCACCACATGAAATCCTGACAAGGCACCCCATGTATATGGCCACTACCCCTCCACCAGCTCCATGCTGGATGAACCTGCATCTTGAAGACAAACGTCCCTTGAATTGTTCTAAGTATGCAATAAAGGCTGTCCAATTTCTGTACTTTATGGTGGAATAAGCAGTAACTGGAACTCCTGCAGTCCACAGCATTCACTTGTGCTTCTTCACTGGAACTAGACCAGTGTGCTCTAGAGGAAGCCCGTTCTCCACCCTAGGTCGAATAAGCCTTCCAAGAGTTGCTGACTACTGAGACAGCAGTCAAGTCTCAAGTACATTTGTCATGGATCCAAGCTTCTGTATGCAAAAAGGTCTTGCTGTCTGTCTGAGCATCCAGTAATCTCCAGAAGCCTCACCACTCCAGGCACTTGTTAGAGTGGCTGCAATTCACCAGCCACCATTACCTTGGACAGTTCTGCATCTGACGCATGCTATAGTGACTGCATATCCTAAGCCAGTTTAACTGGATGCTCACCAGATCTCAGTGTCAGCTCCCCCTCTGACTCCAGCTGCAGCTGGATTTCTGGAATTACTTAACCACTAGTAATTTCACGGTGGTCAGTCAAAAGGCCGAATTCATAATACCGAATGTCAAAAATCTCGAAACCAAAATCTCGAAAAAAAAAATATCAAATTATTTATTCATTTATTTATATGTGTTTTAGGGGTCAGGTAAGTAAAAAAAATGGTTAAAATAAAAAAAAAGGGGGGTTGGGGGGAACCCCCCCATTTCGAAAAAAAAACGTCATAAAAAAAATTCGATATTTTTTTTTTCAGCCTTTTGTTTTCGAGATTTTGGTTTTCGAGATTTTGGTATTCGGTATTATCACTATGAACCTAATTTCACACTCTGCTGAAGGGTTTGAACACCAGCTCACCCCTGCTCGAAGCACAGAGTCAACAGCCTCACACGCATAAAACCTGCCCCCTCTACTTTGGCGGTAATTTTGCTTGCATTTCTGCTGTGAGTTTGAACAAGTTTTCTTGCGCCAGACAGCAGATACTGTGCCTGCGTGTATCATGTTCTTGCGAATGTAAATGAGGATTCTGCAGAAAAGAGAAAGAACTGCAAACGACCTCTCAACCATCATTTCTACATATTTATCTTCAACAGTATTGTACATTTGCTGATGTTGGCTGTAGGGATTCTCCTTCTGTTGCTCATGTAAAATCTACAATAATCTACAATAATGCAGGCTGATCGCAAGTCTCCCACACCAGTTATTACATGGCCTGCGGTAGTTATGGTTAAAACCCTTAGGAAGAGCACATTTTGAGCGGCTTATAACTTCGCTCCCCCTGGATGAATCCTCACCAAACTTTGCAAAAAAAAGTGTATGGCCCACTCTGCAAAGTTTGGTGAGGTTTGGTGCAGGGGGGCGGGGGGGAAGGTTATAGGGGGGGCCCAAAAATGTATTTTTTTCCCATAGACTGAATGGAGAAAACATTTCTGTCGACCAAACCACTGGACGGATTTTCACCAAATTTGCGGTAGGAGCAGCGGCTTGGTCCCAAAAGCGTGCTTTTGTAAATTTGGTGAAAATCCGTCCAGTGTTTTTTTTTTAAAATGACCAAAAAGTAGGTCTAAAAAAAATAGTGATATGTATGCCCGCTCCGTGGACACACTTCCCTGTTTGCTCCGCGGAGAAGACACCAATTCGCCAATTGGCTTACATTATGTCCGCGGACATGCAACATTCTCGCTGATTGGTTGGAGTGAAGCGTGAGGTCTGTCACATTTTCTCGATGGACATTGCGGTAAAAACATAAAATAACACAACTTTGCACTTGTCAAACTTATCAAATAATCTCTGGGGAGGTGAGGGGTGAAGAGGATGGGATGGGATATGGCCGCAATAAGCAAAAACATGGGCGGTTTTTGCCGTAAAAGTCCACAAACAGTTCGGATGTTCGCGCCCTGTCCTGTGAGGTTCGCCGACACCTCTGCATAACAGGGTTGGTGAAAACCAGTTCTTGGGTGGCTTATAACTTTGGCGCCACTTAATTAAACAGAATGAAATTTTGCACTTATATTCTTGACCTGATTCCGAGTGAGTTTGTAAAGTTTGGTGGGATTATGTCAAGAGGGGGCCAAATTAGAGGGGGGTTCCAAAATAATATAAAAGCTTATATATGAGGTGCCATTTGACGAATCTAAACTTAAGTTGGGGAACTGATAAAAGATCTAGGTATAAATGCTTTTGCAAAGTTTGGTGGGATTTTGTAAAGAGGGGGCAAAATTAGAGGGGGGGTCACAAATAATTTTAAAGGCTTATAAATGTGGTGCCATTTGACAAATCTTTTGTGAACTGAGCTACCGCACAACTTTGCGGATAGCCTTCATCCATTGTCCTAACTTTTTGTCACCAATTGGCTAGCCAGTCGGGCGATTTATGGTCGTGCATACTGTTTGCACGCCTTGCTTATTTAGGGGCCATGAGATTGCTTTTTTCACTTGCTTCTTGTCGTCTTGTTGAATTTTATACAGTTTTGCCTACAGGATAGATTAATGTGTACACCCGTGTCTAACAGGTCTTTCTTTGGCCGTTTTGGAATTCAGAGGCTTGACGGATTTGGAACGAACTGAATTACTGCTCCTGCCGTGGTCACATTAAAGTCAGAGGGCCTCATTACTACCCAGGCAGAGGACCATGGTGCTATTAGCACCATGGTCCATGCCGGTGTACGCCATGGCGGAATGGGGAATTACCACCCCATTCCAAGGTTGGCGGGGCGGTAATTCCCCATGCCGCCATGGCCCTTCCCCATTCCCATTTTTGCCCCATAGGGCTCAATGGGAATGGGGAAGGCGCTAAGTACGGCGCTTAGCACCAAGGTCCCTTTGCGGGTCCCTACTTTAACGGCTGGTAAAACCAGCCGTTAAGGTTGGGTCCCGCAAGGAGACCTCGTAATTAGGCGCTAATAGGTTAACGGCGCCACAGCCTTTTACGGCGCCGTTAACCCATTAGCGCCTGGGTCGTAATGAGGCCCAGAGTTTTTCTCGTTTTGCTCCTTTGCACTTTGACTTCCAGGCTTTGTCTGTCAATTGGTAGATGGCTTAGCTTGCCCAAAGATGAGTGGGATGTCTAGATCTAGATGATAGATTTTAGACTTTATTTCTATTTATGTCTAGATCTAGATGATAGATTTTAGACTTTATTTCTTATCATTTATCTTTTAGCCATTAGACACACGGCTCTCTATGGGAGGGGTTGATAATTGATATTTGATGGTTGATATTTGATATTTGTCTAGTCATTTAAATATATACCTCTCTGTCCTCCCTAGCTAAATCCTCCTTTTTTAATTGGGAAGAGGGACAGCATGACTTCTTTGGGTTTTCTTTCTTCACTTTAATGCTGGAGAAACTATTGACCATATAGTCTCATGGCCATTTAAATTAAGTTGTGTACTTATACCTTGCATTTTAGATCTAATTCATTTGAGATCTTCCTTTGGCGTGGCCGGATTGTTATTTTCTGGACTTACAGACAGGCTTTCGGGACCAGCCCCAAAAGGGTAGAGATCATGGTAATTACCTTTTCTCCCCCATTATATATTATGTCACATGACATGTTTGAACCGTTTGATATGGGAGAAGTTCCCACTTGTCACACTCACAGATCACCAGTTTTTAACCTGTTACTGATTATGTGTTTTTCTTTTTCCCTTTTTTCTCCTGATACTTTGTTTCAGGTGTAATTTCTTCCTTTTATATGTTTATAATGCATATGTGAAAGCTTTTAAACTTAATCAGGGTACGTTCAGAAAGACACAGATGAATTACCAAGAACCAATGAAGTTTACGGGAATGCTATGTCCTGATGAAGATGGACATCATCTGCATTTTATGTTAGATGTGTTGTTTCCATCGAAACTACTATTTTCCAACGGTGCCATGCTCATTATATTGTTTGTTATTTCTTGCATGACACTTTAGTAGTCGACGCACAGCATCCCACGGTTAGATTTTAGTGTGTGTGCTTTATTGTTTCTTTATGTGCTTTTTTATTTTGAATTGAGTCTTTTCTAGTTTCAGGTTTGTTACACATTTGATTGCTACAACTAATTTTTCTTCTTCTAATTATTTACATTGTCCAGATTGCTCTATTGGCATATATAATTTTTGTCTTCTTATTTATATTTGTTTGGGCGACCGGGGGTTCCCCATGCGAGCGATTCCCTTCACTCAATCAATATCAATATATCAATATCTAGGACTATTGTGATTCATTTCTTTGTGATTTTTTGCAGAGGTCAATACCTGAAACTAGCACTTTATTACAGTATGCACTTTATTATTCAGTTGTATGTTACATTGTACAAGAGTTTTAGATTATTTAATACTCTTTATAAATAAACATATTATTTTATATTATTCCTTGTCTTATGTATGGTGATCTGTGTTGTGTATAAAGGGGCTTTCCCCTCTCTATATGGTGGGACCATGTATTTTTGAGTGAACATATTTTCTTTTCCGTTGGCTTGACCCCTGTTTATTGCCATTTGATGAATCTACACAAGGTTTGTAAATAGATTATAGCTCTAGATTTAAATGTTTTTGCAAAGTTTGATGGGATTCTGTCAAGAGGGAGGAAAATTAGAGGGGGGTCCCAAATCATTTTAAAGGCTTATAGATGGGGTGCCATTTAACGAATCTACACAAAGGTGTGCAAAAACATTATAGATCTAGATATACATGTTTTTGCAATGTTTGGTGGGATTTGTCAGGAGGGGGCAAAATTAGAGGGGGTGTCCCAAAATATTGTAAAGGCTTATAAATGTGGTGCAATTTGACGGATCTACACAAAAGTTTGCAAAAAGATTTTAGATATAGATATAAATGTTTTCATAAAGTCTATATGGATTTTGTCAAGTGGGGGCTAGGTTATATGACTATTGTATGTGCATACATTTGACACTTTTGAAAAAATAAAACATGTGTGGATTTCCAGCAAACTTGTGGAAGGAGCATTGGCATGGATCTGAAAGCACGGTTTTGCAAATGTGTCTGTGTTTTATTTTTGAACAAGTGTCATAATGTAGGTACAAAAAATAGTGATATACCTTTTTGGTGACTGAGGTATAGCTGGTAGCCATGGCCAGATTGTCCGGGTCATGGAATAAGGTCATGATCCGGACAATCTGGCTACTGGCCATGACCACGAGGGACCGCACATGGGGTTAAAGTGGCCATGTCCACCTGGGAGCGGCTTTGTGGTAAAGTTGTTCGAAATCGGGATAGGTTTGAAAGGGAAGAAAAATGTGCTCGTAGTAATATGATCATAGGGATTTCTCTTTGCCTTCTGCAGGCTGCCATGGAAAGCGAAGAGGGGCACTGTATGGAACCCCACCTTCCCTTTCCATGGTGGCCATCTTGGAAAAGGATTTTCCTTCCTGGAAAATCCTTTTTTGGCACCCCGGGTTCCCGCTTTGCGAACCTAGGGTGCTAATGGCCTTCATCCTTCATTACAGGAGCTGGAATGGGGGGATAATGGTCTGGAGACCTCGTTATCCACCCTCGCTTCGCTTGGGCTGATAACTTGGGCTGCTGGGCCGGTATCCACTGTTTCAGTCCCTGGAACGGGGGATGAACGCCACACTATTCTCATTAGCATAACACAAAATGCAAATGGAAATGTTGGAAAATCTTATTGGGTTTATGTACTTTACTGAGAAATGTAAAGTAGATGGAGCCTCTACGTTTTTTTTAGTTCTATTTTTTAACTGTGAACGGTGGTTCCTAAAGGAACATTTCTTTTGTTGTTTTTGGATGTATTTTTTCTTTGGCAGGAGAACTAAGAACGAAAGGTGGGGAGGGAAATGAGGGAAGAGGCACCAAACACTAATATGGAGGGGCAGGTGGACAGGGTAAAACATCAACCTGCCCCTTATTAGTCCATCTTAACCATAACGTCCCTTTAAGAAAGTTTTTTCAGTGAATTTCATAGGTTTTTATTAGTGCAACTTAACCATAACGTCCCCTTAAAGTATTTTCATTGAATTTCATAGGGTTTTATTAGTGCAACTTAACCATAACGTCCCTTTAACAAAGTTTTTTCATTTAATCTATATATATATATATATTTGTGAAAGTGTGTTTGTATGTTCGGGGTTGGCTCCAGCCCCATAACAGTTGGTGGGCTGAAATTGTGGCCAAGGTCGGCATACCAGTCTGGGGTGTACTGGTGATAGTGAAATTTGACCAACCCCACCCATTCGCCCTGCACAGGGCGGGGACCGGCGCTGTGCTATCAGTATAGGCGATTTCGGGAGATTACTGATTATGCGATTGTTGGCTCCAGCCCCACAACAGTTGGTGGACTAAAGTTTTGCAACAAGGTCAGCATACCAGTCTGGGGTGTGCTGACTACGGTGAAATCTGACCAACCCCACCCATTCGCCCTGCACAGGGCGGGGTCCAGCCTTGTGCTATTGCCAGGAAATGCCATACTTTGCGCAAAGGTACGCTTTCTCCAGCAATGCAGAGACATTAGCAGGTTCCCTGGTGTATTTTCCAGAGATGTTCCCCATTAGGACTATGTTTCCCAGCAGTCCTATTCCCAAACCACGTCATAAGGCCCCTGCGCGATACGGAAGCATTAGTTCAAAGCTTCCTTGTTGTTGCCGTAAAACGCTCCTTAACCGTATATTTAAAGGGCAACAATAGCAGCCCATGATAAGTGTTCTTGTATTCTAGCATTGGTATGGAACACATGATAACACTAACAGCCACGACGAAGGTATACGGCTGTAGTATGGATGTACAACACAGAGCCATAGCTGTATTAAAAGGTTATGCATAATGCTAAACAGAACTCAAATTAGCAGCCTCGCAAAATTACACAGTGTTAAAGCTTGGATACGGGAGACAGATTGGAAGCAACGAGAAAGGTAGACCTACCCCTACCGTAACACAGATTGTGGATACAGATTAAAAGCTACCAGGAAGTTGCATGGAAGCAAACTGGCCGCCAACTCCGTAACACCGAATCCAGTGCCTGACTTCCCGGTACCACTGGCACATTCCGAGACCAGTGCCGCAGGAAGTCAGGTGCTCGGATGCACCGGCATTATTGCTGACGGTGCCAGTGCTTCCATGGCAACTCTGCCTGCCGGGGCCACTGCGCCCGGCAGGGTCAGACCTGTCGGGCACAGGGGCCCCGGCAGGCAGACTTGTAGTGTGGCGGTCCGGAAACAAGGGTGCCGGTAAGCTTACTGACACTCTTGTTTCTGGACCGCCACACTAGTAATGAGGCCCACTGTTTCCGATTTCTAGCACTACAGCAAGGCGCAATTACTTTTGAATGTGCGACTTTCATGAACTAAACAATACCATGTTTTGTAGACCTGACTTGCAATGTCCACAAAGCACGCAATAACCCAATATGATACTATTTTAAATAAGAAACATTTAAATAATATAATATTTTGCAAAAGGAGAATGAGAGTAGCTTCCTTTTCACCATCATAAAGAGAATTAGACAAGTACCAGAATTCCAAATGGTGCAGCCATAAACGCATCTCCTCTGGATGTTACTACTGTATTTTAAAGCTTTAATTTCACCCAATACACAGACTTGATCATGTGCTGAAGAACATTAGAAATGGTATAAAGTAAAGCAAAGCTCTCTTCTGTCTACAACCCTTTCCACTTAAATGGCTTACATGGAAAAGCAAGAGCAATTGATGGGTGAAATAATGCCACCAAAATGTGAGTATGCAAACTTTTTCACAAAAGACAACACATTACTAGGCAGCAAGGTCAGATAAATTGTCCCAGATCACTGTTTGTCCGATGGCACAGCTGGGAATGAACCGCAACACTTTTGTTCTACAGTCTTTAATTCAGCTGCCTAGTCACCTCAACAAACTACTACTTTTTGCTCTTCATCAGGTGTGGCCGATAGTTTGTATAACCCTCATTTGACTGGAGCGGGCTAGACACCTGCACCATACTGATGCTATGTTAGTTTCATGACTAACGCTCTGGTGGCGGTCCAGTTGTCTATAACGCACCAGGTGTTGTGAAGTTTCTCAACCTCAAAGAGAGAAAATCCTGAGTTAACTTAGCTGAAATTTGATACTGCGATAGGGCATTTGAAAACAGGTCTCTGTAACACGTCCCTAACACACTGAGTTATTGTCTGAAACATAGTGGCGCTCAAATGTATTAATATGCATTTCAACTTCGGTGATTGCACATGATTGATATATTTCCTCACAGAAAGGTGAAAACACTACAAGGCTTGTCTCAGTCCTGCGCTTACTTGAGGGGCTTTAGACCTCCCACTTGGTTTGGGAGGCCTTCGCCCATGCACTTACCTTTTGCCTCCCCAACAGGCACCTCTGGCACTTCCCCCTGGGGGAACCTTTAGCCCTTACACCCCCGCACCCCACGCCCCTTCTTTTTCTCTGAACTTGCACGTTCTGAATGTCACAAGCATACATGCCGACCCTCCCGATTTAGGAGGGAGACTCATGATTTTTCTGTAAAGAATATTGCTATTTTTCACATTCACCCGCCTACAATAATTCTTTTCCCAATGCATTCATATGGCAAAATTTGTGTCTCGTGATTTCTCAGATGAAATCTCCCTCCCAGGTGAGTTGGAATGTTGTCATGTATGCACAAGGACTGCTGTTTGTTTGTTTTCTTATTTATTCATTGTCATTTCCATAGTTTATTTGCTCCCTTGTTCCTTTCTCTTTTGCCTTGTGGTGCTTTGAAACATTGGGTCTCATTACGATAGTGGGGGTACAGTGATAATGGCGCCGGAAGTGCTGCCAGCACCGTTATCACTGTACCGACACACTTGAGTTCTGCTTGCGAGTGCCGCTCTGCACGCCTGGTCAGACTCACAAGCAGAACTGGATGGTAGCAACGGTACCGTTATGCATGGTACCGCTGCTACCATCCTCGCCATTCCCATTGAGCACTATGGTGGCTCAAAAGGGAATGGGGTCGTACCGGCTCCAAGTCCTGCAAAAGGGGAATTCCCAGGCCCGCCAAGGTCAGAATGGCCCGGTAATTCCCCTTTCGGGGGAGACGGAGCCGGACCCGAGTTTGGGGGTAGCCATGCCGGTATAAACGGCATGGCTACCTCCAACCTTGTAATGAGGCCCATTGTCTTGTTGTATACGTGCCATATAAATAAGCAATGAATAAATAAAATCTCGAATCCCTAGACTGTCATTTCCTCTCCCAAACATCAACCTGCATGTCATTTCTCCATGCCAAAATGTGGACATAAATATCTCCATTCCAAATATCACTATAGATAGCTTAACCTATGGTCATTCCAATAATGAAGCATTACGCCTCAATATGCCATGCCAGTCGATAGAAGGCTGAATTAAATCATTCCTAGAATCAGAGATGGAAGTGTAATATAAATCATTGGTACGCCGTACCACTAGTACATTTGTATTTTACAGAGCGTACCTTTAGTTCAAAGACTCAAGAAACATGTTTCAATGCTTTTTCTTTCTCCCGAGCCAGAATTGGTTAGGCCGGACATCGAAGCACTGCCAGTTTCTCAAGTCAAAGCTTGTCAGACACACAGACAGTGTCGGTGGCTGTGCAGGTCGTTAAAGTGCTCAGGTTGCAAACACATTTCTTTTATCAGTGGCATAGCCTTTCACATGCATGATGGAACCTTTCCAACTCAGAGAGCTCGCAAAGCACGAGTTACCCTGCAAATCAGTGATAGTAAAAGTAAGCAGCACAAAGCACCCATTTAAAGATATGTCTCTATCTATGATGGCTACTATCTTAAAGTTGCTTTATGTCATTGATCAAATGCTTTCAACATCATGAATAACAATGAGTTGGAGGTTTGTTGCAAATAATCTGCATATCTATCTGAGTTTATTACACAACTTCTTTTATTGCATGTTTTAAATCACTGATAGTAGAGTGGGTTAACTAGATTTTTCAAGTTGGTATTATCTTTCATTCTGGGACTTATAGTTTACCATTCAGGATGTGAAAATTAAAGCCACATTGATATTCTTTTGGTTTAAGATGTTGCTCTAAGGATTTACATGTTGTCATGTGGCTTTATTATGCAATTTATGTTTTTTGTGAGTAAACTCTATTAGACATTATTACTGAGCGTAGGCCTTGAAATCCAAACTATTTGTACTGAGTAAAGCTTGGAAGGTATGTGGTCACATTTGCAGAGTGGATTAAAATCTCTGCTTCAATGTTCACCCAAGATTTGTGATCTTTGCCCTCCATACCCACACTCCCCTCCTCCCCTCCCCCAGACGACCAGCCCCCTCCGCCCCTCACCCCCATCTGTCTGGCCATCCCACTCCCTCCTTTTTTGGATGCAGCCAGAGTACCTCTAGTTCCTTTTTTCCACTTCCATTATTAAATAGAAGTTACTAAAAAGTGAAAATATCACACAACTAACATTGTTAGGTATTTATGCAATCAAATTCCAATAGAAAAAAAAGTGCACATTAAAAAATGTTTTAAAGTGTACATTTTTCAATATTTTGTGTTAGCACGCAATGTAATCTTTAGGCTATTTGTGAATATGTTTTAAGAATTGTTTTTTATTCTATGGGTCGTTGGTATAACACATAAGCAGTGATAAGAACTGTTTAGTGTGAATTAAGTGTTCATTTACTTTTTTAACAAGGCACTTTCATGTTGTTTTTTGTATACATGAAGGTTATTTTGGGTGTTTTTAATGTTAAGAACACAATATTCGTAAGTGTTGCCATTATGATATATGTAAATTGCGAGTGGGGTCGAGGGGCCTACGGTGCAGAGTCACTTTTTAACAAAAATGAATTGTTTCATTAAATAAAAAGTGCTAGAAAAATATTTTCAATGCAAAAGCACTTGATTGAAAAAAATGGTTTGAGGAAATTCATGACTTGCCCTTTAATATCCGGTAGTAAGACAACACCGCGTTACTCAACGTGACCTATTGTGCGATTTCGAGTGTTGCTTCTGATATCCTACAGAATGTTCCAGATAATAAGAAAATAATAAACACCTCATTTGGGGGACTTTAATGAGACACACATAGCTCTCAACCATTTATGTTGCAAAGGCGGGTGAAAACACCCGTTTTTTTTTTGGCGGGTGAGAGGCCCATTGAAACGAATGGGCGTGCTTGGACACATACCGGAGCTTTAGCATCATAAACATGTGTCCCTCACTTCCCGTGTCTGTGTGCGCGCATACACTGCTGCTCCCTCTCTCGAGCTCTCGTGCACAGGCTTTGGAATTCATACAAATAACACGTCTTTGCGCGCGAGCCTTCCATGCAACCCATCTATGAAGAAACACGTCTCCAACACATCCCTGCTAAAGCCATTGACTGCTGATAGTAGCAACAGATGTGTTCTTAAATTGCTGCAAATGTGTTTAGCAGTCTTACTTTCCCAGCTTCCGCATCTAAAGAGGACATACTTCCTGTGGATGTTGAAGTGTGCGCAGAAACAGTGAAGGTTTGTTTTAGGGTAGCAGAAGCAGTACCTAAGCCCCGATGGATATATGTGCTCTGAATGACCTCAAATTCACTCAGGTGGTGGGGTACATTTAAGGCATTGCACAATTAAATAATTAGATAATGTAGATACTTATTCATTTACCCGGGGATCAAACCTGGGCCTTACAATGTTTTTAGTTGAAAGGGGCCTGCAGTCTAAGGGGGACCCCGAGCAACTTACCCCATCTTGCTAGTAGTCTTATAACACAGCAATATAGTCCTTTTGTACTGGGGCTTCTTTAACTCTGCGCTTTGCAGAGCTCACCTTACAAGTTGCGCTTGCTGTAATCCTTCCGGCTGTCACTTCCTTTCGTGGTATACAAGTGCAATCACCTTGTTGCTTTTTAACACCGGTTCCTCCACATCAGCCACTTGCTGACAAAGATGGATTTATAGCGTTTCGGTGGGCATTTAGTGTTTCAGCTCCCTGCTGGCTAGCCGTCTTGTGACAAACGGCGGCTATTAACCCGCAGCTGTATTTCTTTGTCTCCATTATAAAGTATGCACTCCACAGGTGCCTCAGGCTTTTTCCGCTCTAAGCAAGGACGACCCCTACCCATTATGTTGAAATGGGTCCCCATGAGCCATGACACATCTTCAGTTGCGCCTGCATTTACCCAACACCATTATAATGTAATCTCGACTTCTGTCTGCTCTGTTCTGCCTTCTTCCCCTGCAGCCTCCCTCCTGAGTCGGGGCTTAAGGGACACTCCTGCAGTGCAGGGAGTGAGAGGCAATATACAAAGACCCCCAAATCATCTCAATGCATTTCCTTGGGCAACAGAAATATTGGCTGCAATCCCACACATTTTGACAGCGGGCACCCACATTTTGTTTTATGCCACGGCACTTGAAGTGCATTCTCCTCTAAACTTCTGTGTCAGTCCAGTCAGGTAAATATCTACTACAAGCAATTTCCTTACAATTCCCATAGAAGGTGTGATGTATTATTGCGTTTACCACTTTACTCATGTGGTTGGCAGGATAGCGCATAAGTTAAGCCTGTGCCTCTGAGGTGGGGCCATGCCTGTACTTAGAAAGCTTGAGTCTCAGCAGGGCTTACTAAGCCCTTCATCCTTCTGTGGTCAATACATTGAGTATCATTAAATTGGTCAATACTTTCAGTATTTATTTACAACAAGCTACATCATCTAAGGTGATCTCAGAATGCTCAGAGGGAGGAGGAAGCTGGCGTGGAACACTATATGAAAAAAGTGTCACTTTTTAGCGTTTTCTCATTTAGCTGCTATTTTTATATATTTCCTTGTTTTACTCTATGATTATAAGGTCCCATGCTCTTTGTGCTTGCTGTTTGGATGCTCTTTGTGCTTGCTGTTTGGACCCATTGTAGACGTTTCCTTAAATAATACATTTGCAAACAAGTTACTGTTGATTAATACGAATTCCACATTCAGCTAATGTACACAACAGTTCCAGATCGCTCGCGTTCTATCTTTCTCTCTCTGACCTAGTGGGTACATTGATGACTTTTGAACCAGCAAAGCTGCCAACATGTGTCCTCTAAAATCCTTGCTTTCCATTGTTTGGGTAGTTTTCCCAGGTATACCAGAGGTCGTCTGGGGGTCTGCATGACTCTCAAGGGCCCAACTCCCTTCCCCAGAATAAACAGAGGACTTAGCCAACAGCAAGTTAGAACTACGGTTTATTATAAAAAACCAACAGCGATCATACAAGACAATCAAGATTCTCTAGTACTTCTCAGTATTCCATGGAGAGCATTGCGTTATGTGAGCAAATTGCATCATCTCTGGGCCCTTCCCTGAAAAACCTATCACCACAGAGGATTGGGTATTGAGATTAGGAATACCTAGGGAAGTACCCTATAGAGGGTATTCTACTGGTCCTCACATGCCAGGTGGCTGGCCTGTCCTGCCCCCAAGAAACTATCTATTAGATTGTTGCCGAGTAATGGGCTTGCCATTGGTTCTTGCCCCTTGCCATCCACCTCTAGTTTTCTATGCTGTGTTTGATTAGAGCTGATCTCCCCAGGCCTGGGACTCGATTTGGTTCTCAGCCCTCTGTGCACCTCTTCAAGATAATGTGAAACGATTATGTGTCTCTATTGTAACTAGTAATATACCACTTCAACATTATTGGTATTCTGATGTGGCGCCGGACAAAAAAACCCAAATGTAACTTGGTACTAATCCAAAATAATTTATAGTCAAACTTGTACTGAAATGTAATGGGTTAAACCAGTTATTTATTTATATTCAACATACCCTTTTCTGCTAACACGTGTTTCGGCCAGCAGGCCTTTTTCAAAACCGGCTACAGTTTGTTATAGTGTACAAAATCTCTACTCAATGATTCATATATCTAATTATGTATGAACATTCATCATAAAGTAGATAGACAGAAAGTTAGGGTTGGTAGTGGGTAGGATTGGTAAGGGAAGAGAGAAAAAGGGGTTAATATCAGGTTAGTAGTGTACTTTCAATAGTTAGTAATTAACAGATCTGAGCATAATGCCCACAAGGGGCAATCCTTCTCTGTATTCTGAAGAGCGAAAGACACCGACTACTTTAACTCTGAGTCACGAGGTTCCAGTCTTCATACCTGTCACGACCCTCGCCCAAAAAAACCCCCTCTGGCAAACCCATTGGCCAGGTGGAGTCAGGACTCAGGCCTCTAGAGCCTGGCATCCTCTTCAAAAGCCCTCATGGGGCCAGTCCTGGTGCATATGGCGCCAGGCTCATACACCATGAACAACAATATGCTTGGGAACTACTTTATTGTATTGTCAGCCAACATGGAGGCATCCACATAACTTGGTTCCTAAGAACCAAGCTATGCGGTCTAGTGTTTTGGGTGTGGCAGGCCTGGAACTACTTTCCCTGGTACTACTTTACCTGGGCTATATAAACCACACCCTGACTGTTACTTCGCAGCTTGCAACGTGATGCTCACTGTGTCCAGCTATTCCCCCGAACCTTGGAGAAGCAGAACCTGCAAGGAGACAAAAGGAACATTATTAGCAGCAGCATCTTACCTGCAGTCTTAATCTTTAAACACTCGCAGCTACTGAGAACAGCTTCCTCGAATCTGCACGCCTCCCGGACAGAACGACCTGAAAGAGGAAGATAGAGGCAACATTAAAGAAAGCTGTAAAGACATTTACAAGTCACAAACTGCTCAAAAGGCTTACCTGGCTGGTCGCCTCTCCGCTGGCACCACTCCGGACATTCCACTCGCACTGAAGAACACCGCGACCTACAAGGAAGGAAAACACAGGTTAGCAAAGGAAAGACTTCGCAGTGCTGCGCATAGCGCTTACTTACCGCATCATAGCGCTCTTAATGCACCATCATTTACCAGCGGGGCTCAACCAAGCCTGTTCGCCGCGCTGAAGCTCCGCATATCTAAGGGAAAAAAAAAAGACATTTTAAACATAGAAAGGCATGCAGGATAGCAACAAAACTAAAGAACAGCAATAAGATGTACCTGAACAATATCAAACAGGCCGGCATCAGTGAAGTAACTGGACCGCACTCGCCCATGAAAGACAACGCGCCCCTGCAAAGAAGGCACGACGGAGAGCACGCCTAATTCTAACACTAGAACCTTCCCCGCAGACCACATCAGGGCAAAGCTGAGAAGCATACCAGCAAGTAACCCAGCTGGGTGGCGTCCCTGTGGATACCAGGTGAGCGTAACAGAACACGAAGACTACCATAAGAAATCCACCTGGGCACCATGCAGACATCAGAAATTGACCAATTGGCCCAATTACTAGGAGAGCTTCGTGCTGTGGTTCATTCTGCCCGACAAGAGACTAATGTCCCCCGGAGAGACCTAATAGTGACCAAAGAACGCACTGAAGAGATTAGCAGGCAATACTTGCAATCACAGGCAGGACAGACGCCTCTACCTGGAAGCAATCCAACGATGCAAAACCCCGCCATACCACCCACTCCGTACAGATCGCGTTACCTGGAACAGTGCCCCTGGCACCACCAGAAAGGTTCTCAGGCAACCCACGGAAGTGCCGCCTTCATTTTCTTTGTAGGCCTGGAGCATTTCCAAACGGCCAAGCTCGGGTAGCTTTTGTCTTATCATACCTAAGTGGTAGTGCAGCAGATTGGTCGGTGCCGTTGGTAACCCATGACGATCCTCTATTACATGACTTTGGGGGGTTCCAGAGAGAAATGGAAAAACGTTTTGCTCGCCAAACCCAGGAACAAGCAGTAGACAATGAACTCTTGTCCAGAAAACAAAAGAACCATGTTATTCCAACGAGGCTTACGAGGTGAATTAAAGGACGTCTTAGCGCAGGTGGTTGATCCACCCAGAGACTGTGTAGAATTCATAAATCTGGTCGTGCAGCTAGACCACCGGTTGCAGGACCGAAAGGCAGACCAGTCTAAGATGGACCCTTGGACCGTGTATGTTCGACCAAGGGAAAACACACCCTGTGTACCTGAAAATGCTGTAGAACCCATGCAGATTGGAGGGATACGGCCTCCATTAACAAAACAAGAGCGGGACAAAAGAAGACAACAACAGCTTTGTTTGTATTGTGGGAAACCAGGACATTTCCTGAAGGACTGTCCAGTAAAACCCCCAAGAAGACCAGTCGGGCCGCAGAGAAGGATGAAGCTAAGGAATTGGGAAACTACCAAGCTCGACAAACGTAGAGGTCAGCTTGTCGAGTGAGAAGAAAGAGTTGCTGACCTTGCACTTTGTAATACCAGAGATCTTAATTAACCACTAACAGTCGTCAAGAATGCATGCCGTTGAAGCATACATTGATAGCGGAGCAGTTGGAAATTCTATTGATCAAGAACTGGCAGCAGAGATGGGGCTTCCTTTGTGTTCTAAGCCAACTATGGACAAGGTAACCACCGTGGATGGGACAAAAATCGCTTCCGGACCAGTAACCCAGTGCACAGCCAGGGGTAACCTTGCTGTGTCAGGACGGAGATCGGGAGTCTATTTCATTCGATCTCATCAAGGCACCTCAGTTCAGGCTAATACTAGGGATGCCATGGTTGGTTGCTCACAACCCTTTGATAGACTGGCAGGCACGAAAATTAACCTTCCCCGTTGACTGCTCCCCTGCCTGCTATTACCAAGAAGAGAAACCTGACGTCGGTATCCCCATGATTCCCGGAGCGACAGTATCAACCCTGGGAGCAACTAATACCTTGCCAAGTGAATACCAAGATTTCCAGGATGTTTTCCGAAAGGACCAAGCCAATACATTGCCGCCGCACAGGCCCTATGACTGCCAGATTGACCTTGTTCCTGGTGCACAAATCCCTTGCGGCAGGAGCTACGCTCTCACAGAACCAGAAAACCTTCATTTGAAATCCTATTTAGACCAGTACCTTGCAAACGGATTTATCCGTCCTTCGAAGTCCCCAGCAGCTGGTCCTTTGTTCTTCGTACCGAAAAAGGAAGGAGACTTGAGAACCTGTATTGACTACCGCGCATTGAACCAGATCACCATGAAGAACCACTACCCCTTGCCACTTATCCCTGAGATACTAGACCAAGTTAAAGATGCCCAGATTTATACCAAATTGGACCTTCGAGGAGCGTACCACCAGGTCCGAGTCAGAAAAGGAGATGAATGGAAAAACGCCTTCCGTACTATGATATGATATGGCATTTATAAGGCGCCTGTACACAAGTGTTTCAAGGCGCGACAAGGCAGGGGGGGAACAAGGGGAGACAGACAACGATCCTACTAGGCCAGGTGTCATTCAGATCGCGCAAGTGCAAGGGAAGAGGTGAGGGGAAAAGTGCAAGGGGGAAAGGGCAGAACAGGGTTAGTAGAATAACAAAATTAATAATAAGGGCCAGCTGGTGGCAAGTGCAAGGTAAGTGCATACAAGTGCTGGGAAGGGGGGCTGTAGGGATACAGAGACAGTCCCAGAGTGCAGGGGTTGCCAGGGAGGCAGTGCAAGGGAGAGTGGCTGGCCGAAGGACCGAAGTTCGGTGAGTGGCCCGGATTGCAGATTCAGTGCAGTTTCAGTAATTTTAGCAGGGGAGAGGGGGAGAGAAAGCAGAGGCAAAGAGGAAGGTTTTGAGGTGCTTCCGGAACTGGAGATGGTTCTCCTCAAGTTTCAGGGAGGCAGGAAGGCTGTTCCAGAGCGAGGCCCCTACTGCGGAAAGAGATCTACCCCCAACTCGTTGCTTGGAGAAGCGGCTGACCCTGAGGGAGTTGGAGGCGGATGAGCGAAGAGCTCGAGAAGGAAGATATTTAGGAAGAGAGAGTTGAAGGTATTTTGGCCCAAGGCCCCAGAAGGCCTTGTGGACAATGCAGAGGGTTTTGAACCTAATCCTCGCAGCCAGTGGGAGCCAGTGTAGTGATTTCAGTCCTGGAGAGATACGGTCCCTGGGCTTGAGGCCAAGGACAAGTCTCGCGGCCCTGTTCTGGATGAGTTGCAAAGGGCGGAGAGTAGAAGCAGGCAGATTTAGATAGAGGCTTTTGCAGTAGTCCAGCTTCGAGAGAACCATGGCTCTAGAGACAGTGAGCTTCTGGGGGAAGGAGAGGAAAGGAAGGATACCTCTGAGGAGGTGTAGCTGGTAGTGTGACTTCTTAGAGACGTCAGATATGTGAGGAGAGAAGGAGAGTGTGGAGTCGAAGATGACCCCGAGGTTTTTTGCCTTGCAGGTAGGAGCAGGAAGAGGGCCACGAGAGGCCGGCCAGAGAGTTGCAGGGAAGGAGGGAGTGGGTGTGCTGATGAGTAGAATCTCAGTCTTACTGGCATTAAGGCAGAGGTCATTTGCAGCACACCATTCCTGGATAGCAGAAAGACAGTCCGAGATGAGGGAAGGAGAAGAGGATGCAGAAGGTAGCGGAAAATGAGCTGGGTATCATCCGCATAGCACTTGAAGTTGGGGCAGAGAGCGGCAATGCGGTGGGCAAGAAGTGCCAGGTACTGGTTAAACAGCCAGGGACAGAGGTTAGATCGCTGGGGAACACCACAGGTAGAGAAAAAGATGTCAGAGAGGAAGGAACCCAGTTGGACCTGGGAGGGTCGATTGGAGAGGAAAGAGGTCAGCCACGCCAGAGCCTGACCAGTGATCCCCAGGTTATCACAGAGACAGTTGAGCAGGATGGTATGATTGACAGTATCAAAGGCAGAAGAGAGATCAAGCAAAATGAGAACACATGGAGTGTTAGAGTCAAGGTTCAAGAGCAGGTCCTCACGGATGTTCAGGAGAACAGTTTCCGTGCTTCTGGCAGCTCTGAAGCCAGACTGATGGTCGTGGAGACTACCAACAGATTCAGTATGGAGATTAAGCTGGGAGATGGCCAGCTTCTCCAGGAGCTTGCCCAGGATGGGAGTGATAGAGATTGGGCGATAGTTAGCCAGGCAGGAGGGGTCGGAAGAGGGTTTCTTAAGAAGGGGGTGCACAAGGGAGTGCTTGAGGGGGGATGGAAAGACTCCAGAGGCGAAGGAGTGGTTGCAGAAGTCAGCCAGGGCAGGAGCTAAGGAGTCGATGTGGTCCTTGATAGTTTTGGAGGAGCATGGGTGGACCTGTTTTGACAAGACTTTCATAGATCGGACTTGTCTTGAAACCTCGTCAGCAGAGAAAAGGGGAAAGGCAGAAAAGGGGGGAGGAGGGGTGGCTGCAGAATGGCCAGAGGAAGAGCAGGGAATAGAGGGGGGGGAGGTGATAGGAGGAGAGTGAGGACAGGATGTCCTGAGTTGTTGAAATGAAGTGAGAGGCCAGTGCCTTGCAGAGGGCCTGGGAGGGGACAGGAGCGGTAGAGACTGCAGCAGGGTTGGCCAGCTCCTTGCAGATTTTAAAGAGTTCGGCCGAATTGTTAGATGCCGCAGAAATGCGGGCTTGGATAAGGGCTCTCTTCTTGGTGAGAACGGAGAGCCGGTATTGCCTTTGGAGCAGGCGGCAGGCCAGTTTGTCAGAGGATGCACATGAAGCACGCCATTTCCTCTCTGCCACCCTGCACCTGCGTTTAAGGGTGACGAGATCTGAGTCATACCAGGAGTTACATTTGGCTTTGGGCTTCAGGCGGATTCTCATGACAGGGGCAAGGATATCAAGAGTATCAGATATAGCAGAGTGAAAAGTGGAGAGGGCTGTGTCAGGGTGGGAGTCAGCCGAGGGGGAGTGGGGGGCGAGAAGGTGGCAGCGAAAACCTCAACTGACACGCGCTTCATGGGTCGGATGACCGAGAAGGAGGGGGGCAGTGATGAGGGTGGCTTTGCCTGTGGGGTAGGGAAGGTGAGGTGGGAGGATAGGAGAAAGTGATCACTCCAGGAGAGAGGAGTGGAGAGAGGGACAGAGAGGGGAAGGTCAGAAGAGATCAGAGCATCAAGAGTGTGCCCTGCAGAATGTGTCGGCCCAGATGGGAGAATAGAGAGTGAGATAGAGTCGCAGAGGTCGTGAAAGAGTCCAGAGGGGGGGCAGGAGGCATCCAGGTGGATGTTGAAATCTCCAAGAAAGAGGAGTTGAGTGGTTGAGGACAGGAGTGAGGAGGAGAGGTCCGCCCACTCGGAGAGGAAGGAGGAAATTTGGCCAGGTGGCCGATAGCTAGTAGCCACGGTAAGGGAATGGCTAGGAGAGAGAGAGAGTCGGCAGACAAGGCATTCAAAAGAGGACTAAGTCTGTGTAGGAGTGGCAGGAATCCACTCAGGGAAGATAAGGGCCACACCCCCCTAGCACGGTTGGGCCTGGGCACGGAGAGGATCTTGTAGCCGTCAGGTAGTAGTGTGTCAAAGCTGGTGACAGAGCTGTCCGTTAATCATGTCTCAGTGAGACCGAGGACGTCAAGGTCCAGTTCCTCAAGAAGGTGACAGATGTCAGAGGAATGTTTGACGGCAGAGCGAGAGTTAAGAGTGGCAATGTGGAGAAGGTTGCCAACCTTGAAGGATTTCCGGGGAGGGGTACAGATCAGAGGTACGCCCTGCAGAGGTGAAGGAGCACAAGAGGGGGTAGGAAGGGAGGGTGGAGGCAAGGTAGCCGAGGACAGAGGAGGTGGGACAGCAGGAGAGGAACGGAAGTTGATGAGGCGCGGGAAGCGTCTATCAAAGAGGTGAAGGTTGGCCTGAGGGCCTTGGACCAAGACGGTCCCATTAGCGTGGACATTAATAATGGCCTTAGAGGAGTGGAAGGAGGCCAAGAGGACATCCTAACGGGTGCCACCATTAATGGGAGAATAGGAGAAATGAAAGAGCACAGAGACCATATGAAGGGTCCATAGGTCAGGAGAAGGCACGAAAAAGAGGATGTCAGTGAGAGTTTCCTTGGAAGAGACACTGGTGTAGGTGTCAGCGATAGGGAGGCCTGGGTTGGAGACCAGGATGTCCTTTTTAAACTTTTTCCTAACAGATTTAGTGAGGAGAGCAGGGTAGTCAAGTACGGCTTGTTTGAATATCAAGTCATGCTCTTCGTGTTATGCAACGCTCCTGCGGAATTCCAATATTTCATGAATGACGTCTTAAGGGAGTTAATTGATGTGTGCGCCTTAGTGTACATAGACGACATCTTAGTATACTCAGTCTCGGAACAAGATTATGTCAGGCACGTTCGTTCAGTCCTCACCAAGCTCCTTCAATATCGCTTGTTTGCAAAGCTTGAAAAATGCTTTTTTCACGTCACCGAAGTAGAATTTCTTGGTTTTATCCTTACTCCAGGAGGCATCAGAATGGACGTGCACAAGGTAGATGCCATTCTGAAATGGCCTTCACCAACGTCTCTGAAAGGGGTAAAAAGCATGCTGGGCTTTGCGAACTTCTACCGCCGGTTCATCCCAGACTACTCTCAGGTTGTGCACCCAATCACAGTACTATTACAAAAAATCAATAAACGTTTGCTTGGACCGAAGAAGCAGAAGAAGCCTTTCAGGAACTTAAATGAAGGTTTACCTCCACTCCAATCCTGCGACATCCTCGGCCAGACCTCCCTTATGTCGTTGAAACTGATGCGTCCAGTCTCGCAATGGGGGCTGTCCTTTCACAGAGAGACCCAGAAACCGGCCAGCTACATCCTGTGGCCTTCTGATTGAAAAAGTTCTCACCTCCAGAGATTAATTATGCCATCACGGACAAGGAACTCCTGGCTATCAAATCCGCCTTTAAATCCTTGAGGCACTACCTTCTGGGGGCCAGACACACCATTGCAGTCATTACAAACCACCGAAACCTGCAATATCTCAAAACAGCTAAGGCCCTGTCCTCGCGCCAATTACGGTGGGCACTTTTCTTTGCCGAATATGATTATGTAATCACATTTCGACCAGGAGTCAGAAACAGAAAGGCAGATGCCTTATCTCGCATGGGCATAGATGAAATAGTATATACAACTCCAGACCCAGTACCTATTATACCTGAAGACAAACTCTTGGGTATCACGACAGCCTTAATACAAGCAGAACTACGAAAAGAAATCCAAGCGGGCAATGAATCCTGATGCCTACCTCGCATGGCAAACTCAAGGAGAACAATATACCATCAAGGACCACCTACCCTTTTTTATGGATCGCCTATATGTACCCAAGAAGGAATTACAACAGTGTATTATTTCAAACTATCACGATTCACTGATCGAAGGGCATCCTGGGATCGCCAAAACCCTAGCTAAGGTGAAAGAGAACTTTTGGTGGCCTACCTGGCGTAAGGACATCATTCAGTATATTCAGTCCTGCGGTGTCTGCGCACAAAATAAATCACAGAAACAAAAACCATCTGGTCTCCTACAACCACTGGACATTCCTCCAGTTCCATGGCACACTCTTTCCCTTGACTTCATCACTGATCTACCTCCAAACCAAGGGTTCAACACCATTCATGTAGTTGTGTACTTATTCTCGAAGATGGCCCATTTTATTCCTCTCAAAGGCCTCCCAGAAGCAGCCACTTTAGCAAAAGTGTTCCTGGATGGCGTGGTTAAGCTACATGGCTTCCCTTCGGTTCTGGTCTCTGATCGAGGCAGCCAGTTTGTTTCAAACTTCTGGAAAAAAATGCTGTGCAATGGCACAGATCGACGTTCGGCTATCTACCAGTCACCATCCCCAAACGGACGGCCAAACCGAGAGAACCAATCAGACACTCGAGCAATATTTACAGTGCATGCTGCACCACGAACAAAGGAATTGGAAAGACCTACTATGGATAGCCGAAAATGCATATAACAATTCTTTGCATTCAAGCACGGGACAAACGCCCTTCTATACCCTTCATGGCAGACATCCACGTACCTCTGAACTAGACCTTCCAGCCAGCTTGGAAATGCCAGCGGTAAAGACTCTATACATAACCATTACTCAGGCTTTCAAAAGGGCAAAGGAACACCTTATTCATGCCAAAGAAAAACAAAAGAGATTTGCCGACCAACACCGGAAAAAGGCCCCTGATTATCAAGTAGGAGACAAAGTTTGGTTAGCTGCTAAATTCGTACCCATCAAGGAAACCCGGACCTTTCATCCCAGATTCTTAGGATCCTATACCATTAAGGCAATTATCAACCCAGCCTCCGTGAAACTGGATTTACCACCTAATCTACACATCCACCCGGTATTCCATGTGTCCCTCCTGAAACCAATGCAACCCGGCACATGGATTGGGACACCACCTAAGCCCATACTTTTTGACGGAGAACCAGAATTCGAAGTCAAAGATATCTTGGACTCTAAATACTCTAGGACTAAGCTATATTATCTCGTCGATTGGAAAGGATTTGGACCACAAGATAGATCCTGGGAGCCCAGTGAGACTATCCACGCTCCACGTCTAATCAGGAAATTCCATCGGAACTCCCCAACCAAACCTGGGCCAGACAGAAGGAACACCATGGGAGGGGCCTTAGGGGGGAGTGCTGGCACGACCCTCGCCCAAAACCCCCTCTGGCAAACCCATTGGCCAGGTGGAGTCAAGACTCGGGCCTCTAGAGCCTGGCATTCCTCTTCAAAAGCCCTCATGGGGCCAGTCCTGGTGCCTTTGGTGCCAGGCTCATACACCATGAAGAACAATGTGCTTGGGAACTACTTTATTTTATTGTCAGCCAACATGGAGGCATCCACATAGCTTGGTTGCTAAGAACCAAGCTATGCGGTCTAGCGTTTTGGGTGTGGCATGCCTGGAACTACTTTCCCTGGTACTACTTTACCTGGGCTATATAAACCACACCCTGACTGCAGAACATGCTTTGTGTTACTTTGCATCTTGCAACCTGATGCTCACCGTGTCCAGCTGTTCCCTCGAACCTCTGAGAAGCAGAACCTGCAAGGAGACAAAAGGAACATCATTAGCAGCAGCATCTTACCTGCAGTCTTCATCTTTAAACACTTGCAGCTACTGAAAACAGCTTCCTCGAATCTGCACGCCTCCCGGACAGAACGACCTGAAAGAGGAAGATAGAGGCAACATTAAAGAAAGCTGTAGAGACATTTACAAGTTATGAACTGCTCAAAAGGCTTACCTGGCTGGTCGCCTCTCGGCTGGCACCACTCCGGACATTCCACTCGCGATGAAGAACACTGCGACCTACAAGGAAGGAAAACACAGGTTAGCAAAGACAAGACTTTGCAGCGCTGCGCATAGCGCTTACTTACCGCATCATAGCGCTCTTAATGCGCCATCATTTACCAGCGGGGCTCAACCAAGCCAGTTTGCCACGCTGAAGTTCTGCATATCTAAGGGAGAAAAAAGAGACATTTTAAACCAAGAAAGGCATGCAGGATAGCAACAAAACGAAAGAACAGCAATAAGACCTACCTGAACGATATCAAACGGGCCGGCGTCAGTGAAGTAACTGGACCGCACTCGCCCATGAAAGACAACGTGCCCCTGCAAAGAAGGCAGGACGGAGAGCACGCCTAATTCTACCACAAGAACCTTCCCCGCAGACCATATCAGGGCAAAGCTGAGAAGCATACCAGCGAGTAACCCAGCTGGGTGGCGTCCCTGTGGATACCAGGTGAGCGAAACAATACCCCACACTTCACACTCCAATTTCTTTTAGTAATATACCACCTTTGCTTATGAGAGTGCACCCCAACATTGTAACACTTGTTGCCTTCCTCGTCTGGCTTGTTGGGATTGGCTCTGCTTTCCTACCACAGATGAATGCCCATTGTCTCGCTCGGCTGCATCACATGCTTGGAGACCACAAAATCGAGCTCTTGAGGTTTGCATTTATGAGGATTTATTCCATTTTTCTGCAGCTGGCCCTTTGTCGTCTAAATTTTGGAATGTGATGGTGTATCTCTGACCTTGGCTGTGAGCCTGCTTTGCGCTCTGTGTAGACTGAATCAGCTCTTCTCGTCTCTTGCTCTCTGGCCTGAGGCCTGTTGTAATTTTCCTATAATATGATTTCTACATGCACGTGTTATTCGAAGTAACCTATACTTTAGTCACACATGGACTTACCAGGTTCCATATATACTCCTGTGGTTGCAGAGGATTATTTGCTTTAAGCGTCTGCAAGCTTGCTCTTGCTGTCTTGCATTTCTGTGTTACTCCATTTGGCTAATGAGAAAAATAATAAAGCTTTGCCAGTATGTATATGTATCCGTCCTCTAGCTATAGAACTGTGTAAGCATGTTCTTCGTGTATGCGGATGTGTGTTCATGTAATGCAATGCAGGGCTATGTAAGGAACTCATGGTGGCAACAGTAAAGACAGACACGTGTGATCACAATTCAAGGGTGTTTATTAAACTGTATAATGGGTGAGATGGGACCAAGCTACGACCATCAAATAATAATAAGGCAGTCCTAGTGGAGTCTTGTCAAATAAAAAGGGCCTATACTAAAGAAAACGATTGCCAATCCTTACAACTAAGTTACAAAATAGTGTGGGACAACGTTCTCAACAAAAAGAAAGAAGTGTTCACCAAATGATAAGTCAGGATGGTATGACTGGGTCTCCCTTCCCACGTTTTCTAGCATGGGACAAGGCAGGACCTTTGTGCACAGCACACTCCTGGGCCTCGCTAGCACAAGGTTACAGTTCAGTTCCAAAACATCAGGTCCTTCTGTGGCCAAGTCTCTGTTACACAAAGTCTCTTGCCTCAGAGGACCTAAAGTGCCAAAACAAACAAAAAAGTTCCTTTAGCAATCTTTCACATTGGGCGATTACCCTTCACCTTAGGATCCAACCCTGTCAGGTTTCAATCCCTCTCTCAGGGTTGGGCTTCCGCTGTCCGGTTCACTAAGGCCTTTCAATCACAAGTTCAACAATCATTCACTGTGGACATCCCTCAGCCGGGTTCACTCTTGTCAGATACATATTTCAACTTGCTTTATCTCAGTACGGGATTCCCTCTCATTAGCTTTCCCCTTGGCATCCCTCCGTCGGGTTCACATAGCCGCTCTAACACAATGTTCACAATCTCATCAGAAAGCGGGTGTCTCCCTTCCCCTAGTTGTCTTTCGGGATCCCTCCATTGGGTTCACACTTGCCTTAATTCACAATATTCACAATCTTATCAGAAAGCGGGTTTCCCTTCCCATGGCTTTCTCTCACCATCCCTCTGTCGGGTTCACATTTGCCGCAGTTCACAAGACAGTCTCTTTAGACCCCTTAGGTTCTTCCCTTTACCTAGGTCCGGGTCTCAGCCCTAGTCAGGATTCACACAGTTCTTGTTCACCCAATTCACTTTGCTTCTCACCATGTCAAAGACTTTCGTTGGTACGAGGGGTTTTGCTCTACCCTCGTAGGACCACTTTGAAACTTCACACTAGCCTCTTCTAAGGCCTCTTGGTTTTTGGAGTTTCAACAAAAAACACAAAAAAAGGGTTTCAGTCAGAGTCCTTCATCCCGTGACACCTGACCACTCTCAATCTGAACCTTCTCTAGGAATTATTTAAAGTTCAATTATACAAGTTCTTTGTTCGACAAGGTTGCCGCCTGCAAATTGGACCCAGCACAGTTTGGTTTTACTATCTATCTCCTCCAACTCACCGGCTGTGCTGAACTGTTGGAGTTTCTTGCCTCGGCAGTCAAGGACGGCCCCACAGTGGCAAGCGCGTATCCCCGCTTTGACTATCAGCGTGGGAGGGCCTCCTTTGCCGTTGACAACTGTCACACCACACGCCAGCTGGACTTCCCGGTCTTATGATTTCCCTTCCAGAGGCTTTGCGGGTCTGAGCTGAAAAGGGCAAGGGTGATTACCTCCTTGTCATCCCTCCAAGTCTCTCCACCTTTCTCCTCTGTCTGAACTGCCGGTCCAGAATAGCTGCTTCCCTGTGCGTTTATCCTTGCTGATTATGTGCTCTCGTGCTTCGCCTTTTATCCCTGTGGGCAAAGAAAAGGGCAGTCAGGTGTGTGTTGTTATTATTAATTGCCTGACTCTGCCTGGCCCTTATGTTGGGACATGGCAGGTAAATGGCTCTGTTGTTAGTCCATTTTTTTCACGGTATGGGAAAGTGTTTGTGTTGGAAAAGGGGAGGGAGCAGAGGGTCAAAATATCCTGCTGAGCAGGATGGGGAAAAAGTGTCATGAGAAAGTATATCTCTCGTCCTAAGGTTTGTGATGAGCTCGGAAAGGTGGGTTTTGTAGGGTTCGTGAAATGAGTAGGAGGGATTGTGTGAACTGTAGTTTTTTGTCACAGTTGACTGGGAGTTTGGATAATGATAATCAGAGGGACGAGGAGAAGAATGACTGGGAGTACTCGGGTAGGTAACCGAAAAATAGGGACTCTGGGAGGTGTAGTTACCCAACATTCAGGTTCCTAATTGGTTTCACAGACAAGGAGGGGTTTGGTGATTTTGATAAGGGAGAATGACTTTGGGAAAAGGGGTTTAATTTGGAATAGCCTATAAAGGCCTCAAGGACTTCGTCCTCCTCCTCGCTGAATACCGCGTCTCACTTGGGGCACAAAGCACGACAGCCGTGCAGACACTGATCTTTTGGAAAGTGACTGTAGGTTGCTAAAATACATTTAGTGGTGGCTTTAGTGCCTTCTTTTTATGAGTTATGTAGTAGGTGGGTTAGTGGGGAACAATTTTCGTAGCATTGTCGGAAGGAAAGAAAAGAGGTACTGTTTCGCTAATATAGTGTATGATATGGGTAAATGAAAGCGTTGCAAGCACATACCAAATAATTGCCAGTTTTTGGTAAGAGATAGGAGTAACATCAGTATGGTTTTTAAACACGTAGTGGATGCTTAGAGGCAGATATCATGCGCAGAGGCACTTATAACAGAGTTGTGAACATACTGCAAAGAAAATGTTCATACTTTTCTTTTGTAGTGATGGGTGTTTATGTGGATGAATGTGCATGTATAACTCCTGCAATGTTTCACTGAACTTTCCACTGGACGTGCTTTCCAATAACAGCACACGTGCAGGCTGATTTTGTAACGGTACATATGAAGTCTTGTGGAGAACTGACATTGTAAAATGCTGAAGTCTTGGAGGGCATTGGTGGATGCGTGTGTGCGTACTTAGAAATACCTAATAAGGGCCTGGTGGAACAGGATAGTGGAAAGGGAAGAAGGACTGTTCGTGATTTACTGGGGCACGGTCCTTACTATACTTTGTGAGGCACACGTGCTACATTCTGCGATTTTGAACATTCTGGCCAATGGAAATGCGATTGTTGCAATTGTCCAATCAGGTTGTTAGAGTGTGTGTTACAAAATAGGGCGGCCATATTTTGTTACATTTGTTACATTACTCTGTGTAGTGAGGCTGGCAGAGATGGCGAGATGCAGAGTTTTCATAGTGGGTGATTGCTTTGTGCTAGATCTGCTCCAGTATGCCATGGAAAGATGCCTTAATGGCAATTTGAATTTGGACGACGTGAAGACTTTGTGGTGCGGTGTCGCTGCCATACTTTCGACCATTTGCTTGCAGAATGTCGACGAGTGGCCAATTTAGGTACTGTACACGTTGTGGTACTGCACTATGGAGCATTGCTTTTGGGTTCCATAGCTTGTGCAAGTGTGTACAGTGAACTCAAAAAGATGACGAAAGAAGTGCAGCACATTTTTGCCACTGCGAAGGTGCTTTTCTCATGTATATCACCAAGTCCAGTATATAACTATCTCAATGAATGTTGTCGGCAGCCAGAGGTGGGAAGGCGTCTTATCAACAGAAGCAAGTGTAACTTTTTGCGTGCTGGTGAGATGTACTCCTGTGACAATGACAACATTGGTTATCGATATGTGCACCTTCTCAATGGAAATGGCATTTCATTGTCGCCCAGTGGCAATGACATTTGGTTTTACAATCTACAGGCTGCACTGAAGACGCTATTGTAAGAATGTGAGGCGCCGTGCAACAAATAAAAACAATTTTAAAAGCCTGAGTTATTACTGTAGAAGCTGTTTTAAAAAATAAAAAAAACAGCTTTTTTAAGAGCCCCCACTACAAAAGACATCCCCTACCCAGGTTGACATTTATTCCCCTACTCCCACACGCTCATACCTGGAAAAGTGATCGGAGGGTGAGCTAATGGCCGTGTGTTGTACGAGCCACAGCGTATGCTTTGTGGGTGAATTGCACATACATTACTTGACAGTGAATGGAATACAGAGTCCTGTGGGAGTTATGTGTGGAGTGTATCATGTGGGTTTGTACGCGTATGGAGCACCTACGATGAAGTGATTGATTTTGGTTTATCTGTGTGAGACTTTGGTGACTCTCAATCATGAAGATATTGTTGTTGCTTGTGGAGGGACAAATGAACGCCATCTAACACGTTTTTCAGTGCCGTTTGTGCTGAGGGAGGCAGTATGCATTATGCAGACAGCCATGCAGACAACCATGTAGGCATGTTATTTTTTATTTGGTCTGGAAATGGAGAAAGCGCAGTACATTGTGAAGAAGTGTATTTGTGTCTTTTTACAACTTGTGCCATCGTCATACTGTACAAATGGGAATCTATCGTTTCACAGCATGAACAGTTTTCCACATAAATAGCGTTCCTGTTGATTTTACTGCATTTCCAAATTCTGCACGCTCTACACACATTGCCTTGCTGCCCCTTTTGGAAGTATAGGGATAATGTTTGTGCTTGCTGTTGCACACCTGTGCTCTTGAAAATGCACTGCAACATGCACACCATCTGTTTCAACAGCCACCCATTTCTACCTGTTTCCACTGCAGTGATTTCCACAGTACCACAGTTCCTTCCATTTAGCATACAATTGTGTGGAGGGTATACGATGTGCTTCGCACTGCCTCCCTTTTTTGCCACTTACATTGTGACACTCTGTCCACTTACATTGTGAAACATGTCCAAATTTACACAATGGGCCTCGTTACAAGCATGCCGGTCTGGAAACAACGATGCCGGTAAGCTTACTGGCACCGTTGTTTCTGGACCGGCACACTACGGGTCTGCCTGCCAGAGCCGCTGTGCCGGCAGGTCTTACCCTGCCGGACACAGCAGCCATGGTAGGCAGACATCAGGGAAGCACGTGTTCCCCATTCCCATAAAGTCCTAAAGGACTCTAAAGGAATGGGGAATTACTTTTTACCGGCGCCTGACTTTCCGGACCACCGGGGTTGTAATACCCTGGTGTTACTAGCAAGTCAGGCGCCGGTAAATATTTACGGGTCCGGCGGCAACCCACCGGTAATACCAGCACGGTTACCGCCGGACCCGTAATGAGGTCCAATGTCTTAGTTATCACGCTCATTACAGAACCTCTTGAAGGACTACAAGTCACAAAATGAACTGTCTCGCTCAGTGCACAGGTATCCAATAGACAGCATGTGCAAGCAAGCATTCTCTATTCTTCACTCAATGTAGGTGACCTATAGCAGTAGATAGCACAGAATGGTCCCTGTGCCAGATAAGAAAACCTCCTTCCCACTAGGATAACTTTTCCTATGATGCACTCTCTGTAACTCAGTACTGAGGACGCCCCACATTTCTTCCTTGTAAAGGAAGGCAGCACTTTGATGCCGTAACATATGGCAGGAGGTGCTATACAAATACAAGTTAATATAACTTGTCTGCTAATCACAGCTGCTCCCACAGGACTGCACTCTGCCTTCCTCAGCATGGTAGCCCACATAGGATTTCATGTCCTAGAAAGAATAAACCCTACATCTCCCAGTACAAAGGTCTGCACAGGATTACTTGTCCCTGGTTGCAAACTGACTCGCTCAGCATAGATTCAGCCCCGATAAAACCACACGAGTCAAACTGCACTCTGTCCACTCGGACTGTGACCTGGTGCACTCAGTATAGAAATCCCTACACAGCTATGTGTCCTAGAATGCACTCTGTCTCATACAAAGTTCAGATGGGTCCACAAGATTGAATTGTTCACAGTCCCAGTCTCTTCAATATAGAGTGCCCAGAGAACTGCTTGACCTGTCTCACCCAAGATAGGTGATCCACATCTCCCGCTGCCTGGGTGTAGAACCCCTTTCACACACAAACATTCTCAACACACCCTTAACATTCTCTCGATGACATCACTCAGGCGTCCGCCTATCGGACCTATTCGGTTCAGCTAGAAACATGCTACAGCCAATTCATTTTGCAGTCCTGTGCAGTACTGCACAGTTGTTCTCTTTGTCGGCATAGCTTTGTGTCTGCCACTTCTTTCTCTTTCTTGCTCTCGGCATGTTCCTCCCACTCTACTTGCTCAGCATTTTTTCTTTATTATGCTTCAGTCAGTCAGAGAAAATGTATTTGAATGGAAAAACGTTGCTACAGGGACATTATGCTTACAGGTAAAACCTAAAAACCCCAGAAATTCACAAGTTATGGTACGATACGCAACCATAACTCGCGCTACCCTTGTGCACTGCAAGGACTAACACCCAGGACATCAAAGATGACATCACAAATGTCATTGATGACATCACTGATGACATCACAGGCCTGGCTCCCTCATGTTTTGGTTCAGTGACATACCTACACTAGGTGCTTTTCGTCACTAACAGTGAGGAACTATAAAGTGAAAATGTACTTTATTATTACATCTTACCCTTCTCATATGTTCTTACACTGCTTTCCTTAGTGTTCAGTCACATCATATGGTACATATACATACGGAAGAAGGAAGCCTGAAATATGTTGTAATCTGTGATCTTGGGTGGAATGGAATACACGTGCCTACAGAAGTTCATTGTATGACTTGGGTGACGTGCGTGAGTTCTAGAGAGAGTCAGTTGGTGAGTGCCGGCCGGGTGGGAAGCCGGTGTCTGTTCTCCTACGAGTAAACCTGGACTTGGAGACATTAAAAACATATCAGTAACTTACCTGCACGTCTGGACCTACCTTATTACAAAATACAGCAATAATTTCTGTAAATTAAGATAATGAGTTAGGTTATGAACACAGAAAATGTATTTGGTACATATGCAATGAAATCTTTATAAACTATAACACATTATTATTCCGCTCACAGGTAGAGCTATATGGGTTGACGATGCATGGTGAAAACATAGAGAAATGTGGCATACAGTGCCTAAAGGAAAACATGACGTCCCCAGTTTGACACAGTTCCATACCCTAAGATACCCCAAAATTCATGAAAATTCAAATAGACAAGATACTGTAGCATTAACATGCGCAAACACCATATTAGATATACAAGTAACCGAGAGGGCTATTAAGGAAGTTATACATATATCAACTGATGGCGATCCGCCAGAAATGGTGACACCTTTGTAGTGTAAACTACTGCAATTCAATACAAGAATGTAAAAGCAGGTCCTGTTTGTTGGGTTTTCTTCATAACATCTATATCAGTGCTGTCCTGGTGAGTGGCAGAACCGTTAGCCAATGCATTTCGGACACTGAGTCCATACTACATCCTACCTGAGGGTCTGGTGGAGCCTGGAGGACTCTTCGGAGAAAGACTAGGTTCTTCTTGTATCCTTTGCTCCTAGACACTAGATGAAGCACAGCTTAAGGTGTGGCCACCAGAGAGAGATACCTTTCCACAATGGACAGAATCAGCCCTGATGACGGACGCAGTGTCCAAAATGCATTGGCTAACGATTCTGTCACTCAATCAATGGTGAAAGGACAGCACCAATAAAGATGCTATGAAGAAAATGAAACAAACATGATTGTTTTTACATTCTTGTATTAAATTGCAGTAGTTACACTACAAAGGTGTCAACAATTCTGGTGGGGCCCATAAATTGATCTATATAGATTTGTTCCTTAAAAGGTGCATGTCAGGTTTTTTCTATACACTGAATACTTGTGTAAATACATAAGTAATTTGTACTAAAGAGGCAGCGGTGCCAGCAGACAGGGTTTTGTTGGTAGGACTGTTAAGGAAGGACAGTGAGCACAACTAACAGTAGATCATAGCACTATGGGCCTGATTCATGGAATTTTTAGCGCAGTGCAAAGTGACTTTGCACTGGGGCAAAGTGACTTGTCCCGTCAACAAACACCCTGATTCACAGAGCGCTGCAAAGTGTATTTTTGCAGTGCAATACTCTTTGCACCATGAATCAGGCCCATTTAGTGTGGTGCAAAGAGTATTTTTGCAGTGCAAAGATACTTTGCACTGCATAAATACCCTTTGGACCGCTCTTTGAATCAGGGTGTTTGTTGGCAGTGCAAGGTCACTTTGCACCGCGCTAACAAAGCCATGAATCAGGGCTTATGTGTCTAAATGATGAGGATTTACTCTGCAGCAGTTTATCTCACTGGTGTATTGAGTTGCCCGAATGCAAATAACATTCAGTGAGGTTTCTGGATAGATGCATTGAACATCTCAAAGATTCATTGTGAGCAAGTTAAGATGACTGGTGCAAATCCAAGATGCTCTGCACATCTAATTTGCTCCAGAGGGAATATCTGTGGCCCTGAACGATATTACAGGAAATGTGTGGCCGCCACAGTGCAAATCGCCAGCGTCTAACCTCGCTGTAGCGCACATGCATGCTCAAGGCGATATTCATGCGAGTTTTCAAGGCCGATAATTGAGCAAGATAAAATGCATTGCAATCAGCAAAGCACAGGCACAGCAGTCAGAGGATGCGCTATTCTGTTAATTGATATCATGGTACATATTGGGTTATGCATGAACCCAGGCTGGACTGTACCTTGATCTGCAGCCAGCACCATGGGGTCTGCGGCCACAGGACCTCTGCAGTACCACTCATTGCATGATGTTACTGCATAGCTTCGTGCCTTTGGAAAAGTTGAGTGCACCAACAGCCATAAATTAAAGACATGAAATGGCCATTTTGACAAAAGTATGCATTCGCCTGCACGTTTTCTTGTTTGTAGATTGTAAGATGGCGGCATTGCCGCATGCAACAAACAGTTTGATTTATGTAAAGACTGCAAAAGCACCTGCAATTATTAAAATAAATGTCCGGGCTGTCCTGCCCCTCCCCTGAAACCACATCGTTTTGGGCAGACCGCAAATGACTTACTTATACAGCGGCCGCCAGAATGACTAAACAGCAGCACAGAGGCAGTAATAGACCTGTGTCCATGTGTCATGGGTGACTGGCAGAGGACTGCACTGTCTGCTGACTAACAGCGTGAGGAAGTGTAGGTAGAGAGAGGAGTCACGCTGTTGCCTCTGCTGCCAGCTTCCACGCTAACGCAAACGCCCTACATATCTTCATTCACCAGGCGGTTGATGGGGAAGCCACGTGTTCTAATCTTGGCTTTGCCAGACCCATGTTTTTACCAAAAAGCACCTGCCTGTCTGTTCCTGCATCCACTGCTTCTCCCTGTGCGTTAATTCCACTGGAGCAGGAATCCCGTCCCCCAAGACCTTCCTTTATTTTTATGGAAAATGGCCTGAAAATGGCTCTTTATATGTGTCTAGCCATAGCATGGCCACAATCAGAAGGAGACATTTGTCGAGAAAAGAAGCAGCAGTCTTAGTGCTATGGTCCTGGATCACTGATGTCCTAAGCTCTGCTGCCATCCATTTGGCTGGCATTAAATCAATACAAGAGCCTTGAGCAAGCTGTCACATCCGTTAATTAGACAGGGCATATCTCTGTTCTAATATGTGTGTCTTCCATGATGTTGCTTGTTTGTTTGTTTGTTTGTTTGTTTATTTGATAAAGCGCAACCAAGACCCTCAGGTAGCTGGGCGCAAAACATTACAAGTATACTTAAAAGCTTAGTTACAGGGTAGGTCGGTGCATAAGTACAGTAATAAACATAGTTACTGCCACATGGTTTACAGTGATACCAGTGGTCACATATGGATGTTTAAAAAATAAAATACAGTCACGTGGTACAATAGAACAAATACAGTTGAGAAGGGTCAGGCCTAGCGGGCATTATGTAGAAGGTGCAGTCAGGATGTGGGTGCAGTAAGGGATCGGTTAAGAAGTAGAGAGGTTGGTAGGATTAGGCATCATTGGTCCGTATCCAGGTGAGGACTTTCCGTCTAAATCTGGAGTAGGGCTGGTCTGTTCTTAGATCTAAAGGGAGTCCATTCCAGGATAGAGCGGCTATGACCGGGAAGCTAGAACCGCCAGCTGTAGTCCGTTTAAATCTGGGAACCACTAAGGTGTGGGCATTAGCGGCTCTCATGGGTCGGTCAGAGTTTCTCTTGTTTATTCTTTCTACTAGGTAGGGTGGTGCTATGTTATTTAGGCATTTGGACGTAAGAGAGAGAGTGTTTTGAGGAAGATCCTGTCCTTGATCTTGAGCCAGTGGACATCTCTTCTAAATGCAGAGATGTGATCTCTGTTCGAAAACCTTAAGGCATGAGGTTCAGATAGCAGACTCAAGTAACAGTTAATACATGCATCTTTTTTATTGTGAGTCAAAACCCGACTGTCTGAAGATGCCACTTCAGTTCACAGATTCGTGCTCCAACATTTTTGCTAGAACATCTCTTAAACCAGCAAGCCAAGGAAAGTAAGATGATGGCTATTTTAACGCTTACATAATGGTTATAGGTAGTTGACTTCAGGAGGTGTAATGAGCAGTATGTCTCTGAACTTTTGGGGAATTCATTCAGGGTTACCCCAGGATCATTTTCCGTTTCTGTTAGTGGTCAGACAAACTTACATATCAACTTTGTATTCCATCAGACAGTTGACCATTGCTAATACAGCTTCCTGCTGCGTTGTGAAAGCTATATTAAAGGTAAAATGTTCCTATATCTCCTGCTTTTTTGAGTCAGGAGAAGGACACACAACACAGACAAGAAACCAGAAAATGGGCCGGGGCACAGTTATCAACCACAGCAATAAAAAAGGGGACGAGCAGAAGAAGGACGTGGAAATGACATGCTGAAGAACTAAGGAAGATTTCCTGGGGATTTCTAGCCATCGTTGAGAGCATGACCTCTTCCCAGACTTCAGAGATTCCCAGAACATGTGCTGAATTTCTAGACAGTGTCAGAGGAATACAATTGGTAATTAGGTTGAAAAGACCTATTTATTATTATTATTATTATTATTTATTTGTTACACGCCCAGACCCTCGGGTGTCACAGCGTGGTTATAAGACAGCTTAGAAATTAATAAGAAACATCATTACAATAGTTACATTACATCAAAGATACAATTTACAGATATTCACAACCATATACAGTGGGCCGGCATTCTGTCTATAGGTCCTAGTATTGGTTAAATAACCAGGTTTTTAGCAGTTTCTTATAGACCGTGAATGATGGCTCTTTTCTGATATTGATCGGTAGGGTGTTCCAGTGTTTGGGGGCTAGCGTGGTGAAACTGCTGTCCCCCGCTCTAGTGGTTTTGAAGCGAGGGGGTGCCAGGAGGAATTTGTCGTTGGATCTTAGTGATCTCTTGTCGACTTTGGGGTGTAGAATATTGTTGAGATAGATTGGTCCTTTTTTGGTCAGGCATTTGTATGTGATGCATAATGTTTTGAAGATAATTCTGGCTTTGATGAGGAGCCAGTGGGCATCTTTCCTAGTATTAGAGATATGGTCTGTTTTTTTTTATGCCTAGAGCTGCCCTCAAGACTTTGTTTTGCAGGAGTTGCATTTTGGCTAGGTTAGTGTTGGATGTGCCTAATAGTAACACATTGCAGTAGTCCAATTTCGATAAGACTAGAGCTCTGGCTAAGGTGAGGAAGTTAGCTGGGGTCAGAAATTGTCGGCTGAGAGCAATTAGTTTGGAGGTGTAGGCCGTGGATGAGGCTAGCACGTTGATCTGTTCAGTCATGGTCAGGCTGGCATCAAGGTACACACCGAGTGTTTTGACTTGCTTCAGCACGGGAATATTGGTGCCATCGATATTGATGGTTGAGTATTCTGGGTGAAGTGTTGCTATTTTGGCTGGGGAACCTACGATGAGGACTTGTCTTCTCATCGTTGAGACATAGGCTGTTTAGTGCCATCTGAAGGCACTTGCTCATTAACAGATTTTACATTGTGTGAAGAAAGTTAATTGCAATGAATGACAATAGGTGGCTAACGGAGACCACCAAGGTTGTGGGACATCAAAGCAGATAATGGGATTAATGAAAAGTGAATGACTGACAATCGAAGCTTAACTGCCCTCCTGGAACCCACAAACTCAGACTACAAAGCAATATTTTCTTTGAAGCTGCAGTTCCATTGGCGTAATTGCTGACTTAACGACAATCCATATGGACGAACCAGATTTGCCCTTACCTCAAATTGTAGAAGAGGGAGGGGATTCCCTCTTCTCACGTCTGAACCCCTCTCACGTCTGCCCTTCCAGAAACGTTGTGCGGGGAAGGAAATATAGTGAGAGGAAGCTGCCTAGATATGAGCTAGGCCTCAGCTGGCAGCTGCAATTAAGTTGATTGGCCCTTTTTAAGTCCCCCAAGCAAGAACGTAATGTGGGTGGACAGACATCTGCAGAGTTTAGAACAATCTGAGAAGAGAAGATGTGAAAAGCAGGAACATCTGTTGGAGGTGCAGAACAAGGGTCTAGCTGTCAGAGTATCAGTGTTTGCAAACAAAGTTTGAAAACAGGTAATATTGGGGTGATAAATAGTGCAGAAGATAAATAAAGGATACCATCAAGTTTGGATGCTGATAGGAACATGGTTAGAGAAGTCTAGAGCAAGATTCCATAGAATTCCCACATAACAGAAAATTGTAGATGGGGAAATATGATTGTGTGTGGGTCATGGGGAGGCACCCAGGGAAGGAACATGGTGATGATGCAGAACAACAAATTAACTTTGTTCTGGGCGCAGTTAGGCATAGGCAATGCAATGGATATTAATTCATGATGGTACCACAGAGAGACAAGACTACGAACGACCATTAATGAATTCCGTGTGTAAGAAAAATTAAAGAGATACTTGGATGTCAGCATGGTAGTCCTGATGAGAATGCAAAAGCATTAGGATAGTGGCTATTAGTGCAATGAGAAATTGAGTCCTTGTAGAAATGAAACTCAAGGTTTATTTGGAATAACAGCCCTGTACAGTTCCCAGTTCCAGGCACCAGTCAACAGTTGATGCAACCCCGAATCAGGGAATCCTAGCTCACCTTTCACTCCAGAGTCAGAAGGGGTCTACCCTTCTGCCCTTCTAAAACATGCTCCACAGTTGCATTTAATATACAATGACATGTATCACTCACATGGAATATATTTTCACTAAACATCTGCCTTACTATGAAATCTTAAACAACGAGAGTCTACTTCTACTGCTTTCTGTTGCCATAACCTTCATAGTCATGCAGTCTTATAGGTATTGTCTACATAGATGAAGGGTGGGCAGTACTAATTGCCTGTGTGTGTGTGTGTGTGTTAGTGAACGCTACCCGTAGCACTGACCTTACACCCCAGTACGTCTCACTTACTGCTCTACATACATCAAAGTTATTCCTTACTGCCAGTTCTACCACTCCTATGACCCCTCGATTAAGGTGTTGATTCATGGAATTAATGTGCGCCGAAAATTCCCGCGCAGAGGTGCCAAAACCTGCGAATCACAGTAAAAGTGTGAAAATCGCAGTGCAAGTGCGAAAATCGCAGGGAAACCAGCGCACATCGATTCATGGAAGGCCGTGTGCGAGAAAAATATCGGATGTGCGCTGATAAAGTGCGCGGCGCACAGGATATCTAACGGCGTGCGCCACGGCCACAGCGAAATCGCACATAGCGCGGCGCAGACAACAAAAGTAGACGGAACACGGGGCGTAACACTCGGAATGGGGAACAACTCGTCAACATGTGGGTGTCACGGGGGAAGTACAGGAGGCAAGTGCGCGGAACGCCCACACGCTTGCCTACAACACGTATTCATGGAATCCAATAGGGCAAACCAGCGCACGGTCAAACCAGCGCACAGGCCCAAACACGTCCGCCACAAGAAAGCAGGCGGTAGTGTCCCTGCCCCTGAAATAAATGTGCGCCAAAATGTGCACCAACAAAAAGCACCTATATACAGCTATGATGAATGTCACATACTGTGGCCCTCTAAGACAAATGACGTGCAAAGGGGTACGTGATAAACACGGACACCCGCTGTATGAAAAATAGCGTGTGCGTGTATTCTGTGCTGCGCGGAAAGTCCCACACGCGATTTGCCTGGGTACGTGTATTCTGGGGTGCGCGGAAAGTCCCACACGCGATTTGTCTCCCAGCACCCCCACCCACCAGCATCCAGGGGCACCCTCCACCAGGCCCCCACACATGTCTCCCACCACCCCCACCCATCAGCAGTCAGGGGCACCTGCCAGCAGGCCCACACACATGTCTCCCACAACCCCCCAGCAGTCAGGGGCACCCTCCACCAGGCCCCCACTCATGTCCCCCTGCACCCCCACCCCCCAGCAGCCAGGGGCACCCTCCACCAGGCCCCCACTCATGTCCCCCTGCACCCCCACCCGCCAGCAGCCAGGGGCACCCTCCACCAGGCCCCCACTCATGTCCCCCTGCACCCCCACCCCTCAGCAGCCAGGGGCACCCTCCACCAGGCCCCCACTCATGTCCCCCTCCACCCCCACCCACCAGCATCCAGGGGCACCCTCCACCAAGCCCCCACACATGTCTCCCACCACCCCACCCCCCAGCAGTCAGGGGCACCTGCCAGCAGGCCCACACACATGTCTCCCACCACCCCCACCCCCCAGCAGTCAGGGGCACCCTCCACCAGGCCCCCACTCATGTCCCGCTGCACCCCCACCCCCAGCAGTCAGGGGCACCCTCCACCAGGCCCCCACTCATGTCTCCCTGCACCCCCACCCCCCAGCAGTCAGGGTTACCCTCCACCAGGACCCCACTGATGTCCCCCTGCACCCCCACTCCCCAGCAGCCAGGGGCACCCTCCACCAGGCCCCCACTCATGTCCCCCTGCACCCCCACCCCCCAGCAGCCAGAGGCACCCTCCACCAGGCCCCCACTCATGTCCCCCTGCACCCCCACCCACCAGCATCCAGGGGCACCCTCCACCAGGCCCCCACACATGTCTCGCACCACCCCACCCCCCAGCAGTCAGGGGCACCTGCCAGCAGGCCCACACACATGTCTCCCACCACCCCCACCCCCCAGCAGTCAGGGGCACCCTCCACCAGGCCCCCACTCATGTCCCCCTGCACCCCCACCCCCAGCAGCCAGGGGCACCCTCCACCAGGCCCCCACTCATGTCCCCCTGCACCCCCACCCCCCAGCATCCAGGGGCACCCTCCACCAGGCCCCCAAACATGTCTCCCACCCCCCAGCAGTCAGGGGCACCCTCCACCAGGCCCCCACTCATGTCCCCCTGCACCCCCACCCCCCAGCAGTCAGGGGCACCCTCCACCAGGCCCCCACTCATGTCCCCCTGCACTCCCACCCCCCAGCAGCCAGGGGCACCCTCCACCAGGCCCCCACTCATGTCCCCCTGCATCCCATCCCCCAGCAGTCAGGGGCACCCTCCACCAGGCCCCCACTCATGTCCCCCTGCACCCCCACCCCCCAGCAGCCAGGGGCACCCTCCACCAGGCCCCCACTCATATCCCCCAGCACCCCGACCCCCAGCAGCCAGGGGCACCCTCCACCAGGCCCCCACTCATGTCCCCCTGCACCCCCACCCCCCAGCAGCCAGGGGCACCCTCCACCAGGCCCCACTCATGTCCCCCTGCACCCCCACCCCCCAGCAGCCAGGGGCACCCTCCACCAGGCCCCCACTCATGTCCCCCTGCACCCCCACCCCCCAGCAGCCAGGGGCACCCTCCACCAGGCCCCCATTCATGTCCCCCTGCACCCCCACCCCCCAGCAGCCAGGGGCACCCTCCACCAGGCCCCCACTCATGTCCCCCTGCACCCCCACCCCCCAGCAGCCAGGGGTACCCTCCACCAGGCCCCCACTCATGTCCCCCTGCACCCCCACCCACCAGCATCCAGGGGCACCCTCCACCAGGCCCCCACACATGTCTCCCACCACCCCCACCCCCCAGCAGTCAGGGGCACCTGCCAGCAGGCCCACACACATGTCTCCCACCACCCCCACCCCCCAGCAGTCAGGGGCACCCTCCACCAGGCCCCCACTCATGTCCCCCTGCACCCCCACCCCCCAGCAGCCAGGGGCACCCTCCACCAGGCCCCCACTCAAGTCCCCCTGCACCCCCACCCCCCAGCATCCAGGGGCACCCTCCACCAGGCCCCCACACATGTCTCCCACCACCACCACCCCCCAGCAGTCAGGGGAACCCTCCACCAGGCCCCCACTCATATCCCCCTGCACCCCCACCCCCCAGCAGTCAGGGGCACCCTCCACCAGGCCCCCACTCATGCCCCCTGCACCCCCACCCCCCAGCAGCCAGGGGCACCCTCCACCAGGCCCCCACTCATGTCCCCCTGCACCCCCACCCCCCAGCAGTCAGGGGCACCCTCCACCAGGCCCCCACTCATGTCCCCCTGCACTCCCACCCCCCAGCAGTCAGGGGCACCCTCCACCAGGACCCAACTCATGTCCCCCTGCACCCCCACCCCCGAGCAGCCAAGGGCACCCTCCACCAGGCCCCCACTCAGGTCCCCCTGCACCCCCACTCCCCAGCAGCCAGGGGCACCCTCCACCAGGCCCCCACTCATGTCCCCCTGCACCCCCACCCCCCAGCAGCCAGGGGCACCCTCCACCAGGTCCCCACTCATGTCCCCCTGCACCCCCACCCACCAGCATCCAGGGGCACCCTCCACCAGGCCCCCACACATGTCTCCCACCACCCCACCCCCAGCAGTCAGGGGCACCTGCCAGCAGGCCCACACACATGTCTCCCACCACCCCCACCCCCCAGCAGTCAGGGGCACCCTCCACCAGGCCCCCACTCATGTCCCCCTGCACCCCCACCCCCAGCAGCCAGGAGCACCCTCCACCAGGCCCCCACTCATGTCCCCCTGCACCCCCACCCCCCAGCATCCAGGGGCACCCTCCACCAGGCCCCCAAACATGTCTCCCACCACCCCCACCCCCCAGCAGTCAGGGGCACCCTCCACCAGGCCCCCACTCATGTCCCCCTGCACCCCCACCCCCCCAGCAGCCAGGGGCACCCTCCACCAGGCCCCCACTCATGTCCCCCTGCACCCCCACCCCCTAGCAGCCAGGGGCACCCTCCACCAGGCCCCCACTCATGTCCCCCTGCACCCCCACCCCCCAGCAGCCAGGGGCACCCTCCAACAGGCCCCACTCATGTCCCCCTGCACCCCCACCCCCCAGCATCCAGGGGCACCCTCCACCAGGCCCCCACTCATGTCCCCCTGCACCCCCACCCCCCAGCAGCCAGGGGCACCCTCCACCAGGTCCCCACTCATGTCCCCCTGCACCCCCACCCACCAGCATCCAGGGGCACCCTCCACCAGGCCCCCACACATGTCTCCCACCACCCCACCCCCAGCAGTCAGGGGCACCTGCCAGCAGGCCCACACACATGTCTCCCACCACCCCCACCCCCCAGCAGTCAGGGGCACCCTCCACCAGGCCCCCACTCATGTCCCCCTGCACCCCCACCCCCAGCAGCCAGGAGCACCCTCCACCAGGCCCCCACTCATGTCCCCCTGCACCCCCACCCCCCAGCATCCAGGGGCACCCTCCACCAGGCCCCCAAACATGTCTCCCCACCCCACCCCCCAGCAGTCAGGGGCACCCTCCACCAGGCCTCCACTCATGTCCCCCTGCACCCCCACCCCCCAGCAGTCAGGGGCACCCTCCACCAGGCCCCCACTCATGTCCCCCTGCACCCCCACCCCCCAGCAGCCAGGGGCACCCTCCACCAGGCCCCCACTCATGTCCCCCTGCATCCCACCCCCCAGCAGTCAGGGGCACCCTCCACCAGGCCCCCAACCATGTCCCCCTGCACCCCCACCTCCCAGCAGCCAGGGGCACCCTCCACCAGGCCCCCCTCATGTCCCCCTGCACCCCCACCCCCCAGCATCCAGGGGCACCCTCCAACAGGCCCCCACACATGTCTCCCACCACCCCCACCCCCCAGCAGTCAGGGGCACCTGCCAGCAGGCCCACACACATGTCTCCCACCACCCCCACCCCCCAGCAGTCAGGGGCAGCCTCCACCAGGCCCCCACTCATGTCCCCCTGCACGCCCACCCCCCAGCAGCCAGGGGCACCCTCCACCAGGCCCCCACTCATGTCCCGCTGCACCCCCACCCCCTAGTAGCCAGGGGCACCCTCCACCAGGCCCCCACTCATGTCCCCCTGCACCCCCACCCCCCAGCAGCCAGGGGCACCCTCCAACAGGCCCCACTCATGTCCCCCTGCACCCCCACCCCCCAGCAGCCAGGGGCACCCTCCACCAGGCCTCCACTCATGTCCCCCTGCACGCCCACCCACCAGCATCCAGGGGCACCCTCCACCAGGCCCCCACACATGTCTCCCACCACCCCCACCCCCCAGCAGTCAGGGGCACCTGCCAGCAGGCCCACACACATGTCTCCCACCACCCCCATCCCCCAGCAGTCAGGGGCACCCTCCACCAGGCCCCCCACTCTTGTCCCCCTGCACCCCCACCCCCCAGCAGCCAGGGGCACCCTCCACCAGGCCCCCACTCATGTCCCCCTGCACCCCCACCTCCCAGCAGCCAGGGGCACCCTCCACCAGGCCCCCCCCTCATGTCCCCCTGCACCCCCACCCCCCAGCATCCAGGGGCACCCTCCAACAGGCCCCCACACATGTCTCCCACCACCCCCACCCCCCAGCCGTCAGGGGCACCCGCCAGCAGGCCCACACACATGTCTCCCACCACCCCCACCCTCCAGCATTCAGGGGCACCCTCCACCAGGCCCCCACTCATGTCCCCCTGCACCCCCACCCCCCAGCAGTCAGGGGCACCCTCCACCAGGCCCCCACTCATGTTCCCCTGCACCCCCATCCCCCAGCAGTCAGGGGCACCCTCCACCAGGCCCCCACTCATGTGTCCCTGCACCCACACCCCCCAGCAGCCAGGGGCACCCTCCACCAGGCCCCCACTCATGTCCCCCTGCACCCCCACCCCCCAGCAGTCAGGGGCACCCTCCACCAGGCCCCCACTCATGTCACCCTGCAACCCCACCCCCCAGCAGTCAGGGGCACCCTCCACCAGGCCCCCACTCATGTCCCCCTGCACCCCCACCCACCAGCAGCCAGGGGCACCCTCCACCATGCCCCCACTCATGTCCCCCTGCACCCCCACCCCCCAGCAGTCAGGGGCACCCTCCACCAGGCCCCCACTCATGTCCCTCTGCACCCCCACCCCCCAGCAGCCAGGGGCACCCTCCACCAGGCCCCCACTCATGTCCCCCTGCACCCCCACCCACCAGCATCCAGGGGCACCCTCCACCAGGCCCCCACACATGTCTCCCACCACGCCCACCCCCCGAGCAGTCAGGGGCACCTGCCAGCAGGCCCACACACATGTCTCCCCCCACCCCCCAGCAGTGCGTGGCACCTGCCAGCAGGCCCCCACACATGTCCCCCAACCAACACGTAATCATAATCCAGATCCCAGGCTCCTATGCCCACCCAAATCCCACCCCACCCCAGTCCAGTCCAGTCCAAACACCCAACCAAGCTTTACATCCATTCAAAATGGAAATACCCATTACATGATAGATAACAAATAAGCAGTATGCGCATGAGCACAAGTCCGTCAGATCCACACAATAGCAACACATGACTGTGAAAACCCACATTCTGACAGGCATGAAACCAATGAGAGAAGTCCACACATTGAAGTAAGAAACAAAAATGTATTACAGTGTAAATGAAGTGAATGAAATCTAAACAAACAATAATGGCAACAAATATCAAAATGCAGCATGTCCACAAAAATAATAAATAACGAAAATGGGACTCCAAAATAACCGTAAAGAAATTGTGTCCAAAGTCACTGTCCAACAAAGCAAATCCAAAGGGAAAGTAAAGTGAAAATCCATTGCTCCATGGTGAAAAAAATAATAAAAGATGAAAGCCACAAATCCACTGTCAAACTATGTACAAAGAGCAAATCCATGGTCCATGATCCCAACGATGTAAATGAAACCTACAATAAAACCTACTTAACTAATAACTATATACAAAAAAGTGGGGCATAGTCCAAGCGCCCCAAATTAAAAAAAAGAAATAAAACCTAACACTAATTAACTATATACAAAGGCGGCGGGCTAGTCCAGCGGCTCACTCCGTGGTGTCCCGGGCCAGGGCATCATCGAACTCCTGTTCGATGTCCCGCAGGCGGTCCTGTTCCATGGCCCCGAGGGTCCGCAGGGACGCCGACATGTCCTCCTCCAACTCCCTGCGGATTCCCTCGAGGCACTCGGCCCGCCTCAGGGCCCTCCGCATGGAGTTCTCAGCCCTGACCATCGTGAGCCACGCCTCTTCTGCCCGCTTCCGCTCCGCACCTATCTGCTGGCCCAACTGCTGCCACACGGAAGACACTTCCTGTCCTGGGTCCTCCTGCCCTCCGGCCGATAATATTAATAATAATAATAATAATAATAATAATAATAATAATAATAATAATAATAATAATTTGGCATTTATATAGCGCTACGAACCCTCAGGTATCTGAGCGCTGCTTATTATTACCCACGGTGTGTGGTGCTCATTTATCGACCTCGGAAGGATGAAACGCTGAGTTTGGCGCTGCCGGGATTCGAACCTGCGTTCGCAGGCTCTGCACTGATGTCAAAGCGAGCGCTCTACTCGCTGATGCCTGCCCCTCCGATGTAGATTGCCCCAAGCCATGATGCCTTCCACGTTGACTCCGCTGCTGCCTCCGACGCAACTGCCTCTGCCAGCACGACGGCATCCAGGCTGATGGAATCCACCGACATCGTCGTGCACGTGCCCTGCCCAATGATGCCGGCACATCCTCCATCTGCTGGGGTCCAGTTGCTGTGGTGTCCACCCCTGCTAGACCTCCGACTCCCGACTGTGGCAGGGATGGGATCCCCACCAAGCTGGCTGCGTTGGTCAGGGCAGGTCCACAGGGGGCCCTGGTGGCATCTGGGCCGGAAGACGGCATGGAGAACGACGGGCGTATAGTCTCCACAGAGGAGGAGTGGGCCGCCAGATTGGTCGACACATGTATGAAACCCCCGGCCACGGCTGATCCCAACTGGGCCACGTTGGCACGGTGCTCTTCATGATGACGTGCAAGCTCCTCCCGGGAAGCATGCACGTCATCACGAATGACACCCGTGCGCAACTCTACATCAATCAGGACCTTCTCCATACGGCCAAGGGTCCCCTCGTCCGCAGGTGGAGGGGAGTCAGATGACATGGACATCCCCCCCTACCTGCGGACGGGCCTGGGATGGGGCATCCCTGCTGGTGCATGGTGGTGCAGTCACAGTGTCAGGGACAGTGACATGCACAGGCCCCTCCACGGCGACCTGTGCTGCCTCCAGCCCCTGGACTGCACCACTTGCAGCAGCAGGAATGCCCCCACCAGGCCCCATGTGCGCCTCAGTAGCGGCCTCCTCCTCCTCTGTGGAAACCACCAACCTGGATGGCTCCACACCGTCTTCCGCCGTTGCAAGCCCCTTCTTCACTTGCCGCTGTGTAGAGGGAGACATAGAACACAAGCATCAGGGTACTGTACAATGGTCCCCTAGACAGGAAGCAATAGCAGATGAGTGGCACTGTCAAAGATCACTTCCATCATGTCCCTCCACAACACATGTGTCAGTGCAGGCAAAACACACGCAGTAACAGGCATGGCACATGCTATGGACATTTGCATACATGTCCAAGGGACTCTCCAAACATACAATGTTGTTATGGAACTCACATGCATCATGGGTCATGCCTATCACATGCACACACATCAACATAATTTCATCCATCTGGCCTTGTACACCCCAGACACAGTGGATGCAAGGATAACTAGGCTGCATCTGTGAATCTGTACATTGTCACAGACATGTGTCATGCATCCATGGCATTCACATGTCACAGACACGCAGGTCAGACACACAGACATGGATACCATACATGTACATGGCATCAGCACCCATCCCTCACCCCCACCCATGTCCAGGAACAGAGACTGGTCTCACATGCATGACCATGATGTCCCTGCACACATACATGCGTACATGGCCTATGTCACACATACAGGCAAGCATCAGACAACCAGCACACTGCAACATGCCCTGTCTCACACAGCAATGCTTGCCCACTTACCGCTCAACTCCAGACGGGTCTGCCTCGCAAGGATCTGGGCGTGGAGCGATGGGTCTACACGTTCCAGGACCCTCAGCTGGATGGTACTCATGCGACCCCGGCACCTCTCCACGAGGCGCCGGGCCATCAAGAGGGTCCTGGACCTCAAGTCCTCCCAGCGCTTCTTGACTTTCTGGATGTTGCGGGTTGTCACCCCCTCCGCGTTGATGGCAACCACCAAGTCGTCCCAGATCCTGTCCCGTCCTTCCTTGTTGGCGCGTGACGATCCGAAGAGGGCATCATACTGCCCCAGAACTTGCTCCATCAGGACACCAACTTCGGTGGCAGTGAAGCTGGTGCCCCTCTGCCTCTCTGGCCTCGGGTTGCCACTGGTGCCAGATGTTGCAGAGCCCGACATGGCAACCCCAGAGGCAGGAGTGGGTGGGCAACTGGGTCCTGGGGCTGGGCTGTGGAGCGATGGTATACCAGTCGGGAGTCTTCTGTTCCAGCAGGGGTGGACACAGCAACTGGACCCCTGCAGATGGCAGATGTGCAGGCACAAAATGGCAGGGCACGGTGGCAGCAGGCAGGCAGGCAGCAGCAGATGGCTTGTGGGAGGCTGCTCGGGGCTCTGGGGGGCAGTAATTCGGCCTTCTGGGCAGGAGCGTGGTCTTCCGTGTGCTTACGCATGGCCAGCTTGACACGGAGTGAATTGGCACGTGAAAATCCTGCACGTCAATGTGAAATTCGAGGAAAGGGCCTTAGCGCGTAAGCGCGTCAGCACGCATACGCGATTCCATTGGACCAAAGGCCCTCAGCGCGTAAGCGTGTCTGTGACGTGACGCGCGCGGGTGTTTCCCTCATAGCACGTGATGACAGAGCACACGTGGAAACACTGCACGTCAGAGTATCATTGCGTGTAATTGGATGAAAGTGCGCGTACACGCAATTGGCCTGGGTACGTGTATCGCAGGGGTGCGCGGGAATTCTCACACGCGATTTGCTTGGGTACGTGTATTACTGGGGTGCGCAGGAATTCTCACACGCGATTTGCTTGGGTACGTGTATTACAGGGGTACGTGGGAATTCTCACATGCGATTTGCCTGGGTACGTGTATTACAGGGGTGCGCGGGAATTCTCACACGCGATTTGCTTGGGTACGTGTATTACAGGGGTGCGCGGGAATTCTCACACGCGATTTGCTTGGGTACGTGTATTACAGGGGTGCGCGAGAATTCTCACGCGATTTGCTTGGGTACGTGTATTACAGGGGTGCGCGGGAATTCTCACACGCAATTTGCTTGGGTACGTGAATTACAGGGGTGCACGGGAAAGTTTTACACGCTCGCCAACAACATAAATAAATAAATTTAAAAAATCAAAAAAGACCATTAATGGTCCCGTGGGGTGTGGGGGGTGCGGGAGGCCACCCAGGAGGTCTGAGGACAGGGTGCACACCAAAACCCACCTGTGTGGATCTTGCGAAAAAAACACCTCCATGGGCTCAGGGCCTGCACGGCTACCCTATTGTGAGAGAATCACTGCTGTCGCTCTCCCCAGACTCTGCAGCTGCCTCAGGAGGTGGTGGCACTATGGGAGGCAGCCCACGCAAAGCCCTAGTCTGGTCCTCCATGGCAGCAAGCATGCGGGTCTGGAAGGTCTGGTTCTGGAGGATAATCGTGCGGAGGTCCCCAGCAATAACTCACGGGATGACCGGACCTCCTCACGAGTTGCCTGCATCTCAGCTGAGAGCGTACGTGTGAGACGCTCCAGCTGCTGTTCTGTCCTTGTGTTTGTTGAAGCCTCAAGCTCAACAAGAGTCGTCCTGAGGTGACGGAGTTCCACCCTCAGGGCTTCCCTGTGGCCCTGGGACTCTATGGAAATGGCTTCCCGCAGAGTCGCCAGTGCCGTCCGCCTGTCCCTGTCGGACGCCAACATGTCCTCCCTGTGTGACTGGCAGATGGAGTCTGTTGCCTGCTGTAGTCGCTCCATCAGCCTTTCTGGGGGGACAATGGAAGTGGCCACCCTATCCATGGCCTGAGCCATCATCTCTGATGATGCTGCCTGTTGGGTTGCCATACCGTATATGGATTGCTCCCATGCGGTATTGCCAGGTGGCGTACGGCCACCACGTTGGCGGGCACCACACCTGTCTGGGGCAAGGCAAACTGCGCTTTGCTGCGCCGGCACTGCCTGAGGCTGCAGGACTGCATTCCCCCTCTGATCTGCTGGCCCAGGAACAGGATCAGATGTTGCGGATTGTGACCCTGCATCCGTAACCACCAAAGGCGTACCTGCCAACACTGACATCCCCATTGAGGGTTCTACCCCTGGTGCAGGTGGGTCGGACAGAACAGAATCCCTCCCAGGAACACTCACCTGCGACGCCACATAGGTCTCATCATCCGAATCGACAACTGAATACAGCTCGGGGGAGGTGCACCCAGAGACACCCCTTGAGAGCACGACCTGCAGCAGTTGTGGGTTCTCACCCACCACCACACCACGTCCCTCACTGGTGGTCGGTCGGCCCTGAGACACCTCCTGGGTCTGCACCATCTCCACAACCCCAGCAGTATCAAGTGCATCATCCACTGCAAAGACATAAAAGAAAAGAAATGGAAACAGGCATTAGCACTATGGCACACAATTAGGGCTGAGAAGCTACAGAACCAGTACTTGATTGACACATGTCCCACATGACTAAAACCCTCCCATGCATGCACCGTCACTGCGTATGAAGGGGAGGCAAATGGCACACATTGATGACACCAAGATGGAAGATCAACACATTTGCTGCATGCTGCCTCGCAGTGGCATCACACATTGGACTGTGATTGGCAGGTCAAATACACATGCCATCAAACAGATGGCATGTACCCTAGCCATAAAGTGAAGAGGGAGAGGAGGGCACCAATTGTTCATTCAGTCTAGTTTGCTCATGAAATTGCTTTTTTAATTGAAATAGTTCAAATGTTTAACCTGGAGCTGCCAGTCCAAAATGGTCCTATAGCACAGGGACATGTCTAAACAAATGATATCCACGAAACAAAGTCAGTCCACTGTACCATAGCCATGTCAGACATGTGTCAATAGGACTGAGAAATGCCTAGTAAAAGTGGTGGAATGCAAGCAATCTGCCTGAATAAACAGAGAAAAATAAGCAACAATGTTGTGGCAAGATGACACTTCAAGGGCAACTGGCGTGGTGTTGGGCTAGATGTCTACTGTTGGCAGAAGGGATACTGCTATACCCAAATGCTGGTGCGCAGAATGTATTGGATGAGGCACATGAGTGACCCAAAGCACTCAGGCACACACACCCTCACCTGGCACCCAAACAGAAGCCCTCACACACACACCATGCACATGGATGACACACATGCATGTGCACTCACCGGACAATGCCTCGTAATCTGCCAGTTCTCCCACGCCTTGGATCTGTTCCTCCGTGACGTAGGTCCCAGCAACCTGCTCATGTGGAGTGAGTTCTATGTCGTCTGCTGGAGACCCACCTCCAGTCACTAGAGTTGCGGCATGACTTGAGGACAGCTTATTCTTTGCCCTGCGCTTCAGGTCATTCCAGCGCTTGTAGCATTCAGTAGCTGTGCGCCTCATGATTCCAAGGGAACTTATGATGTCCGCAATGGTCTGCCAGTGTGCCTGACGTTGTGCAGGTGTGGTCTTGGATCCTGCAACAATCACCATTTCGCGGTCATGTGCGGACACATACTCTACAAGAGCATTCAGTTCGGCCTCATTGAAGCTGGGCTTCCTTGACGGGCTGGACTGTGTAGCCGTGTCTGGGGCATCAGCCTCTACTGGACGAGCACTCTTCCTCTTCCGCTTGGAAGGTGGTGGTGATCCTGAGTGTCCTACGCCGCTCTGGACACTAGGGGCAGGAGACCCGGTGGACTCTGTACTAGGAGTGTGGGATTGCACACTCAGCATGGGAGTTGGTGCAGGCATTAGCTCAAGTGTGATGGTGTCAGGGGGAATGTCAGCAGGATGGACTTGGACCGACACTGTCCTGGCTGGGTGTGTGAGAGGTGGGGTGATGACACCAACGTGCACCGGCGCACGTGGCCTAGACCTGCTGACCTGGAAGTCAGCCATGGATTCACCCTGTGCCAGGTCTGGTGCCACAGTGGGCTGGTCCAACAAGGGCTGAGCATGGATGGTGTCAGCCACGTTACCCTCAACCGGGGGGTGGGCATGGGTGTCCCTGACTGGTCCTCCACACATGGGGGGCTAGGGGCACCCTGCAAGTCATGGCCACGTCCCCTACCGGATCCACCACAGCCACCACTTGGGGCTCGGCTACCTTTGCCACCCTTACGGCTTGTTCGCCTCCCAGCCATGGCACTGATGTTATTGTGCGTATGGGAGTCGCTGTGAACTATTGTCCTGGGCAATTGGGGGTCAAAGGTGTTGGGTACCAGATGGTAATCGTACCCTAGTGCTCTAGCAAGGCTGTATGTCACCCCTGGGGTAAGATGACGGGTCACGCAATGCACAGGCACCCCAAAAAAGGGAAGTAAGGTGCACGCAACCCCTCCTAGACCACGTGTGTGGAAAAATAAACCTGCACTATGCTGTGGCACCCAGAAACACAAGAATGAACGTATGCGTGTCACACGCAGCCTAGAATGACCTCTGAAGGGGTACGCGACACACGGGGCAAGCACAGATGTTAAATACGAGCGCGACTCACCGTCTGCCAGGAAAAAAAGCGTGAAAAAGACGCACGTGTGCGCGTTGGCAACACCCCCGCCAAAAGAAGAATTGTACGCTGTCTGAGGAGACAGGACAACAGTAGAAGGGAACGCTGTTTGAGGAAACAGGCCCAGGAAAAAGAGGAAAAGAGAAAAAGCTGTCAGAGGTAACAGGGAGTACGAACTTGAAACGCCGTGAAGTAAATCGCGTGTGAACCGACAAGAAGTACAGATTTCACCCACTCGCTCTCCACGAAAAGCATGTAGAAGGAAATGGTGTTCTTCACGTACCTTTTACACACACGTCACAGACGCACATACGCGCTGAGGCCATTTCCACCAATTACACGCTTTGACACTCGGACGTGTATTTTTTTTTACACGCGCCATTCTCAACGGCCATGCGCGTGACATCATAGACGCGCCTGGGGGCCTTTGGGCCAATGAATTAACGTACGTGTGCTGACGCGCTTAAGCGCTAAGGGCCTTTCCTGAAATTACATGCAGACGTGCTGGATTTTCACGTGCCAAATCACTCCGTATCAAGCTGGCCACGCGTAAGCACACGGAAGACCACGCTCCTGCCCAGAAGGCCGAATTACTGCCCCCCAGAGCCCAGAGCACGCTCCCACCTGCCATCTGCTGCTGCCTGACTGCCTGCTGCCCACGTGTCCTGCCATTTGCTGCCTGCACATCAGCCAGGGGTGCTGTTGCTGTGACCACCCCTGCTGGAACCGAAGACTCCCGACTGGGATACCATCGCTCCACAGCCCAGCCCCAGGACCCAGTTGCCCACCCACTCCTGCCTCTGGGGTTGCCATGTCGAGCACTGCAACATCTGGCACCAGTGGCAAACGCCGGCCAGAGAGGCAGAGGGGCACCAGCTTCACTGCCACCGAAGTTGGTGTCCTGGTGGAGCATGTCCTGGGGCAGTATGATGCCCTCTTTGGAAGGTTGCGCGCCGACAAGGAAGGACGGACTCGGATCTGGACGGACATCGTGACTGCCATCAATGCGGAGGGGGTGGCAGTCCGACTATTCCATCATGTGAAGAAGCGCTGGGAGGACTTCAGGTCCAGGACCCTCAAGAAGGCCCGGCGCCTCCTGAAAGCAGCAGATGCTAAGGGGCGCCGGGGCCACTTGTCGGAAGATCAGATGAGGGTCCTGGAACGCATATCCCCAGCGCTCCACGTCCAGGTCCTTGAGAGGCAGACCCGTCTGGAGTCGAGCGGTAAGTGTACATACATACTGATTGTAAGCTGTGCGTGTGGTGGTGTGGCAGGAGTGTGCAGGTTGCACATGTGGTTTTATGTGGCCAAGTATGGGGGGGTACAGGGCCGTGAGGCTGACACATGCGAGTGCTCTCATGTGTGACACATGGATGGTGCTTGTGTGTGTAGGCTTGCATGGCAAAGGATGTGGAAGAATGATTGGCAGGTGTGACATGGATGCCGATCTGAACACTGCGACAGTTGGCGGAGGTGTACACATGCATGCAAGTGTGGTGGTGTGTGTGCATGTTTAGTGCACTCCCTGTGTCGCATGTGATGTCTGCCTCATCTTTGCCTGCTCATGCTGTTGAAATGACATGTGTGTTGGGGATTGTGATGCCATGTCTGAGGTTTGCCAATGCCACTCATGTACAACTGTCATGTGTTTATGAGTCCATTATACAGTGCCCTGATGCCTGTGTTTTATTTGTCCCTGTCTGCAGCGTCAACTGATGAAGAGGGCGGAGAAGGTGCTGTGGAGCACAGCGGTAGGGGTCGCACCACCAGCCGGAGATGCAAGGCCCAGCTCCCCTCCCAGGTTGTGATCTCGTCAGGGAGTGAGGAGTCCGGTGCCGCGTCCGAGGCCGCAGCTGCCAAGGGGAGGTCCAGGAGGCGGAGGTTGGAGTTGGACTCCTCGGCAGCAGAAGGGGCAGCTGGGACCCCACAGGGCCCAACGGAGGAAGATGGCGCGGAGCCATCCAGGTTGGTGGGGAGTAAGATACGGATTTGGTGGAGGAGGAGGCCGTGCAAGCAACAGAGGCGGGGTCTGGAGGTGGGGATTCCACTGGTGCTAGTGGTGCAGTACAGGACCAGGGACAGGTGGCAGCACAGGCCGCCGTGGAGATGCCTGTGTGCAATCCTGTCCCTGCTCCTGTCACTGCATCATCTTACACCAGCAGGGATGCCTACCTCCAGACCCGTTCTCAGGGAGGGGATTGGCTTACACCAACTGGCCTTCCTCTCCCTGCGGATGTGGCTATCCTGCAACAGGTTGATCCTGTCCAGGGTGGGGTGGCGTTGAGTCAACGGGCCATGCGAGCTGACCTGCAGTCTTTCCATGATGAGACTGCACATCTTCTCACATGGCTCGTTGACCGCGTTGACCCACTGGGACAGCTCACCATGGCCGGATTCCTCCGTTTCCTGGACCTTGTTCCGACTCCCTCCTCGACAGAACCCCCTATGCCCCAGTCATCCTCCATGCCATCTTCCCACACATGTATCACCTGGGTGCCCTGTGGAGCTGCCTCTGACCGTGTGGCCAGGCTGGTGGACAACAGATCCCTGCCACAGTCGGGAGTCGGATGTCCAGCAGGGGTGGCCACATCAACAACTGCACCCCAGCTGGAGGAGGATGTGCAGGCACCATCGGACAGGGCACATGGACAGCAGCAGCAGCAGCAGGAGGCTGTAGGTGGGAGCCACAATGGCTCGGGGCCTTCGACATCGGAGGGGCAGGCATCGGCCAGAGGGCAGGAGGACCCAGGACGGGAAGTGTCTTCCGTGTGGCAGCGGTTGGGCCATGCCATAGATGCGGAGTGGCAGCGGGCAGAAGAGGCACGGCTCACGATGGTCAGGGCGGAGAACTCCATGCGGAGGGCCCTGAGGCGGGCCGAGTGCCTCGAGGCAATCCGCAGGGAGTTGGAGGAGAACATGTCGTCGTCCCTGCGGACGCTCGGGGACATGGAACAGGACCATCTCCGGGACATTGAGTAGGAGTTCGATGATGCCCTGGCACGCAACATCCAGAAGTGAGCTGTTGGACTAGCCCGCTGCCATTGTATATAGTTAATTAGTGTTAGGTTTTATTTTTATTTTTTAATTTGGGGCGCTTGGACTAAGCCCCACTTTTTTGTATATAGTTATTAGTTAGGTGGGTTTTATTGTAGGTTTCATTTACATCGTTGGGATCATGGACCCTGGATTTGCTCTTTGTACATAGTTTGACAGTGGATTTGTGGCCTTCATCTCTTATTATTTTTTTTACCATGGAGCAATGGATTTTCACTTTACTTTCCCTTTGGATTTGCTTTGTTGGACTGTGACTTTGGACACAATTTCATTACGGTTATTTTGGATTCCCATTTTCATTATTTATTATTTTGGTGGACATGCTGCATTTTGATATTTGTTGCCATTACTGTTTCTTTTGATTTCATTCACTTCATTTACACTGTAATACATTTTTGTTTCTTACTTCAATGTGTGGACTTCTCTCATTGGTTTCATGCCTGCCACAATGTGGGTTTTCACAGTCATGTGTTGCCATTGTGTGGGTCTGACGGACTTGTACTCATGCGCATACTGCTTATTTGTTATCTATCATGTAATGGGTATTTCAATTTTGAATGGATGTAAAGCTTGGTTGGGTGTTTGGACTGAGGTGGCGTGGGGTGTGATTTCGGTGGGCATAGGAGCCTGGGATCTGGATTGTGATGACGTGTTGGCTGGGGGACATGTGTGGGGGCCTGCTGGCAGGTGCCCCGCACTGCTGGGGGGTGGGGGTGCAGGGAGACATGAGTTGGACATGAGTGGGGGCCTGGTGGAGGGTGCCCCTGGATGCTGGGGGGGTGCAGGGGGACATGAGTGGGGGCCTGGTGGAGGGTGCCCCTGGCTGCTGGGGGGTGGGGGTGCAGGATAACATGAGTGGGGGCTTGGTGGAGGGTGCCCTGCACTGCTGGGGGGTGGGGGTGCTGGGAGACATGAGTGGGGGCCTGGTGGAGGGTGCCCCTGGATGCTGGGGGTGGGAGTGCAGGGAGACATGAGTGGGGGCCTGGTGGAGGGTGCCCTGCACTGCTTGGGGGGGTGGGGGTGCTGGGAGACATAAGTTGGACATGAGTGGGTGCCTGGTGGAGGGTGCACCACAGTACTGGGGGGTGGGGGTGCAGGGGGACATGAGTGGGGGCCTGGTGGAGGGTGCCCTGCACTGCTGGGGGGTGGGGTGCTGGGAGACATGAGTTGGACATGAGTTGGGGCCTGGTGGAGGGTGCACCACAGTGCTGGTGGGTGCGGGTGCAGGGGGACATGAGTGGGGGCCTGGTGGAGGGTGCCCCTGGCTGCTGGGGGGTGGGGGTGCACGGGGACATGAGTGGGGCCCTGGTGGAGGGTTCCCTGCACTGCTAGGGGGTGGTAGTGCAGGGGGACATGAGTGGGGGCCTGGTGGAGGGTGCCCCTGGATGCTGGGGGGTGGGGGTGCAGGGGGACATGAGTGGGGGCCTGGTGGAGGGTGCCCCTGGCTGCTGGGGGGTGGGGGTGCAGGGGGACATGAGTGGGGGCTTGGTGGAGGGTGCCCTGCACTGCTGGGGGGTGGAGGTGCTGGGAGACATGAGTTGGACATGAGTGAGGGCCTGGTGGAGGGTGCACCACAGTGCTGGGGGGTGGGGGTGCAGGGGGACATGAGTGGGGGCCTGGTGGAGGGTGCCCCTGACTGCTGGGGGTGGGGGTGCTGGGAGACATGAGTTGGACATGAGTGGGGGCCTGGTGGAGGGTGCCCCTGACTGCTGGGGGGTGGGGGTGCAGGGAGACATGAGTGGGGGCCTGGTGGAGGGTGCCCTGCACTGCTGGGGGGTGGGGGTGCTCGGAGACATGAGTTGGACATGAGTGGGGGCCTGGTGGAGGGTGCATCACAGTGTTGGGGGGTGGGGGTGCAGGGGGACATGAGTGGGGACCTGGCGGAGGGTGCACTGCACTGCTGGGGGGTGGGGGTGCTGGGAGACATGAGTTGGACATGAGTGGGGGCCTGGTGGAGGGTGCACCACAGTGCTGGGGGGTGGTAGTGCAGGGGGACATGAGTGGGGGCCTGGTGGAGGGTGCCCCTGGATGCTGGAGGGTGGGGGTGCAGGGGGACATGAGTGGGGGCCTGGTGGAGGGAGCCCCTGACTGGTGGGGGGTGGGGGTGCTGGGATACATGAGTGGGGGCCTGGTGGAGGGTGCCCTGCACTGCTGGGGTGTGTGGGTGCAGAGGGACATGGGTGGGGGCCTGGTGGAGGGTGTCCCTGACTAGTGGGGGGTGGGGGTGCAGGGGGACATGAGTGGGGGCCTGGTGGAGGGTGCCCCTGACTGCTGGGGTGTGTGGGTGCAGGGGGACATGAGTGGGGGTCTGGTGGAGGGTGCCCTGCACTGCTGGGGGGTGGGGGTGCTGGGAGACATGAATTGGACATGAGTGGGGGCCTGGTGGAGGGTGCACCACAGTGCTGGGGGGTGGGGGTGCAGGGGGACATGAGTGTGGGCCTGGTGGAGGGTGCCCCTGGATGCTGGGGGGTGGGGGTGCAGGGGGACATGAGTTGGACATGAGTGGGGCCTGGTGGAGGGTGCCCCTGGATGCTGGGGGGTGCGGGTGCTGGGAGACATGAGCGGGGGCCTGGTGGAGGGTGCCCCTGGATGCTGGGGGTTGGGGGTGCAGGGAGACATGAGTGGGGGCCTGGTGGAGGGTGCCCCTGACTTCTGGGGGGAGGGGGTGCAGGGGGACATGAGTTGGACATGAGTGGGGGCCTGGTGGAGGGTGCCCCTGGATGCTGGGGGGTGGGGGTGTAGGGGGACATGAGTGGGGGCCTGGTGGAGGGTGCCCCCGGCTGCCGGGGGGGTGGGGGTGCAGGGGGACATGAGTGGGGACCTGGTGGAGGGTGCCCTGCACTGCTGAGGGTTGGGGGTGCTGGGAGACATGAGTTGGACATGAGTGGGGGCCTGGTGGAGGGTGCACCACAGTGCTGGGGGGTGGGGGTGCAGGGGGACATGAGTGGGGGCCTGGTGGAGGGTGCCCCTGACTGCTGGGGGGTGGGGGTGCTGGGAGACATGAGTTGGACATGAGTGGGGGCCTGGTGGAGGGTGCCCCTGACTGCTGGTGGGTGGGGGTGCAGGGGGACATGAGTGGGGGCCTGGTGGAGGGTGCCCCTGGCTGCTGGTGGATAGGGGTGCAGGGGGACATGAGTGGGGCCCTGGTGGAGGGTGCCCTGCACTGCTGGGGGGTGGGGGTGCTGGGAGACATGAGTTGGACATGAGTGGGGGCCTGGTGGAGGGTGCCCCTGACTGCTGGGGGGTGTGGGTGCTGGGAGGCATGAGTTGGACATGAGTGGGGGCCTGGTGGAGGGTGCCCCTGACTGCTGGTGGGTGGGGGTGCAGGGGGACATGAGTGGGGGCCTGGTGGAGGGTGCCCCTGGATGCTGGGGGGTGGGGGTGTAGGGGGACATGAGTGGGGGCCTGGTGGAGGGTGCCCCTGGCTGCTAGGGGGTGGGGATGCAGGGGGACATGAGTGGGGACCTGGTGGAGGGTGCCCTGCACTGCTGGGGGTTGGGGGTGCTGGGAGACATGAGTTGGACATGAGTGGGGGCCTGGTGGAGGGTGCACCACAGTGCTGGTGGGTGGGGGTGCAGGGGGACATGAGTGAGGGCCTGGTGGAGGGTGCCCCTGGCTGCTGGTGGATAGGGGTGCAGGGGGACATGAGTGGGGCCCTGGTGGAGGGTGCCCTGCACTGCTGGGGGGTGGGGGTGCTGGGAGACATGAGTTGGACATGAGTGGGGCCCTGGTGGAGGGTGCCCTGCACTGCTGGGGGGTGGGGGTGCTGGGAGACATGAGTTGGACATGAGTGGGGGCCTGGTGGAGGGTGCCCCTGACTGCTGGGGGGTGGGGGTGCAGGGGGACATGCGTTGGTGGGCAGTAGTGCAAGGTGACATGTGGGTTGGCTGGGGGGCATGGGCATGGTGGATGGGCTGCCTGCGGGACATGTGCAGGGTAGTCCCCTGTGGTGTGGGCCGCCTGCAGGGGCCGTGGAGGGTATAGAGGGAACACCTGGGAGGACCCACACGGGCAATTCACGTGTAGTGCTCCCTGCGCACCCCTGGAATACACGTACCCTGATGGAATTGCGTGTGATACTTCCCGCGCACCCCTGAAATGCACGTACCCTGCTGTTTTTGCGTGTGATACTTCCAGCACACCCCAGGAATACACGTGCCCTGATGGAATTGCGTATGTTACTTCCCGCGCACCCCTGATGTACACGTACCCATGACAATCGCGTGTGAAACTTCCCGAGAACCACTGAAATACACGTCCCCCGCTTGGCGTTTGCTGTGAACGGGACCAGGGTTAGCGCAGCCCTTTGCAATGATTTGGGAATTTTGAAGGCTTTTCCTTGCGCGAGGGCGTTCTTGGGGGCGTAACTGGCGCTGCTGCAGGGTCGCTGCGCCACTCTGCGCCACGGCTGGTTTTGGAGGCTAAAATCCATGAATACGCTGTGCGATGAAAAGGATTTTATCGCACGCGGCTGGCGCAGTGTATCGCACGGGGATACTGTGCGCCAGCCGCGTGCGCCACTTTTGTGCGAATTTCTATGAATTACCCTGTTTATCTTTCTGCAAGTCCATTGCTCTATGGATGGTACTCTTTTTTAATAATTCATTCAACGACTCCTCCTTCAACCCACATATATCCACACCTGGCCACCAAAACTTCTCATAGCTATTTTCATTTGGTGCCAGTAGTCTACATATGACCATGATGTGTAGATTGCACCAAACTCTCATTCAATCATTGTGGTGGGACTAGCTTGACCCTCGCAACAATATATCTCCTTCTGTAGAAATGTTTTGTTTCACCTCACATTGTGCCGTGAGACTTTCATCATCTAAACTCTAGCCACTTACTTTGTATTCATTGAAAGACTTCGGATAGTTCAGGATCTTGCCTTATCACAACCATCCCTTTCTCTTTCATTAATATGGCATCTGCTGCTCTCACACTCACAACCAGACGTTTCACTTTTTCATTCTGGTCTTTTTCTAGCAATAGCCGTGGCATTCAGAACAGAGAAATCAGCAATTTTATTTTGTATACCCGGAAAACATATCTCACTTAGTAGTTATACTCCTGCAACCTCAAGCAAAGCCAAGCAATGTGGACGTAGTCTTGGACATCCCTTTATCTGTCAATGCCCCACCAGTGGTTTATGGTCAGTGCAGATAATGACTGTTTTTCCCCATATGTTAAAACCTATTTTGCTTGCCTACCATGTGAACAAAACTGAAAAGTATAAATCCAATCCACCTAATGTTACAAATCGCTTTTTTTATTCTCTTCATACCATTCTCACAATCATTGTGACAATGTCCCCTGCCCAAACCTGCGGACTGACCGGGTGGTGATAGGGGCTGGGTGCCACTCTGAGCTAGTGGATGCTGGGCCTTCACTGGTCCTCACGGTATTGTTTCATAAAAACATATGAAGACCCCCAATCACGTTTTTTTGGGGAGATTCAAGAACAGCCATGTACACTTTTCCCTGGCCCAGGGGAAGCTGTTTTTCCCCATTAAGATCTGTTTCCTAGTACAGGATTAGGTGCCTGTCCCTTTAAGGGATTCAAGCTGAAGACTCAGAAGCCTGCAGAGGCTCCAGTGATTCAATGCTACATGTAGCTGCCTTGCTAAGTAAATCTGAGGTGTCACAGTGATTTTAAATCTTCTTCTTCCCTCTGTCAGCATTGTTGAAGGGATTCGAACATGGAAGCGGAGGCTTTGATACAGTCATTCCTTCGGTAATGCGACTGGAGGAGAGGAATCACTTATAAAGATTAATCAAATCAGCGTGGTCCACGGGACTGACTGTGATACAATCTTTCCACAAACAATGATTGAGAACACATTCAGTGCAGTCCACATAATTCACACAGGTACAGTATTTAACTTCCATTGTTATCCTTGGGTCTGGTGCGCATTAGAAATGAATAAACAAACAAACATTGTTCCCCTACTCTAGCTAGTGTTGCAGGAGTTGCACAGTGCCAACTCTCCCACGAGACAAGCTTTTTATTACTGAGAGGCTTCCCGGGTCACTAATGTGACTCCCGTGTCATACACTGGGACAGCAGAAGGACAAAGAGGAAAGAAGGCAGTTTCAACACCAATCCATGGAGGAAGGAATTGCAGTATTCACATGGCCAGGGCCATTTTGGAATCTAATATGGCTGATGACCTTGATTTAATCTCAGCCCAGGACCCTGACAACCCACATGATTGCAGGCACGTGGTCCAACCATATACCAGACCAGCCCACCCTACACTACTGCAACATGTATACCTATACCCACCTTCAGGAAGGAGGTACCAGACTTATAAAAGTAGGCTTGGCAAATCTCCTGTTGTGGGTTGTTTAAGGAGGAGCTGAAGGTAGGCGCTGTGAGAAACCCGAAGGTGTCTCATCCGCTAGTCCCTGGAGATCTGTTGTGCAAGTGGCCAGGACATGGCCATCGCTATTGGATCCAGTTCCTGGGAGTGGACCAGTGGGGGAGGATCAGCTGGGCGAGGGGGATTCAGGGAGTGGAAGTAGGACACAGAGTTGAGATGTGGTATCCCCTTCCTTGTAACACCTTTTCCCCTTCCTACCCTGTAGGATATTTGGAAGCTCTACCGCCACCCCCCCAACCTGTCCCACACAAACACTTTCTTACACTGTAACAGACAACAAACTAACACCAGAGCCATTTACCTCACATGTCCCAACACACGGGTCAGCAAGAGTCAGGCAATTGATCATCATCATGCACACCTGAAGGGCCTTTACCTTCCCCACAGGGATAGAAGGCAGAGCACGAAAGCACACGTTGAGCAAGGCTGAACGCACGAGGAGACAGCTACACCAAACAAGCAGTTCAAATGGAGAAGAAAGGTGGTGAGACCTGGAAGGACGACACAGGGGGATTTGTCCTTGCCCTTTGCAACTCAGACCCGCAAAGCCACCGAAAGGGAAATCATAAAACCGGGAGATACAGCTGGCGTGTGAAGCAGCAGACGTCAATGGTACATGGAGGCCTCCTGCTTTGATAACACAGGCGGAGAGGCTGCTATCGTGGTACTATCCTTGACTCCAGAGAACAAAGAAGCCAATGGGTTCAGCACAGCCGGTGAGTCAGAGAAAACTGATAGTAAACCGAACTGTGCTGAGCCCAAGGTTGCAAGTGACACCATTTTGAACACAAGGAATCCTAAGAGAAAGAGCATGTGTATGTGTTTGAACTTTAAAGAAAGCCCAGTTGAGGTCCAGGTGCAGAGGGGTCCGGTACCAAGTGGGCGCTCATTCAAAAGACTCCGATCGGGACCTATTTAAGAAACTACAAGAACCAGAATGCCTGAGGAAAGGCTGGTGTGAGGCATCAGAGTGGTCATATAAAGGTTTATTTATTTATTTTTTACATCTATAAAGCGCACAAAGCAGCCCTCGGCATCATGGCACTGTTACAGCCATGGCTTACTTAGTTACCCGGGACAGAAGGAAAGACAGTGTGGAAAAAGACAGCCTGTCTGTGGTTCGTGGTTACATTGAACCTAGTACCAGACAGGTAGAGTTTAAACATGCAAACTTACAGTGGGTGGGGGGCTCTGCGGTTCGTGGTTACATTGAACCTAGTGCGAGACAGGTAGAGGTTAAACATGCAGAGTTACGGCGGGTGTGGGGTTTAACGGTTCAAGTTACAGGGGAACCAGATAAAACAAATACCTTCCCAGACACCAGTATCTGAGTGTACCTAGGGGTGTAGTGTGGATTAGTTGACAAGCCTGGTTTTGAGGGCTTTGCGGAAGGACAGTTGCGAGGTCTCATTCCTAAGTGAGTTTGGGAGGAGATTGCATTGTTTTGGAGCAATGAAAGGGAAGTTGGTGCCGGCTGCTTTGGCCCGTTTGATAGTGGGGATGTTCAGTTGGTTGGCATAGTGTGATCTTTTGGGTCTGGAAGAACTGGCTCTGACTATTTTCTCTGAGAGATACGAGGGGGCTGTGAGAGAGAGGCATTTGTGTGTTATGGCTACAGTCTTAAATAAGATGCGTTCTTTGACAGGGAGCCAGTGTGCAACGCGTCTAGCATGGGAGATGTGCTCTCTCTTGGGAATATTCAAGACTGCTCGGAGCGCATTATTTTGAATGATTTGCAGTCTGTTGAGATTTATGGCTGAGGTGCCAGCAAAGAGAACACTGCAAAAGTCAAGTTTTGGCCCTATGGTGGCTCTGGCTATAGAAAGACAGTTCTGAGTAGATAGGTAGAGTTTAACTGCATTGATCAGTTTCGTTGTGAATGAGGCAGAAGAGGCAATGGCGCTAACCTGGTGTGTCATGGGCAATGTGGGGTTGAGGTACGATCCCAGAGTCTTTACTGAGGGTGAGACAGTGATTTGTGTTTTGTCAATGGTGAAGGCGCTGTATTATTTATTAAGCTTATTGAATGTTTTCTTGGGGCCGGTTAGGAGGATTTCAGTTTTGTTCCTGTTCAGCAGAGACTGTTGGCTGCCATCCAGGCTTGAATGGTGGCATATGTCTTGTGTAGTGTCTTGGCGTCTTCTTCATGTGAGCCAGAGAGCAAGAGGAGGACCTGAATGTCATTGGTATAGTTTGTGTAAGCTATGATGAGAGAGTCCAGCTTGTCGAAGAGAGGTTTGGTAAATATATTGTGCAAGGTGGGCAAAGTACAGGAACCCTGTGGGACTCTGCAGGGAATGGTGGCGGGTGCTGCACAGGCCTGTTCGGAGAAAACCTTCATGGCTCTCCCTTCAAGGAAGGATTTAATTCAGGTAGTGGCTTCGGGGGAGAATTTGTCTGAGTTCATGAGATGTCTGCATAGGGTCTTGTGGTCCACAAGGTAAAAAGCTGATTTGCCTTCGTCCATGATTTCAGCTAGCTGGTTTTTTAGGTCTAGTAATGCAGATTCAGTTCCGCGGCCCGCGCAGAAACCTGATTTCTTCTTTCCTAGGATGCTGTTGGTTTCAAGGAAATTCTGGGTTTGTGTGATGGCAGCTTTGTCGAGAATATTGAACAAAAATGGTACTGTGGTGATGGGCCAGTAGTTATTGGGTGAGGAATGGTCTAGAGAGGGTTTTTTCAGGAGAGGGCATACCCAGGCCTCTTTAAGGCATGGTGGGACAATGCCAGATGAGAAAGAGGCATTAATGAATGCAGTCAGGAATGGTGCTAGGGTGTCAGCGCAGTCTTTGATGATATTGGCGGGCAGATATGACCTTTGCAGTTTGAGGGTTTTATGTGTTTAAGGAAGGCCAACACTTCGGTTTCTGAGACATCTCTGAAGGAGAAGAGTGGCTTATCCTGTGAGTGGGTGTTAGTAGTGGGTGAGATGGGTGGGTCAGAGCTGGACAGGGCATGTGATGGGATCAAATGTTACTTTGCAGGAGGTCTATTTTATTGAGTATAGCTGCTTGAATGCTTGAGCACCAGGATTCATCTTGAACGATGTCTTGGGTGCTGGGAGCAGGGGTAGCTAGTCCCATGAAAATGGCAAACATTTCTTTGGATTCTGATTTGGCATTAGTTATTCTTGTATTGTAGGAGGTGGCTTTGGCTTGGATGAGAGCTTTTTTGTATTGCATAGACAGTTTTTTAAATTCCTCTTTAGTGGTGTCTTGGGGGTTGGATTGACACTTGGTGAGCGCGATACGCTTGAGGGTGCGTAGTTCCTGGAGTTCCGGTGTGTACCAGGAGTTGGCATGCCTAGATAATTTGGCTTTCTTCATTTCTAGAGGAGCTATAGTGTCAATTGCTTTTTTGATTGTAAGGTTGTACATTTCTGCTAAAACCAAAGGGTCATTGGAGAAAGGAGGCTTGAGGGCTGGGTCCTCTAGATAAGGTAATAGGTTATCTTTGGTTAATTTACAGGTGCTCCTAGCTAATGCTGGTGGGCAGGGAGTGGTAGGCTTAGTGGCTTTGGTGGAAATGAGGATGCAGAAGAGGATAAGGTGGTTGTCGATCCAGAGACAAGGGGTGTTGGAGCTGATGGTGGCAGAACAGTTATGGTCTGCAATCCAGTTGAGGATGCGTTCTTTAGAGTGAGTGGGTTTAATGACTCGTTGATGGAATCCCATGTCAAGTAGTGCCTTGGCAAGTGCTTTAGCTTGCTTGCCCTTGGGGTCATTAAGGCCAAGGTTTAGGTCACCCTGTAGGATGGTTTTGGTGGTGGTGTTTAAGTTCTCACCCAGTAAATGGAGTAGGTATTCATGAAAGTCTGAGGATGGGCCTGGGGGTCGGTAGACAATATGAATGGCAATTGTGCAATTGGAGGAGAGGGAGAGTTTAATGGCAATGCAGTCTGCATTGCCTTCCAGCTGGGAGTTTATTTGTCTGAGGGACAAAGATCCTTGGGCTATGAGCACAACACCACCCCCTTTCATAAGCAGTCGGTCCTGCTGGAGTATGGTGTAGCTTGGTGGAAGCGCTAGGGAGATGGCAGGTCCCGCTGCTTCATGAAGCCATGTTTCTGTAATGGCGAGGAGGTCCAGGTTGAGGTTGGTGAGTAAGATACGGATCTCAGTAGCGTGGGCTGGGATGGAGCATGCATTTATGAGGGCACATTGGAGTGGAATACTTGGGTTGGTGGAGAGTGTGCCTTGGGGTGACTTGGTTCGAGCAATGTTGGTTGCTGATTGGGTAGTGTGGACCATGTGGTTGGTGGGGTGCGGTGTGTTTAACTTGGGTTTGGCATGCTTCCTAGCAATGGCCGGAATGTACACAGCCATTAGTCATCTTGGGAGATGTAGAGAGGTTGAAGGTGGGGGCTTGAGAGTATTGAGGGGGGAACTGGTGAGCATGGGAGCTGAGGTACATGAGGAGCACCACCCCAGTAGATGGCTTCTCTGATATTTTTGCCTCGGGCGCATTTGGTGCTGCAGCGGTTCAGTGTGAGACCTCAGCATGGTTAGTCTGCGGGCTAAATAATCACGAGGGCGAGCTTTGGCATACAATTTATTGGTGTAAGGTTGAACCCCGAGACCTGGGGCCCTTCAAAAGGAGGTTGCATTACTTATAGATAGATGGGAATGAAGAACTTACTCATACATCAATAATCAAACCGATTTAGGAAGTTGGTAAAACTCTGTACTGTTTTATTAACAATTATCTAAAATAGGGAGTTACAATGGACATCAACGGACGTTCGCTCGATTTCTCTCAAAGCATCATATGAAAAAACAACATTCTTATGCAAAAAATGTGTCACTACTCACGTCATCCTACGTGGCAAATTAAGAAAACCTACTAGAAGATGTGATAGGCTTAAAGGGAACATCTAGGTATACGTTCCATACTGACGGAGATTGTGATTGGGTCTCTAAGATCAGGTGGACAACTAAACCCATCCCAAGTGCAAGTCATCTTCCGTGTCATTCTAATACTCGACGACATATTGGTTACACAAGCTATAGGGCCCTTTGATACATGGCCCTCTATAATTGGTTGGCATGCTTGTACCCTTCTATAATATTCTACTTGCTAGCATCACGCAAGCTGGTTACCCCAGGTTCTGGGAGGGTTGGCCTGGGCATGCCTCCTCACCCAATTAGCCCAACATCTATCATCACTCCTGCTGTCTGTCATTCAATTAGACTTTGAACATGGCCTTGTAGAGGATCACTGTGCCTGAGAATAAAAGGGAGTGTGGCATGGTCTTATCTTCTGGTTTCGGTGTAACTCGACCCACAGTCTATTTCTATCTGACAATGTGACTGCAGACCACGTTTTTCAAGCTCTTCATTGCATAACATACTATTAAATGATCAACACTTGACACCTTCAGTGTTTTTCCATTACACCTCAAACAAAAATTTGCTTCATTCTCACTTTCATGTAGATTCTTGAAAGACAACCAGGCTCACGGTGGCCTCGACTCTTGGTGCTGGGTCAGCCAGCCTTTCTTGAATTCTCCTTCACCATCAGCAATTTTTCATTGTGCCACACTTCAAGCCCTTTCCATTCACAGGGTTCAAGTTTTCTAAAATGCATTGTGGATCAACCAGAGTCTATATATTCCTATGTATATTCATTGGCGCATCGCCGCAATCTATTCAGTATTTAGCCAGCCTTAGGATTACTTTCTCTACTTGCGTTACAGCATCTGTACAATTGTAAAATTACTTTGCATTTTCTTCAGTGTTTCTTCGCACGGGCAATCTTCATTTTGATCCCAAAATGTTGCTTTTCTTCCATACCTCATCCTCAGTGGGTGTGTCAATTCTGCTTCTTGTGACATCACCAGTCTTCATTCTCATTTATTTTCATACTTCTTCCAGGACTTTGTGGGGTACATTTAAAGGCCTTAGACAGAAGCCCCTCACCTGAACAGTAGCATTTAAACAATGCCACCAAAAACGGCCTTGTTTTGCTTTTATTTCATCTGAATGAAACACATTTCTACATTGCAACCAAAAACGGCCCTGTTTTGCTTTTATTTCCCCTGAATGACAAGACGTTCTGCATTGTAACCAAACACGGCTTTGCTGTGCTTTAATTTCATCTGAATGGCAAGAGGTTCTACACTGCAACAAAAAACGGTCCTGCTTTGCTTTTATTTCCTTTGAATGACAAGAAGTTCTACATTGCAACCAAAACACGGCCTTGCTTTACTTTCTTTTCACTTGAATGACCAGAAGTTATACACTGCAACCAAAAATAGCCCTGCTTCACTGTTATTTCACATGAGGGCCAAGAATGTCAACACTACAATGAAAACAGCTTTTGTTTTCCCTTTCACATGAACAGCAGCCCTTTAAACACTGCAAACAAAAAACGGCTTGGCTTTTTCTTTGTTCACATCCAATTAAAGAACCATGTGGAAGGGGGCCTACCCCTCATTATCAATGGACCAACAGCAAATGCAAACTTACTCAAAAAGGGGAAATCAATCAAAGAATCCTGTGACTTGTAAGACAGGATCTTAAAGATTAGAAGCGAAAAGCCTAAAGCCACAGTGAAAAGATAGCACTGCTGATGCAGAAAATGGCCAGGAAGTATGATGTGGGGGTTTGACCAGAGCCAGTGTACATTATGTTCCAACCCACAAAACTCCAGTCACCTTTGCAGAGACACTTACTGCCAGAAAAAAACTGTTTGGGCTGAGGCAGGAGCTTCAAAAGACAAAGCCCCACTTCCAACTGAATATCACACGTATCCTATAACCATCCCGCAATAAAATGTGATGCTGGAGAGGGCGTCATAATTCCCTGGTCTACAGACATGAAGGCAGGAGCCCAAAGATTTCAAAGGAGGCAAAGTGTGGCTAGAGCTTGACCAGGAGGTATGAGCTCCTTGTTGCACCCCCTTCAAAGAACCCACACCAATTCAAAGAGACTTAAAAAAAACTCTGGTTACAGGCTGAGCCCAGGGAGACAAATGGTTGTGGGGGGATAAAGCGGCCCTCCCCCATTTGGAAGAAGACACTCCCAAGTTACATTAAAGTTACATTAAAAGGCTGATTTCATTTTAGGCATTTTCGCAGAAATCAGAATAAGAATCAATTTCGTTTTATGCTATTTTTCATGTAATTTCTAGGCGGTTTTAAAGAGACTAATTGCATTTCCCTAGGACTTTGGGTACTGAAATGGCCAGTTAAGTTTATGGCTGATCTGAACAGGTGGCAAATATGACAGTTAATGACAAAATGGAAGATGAAATTGGGAGCATGCTTGATCATTTGCAGATTCATAACATTTTATGAAAATGACAAAAATGTGCCAAAGGGCCATGCTACCTTGCACTGAGTTGGCAATCGGCTTACCTAATTCCCTATGAGGAACTGAAACCGCATATCTATTTCACATGGCAGGGGCTAGTATAAGTATGAAGTTATGAGACATAACTTTTTTTTGCCAAAAAGTGGTCATGAGAGCAAAAAATTGTAATAAATGCAAAGAGACAGATGGTGCTCTCTTCCCCTGAACCAATCATGACTGGGGGCGGAGAGACAGAGAGAAACTCTCCAATCCTGGTGGCAGGGATAATTACAGGGTACAGCCCCTAGATTGTAAAGTTAGTGATATCATTTGTGCTATATAAGGGGAGGCTGTACTAGGTCAGGGGACAAAAAGAAATCCGGGAGACAGGAGAAGCAGGACGGAGAGAAGGCGGCTGAACCTTACTATCTTTGAGAGTGCAGTGACCAGACCCCTTGCCTTAGCTGTCCAGAGTGTCCGGAGATCCATCTGGCTGTCCTGAATCCAAAACCAAGGCTTTGTTTGTAAGTAGCATATAACCCAGTCCTAAAATGCATAAGCCCTTAATTTTTGTAGCATTGCATCCAATATTTCCCCCATTGAAAACCTCATTGAAACCCCCCAAATTGCCAGTGTAATTCAGTAACCTTCCCATAGAAGAATCTTTTATTAGCCTGTGTATGTTAGCATATCTCCTAAAAAAAAAAAAAACTCTCCTTTGTCTTTGTAAATCCGTAGTATTTTTTTTAAGTAAATCAATTAATTTCCCTATTTGAAATTCACGGTGCAAGATCGTTGCCATTTGAAACCAACCATCTTGTCCCTTGTGTTGTATTTCATTATTATAGTCATTAAAGTGTTGCCTCATAAGAATTAGTCTCCTTGTAACTGAAAACCGAATTTTTGTTGTGTATTATGTGCATTACCCAACAAATTCCTAGTGCCATCTGTCCTATTAAAACCAAAACCGTTGTTCCACTGTGAGCAATCCCTTTTTCCTAGAAGTCTACCTGTATGTGCCTCTATGCTTGTCATTGAAAACCGATTTTCCTATTGTGAGCTCAACCCCTTCCCTACGCTGCAGGTCATTGTAAATCCAGTATTAATGAATTTCGATTTGTATTTTCCCCTTTTGCATTTGCTTTCTCCCAAAACCGATTTTCCCATTTCATCTCTATTGTTGCCCTGGTGCGCTGATTAGTATTTAAACTTTCACAGATCTCCTAAAGTGTAAGCAATACGAATTTCCTTCTATTCTGTCCTCTAGCAGTTGTGAGTAAGAATCAAAATCCCATTCTGCCATTTTTCTCCAAAAAATAGGGTTTCACTTTCTTTGATAGCTTTCCATCTTGTGTTGGTGGGCTTTACCCCAAATCTGATTTTCTCTCTCCATTCCTACTCCTTGCCACTGCCTTCCATTCAAAGGAATCAAGTTTAATTGATGTTTGGGGGTTAGTGTTGCAGGGGGAGTGCTAAACCGTGTCGCTATCACTTTCTACCATCATTAAAACAAAAGCGAGTGTAACGGTCCATTTCAACCTGATTGTATTTTCCCATTTTGTAATTAAAACAAAAGCGAGTGTAGCGGTCCATTTCAACCTGATTGTATTTTCCCGTTTTGTCATTAAAACAAAAGTGAGTGTAACGGTCCATTTCAACCTGATTGTATTTTCCTGTTTGTCATTATAACAAAAGTGAGTGTAACAGCCCATTTCCACTTGGTTGCGCTGGATAGGATATTGCATTTGTGTTGCCACAATTTGGTGGCTGATGCTTGTTGAATATTTTCCTTTTTCATGAAATAATAAATTAATAAATATCTTATTGATACACACCGGCCTGGTTCCTAGTCCATTGTGACATGGGGTGTTGGTGGAGGTTGGGTGCGTGACGGGTTGGAGGCCTACTCAAAATAAAATCTGTGGTTTATTAAAAGTAAAATGCACTTTATTGCGCGCCACATTCATTGTCAGGGAAGGTGTCCCTGGCTGGAGTGTGCCGTGTTATAAACTGTGACAAAGTGGGGGCTCGTGCTGTGATTGAGAAAAGAGTTTTCACCCATGACAGTGCAACACAGCAGACTAACCCATTGGTTTGCGTTGTAAAGGCACCATCCAAAAACATGTACCCTAGGTATCAGGGCTGTGTCTCTTAAACAAAATAGGGTAAGCATAAACTAGGCAGGAGCAGGGTGAAGATTTTGTCCTTGCATAGATAACCCACCAGTAGTAGAACACACTTCATAATGAGCACCGTGGAAATTAACATGGCTAGACAGCACCTCCTATCCAAATTGTTCATCAGAGGGGAATGGGCAGAACAAAAACATGAAGCCTGGCAATCTAGTATGATGCATCAGGTGACCTCTATAAGTATGGATGTGTGTCAGGACAGTAGCCTGTTATGTCAAGCCCTGACTGAGTTCTATATGATGCAGAACATCAAAGATGAGCAAATTAAGATAGTCCAACTCACTGCATACATGTACTTCCACATGATAATCATGGATGAAAGGTACCAGGAGAGTGTAACCTTTGGGCAGAATCAATCAGAGTTATTGGAGCAAGTAAAAAGGGTGAGTTAAGGCAGGTAGAGGAGTAAGTGCGAGAGAGCCAAAATTAGTTAGTTAGAATTAGGAAACATCATTCAGTGGCTCAAGGAGGAGATGGCAGTTCAGCAACAAACTAATTCAGAACAGGAGGCCCAATTGCTGCACGAAAAGAGGTGGTCCAGGAAAGGGTTGACTCTCTCGAAGAGAGTCAAATAAAATTTAACCAAGAATTGACATACAACAGAACCTGCTTAGAGGATATGATTGCATATCAAAAGCAGATTAAGCAATTAGAAGAGGAAAACAACAGGTTGATTATTAAGGAGGTCCATTCCCAACAGGAATTTGACCAGGAGCACCGGAAGTTACGCGCTATGAAGCTGCAGAGAGATAACTTGAATGAACAGAATGGCACACTGTATCAGGAAAAACATGGCCTATGCCAGGAAGTGTGCAAATTAAAGACAGACCTGGAGAAAAGTGAGTCGTGTTTTCAGGAACTGACTAACCTAAAATTAGAGAATGAAACATGAATGGGGCATATAAGACGGATAGAATGTGATCTAGAGCAAACAATACAGACAAAAAATGTGCAGTGTGAGGAGATTGGGTTACTGCAACAGACAATACAGGAAGCACAAAAAGAAAAGGAGGGCCTTGGTGATGAGAACAGGGGACTCCATGGCCAAGTAGTAGCACAAGGTAAGGTCATAGAAGCCAGTCAAGCCCTAATAGCAAAGCACAAGGTTCAGGCCTTTGCCTGCTATCAAGAAATAGGGGCTGAGAAAGAGATATTCGAGAGGTTAGAAAAAGTGTGCTAGGTTTAGTAAGGACTTCAGGAACCCTGAACAGCTAGCGAGAGACAGGGCAATCCCTAATCATGGTGTAAGGCAGTGCCTTAAGTGGCACTACAAATCGAGCCGGGGCCCATCGAGGGGGCATGGCCTAACAACGGGGGTCTTGATGGGCCGTTAGGCCACGCCCCCTTGACGAGCCCCGGCTCAATGGGCTACTGGCACCCCTGCCAGGCAGCCTTTTGTAGAGATTAGCACCCTCTCCCCTACTGGGGAGAGGGTGCTAATCTCTGCATTTATTTTGTATAGGCTTGCCTGGCAGGGGACAGCGCCTCGCCTATTCAGCCTTAATGGTGGTGCTGCCCCTCGCCAGCTGGGGAGGGGCAGCGTCACCATTAAGGCTGAAAGGGTGAGGCCACTGGAAACAGAGGCCTTTTTCCTAAAGACTTAAACTCCCGAGAATCCGCGGGAGCTTCAGTATTTAGAAAGCAAGGCCTCTGCTTCCAGCGGCCTCACGTTTTCTCCATAATGGTGGCGCCGGCCCACGTGCATCCCTTGATTAAAGGGATGCCTCGCAGGTGCAGCGCCACCATTATGGCTGAAAGGCATTTTTTTCTGAAGCCCGAAGCTCTCGCACACGAGCGAGAGCTTCAGGCTGTAGAAAAAAATGCTTTTTCCTGTAGTGGCCGGGGCTGACAGGGGAGATTAGTGGGCCCCGGCAGGGCCCCGCCTCAAAACGAAATTTCGGAGACTGCCGGGGCCCAGCCCCGGCAGGCCCCGGCCCACTTAAAGCCCTGGTGTAAGGCCCTCTGTTCAGGGGCCTCAAAACAAACTACCGCTTTGTATGTGCAAGGCACTGCTAAAGTCATGTCTACCAGTTCACAAGAACCGGGAACCATGAGTCAGCCAGACTCAATTAGGCCTAGCATGATTGAGCCTGCATGCCAGCGTCCATCAGAGATTGAAAGACGTGCATCACTGCTTAGGGTAAAAAATATTTTGACCAATGTATCTGACCAGGAGGACTTGTATGAAGAGAAGATAAGGGAGTTAGACTGGCAGAAACATCAGCTGCAAAGGAACCACCTGGTCCACTTGGCAGATAAAAAGGAGTCTGAGTTTAGGTCTCAAAAGAGTCTCCTGAAAACCTCCACCCAAACAGGGAGGTGGGGGGATTCTCCACTAACCCCGGAAGAAGGGAGGTGTCAGATGAGTACTACCCTGTGCAAAAGAGGGAGTCCAAATGAAGTGATCCAGAGAGCACACAATACAACAGGGGAGAAGAGACAAGGCCCCATCATTCTGGGAAAGACTCTCAGTCTCCAGGAATCAGGGGGCACCTAGAGGATAGGGATGGGACCTCAAATAACAGCAGCTCTGAGGACGAATGGATTCCGGTGTAGCAGAAAAAGAAGGCTGCCAAACAAAAAAGAGCTCTGGTAAAAGACCCCATTAGACAAATAAAAGCCATTAGAAAATTCATGACCCTCTAACATAAAAATGCCAAGTACTCAGTCTGGGATCATGTGGAGCTGTATGACCAGACGATGACATCATTTGACATTAAAAATTTCCAGAATTCTCTGGAGTTTGCCAAATAGACATTCTCCCCAGAATACTCCAGCTTCTTTGCTGGGCTGGAGGATCAGAACCATTCAAGGTGGTCTACCTACAAGGCGGCCATCTTGAAGCACTTCTCTGTGCACCGGAACACCCAAGATGCTCACAAGGCAGCCTACAAGCTGCAATGCAGAGAGGATCAGGCCCGACAGAATTTGTCCAAGAATTAAAGCAGGCATTTGACAAACCACAAGGCGGGTGCGCACAGACGTAGGGAGTTCATCAATACCTATTTCCATGCACTCCCTAAGTAAATTATGACGCAGCTGGTTAGGGACTTCCACGATGAAAGGACCCTGGACTGGGTAATACAACAAGCTACCTGGATCTATGAGGTCCAAAAGCTAGTAGAAAATAAGAATTCCCCCAAACCTCTCAAACCAACCAACACCCCTGCTGCCGCCAAGGTGGCAGAAGTGAAGGTCACCCCCATTTTGGACATAGAAATGGGGGGGCTAAAAATACACCTGACACTAACCAACCAAAGCAGAGGCAAAGAAGACCCTCCGACCAGTCCCAAGCAGGTGGTAGCCAGGCAGGGTAACCCACAAATGTGTCATCTGACTCTGCCACCTACATCAGCCCAAAGTACAAGGGGAACAGACAGACCCATCTTGGGGTACATATGGACTCCCTCAGCTCAGGGGGGGATCCAATCAGGTGAGTACGGCCCCAGGAAACATCCCTCCCAACTTCCCTCCAAACTTCCCTCACGAGGGCAGTAATCTTCCACCCTCTAGTTTAAGTTTCTTCCCCAGGTACCAGGTACCCTCAAAACTCCAACATTCAGAACAACCCTCCTTACTCTCCCTGCTTTCAGGAGTCTAGACCACCAAATCAGGCAGAGGGAAGGCCAAGAATGGAGGGCTACCTGGGAAACCCTCAATACCCAGGTTACTCTAGGAGAAGGGACAGGTAACCTTCCCTAGAGAAACAAAGATTTGACCCAAGACCCCTGTATCACCCTGAGAGGGTGTTACAACTGGAGCACCAGGTCCAGAGCTTTCCCCAAGATCTAAGTCACATGTTGAGGGCTCGGCAGAACCCTCAGATGAACATGGCTGCCCAGAACAGCTCAAACCCAGGGTCTGGCACCCGGAACAATGACTGGGAGAGAACTCCGACAACCAGCAGGTTCCAGAGGAGGAGGTTCAGGAGGAAGGGGGATGCAAAGCCCTAAAGGAAGCTTCCTTCCTCACCTGTGAAAAGCCCCTAGAAACCTCTGAACCTGAACCCAAATCTCCTACCCGGGAAAAGCTGCAACCTAGGGAACAGAGGGTAAGTAGGAGAAACCAAGAGACAAAGAAGACCCATTTTCTGGAGAAAGTCAGCATCCTCCAGTTTGAAGGCAAAGAATCCTTGGAGGATTCTGGGAAGAAAGTCTTCTCTTTCAAGGATGGGGGGGGATTCCTCCCAAAGAAAAAAGAGTCCCAAAAGACCATAACTCAGACTGGGTAGGTATGGGGACTGATGTAGAACCACCTATCCATGAACCCCAGAAATGTCATCCTGAGAACTCAGAAATGAATGAGGGATCCTCCCCCAAACCGGTTTAAGTGACTGTATCCAGGAAAAGGGCGGCAGCACAGAATCAGGGGAAGAAGCAGATTCCCTAATCCCCCAAACCCGTTCAAGTGACTGTCTCCAGGAAAAGGGGGACAGCACAGAATCAAGGAAAAAAGGGGATTCCAAAATCCCACAAATCTTCGAATGCCACATTTTATTTACAGTTTCCCGAAATCTGCCACAGAAAACTGCCCACGATCCCACGGTATCAGAGTCCAAAACAAAGAAATTAACCACCCCGCTGGCCCAAAATGCACATTTCCTTTGCCCGCTGGAGTAGAAAGAAGGTAGGTTTTATGCCCCCATTTTGTGCAAGGGCAGTGTGCAATTTCAGCACTGGTGGATACCAGATCCCAAGCCACCCTGCTGTCCAAAAAGGCATTTGAGAAACTTAATTCAGAAAGGGGGGGGGGAGTCACCAAATTCCCCACACACCTCTTCCGGGACAACTCCAGAACTTCGACGGGAATGATATTCCAGTCGAGGGGACTGTGGGTCTGGAGATCAACAGAAGGTGAAGCACCCGGTCATAGTCGTCACTCCAGAGGGAACACCCTGTCTCTTAGGGAATTAACTCCTTCGAGGTTGTCACCCCTCATAGACTGGGTGAACAAGGTCCTCTGGACCCAGACTAACCAGCCAATAAAATTAAAACACCATATAAGTGTAAATGGCACATGCCATATGGTTGAGCAGCAGTCTGACAAAATAGAGTTCCATTTTTGGAAAAGAAACCAGTCCCTGACATAACTGTAATTGCTGTAGGAGAACAAACTGGTGATGGGAACCATTCTCCATTCTTGAAAATCAACCTTCCTCTCAGGTTTAAGTGGCATTCCACACTGGAAGAAATACCCTGAAATGTTACACTGATCCACAATTTGAAGAGAGCCCCCACATCCCATGATAAAAAGTGATGAAAAGCCAGCTCAAAGCTTGGTTGATATTCAGAAAAAGGGTGAACAGCTGGTTCCCCCATTCAGTGAGTGCCTGAATAATAGAAAAAGCTTAATCAGCTAAGTGTTATTCAGGAAACTCCCAAAAGATCAGATAATTCCCACATTTACATTGATTGATAAGTGGGAAATAGGCCTGGAATCTCCCAATTCCAAACATCTCCTGCCTAGCAGGTGCATGCTCAAAATGTCCATTGGTGATAAAAGCATAGAGCATAATTGTTGGGTTGTGCGAGATGTCCCTTCTGCCTTCTACTTAGGCAGTGACATTCTCAATCGATTCGCAATTTATTTGGACCTCATTAATTACAAAGTCTGGTCCCGTCTGGGGGGTAACCCCATGGGCTTTGACAATCCTGAAAAGGCATTTCGGTCAGCTCAATTGATATCGCATGCAGTTGAAATTCAAACTGGAGAAGAGGTCACCATTCCAGGACTGACCCGACAATTCCTAATCCCTCTAAAAATTGAGAGGACAGAAACTCCAAAACCCGGACGCTTATATACATTTAAATCATCATCTCCAACAGCAGGGGTTGGGTTTGAACCCGACCCCATAAGCGGACTTATAACACAACACCATTCCAATATTGTTGGATAACAGCGACATTAGGAGTATCACTCTGGGCGCAGATACCTTTATTGGAATGGCGGTTGATGCCCAACATTTCTCCATTGACTTAGTGAATGAAATCATGAGACAGATCCCTAATGATTGCTGCAACTGTGACGATGGCATACCGCCAGGAAAGATCTTCACCCGGCGAGGGGGGAATTTCTTGGTGTACTCTTCCTGCCCTTCCGGGGGGGAAGAGGTGACCTGTGACATCAGGAAGGATGAGGTCCACAGTGACTGCCTCTCCTACCTGTAACCTCCTGTTCAGGCCAACACCATAACCAGAGATCTCTCCACGCAGCTGGAGGATACCACAGTGATTACAAAACCTGAGGTCTTGCCAGGCTTCAGGCAGATGGTTGAGGAATGGGTCAACCTCGTGGATGCCTGTGAGACCGAGGAGCAAAAGCTGAGCAGGTGTTTTTAGATTTTCAAGAAATCTTTTCTGTGGACACTATGACTGTGGTCACACTAAGATACATTCTACATACATACCCATGGACCCTGGGATGACTCCCGTATTCGTGAAGCAATTTCAGTTGCCTCTCGTGTCTATGGAGTCACTCATGGAAATCATAAAGAACCTAGACTCTCGTGGGATAATTTGTCCAGACCACAGTACCTTTAACAATCCGGTACTGGGGGGGATACTAAAACCTAATTCCAATGGAGACTATGCGCAGACCTTAGGGAGTTGAACAAACAAGTCCACATGTCCCGATGGCCTCTTCCCTACATTGACCAGGTACTGGCACAGATCCAAGGGTCAAAGGTGTACACTTCCATTGACCTGACCAATGTATACTGGACAGTACCTGTGAGTAGGGAAGACCAGTACAAGCTGGCTTTTACCTTCGGGGGGCAGCAGTACACGTGGACCTGTACTCCCTTTGGATATATAAACTCTGGCAATTAATTTAACATCTTTCTGCATAAGGCCAAGCCCGACTTGGGTCAAAGGGGAAACCTGGCCTATGTGGATGATGTCCTAATTAAAAGCTCAACTGTTGAGGAACATATAGCGGAACTCAGCTATGTCCTGACCCCGTTGAAGGAAGCCAGAGCAAAACTTTCCTTCCAGAAGGCTCAGTGGTGTAGGACCCACGTGAACTTCTTAGGGCATGAAATCACCCTAAGGGTCTCTGTCCCCTGGCGAGGTGGAAGCATTACTAAAATTGAAAGACCCCACAGCTCTGCGTGAACTAAGGCGCCTTCTTGGACTGACCTATTACAGTAGAATGTTCATAGAGGACTACGCAGAGGTCACAAGACCCCCGATCATTTATTAAAGGCCGGGCTCAAGTGGGAGTGGGGTCCAGAGCAAGCTGAGGAAGTGAAACAACAGAAGAGAAGCCTCTCACAAGCACCTTTTCTAGATTACCCTGTCAAAAACAAGGAGTTCTTCTTCGAGATGGGGTTCTCAAATACGTGCTTAACAGCAGTATTATACCAGAAGCATGACGAGGTCAATAAAGTCAGCTCCTATGCGAGCAAGAATTTATCCTCTGTGGAGGAAAAATTAAACGATTGTGAGAAGGCACTCCTGGCAACGGCATGGGCATTGAAAAATTACTGCCCGTTCATCCAGGGGGAACACATCATAGTGGAGACTCCACACCAGCCTCTGCAATATCTTCAAAGTGACAGAATCCAAGCAGGGAATGTGAGTAATTCCAGAATTACTTCCTGGATCCTGTCCATGCACGGCTTTCCTGTGGAGGTCAGATATGGCCAAAACAAGAATAGTTGAGGCGAGGGTCCAAGGTTTGGCTGACTTGCATGATTGTGCTTGAGAAAACTGGTTCAAGGACGAAAATCTCAAAACACCAGGCAACATGGAGGTGTACCTGAATTCCCTGCACAAAGTCTATGAAAAAGACACGTGCCAGGGGATGCCCACAGTTTATGTGGGCTGGAGCTCCTACAATGTTGATAACAACGGGGTAAAGGAACTGGTGGCTGGCGGTGGGAATGCCTGGGTGAATGATGCCCCGGAGCCCTCAGCCAGGGACGAGATCGGTCCCCGAAGTAGTCAGGTGGTGGAGTCGATGGCAGTTCATCAGGTCATCCTCACTGCCGTGCAATACCGACTCCACAAACTGGTCATTATCACTGATTCAGATTATGTCCGGAACGGGTTCAGGGGGCATCTGATTAATTGGAAAACCGGAACAATAAACCACTCAAGCATGGCAAACTACGATGATCTGGTCACCTCTAATGAGATGACCATCTACTGGAAGAAGATCAAGGGTCATTACAAAATAGAGGGACCAGACAAAACCGGAAATGACGTGGCTGACCAGTTAGCCAAAACCGGAGCCATCGATGGGGAGCTCCTGGAGATCGAGTCCCTGTTGAGGGAAATCCAGATCGCTGCTGTCACCAGATCCCAAACACTTGGCCCAAAATGAAATCTCAACTGCTAAGTGGAATAAGGAGATCCCAGAGGCTGATCTGACTACGGCACAAAAAGGGGATCCAATTATTGGGAAAATGTTATCAACACATTGAAGACCCCGTGAATTTTCCTCTAACGGAAACTGATTACATCGGGAAAGAGGATCTCTGGGTGTTGATGCAGTTTCCCAAAATGTTTTCCGAATCCAAGATGATTTGTTGGTGCAGGGATCCATCTCTAGATGTGACCAGTGGTTGGTACCTACCTCATTCCGAAGCCTGATGCTCAGTCATGCCCATGACGTGGCCACAGATGGTCATCTGGGTTTCATACTACTTTGGAAATCTTGTGAGAGGTCACGAACTGGCCACCAATGGGTCAGGACCTCAACCAATATTTGAATGGGTGTCTTGTGTGTGCGCAATTTCAGCCAAGTTCACTCACACACCAAGCTCCTCTCCGGAAAAGGGGGATGACACTGCCATGGTCAGATTTACATGTAGATTTCATCGGGTCCATGATTCACTCCTCTAGAGGAAACAAGTACATACTAACAGTAACATGATGGTTTACCACATGGGTAGAATGACTCCTGCCTCAAATTGCAAGGCAGAAACAGCAGCTGCCCTGATGATGAACCACATCTTCTTGCGTTTTGGCCTTCCCCAAAGGATTGAGTCGGACCGAGGAAGTCACTTCACCAGTGGGGTGATGACAAAGATGTAGGAGATACTTGGGGTAAATAGAAAACTCCATATTGCCTACCACCCAGCCTGTAGTGGGGGAGTTGAGAGGTACAATAAAATGATTGTGAGCATTCTTAAGAAGTCTGTGGCAGACTCTGGGCCTAGTTGGGAAATCCGAATACCGCTTGTCCCGATTGCCATAAGGTCTACACCATCTTCTGCGAACAAAATGTCTCCATTCAAGCTAATAACTGGACAAAAATGGTGCTAATCCAGCATCTGCTCTACAGAACACAAGAGCAGACCCTGATTCATGCGTCCACGACACATGAGTATATTGAGAATCTGAAAAAACACCTTCAGCATGCTTTTGCGTAAGCTCTATGGAATATGGAAAAATCGTCAGAGGGGATGAAAACCCTCTACAATTTAAAGACCACTAAAAAAGAATATCAAGTAGGAGACAGGTTCTACATGTACAATTTTCAGAGGAACCAGACCAAGGAGCAGAAATTCCTCCCCTCCTGGCATGGCTCCTTTGAAATTGTAGACAAAATCTCATCTGTCGCCTATAAGATCTGCATCCCCAAAGGAGAACTGACAGAAGAAAATGGGCCCACAGCTATCAGTTGAAAAGGTGTCATCCCAGACACGCTTTGTGGCTGATTGATGAGCCCAAGGAAAGTTGAGCAGAGGAACCATCTGAAGAATGAAAAGAAAGGAGGATAAATCAGACGGAAATATTGAGATACATATATAGATATATAACAGGGATTAATTTACAAATGAGTAAACATAATAATGTGAAAATTGGGTAGGAAGCTGGATGGTATTGTAACTGTAGGTTATTGTTGTGTGTATTCTTTGTAAATCCTCTGTGAAAAAGGTTTTTAAAAAGTACTGAAACTTGTTTTTTTTATCTTCTATCTGAGAACTAACATCCTTAAATTCCAGCCTGCAGAGGACCCTCGGGACCTGGAAGGGAAGGAAGAAAGGGGGTGCCGTGCCACACTCTCCAACCCAAAGAAGGAAGGGGAGACTGGAGTGCCCACTCCCAAAAAGAAGGGAGGAAAGGGGATACCATGCCATACCCCCCAACCTAGAGACAGAAGGGTATACTAGAGTGCCCACTCTCTGATGGTGGAAAATTACACCGAAGGAGACCCCACTTTGCCCTACTCTTCCCCAACAAAACGTCATGGAAGAGCAGGGGGGATCTGTGGGGTACATTTAAATGCCCTAGACAGAAGCCCCCTCACCTGAACAGAAGCATTTAACACATTAAAACAGCCTTGTTTTGCTTTCATTTAATCTGAATGACACACATTTCTACATTGCACCCAAAAAACGGCCTTGCTTTACTTTCTTTTCACCTGAATGACCAGAAGTTAAACACTGCAACCAAAAACAGCCCCGCTTTACTGTTATTTCACATGAGGACCAAGAATTTCAATACTTCAAAAAAACAGCTTTTGATTTCCCTTTCACAAGAACAGCAGCCCTTTAAACACTGCAAATGAAAAACGGCTTGGCTTTTTCTTTGTTCACATCAAATTAAAGAACCATATGGAAGGGCGCCTACCCCTCATTGTCAATGGACCAACAGCAAATGCAAATTTACTCAAAAAGGAGAAATCAATCAAAGAATCATGTGACCTGTAAGAAAGGATTTTAAACATTAGAAGCAAAAAGCCTGCACACGCGTGAAAAGAAAAATGACTTTAAAAAAGGCACAGTGAAAAGATAGCACTGTTCATGCAGAAAATGGCAAGGAAATATGATGTGAGGGGTTGACCAGAGCCAATGTACATTATGTTCCAAACCACAAAACTGCAGTCAAGAACCTAATATGTGCACACAAGATGATTGTACCATTTTGCTGATCTACACTGACATGGTTCATGTGTTGTCCTTTGCTACCCCAAAAAAGTATGCCATTTTCACATTGCCTCTTTTAAAGGACATTGCAATTTACGGTAGCAGGTAATATTAATCCCATAAATAATGTCACCATACATACAGTTGCCAGGAAATGGCAAAGGCAACATTATTTATGGGGATAATTTATGGGATAAATGGGAGCAGGAGTTGCAGGGGTGTCCCCTGCTCCCTTTAAAAAAATATGGGTTTTGTGGGGGTGTCCCCCACAGGTTCCATGGGGTAATATCGCCGCCAAAAAACGGCGGCATTCTTGTATGGCAAAATATTTGCAGGGATATTATCACATGGAACCAGTTTTACAAAACACCCTTAAAATAGTCATGCCAGTTTCATTCTATCCCCAGAGATAAACCTTATTTGATTACATTGCTCCCCGCAAATCACCGTGCGATTTTCACATTGCCTCCCAGAAATCATCATGTCAGTTTTGAAAGAGGATTGACATTTTTGGCCTCTTTCAAACACATTGTCATGGCAGTTTCTATAGTCACCTGGTAGGTTGCTATGCCATTTTCACATGGCCTCCAGAGAAGTACCCATTGACGTTTCATATGCCCACAGAAATGTACATAAAAGTGCTATGCCAAAGCGACATGACACCTATGTCATTACCATGGCAGTTTTAACTTGACCTCACAGGAGGCTACTAGCAGGCCTAGGCAAAACATAAGTCTTTTGATTGAGCTTTGGCCTGAAGCAACAAAGACTGTCCATAGCATGGTCCCTTTCCTCAGTTTACTTCCAACATACACAAGTACAGTAGAACAGTAGAGTGTTAATACCTCTCCTTTAATAGATGGTTGCTGGCAGAGTGGCAGATAGGTCAACCTGGATGGAGTGCCCCTCCAGTGATAATCCTAGTGGTAGGAATGGCTCCTGTTCATGGAGGTGTCCATCTTTTCTGTGATGGCCAGAGTTATAAAGGTGGGTGGATATTGTACTCTTTACAGGAAGGATTAGAAGCGGCTGGAGTACACTTGTCAATCCCCCAGCGTGTCAACGGTCAAACACAGGATATGCTTTTGAAGGCCATACAAGTCGGGGTGGCTAAGGAGCCGGGACCTGCCTTAAGCAGGGGATGCGAGCTGAGTCCATGCCATGACTGGTGAGAGAGCAGCGCTGGATTGGAGCCACTGTGAGGGGCCCTTCAAAATAATGACTATAAATTAATATATAATGAGGTGTCCTGTGGCATATGAGTAGCCAGCCCATACTATAGAGATTGAGAGCAATGTGTCCTATTAGGGAGGGCCTGGGGGTGGTTGAGTTGGTTCGGATATTGACAGCACACCTTCAGAAGAGGATGCTGACATGTGAGATTTCTGTATGTAGGCCATACATCTGGCTTGCTTATGGCTTGGAGGTCCAGTGGAATGCCTGGTAGGCCTGGGGCACAAGGAAATAAAAGGTTACTGTGTCATAAAGCGAGCAGAGCATTCCCTGAACCCAGCCTCTGAAATAACACTACTTAAATGTTGGTAGAAACCAAGCCCTCATTATGATTTTGACGGTATTCCTGTGGTAAATTGGCTGGAATACCACCAAAAGGAATTATTGTTACCACCCCTTGGTCTGGTGGATTTACTGCTGGATTACAAGTGGTGATAGGTGGTGTTAGTGCCCATTTTTGGGGGATTTGGGAAGAATTACCGCTGTCGCTAATTCTGCCCATTTTACAGTTTTTTTGGCAGAATGCTGGAGGTAATTCCTCCACTTCAAGGCCAAACTGGAAGTTTGGCTGTGCAGGAAAAGTGGCGGTAACTCTATTGCTGCCACTTTTTTAACACTCCGCCATACTTCTAATGAGGCCCTAACAGGGGAGGAACGAGACATCTAGGGGTGGCTGGATGAGCAGGGAAGGGTCATATATGGAAAAAAGAGGGAAAATGGCAAGGGGCCAGCGGGTGACACAGGAAAATGATTTGGCAGGCACAAACACCAGCATAAATGACATTTATAGGAAATCAGGCTGTTGAGCGCAGAAGGGGTGACAGAGCGGGGAAACTGTCAGATTAGAGTAGGAGGCGTAGAGGTGAGGCTACAGGGTGCTGAGGCGATCCAATCATCTGTGAACTTGTTGCACATACAAATATATGTCCACATTTCACATGTGGAGAAGATGGAATAGGAAGTAACCTCGGATTTGCTTTATTTATTGAAAGTAGAGGAGGTGCAACCAGGGCCGGCCTTAAGGGCAGCAGCGCCCTGGGTGAAATAGCGCCCCTCTCGCCCACTGCACGCCACTGGTTAACAGGGGCAGGGCGGAAGGGGGCGGGGCCAGGATGGGCAACTTTTTTTTTTTTTTACCTCCTCGCCTTGGCGAGGAGGTTAAATAGAGCGCGTTAGCACCCCATTGTCATTGAATGAGCCTGCGGCTGTGGGTGCAATCAATGACAATGAGGCGCCTGCCACGCCTTCTGCCACTCGGCCAGCTCGGGGGACCCCTGGAAAGACTCCCCCGAGCTGGTATGGTGGGGGGGGGGCTAATGGCGCCTTTTCTTAGGAAAAGTGCCCGCGGCGGAGAGGAGCATTTAAATACCCCTGCCGCCGAGGGCATATTTTACAGTAAAAGGCCGCCTGCCACGCCTTCTCCCACAACTCCAGCTCTGGGGAGCCCTTGAAATACTCTACCGAGCTAGCGTGTCTGGGGCTAATGGCACCCTGGGCGGGCGTGACACCCCGTGCGGTCGCCTGGCTCGCCCCCCCTAAGGCTGGCTCTGGGTGCAACCTCTGTTGTGTCGTAGGCAGTGAAAAGAGGGGAATGCAGCCGAGGATGTGTAACGAGACGTGAAAGAAGTCATGAACCATATTCTTTTTTTTAGATAATTTTATTTTCACATGTTCAATAAACACAACAAGCAAATAACACAAAGCACGAGTTATCTAAATACAAAACATAACAAGGAAAATCACAAAATAGTATTCTTCCCCGCCATCAACTAATCAAAAATCCAAAACACGCAAATAATGGAAAAGAAAAGAAAAAAAGGGGAGGGTTCCGAGAAAAGTGGAGGGTAGCTAGCTTGCAGTTTAACGGGTCCATGATCACGGAATAGAAGAAAGCAGAAAGTGCAGTGAGAATAATAGCTCCCGGCAGGATAGGTCAGTGGCAACGTGCTCGCCTTGAAAGCAAGAGGACACTAAGCAACACAGGTTCGATCGCGTTATAAATATGCAACTAAGACAACAACAACAAAAATATCTGTAACAGCGCCTCGATGGCTGTGTGAGTGCTTTAAAAATGCAAATAAATAAAAAAAAACATATAAAAAGCAGTGCTTTAGAGCTAAAGAGCTGCGCTATAGGCGGGGTCACCTCTTATCCGCAATATTGCAATGGGGATGTGATGCATATAATTCATTCTCCCTAGATGATATAAAGAGCTGTCAGAGAACTATTTGATGCAGAGGAGGGTGGGTGCCACCAAGACAGAACTGCAGGGGTAGACCACAGAATGGCCGCCTTAAATCCACCCCCAGGTGGACGTAACTGTTTTGATGTTATTCTGGTGGGAGGGCTAGCCTCTGCTCCTATCAGAAATGATCTTCTTGCCCCTATGTGACCCTATGTGACTGCATAGATTGCTTGCCCATCCTCTCAGTGCAGTACCGTGCTCTGCATCCTGGCCTTCAAAGCGGCAGAAGTCATTGCCTAGGCCAGTCTCTGGCAATGGCACTCAGTCCTGGAATCTGCAGAGTCAGTCTCATCAGCATCAAGCTCTCAGAAAAGAGACAGATGCTGTTTTGTCATATTTTTCCTTTTAGGTTGCCTAACATTATGTTCACATTTTTGTTTTGGTGTAACCTTTTGTTTTCTCTCTCTGCATCAGATTAGCATCTCATATCTCTTTAATATCACACACACATGTGCACGCTAACATGTACCGATTAATTCGGGAGATGCGTGTCCAGTCCTGTTTCTTTCTTTGCATTATGGGATATATAGTCATGGATTTATAATGAGAAAACGCCAAGTCGTAAAATGCAAAGAAAAGATAGGACTGGACTAGCACCTCCAGAATGGAATGGGGCATGTTGCCATGTATGTTGTAGACAGGGTGACAAAAGAGTGTCCTTCCTGCTGTAGTTATTACTGTAGGTGGTGTTTCGTAGGGGAGCCGACTTATGAATTTCGAAGGGGGTGCCCAAATATAGGAAGTAATATAACCGGGAGTTATATGACCGCATTTGCATAGTCGCCAACTTGGTGCACGTGGGTGGGGGGGGCGCAGAACAGTGGAAACATTGGCTAGCATGTACTTCAAATACTAAAGTCAAGTAAGAAAGAAGATTTAAGCCTTCCAGTTGCATTCCAGTAGGCCATCACTGCCCCTAATCCGCCCCTCTATAATCATCCAGGTTGTAGTAGCCCTCAAAAGGCAGAGCAACACCACTAGGATGGGAGAACTAAATGCTTCACTAAACGGAAGGTACAGCTGCAAGGTGGAGTATCACTACCAACACCTAAAAAAAAGTTCCCAATTCAAGGGAAAACAAGAAGTAAAGAAGTTTCCTGATTAAAAAGGACAACAGTGCGTTGTCATGATCTAGATCATACCCTTCATACCGCAGCATGACCATTACCGCAAAGGTGGTCTAAATTCCCACCTCAAGTTATGGCAGGTAACATTAGATGCTATCAGTATCTACATTGTAGTGGCTTTTATACTCAAATAGAAACACATTAAAAATGCTCTCACCTTTGTTTGGTATTTATGTATATTTATTAACTTGTAAAGATAATGTAAGATCATTAAGAATAGTATAGTCAAGCAATACACAGTTCACTTATTGCTAATATTAGGGAGTAGATACCCAGCAGCCTACTCTCCTATTTACTTAGAAAATATTTAAACTACCAGGTAAGATGTGTGTGGTGCCATAGCCCAGTAAAACTTCAACAAATCAAACTCACAATAGTGCTGCTGTGGATAGGCCAGCCAGGAGAAGAGGTGAGCTGTTTTCATTGCAGCACATTCCCCATGCAAAATGTATTTATACGGACAACAGTTTGTTGAATAAATTCATCTGCAGTGGCATCAACATCCAGATGTGCAGCTTCATCTTTGTGTCCATGCAGCAAAGCAACATCATTTAATCGAGCTTGGCCCATTGTAGCTCTCCGATATGTTTTGATGCGCCGAAGGCAAGAAAATGCATGCTCCGAAGAACAGGAGGACACAGGGATACTTACTGCAATTTGAAGTGGTCGTGCCAGTTCTAGGAACAAATTGCGCATAGGACGACCCCTTTCACCTTGGAACTAGTCAAAGACATCCTGAAATTACATAACCAGAGTTTTATCCCTCTGTACAAGTTCAGGGAACATATTTCTAAGTAGTTCTAGATTTCATTCATGGAAGTCAGTCTTATAAAAATTCATGACATATTCACTGTTCCCTGTAACACATTTTTCTATGTTAACTATATGGTCACATGCAGTTGTATTGAAAAGTTCTGACAAAGCTACCAATGTACGGTCAATGTGTTCATTATAACCTTGTCTATAGAGGTCTTTGGGAGACTCGAAAACATGGGGAACTGACCCTTCATTCAGGCGCCGTGGGATTTTCCTGGCTCTTCTTTGCACAAAATATTCCTCTAGTTCCACATCTAAATCATCGCCCACTGATGTGGTTTTGAGAAGAAGTCTTCAAATCCCTCACGCAGTTGTGCAATTATGGTTTTAAGGTTTTCAGTCATATACAATGCTTCATGGAACCTTAAATTGACCTTCTGTAGAATAGTGTTCACAGTTTCAACATGGGAAAATACCATGTAAAGAGGATGAAAACCTAGAAAGGTTTGGAGTTTATAGAGCTGCAAGTGCAATCCACAGGCTTTTGCTCCAGCTTCATTGTGGACAATGGCTGTAAGCCCCAGAAATTCAATTACAGAACTGTAGTTAGCGAGCACAGTCTTCAAAGATTTTGCTCAAACTGTCCATAGGGTGGGACAGAATGGAAGCAGTTTGACATTCCCTTCCTTTTGACAACGCTCAAAAGAAGCAAGGCTTGGGGAATTTCGATTGAACCCAATCAAGTCCCTTACAAAAACCAATAGATCCCTGAACTTGTCAATGCCCATAGCTACATCCTGTACTACTAAGTTCAAATTGTGTGCAAAGCAGTGCACATAAATAGCTTTTGGTGCCACCTCCTGCACCAATGTGTGCAAACTATGTGGATGTCCAGCTATATTAGAAGCACCATCATAACACTGCCCCGACAGTTTTCCATTTAATAGCCAAACCTCAGGAGAACATCTTTTAAAGTGGCAAACAGAGTTTGTGATGTAGTGCTAGACGTTTGATAAAAGCCCAAAAACTTCTCCTCTGCCCGAAGATCCTCTTTTGCAATGAGAAACACTACAGAGACCTGCTCTTTTATTGACACATCAGAAGTCTGATCTCAAATAATAGAAGAGAATGTTGCATCATGAATCTCTTTCATCAGGCCACAGAGCAAAGTATGTGACATCATTGCCAGCATTTCATTTAATATGTCATGTGACATCCATTTGTACTCCATTCTTTGATGCAAAGTTTGCTGTTCCGGGACATCTCTGCCAGGAAGCAACAGAATTGCCTTTAGAGTCCTCATCAGTATTGCCCCGAATTGCAAGACCTTGCTAAGCTAAAGCCAACCATGTGGTCAGGATATTCACCAGCGCACTTCTGTTATCCCTCATCTGCTTGATGTGGCCCAGCGACAGAGCTGCTGCAACATTTGTCAGCCGGTAAGATTTTCATCAGCAGGCTGGCATACCTTACAGAACATTATTTGAACAGACTCATCATATGTAAGCCAATTATATGTTTCTAACCATTTCTTATGAAAAGTGCAGCCCTGCTGGGACTTAAACCATTAGATTCACTCATGTTTGGGCAGCATTCCTGTGTCACATTGCTGCTGCCAACATCACTTACTGTAGGCGCAGCTGGTATACTTTCCACGCATTGTGCCTGGCAGTTTGGTGCAACTGTGGAGCTCAAATTTGCTACAACTGCTTTGTCAGGCACATGGAACCTCTGCTTTGGTTTAGCAGGTGTTATAGTAATAAACCTCTCCATGATCGCTTTGGGGTTTCAGATGCATCTTTACCAGAGGACTTGGGTGAAGCGGTCGCTGCTAGGTATAATGCCTCAGAAAACGTCTAACTGGCATACAACTGCAAGAAAGAAAATTGGGTGCTGTAATCCATGCAAAATGTATCACTTGATGCAAGAAATGTTCTATTTCTATTTGAGTTTACTGACTTTACGTTGTATTAGGATTAGTTCATCACCAATCAATGCATCGCCTTCAAGGGGTGATCTTTAGCTTTTTGTCTTTTTCCAAGGGGCCACGAGGTCCAGATGTCTGGTAATTTCACAGTAGATATCCATAGGTTTCTCATGAATTGATGACATATGGTTCTCCCACTTTGGAACAAGGAGCCAGTACAAAGCATCCAGCAAATCGTGCATATCATTGTGTCCATTATTTATACCCCATATACTTTAAATACTGTATAGATGCACCCTGAGGTTTGTTCATAGATTGTCTCAAGCGCACAGAGTAAACATGTACATAGGTGTGTTTGCTGTGCATGTTCCTATATGTGTGCCTGCTTTTGTGTCTGCTTTCCTGCAAACCCATGTGTGGGGCCTGTCTAAGTAATGGTGTATTTATTATTGTGCCTGTGTGTGGGAAATGGAGTTCAGAAAGGTCAGTGCAGCCTGGGATAAATGGTCCTTGACATCTTTTAGCTAGCCTAATTCTGAGAGCTGCAACAGATCCAATGATAGGGCTAGTAACTCCTGTCCACCCAAAAGCATGCATTACCCTTCTATAAAGATGCCGTGGCACCAGTGAGATTTGCTAAGATGTTACCTCTGGGTTACCAGATTCACAAATAGAGTAAGGGATGTAACTTTCTCTTAACCTCTCAGATGTTCCCGATAATGCAATCATGTGTGGTTTCAGACTTGGGGGAGAGTGTTACCTCTTTTAACATTGTAGTTTACCAGTAGTGTACAATGTTAAAAGCAGTTACCTGGGCTCACCCTGCACCCAGGTGATGTTTGGGACTGATGGAAGCACTCGCGTCTAAAGGTTATAGCCATGGTGGTCTCCATTTTTTAAAAACACCCACTTTCCTGGTTTTCAACATTCATTTTAAACACCCCTTATTCAAAAAATGAAGGAGTCAGTAAAACAATTACACCCCACTTATGCTTAATAACGTTTTACCTTCCAATAAACAATCATACACCTGCCTTATTGTATTCATAACAGAGAAGCCACTGTTTCACACAAGCATCTAGAGCAAATATGAAGCATACAATGCATTTTTAACACAGTTTACATATCTACAAATTAGACTTTCACAGACTAGTCATTGGTAAATTAAAAAGGCACGCGGGCAGCGATTAAATTCTGGAAAGGCTGGTGGACTAGGAAATACAGGGCAGGGGGAGGGGAGAGCTTTCTGACCTCACAGGGGTGGTCTTAGCACTTTGGAAATATGCAGGTAACATGGCAATTACAGAATTAAGGAGGGGGGAAAAACATTTATTCGCCTCATGCCGGACATTCAAGCACTGCCAGTTTCCCCAAATCACAGCCAGGCAGACATACACAGTGTCAGTGGCTCTACAGATCGTTAAGGAGCGCAGGTTTCAAACACATTTCTGTATCTTTGGCAGAACCTTTCATATGCATGATGGAACATTTCCAGCTGAAAGAGCTCGCAAAGTGCCACCTTGCAAATCTGTGATAGTTAAAGTAAGGTGCACAGATGTAGAAGTACACTCAACCCAAAAACAAACAAAAAAATGGAGGCACAGGTGCAACGCAAGAGGGGTACACAGAGGCAGAAGTACACCCAACCCAAAACAATGTTTTAAAGATGGATTCACAGATGCAAAGCAAGAGGAGTGCGCAGAGGCAGAAGTACACCAAACCCAAAACGATTTTAAAAATGGAGGCAAAGCACAAGGGATGCACAGATGTATAATTACACCCAACCCAAAAAGATTTTTTTAAAGAGGAAGGCACTGATGCAAACCAAGAGGGGTGCACGGATGTACAAATAGACCCAACCTAAAATGATTTTTAAAAATGGAGGCAAAGCACGAGGGATGCACAGATATATAATTACACCCAACCCAAAAAGATTTTTTTAAAGAGGAAGGCACTGATGCAAACCAAGAGGGGTGCACGGATGTACAAATAGACCCAACCTAAAATGATTTTTAAAAATGGAGGCAAAGCACGAGGGATGCACAGATGTATAATTACACCCAACCCAAAAAGATTTTTTTAAAGAGGAAGGCACTGATGCGAACCAAGAGGGGTGCACGGATGTACAAATACACCCAATCCAAAACGATTTTCAAAAATAGAGGCAAAGCAAGATGGGTGCAAAGATGTACAAGTACACCCAAACCAATTTTTTTTTTTTTTTTTAAAGATGGAGGCACAGATGGTAAGCAAGAGGGGTGCACAGATGTACAAATCCACCCAACCCAACAACGATTTAAAAAATGGAGGCACAGATGCAAAACAAGAACGGTGCACAGATGTAGAAGTACAGCCAACCCAAAACGATTTTTTAAAGATGGAGGCAGAGGCGCAAAGCAAGAGGGGTGCACAGATGTACAAATACACCGAAACCAAAATGATTTTAAAAAATGGAGGTGAAGTTCTGAGGGGTGCACAGATGTACAAATACATCCAGCCCAACCCAAAAACGATTTTAAAAATGAGGCACAGATGGAAAGCAAGAGCGGTGCACAGATATAGAGATACACCCAACACAAAACGATTTTTAGAACTTGAGGCACAGATGCATAGCAAGAGCCTACAAAACGATTTTTAGAACTTGATGCACAGATGCATAGCAAGAGCCTCTTGCTTTGCATCTGTGCCTCCATTTCTAAAAATTCTTGGGAAGAAGCGGGTACAGATGTAGAAGTATACCCAACCCAAAATGATTTTTAGAAATGGAGGCACAGATGTAGAAGTGGGGGAAGTGAAAGGGGGTATGTGGGGGTGTTGGGCAAATAAAAGAACGCAGTGGGTAGGCTGGGGGAGAACAAAACATAGTGGGGGAGAAGGAAAGAGGGCCGAAATGGAAAAGGAAAAAAAAAAACATACCTACTGCTTCTAAACGTGCTGCTCTCTGCTTCCGCTGGCGTTGTGTTCTGTGTGCCTGCTGCTCCTGCCTTAAACACGGGTGAACCGGAAGCAAAACATCAGAAGCTTCCGATGGCCCCTAAGCCCTCCCCTCCAGGACCATCCACCAATATGAGGCCTAGAGGGGAGGCTTAGTTGGAAATTTCCACTGCTTTTCCCCGGGCCAGAGAGAGATACAGCATGTTTGGATCCCAAAATAAAGTACCCTTCATACTGCGTCTCTTCTCTCCGGCCGGGGGAGGCGGGGCTCAGCCCCGAGTTCATACTGCCGGCGGGTGCCCGCGCACCGGAGCACCCGTGTTCTCGACACCCCTGGTGTTTCATATGCCAGCACATCAGGTGCGCAGTGCCATTGAGCCCACCCCCTGACATTTGAGCGGAGGGGTGGGGCTTTATGTCAATCACAGAGGGGAGAGAAGCCTTTCCTAAAACCAGCTGCTTCAAAGTGTTACTGTGTTCGTGCAGAACACAGAAACACTTTAAAACTGCTAGTTTCAGGAAAGGCTTCCACCACTGCACTGCCTTACAAAAATAAAATGCACACAATGGCCCCCGCCCCACGAATGCAAGCAGGCATATAACAACGTTCTGTGTTCTTTCACATCCCAGGGGAGGGGGCTGATGTGTGCACTTGCTTTTTGTTACGCAGAGAAGCAAAGGATGCCGTTTCTGAAACTAGCAGTGCTTAAGGGTGGTGCATGTTAGCTCATTGCGTAAGTGTGCATGTGTGCAAGCAGTGTGTATCTAATGCATATGTGAATGAGTTTGTGTGAATGAGTGTATGATGTATGGGGTTCTGGGCTGGGTGTGCGTGTAAATGAGCGAGTGTATGATCAATCGGATGTTGAAATGAATGAGTGAATGTTTAATTGTGTGTGTGTGTGCTTATGTGTAATGCTGGACCGATGAGTGGTCATTCTGGCAGCTAGAGAGTGGGAGGTGGGGGTGTGTGGTGGTTGGTAGGAGAGGGACGGGTGGGGAAAAGGGGATATATGGGCTACCCGCCAGACAACCCTTGCAGAAGAACAGAGATTGGCCCGCCCAGTTTCTGAACTGCCCACGCCCATCACCAGTTAGCCCCCTCCACCCACCGAAATGTAGGTTTTGTTGCACTCCTGCAGCACATGCAAACGGTACACTTCAGTGCACTGTGCTAGACAAGCGGGAAGAGAAGAGAGGGGTGGGGGAGGGGAACGGTAAAGTCCCAAACACAGCAGTATGGTACAGCGAGACCAGGGACGTTGCAAACACTTCTTTGGGTGGTGCAATACATTTTCTGGGGCGTTCATTATTCATTTTGATCATGATTGTTAAAGGGTGCGCTTGATTAAAGAACGGGAAGCCCAAGGGTTTGGTCCCCTGAGGGAGGAATTGAATCCTGGGGAAAAGCCTTCTGGAAAAGGAAGTATGTTTGGGCTTGTTTCCCATCTTTATTCCACACCTCAGGGTGCTGGGTGAGCCGCCCTTTGCCTTTTTAGCTTTTTCAGGCAGGACGTTGGTCGTTGGTCATGAGTCTATTTGCTGAACCGTCCTGCAGGGTTTTGAATGGGTGTTTTTCTTGCAGGTGGTGTATATATAAGTGAAGCCGTGGTTCCATACAGTTGTATTGCTAATGCCCGGAGCATTGTATTCAATGCGAGATTGGATGGCGTTCAGTAGAGCATGGAAACATAGTCATGCTGATTAAGGCCTAGGCCCATGCGTGCAGCCCTGCTGTGGATATTGTGCAAGTTCGTTGGTGTTTTTGGGCCCTCCTGCGCTCTATTGTAGTAATCCTGGATTAGTAACATTTCATGTTGCACTTGTGGGCTGGCAGAATCCTTGCCAGGAAGTGCAGTTGAGAGTGAGAGCTGCCCCAGACCGCTGCCATTTCAGGGACACGTGTAGAAGAGTTGTGGCTGAAGATAGCGCGGCGGTATTCTGGCGGGACCAGGACTTTGGGCCGGCGTTTTGGAATGTTTGATGCGTGGGTAGGGTTTGCAGAGGAAGCTTTCTGTTTGCATTTTGGCACAGGCCGCTGTCTGTCATAGTTGCATGGCTGGCAGACCTGTTCACTTACACCCTGTGCTTTCACAAAGCAGAGTTATTCATCAAACCTGACTCTGCGGCTAGGGTTTGAGTGCGGCTTCCCTTCACCTGGGGCTTTCCCTCCCGTGCTTTTCAGCGCTTAACCTCCCCTTCTTACAGGGCAACATTAGTGAAACTTGGTTCTTTTACCACACCCACGCTCCCTTTTTGCTCGTGCCACGTAATGCGGCCCTTGGGTGCAGGGTGGAGTCAAATGGACACCCACACGTTTGGTGTTAAATGAAAGATCACGTTCACTCGAGGTAGTGTTAAGATAACATATTCTGCAGCCTCGGTTTTATTGCCATGCAAACTAAAATCTTCAAATCAGCACGCTAATACATTAGGTTCCATACCACCTCACACCCTATAAGAACAATAAGAACACCTCCACAACCCCCTCTGCTGGCCTCACAGTTTCCTATATGTATAATTCCTTCTACTTTGTGGTCTAGCGTTCATATCCTGATAAGCCCGCCACCTTTACCCTCTTCATAGCCTCTCAACCGCCTTTCACCTTGTTGACCTATATTAGCCTCCTGTTTGAGATTCTGGTCCCCTAGACCAGCCGGTCCACTCTGGAAAAGAACCACCCCATCTTGACCCTTCTTGTTTTAATTTTAACTTTAATCTTTCAAGCACTTATTCTGGCGAGGTAGCTCAGCGAGTTAACCACTTGTGCCAGACATATGTAATCTTCCCATATTAAGCAAGTTCAAAGCAAGGCTGGGTTGACTCAGTCATCCATCCTTTTTTTTAAACTATGATTGGTTTTACTAACCTAAATTAACTTGGACAGTCAAAATGTTGAATATGTTTAACCTATACAAAATGATCCCCTTTGAATATTTTGTATGACTGCACAATGGTTTCCTGTTATAAAATATCACTTCATGTGAAAATGTATCATTTTACATTCTTTCAATATATGCCATGAGATTTTACAAATAGCACAGTGTTACACTGATCATTACATATTAGCGTGCCGTTAAAAGAAGGAAGTGAAGAGATGTGCAACTGTACTGTCTGGTACGTAAAGGCAGTGGTTCCTAGGTGCACGAGCGACAGGGTAAGAAATGTAAATAGGACTTCATCAAGTGAGTGTCTACACATGTTTCATCTCATGCAGGTGCTTCAGGAAGTGCAGGTCTTCATCAGGACACAAAAAGTAAATATATGTTTGTACACAATAAGCGCCATCTGTGATAGGCTTTGTTAAGTTTAAATGTTGTGCTGTTCTTTAGTTTGTGTTGTGCAATGGAGGTCATTCTCTTCATTGTTTAATGTGTCCAAAGATTCATTGAATGGTGATGCTTGTCATTCAGAGTACACTTTGTGGTGAGGGGAAAGAAATCCCTTATGAGGAGAGCAAGACTCGGGGAATGGCGTTCACCCGGACACTGCCTGATATTTCAACAGGAGAGTGGAGGGAGCGGGATTCCCTTGGGTCAGAATACCTACACAGATGCAGTGTAGACCCAAACCCTGGGATGCGACCCTAGATAAAGTCAGCTGAAAGAGACTGCATATCCCAACATTCCTGCAGCATGAAAATCTAAGTGTGTGAGACGGAATATCAAGAATCGAGAGACTCATCAGAGAAAACTCCTGTTCACGTTTTCCTGAGTGGAATGAAATCACTTATTCCCTTACTGCACAAACCTGAGAAATCACCAGTAGCATTCAGCAGAAGATCACCAGCACCCGCAGAACAGACACTGTAGAGTTTCCAATATGGCGCGAAGCACTATGTGTGACTTTAAAACCTCACAGACAGTGAAACAGCAAAATCACATGCTCATAGACCCTGCTTTCCCAATTATCCAATCCCAGTCTACATTTAATAATCACTTAAGGGCAAGGATGGGATTAAGGCTCCCTTCCATGGGCTAATCAGCAAAAGGGAAACAGATTTCAACCGGAAAGAGCCAATCCTGAGTCTGCACACAAGGAGCCCTTATCGTCGTGAGTGTAAATGTAATTATTAGAGGTGCCATTAAAAGCGGCCAACGAACATTATACTTACGTGCATCGGCACGTGCAGTGGCAACGGATATAAAGCCCGCAGCATCCTGGCACCTGAAAACTAGAAAAAGGACATTATTAGAGGTGCCATTAAAAGCGGCCAACGAACATTATACTTACGTGCAGCGGCACGTGCAGCGGCAACGGAAAACTACGCCCACAGCATCCCGAGGCCTGAAACAAAGGAAAAGGGACATTATTGAGGTGCCCATCTTTTAAAGCCTAAAGACTACAGTATACTTACAGGCATCCGCTCGTGCAGTAACGGCGGCATCGCTCTTCGGCGTCCCAGCACCAGTGCCACAACTAAGGCCGCAAAAGACTTGAGCCTCAACACTGAACTCATCCAGTGACGTAACTGGAATCCACGCACCCCTGCACCAGACGCAGGATGGAGAGCTCAGCATTTATACGCCTAAGGTGAGAGCTCGCCGAGACAAGTAGAAAGCTAGGCTGTGGGAGAAACTGGCGATTGGTGGGAGAAGGAATCCCATCAAACGGTGATTAACCTTTTTTCTTCCACCTGCAGAAAACTTACCCTGCAAGTCAGACATTCGATAAGAGGAAGCCCAGTCCTGAGAGTCGTCCGAGCTCTACGCTTCTCAATTGAAGAAACGATAGCAGCCCAGCCGGGATCAGCGCCTCCGTGGGAATCAGGTGAGCGTTACAGAACGCAAAGCCCACGAATAACCTCCTACCCAGGCGCTATGGAAACTTCCGACACAGACCAACTGGCCCAGTCATTAGGGCAATTAAGAGCTGAAGTTCATGCTGCCCGCCAGGAAACGAATGCCCTTAGGAGTGTAAGAGGATTCAATTCAGCACTACAGCTAAGTTAACGCCTAGTCTAGAATACTGAATGAAAACCCTTATTGATATATCTTTAGGTCCAGTTCATGCGTTCTGGATGACTACCCCTATATAACACCCCTCTCTTGGAATCCCCCTGACCCCACTGAGCCAAGAAGTAGTTCTGTTTTGCAAGTTTAAAAGGTTTATTTGATAATTTAAACAATAGGTATATATATCCCACTTTATAATAAATTAATAATTGAATATCACCCTTAATCTGATATGATAAAGATTAACAATGGAGAATCTGGCACTAGCACACTTCTTTATAATTACTAAGGAGTTGAGATGAAATGGATGAGATAGCACACTGGTAAATAGGTGCAGAAGTATAATGTGGTAGAGAATGCTTTATAGAGTTCAACTGGATGTAATGTTGAATGAAAATGCAATACAGAAAATACTCAATATGATTTCAACAAACAAGGTAATCACTTTTCTCTGGCAATCCACTCCCCCCCTCTTTATGCAATGCAAGGAAATGGGAGGAAAGCACACAGTTCTCAGAAATGCAATCAATGTAATCAGTTCAATCCAGCAAGCTTAGACAACAGAAAACAGATAGGAGTTTTGAAATCACAGGCCCAAATTGCTTTGATATGTGCTGGCAATGAATTAAAAAAATATGCTAAACGCTTTTAATTCCCTTACAGAGGTTCAGGGTGAGTGGTATCTAGTTAATATTAGTCCAGGCTCACACTAGCAATGATGCAGGGATAGTTAGCAGGTCAAACGAATTTCTGGCAAATGGAAGCAAACAGCAGCAGTTTTTACATGTGAAGAAATTGCAAATCGCGGTAAAATTCGCGGATGCGTGTTCCGCGATTGCGGTAAAACTATAAGGGGTAGGAATGCGGTTCTTGGTGCGATTCAAAGCTACGATTCTAAGCTATCAGAGGAAAGTTACTGCAAGTCTCTAGCCCAAACGGTCGCGGAGATATGAGCGATTTAATAAAGGTCGTTTTTGGGTTTGCAAATTTCAAAAGCTCAAAATGACAAGTGCAGCTTGCAACTAGAAATGACAGGTGACAGCTAGGAGGCAGTTCTACTTAGGTTAAATAGATTGAATTAGATGAATTTAAACTAAGAGATTGGTTCTACACAGTTCTGCTGGGTACTCACACTATATTCTTGAATTAAATGGGCCTCATCACGGATCTGGTCAGGGTTTTAGACTGGGCTCTGGTCACTCTCTCTGCTGGTCTGGGTCTCTCTGGTCTGGTCGCTTATTACAGCACTGCTTTCTCTCTGGTCTGGTCTCTTAGTACAGCACTGCTTTCTCTCTGGTCTGGATAGATTGAAGTCTCTAGTTTGGCTTTCTGTAGGTTGATGAAGGTAAGTATGGATTTTTCCGGCAGAGCGTCCCGCTGCAGATGGATTTGGAAGGTCCCTCTCTGTCCTGTCTGTCTGCTTTTATGTGTTTAGAATGTGGGTGTGTTCTAGCATCACTGACCCTACCTCTCTCTCAGCTTCTAATTGGTCAAACTTTCATTCGTCCCCTGATTGGCGAACTAAGTTGTGTCAGAGTGATGTCAGCCATTTATGATCTCTTGAAGAACCTCCCTTATCATCTGTGCACCCAAATCTATATATGATCAAAATACATACTTCCGAGTTACACAGTTGTTTGAAATTACATACCCATGTCACCTATCACATGAGGTATACTCTGTCCCAAATCTGCTGTTTCTAGGAGCTTGCATTCACAAATGGCAACTTCTAGCACTTTTTAATGTGCTAAACAACATTGGATCTTCATTAAATTTTATACAACTGTTCCTCACATATCTACCCACATACCAATGCATTTTCGTTTGTCTAGCTGAAACAGGGAGTCTGTAATATTAATAAACAATGGGGTTTTGCCCCAGAACATCACACAAATTCGAGTTTGGCCTTGAATTAAAGGTACATTTTTTAAATTAAGGCTCTCAAAGTTATACATTTCTGTCATTTGATTACAAAGAGTTATCAGTGTTTTTGTAAACTATATATTTTACTTTCAATTCAGTCCTCAGAGTGTTGAGGTCCGCCTCCAAGACTTGGGTGGGTCAGTCACAGATCTCTGCTGGCTGGCAGATCTTTGTTGACAGCAAACATTTCAGAATTAACATATTCCTTTCAGAGGAAAGGGTCCTTTGTGTGGTGTCTGGCAAGCTCACATCAGGAGGCCAGGGGGCCACTTTGCATTTAATTAACAGAACCCTGTTATTTCCTGGCTTCTTGTGTTGAGTTCTGAAGTGTCAATAGTTCCCACACAGGAAACCCCTTTGAACCTTTGATGAAATAAGACCCCTTTTCTTTGCATTTAGACAATCTTGCAAAACAGCTCTCCTGTCAGAGTTTAGACCGCTAGCGCCACCATCGGGATTTTGTTGGTACTGCATGCAATTTTGGGATTTTCTTGGATTAATGCATTCTAAACAGGAATGGTTCTTACATGGTAGTAAATCCTTGCTTAACATTGTTTTGATGGGGCTCCTTACAGTAAAATGGTTATGTGGAACCCCACAAAAGGGTTGAATCTTTAAAGTGGTCCAATGAGTCACGATTTTAGCAACTTTTTGACATCAGTAACAGTGGATTTTGTTAACAAAGACCTTTCTTTACACTGGTGGGTGGCAAGTTAGGTAACCATTTTGGTGTGCGCACAACTGCGCAGCTCTCCTGGATTCTGGGATGAAATGATGGGCGGCGACAGCGCATCCCCATCTTTACCCACTCCAATTATTTATTTTTGTTCTGGGGCAAAATGATGGGCAGCGACAGCTTAATCCCCATATTTACTCCGTCTAATGATTCCACATGGGTCAAAACCCTCCACAAACCCCCCCGCCCGACTGCGCTTTGACTTGAGTCGAGGGGGAGTCGGTTGCAAGGGAGGTTTTGAACCCTGGCGCTGGTATGTCCACATTATCTTCTTCCAATTCTGTAGATGGCACAGTTCAGCATCTTCCTCTCCATCCGGTCAGATCGATCAGTTCTCCTCGCCAGTCCTGATGGGAAGATTGGGCGGTACCCCGGGCCCGTTGCGTCTCTGCTCCCGGTCTCCGGATCGTCCTCCTTGGCCCGTCTCCCGGTTTTCTTTCTCCTAGGACGACAAAGGAAGAGCGGCAATACCTACTCATAGACGTCTTTCCACCACTGTTGAGATAGTGGGGCAGCATATGCATTTCATCATGACGAAACATTACATTCTTATTTTGATAAAAAAAACAGTATAACTAAGAGACAGTTTCATGCAAATCACAATATTTTAGAGACTAGATGTGGTATGTTTTATGGTTGGAACTGAATTAGTCTGAGACAGTACCCGCTAGGATTCCAGAGGATTCCTCCAGTTGTTGCAGAGTGTGCCTGGGATGGCAACATTTCAACTGGTTTATGTGGACCCACTTGTCTTCCCCCTCTGCCGAACCGCCTTTGGGGATGTGGATTTTGTAGGCCACAGGTGAGATCTTGTCGATGATCTCAAAGGGTCCTTTCCATGTAGGCAAAAATTTGCGCTGCTTGGCCTGGTTCCTTTGGAAGTTGTATAGATAGACCCGGTCTCCCACCTGATATTCCTTCCTGGAAGTTTTCAGGTCATAGTGGGTCTTCATGCTATCAGCTGATCTTTCTAGATTCCGCTGAGCATAAGCAAAAGCATGTTGGAGGTGTTTCCTTAAATTCTCTACATACTCATGAGTAGTGGAGGCATTTATCAGTGTCTGCTCTTGGGTCCTATAGAGCAAATGCTGAGGAAGCACCATCTTGCGCCCAGTCATCAATTCAAATGGTGACATTTTTGTTGCAGATGAAGGGGTAGATCTGATAGCCATTAGGACCAGAGGTAATCGGATATCCCAACTTGGCCCAGAATCTGCCACAAACTTCTTTAATATGCTCACAATGGTTCGGTTATATCTCTCTACTGCCCCCGAAGAAGCTGGCCGATAAGCAATATGCAACTTCCTTTTGACCCCCAGTATCTCCCACATCTTTGTCATTACTTCACTGGTGAAGTGGCTACCTCTGTCTGACTCAATCCTTTGAGGTAGACCAAAACGGGAAAAGATGTGGTTAATCATCAAGGCAGCTGCAGTTTCTGCCTTGCAGTTTGGGGCTGGGAGACATTCCACCTACTTGGTAAACAAGCATGTGACGGTCAACATGTACTTATTCCCCCTAGCCGAGCGAATCACGGGGCCTACAAAGTCGATTTGTAAATCTGACCATGGCAGTGTCATCCCCCTCTTTTGGAGAGGCGCACGGTGTGTGAGGGATGATGGCTGAAACTGTGCACACACAAGACACCCCTTCAAGTATTGGTCGAGGTCCTGCCCCATGTGTGGCCAGTATGCAACCTCTCTTAAGATTTCCAATGTTGTGTGAAACCCCCTATGACCGGCGGTGGCCGCATCATGGGCGTGACTTAACATCAGGCTTCGGAATGAGGTAGGAACCACCCACTGATCGTGGCCAGCTTTGGATTTCCTTACCAACAAACCGTCTTGGATTCGGAACATTTTTGGACATTTCATCAACACTCTTAGGTCCTCTTTCCCAATGTAATCGGTATCCGTCAGGGGAAAGTTCTCAGGGTCCTCAAGGTGCTGGTAAAATTTACCAATTATTGGATCCCCCTTCTGAGCAGTAATCAAATCAGCATCAGGGGTCTCCTTACTCCATTGTGCAATTGAGAGGTCGTTGTGAGCATTTGTCTGGGACCTAGTGATAGCGGTGACCTGGATTTCCCCCAACAGGGACTCAATCTCAATTAGATCCCCTTGGATGGCCCCGGTTTTGGCCAGCTGATCAGCTAAGTCATTTCCAGTTTTGCCTGGTCCCTCTACTTTGGAATGACCCTTGATCTTCTTCCAATAGATGGTCATCCCATTCGAGGTGACCAGATCATCAATGTTTTGGATCAACTTCCCATGTTTCAAGGGTTTGTTGTTAGCACATAACATGCCTCTGGTTTTCCAATTAACCAGGTGCTCCACGAACCCGTTCCGTACATAATCCGAATCTGTGATTATGACCAGTTCGTGGAGTTGATGCTGGACAGCAGTGAGGATGGCCTGATGCACAGCCATCAATTCTGCCACCTGACTACTTCGGGGACCAATTTTGTATCCAGCGGAGGGTTCTGGGGACTCATTCACCCATGTATTCCCTACGCCGGCCACCAGTTCTTTCTCCCCGTCGTTGTCAACATGGTAAGAGCATCCATCCACATAGACAGTGGGCATTCCCTCACACTTGTCCTCTTCAAAGACTTTGTGGGGGGAATTAAGGTATGCCTCCATGTTGTCCTTTATTTTTAGACTTTCGTCCTCGAGACAGTTTTCTCTGGCACAATCATGCAAGTCAGCCAGACCTTGCGCGAGGGGACTCTTCTTGTTTTGGCCATATCGGACCTCCACAGGAAAGCCTTGCATTGACAGAATCCAGGAAGTAATTCGGGAGTTACTCACATTTCCGGCCCGGATTCTGTCACTTTGGAGATATTGCAGAGGCTGGTGTGGAGTCTCCACTATGATGTATTCCCCCTGGATAAACGGGCGGTAATTCTTCAATGCCCACACCGTTGCCAGGAGTGCCTTCTCACAATCGTTGAATTTTTCCTCCACAGAGGATAAAGTTTTGCTCGCATAGGAGATTACTTTATTGACCTTGTCATGCTTTTGGTATAATACTGCCGTCAAGCACGTATCAGAGAACCCCGTCTCCAGGAAGAACTCCTTGTTTCTGACAGGGTAAGCTAGGCAAGGCGCTTGTGAGAGGCTTCTTTTGAGTTGTTTTACTGCCTCGGCTTGTTCTGGACCCCATTCCCACTTGACCCCCCCCTTCAGGAGATGAATCAGGGGTCTGGTGATCTCTGCGTAGCCCTCAATGAACTTTCTGCTGTAATTAGTCAGTCCAAGGAGGCTCCTTAGTTCCCGCAGAGTTGTGGGGTCTTTCAGTTTCTGAAGTGCTTCCACTTTCTTTTCCTGGGGACAGAGACCCTGAGGAGTAATCTCATGCCCCAAGAAATTAACACGGGTTCTACACCACTGTGCTTTCTGAAAGGAAAGTTTTGCTCCGGCGGCCCTCAACTGCGTCAGAACATAACGGATCTCCGCTATGTGTTCCTCCACAGATGAACTTTTGATGAGGACATCATCTACATAAGCCAGGTTACCCCTCGCGCCCAGGTCGGGCATGGCCTTATGTAGGAAAATATTGAACTCATTGCCGGAGTTGAGGTATCCGAAGGGAGTCCGGGTCCATGTGTACTGCTGGCCCCCAAAGGTAAAAGCCAGTTTGTATTGGTCCTCCCTGCTGACAGGCACGGTCCAGTATCCATTGGTCAGGTCTATTGCAGTGAATACCTGTGACCCCTGAATCTGGGCCAGCCCTTGGTCAAGGTAGGGCAGAGGCCATCGGGAAGTATGGACCCGTTTGTTGAGCTCCCTAAGGTCGGCGCAGAGTCTCCACTGGCCGTTTGGCTTCAATATTCCCAGCACCGGATTATTGAAGGTGCTGTGGACGGGACGGATTATTCCCCGGGACTCAAGGTTCTTAATTATTTCGGTAAGGGACTCCATTGATGCGAGAGGCAAACGATATTGCTTCACAAACACAGGAGTCATGCCAGGGTCCGTGGGGATTGTTGTTGTGTGGATGTCGGTGCGACCACAGTCATATGAGTCTACCGCAAAGAGATCTTGGAAATCCAAGAAAACTTGTCTCAACTTTTGCTTTTGTTCCAGAGTCACACAGGCATCAGCTAGGTTGACTCTCTCTTCCACCATCTGCCTGAAGCCTGGAAAGACTTCTGGTTTGGCTATTTCAGCGGCCTCCTCCAGCTGGGTGGAGAAGTCCCTGGTCAGAGTGCTGATTTGGACTGGAGGCTTCAGGTGGGAAAGGCAGCCCTCATGGACCTGGAAAATCACCTCATCCCTCCTGAAGTCACAAGTCACATCTTCCTTACCATAGGGGCAGGAAGTGTACACCAGGAAGTTCCCCCCCTGCCGGGTAAAAATCCTGTCTGGTGTTATATTGTCCTCACTGTCACTGTCAAAACAGTCCTTAGGGATTGGTCCTAACAGTTCATTACCTAAATCAATGGAAAAATGTCGGTCATCAACCGCCATTCCAATAATGGTGCCTGCGGCTAGAGTAATACTCTTTAAGTCGCTGTTATCCACCTCTATTGGAATGGTGTCATGTTCTATGTTGACTAATGGAGTTGGGTTTACCCCCAACCCTTGCTTTTGGAGAGAAGCATTTAGATGTATGTAAGCATCAGGGTTTTTCAACTCTTGTCCCCTTTTGACTTTCACTTCCAGGGAGAATTGTCGGGTCCTTTCTGGGATGGTGACTTCCTCTTTGATCTGAATTTCAACTGCATAAGGTAGCAATTGAGCTGACCTAAATGCTTTTTCTGGATCATCAAAGCCCATGGGATTATCCGCTAATCGGGACCAAGCTTTGAAGTTTATTAGGTCCAAACTAATGGCAAAGCGATTGAGAATGTCACTGCCTAAGTAAAAGGCGGCAGTGACGTCTCGCACGACCCAACAATTATGGACTATGCTCTTGTTGCCAATGGAGATTTTGAGCATACACCTGCTTGGCAGGAGATGTTTTGAATTGGGTGCTTCCAGGTCCATTTCCCATTTGTCTATCAGTTTGAAGGTGGGAATGGCTGGATCTTTTGGAAGTTGGCGAAACATGGCTTCGCTGATGAAGCTCTTACCGTTGTTCACACACACTCGAGCGAGAACAGAGTCCTTCCCATCATTTAACTGAACAGGGATGAACAACTGCTCTCCAATTTGCTGAATATCAGCCAGGCTTTGAGCTGATTTCACATCTTTCTGGACTATAGGAGTGGGAGTTTCAGATTGTGGATTGGTATAGAATTTCAGAGTGTTTCCTTCCAGCGTGGAGTACCACTTTAGACTGGAAGGAAGGTTGATTTTCAGAAATAGAGAGGACCCTCCACCACCAGTCTCTTGTCCTACTGCTATTACTGTCACGTCTGGAATTTGGCTATTCTGGAAGTGAAATTCTACTTGGTCAGATTTTTGTTCAACCATGTGGCATGTGCCGTTTAAACTAACATGGTTGACACTCTGTTTTAATTTTATTGGTCGGCTAGTCTGGGTCCAGAGGACCTTGTTTACACAATCTATTAGGGGTGACAACCTTCTCAGGAGGTCATTCCCTAGTAAACAAGGGGTGCCCTCTGGGGTCACAACTATGACCGGGTGTTTCAACTTATGTCACCCAATTTTAATGTCCAAATCTGCAGTCCCCTCAACGGGAATTTCCTTCCCGTCAAAGTTCTGGAGTTGTCCAGGAAGTGAGGTGAGAGGAATTTGGTAATTCTCTCCCCTTCCTGCATTCAGTTCATCAAAGGCCCTTCTGGACAGAAGGGTAGCTTGAGATCCAGTGTCCACCAGTGCCGAGATTGTACCCTGCCCCTGTACTTGTACCGGGGCATAATATCTTCCCTCCTTCTCCTCAAGGGGGCACAGATAATGTACATTTTTGGACAACTGGTGGGCTAACTTTCTGGTTTTGGACATCGCGAGAAAAGAATTTTGGGCAGAATTCTGTGGAGAGCCTTGGGAATCTGAAAGAAAAAGTTGGCAACTGGAGATCAGAGCCATTGTGGGTTCCCCTGGTTCCGGTTCTGGGCCGCCCCCCCCCTTTTTGGAGGCAGTCCCCAGGATGGGTTTGAACCAGGGGATTTTCTTGCTGTTGGTTCTGGGATGAGATGGTGGGCGGCGGTAGCTCAGTCTCCACATCTCCCCAGTCTGGATTTGCATCCCTAGGGACCCATTTTTCTTTGGGAGGAGTTCCCCCCTCTCTGAAGGAGAAGATCCTTTTCCCAGGATCCTCTGAGGATCCCTCTCCCTCAAATTGGAAGATCTGTACCTCCTCCTCAAACTGAGTCTGTTTGGGTCTTTTGTTTCTCCTACCCCCCCTCTGCTCCTTAGGAGGCAGACTTTCAGGGGCAAGAGATTTTGTTTCCGGTTCCTGGGTTTCCAGGGGCTGTTTACAAGTGAGGAAGGACGCTTCCTCCAAGGCTTTACACCCCCCTTCCCCTTGTGCCTCCTCCCTGGGACCGGTGAGTTATCGGGGTGCTGCCCCCGTCATTGTTCTGGAGCACCAGGTCCAGAGTTGGGTGCGTTCTGCGCCGGCATGCTGATCTGAGGGTTCTGCTGCGCCCTCAGTATATGACCCATATCCCGCGCCATGTTTTGAACCTGGCGCTCTAACTGGGAAACCCGCTCAGGCTGATACGGGGCCCTGTTTTCTCCCCTGGGCTGATCCCGGGAAGGGTAGCTGTCCCTCCTCTGGTAATACCCCGGGTTGGGAAGATTTGGGTACCCCTCCACCCTTGGCCTCCCCTCTCCCGGATTCAGTGGTCTGGGCTCAGGGAATTGGGGAAAGAAGGATGGATGGTTTTGGGGCTGAAAGTCGGGTGGATATCTGGGGAAAAAGTTCTGCCCAGGGTTTGGTAAATTTCTGCCCTCCGGTGGGAAGTTTGGAGGGAAGTTCCCTGGGTTAGGTGCTTGGCTGGATCCCCCCCCTTGCGCTGGAGGAGTCCACACATAACCCAGGATGGGTCTGTTACCTTTGTAGCGAGGACTTACATAGTCAGGAGAGCGAGGGACCCCATTTGTGGGGCTGCCTCCCTGGCTCCCGGTCTGTGACTGGCCCGAGGACCTTCTGGGCCTAGCATTATTAGGTGCAGGTAGGTTTTTAGGCCCCCCCATCTCCAAATCCAAAACGGGGGTGACCTTTACCTCTGCCACCTTGGCAGCAGCAGGGGCGCTGTTGGCTTTGGGGTTTTTCTGGGCATTGCTTTTATTTTCTATGGGCTTCTGCACCTCATAGACCCGGGTAGCCTGTTCAATGACCCAGTCTAAAGATCTTTTCTCATGAAAATCCCTCACGAGCTGGGTCATGATATATTTGGGCAAGGCATGGAAAAACGTATTTATAAACTCTCTACTATCTGTGCGCACCCTTCTGGTGGTTTGCGCAAAAGCACGCTTTAACTCCTGCACAAATTCTCGTGGGGCCTGATCCTCCCCACATTGCAAATTGTAGGCCGCCTTGCGAGCCTCTTGAGGATTTCTGTGAACAGAAAAATGTTTCAGGATGGCCGCCTTATATGTGGACCATCTTAAATGATTTTGGTCCTCCAGCCCCGCAAAGAAACTGGAGTATTCCGGGGAGAACGTCCACTTTACATATTGAATACAGCTTTGGCTGTCCTTCAAATGGAAAGTCTCCATCATTTGTTCAAACAACTCTAAGTGCTCCCAAACAGAATACTTAGCGTTCTTATGGTAAGGCGTGATGACGCTCCTGATCGCCTTAATCTGCCTTAAGGGGTCCTTAAGCAAGGCCCTTTTTGCCTTATTGGCCTTTTTGGTTCGGGTAACCCTTGTCCATTCTTCCTCGGACTCAGAGGCACTGCTCCCAGAGGTTCCCGTCTGTTCTTCCAGGTTTTCCCGGATTCTGCGAGCCTGGGAATGGCTGGCAGAATGTGGGGACCTGGTCTCCTGTGTCCTGCGCAGTTCAGAGGAGTCTTCAGATTCCTCCTTGCTGCCAGGATTTGATGGGTACCCCCTCCACTGACCTAACTGGGCAGAGGTTTTCAGGATGCCCTTAATGGGCCTACTCTCCTGGGGTTCCCCATTGAACTGTACTGTACTTGGGTGCCCATACCCGGATGCCCACCCCTCCATTCCTGAGTGGTACTGGCCTATGAGCCCCATACTCTTAGCTGGATAGTGATCTGCCATCCCTGCGGCCCTGTGCTCATGTGCGCCAGGGGACATGGGGGTGGTAGAGTCCAGGGACTGGGGAAAATGAAGGCCCCTGGTGTTAGGGCTCCTGCGGTTATGGTCAGGAATCTCTCTTTCCCAGCGGACCTCATCTCTATCCGCCCCTGCTCCCTGTTGCAATGCAAGAGCCTGCATTTGTGTTTTCAGTTCCTCTGTTAAGGCCTTACTCGACTATCAGTTTCTCCTGCATCGCTACCTGTTGCTGGAGCCTATCATTGTGTTGACAGAGGGCCTCATTCTCCCTCTGTGCTTCCTGGTTGGTCCTGGAGAACTGGGCCAGTCTTTGCTGCAGGAGGTTTACCTCCTGGGCAATGTCCCTATTGGCCTGCTCCTTTCTTGCTAGAGCATCTTCCACCCTTCTGGTGTGCTCTACCAAGTTCTGGTTTTCTTTTTGGAGATCACCCAGCCCCTGGTGGGCCAGGTGATTTTCTTCCATTTTTCTTTTTAAATGGCAGACTTCCTGGCCTAAGGCGTCTCTTTCCTGACTAAGAGCCTGCATTTGTGCCGCCAGGTCGTCCCTTTGCCTTTGGAAGGCACCAGCTTTCTGGCGCTCCTGATCAAACTCTGCCTGGGTATCCAGGTCTTTCAGAATCAGTTTATTGCTCTCCTCCTTCACTCTATCTAGGTGGCCTTGCAGGGTGACTACCTGCTCAGCACATGCCCTATTGAAGTCTAGCTGTTGCTCCAGCTTTTTCTGGCTTTGCAGTAGGGAGTCCAAACCTTCTTGGTGTTCCTTCTGCAAGGCCAGAAATCTGGTATCCTGTTCTGACTTTTCCTTTTCAGCACATCCATATCCTCCTTTATTTTAGTGATGTACTGTCTGGTCTCATTTTCTGACTCCTGGCTTCTGTGCAGCCTTTGCTCAGAAGAGTCCAGATCAGATTGGGCCTTCTCTAACGCCATCTGTTGCCTTTTTGCCAGATCATGGCCTTCAGCACATTTATCCTGTATGGCTCCCATGTATAAATATAAATATGCCGCTATCCTAACAATCTTGTCGTGCTCATCTTTGGCCTTAGGAGCCATATATAGTTCACTCAGGGCCACGTGTAATGGACCCTGATCTCTATATATATCTGACCCTGTTTCAGTGACCTGTTGCGTGATGGCCTGCAACCAGATTGTTTGGTCCTGGTGAGTCCATTCACCTCTCACAAATAGTTTGTGTAAGAAGTGCTCTCTGGCTATTTCCATATCTACCAAGGTCGTCATTCTAGAGATTGGTCTCTGTCCTGACTTACAGAAGTTAGTATTTTAGTTTTGCAGAACAGAACTTTTCTTGGAGTGTCCCTCTTGAGGAATGCTTCACAGCGTAATGCAGCGTGGTGATCCGACCGGATGTATGTATCCCGTCAGTTAGCACACTGTATTAAGCTGCACAAATGGTAAATCTAACCCAAACGTCCGGCTCGAGCCCCCACTTTGTAAGAGGATTCAATTCAGCACTACAGCTAAGTTAACGCCTAGTCTAGAATACTGAATGAAAACCCTTATTGATATATCTTTAGGTCCAGTTCATGCGTTCTGGATGACTACCCCTATATAACACCCCTCTCTTGGAATCCCCCTGACCCCACTGAGCCAAGAAGTAGTTCTGTTTTGCAAGTTTAAAAGGTTTATTTGATAATTTAAACAATAGGTATATATATCCCACTTTATAATAAATTAATAATTGAATATCACCCTTAATCTGATATGATAAAGATTAACAATGGAGAATCTGGCACTAGCACACTTCTTTATAATTACTAAGGAGTTGAGATGAAATGGATGAGATAGCACACTGGTAAATAGGTACAGAAGTATAATGTGGTAGAGAATGCTTTATAGAGTTCAACTGGATGTAATGTTGAATGAAAATGCAATACAGAAAATACTCAATATGATTTCAACAAACAAGGTAATCACTTTTCTCTGGCAATCCACTCCCCCCCTCTTTATGCAATGCAAGGAAATGGGAGGAAAGCACACAGTTCTCAGAAATGCAATCAATGTAATCAGTTCAATCCAGCAAGCTTAGACAACAGAAAACAGATAGGAGTTTTGAAATCACAGGCCCAAATTGCTTTGATATGTGCTGGCAATGAATTAAAAAAATATGCTAAACGCTTTTAATTCCCTTACAGAGGTTCAGGGTGAGTGGTATCTAGATAATATTAGTCCAGGCTCACACTAGAAATGATGCAGGGATAGTTAGCAGGTCAAACGAATTTCTGGCAAATGGAAGCAAACAGCAGCAGTTTTTACATGTGAAGAAATTGCAAATCGCGGTAAAATTCGTAGGGGTAGGAATGCGGTTCTTGGTGCGATTCAAAGCTACGATTCTAAGCTATCAGAGGAAAGTTACTGCAAGTCTCTAGCCCAAACGGTCGCGGAGATATGAGCGATTTGATAAAGGTCGTTTTTGGGTTTGCAAATTTCAAAAGCTCAAAATGACAAGTGCAGCTTGCAACTAGAAATGACAGGTGACAGCTAGGAGGCCTCATCACGGATCTGGTCAGGGTTTTAGACTGGGCTCTGGTCACTCTCTCTGCTGGTCTGGGTCTCTCTGGTCTGGTCGCTTATTACAGCACTGCTTTCTCTCTGGTCTGGTCTCTTAGTACAGCACTGCTTTCTCTCTGGTCTGGATAGATTGAAGTCTCTAGTTTGGCTTTCTGTAGGTTGATGAAGGTAAGTATGGATTTTTCCGGCAGAGCGTCCCGCTGCAGATGGATTTTGGAAGGTCCCTCTCTGTCCTGTCTGTCTGCTTTTATGTGTTTAGAATGTGGGTGTGTTCTAGCATCACTGACCCTACCTCTCTCTCAGCTTCTAATTGGTCAAACTTTCATTCGTCCCCTGATTGGCGAACTAAGTTGTGTCAGAGTGATGTCAGCCATTTATGATCTCTTGAAGAACCTCCCTTATCATCTGTGCACCCAAATCTATATATGATCAAAATACATACTTCCGAGTTACACAGTTGTTTGAAATTACATACCCATGTCACCTATCACATGAGGTATACTCTGTCCCAAATCTGCTGTTTCTAGGAGCTTGCATTCACAAATGGCAACTTCTAGCACTTTTTAATGTGCTAAACAACATTGGATCTTCATTAAATTTTATACAACTGTTCCTCACATATCTACCCACATACCAATGCATTTTCGTTTGTCTAGCTGAAACAGGGAGTCTGTAATATTAATAAACAATGGGGGTTTGCCCCAGAACATCACACAAATTCGAGTTTGGCCTTGAATTAAAGGTACATTTTTTAAATTAAGGCTCTCAAAGTTATACATTTCTGTCATTTGATTACAAAGAGTTATCAGTGTTTTTGTAAACTATATATTTTACTTTCAATTCAGTCCTCAGAGTGTTGAGGTCCGCCTCCAAGACTTGGGTGGGTCAGTCACAGATCTCTGCTGGCTGGCAGATCTTTGTTGACAGCAAACATTTCAGAATTAACATATTCCTTTCAGAGGAAAGGGTCCTTTGTGTGGTGTCTGGCAAGCTCACATCAGGAGGCCAGGGGGCCACTTTGCATTTAATTAACAGAACCCTGTTATTTCCTGGCTTCTTGTGTTGAGTTCTGAAGTGTCAATAGTTCCCAGACAGGCAACCCCTTTGAACCTTTGATGAAATAAGACCCCTTTTCTTTGCATTTAGACAATCTTGCAAAACAGCTCTCCTGTCAGAGTTTAGACCGCTAGCGCCACCATCGGGATTTTGTTGGTACTGCATGCAATTTTGGGATTTTCTTGGATTAATGCATTCTAAACAGGAATGGTTCTTACATGGTAGTAAATCCTTGCTTAACATTGTTTTGATGGGGCTCCTTACAGTAAAATGGTTATGTGGAACCCCACAAAAGGGTTGAATCTTTAAAGTGGTCCAATGAGTCACGATTTTAGCAACTTTTTGACATCAGTAACAGTGGATTTTGTTAACAAAGACCTTTCTTTACACTGGTGGGTGGCAAGTTAGGTAACCATTTTGGTGTGCGCACAACTGCGCAGCTCTCCTGGATTCTGGGAGGAAATGATGGGCGGCGACAGCGCATCCCCATCTTTACCCACTCCAATTATTTATTTTTGTTCTGGGGCAAAATGATGGGCAGCGACAGCTTAATCCCCATATTTACCCCGTCTAATGATTCCACATGGGTCAAAACCCTCCACAGGAGGGAATTGATAATATCAAAAGAACGAACCTATGATCTCGCCAGACAGTTATTACAGACACAAGCGGGGCAAACCCCGCTACCTAATTCAGGAGGGAGCTATATCCCAGCGGCTTCAGCCAATCCTGTTAAAATCAACCTACCCGGAAATGTGCCATTGGCACCGCCTGAACGCTTCTCTGGTGACCCTAAAAGGTTTGCGGTGTTTATAAATCAATGCCGATTGCACTTTCTTTGTAGACCTGCAGCCTTTCCAACTGACCAGACTAAGGTAGCCTTTGTGCTTTCGTATCTTAGCGGCAGTGCCGCTGATTGGTCGATCCCTCTGGTTACACAGGATCACCCGATCCTTCGTGATTTCCTGACCTTCCAGGCAAATATGGAAAGACTTTTTGCAAGGCATTCTCAGGGGCAGGCCCTGGACAACGAACTGCTTTCCCTACGACCGGGCAATCAAGATCTTTTGGCCTACATTGCATCATTCAATAGGCTAATCGTGGAAACCAGATGGCCTGAGGACAAAAGAATCACGCTTTTTCACAGGGGTTTGCGTGGCGAACTCAAAGACGTCCTTGCCCAGGTAGTGAATCTTCCTCAGGATTGTTCAGAGTACATTGATTTGGTGGTCCAATTGGATCACAGACTGCAAAACAGAAAGGCGGATCGATCCAGGTTTGAAACACGAGTGTTCCCTAAGCCTCAGAGTCACACCAAAGGAGTTGAAGCCGTCGAACCTATGCAAATTGGGGTTGTAAAGGGTCCCCTAACCAAGAAAGAACGCGACAGGAGACGACAAATGCAACTATGTCTCTATTGTGGAAATTCAGGACATTTTCTTCGAGATTGCCCGGTGAAACCACCTAAGAAGACAGTGGGAGCTTCTGATAAAAGTTCTGAAAAGCCTGAGCCGGGAAACGACCTCGCCCGACAAGTGTAGAGATCCGCTTGCCGAGCGTAAAAACCAGTTCTTTGACCTCGCACTTCATAATGCCAATGGTCCTCGTAAACCCAGAGCAACCGGATCGTTTGCATGCAATTAAGGCATACATTGATAGCGGAGCAGTTGGAAATTATGTGGACCGCGAATTGGCTTCCAGGATGAACTTACCTCTTTGTACAAAGGTGGTTAAAGACGTCATTACCACGGTGGATGGGACGGAAATCGCCTCCGGACCAGTGACCCATACCACTACTGAAGTGACGATACTAGGCCAAGACGGGCATCAGGAGGTAATTGTGTTCGACGTGATCAAGGCTCCTCAATTCCAAGTAATTCTAGGGATTCCTTGGTTGGAGAAACACAATCCTCAGATTGATTGGCGAGCAAAGACGATAAAGTTCCCAGAGTGCACACCAACTTGTTATCCACGACCCAACATTGGCCTACTGTCAGTAACGGCTGACGGTCCACAATTACCTCTAGAGTATCGAGAATTCCAAGATGTTTATCAAAAGGAACAGGCTAACACCTTGCCAACCCACAGATCATACGATTGTCTGATAGATTTGCTACCCGGTGCAACTCCCCCTTGCAGTAGGATTTACGCCCTTACCGAGCCTGAGAACCTTCATCTGCGACAGTATTTAGACCAGTACCTGGCCAATGGCTTTATCCGTCCGTCGAAGTCCACTGCATCCTCGGCTCTGTTCTTCGTACCAAAAAAAGAAGGTGACCTCAGAACATGTATAGATTATCGTGCTCTGAACCAGATAACAGTAAAAAACTGATACCCCTTACCTCTGATCCCGGAACTCCTTGACCAGGTAAAAAACGCCTGTATTTATACTAAGCTTGATCTCCGGGGAGCTTATCACTTGGTACGGGTCAAGGAAGGAGATGAATGGAAGATGGCCTTTCGCACTAAGTATGGGCTATTTGAATACCAAGTGATGCCCTTTGGACTATGCAATGCACCGGCCGCCTTCCAATATTTTATGAATGATGTCCTCAGAGAGCTCATTGATGTCTGTGTTGTCGTCTACATAGATGACATTCTTGTGTACTCAACTTCAGAAGCGGACCATCGAAATCATGTTAGGGCGGTCCTTGAAAAACTTCGCCAACATAAACTTTTTGCCAAGCTCGAAAAATGTGTTTTTCATGTCACTGAGGTCGAATTTTTGGGATTTATTCTGACACCCAAAGGAGTCCACATGGACTCGAGAAAAGTAGACGCTATCCTCAAATGGCTGTCTCCTACTTCCGTGAAAGGCGTTCAAAGCATGCTAGGCTTTGCCAATTTTTATCGTGGATTTATTCCAGAGTTTTCACGAGTGGTACAACCCATCACCGCCCTCTTAAGAAAAAATAAACGCTTTGAATGATCCGCAGAAGCAGAACAAGCCTTCCAAGAGCTAAAGGCTAAATTCACCTCGGCGCCAATACTGAAACACCCACACCCGGACCTCCCTTACATCGTTGAAACCGACGCCTCCAGTTTAGCAATGGGAGCAGTCCTATCACAAAGAGATCCAGAGACTAACCAACTGCATCCTGTGGCATTCTGGTCTCGGAAGTTCTCGGCGCCTGAGATCAACTACACCATCACAGACAAAGAGCTTCTAGCGATTAAATCAGCCTTTAAGGCATGGCGGCATTATCTCCTCGGGGCCAGACACACCGTCACAGTGATCACGATCATCGAAATCTGCAGTATCTGAAAACCGCCAAGGCTCAATCCTCCAGACAGCTTCGCTGGGCTCTATTCTTTGCTGAATTTGACTTTGTGATCACTTATCGCCCCGGCAACAAGAACGGCAAAGCGGATGCTCTTTCCCGAATTGGAATGGGAGATAACGTTGCACAATCCAGAACCTGTACCAATAATTCCTGAACAAAGGATCGTGGGTCTGATTTCTTCACAATCCATTATATTGAAGAAAAAACTAAACAACTTGTAACCTCACCAGACTTACTGAACTGGTTACAAAAAGGAAAAGATTTCACTGTAAGCAATGACTTGCCTTATTTCCAAGGACGATTGTTCCTATCACACGCCGATTTACAAAGACAGGTAATCTCCTGCTATCATGATTCATTAATTGAGGGTCACCCTGGCATTGCCAAAACCACAGAAAAGGTGAAGAGACACTTCTGGTGGCCTTCGTGGAGAAAAGACAAAGGAATTTGTGATGTCCTGCGGTGTGTGCGCTCAAAACAAGGGTCAGAAGCAGTGCCCGGCTGGTCTTCTGCAACCATTAGACATCCCACCGTGTCCCTGGCATACCCTTTCCATGGACTTCATCACAGACTTACCCTCCTGTTCCGGGTACAACACCATTCTTGTTATTGTGGACCTGTTTTCTAAAATGGCCCACTTCATTCCGCTAAAAGGCTTACCTTCAGCATCAGTCCTAGCCAAAGTATTTCTTGAAAACATCGTCCGGCTACACGGCTTCCCGTCAGTACTAATCTCAGATAGGGGGAGCCAGTTTATTTCCCACTTTTGGCATAGATGTTGTCGATTAGCTCAAATCGATGTAAGACTTTCGACCAGCCATCATCCCCAGACCGACGGGCAAACCGAGAGAACAAACCAGACTCTCGAGCAATATTTACGATGCATGCTACAACAGTCGGAGAGTAACTGGAAGGACATCCTTTGGATAGCTGAATATGCTTACAACAATTCAGTTCATTCGGGTACCGGGAAGAGTCCCTTCTACATCTTGTATGGGATTCATCCTCGAACCTCCAACCTTGATCCACCTCAAGATCTTGGAACACCCGCCGTGGATCAATTGCACACCATTATTACCCAAGCTTTTAAGGAAGCGACTGCACATCTACAACAAGCTAAAGAGAGGTACAAAAAAGGAGCAGATCAACACCGAAGCAATGCCCCTCAATACCAGGTAGGGGATCAAGTCTGGCTGTCCACCAAATATTTATCGCTTAAAGGGCCTCGCACCTTCAACCCCAAATACCTGGGACCATATCCAATTACGGCCATAATTAATCCAGTGGCCGTTAAATTAGAATTGCCAACCCATATGAGAATACATCCTGTATTTCACGTATCTCTTTTGAAACCCATGCAACCTGAAACCAGATTGACCAATCCTCCAGAGCCCATTCAAGTGAATGGGGAGCCCGAATTTGAGGTAAAAGACATTTTGGACTCTAAAATCATCAGATCGAAGCTATTCTACCTAATCGACTGGAAAGGCTATGGACCTCAGGAAAGGTCATGGGAACCCTATGACCACGTCCATGCTCCTCGTCTAGTCCAGAAATTTCACCGAACCTTTCCCGATAAACCAAAACCCCCAGGGAGGACAAGTTTGGGAGGGGCCTTAAGGGGGGGGGGTGCTGTCATGGGCGCTACTGCCGAGGGGCCAGGACTGGCCCAGCGCCCTCGGAAGCAGACCCGTCTTCCACTTCTAAGGACCCAGCAGACCCCTACAGGGGCCCTTTGGACCGTGTCCTGGCGCATTTGGCGCCAGGCTCATGAAGGGTTTCAGTCCCCGGCGCCATAGGCGCCGGGCTCATATTGATAAACAGTGTAATAATGCTTGGGTGGACTTACCTGAGGCAGACCATGCTGCATATTTACCCAGAACAATCCAGTCTGGTTGAAGTCCCCAGCCATCAGGGCTGGGAGGAACTATTCCCTCCATTCAGGAACTCTTTTCTTACCTGGGTGGAACCGGTGGAAGAACACACACTGGAAGCAATTCTCTGCTATTTAAACCACGCCCGATGGAAAACACGTGCTTCGCGTTATTCTGAAGCAGCAGCAGGACGCTCACCGAGTCGGCTCCTGCATTCCAGGTCCAGAGTCATCTTCAGCTTCCGCGCAGCAACCTGTGGATGAAGAAAGACACAGAACAATACTTACCAGATCCCGGAATCCAGTCACCGGCAAAACCTGCAAAGAATAAACATAAGGTTAGAAAAGTGCAACTCGCTCGCAGCCGCGCCCGCTTACCTGATCCATCCGTGATTGCAACGGAGCGAACCGCGGCCTTCTCTTCGGCAGCTTCTCTGCACCTGAAAGGTAAAGGACATAATTAAAAAGGGGTTCGGGTGAAGGCAGTCGCATTCATCTTAACTTACCAGTTTTTGCACGCGCAGAAGCGGCCGCATCAACCGCAGCATCCCGGCACCTAAAAACTAGAAAAAGGACATTATTAGAGGTGCCATTAAAAGCGGCCAACGATCATTATACTTACGTGCATCGGCACGTGCAGTGGCAATGGATATAAAGGCTGCAGCATCCGGGCACCTGAAAACTAGAAAAAGGACATTATTAGAGGTGCCATTAAAAGCGGCCAACGAACATTATACTTACGTGCATCGGCACGTGCAGCGGCAACGGAAAACTACGCCCACAGCATCCCGAGGCCTGAAACAAAGGAAAAGGGACATTATTAAGGTGCCCATCTTTTAAAGCCTAAAGACTACAGTATACTTACAGGCATCTGCTCGTGCAGTAACGGCGGCATCGCTCTTCGGCATCCCAGCACCAGTGCCACAACTAAGGCCGCAAAAGACTTGAGCCTCAACACTGAACTCATCCAGTGACGTAACTGGAATCCACGCACCCCTGCACCAGACGCAGGATGGAGAGCTCAGCATTTATACGCCTAAGGTGAGAGCTCGCAGAGACAAGTAGAAAGCTAGGCTGTGGGAGAAACTGGCGATTGGTGGGAGAAGGAATCCCATCAAACGGTGATTAACCCTTTTTCTTCCACCTGCAGAAAACTTACCCTGCAAGTCAGACATTCGATAAGAGGAAGCCCAGTCCTGAGAGTCGTCCGAGCTCTACGCTTCTCAATTGAAGAAACGATAGCAGCCCAGCCGGGATCAGCGCCTCCGTGGGAATCAGGTGAGCGTTACAGCAGGTGGAGCTTGGCTGTCTGTCTAACATTATAACCGAGGTCACCAGCATCTTGCGAGATAAGCCTGATGCTGCTATTTCTCTCCCCACAGAGAATATTTCCAACATAATTATCGAAGCTAAAAGAATTAAGGACTTGGCTCTTCGAGAACTCTGAAAATCTTATCTCTCCTAGGAGGCTTTTACAAAGAAAAAGAGAACGATCCTCAACGCCTATTGTAACAAATGCAGAAATCACAAACATTTTACTCATAACTTGATTAACCAAAAAATGTTCAGTACACTTTGTCACAGAGACAGACGATCAACATGGGCTCTGCTCAGAGCCGGATTTAACTCATTACCTACCGATCAGACATCTATGATATCAGCGGGCTCCTGGAAAGTATTTTTTGAAAAAAGTTCTTACTCCCTGTAGCCTTTATTAAACATGAGTTAAAAAGTGTTGATTCGATAACTCCTTCCTTTCCACTGTGGTCCGAGGGTATGACTGAAAATACGATTCATGCATTGAATTATTCAAAAGCAGCTGGCCCAGATGGCATTCCTGCCTTTGTTTTTAAACGCAACCCAGCAATGTGGGCTCAGATTTAAAAGAAACAATTTGATAACATTCTAACGAGCGCACTTATTCCTCCATCGTGGTTAGCCTCCATTGTTGTACCTATATACAAAAAAGGCACCAGATCTGACCCGGATTATTTCCGACCTATCGCTCTAATCGACACTGCCGCTAAGGTCTTTGCCATACTCTTACTTAGCGAGCTTCAAGCAGTGATAAGAGAGTGTAAGATCTTGTCTCGGTATCAAATTGGCTTTCGGGCGAGGATGGGGACGGCACTCAACGCCTCAATAATGGCTCATTTGCTAGCAAAATCCAAAATGCGCAACTCTGGCCCCTTGTTTATGGCATCAATAGATCTTACATCTGCCTTTGACTGTGTCATACGATCTCTACTCTGGGAAAAAATGGCTTCTATGAAGATACCTCCCTATATCATACAGCTAATCTCCAATCTTCACACCAACACCACGTACCTTGTAAGAGTCAACAACACAGGTGCAACAACAAATGCAATCAAAATTGATGTTGGCGTGAAGCAGGGATGTAATCTTGCTGCCACCCTCTTCAATCTTTACTTATGTGGCATAAATGATATTTGGGAAAAACAGCTCTCTCACCCAGTACGGTTTGGCCACCTGAAAATCCACTGGCTAACCTTCGCGGATGATATAATGATTTTTGACCGTACCCCGAAAGGTTTGCAAGTCAAATTGGCATTATTCGCCTCTTACGGTCTTAATCACAACTTGAAATGTAATGTGGAAAAATCCCACATTGTGGTATTTAGGAATCTGAAGAGGAAATTTGCCTCTTATAAATGGACAATTGAAGATTTTCCAATTAATACAGCCTCTTCGATTCGCTATCTTGGTTACACAATAACTGATTCCAATTCTCTGGCAATGTGGAAAGAGGAATTGAATAAGAAACCGGCTCACCTTGCGACTCAAATGCGGATGGTTTACATCCAATATTGTAAATACTCATTACTTCCACTAATCCAATTTTATATTCTAAAAGTTGAATCAGTAATATTGTATGCTTTGGACATGTGTCTTGAAAACATTGACAGCTTCCTTGATCATCTGCAGGGTCGGTTATGGAAGGGGGCTTTGCGGCTGGCTCAATCTATCCCCAACATGGTAGTAAGGCAGGAAATTGGTCTTACTGCGCGACATAACTGGAGATTATTGTCGAACTTAGCCAAAATGCTATATCCTCCACCTAATTGTCTATATGAGGATTTGGGTCAGATGATAGTTGCTTCTTCCCCCTCTTCCATAACAAGGTATTATGAGCGAATGGTTACATTACTTGAGGAAATTGCACTCAAACCTTTGGATATGGAATTTGGACTAATCCATGTCAAGTTGCGCATCTTTGATTATGATTGGTGCAAAACCCCTAATGGGATATCTGAATTTAAATTATATGCAGAAGCCGCCAAATTCAGCACGCCGCGTCTGCCGCATAAACCTTACCTAATTCAATTTCCATGCAATAAAACCAGAGAAACTTATCTCCGATTTAAATTGAATCAATTACTAACTCTTGAAAGAGTTGGATGCTGGCATCGAACTTTGAAATTTGCTAGTGACTTGGGATGTAGGTTTTGCCATAATGCTACTTTTATTGAATCTACGAAACATCTAGTTATTTTCTGTCCGCATTTTGAGGCAACTGGTCGTCTGATTTTTGACATGGAATGCTTAGGCTTGGATTTACCAAGAAGGGAATGGCTGTGGCTAGCCTGCATGTGGGGTAATAGAACAAGCCTTATCCTGTCCCTTTGCAGATTTTTAGCAATTATCAATAAGGAACTTGAGTCGCTGTATCAAAATTTAGAAGTTGTGAATCAATAACCTGGACAAAGTTGGTTATGGGCATTGTTTGCTTTATAGTATAATGCGAAAAAATCCCTACCCTCAGGTAGAGGAGGGTGCGATGAATCTACAATCCTGTGTCCAGTCTTTTTTTATCTGTTTATATGTAATTATCTAATTGAAAAGATGCTTTTGGTTGGCAAAGCTGTTGAATCAATTCGTTGAATATGCTAAAAGTTCTATCCATAATGTCAGTTAATGTAAAGAAAAGCATTAATTTTAAATTTTAAAGGAAAAAAATTTAAATATAACAATTATGGAACATAAAACAAGTTGTAAATGTTTGTTGCTCGAACTAATAAAACAACGGTTTGAATAAAAAAAAATAAGCAAATGCCCAAGACAAACAGTGTTCCTTTGTGCAGCGATGTTACCAAATGACCTAAAAACTGTATTTTGGTATGTGCGAGACAGTAATAACTTAATATAATATACACTGTACATTACAATAATTGAATTAAGGCCTACATGATTAAGTAAAATTAGAAAATAGCATTGCTTTTTATTTGCATGTCATGTGAAAAATTGTCAGATACTTTTGAAATAAGGCCAGTACTTATTCTACTCATTTCTCATGACAAGGCCAATTCTCTGGTATAAAAATAATTCCACCATTAATTAGTTACTAATCCATTAGTATTAAATACAGATGGTAATTCAGAGCAAATGTTAATTCTTTAAAGTACAACAAAATGTGGCCCTTACATTTTAGAAACTCTGCAGTTTTGTGGTGTCTCGCAGTCTATGAGAGGCATTGAAACATAAGGTCATGGTTCGGTTTCTTAGTGAATCAATGCTTCAAAAGACCATATTTCCATATAGCGCATGACCTTTTGACCTGAGGCAAAGCAATACAATGCCATCTGTTGTGTATCTGCTTCGTAGCCTGGGATTTCAGGGGCTTAAGCCATTAGTTAATAATTGAAGAAATAAGGGTATTGATTTAACTGGCACCAAAATGAAATCACATTATCGGTCATAACTTCTGAATGTCTGATTTAAAAATGGAAAACTTCATTGAATTTAGTAAGTGCTCCCATTATACACATATAAACACACTATATTAATATGTGCAAATTATTAATACATGTTTATATTTTAATACCTTTCTCATATTGCAAATCATTGGAACATGAAGGATGTCTGTGGATGCAGAATTATTTTCTTGCAATTTCAAATATATAGGCCTCAATAATGGCACAACTACATAACAGATATTTTGAGGGAAAATTGATTTAGTCCAATCAAATAACTCCAGATGGGCGGAGAAAAACACCACCCATTGTCACATGGCAAACTACATTGGACCAATCAAAATGAAGGTAAGGATAACTGGGATTGTCCGTATCTGAAGAGAACCTATCATAAGTCTGGTCCAATGAGAAATCATTGCATGAAATGATGCTGCATGTGTGGAGTTTATGAATTATGTAAGGACACATTCACAGAAAATAGAAAGAGTTCTTGGGAAATCTGCATATGAAGGTAGCTAGTCCGACAGGAAAAGTGGTGATTTGGGGTGCAACCTTGGATAAAGCTGATGGAAATCCTCTTCAAGAAGGCATTTTCCACATGGAGCCTGATGCAGATGCCTTACCCGAGACAGAACCATGTCCTGAGAGGGATTTTGAAAGAAATTGACAGACTAGGAGCAGAGCTTACCTGGCATAGCTGCCCATTGATGTTGATGTTCCTACATGTCCTGTGCCTTTAAAAGACAATCCAAAGGTGAGTAAAAACAACCTCTGTGCAATCAGATATATATCCCAAGAATGAGTTAAACGTCTGATAGTAATTGAAAGTGATTTGTTTGTCACATTATTCCTGAGAAAATAATGCCAATGTAAATATCCAATGTCATTTTCCCCAAAAACGTTGTAAAGAAAATAATGGACTCTGCTTTAAGAAAACTCTTAATGACACATAAAATAAAGTGTTTATTACTTTGCTACCTCAAATTTATATTCTCATGTTCGTGCAACTCTTGAAATGAATAAAGATTTTGTGCGCTCCAAAATAAAACGCTTCTATCCAAAGCGCAGGCCTGTAGAATAAATAGCCTAACATACCGCACACTGTATTCCATACACATCCCCAAACGGGAACCCAACACTACCCTACACCTAGAGTAGAATTACCCAGAAAATAAGAAAGTTATAATGAATGTAATGTTTTTCTCTGATGCTAATACGTGTCGATGGTGTTAGTGAAAATCAAGTAAAATGTATATTATAACATTTTCTGGTGCGAACACTTGTCGATGGTGTTTGTGAAAACTAAGGCAAGTGTATATTGCACTTGCCCCTCTATCCTATATGGGTTATAAGCTTTAGCACTGCATGTTTTCTGTTGGCTCAATAAACTCGAGGGGGCCTTTTGCCTGAAAATTCTAGGCCTTTCTAGATCAATCTCCATGGAACACCTATGCCTCGAATTGGGCCTGACCTCATTAGGGGACTGGCACTAAAGAGACGGGGCATTCTGTTTATCAGGCCACAGATTAATCCAAAATGCCCGTTATTAGCAGCCTTTGGTGAAGGCCTTGGAGTTGAACCCCATAGAAATAAGTTCACCTAATCGAAACTGAATCTTGAGCTCTATGGGAAGCTGGATGGGGCTCCCGATTTCTCACAAGGACAACCATTTGAAGCTGTAAAGGGTGCTTTTGTCTAAAGATCAATAATATGGGATTGGATAAATAAATACTCCCGCTTGGAGGGATTAAGCATTCATCCTCCCGTCTGTATGGTCTCTCGCTTATTCCTGAAACCCCAAAATTATCTAGCACAATGCCCTCATCCAGTGATGTGTAAATTACACCTCCTATTGAGAACAAATCAATTACCTTTGCGAACCATGTGGGGCACGAGATGGCGTCTCACTATGGATGGGAGATATTGCCAGATTTGTAAATGCCACAAACGTGTGGAATCAGCGAGGCATGTTTTCACAGAATCTCCAATATTAGGACCACTACATATGACAACTTTTGGAAATTTGGTGTATAAATACAGGTCAATTAAGACAATTGAATTCTGGACTTATTGCCCAAACACTGAATCTGTTACGACACATTTTGCCCTGTTTCATATATGGCAAAGCGTTGAAACCCACTTTGAGTATAACAAAGAAGACACTTGTGTGGAACTAAATGGAATGCATTTGTGATTACGTTGCCTCAACCTTCTCTGCTTTGTTTAATGCCTTCTCTTTTCTTCTTTTATGTATTTGATGTATTTTAGGTATTTTATGAAAAGCATATTAGTTAATTGCATTCAGTATGTTTGTTTGTGCAATGTTTGTAATGAACTGTAACACAATATATAACTACAAAATCAATAAAATATTGTACATTTCTGGTGAGAATATTTGATATTTGTATTAAAATGTGATGAGGACTAGCAATGGTAATTTGAATGTTCCTGTCGATGAAGGTTCTATATGTTGTCTAGAATAGTTATTGAGACGTGCCTTTATACAAATGAATGTTTGTCTGCATTGTGGATGTAATTATTAGCGAAACAGTAGCAGGCAGGTTATTTTTCTTCTATAGAGAATGTGACTGTATTAGTATGAAATATCGTACTTGACCTCCTCAGCATTCAAAGTTAGGGGACAACCGTTAATAATTTGAATTATAATTTTAAATGAAAAAGAGTACTCGACTTAAAAGCCCAGAATTTTGGAATGGGATTGCCGTCATAGAGGGTGTTAGATCAGGGTAAATTTCTCTGCATAATGAATCTTCAGAATTGATGCAAAATTGATGAAGGCACTTAAACGATAGGAAGGAAGGATAGATCAGGGGCAACGTGTTAGTTTTGGAAGCAAGACAATCAGCGCAACACAGGTTTGAATCCTGATCCTGTGCTTAGAAACCATTTGCAGGTATTAAGCGCGTTATAAGAGAACAATTATAATTAGATACAATTAATTATAAAGTGCAGGAGAAGATGGTGATAACATCAGAGGACATATGTAGCACAGAGGAAGTAACATCTGGCGGAGAGAGACATCCTGAGGGGATGGAGGAAGGAATGTCAAGTTCTGGGGCTGGTAGTGAACATGGTAGTGAAGGAAGTACTAGTCTGATAGGAAGTAGTTGGAAAGTCTAGTGGAATCTTAGTACTATACTATGTAGGATAGAGTTTCCAGGCAAGATATCAAAGGGATAAAAAATTATAAGATTAAGGAAAGTGGTTTGAGAACAAGACTCAGAAAGTGGAAGGATAAGACAACCGTTGCTCAGACCATGGTTACAGGAGGAGGTGAAAGTGGCAAAGGAGTTTGTTGGATGAACTAATAGAGAGAGAGAAGGAATTTGTCGACCAGTGGAGACAGGTTCTGGTGGGCCCCATCTGCCCAAAGTTACCTGATGCTGGGAGGAAGAATGAGACAGGATTACGAATATTGTTGTAGATCACGGAGATGGGGGAAGGAGAAATCAAGAAGGAGCCCAGGTGTCACAAACCTAGATTTGTCAGAACGGATGCAAGCCTTCTCAAGAGTCGTGGAAGCTATACATCTCCAACCCACAGTGAACTGTTCACAAGAACCCAGCCTCATGCACACTTCACCAGAGGCAGGAGTGCTACATGACACACCCCTATAGTACAATTTCACAGGAGCTGCATAAGAGTGAGATAAGGGAACAGATTTAATAGGTAGGAACACTGAGAACAGACAATAAGGTACAAAGTAGTTTTGGTTACATGAGGTCTTCATCAGATCCACCTTGTACCTAATTCAGGATAGAGAAATACAGGGGAAAAGTACTAAATATCTAGTAAACAAGCAAACGTGCTTCCCACTGGGCTGAATGCATTTAGAATTTCCTAGGGCCCTTGGCAGATATAGACCATTGCAAGAACGGTGGACAGAGGGAAAGAACCTCTTTTATGTCATCCAGGAATCTCTGGTGGTTCCCGTGACGTGGCGAGGTGCGCGACCTGTGGTTTTAAAAAAGCACCATGCAGCATCCACCCTCAGGCATAAAATCAGGCAAAACCTCATCCAAGTGACCCCACTCTAACTCTCCCTACAGACTCTGTCCACTGACCCATCTATTCAGAAGACCAAACACCATAGTGAGTCTTGGGTTATGAGACCATGTAAACCATGCAACTAGTTTAAATTAAGAAGAATGGTTCAGGTCTCCCTGAAGAGTACAATGCCATCAATGGCTGAGGCAAAAGAAACAGACTGCAACACTTGTTTTAAGAGGCTGAGAAGGCCCAGGAACCTCCAGCCTGTGAAAGGGACATTGGAAGAAGGAAGATCAGAGAGAGCAGGACCATATCACATTGGAGAGAACCATCCTGGCATTTATTATTTACTTTGGGGACGACGGTGAGTGCTATTTTGACAGGCCAACCTTGTATGTATAAAATCCATAATAAAAGATAGGGAACCTGACACTCTTTCCTGGCATCCTTCTTCATCCCAGTTGGAACCCTTTGACAGAGCATAGACTGAGAATGCTTGTTTGCTGGTTCTTCCTTGTTTGTGTTTCTTCTGCTCTAGTCTGGCCAGGTCATGACTTCTGGTGATGTGCTGCCAGAGATGGTGACTCTGCCTGCTAGGTAAGTGGGTACATGCCTTGTGACGGTTTGGTCTTGCATGCAGCTGGTATAGATGGTGATGCATGCTTGAATGAGTAGTGAAGCTTGAGTGTGGGAGTTATATGGATGTATTTATAGACACCTTTGATGAAGCGGGCTGCACCATACAGGACACTTTTCTGCTAGAGTTGTGGTGGGTAGGCCAGTGAGCAACGTATTTCCTCCATTCAGCTGAGATAGGAACAGGCCTTTATGGTGGATCTGACACTGGTATCTTGTAGGAAGGGCTTGATTGTCCATAGGAGGGATAGCTGGCATCATGCTGTTGAGTTTTCTTAGCTATCTGTTTTTTGAGAATAGCTGTTTATGTGGAATCCTAATGACTTGGCAAATGGTCTGGATAACGGGAGTTATTCAGTGTTGATGGTGCTGGGTGGGAATTTAGTCTTGGTGGTGTTCAGTTTGAGGTGGGCAGTGGACACTCAGGTCTAGATTGGGACAATACAGGACTTTAGATACTGGATGTCTTTGATGAATTGTATTTTCTGGTGGAGCTGTGCATCATCTGCCTATCGTAGGATGTGGGTGTTGCGGCTGCTGAGAGGGACTAAAGGGACTAAAGGGTTCCATGTGTTAATATCCCTGCAAAAATATCGCCATACAAAAATATCGCCATATTTTTGCGGTGATGTTAAGCCATGGAACCTGCGGGGGACACCACCGCAACCCCCATATTTTTTAAAAGGGAGTGGGGGTGCCCACCGCTAATCCTGGCCCTATTTACGCCATAAATTATCCCCATCAGTAATATCGCCTATGGCCTTACCCCACAACGATATATATGGCGATATTATTGGTGGGGATAATATTACCTGATACTGATTAAAGGGGCTTCAGGAAGAGGGAGAAGATCATGCGCGAGAGCACTTATCCCTCTGGCACTCTAAAGGTGATGGGTAGAACTGATCAGGTGGAGATATCCATCTGGACCAACTAGTGAGGTTCTTGGCTTGAAAGGAGGTGAATCGGCATAGGATGTTATCGCTGATTCCCATGTGGTTGTGTAATATTTTGAGTACCTGTACTGCCGAAAGAGAAAGTATATTGTGTCTCCTATTGTAATAAATATATTAATATTGGCCTACGCCAAGCTGCTCGAAAGTCGCTTGCGAAAGAAATCCGTGTTGCAAGGTCCTGACCTTAAATCCATGTAAGCCGCCATTTTAGGTCAAACCGTCATTTTAGGCTTCGCTTTGTAAAAGTCACCATGTGAGTTGAAATGGTGGACGATGTCATTCCAGAATACAAAATGGCCGTCTTGACCTCTGTACATAGCTAATGTGTAACTTGCTTGCAGGCCACTTGTTGAGGTTGTGAACTGAGACCTTGTCCTTCGTTGACCTATGTGTAGAAGGATTACTCGTGCAATGAAACTAATCCACAAGCATATGATGAGACAATGTATTCAAATACTGAACGAAGAACATTTGTTTAACTACATTGTATTAATGTTTGAGAAGGCCTGCATGGAAAATCTTAGAATACACAGTTATTGCATAGGCTTGTTGATACACGTATTAAAGGCAAACCAGTTATATGCGGTTGTTTGAGACTTGGCACGAACCCTAGATCGGTGATGTATTAAAAGGAATATTATCCCGAAGTGGGGCTGGACATCGTGCCCACCAAATGTATAAAAAGCGAATACATTCTAATGCACAGGGTCTCTCACTGAACACACTGAACCACGCTGGAGTTCGTTGTGTTGTACTGAGGGCCGATAGCTATCTGATTTTGCAATGTTTTTTGTAACTGGATTCAGTATAAAATAAAGTACTTTGTATGTTCCTTTGTAACCCGTGTTCGGTGTATTTACTTTTGGGGTACTCATCCTCGATATTTTGATTCTGTTTTCACAGTTGGCGCCCGATTAGGGACCCTCAAGATTGATGCCGGATTGTTGAAGGTTGATGCAGGCTATCGGACCGGGATCGGACGGTGTGACATAAGGGGCCCCCTGAACGAGACGCGACACCTCAGCAGCGCTGCACGACCCGATCCTTGGACGATAAGCGTGTGATCCGAGACGGCATCTTGACGAGGGTCCACTTATCGATGCGGGCAGATTTGCCGAAATCACCATAGACGAGGTAAGATTAGTTAGGTAAGATTCTTAGAAATCCGATCGGACCTCCTTAGGTTTGGTCAGGTGAGTCGTGACCCGATTCTTAATTTAACCCTGACAATTTGAATTTTGGCGCATTGTATCTGAAGACACAATTATTGACCAGGTAACACCAAGAATTTGAGATATGCCTGGGGAATTGCTAAAACCTGCTTTAGGGCATTATTCCGCAGTGATAGACAATCTTTGGAATTTAGCCATCCCACAACACAGGAGGGGTCGCCGGCATGTACTATGTACTGTAAGCATGACATTGGAAATATAATATTTAATGACATTTGGCACAGACAAACCAGACATGCCTCCGAACTTCAGTGGCCAATCAATGGTAGTTTTGAAATCCCTCGTATTGAGGATTTAGAGTCAATTCTATTAAAGAAAAAGGCTAGACCTGCAGCATTTGATGTTTTACAGAATTGGAAAAAAGAAGCATTGCAACAACTCAAAAGTACAGAGAAACATGCACACCATCATAAAACGAATGCTGAAAAAGCATCGTTATATGAGCAGGACAAACAGTCTGAGGCGACTAAAAATATGGATAGGGCTTTCTCACTCGGTATTCAGAAAATCTATCCTTCTAAAGATTTTCATATTTCGGATGAGTTTATTGACAAAATATTAAATGAACGAAGGCCTGGTGCCTCTACGCCACCTCCATATGTTCCTCTTCCTGCTGCTTTGCCTCTCCTTCCTGTTATTCCTGCTCCACCTGTTGTTGTTCCCGTTGTTCTTGCTCCGCCTAATGTTCCCCTTCCTCCAGCTCCCCACCTCTTTTTATCGCACCAGTTATAGTACCTCCATCAAATATGCCTGCTCCCTCTCTTCCAAGGGGTCCTGAGCCGCTTGTAATCGATCGAGGTACAGAAACAAAGGTTGTCACTCGCAATACCGTACCGCCGGAGAAGAAACATGAGTTATTTGCATGGGCTAAGCATTGTATGGAGAAGGATGATCAAGCTAGCGTTTTTGCCACACTTTGTAATATGGATAATTTTCCTGAGAAAAATGTTTTATTGAAGGTTTAGGGATTCAGTTATGTATAATGTGTGGAAGATTAAATAATGCGGATCTTCCGCAAGGGTTAAGGGATCTAAATACTCTAGCGCTTTCTAGAGACACTGTGGAGAAGGTAAATGAGCATGTCAAGAGGTTGTTTGGGTATAGAAAGGAGTTAGAGAAGTTACAGGATGAGGATGACGAGGAGGAACATATGTGTGTACAGAAACGGTTCCTTCTGTGTCGTAAACCGATATCTGAGGAAACGCGAATTTGTAAGAAAGACGCGATTAGATGGATTTCAGACATGTCGATAACTCCAGTTGAGGTATATGACACATAAGTCAATCTACACTAGAAATGCAGAGGAAAGTGATACAGGTAATGGTAGAGTACCTGCAGGATGAGTGTGTAAGAAGGAAGATTAGTTGTCCCACAGAGTTATTGAATATTTATAAGAGAGCTTTTTAACTTGACACTTCTTCGACTGCTTTAGCGCTCAACTTGGCTCTGTTGCTTAGTAAGCGTTTGGAGTCACCTACTTCTCAGTTGCCTATGAGAGAGGTTCCTCTGACATTTGTCCCGAAGGTTGAGATTGCGGCCGATGTTGCACAGAATATAGTCACTGTGGACATTCCTGCGCATTATGTATCGCAGTTCGTTCACGTCCCGTTCTCAAGACAGGAATTGAATACTATTAGGCAATCTATTCCTGATATTAGGAAAAATCTGACAGGGTTCTATAAAGAGATAGAGTCCGTTTTGCAGTCCTCAGTGTTCACCCTGGCGACATTGATTTGTTGTTTCCTGTACTCCTGCCCGTAGATTTATGGAAGCAAGTTAGAACTATTGACGAAGTACCCGGGTTGGGAGATACATGGGTGAATATAACTAGACTTGATGGGGAAAGGCCAGCTGCTGAAAGACCACCTCAGGTGGTAATAACTTTGCCTGACAGAATTGTTGCTAAATTAAAAACCATAATCCCTGAAAAGAGAATTATTTGGGACAAGCCTATGGCCTGTGTCCAGGGAAAGTCTGAGGGTGCTACCGAGTTCTTTAATCGGTTCGAACAGGTATTCTCGGATTTCAGGGGACAAGACTTACGCACAGAGTCTGGGAAAAGATTATTTGTGGACAAATTTGTATGTGGATTGCTACCTGACATCCAGTCACAAATTATGTCTTCTGAGAGCGCTTGGCAAGCGAAGTCTCAATCAGAAGTACTGCACATGGCTCAGTACTACGAGAACCGTGTCAATAATGAAAAAGATAGGATTGAAAAACGGAAAAGCATTTAAAAACTAAAGTGCTATTGTAGCAAATTGTTAGGGGCCCCAGACGGAGTAGTTCTCAGGTCAGAGGTCAGTATTTCCTGAAGGGGAATGTGCCCTTGGGTCCTGTGAACATTAACCAGTGCACTTATTGTCGTTGAGAGGGTCATTGGCAAGCACAATGCCCCGTCCTTCAACAAAGGTCAAATAATACATTTGGTAATATGGGTAGGCGATCCAGAGGTTGCCTGGGTGTAGGGGGCCCTGGTAGAGGTCCGTTTACATAGGACCCTCAGCAACCTTTCTCGCAGGACAATCAGGCTCCGAGTGTGGACACCAGGAACATATTTGATCATCCTTCCGCTGCATATTTATCTGAAGAGCTTTCTTTTGATGATATTCTGTTTCGTTAGGATTGGCCGAAGCAGGGTTTGGAACCTACACCTATTCCCGTCAATCAGAAAGGTCCTTACGTTGAAATGGTGGTTGGTGGTGGGAAATAGGAAACATCAGTTTTTGATAGACACTGGAGCACAGAAGTGTTCCTTTGATCATTCATGGGTTCCAAACATTCCACTGTCAGGGCAAACCAATGTTTCTTTAGGGTTTTCTGGTACACCAGTTGTTTGTCCGGTTTCTATGCCGGTACCTATTTCTTTGGGTCCCTTTACGGACCATTGTCCATTTCTGTTGACTTCGGATTGCAGAGATAACTCGCTGGCGTTGAATCTGATAAAAGAATTAAATGCAGTGATTTATTGTTCTTCTGATGGAGTACGCTTGACGATTTCACCACAGAAATGTTCTGCCTCGCAATTCTTGACTAGACCTTTGTCTCCAGAATTCATTAATGTACCAGAGAGCTTGTGGGCTGTCGACGACAATGATGTCGATGTTTTACAGATTGAGCCTGTCAAGATAGTTTTCAAACATGGAATTGAGCTGCCACGCATTCCCCAGTATAAGATTTCAGTTGAGGGTGAGCAAGCTTTGAAATGTATTGTTTCCGATTTTGTGCATCGTGGGGTGATTGAAGAAATTTCAGGAAGTTTGTGTAACAGTCCGATTTTACCCGTGTACAAGAAAGGCAATAATGCAATTCCATTCCGTTTCATAATTGATTTACGTGCCATTAATAAAGTTGTGGCACCACAATTTCCAATTGTGCCTGATGTAACGACAATCCTAACCATGATTCCAGCTACAGCTACTTACTTTAGTGTTGTGGACCTGAAGAATGCTTTCTTTAGTATTCCCATACACAAGGATAGTAGATATTTGTTTGCGTTCACCTTAGGGGGACGCTCGTTCACATTTACTCGTGCACCTCAAGGGTACACAGAGAGTCCTAGCATTTACAGTAGGGCTTTGAAAGAACAGCTTGATACCCTTGAATTGCCCTCTACCTGTACTTTGCTTCAGTACGTTGATGATTTGCTTCTAGCTGCTGACTCTGAGAGTGCCTGTAAGGAGGGCACTGTGTCATTACTTATTCATCTAGCTAAGCATGGTCACAAAGCTTCGCTTAAAAAATTTCAATATTGTTGTCAGGAGGTCGCCTATTTAGGCTAACTCCTGTCAAAGGAGGGAAGAAGATTGACACCTGAAAGAATAAAACACATTTCTGCCATGTCTGTCCCAAATACACAGAAGGAAGTTAGGGCCTTGATAGGTATGGCTTCTTACTGTAGGTTGTGGATCCAGAATTTTTCACTAGTGATCAAACCGATGTTGGCTTTGACGAAGAAGGGCATTTCTTCGCCATTGCCATGGAACGCGGTACACCGGCAGTCGCGTGACTTGCTTAAGACTGCATTATGCTCTGCACCAGTTTTGGGCACACCAAATTATGAAAAGGACTTTGTGTTGTTTGTGCATGAATGTGATGGATGTGCTTTGGCTGTATTAACGCAGGAACATGGAGGGAAGAATAGGCTGTGCGGTTACTTTTCTTCCGCCCTTGATCCTGTAGCATGCGCTTGGCCAAGATGTTTGCGAGCTGTCGCTGCTGCTGCCACGTCTGTAAAACAGAGTGAGTGTATGGTCCTAGGCCATGATCTAACCCTGATGGTGCCTCACTCTGTAGATGTTCTACTGAACCGAACTCAAACGCAACACCTCACTTCTGCACGGTTGACAAGAGTTTGCTCCTCACATTGAAATTAAGAGGTGCTGTGTTCTTAATTCGGCTGAACTCCTACCTTTCCCGCAAGATACTACTTGCGGCGATGAAGTGCCACATGATTGTTTGTATACGACCGAACAAGAGACAAAGGGTAGAATTGATTCGAAGGATACTCCCTTGGATAATCCGCAAGGAGAGCTGTTTTGTGACGGCTCCTGCTTCAAACTTCCAGATGGTACATCCACAGCTGCTTATGCGATCACTACATTGAGCACGGTTGTGGAAACTAAGAGAATCACGCATAATTCTGCACAGGCCGCAGAGATTATAGCATTGACCCGAGCTTGTGAACTTTCCGAAGGGCTTGCAGTAAATATATATACTGATATTCAGTATGCCTTTGGGGTGGTCCACAATTTTGGGAGACTTTGGTCAGAGAGAGGGTTCCTAACTTCCATGGCACCAAAATTCAACAAGGCTCCCTAATAGTACAACTACTCTCAGCGCTTGCGCTCCCTACTCAGCAGTTATGAAATGTGCAGCAAATCGAAAGATTACAGATGATATAGGGAAAGGGAATGCTTTTGCTGATCAGATAGCTAGGCAAACTGCTACTGATCTAATTACGGAGATGTATTTTTCAAGGAATCTGTAGATGCTTATGCAATAGATGAGGGTGTTGGGTCTGTACGGGATATCCAAGCTGATGCCATGTTAGAAGAATCCAAAAGGTGGGCTGAAGGCTTGGGGAAACCTGATGATGACGGGTGTGGGTGGACATAGTAGAAGGGAAATGGCTACTTCCTGACGCGTAAGTCATGATGATGGTCATCATGGCCCATGGTCCTACGCATGTATGTGCCCAGAAAATGACAAAAATGTTAGAGAAAGTTTGGGTAAATGACAAAATTTTGAAAATTGCCCAGCGCTACGTCTGGGAGTGTATGATTTGCTTAGAACACAATGTGGGAAAGGGGACAGTAACTCTGAGGGGTAGTTTTGGGCCACCCTCTGTCCCCTTTGAAGTGATCCATTTTGATTTCATTGAAATGGAACGATGCGATAATAAGAAATATGTACTGGTGGTTATCTGTGCTTTTAGTAAATGGGTTGAGGCTTTCCCTGTTAAAGATGCTGCAGCTATGACTACTGCAAAAACCATGTTAAAAGAATATTTCCCGCGGTCCGGTTTGCCAAAAGTTATCTGGTCGGACAATGGTCCAAATTTTGTCGCCGCTGTAATTCTGCAGATATGTACAGCATTAGGAATTGACAAACGGTTCAATTCGGCCAGACATGCTCAGAGCGCCGGACTAGTAGAAAGACACAACGGTATGATCAAGAACAAACTCGCTAAGACGTGTGCCAGCACCAAACTAAAATGGCCGGATGCCTTACAGATCGTGTTGTTATCCATGCGCACAACCCCTCAAACTAATACTAGGGCTCTCTCCATTTGAGGTGGTAATGGGGAGACCTGCCAATATTTGGAACCTTCCTAAATGTAACTCATTAAGAAATGTCGAAAATGTACTACGTTCAGATTATTGTAGCCAATCGACTAAAAACCTGTATTTGATTTATCGCCAGGTACGAGAAGCTTTACCTGTGCGATACGAGGGCCCGGGCCACAGCATACGGCCTGGAAGTTGGGTGCTCGTCAAATTGTTTGAATGCTCCTCTTGCCTTGCAACTCGCTGGTGTGGGCCAGTCCAAGTCCTGTTGGTCACACAGACAGCGGTGGGGGTCGCTGGGAGAAAGAACTGGATACACACGTCCCGCATCAAGAAACTTCCTCACCATGTGCCACACGTTACAGAAGAAACAGACCCCCTCGCTGACACTGCAACCAATGATCCAAAAGCAGTAAGTGTCACTGAGAGTGTGTCGGAGAATTTCTCTGAGCCCGTGAGGCTTGGGGAAGCTGCCATTTCGTCTCCACACTCTCCACAAATTTCGCATCCGGAAACTGCTATTTTGAATTCAGTACCTTCACTTGCTTCTGACGCGTTGCTTCCAGCAGGAAGTGACAACATCTTGTTTCCGGATCAATCAGTACTGGGAAAAGTACGATATAATCTACGACCATGAAGATAGACTTACGGCATGGTTTTGCTGTGCATTTGATAGACTTACGGCACGGTTTTGCTGTGCATCTGATAGACTTACGACACGGTTCGGCTGTGCATTTGGAGAAGGAAAAGAGACATTGAGGGCTTGCTTTTTGCCCAAATTTGAGAAAGGGGATTCTGTTGGCTAGGGTTGTGGAAGGACTAAGAAGTTGCTCGACCGGGAGGTCGCCAGCAACAAACTTTGGAGTATCCGTTTGAAGACTACCACCGCTACTGTTCGTATGGGACTTGTAAATAAGGGGGTGACCAACCGGGACAATGGACAAAATGCCTGGGACCCGAAAATGTATTGCTGTATTTTTATAATGATATTTGGGATTTTAATAGTCGCTGCCTTAGGATTGTGGTACCTCGAGGAAACTCATTCTTTAGAACTTTTGTTGCCTACTGAAAGTGCACCCATTGTTCCTACTCCCTTTGTACATTTGCATTCTCTATCCCCTAGGGATTCTCAGCACAGACAAAGGGACCACAATAACACTTTACTGCTTATCATGAATGCTACACATGCCATTTTTAATAAATCTAACTGTTGGGTCTGCTCACATTTACCGCAACACGGGGATAAGGGACTAGGTTGGTATATTCATCCTTTACCGTTGACAACTGCTTGCTATGCTTCTCTTAGAGCACTGTTCTTTGGCCGATGGAATGATAGCATCTCAGGGAACTTTGATGGCACCAATTTGAATAGTTTTGAGAAACGTGTTTTGACTCCCTTGGGATGCTCGCTTTTTGCAAATAGGAGTAAACCGACTGTTGCTTCTATTAGGCCTTCTGATAAACTGTTTTGTCCTTTCCAATCCTTGATTTCCTTTAAAATGGCTCCAATAGGCAATAAGGATGCCATGCCTCCATCTTACACTGTTAACCATAGCCCCGATTCAGTTTCTTTTTGCATACAGAGAAATGGAACTCAGTCAATGGGAAATTTTCTAGGTTGTGCCAATGTTGCAAATTTGACTGGGGAAAACAGACCTTTGTATGTAGGCGAACCTGTCTACTTTGTCTGCGGTAATGTAGCATTCCCATGGATGCCCAGGGATTGGCAGGGAACCTGTTATTTAGGGATCCTGTTACCTGGGGTGTTTATAGCTAGTACAAAAGAAGTTTTGAAGGCTCATCCACGACGGGACGAGAATGGTGACACCCCAGCACAAATCTTGGGAGATATAGCTAAATCAGTTGTGCCATTTTGGGGGCAGATAGCGAATTCGGAAGATATCAGAAAACTATCGAGAGTACTGGAGAGAACCATCAACCGGACCACGGACATACTCTATAATATGACGTTGGAACAAAAGGCGATAAGATTAGTAGCACTTCAAAACCGAATGGCATTAGATGTCATTCTAGCTGAGCGTGGTGGAGTGTGCAAATTAGTGTGGTCAGCTTGCTGTGTTTTCGGGCCAGATTCCTCCCCAACTATCTTCAAGGCAATACAGAATCTGCACGTCCTTAGTTCCGAAGTGCATGTTCCCGAGGGAAATTGGGATCTAAGCGCTTGGTTCTGGGACTTGTTGCGAACTTGGGGTTGGAAGGTACTTTCGGTCTTACTAATTATTTTGGGAATCCTGTTGTTTCTTTGTTGCTGTATTCAGTGTCTACCTGGTATGTGTTCGATGCTAGGGGGATATTGCGCACAAGCGATAGGTTCGATAGGACATAAAGTGTATGCCCCGGATAAAACTTCCAAAGAATATGTGTTGAAAGATATTGTAGCAAATTACCTAATGGCAATAGATATTTCCGATAGTGATTAAGGGTGCATGGACGATGATGCATGGAGTTATTTGCAAGGAGATCCAAAGTAGTTTTTAGCACTTGGCATAGGTCAAAAGGATAGTTTGCCGAAAGAGAAAGTATATCGTGTCTCCTATTGTAATAAATATATTAATATTGGCCTACGCCAAGCTGCTCGAAAGTCGCTTGTGAAAGAAATCCGTGTTGCAAGGTCCTGACCTTACATCCATGTAAGCCGCCATTTTAGGTCAAACCGCCATTTTAGGCTTCGCTTTGTAAAAGTCACCCTGTGAGTTAAAATGGTGGACGATGTCATTCCAGAATACAACATGGCCGTCTTGACCTTTCTACATAGCTAATGTGTAACTTGCCTGCAGGCCACTTGTTGAGGTCGTGAACTGAGACCTTGTCCTTCGTTGACCTATGTGTAGAAGGATTACTCGTGCAATGAAACTAATCCACGAGCATATGTTGAGACAATGTATTCAAATACTGAATGAAGAACATTTGTTTAACTACATTGTATTCATGTTTGAGAAGGCCTGCATGGAAAATCTTAGAATACACAGTTATTGCATAGGCTTGTTGATACATGTATTAGAGGCAAACCAGTTATATTCGGTTGTTTGAGACTTGGCACGAACCCTAGATCGGTGATGTATTAAAAGGAATATTAACCCGAAGTGGGGCTGGACATCGTGCCCACCAAATGTATAAAAAGCGAATGCATTCTAATGTACAGGGTTTTTTCCCTGAACACACTGAACCACGCTGGAGTTCGTTGTGTTGTACTGAGGGCCGATAGCTATCTGATTTTGCTATGTTTTTTGTAACTGGATTCAGTATAAAATAAAGTACTTTGTATGTTCCTTTGTAACCCATGTTCGGTGTATTTCCTTTTGGGGTACTCAGTCTCGATATTTTGATTCTGTTTTCACAGTACTACTGCTACTACCACGATCACTGCTACTACAAGTAGTTAAAGTACTAGCTGTGGTAATATGTCTTCTAGTGGTAGTAGTAGTGGTTGCAGTGGTATGTGTAATATTGATACTACTAGTAGTAATGTCATTATGGTAAGCAGTATTGCTATTTTTAGTAATAATTGTAATTAGTTATTTATAACAAACTTAATACCCAGAGGTTTCTAAGCGTGGACCTGGGGTAGAACCCATGTTGCTCCACGTCGTCTTGCTTCCAAGACGAGCACGTTGCCCCTGAGCTATCCTTCCTGAGACAATTGTAGTGGTATTCCTGGTCGTAGTAGTGCCAGATGTAGTATTACTCCTACTACTACCAGTATTACTACTACTGCTAATACTACTAAGTCTAGTAGTATCACCCAGCCATAGTCACTCCCTTTAATTTTGATCCCTAGTTTTCGCTTACACCAACTCGATCCACTCAACTCAAGTCAGCACATCTAAATCTGCAGACATCTAAGCTTAAACAAGCACTTTCCCCATCTTCCCGTCCATCCTATGCCTCACCGATAATTAATGTTCAGTTTGTTTTTAGTTGCCTACTTTGCTCTTCTACTTTGCCCTTTCCCTACTCTGCTGTTCAGACTGTAGTGTGGATACCCCTGGCATGGGCTTCATTCACCGACCTGCATACGCTCCTTGATGCTGGCAGACCTATAGTGGTGTAATGTACCAACCAATGCAAGACATGAAATCATTGCAGGCCTTTTCTAAATGCAAGTGAATTGGAAGCCCATAGCATAGGCTTAAAGCAAACTATGCACATGGCCTGCATAATGCTAGGAATATATAAACATGTACAATAACTATGATGTACTAATTCGTTCAACACATGCAAGGAATTATGCTAATTAAAAGCACAAATACTCGGCAGGCCCAAGTGCCATCTTGTTATAGTTAAAGTCGTTCTGTTGTAAATTTGGAAAAGATTTGAAATTACATTTCAAAACCAGGAGGTCATTTTGGAAGTCTGGCGAAGTGCAAAAACAGGTGTGAACCTGGCGTAAAACATGTATACCAGTTTTTCACCTCCTTTTGCACTGTGCCAGATTTTCAATCATTTGGAAGGTGGAGTCGGGAAGTGGAACGTACTTAACTTTACTGCCTGCCCACTCTGCCTGCCAATCCCGCTGGTTTCCCACTACCATGACATTATCATGTAGCTGTTAGGAAAGATTTCCCTTAGGTGAAATTTTCGATTATAGATGAAAGGATCGAGTCAAAAGGATCGGAAAAAAGAGTCAAATTTCTTTCGTTTTTTTTTATTTTTTGGGGGGGTTACCCCCAAAACCCCCATTTTTGGTATAAAAAACACTTTTTTTCCTAAACGGAAACCAAAAAAAATATATATATTTTAAAAAAGGTATTCAACCTTTTTTTCCCAGTCCTTTCGACTCTCAACTATTGTATTAGATCCTTTTGTTTTCGATCCTTTGACTGGACACCACAATTTTCCCACCATTTGTGAACCCCCCAAACTTGTTGCTTTTGTTTGGCTTACCTAACCTGACTTTTCCAGTGGAGCAGAGCCTTCAGCTCCATTGCTCTGTGCTTTTGCTCATTTGTTATGGGGAAACTGACACGTCCTTCAGGCTGTCAGTACTGGGAAACTATGTTTCCCTTAGTCTTCGACTAGGTTGCCATTTCTTGGTAACTTTTTATCTATGTGCCTTACAGTACTGCGCATAGGGGTCCTTTTGTTTTATGGCCCTAGCCAAAATCTAAAAATGTTTGGGTGTTTGTACAAGTGTGCCCAGGTCGAACTGGTGGCAGCAGTTTACTTTTAAAATATTTTTACATCATTTTTATAGACCATACTACGTTTGGCCCAAGACGGTGGCCAGTGCCGAAAATGGCTGTGCCACAAAGTCTTTTGTTCGGTCCTTTGGCCATTTTGTCCCTTTGCCTTCCCCCAGGTCTAGAGACCCGGATATTCCTTATTTGGGCAGGCAGCCTCCCGCAAAAACAGCATCTTTTGCGGGCTCCTGCATTTCACGTGGGCTAGTGCCCAGGAAGATGGTTGGGACTGTCTGATCCCAATCCACACTACTGGTGCCAGTATGGCTGGTAGTCATGAATGACTGGAACCACTGTGGGCCATGATTGGCCCACACCTGGCATGCATGTAAGAGAGCAGATCTTCCATTGACTATCTGAGATTTGGGTGCAAAAGGAATCTTGGATAAGAGAAGGGTCTCTGCATCCATTCCAGGTCGATCTACTGAGGTACACACCGAACTTCATAAGGAGTCAATTATCCTTAACGAGAGAGCAGATTACAGGAACCGCCAGTGTCATGCTAGGAAGGTTTGACACCCTGACCCCGCTGTTGGCCTGTCGGACCTCTGCTTTTTTATCTGACCAGAAGGCCTGCAAGGGCACTTCACCTCTTTGGAGTAGTGGGAACAACTACTCTCGGCACCTCCTACTTATCCTCGCAAAGAGCCTCTTCTGAAGTGCTCCTGGGCCTTTCAGTGAACTGTCAAGCTCGAACCCAGGGTATCGCACAGGAACAGTGCCGTCCTGAGTTGAGACTCGAGACTTTGGGAATGGCTAGCATGTGGTCCTCGGCCCTCTTCCGCCAAAACTCATTGTCCAAGCTCCTCGGAGTGGCGATTTATGAGAGTGCGCCATGTCACGAGCATTTGCGCCCCCTGTGTCAACTCGCTGTGGTGACCATCGCTGAAAGTGCCTGCATCTCTGCCCTACCATGTCCTGAGACGTGCTGCATCAGAACTACCCTCCTTTCTTTCAACAGCTGAGTAAAGGCTACTGTCCCGCCACAAACGGTCGTCCTGTCCTGCAGCCTCTGAGAGCCGCAGTGTCCTGAAACTGCAGGGTTAACACCAATGAGCAAAGTGGGTTAGACTGCCAAAGTTAGGTCTGGACTGTGTTGAGGGTCGGTGAGTACTTTCATAACTTAACAGTGGCCCCCTGGCACATCCATCTATTTTTACGTACAAGAATCTCTAAAAAAATACTCACCTTGCCTGGGATAGCCTGCGCTCCCCAGCTATTCCGGAACTCCAAAAGTAGCTCTATCTGCAAGGGTAGACCCTCCTCTAGGAATAGGAACTTATTCTTCATCGCATCAAGCCCCTTCTAGGGTGGCCTCCTAAACTTCTGCCCACCAGGTCAGAGTTTAGAAATCCATCTTAACAGTAGCCTACCTGCTGTCAGATATGCAGCTGAAGCTCTGACAGTTACAGGGTGGACACCATGCGGCGAGGACCAGTGGTGTGTAGGAAGTTGTGCCCACAGCTATGGTTCTTCTAGAGAAGACAGGAGGAAGTGGGCAGGCTGGAGCACTGGGTCCTGCGGAAACATCCGGAGAAAGAGAGACAGCTGGCAGTAGGGACCTGATATTGATTGCCTGATATGGAACTTGATTGTGGGCGATTAAAATACTCTTTGCATTGAAAGGGAGGCAAATGTGTATGGCAGAGGAAGAGAGAGAGAGGGAGACTGCTGAGCGGGGGCCTAAGGCGGGCCATTCGTAAGCAACTGGGATAATCTTTGCATTTGGAGTGATCAAAGGGTTTTATGGTTTGAGTGAAGAAGGTTTTCACTATAAAGACTGCCGACAGGGGAAGGAGAGAGCGAGAGAGAGAGGAGAGAGAGAGAGAGAGAGAGAGAGAGAGAGAGAGAGAGAGAGAGAGAGAGAGAGAGAGAGAGAGAGAGAGAGAGAGAGAGAGAGAGGAGAGAGAGGAGAGAGAGGAGAGAGAGGAGAGAGAGAGAGAGAGAGAGAGAGAGAGAGAGAGAGAGAGAGAGAGAGAGAGAGAGAGAGAGAGAGAGAGAGAGAGAGAGAGAGAGAGAGAGAGAGAGAGAGAGAGAGAGAGAGAGAGAGAGAGAGAGAGAGAGAGAGAGAGAGAGAGAGAGAGAGAGAGAGAGAGAGAGAGAGAGAGAGAGAGAGAGAGAGAGAGAGAAATAAATACTGCCTGTCCCGAGGACTGGGTCTGTTCCAAGCAACCCTGAGGCACCTTGCATTTGAAGCAGACGGATGTGTCTATGGTTGTTGCATGAATGACAGCAGCAACTAACCCCAAACCCAAAAACCAATAAGAGTACACGGTTTGTGCAAAGGGAGCCACACTAGAAGCCACAGACCACCCACAGAGATTAATAATAATTAACCATTCAGAAAGGATTTAAAAAAGAACGAAAATTAAATTCATCAATTGCAGATGAAATCTACTAACATACATGTACATCAATTTAAATGAAAACGACATACACACCCAATAAGTCATGGCAAGACCGACCCCAATCCAACAGGGAGCATAGCTGACTGAGGACACAGGAGTAACTGGAGAGAGCAGACATGATAGGATCAAAGTTCCAGCAAAGGGAGCAGGTTCCAAAGCAGCCTGTGCTAGGCTGACTTTCCTGGAGTTTCCAGTGGGGGAATAGGTCTTGCATCTCGAGAGAGCAGGTCCCTGCTGTCCTGACTCAACAAAAAAAAAACAAATGTTAAGGAGCACACCTGAATTCAACAAAAATGAAACAATAATTAGTAATACTTAAAAAGGTAGAGGGTGCGAGGGAAAACACAACCCTGGCACTGGGTTGAACACAATGAAGACAAACAAAAAGTGACCACAAACTGTGGAACACTTGTGTCCCCCGCACACCTATTAGTCCTGTATGACAGTCATTCCTTCTGCATAAGTCAATTAAATTGCAAATGGTCCTCCAGAGGAGCCAGAATTCATCAGAAAACATTATTTACCATTCAGTCGGCAGAATTACGAGCATTGTTCACAGTCAGGAAAACCTATTTTATTCAAACTATAAAAGAAGAATATATTTCATATACAAGATAACATAATATCAACAAGATGTGATAATCAGCTCTATGCATTTCGGGATAACTTCCTTCCTCAGGAGTAATCAATCCTGCTTTTTTCTTTTGTGTACATCCATACAGTAATCTACAATCTAAACACAGAGTAGTCCGTTTTAGTAGGGTATAAGATGTATGCATACAAAAAACAATGTGCAATAGGTTTGTCATGGTGTTACCCAAAATCATTCACATGGTGTAGGTCAGGATTGGACAGTCCACGCTGTTTAGGTATGTTTCATAGAACAGCCATGAAATGTATTCACTGGCGGGAAATATCAGCCCTAGTGATGAAATAATGGTTTGTATTAGCTATAGTCTAAAATGTGCTCCTACGTTCCTAGCCTAAGTTGTAAGTAGGTTATATCTATATGAGGGAATTTGGGGGAGGTTCTTAGAGTTGATATGATGACTGGACCGTTGCTTTGTCGTGCCTGCCCATGTATGTGTATACTTTATTGTGTTAGTGTAAAAGTTAATAAACATGTGAATACCAAAAAAGAATCCTATGAGTGTTAAATAGGGGACATCACCAGCTGCCATTGAGCTATCTGAGGTAAACATTTCACCTCGCTGGGCATAGAGAATGGGGGTCAGAAGAAATCACCTCTGTTTCCAATAGACATAGAAAACCCCCATTCAGAACCAACCAAGTATATCCTCTCTGGGGATAGAAAATACAAACTCCTCACAAATGGGAACTTAACTTAGCCCTGCCTACGGGAGACTCCAGCCCTACTGTGGCTGATTATTTTGTTTCCCTCAAGGGAGGAGATTTTAGGTTCAGTACCAGTGCTCCCTGGGGTTTCAGTCTAGAGTAGATTTTCTTGGGCAAGGAACCATTCAACTCTTCATCCACTTAGATGTCAAGAGAACGGATCTCAGTTCCAAAATGATTAGAGGCTAAATGTTTCAAACCCTACACTTTAAAAAGCAACTTTCCCAAAATACTGGGTCATAAGGCCCTTAGGTTGGAACGTAGGTGCGAATAGGGGCCAGCTTTTATCAACCTAGGGAAAATGAAAAGTGTTTTAACATAGAGCGACAAGTAAAGCACCTCACTGACTTAATTGTACAGATGATGATAATTTAATCAGCCCCTTGCATATACTCTCCAAAGTGAGGCACCTGCATAGAATGTTTCTTGAAAGAAAGAAACATGTGTAACAAGGACAAAGAAGGTAAAGAAATAAAAGGTGAATCGCAGGACGGGATAGGCAACCCATGGAGGAAGCTTAATTTATTTAGAGGGAAATATTGCAAATTGACAACAAAACATGCTTGTATATGGATAAAAAGTAAAGTAAAAATAGGCCACAGGGAAAGTACATGAAGTGTGAAGAAGTGGCGGGCAAAATAAAGACAACAAAACATGATAATATGCATAATAAATGACCTATAGCGAAAGCCATTTATTACAGTGACAAACATAATCAAACAGTGAAATTAATTAATGCAGATACACCACTTTTTTCTTTAAAGAAAATTATATTGCATGCACTTAAATGGAAGACAGTAAAACAGATTCTAAAAACATTCTTAACTTCAAAATGTAGCCCAAATCAGTGTAACATGGTGGTGGCCTGCAGTTCAATTAATGACATTGACAAATACCTTATATACGTATTTTGAATACATTCTTAATAGAAGAACGTAATCAAAATAATAGTGAGGAATCTTCAACCCAAACATTAAATCTCCCATCCTAATATGAGGTGTCCTCCATCTTCAATGGCAATATTCTGAAATCCCAGATTTGGTAAAATCTCCAGGATTAACTTTCGACTGGAATATTCTGATTTTCCAGACATTGGAAGACCTCTGATAAGGGTTTAGTTTAACAAGTGGTGAGTTCAGAGAACAGGACAACTAGTATTGCTGAAGTTCACGAAAGCAAAATAAAGACAAGGATGCCTCTCCATTCATGTTGATGGAGAAGAGGATGCCATCCTGGTCTTAATATGCTTAAACCACATATAGGAAGTGAACGATATTGATCCAAAGCACCTGATCACTAGCATATGTGTGTTGATAAATTGCCATGGGAACCAAAACTATTAGGTCTAATTGTTCAGCCATGAGAGATGTCAATTCTGATATTTGTATAGGAAATGATTAACTACAGTGTTACACTAGGCACACAGAATACAACCAGATACAATATGAATGAAGAATGTGACTTATCTGGACTGTCACTCTGTCCAGGTTGGGATTGTTGTGCCCTGATGTGATGGAAGATCTTGCGGTGCCCTAGGATGATGAAAGGCTGCAGCGTTCCCCATTACGGGGAAAACCAAGGTAGTAGTGCCGTGCGTTCTTGCTGGGCTGGTAATTTCCTAAAAAGAGGAGGACTGAATTCAGTATAGAATACTAAACCAGCTAATCCCCAACCTTCACAAAAGCCTGTGAACAACCAAGTAGATGTATCCCCTACCTTATACTGGTAATAGCTGAACCTTGATGAGCAGGTAGAATCATAGATAACGAATTAGGAAGGGAGGTTAGTTAGGGACTAGAACCTGAATGGCACGAGGAACGCACTAGAGTCGGGAAGGTGCACAAAGTCATTGCAAAGCGTCCATGAGTCCAGTGCACAGACAAACTACCAGGAAAGTATCAGACAATTGAATGTTACGGTAATAGTGACCACGGGTACCGTGCGGTGCAGCAGAGCTGTGCGATTAAATAATGCAGCATAACTAACAGACAGTGTGGATGGCGTACAGCTGATACAAAGAAACCATGTCAATGGTAGCCGTGGTTGCCTTGCGGCTGGTAATGCAGAATTGCCTGGGGCCACTGGAACTGTACTGCGGGCGAAGGTCGTACCAAACACTGGGGCCGTGAGGTTGAATGGAAACAGGTCCAGCTGAAAGTCGCAGGCAGGAGACACACTGATGATTGGAAGCTATGCAGAATTGCCTGGGGCCGCTGGAACTGTACTGCGGACGAAGATCGTACCAAATGCTGGAGCCGTGAGGTTGAATGGAAACAGGTCCAGCTGAAAGTCGCAAGCGGGAGACGCACTGTTTATTGGAAGTTGAGGCAGGAACAACGTTGCTCGGCTAGAGGCGAGGAGCAACTAGAGCTTCACGGATATTACAATAATTATAAGCAATGGGCTCCTGCCAAAGCGAGTTTAAGTATGGAAACAACACGCCCACAGACACGTGATAAGAGTCGCGTGATGTGCAGCTCTTAGGGAAGCACAACCAAACAGTGAGAGCAGCATCCCAGCGAACACTGTCTCCATGGAAACAGCCCAGAAAGCCTGTATCGTGAATAGAATGGCCTGGCTGCTGTTCTATGGGCAAACTGCTGTCTGAAAGAAGACACTGCTGGCAGGCATGACATACAGTGATTCAGAAATGAAATACAGAAGAAGATCCAGGGACTTGAGAGGAATTCTTCCCACAGATTAAGCAACAATATTTATTGTAAAAAGAGGGATGCATGAAAAATATTAAAAGACGATAAAATAAGAAAGGAAATTATAAAATGTCTTAGCCAATAGCCAATAGTTTTACGTCTCTCTAAATAGCATATTAACAACATTGGGTATGTCAATCCCAGAGGAAACCTAGTGGATGATGTGCATCACCAAGCGAAAATGTAAGCCTTTCCAGGAGGGTGGTGAAAATGAAATGTTAAGGCCTTTCTCCTTTTCCACCATAAGTCATCAGGAAATTTCTCTTGACACGTCCCCTCATTGTCGGACAGGTAGCAGTAGAAGAAACCAAGACCATTGGGAACTCTTCTCCAGTCCAGAAAGTTTTAGAGTATTGAGGGCGGAAACCAAGTGCTTTGATGGAAGATATATTCGAATGAAGACAAAATAAGATCCATGACCAACCAAAGACTAAGTGGGATCCCTGTAAAGCTGGAGATCCTTTGTTCCTATCAATTTTCATATTTGGAAAAATAGGCACAAGGTGGACAAGGCTTGTAGGGAGTTTTATATGCAATGTGCAATTCCCTGTAATGAACCATTGCAGACACTTTCAAATGCAGTGAAATGCAAATGCACAGCATATCTTTAAAGTTGCTTCAGTCAGACTATTAACGTGACTTCATAATGACTACATTATGTCCTTAAAATGTATTATAATGTCCTTAAGATATTATGATGTACTAATTGTTTGTTTTAGCAAATACAAGGAATGATGTTTAAAAGAACAAACACTTGCTAGGTGCCATCTTGTTATAGATGAAGTCGTTCTGTTTTGACATTGGAAAAGATTCAAAATTACAATTCGAACACAGAGTGTGCTCTAAGTTATGTTGTTTGGAATAAAGCCTAGATTGTATATTCCCTATTGGAGTTGATCCACCAATCTGGAGCAGGATGCAGTGACCATAATTTAGAGAACAGAGTAGATATGCAATCTGTGTTTTTCTGTTCCAGAATACAATATGCACTAAAAACCTTTGTTGCCACAGACCCCATGTCCTAAGAGTAACATATCATGTACTCACTTCTTAAAGGTACAGGGAAATTCCATTCTGGGCAGTGTTTGAAATGAAACCAAATACCTAAACACCGAAGTAAGAAATGATGAACAAGATTGACCGAAGATCATGGTTTGTGTCCCAAGATTATGAGTCAGTCATCTGTGGCCCAGTTTAGTTTGATGAACATGATATGGGAGGTCCTTAAATTATAAAAACAGGGCTGCATGTCTATGTTTTGTGGTCTGCTTGTATTTATTTGTGCTTTATAATGTGCCAAATTACAACAATGGTATTTGAAAGGATCGGAAGCAGAGGAACAATGGGGTTGCAAGGAAGCGCAATTCCAACAATGGCACAGTTCACAGTAGCGCAGTCCTATTTTAAAGTCACATCATATAAATAAACCCAACATCCAAACAACAACAGTAAAGAGAAAGACACTAAGGGGGTGTGAAGAGCTGTAAGTTAGAGTAAAGCCTGTTTAAATTTAAGGCAGGGCATGGGAGGCGAGACGTGGAGAGGGAGCCTATGTGGGTAGACAGGGTGTGAAGATCCTTCCACATTTTTGTGGTGGACACTGACAATGTTTCCTCCCCCTTTTCTAAGTCTTTTAAATGTAGAGGGTAAGAAAATGTTACTAGTCGATCTAAGATGCCCAGTTGAGATGGGCAGATACAGGAATGTGGGTCCTTTCATATTTGGGCCTCTGTGGGTCATAAGAAGAGAAATGGACCATAATGGCACACCCTATTCGGGAGAGTACAAGTAAGTTTCTAGGGTAAATGTTAAAGAAAGTGAAGAAAAGAGGAGTAAGTAGTTTTAAGGTGCAGAGGAGAGAGAAACAACCTTGACACCTAGGTTGTGTAGAACAATGAGAAAAACGGCTAAGTTCCCAACTTGGGAACTCACGTCCCCTGCACACTTGTTTGTGTCTGGAATTCCAGACCAGTAATTAATTAATGCTTTTAACAGTAAAACACATGTTATATGCAAAAGGAATTCAAGTTTACTAGGTTTGCAAAGACAAATTGTTAAAAAAATAGGCTTTCAATCAGATTAAGGTCACAAGAACCAATCTTCATTTTATTCATAATGTTGAAGCTGTGGAAGGCCCAACACATTTCGAGTGATTCAACACTCTTCCTCAGGGGCAGATCAAGTTTCTAAAAAAGATATGTACAATCATATTTACATGAGTATTTTGACATAATATTCAAATCCAATAGTTTTTTATGCAAATATGTTTATGAAAGCAATATTTTTGCCATCATGGAAAGCTATCTAGTAGAAAAACATTTTTTATCGTGCAACTAGTACTTATTGCTTTTATAATCATGGATCAGAATCCTTTGTGTAGTGAGAATCTTGTCATACCTAATTGGTCTACTTAGACATAGTGCGTGCGCATCAAAACCCATTGTGAGATATTTAATGTTATACCAATTGCTTAAGGCAATACCTAGAGAGAGCTTGATCTAATGAGAAGAAAGCTAAAGGCAGGTATATTAAACTAGTCTACTGTATATCAGCAACTAACCTTGTGATTAGTTATGGTGAAAAGAATGTCAGCCAACGGAGAGAAGTCTCCGGATTATACAGGGAAATGGAGCTTCATGAGAATTCGGGAAAATCAAGATGCAAAGATTGTGAGTTCACTGCCACATCATTTCGAATGCAGACTACATCAATTTCCAGTCCAATAAAACACTAAAATGTTACTTTTTAAGTATCTCCATTATTATGTGACACAGAAAGAAACAAGTCAATCCTTTAGGTGGGTGTGAAAATAGCTTGAGCCAATGATACTAACATTAATTAGATTTGTTGTCATTTTGCAGATCTATCAGAAACGCAGGACACACAATAAAAATGTGTAAACAAAATGCACATTTCAAGTCGGGTTGTTTAAGAAAGATTCTCTAACCACTTTTCCATAACAGTTTTGAAAGAGCTCTGCAATAAGTTAATATTAAGAACTTCCAACAACTATTACATTACCATAAGATTTGCATATTCCTTCCTCACAGAGAATCCCTAAACATGTCCTTTTTGCATGCTGGGTCTTGGACTACAGTATCAGTATAAAGTGTTTATGTGCAAACAGCAGAAGTAACACTCTAGAATAATTCACAGTTTTTGATAAATAAATTGAGAAGGTGGTATCGCAGATAGAAAAAAGAAGAGTGGTGTGCTAATTTGATCTCATGGTTGATGTCTTGATTCAAAAAGGGAGGAATAAAGCTAAAAAGGACCTTCCCTTTTTAATAATGGTCACCGCTCACAACCAATCGGAATAATGTGTGTGTTCAAAAGGAGATTCCCCAGAAACCACAATCCACTCAGGAGAACAAACAACAGAACAATGATATCCCTTTGCATACAGCCAAAGGAATCAGTCCTGCTAAGACCCTCACCCATGTGGGCGGTGGGTTAAAGGCTGATAAAAAGCCACTGCAGAAGTGGAGAGATATACATCAGAAGACAACGCAACACAACAGAATAATCCAATAAGAGCAGACAAGACTAAACTAGATCCAGCAGGGGCCATGCCTGACTGAAGATACAGAATGTTAAGGATTTTAAAGGGGCGTCACACTCCAGACCAGTTCTCTTTATACTGGCAGGGATGCAGCGCACAATTAAAACGCTTTTAAAATTATGAATTTGAATTCAGCTTTGAGAAGGCAGCCAACCGGTCTCACACCCCTCCCACCCCCCTTAACGTACACCCTGTGTCGCAATGGACCATGAACCAGGCCAGTGTGTAAAGATAGAATATTTTTTTATTTTTTATTATGAATTAAAATCCAACACATTCAATATAGTGTGGTGATAATTACACACGAAAATGATAGAATACACTTAGTTTAATCTTCTAGCATAAGATATACAATGCACAATTGATAGAAAGCAAGATTACTTTTAGAGTAGTGCTTTTAAATGGCACCATTGCTAAGCATTCCCCTTGCAACAGTTCCTCAAATCTCTGTTAACCATATTTTGTGCGGGTGGAGAGGAATAGCAAGGAGTCGGGTATACTATGCAAAAATCAGATCGAAAATCCGACCTACCACCCCTGAATGGGAGGCAGAAATCAGATTGAGCTCCCTTGAAAAATGAGCAAAATGGCACTCGGAATTACTAAACAGTTGTTTCTACATGTGCGGTTGAATGAATAAGGCAAGAAGGTGTGTGGCTGTATCAAAGAGCAAGAAAACTTGCAATCTACAAGGCAATGGACTAAACAACGGGCATACATTGTAGACAATTGACTATGGAAGGAAACGCAGTGCAGCAAGAATCACACGTGGCAAAATTGCAATTGCTACGTTTCACGGGTTTAAAATAGTTAAACGGCTTGGAAAATGAGCTAAACAGACAAAATCGGAATGCGGTTTTAATGCTAAGGTACAAAGGAACATAGGAGGTATGATATGCAAGTGAAAGGGTGATTCGGGATGGATGACAGTATGGATTATTACAGGGAAAGGAAAAATCGGCTTTTTAAAAGGGAAACACTTTCACAGGCAACTCGGTTTTGTTAGAAAAAAGATTTATTCTACTGCAACTATATTTTTAATGGCTAGATTGTTAAAGAAAGACACGGTACGCAAGGAGGTTACTTGCAAGGTCAACCTACCCACGCCGCATTCAGCTCTATATGGGAATTAATAAAATGATTCAAAATAATACTAAGGACTTATATAGTGGACTGAAATCATTTGGAAAGAATGACGCTAACACATGGAAATTAACACAGATTTTCCTAAGGACATGACACACAGAGGATTCTCACAATTCCAAGGACTTTGCTAGGGTATTTATAGGATTTCTATGGGATTGGACATAATACCAGGTAGCAAAGCAAGGGATGCAGTTTTTGGTTACTGGGGAAGGGAAATACTTACAACAAGCACTCGAATGGAATAGTTTGGACAGCCAGCCGGCCCTCGGGACACGGGACAAAGATCTGGCCACTTGGGCAACAGCTGGGCTCTCCTCTAGGGACATAGCGGGGAAACTGGAGTCTGGTCTCAGTAGACAGCGGGGCACATCAGCTGGGCAAAGCAGGTAGCTGGACAAAACAGGATAATCCCAAAACGGTTCAGCAGCCTTCTCCCCTTTTTCCAAGAGTTATTAGGATGTTTGTAGGGTTTAATTCTGGATTAGAAATTCAGCCTGGGTAAGAGGTTATGCCTGGATCTGCTCTCAGCTACCCCTGGTCTGGCACTGGAATCTGGAATCTTGCAGGGTGAATGTTGGATGTCTGGATCTCTGGATGTTGAGTTGGATTTTTGAATCTTGGATTTTTGAATGTCCTGACTGTCTGTATGTCTCCATCTTATAGAGAACGGTTGAGAGGATTTTTTACTATGTTGTCAGAACTAAGCTAGGCATACCTCTAAATCGGATAGGTCAGCCTAAAACTGTCGCTGCATCCCTTTAAGCAGATTGGACTGACGGTAGTGACTCAGTTTTAGTGCGGGTGTTTTTTACAATGTGCTTTGTTCTAGCAAAGTTGCTTTAGCCAAAATCAGTTATGACACAAATTGCTCATTTTTATACATGTCACCCTTATAAAAATTAGATAGGCAAATAACATATTTCACAAGGAACATTTCTGTCCACCCACCAAGTTTGTGCAATGCTATTTAGTCATTCTAGCAATCTTTCGCCATTTCCGTGGAAAACATTTCACCTAAAATTCTCCAATTTACTACATATATACATATAATCCCTGGGCATATTTTCACTAAGTTACAAGACTGTACCAGGTTCGCTTTCCCTATAAATGACATTTTACTGACGTTTGTGGCCACAACATGTCAAAAAAACCTACAATGTCTTATTTTAATGGCGCAAAAATGACATTTAAAACGGTCATAATTTCACATTACTGTTTCTTTAGATTACTGAAATAAATGTCATGATGTGCACAGCCTTTGAAATCAAATGGGCTGGCTTTGTTTCCAAATATGTGCAGTCTTTCCAACCCCCCCCCCCCCGGCAAAGGTCTTTCCCAGAACAACTTGCACATGCGGTTGCTATGACTCCCCTTTGATGCTAGGCAGTTTGAAGCTGAGGAGAGGTGTCAGAGGATTTCACACCTCTGTGCCAGGGCAGTCCATTGTCTCATGCTGCAGCAATGCTGCTTCGTCTGACAAAGTCACCACATCCCACACCTCAGGGCCATTCATGTTGTAAAGGAACTTCCTTTCCCATGGGGCTGGTACATTTTAAAAGTGCCTGCCTTGCAAGAACAGGTTTGGCAGCAATTTTCAGGGCATAGCCATGATGTTGAAGTTCTTTTTGTGGGGAAAAATACAGTACACAGAGAACAATTTACTTATAATGTTGCAGCTTTTCCTTCTCTTCCCAACATATGTAGTTTTGTTTAAGGGCATGTCACAGTATTATTTCCATTGAATTGGTACAATCTCCACTCACTGCTTTGCAGAGCAGTACAACACGGGTTAATTTTTACTTTCCCTGGTCATTTACAAATGTAATTTTCCTCGCATCTTTATTCTGAACATTTCTATAGCTCTGATCAATTCCTAACACACAGGAATCTGTTAAAAAACAAGGTTTCTTTGAAACTGACATAAACAAAAGGAGAGAGAGAGTTTTGTGTGAGGAATTTTGCCAGTGTCACTTTGTTGCAAGAGTAAATGCTTGCCATACGGCCTGGAGTAATTTCTCTGCTATATTACAGTTTTTACTTGACACACATGCCATTCAGTGAGGAATGTCCTCCTTTGCTGGTGTACAACCTGAAGATAGATGGGCATGGATGTGTCTTATCAGCAACCAAACTATGTAATGTAGCAAAGATGGCAATAGCATCAGTGCACAGTCATTTTAAACACGGAACATTTTCTCTTTCAGTGCGAAATCTTGAGATTTCAGCATAGCAGCGCTGCACCAGTTTGCTTTTGAATTCTTTTGGGTGTGTATGGAGAAAATAACTGGAGCAATTTTCGGGGTGTTCTATGTTTCATCTTGCTCCATCTGTGCTCAACAGAGCCAGCACAGCCATTACTTTTGATAATTCCTAAACGCAGTTTTGATGCAAGGCAATAAGTGCTCAGCAGAGCCAGCACAGCCATTCTTCATGCAACTGCTGAAAGTGCAGTTTGGTGATGTAGGGGAAGTTCTGCTGGGCTGGTAAATGTACCTCACAAGACGTAACTCTGGAGAGAATATATTTGATAGGATGCAGGGACCAGCAGAGGTAGCAGACTCCAAAGAAGCATATGCCACAAAAATGTCTCCCTCTCAAAGGCAATATCTATCTGAAAGGTCTGTGTATGATGCACAGAGACCTAAATAACAAAGCACCAGCCTTCATCAGGGCTCTAATGTATCTGCACACCTCAGCTGAGCATCTCAGATCCGCTAGAAACATTTTCTTACCGATCCTACCTTTAAAAGACTTAGACAAGACAGAGGAAAGATTGGCGGTGTCCACCACAAAAATGTGGAATGATCTTCACACTCTGTCTACCCGCATAGACTCCCTCTCCACGTATCGCCTCCCATGCCCCTCCCTAAATCTAAGCGGGCTTTACTCTAACGTACAGCTCTTCACAGCCTCTTGGTGTCACTCTTTATTGTTGTTGTTTGGGTGTTGGGTTTATTTGTATGATGTGACCATGAAATAGGACTGTGCGCTACTATGAACTGTGGGATTGTTGGATTTGCTTCCCTGGAGCTATCACTAGGGCTTGAGAACTTGCCATCCCGTGAAGGAAGGACCCTAGTGTCCTGAGTCTAGCCCTAGGTATGTAGACCTGGGGAGCTCATATACACAAATAATAATTGACTGACCAAGAAGGATGATTCTCTCAGAGGAGCCATTATGGGCAAAGGATTATTGCTTGACCACATGGGACTATTCCCTTAAGGGGGAGACTGAAATAAATCATATTCACTGGTGCTTTTGAGGGATAATTGGCTTGATCCTTATTGACAATTGTACATATCTATTAAATACGACTTCTTTACAAGCTCCTCTATGGACCAGATACAGGCTGCCATGGTGCCTGTACAAACTACGATGGACTCCGGGTCAGCTGACACGTCTTGCACGTGGAGGACGTACGGCAAGACATGCCCCCTTAAGGCTATAAAACCATCGTCTTTCAAGGGGCTCGTTGCTGCTAATTAGCGTTACAAGCTACACGCGGTTACGTCCGTTACTTCTTTGTGTCTTCCCACACGATTCCTCATCTGAATTCCTGGTTTTGACCCTTGCCTGATTATTGGATTGGCTTGTCTCCTCCTTTATTCCTGTCGTGCTCGCCTGGTTTTTTGACTCGGAACGTTACTGGATCCGGCTCCTTTCTGTCTCTTGCGGTACTTCATTCCAGGTTGCCGCTTCTGCATACGGAACCAAAGCAGAGAACTTGCTGTCAACTATCAGAAACTTTTCTACACCTACTCTGGATACATGTGTGCTCAGGTACATACTTAATTGGCAAATCCCATCTCTGCTACTATTTCTCTCCACGACTTGTTTGGATATTTGTCTCCTGATGGATTCTGGGACATTGAGTGACTATCCTGTGAACTTGTCTTCAAGTGCATATAAACGCTCTGCTGAACTGCACCAACCCGACACTAGTGCGACCCTCGTGCCGTCCGGGGCTACTTCCCTATACTAACATTCCTGTTTGTTATTTTCTCCTTTCGTTGTCTTCTGTTTCCTGGATTCCTTTCCTCAAAATATCCTTATTCAGGTTAGTTGTTTTCAATTCGATACATACGTTGGGACTGATACTTTAAAAGGCTCTTTAGACCATTCCCGCTCATTTTGTGTTATATTCCTTGTAGATCCACCCCGGGGAAGCTCCACTCCAATACCTATCTAGGTAGTTTCCCATTTAATTCAACTGTTCTGATTACTTGCCTTAACTTCAACAGTCTAATATCTTTGTATTCCTTTGCAGCATTGGTATTGGCGGTGTGTGTTCTCCCCGCTCTTTTATTCAATTGACACCTCTGTCTGTCCCAACTGAAACAGCAGAGAGGTACATTGTAAAAAAAGAGCCCCTCTTTGAGGAAGCCTGAGTCTTGTACTCAGGGGAGCTGGGATGGAAGGCTGAATATAGATTCTTGTACCACCATCATCTGAAAGGTCACTCCTCCGCATCTTCGGCCTATTTCGGAGTGGTGAGTAACACAGGGATATTTCAAAGGAAACCCTGTCGGACCTACAAGAACCCTAGACAGAACATATTCACAAAATTGTCACTTTTCAGCCTGTGACCATAAAAAAGGGAAGGCGAATAATCAGATATTAGGAGAACAACAGGGAGTTATGTTAAAACCAACACAACAGTAATCTGATAAGGTAATCAACGTTCTCAAATACTTCTCTTTCAACATTTAGTCTATGACTTAGACTTCATCGTCTGTTATCACCACTGTGCGCTATATCCTTCGTAGAGCACAGACGCATTAGCAATGTGGGGGTACACAGGAGCCACCAATGCAATGAAGTGATTTACTTGATGTTTGCACTGACACGTGTATCTGAATCCTTAAGCGGGAAGAGACATTGATGCATGCTTGAGTTACACAAAGGATAATGTTTGGAAACGTATTCCAGTGTTCATGGGATGAGTGTTTAAAGTAATATTGTATTGATTTGGTGCAAGCGTGCAAGGTGAAAAAGAATCTCTAGGCTGTAGGAATTCATCTTGATGTTGCCTTATCATTATTGTTTTAAACCACATTGGTATCCCCAAATACAGGCGCTGGCTACATATTTTATTGGAGAGTTCTATCAATGAAGTTGATTTTTTTGGATGAATCCACAGAAAAACCTTAATATTATTAAAACAGCCTGTTTCCTGTCCCAGAAGGTGGATGGGTTGCCGTATACAGGAATCATTAATTAGGTAATTGTGTTGTGAACCCAATAAAATGTAGGTGATTTTAGTGTTCAGGTGAATTGTTAAACTTCCCTAAAACGAGTGTCACCCTAGAATGAAAACCCTTCAGACCACTATGTTGTAAGCTGGCACAGTGTACAAGATTACTTAAAGCCCGCAGTCAAGGGCGCAGGTGTTTGGCGTCCCGACGAGGAAGAGGAAGCTGAAAGCTGATCCCAGCAGCTGCACTTTGGCCACACTCAAACTACATCTGGCGTCCCCGGACCTGTCAGGGTGAAGCCCGCACTCAAGGGCGCAGGTGTTTGGTGTCCCAAGGAGGTAGAGGAAGCTGGAAATTGATCCCAGCAGCAGCACTTTGGCCATGCCCCCTAAACTACATTCGGCGTCCCCGGACCCGCCAGGGTAAAGCCCACAGTCAAGGGAGCAGGTGTTTGGCACCCGCAAGGTGTTCGGCAACTGCAGTGTAAGCAGGTGAGAGAGACAGTGGTGAGTGTCCTAATACGCAGGTTACGTTATACTGCCATATTGATGAATCGTGGCTAGTGGACTTACTTAAGTTTGGCCACCTGGACAAATGGTAAATGATAAACAAACAGAATGTAATGGCTGTGTAAGGCCATCCACGTAAGAGAGCTAAATTTTCGGGCGTGCTGTAAAGAGATGGGCAAATGGAAGGAGACTACACCAGCCTCACCAAGGGAAGGCAATAAGAGCCTATACAAACTTTTTAAGCCAATCAAAGACGTGAACTTGGTGATCACTGAGATCCAGGGTCTGCTGGAAGGCAGAGGCAATTTACCTTCACCCCCGACTACACTGCCCATGCCCACGCCCATTAGAAATGCAGGGCCAACTAAGGGGGGCTTATCCAATTGTGTAGTAAAACCCCCCTTGGAGACCATTGAGGATGCTGAACTGCCTGAGAACCGGCATATGGCAGAACGGGGGATGGGCATTGCCAAATGTGGGACGATTGACAGGCGGGTACCCAATCTGATGGAGGGCTGATGCAAATCATGTAACCATAAGGTTAGGCACATGACAAACTAAAAACAGGGCAAACCCCCAACCCCCCCTCCCACCACAAGTATTATGGCAATTATTTATTTATTGGGCCATTCTGTGTCTGGGTGTGCCATGAAAAATGGAGGACTATACCCTCTCAATGGAGCAATTTAAAAGAAAATGTTATGAAGACGCAGCAACTAAGGGCAGATTTTGTTGTTTAGAGGATCTCCTTGATGCTGTGAAATGGGATATGCAGTCAAAATCTGTCGACTGTCTACCCATGTTGTGTAAACCGGTTTTGGTGTGGTTTCTTTATGCAGTACACAGGTGAGATCCTTCCATACAGGCTTCAGTGAGGTGAGGATTGGGGGGGATTAAGCAAGTATTTTCCCACATCGAAGGGGGTCCGGCAGGGGTGTGCACTAGCCCCCTTGCTATTTTACCTCTGCATAGCTGAAATTATTGGGGAACTTGTGTTAGACTGCCTTGACCCCCTAAGCTTGGCCTGGGCAGGCTACCTGCTTTGTTCCTCGTGGGCAACACGGTTCTCCTGTCGACCACGCCAATGCGCCTTAAGAAAAATGTTGCCATCTTCATGGGGAAGTGCATGTGCCTCAAGTTGGAGATCAATAGTGTGAGAAACCTGAAGGTGTCTCACCCGCTAGTCACCGGGGAAATGTCATCCAGGTGGCCAGGACACGGCCATCACTATTGGATCCAGTTCCTGGGGGTGGACTAGTGCAGGAGGATCATCTGAATGAAGGGTCTTCGGGGAGTGGAAGTGGGACACTGAAGGGTGAGATGCGTTATCCCCTTCCTTATGGCAACCTTTTCCCCATCCTTCCCAGTAGGATACTTAGAAACTCTGCCCCCTGCTCCTTTGCCAACATGAACAATTTTTGACACCGTGAGTGACAACGGACTAATACAAGAGCCGTTTACCTGATATGTCCCAACAAAAAGATCAGGCAGAGTCAGGCAATTGCCAACAACTACACACACCTGACTGCCCTTTCCCTTCCCCACTGGGAAAAAAGGCAGAGCACAAGAGCACACTTTGAGCAAGGCCGAACACACAAGGAAGCAGCTATTCCAGGATGGCAGTTTAAGCAGAGGAGAAAGGCGACGCGACCTGTAAGGGCATCAAGGAGGGAGTTTCCCTTGCCCTTTTCAACCCAGACCCACGAAGCCTCTGACATAAGAAACATAAGACCGGGAATCGCAGCTGGCAACTGGTGTGACGGATGTCAGCAGTACATGGAACCCTCCCTCCCCCGCACTGTTAGCCAGCTGCAAGAGAAATGCCAACAAGTTCAGCACATCTGGTGATTCGGAAGAAACTGATAGTGGGCCGGACTGTGTTAGACTCAAGGTTGCGGTGGCAACACTAAGAAGATTAAGAGACAGCGGTCTTTGTGAAAGAACTTGGTACCAGAGATAGAGTGGTCTGACGCCATGTGGGTGCTCACTCGAAGGTCCCTGTCTGGTACCCCTCTCCTGAACAAGGGAAGTATTGAACAGGAAAATAGTGAAACTACAAGTACCAAGAGGCCATAGAGAAGGCCAGCGTAAGTGGTCAAGGTGGTCATACAAGGGTCAAGCCAAATCTCTTGTACAATTGAAAGCCCTTGACACATTGTAAAAATTGTGAACTGAGGAAAAAGGGAAACTGGCGTTTGCTCCCATCTGAGGGGAACGCCGTAAGATATTGTGAAAGCACACACTTGCCATCAAATAATAGAGTGACCCAGCGAGACATGATCACCCATCAGATGCATATGTTTCAATTGGCAAGTGTTTTGAGAAGTTCGGAGCCCGGCTGAGAGGGATCCTAGCCTGAAGAGTAACCACACGATAAGGTTACCGAAAGGAACTGTTTTTGTTTTGTTGGTTATGGAATATCAGGCCCCTCTGAAGCAAGAGACTTTGCATGAGAAGAGACTTGGGCACAGAAGGCCCTTATATAGAAGAAAGGAACTGTAAGCTTGTACCAGAAGCCAAGGAGTGTGCTGTGCTCAAGAGTCCCCCCTTGTCTCGTGCAAAAATATGGAGAAGGGAGACCCCGGCCATAACATCCTGACTCATCATTTTGTGAACACTTCTTTCTTTTCTTGTGAAACATTACCCCAAACTATTTTGTAGCATAGCAGTAAGGATTGGCAATAGATTTTTTAGTACAAGCCCTTTTTATTTGACTAGACTCCACAGGACTGTATTATTATTTGATAGTTTTAGCTTTCTCTAATCTTAGGTTTAGGGTTAGATTGGGTGTTTATCTCACCCATTTTACAGTTTAATAAACACCCTTGAACTGTGATCACTTGTGTCTGTCTTACTTTGATGCCATGCCTTCCTTACAACAGTGACAAAGACATAGGGCCTCATTACGAGTAGGGCGGTAAGGGATACCGGGAATCGGCAAGGAGATTGGTGCCGGTAATCCCTTACAGCCCTACTATGAGTTCCCTTAGCGGGTCCCTCTAACGCCTGGGCTGACCAGGCGTTATGGACGGGACCCGTTAAGGGAAATCAGAGCCAATAACGGTACCGCAAATTGCGGTACCGTTATTAGCTACTTCCCCATTCCCATTGAGCCCTGATAGGGCTCAATGGGAATGGGGAATTGTTTTTTCAATGGGGACTTACCGGTCCCGCAAAGGTCGGACTACACCGGTAAATCTCCATTGAACGAGAACGGTGCTGGTACCGTTATTGGAGGCAGTCATGGCGCAAATAGCGCCATGACTACCTCCAATCTCGGAATGAGGCCCATAGACTGGCTCGGAGGGTGCCGTTGAACATCGAGTGTAACAAGTTTTTATGTATGACCACCTGGTTATTCGGTTCTCAGAGAGTGTCCAATGGCCGAACCAGCACTGCAAGCCTACTGTGTCATTGGATAAATACTGTGTGAGTTTGCGGTAATTCTTTATCACCCATGGCACAGGGGCAATATCGCATGTCCTCGAACTTCACAGAGCACAGGCATTACCGGGTGCCCTGTATGGAGTGGAGCTTTGGGGTTATTTAAGGATTCCACCTCTCAGTGTCTCAGAGAATTACTTTCTTAGGGCGATCCTGATGCAACCGAGGGGGCCCCCTTAGCTATCCTTCAGATGGAGTGCAATTGGCCCGCTATCGCAGGGGTCCTGGCCATAAAACCAGTGTAGTACTGAGTCAGGATCTGGTCAAAGGAACATTAAGCAATGTACTGTTTGGCTCTAACTTTCTAACCCTCTAACCAATGTCAGTCCAGGGTATGCCCGCTCACTTTACATACCTCTGCGTATTAACACCTTGAAGGTAGCTTCCTTCACTGTTAAATGGAACGAGAGGAACAGCACAGAATGCGCAGCTTGTGGGGTAGTTAACGAATCGATAATGCACTTTGTGCTGTTTCACAGTAGATTTAGTGATTTTAGACGGCGCTATCTGGTACCGATGTTCAAACTCAGGAAGGTGAGGTGGCCTCAAGTAGCCAAGGAAGTTTGCTTATATGCCAAGGACCCGGTTGTGGGGTTTGCTATATCTAAATGTATACACCAACCCTGGCTAGTAAGATCAAAGTAGTTGGAATCCTATGGGTTTAATGTGCAAGGAGATACGACTACCGCTTTGTACCTGGGGTTTGGGCTGACCTATAATACTTTGTGAATAGCTTCCTCTATTTTTTATTTTAAATGGACATATTAATATTGTAGTATGAATTGGATTTTTAATTGTGTGATTTTTTAAAAATTGATTATTTATTATGGATTTGTATTGAATTCTTGAGAAGTAGAATTGTGATTTGCAAAGGGTTATTTTATGAAATATATTGTGTTATGCTTTTATGGCTCTAACTGTCGAATAAAGTTGTGTTTGATCATAAATTACTTCAAATAATACCGTCCAGATATTCATTCGCTCACGTTGGTTTTAAATGCAACATTTTAAGCACTGGAAAGATTTTAATTCATTTGTACACCATTTGCATGTTGTAGTTCTGCAAACTGTACTCAAAATGTATTGTGGCAATTCCATTATACTTCTTTAGCAGTGCCCCACGGAGCACAGTGTTTGAAACCTCCCTAGTGTACGAGCACCTCTGTTTCAGTGAGAGGAACCCCACTGATAATCATGCCAAACTCCTGATGCAAATGCAGGGATCACCAGTGCAATATCTTAGTAGAGTCATAAGGCACATTATGTTAAACTCTTGCTTTAGTGCCAGGGTCACTCACACTAGTGTAGTGGAGCCAGATGGAGCATCATGGCCCGCTCTTTCTGCAGTTCAAGGATCCCACTGTACTAGTGTAGTAGGGTCCTGTGACCAACCTCTTACCACTAACCAGCTCCTTGCTGCACACATCGCCCAGAAACCCCACACTTGACCACTTTAAAACTCCCCCCAGCCCTAAACATACACGCATCAAACTCCACAGCTCGACCACCGTCCCACCGCACTACAGATTATCCTGCACTCACCTCTGGCTCATCCAGGCTTGCAGGGTCAGAACTCGTTAGCAAGCAATCGAGCAGGTTTTAAACACCATGGGTGGTATTATGATAAATTGTGCAACCGCAAACACTTTTGCGCATGTGCAAATGGCAATACCAACAACACAAAAACAGCTGCACTGCATCTCCACTGGCGCTAATGACACATTAGCATGAGCTTGCAATTGTGTGGTTTACCCTAATACCGTGCCTGCAACTCCTGTCTGGCAGCGCAGAGTCCATGGGCCCTAACCCAACTCACTTCCACTCTTAGTAGCAAACAGAGAGCAGATATGTCTGATCTGCAAACAAATGCACGTCCTGTTTCTCGTCTAGCCTCTCCCTCTTCTCTCCTTAACGCCAACTCTTCCTCCCCTCTTAGAGCATCTCGTGCCAGAGGGCATGCTACTTGGCAGACATCACACTATCCAAAACCCAGTTACATTACATTATACTTGATGGAAAAACTGGCATTGCTGGAATGTCATGTTTGAATTGGATGTTCTGCACACTATCATGCACTGCGAGCTCCTTGCTCTTAGAACTTGTTCCTGATCACTGGCTCGTGTCCCTTGCTCAGGGGCTTCTTTTAGCTCTGGCTTATCAACTCTTCCATTCAATCCCTGCTTCTTATTCCTACTGACATGTAACCCTCTCGTGCTACCGGATCCTCCAGTGGCACACCCTCCAGTCTCTCTCCTGTCAACTTAGACCATTCCCAAAATGCAATAATGCAAAGGTAACTTTGAGAAAACTTGCTTCACATTGAAGGAACCCCTACCAACGTCCTCGAAATTATTTTGATCAAAGTGACCATTGCGTCTTCCTTTTTGTCATCATCCCCATCACTGTGGCCCACGCCTCAGACGTCTTTGGACGCACCTTCCCCTCTCCCACCCAATGGCGCATAAACCCCCCAAACCATTTTATATAAATAAATAATAATAAAAAAATCTTCCATAAGATGTTATATGAGTTGCATTTCCAACAAGAGACATTCTGAGTGTCCGGAGGGCTAAGGATGGCACAGAGGCAAATTTGACCTGCAGACTGTGTTGCTCTCAAGCCTCAATCGAATCACTACAACATTTGGCTCTTATATGTCTGGGTATAACAGAAATGAGAGCTAAATGGCTGGCCACCTTTATTGACGACTTCTTTAATGAAGTTTTTCTCCTTTTAAGTACAATGGATTCTGGAAATAGTATCCAATTGGGGCATAGTACTTCTATTGGTTGGTGATTTTTGCCTGAACTGATGGCATTGATTGTCTGGATGACTGCTGTACTTGTCCTTATTGAGTTCCCCAAAATGAGATTGTGTTAGGTGATATGAAATGGAAATGGAATTTTTTGATATTGAATTCTTTTGTTAAAATATTATTTGTTGTTGATTAAGATGTATTTTGTAAAAGGTTATATTTTAACCTAATACTAATAAAATAAAATAAAACATATATGAGGTAACTGTGCACGTACTCTAGCTAAACCTCCTCCAATAAGTGGCAGCAAAGACTTTCTCGCATTATCACTAATATTTTCCATCTGTGGCAGAGTGACAGAGCACGCCACACAGTAGGTCTGCTTCAAGTCACTTGATGAGTGCTGTTGTGATTGGGTAGGGATGAACATATTTAGGTAGCATGGGTTAATCTACAATTGAAGAGGGTATCCCTGGCTTGGAGCAAACTAACTAAAAGGTCACGGGTGGGAGGGTTATTGTCTCATGGGGATACGGATATTATCATACTTTTGATTGTTCAAATGAGAATTGCCTAGCATTTCGGTGCTGAACTGCCCTTATGGGTGGGACAAGACTGGTCTGCAAATGGCTATCTTTCTTCTAGTAAGGCAGGATGATCTTAAAAAGGGTTGCAGATCATTCTGAGTTGTACCCATCTCATAGAACTGAATGTTGTGCTGTGTTTTCCTTCAGTGGAGGGTAGGGGCTACAATATTTTCTGCAATTTTTGAAACGCCTGCGGTTTCACATTAAGTTAATAGGGGTAATCCAGGCCGGGGTTCCTCGCTCTTGGTGCTTGTGGAGATGCAGCACTGCAGCCGCACCTCACTGATCATGTCAAGCGGGGCAGTCACATGTTCCAGGGGTTGCTGCTGCCACTCTTATTCAGAGGAGAAGTCATTTGCGTGGATGATTCTTCTCTGGTAAGGTGATGTGAGCTCTTTTGTATTTGTAATCGTATTTGTTTATTTATATTGCGCACCTTGCCCAGGGGCATCTGGGCGCACATTTTACAAGATAATGGTTACATACACATTGTTTTCCCGTAGTGAGGTGAGTCAAGGAAGCAGTAAAATACAGAGCAGGAAAACATGTTACAGGCAGGAAAGGGTACAATGTTACAAAGTAAACTAGGTCATTACACGTGGTCATGCGAAGGCAAAACCGCCAAAAACACTACAAAGGACGAAGAAGAGGGGGGGTGGACAGGCGAGGGTGTGTTACATCGTAGGGGAAGGTGCATCAAGTTCAAAGAGCCAAAGTTTGGTTTTATTCTTGAAGGCATGGTAGGTTGGTTCTGTTCTGAGCATGGTTGGGAAAGTGTTCCAAAGTTTGGCGGCGAGGACTGGGAAGCTTGCTCGCCCGGCTGTCTGAAGCTTGAAGCACGGGATAGACATCGTATGCATGTAGGCAGACCTAAGAGGCCTGCTGGCAGAGTGTCTCGAGAATCGATGATCCAGGTAGTGAGGAGCTAGATTGTTCAAGGATTTGTAGGCTAGGGCTAATGTTTTGAGCGGGATTCTGTGCGCAACAGGGAGCCAATGTAGATTGCGTCTGGTGTCAGAAATATGGAATTTCCTGGGTAAGTTGAGGGCAGCCCTGATAGCATTATTCTGTGTGAGTTGAAGCTTATCAATATTTCTTTGGCTGGGCCCTAGATATAAGGCATTACAGTAGTCTATTTTAGCCATGATTAAAGTTCTGGCAAGGATGATACAGTTTTCGGTGGTCAGAAATGGTCTGCAGGCTGTGATAAGTTTACAGGTATAGGCTGAAGCAGACGCCACAGCATTAGTTTGTCTAGTAAGTGAAAGTGTTGAATCCAAGTAGATACCAAGAGTTTTAGTTATGTTGGACACTTTAATGAGGTTGCCATCGATAGTGAATGAGTTATAAGCAGTGTCTAGTTTTGTCATTTTGGCATGCGAACCAAGGATCAGCAACTCTGTTTTTCATCATTAAGGCAGAGCCCATGATGTGCCATCCAGGCCTGGATGACTGAGTAAACTTTGTTAAGTGCTATCGTGTCAGCAGTATGGTCACCAGTGAGAGGAATAAGTATCTGGTTGTCATCGGCGTAATTAGTGTAGGTGACACCCAGATAGTCAAGTATGTCGAAAAGAGGTTTAGTAAACACGTTATATAACATGGGGGAAACACAGGACCCTTGTGGGACTCCACAAAGGACAGGAGCTGGATCTGCCGAGGCCAAAGGAGAAAAAACCCTCATGGTTCTATTGGCTAGGAAAGAGCTGATCCAAGATGAGGCCTCATCAGAGAAGTGAGCTGCAGTTTTGAGGTGGTGACAGAGAATTTTATGATCAACCAAATCGAAAGCTGCAGAGAGGTTGAGTAAGAGCAGGAGTGCCAGCTTACCCTTGTCTTTTAGGACCTCAATTTGAGTTTTTAAGTCAATCAGGACAGTTTCTGTACCATGTCTGGGGCGGAAGCCTGATTGACGGAGTCCCAGTAGATGGTTTGATTCAAGGTATTCCTGAATTTGGAGATAGGCAGCACGGTCGAGGATTTTTAATAGAAAAGGTACAGTGGTGATCGGCCTATAGTTAGAAGGGTTACTTGGGACAAGCGTGGGTTTTTTAATTAGTGGAATGACCCAGGCATCCTTAAGGTTGTCAGGGACAATACCAGATTTGAAGGAGGCATTTATAAAAGTAGTGATAAAAGGTGCAAGGTCATGCGCTGCCTCCTTGATGATGGGAGCAGGACATGTATCACCTTGACAATTTGATGGCTTAAGCTTCCTTATGATATTTTCAACTTCCTCAATGGTAAGAGGTGAGACACTAAAAGGTTTACAAGTATGTTCCGGGGTAGGGCGGTCAAATGAAAATGAGTTCAAGGCAGTGTCAAAGAGATTACATCTTTTGTCGTTCATTTTAGATTGAGGGGTGGTGATTTTATCTAGCAATGCTTTTTGAATGTTGGTGCACCATGCAGTGTCAGGGAAGCAGGTGTCCGAGGGGGCTACCGGGGATTATAGCTCCTTTAGGATCTTCAAAAGTTCCTTAGTGTTAGGTTGAGCTTTTAGGATACGATTGTTGTAAACGTCTTTTTTGGCTGAAAGAAGAGCAACTTTGTAAGTAGAGGTGGTAGTAGTTAGGTTGTATTTGTTAATTAGTGATGGTTTGTTTTTCCATAGAGACTCAGCCTTTCTGTTTTCTTTGCGTGGGTCTCCGAGTTGAGGAGTAAACCATGAGTTAAGATGACGACGCAGTTTTTGTTTACGCATCTTTAAAAGTGCAATGATGTTAAGAGGTTTTAGCATGGCCTGATTGTATGAGTCCACTAGGACTGTGGGGTCTAGGCTAGTAGGTGTCGCTGTATTGACTAAAGGAAGGATAATAGGGAGTAGTTTCTGTGCCGTGATATCCTTCTTATTACGGGTTTTGAAGGGTGGGGCAGACTAGGTTTCGAGAATGGATGCGAGGAGTTGATTTCAAAGATTATTTTATGGTGGTCGGACCACAGGCAAGGAGTTACTGAGATCAAGTTGAGAGTACAGTTCAAGTCTGCAACCCAATCAAGGGTACGACCTTTGATGTGAGTGGGTACTTTAATGTGTTGTGTAAGGCCAAAGTCCGTTAAGGTGTTAACGAGGTCAGCTGCTTTAGAGTCGTTCACGTTTTGGTAAATTGAGATCACCACGTAGGAGTATTTGCGAGTTGGACTTGGTGTTGGAGGTCAGGTTGGAAGAAATGTTATCAATAAAAGAAGAGATAGGGCCGGGAGGTCTATAGATGAGGTAAACTGTAGCTGTTAGGTTAGGTGAGATTGTAGGGTTGCTAAGGAGAATACGTGAGTCGGGGGTCAGGTGGAGTCGCATGCCTAGTCTTTGATGTCTAATGTACACAGAAGGAGGCATAATGGGTATGGAGGCATTGCTGTCAGATGTAAAGGTGTTATTGTGCATAGCAAGACAGTGCCGAGAGCCAAGTCTTACGTTTCTAACATGGGTAGTACATGGTTGGTTAGGGGTCGGTTTGTGTGCAAAGTGCTGTAGCCAAAGGGCTGGTGCATTTGGGTAAGGGTTCGTAGTAGTCATATTGGCGAAGGTATTTAAACTAATCATGGAAGGTAGGTGAGTATCAGATAAGGAAGGGTGGTGATGTTGTACAGAAGTAGTGAAGGGAGTGCATAGTGTGTGAAATGTCCCCATCAGAACCAAAAAGGATAAAAGGACAAAGGGTATGTTCTGAGATATGTGCTGGGGGGTGCGGAACGGATCAGGCAAGATACGTGAGGCAAGGGGAATGCGAGGTTTAAGTTAAACAGCATTATAACTGCCTGTCCTGTAATAACTAGTAGTCATGTAGCAAGCTAATGTGAGTTGAATGTAGAAGCCCTAAATCTAGTACTGGATAGGCTGAGAGCTAGTGGTAACACATGCAGGATACAGGCAAATGTTGGACATAACGTCATTCAGTAGGTTTAGCAAAATCAAGCGCAGTGCAATTGCAACGTGCTTCGAATCAATACCGTGTGGTGGCCAGGTGAGGATTGAATGGGGCAGACTACCAATGGGGCAAATATCACAGAGCAAAACAGGTTGGCAGTCAAATAGTTAGCGAGTAATCTCAAGGTGCAAGTTCAATGCAATACAGTGACCAATAGGCTAATAGCATCCGAGTATGTGGCAGGGGTCACGAAACATAGGCAGGATTAATGCAGTGCAGTATAGCAATAGTCTAGTGCCAAAACAAAGGCACAATTGATATAATGCTGAGGAACGTGGCTAGGTCAACGAGGGACAGGCTGAAAGTAATCCCCACACCAAATAAAACGGAATGTGTCAATATAATAGCGGGCGGTCTTAATCAGGTAGTATACAATAGACAAGGGACGTGGAGAGGGTGATTTACCTCACGTGGTGGCAGTGGTAGGAGAGGTCGGTCCTCCGAGCAATGCAATGTGTTCAGTGGTAGGCCTTATGTTCGTGGGGCCTTAGTGGAGGGGGGCCAGGCTGATGCCTTCCGGCGGCTCCAGAAGGCCTATGAGCGGGCCTGGAGCGGTTGCTTAGCAACCCAGGATAAACAAAATAGCGAGACGTGCGGCAGCCATTTTCTTACTCCATGCGGTCAATGGAGGCTGGCCGTGCTCACCTTAGGTATTGGTGTGCAACAAGAGGTGCGGAAATGCACGATGGTCAGGCAGCTGAAGTGGGGGCACAGGATATGCGCTGTGGTCTAGGCCGAGGATCAGCTGCTCAGGCAGTATTCGCAGGCTGGCAGGCTGCAGATGGTGCACTGGCTGTTCCTGCAGCGTCGGTTGATGAGAGGGGCTTCCGGCCCAGTGAAACAGGGAGAATGAGGGTGGTCCAGACAGGTGGGCCTTATGTTTGTGGGGCCTTAGAGCAGGGGGGGACCTTCTGACGCCTTCCGGCGGCTCCAGTAGACCTATGAGCAGGCCTGGAGCGGTTGGTTATTAACCCAGGATAAACAAAATAGAGAGACGTGCGGCGGCCATTTTCTTATTCCATGCGGTCAATGGAGGCTGGCCGTGCTCACCTTAGGCATTGGTGGGCAACAAGAGGTGTGGAAATGCACGACAGTCAGGCCGCTGAAGTGGGGGCACAGGATCTGCGCTGTGGTCTAGGCTGAGGATCAGCTGCTCAGGCAGAATTCACAGGCTGGCAGGCTGCAGATGGTGCACCGGCTGCTCCTGCAGCATCAGTGATGAGGGGCTCCGGCCCAGTGAAACAGGGAGAACGAGGGTGGGTCCAGACAGGTGGGCCTTATGTTCGTGGGGCCATAGACGAGGGGGGCCTGGCTGACACCTTCCGGCGGCTCCAGAAGGCCTATGAGCGGGCCTAAAGCGGTTGCTTAGCGACCCAGGATAAACAAAATAGTGAGACGTGCGGCAGCCATTCTCGTACTCCGTGCGGTCAATGGAGGCTGGCTGTGCTCACCTTAGGCATTGGTGGGCAACAAGAGGTGTGGAAATGCACGATAGTCCGGCAGCTGAAGTGGGGGCACAGGATCTGCGCTGTGGTCTAGACCGAGGATCAGCTGCTCAGGCAGAATTCACAGGCTGGCAGGCTGCAAATGGTGCACCGGCTGCTCCTGCAGAGTCGGTCATGAGAGGGGCTCCGGCCCAGTGAAACAGGGAGAATGAGGGTGGGTCCAGACAGGTGGGCCTTATGTTCGTGGGGCCTTAGAGGAGGGGAGCCCGGCTGACGCCTTCCGGCAGCTCCAGAAGGCCTATGAGCGGGCCTGGAGCGGTTGCTTAGCAACCCTGGATAAACAAAATAGCGAGATGTGTGGTGGCCATTTTCTTACTCCATGCGGTCAATGGAGGCCGGCCGTGCTCACCTTAGGCATTGGTGTGCAATAAGAGGTGCGGAAATGCACGATGGTCAGGCAGCCGAAGTGGGGGCACAGGATCTGCGCTGTGGTCTAGGCCGAGGATCAGCTGCTCAGGCAGAATTTGCAGGCTGGCAGGCTGCAGATGGTACACTGGCTGCTCCTGCAGCATCGGTGATGAAAGGGGCTCCGGCCCAGTGAAACAGGGAGAATGAGGGTAGGTCCAGACAAGTGGGCCTTATGTTCGAGGGGACTTAGAGGAGGGGGGCCCGGCTGACGCCTTCCAGTGGATCCAGAAGGCCTATGAGCAGGCCTGGAATGGTTGCTTAGCAACCCAGGATAAATAAAATAGCTAATCCAAATGTGGGCCACTTGCTCTCATTTTTAATAAAGTCAAAACACTGTCTGACCTGGTGCGCGTACATTTAGAAGGCCACTCTCGGTTTAGTTAAACAGAGGAACCTTCTGGACAAGCCAGACCAATCTATGTATCTTGGCATGCAGTACGTCTCAGGAGGGGTGAGAATGATCGAAAGCCCACAATGAGCACACACAGCAATGAAACACAAATTACTCTTAGACAAGTGTACATAAAAATATGTATACATTTATTGTCGGCCGGACCAAATAGACACAAGTAGCTTTAGCAATGAGAAAACAGTTATCACACAAATCCTTAAACTATACAACATATATACATTACGATTTCTACTGCTATACAGTGGAAAACCACAGCTACAACATGTAAAGAGAGGGGTGAGTTAACACATAAATGGTATTAGGCAATTCTTTGCAGTCGGTCCATAACTTTTGAGTTCAACCCTAAGAAGAGTGGAGCCTTGTGCTCAACAATACAGTTGTACGAAGAAGCGCACGATCGCGCAGGTGAAGCAAAAAGTGGGTCTTCTTGGGAGGGCTGTAGCACATCAAGAAGGGGCTTGAGGCGATGATGAATTTATCCCCACTTTTCGAGTAGGCCCTGCCCTTGGCAGCAAAGCAGTGTTCAAATGGCAAGAATAGCTAGGGAGCGCAGGCTAACCCAGCCAAGTTTGATTACCTTTATGGGATATTCGTGTGTAAAAGGGATTGGTTGTGCCATGGGGCCACCGGTAAGTGATGCAAGTACTCACTGACCCTCGGCACAGTCTGGACCAAACTTTGCCAGTTTAGTCGAGGTCGCTAGTAGGTTTGAGTCCTGCAGTTTCACGGCACTATGGGTCTCAGCGGCTGCGGTGGAGAACGAATGTCCGTGACGGGGCAGTTGCCTTTTCTCAGCTTCCAAAAGGCAGTATGAAGAAAAATCTGGTGCATCAGGCTTCAGAGCACAGGAGAACAGAACAGCAAGGGATCTATAGCAACCATCACCACCGGGTAGTGATGCAGGAATCGTGGATGCGTGCAGCCTTATGTACTCTCCTAATGCGGGACCTAGAGGAGCTACGCTTGGCAGGAGAATGCATGGGACCACAAACAAGCAATGTCCCAAGACTCAGGTCTGCACTCAAGATGATGGCGGTGCTGCAGGTTACCCTGAGGTAGAGCTGGACAGTTCACTGGATGGCCCAGGAACACTTTGGAAGCGGCTCGTTCTGTGGTTAAGTAGGGGGCACTGAGAGTAGTTGTTCCCACTACTCCAAGGCCTTCTTGATCGAAGAAGAAAGTAGGAGTCTTACGGGGCAGCAGAGAGTGAAGGGTGCCAAAACCTTCCAAAGCATCTCCAGCGGTTTCACAAGTATGTTTCTTCATGCAGAAAGCTTGGCTCTTTCTGTAGTTCAGTGGGAACACAGATGACAGACCTGGAATGGAAGCAGAGCCCCTTCTCTTATCCAAGATTAGTTTTGCGCCAAAATCAAGGACTTCCAATCGAAGATCTGCTCTACTGCAGGCATCCCAGATGTGGACCAATGATGGTCCACGGTAGTCTCAGCCATTCAAGCAGTCCAGACATCCTGGCACCAGCAGTGTGGATTGGGAGCCGACAGTCCCAGCCAACTTCCTGGGTACACACACGTGACAGGCAGAAGCCTGCGAAAGAGATTGGTTTTTCGCAGGAGGTTGCATGCCCAAATAAGGAAAACCCAGGGTTAGTCGACCTGGTTGAAGGCAAGGGACAAAATGGCCATGGGTCAGAACAAAAGACTTTGTTGCTCTGCCATTTTCAGACCTGGCCACAGTCTTGATCCAAACATGGTAAACGCGGTTTGAGTCAGTAAAAAGAAGTAAAATATTATGAAAATTAACTGCTGCCACCAGTTCATCACAGGCACACTCGCCCAATAACCAAAAAATTCCTTCGAGGGTGTCTAGTGCTATGAACCAAAAAGGGACCCCAGCGCACGGTACTGGAAGGTACATTGTGCACTGTTAAAAAGTTACCAAGAAATGGCAGCGTAGTCAAAGACTAAGAGAAACACAGTTTCCCAGTACTGACAGTCTGAAGTGAAGAGGGGGTCGGGATCCTGCCACCAACCCACCTCCTACTGAATTCATGACAAGAAAGAAGGCCAGGAAACACTGCAATCATCCATTCTATTTTGGACTAAACCCTAATGGACCAATGATTGACAAATACGTTGAGAGGTATCCCCTCAGCCAGCCATACAGACCAGGTGCAGTACCTGTGTGGATGAAGAGCTACAGGCCATGGTCAGAGAGACCTATATTGACAATCTGGACTAAAACACCAAGAAGCATTGCTGCTGACATTGTTAGAGGCACCACGACATAGCAGCGTTAGACATGAAGCACACGTGCCATCCACACTTCAGGACACAAACACACCTTCGAATACATGAAGAACACAAGCATACAGTTCTATAGATAGAGGACAGATATGTACACATACTGTCATTGCGTTTATTATTTTCGTCATTAGTCAAATGCAGCAACGCAGAACCCGCATGGCGCAAGAGATCCTGAGCAAAGCTTGCAGATGCTTAAATGCAAATAACCCTATGGAACTGCAGGAACACCTATGGGACCTGACAGAGCCAAGTGTGACTAACCTATGGAAATTTAGTATAGCACACTGTAGAAAGTGCATTATACGGTTTAGGAAAATTACAGCAGGCCTCATGGAGCTGAGCAAGAGACAAGCTGAGCTAATTCAGGCTGGACAGCGAGCAAGACGTGTGAGACAGGACCCGCAGCCAAGGTCAAGAGATACAGAGGACATTCCAATCACCAGATGACAAAGGGACCAGCTGCAGAAAATACGGATAAATCCTCCTAAATCAGAGCTGCAGAGCTCAAATTCTTGGTCTCTGAGCATGGGAGGTGGCCGAAGAGACAATGGACAGTAATCAACAGTGGAAATGGAGTGCCTATCCCAGGCAGCAAGACACAGGCGCCAACAAGTATGCAACAGTATGCAAGTGTTGTGCCAGACAAGAGAGCACTCTCATAAGGCAAAGGTGGTGAACACAAGTTACAATACAGGCACATAATCATTCTCATCACCTTGAAATGTTGCACAGTGAGCCGAGAATCTTTTCGGGTCCCAGACATCAGCTCTAGCCAATCACAGTTTATTACCCTGGGGTGGGTAGAAACGGGCAATAACCAATGACAAGTCCACAACACTACAGCAATGTTATAGTTAGTATACTGGGGATGGAACAGGCCAGCCACCTGACATGTGAGGGCCAGTAGAATAACACCTATAATGTCCTATACAGGTTATAGAATATTCAATATCCAATCACTTGGCCTGATAGGTTTTCTGGAGAGGGGCCCAGGTTGTGATAAAGTGCTGACACCATTCGAGGGTAAAACCGGGCCTTCGAGCCGAGGAAGAGCGAGATGTGCATGAATATTCTCTGCTCCTGTGCTGATCCCTGTTGGTTTTGTTTGTAATAAACCGCTGTTTGAACTTACCGTTGAGTGACTCCTCTGTGTATCCTGGGGGAGGGTGTTGGGCCCTCCAGGTCTGCAAACTTCCAGTATCCCTCTGGCATACCTGTGAGTTACCCCCCCCCCCCCAAAAGAAGGGCATGTCAGTTTCCCCAGAACAATTGAGCAAAAGACCAGGGGAGTTCAGCTGAGGGCTGGGCTCCACTGGAAAAGGTCAGATTAGGATAGCCAAACAAAAGCCAAAAGTTTGGGGGGGGTCATAAATGGAGGGAAAATTGCACATAAATGAAATCTTTCCTAACAAACACCAGTCACACCCCTCTAATGATGCTTAACAAGGCAGAAAGATATGTCTGAGGTTACATTTAGTATTCTTGCTCAGATGAGATGAGTTGTTTAGCCTTATGAAGCCTGGTTGAATTACCGTGTTTGGCCAGACTGATATGTGAATGAATTCTGCCCCTCTGGCGGGCAGCACTGAGTGACTCACCTGCAGAGAAACATCCCATAAACAGGTTATTTGGACATGCTTGTTCTCATTAGAGGTGCTTCCATATTTGCACTATGTTTGAAACCCTTCAGGTTTCACTCTCTGTGAATAATGATAATGAAGAAAGACATAGGCCCTCATTATGAGGTTGCCGATAGGCCCCGGGTGCTACCAGCGGCCTACTGGCAACCTCGGCTTATAGTTTCCGTCAACCTATATCTTGGTAATACCAGGATATTAGAGGTAGCGGAGGAATGGTAAGCTCCCATTCCAGTGGAGTCCCATGGAATGGGAACACTGAATCACTCTCACCGTTCCTAACGGTGCTGGTGCTTCAGTGAAAAATCTACCAGTAGAGGCTTGAACTACTGCCAGGTCAGGCCTGCCGGTACTTCACTGTCCCTACCGGCAGACTTGTAGTTTGCCAGTCTGGAAGAGGTGCCAGTAACGTTGTTACCAGCACCTTATTTCCGGGCCGGAAAACTTATAATGTGGGCCATAGACCTCTTGCTGTCTGTGCTGAGAGAGACACAGCACCACAGCCACAAATCACTGATGACACCCAGCTTGTTTGTGGTTTTTGGTAACACTCTTCTTCAGAGGAGATTGCCCAGCTTTGTGATGCTGGATTGCCCTTGTGGTTCGAACCAGACTGATATGCCAATGGGTATTTCATTTCTGGCAAGGTAAATTGAGTTTTAATGGGGTTGTTCGCCCTCCAGAGTGGGAAGAAATTCATAGAACATGCTGCTTGGCTGTATTCCTTCTGTGTAGAGGTATTCCTTTTTTAAAAAAAAATTAAATGCTTGGGGTTTCACCCTAAACCAGTGATGGTAATTCAGACAGAGGTACCTAGAGAAACAGAGCATCACAGTTGCACCACAGTGATGCTGCCCAATCTTGCAGAAGCCTGGCTATGGTTGCTGGGGACATAGAGGTGTGTTGAAGATATACTTCTGTTCTGAGAAGAATCCCTTCCCATTTCTCTGCTGGACTGGTTTCGCGGGTGAGCCCATTCTAGGATGCAAATGGCTGGTTCTTATATGGGAATGCAAATTGAGCTAAAATGTGGTTGTAGAATTTCTTGAATGTGAACCATCCCGTGGATCATGTATCTGGCAATGTCTGCTCTTGGCTAGATATGCAACCACGTGTTTGCAATTTTTTAAACACTGGGGGTTTACCCCTAAGTCAGTTAGGTACTGCAGAGGTGTACCTCTTTCCCTCTACGTTTAGAGACACATGCCTCTGCAGCCACACCTCATTGATGTTGCATGTGTGTGGGGTTCATGATGCTGCTCTTGTTCAAAAGAGAACTGCCTAGCATTTCCCTGCGTGACTGACCTGGTGGGTGGGACCAGACTTACATTCAAATGGAGGTTTTTTCTCTAGAAAGGTAGGGTGATTTAATTAGTTGTGGTAGACCTCTCTGGGGTGGAACCAACCTGTACAACAAGCTATTAGGCTATTTTCTTTCTTAGTAGATTGGATACCACATTTCTGAATATTTTCAGATTCGTGGGGTTTCCTCCTAAATCAGTAAGGTTAATCCAGGTGCGGACCCCCTATTTTCTGCTCATAAGGAGAAATAGCACCACATCTTAACCTCACTAATGATTCCTAGCAGAGCAGAACCTGCGGGGGCCGTCAGTTCCCATGCAAATAATGCTTCTAGTTAAAGACGTGACGCTGTTCAAGTAATACAAATTAACAATCGTCTAGAACAATTTGTAAACAATGCAATCTTTTAATGAGGAGATGAAATTGGAACTGTCCAATGCTTTTCAGACCATTAAAAGTCCTTCATCAGGGACCACATCTACAATATTTCAATGATGTGCACAGACAAAGACACAGAAAAAAGAGAAAACAGTGTGTTAAATTTAGATATCGCTTGCTGAGATACGTTGTGGGTTGTGCTAACAAAACATAAGGACTGGTACATTACCCGTCTCCTTTCTAAGAGCATCAAAATTCAAAAGAGGAGGTCTGAGCTTACAATTATGTAAAAAAGAAAAGCAAATGCAAAAATTCTAAAAGATGTACTTGTGAATGAGATAGCAAGATAAGTTGCAGCTACAGGTTACACCTTACACAATGATGCTGTTGATAGAACCAACGTGCATGCCCACACCAATTACCCCGAAATTTGCCAAGAACCAAGTCAACCAAGACACCAAATTGTGTGCCCTCTACTCTCTGTGCGACCAAACCAAAACCCAAATACCTAAAGGTGTTGAAAGCTACCCGTCCAAGAAAAGTGGCAACACTCTACCTTCAAAAACCATTGGCCGCATATACATTCCTCTAACTGGGAAACTAAAGGGTTACAATGGAAACAGTGATAATGCAAGGTACTGAATAATAGAGTCCATAGACAGCATGAAATTACCTCGTGTCATGTAAAAGAAAAACGTACGTATATCTCCTGGCAGCTGCCAGAAAATTCTCGTGCATGCGGCAGCATCAGCGTCCTAGGTGGAGCTGAGTGGCTTGTTTATAAATCGTGGTGCCACCTGGGAAGGCGTCAACGTCAGGCGTTGTGATGTCATCAATAGGTGCATGATGACATCATGGATAAAAAAACTCACATTGTGTAGTTGTTTGCATTATGTTGGTCAATGATGAGTAATTTACAATCAACAAGGATGGCAAGTCACTGTGCTTATTCTAAAGGCCTGATGGGGCAGACACTTATGAATTCACTAGTGGGTACCACAAGAGAGAGTGTTCATAAACAAGTTTACCAGATAAGTCTTGCAGTGTAAGACTAGTAAAAAAAAGAAAAGGAAAAAAGAAAAAAGACAAATACATACAGGAAAGCTAGTAAGAAAGCGCCTTGAACATGCTCTATAGATGTGTATATTAGATAAACCCATATGAATTGAACCGCTGATAATTGGATCAAATTGGGAGATATCAACTGGGGTTGGTTGAAGCCAGTTCCTGTGCCACACATATTGATAGTTATCTGAAACCCTATTGAAGAAAATACAGACAAGTGGTATATATCATGCACATAAGTAGTATCCTTACATTCACATGCCGTGGTATTATACAGAAAGGTTTGAAGGAAGAAAATTACAATTTCAAAGCAAATCTTATGTTACATGTGATGAGCCATGGATAAACACCCAAGTATTGTGCACACCATGGTATCTGGTCTAGAATGAAAAAAAGATGTGTAGCGCCAAAATAAATAGGTCACAGAATAAGATTAGGGAATGTAAACCACTGTTCAAAGTTTTGTTCATGAAACTTTAAATGAAGCAAGCAAAGTCATGTTCTTCATTCATGCCATAAGGATGTAAAGTGTCCAAAAGATCTATCTGCAATGTTTCTTTCTACTTCAATATATGTTCAATGTCCATGTTGTAGCTTCTTTCCCCGGCAGGCTCCAGAACCTGGAACTTCATTTGCATAAAGATATGCCTTGCTTCTTGGAAATATCTGGCACTGATTACTTTGGGTTGTTCGTGCGGACATTTGAGCGGTGTTCATTCCATCGTGTTTTAACCTTTCTTGTAGTGCAGCCAACGTAATAGATGCCACATGGGCATCGGATGCTGTATATCACATTTTTAGTGTCACAGGTGGTAAAACTGCTTAGAAGCAGTTGCTTGCCTGTTCAAGGGCGGAACACAACATACTCTTCAGTCATTTTATTACAATTGACACAGTTAAGGCATGGAAAGGTACCTGTCACTTGCTTAAATTTAGTAATGATGTGGCCTCCCTCATCTTTACCAACAAGTAAATCCCTGCGTTGGTAAGCAAACACAGGGTATTCCCTGAAAAGTTCCCCCCGTGTATGGTCTTTTCTAAGAATCTCCAAGTGTTTAAGTATATATTTCTTGATTATGTTGCTCTGAATGGAGTACTTAGATACATATACTAAAGGGGTGTTGTTCTTTTGGGGGCTTGTTCCGATAGTGTCTCCCTGTTTTCATCAATTGTTATGGTGATGGCTTGGTTGAGTTCCTCATGTGAGTAGCCTCTATCTGATAATCTGTCCAAAACTTTACCCAGTTGTTCCCTACCTTCCTCTTTGTCACTTACAATGCATTTCATTCTAAAGAGTTGATGAAACGGCAAGTTTCTTCATGTCGCAGAAGGGTGAAAGCTCATTCTGTGGAGAAGGTTATTCCTATCCATTTTCTTCCTCAAAAAGTTAGTGACAAACTCATCTTGGACGGGCATGACATGCACGCCCAGAAAATGTGATCCACTACATATTTGTACATGAAACCGTTGGCATATGAGGGAGCCATCATGGCTCCCATAGATGTGCCAGATGTTTGTAAGTAGAAGGTATCCTTATGTTTGAAATACCGGTTCTCTGTTATAAACAGGAGAAAGAGTATAATAAACTCCTTAGAAGCGGCTATTTCCCCTTGTTGTAATAACAACCATTCAATGGCCTCAATTCCGAGAGAGTGAGGTATGGAGGTATACCTCTTGACGTCTAGGGTGAACAAGATGTCTGGCTCAACAAGGTTGGTGTTATTCAGTTTGTTGAGGAAATGTTTGGTAACTTTAATGCAAGTACAGGTAGATTGGATAATGGGATGGAGGAAAAAATTAAATGTGCTTGCACAGTGGTTGGAGGATTCTGCCCACTACCGATACTATGGGTCTACCTGATGGTTTGGTAAGATCCTTGTGTATTTTAGCTAAGCGATAGAAATTGGGTATTCTAGGATGTTTGCTATATAGGAACCTCCTGGTTGTATTGCTATTCCACTCATTCTCTTCTGCCTCCTTGAGGATGATGTCCAAGTGGTGTTGTATTTCGCGTGTAGGGTCTGAGGATAGTTCTATGTATGTGTTATTATAACTGGGCTGCACATTGCACTCAAGGTCATACTCGTTGGTATTTTGTATCACCAGTGCTCCTCCTTTGTCAGCCAGGCATTTAGTAATCATCTGGTCAGTACAAAGGGATTTAACAAAAGCAAGTTTGCCTCTATTAAAATTCCTATGTTTGGGTTTCTTGTATGATATTTGATTAACATCCTCTATGACCAGTGTATGGAAAATATGAATACTGTTGTTAGGGACTGGAGGGATAAACTTGCTTTTAGATTCTAATTCAATATAGGGAGTATCTTCTTCAGTGCCTTCAATTTCCTCTTTTTCTAAGTCAGCAAAGACAGCCTTAAGGTGAAATGTCTGTGTACATCTAAATAGGTCTACCTTGGTATCCAATTTGGTGGTACTGTATGTGGGAACGTAATTCAAACCTTTCTGGAGAGTGTTGACCTCCTTCGGGCTTAGAACTGAGATAGAACCATCTGTCAACCTACTACTCCTCTCAGGTGGGCAGTAGCCCAGCCTGCACCTTGATCAGCCTGCGCCAACGCCGCTTTCAACAGTGCTGACGCCGCCAACATCAGGGTAAGCAGGCCCGTGAGTGTGTATCTTACCGCCCCCGCTCCCACTTCCAGGAGTCTTCACATGATTTGGCAAACAGCCCTCTCCCACGCCATTTGCCTTTGCCTTTCTCGTTCTCCTCCACGAGGAGTTAACTAATTAAAATGGCAGCGCCCATTTGCTGCTGTGTCTGCATTGCCTAGCAACAGGCACGAGCAGCTGATTGAGCACGCAGCTATTTCCGGCACCCAGAACCACCGGAAGGCGCTAGCCGGCACCTCCACCCAAGGCACCCTTACTTAAGGCACGAGCCTGTCCGTGCCTGTCACGGACTGTCGGGGCTTAGGGGCCAGAAACGCTGTCCCTTTCACACCAGACCTCAGCCTCAGCAACGTTATACCCGGCAATCTCCATAAGGTACGAGGTTCAATAGTGCAGATCCCACCTGCATTTCGTAAGCAGCTCGTTGTGCTAGTACGCTGTAAACCTTTGCTGGCTCATGCTGACTTTTTGACATTCCTCGCCAGAAACACTGTACTACTGTGTTAGTCGCACCTCTTCTGCATTGTCGCACCTTATATGTTCATGCTGCCTTATTAGCGTCCGCCCGCGAGAAATATTGTTTAAATGCGCTATTCGCATCCCTTCTGTATGGCGTTGTGTCCACTTGATGTTGCTGCCATTTCAACATCTCCCTGCTAGAAGCATTGGTGTTAGTGCACCAGTTGTTCCTTACCCGCATTGTGATATGCCTCATGCTCTAACTACCTTCCTAGCATTGGAGTTGCCTACCTAAGTCTCTATATTATGCTCGGCCTCCTATTAGTTCCATGTCTATGCGCTGATCCGCTCCTTCAGAGTTACAACATAGCCTTGATCGTTCCGCCGCTTACCGAACACATGGCCGCGAACGCACCGCACTGCTAAGAACCCTCCATCTCATTATCCCATGCCGGCTCCAAAGACAATACTCTATCCCGCCATGCGTCACTAATGCACTGCATCTTGACTGTGTCCTTGTTATTGTGTATGATTTCGATCGCTGACTGTCATTGTAATCATTCACACCTTGTTAATGTTGTTGTGCTCATCTTAGCCTGTGCATCGTACTTAGAACCAGCCTACCACTGCTAAAGTGCTCCACCTGCCTCACTGCTTAATTGGCTAACCCTCCGCGCCCTGCACAATGCCCTGCATCAGGCCGCTAGTACAAGCCCTCAAACTTCACTGTCTTTGCAACTTCTAAGCACACATATGCTCACACATGTGTACCTGCGCACACAAGACTAGCCACGACACTCCACCCTATACTCAGCACTGATCCCCTGCAGACATAGCGTCAGCTTACTATGCTCCTTTAGTCTAGGTATTGTGTTAACATACCTTGCATCTTGAACCTAGGCATTGTCGCAACCTACCTTGCATTTTGAATCTAGGCATTGTTTCAACCTACCTTGCACCTTGAACTTAGGCATTGTTTCAACTTACCTTGCATACTGAACCCAGGCATTGTTTCAACTTACCTTGCATACTGAACCTAGGCATTGTTTCAACTTACCTTGCATACTGAACCCAGGCATTGTTTCAACTTAACTTGCATACTGAACCTAGGCATTGTTTCAACTTACCTTGCATACTGAACCTAGGCATTGTTTCAATTTACCTGTATTCTGCACCTAGGCATTGTTTCAACCTACCTTGCATACTGAACCTAGGCATTGTGTCAACACTCACCACCTATACAATGTTCCTACCAGGCACCTACTCAATACTGCTGAGAACTATTCTCCACCTCATTAATTTTTCATGCCCGTCCAGTTCCACCATGAGCCTGGCCTCCATTTGCACCACCCCTCCACCACCCTCAGATCCTCTCGCCACAACCATGCTGCCCCCTACCTCCCTACCTTGCAGCTTCTCTGATAGAAACGCTAGACTATGGTCCAGACTACCTAAACTGTACGAGCCACGAGCCAGGGACTTAACCCAACCCAAACTCACCAACTGCTCCTCTTTCGCTAGCACCTGTGCCAACCTTACGCTGAAAAGACCCAAGCCCACCCCACAAATTACTACATCCAGACACAAAACCGACAACATAGCCACCACCACCACCCCCACTAAAACAAGTGACGCACCCATAAAAGGAGCCCTCATTAACGCTCGCTCTATAATAGCCTATGCTACAGATATAGCGGACCTCATTCTAGCAGCAGACCTAGATTTCCTTGCCATAACATTGTCCTGGCTCCACGCAGCCGCTGGACCAGCCCTCTCCTTAGCCATCTCAGACAACTACACCATCCTCCGAGCGGATAGGACAGAATCAAGAGGCGGTGGCCTGGCTATAATTGCCAAAACACATCTCAACATCAGACTTGACTCCTCAACTCACCGCCCATCATGCGAATCCCTTACAGCCAAGCTGCCCACTACTAACTCCCAAACGATATCCATCCACCTACTCCACAGACCTCCCGGAGCTCTAGGATCCTTCGAGGAAGACCTTAGCACAATCCTCACTAACAACCTGAAAAACCCCTCCCAGAGCCTTCTCCTTGGAGATTTCAACCTAGGTTTTAAAGACCCCAAAGATCACCAAGCCACCCTCATCAACAATACCCTATCTGAACTAGGCTTCACCCAAAAAGTATCTGGCCCCACCCACAACAAAGGGAGAACCATTGACTGGGTTGCAGACTTCAACTGCGTGGCTGCCATCACTGACAACTCCCCCCAACCTTGGTCCAACCACCACCTCCTCTCCTTCACCCTCGAAGCCTCTAGCCCCATCATTAACAAAGAGATAGCCTCCGCCATTCCCACAAGAAGTAAGAAAAAGAACACAGTGGATAATCTGATCCCTCTTATCCTCCCCACACTTAACCAACTGCCCGCCACCCTCAACCCCCATGACCTCGTTGAAGACTACAACAAAATCATGCGCAGAGCCTTAGACTCCATTGCACCTTCAAAACTAAGAAAATGCAAACCCAAAAAGCACCTCAGCCATTGGTTCTCTAATCACCTTAAAACTCTCAGAACAGAAAAACGCAAAAAAGAACAATCTCCCACAGACCACAATAAATCAATACGCAATAAAATAAGGTCCAACTACAAAAAAGAAATTATAGCTGCCAAACAAGAGTCCTACAACATGAGAATAGCGCAATCTAACTCCAGTACCAAAGAGCTATTTACGATAATTAAAGAACTGGAAACTCCAGTGCTAATTCCTGACACCTGTGTGAAGGACAAACAATGGTGCACTAATGTCCAAAATGCCCTAAACAATAAAGTCACAAACCTTCAAACTAAAATTAAAAACAAGAAAGAGTCCTTAGCTAAACCGACCAACCCCACCAACATGACCTCGCGCCCCACGCCCCAACTCCCGCTGCCTACCACCTCTCGCTTTAGCGTCTCCAAAGTCTCCACTCTAGAAGTGGAAAAAATCATCCTTAGTCTAAAGCCATCCAACTGTCAGGGCGACCTCTGCCCCCCGCAAATCATTAAAGATGCGGCAAGAGACCTCTCACCATTCATCACAAGACTTATCAACGCTTCCTTCTCCTCAGGCACCGTCCCCAGCAACCTCAAAGAGTCCTGGGTCCTCCCCCTTCTCAAAAAACCCTCTCTTGACCCATCCATTCCCACCAATTACAGACCCATTACCACCGTCCCCTTTCTGCTCAATATTTTAGACAAGACAGCCTACCAACAAATTCAAAAATTCCTCGAATCAAACCATCTACTCGGTATTCGGCAATCAGGCTTTAGACCCCAACACGGGACAGAAACAGCCCTTATCGACCTGAAGGCTCAAATTGACACTCTGAGAGACAATGGGAAAACTGCTCTATTGCTCCTCCTAGACCTATCCGCAGCATTTGACCTGGTCGATCACAAAATCCTATGCAATCACCTCGACTCTGCGGCCCACTTCTCCCAAGAAGCCATTGGCTGGATCGAGTCTTTCCTCAGCAACAGATCCATGCGTGTCTTCTCTACCACAGCGGCTGCAGACCCCATCCCCATTACATGCGGAGTACCCCAGGGTTCATGCGTCTCACCTACACTGTACAACGTGTTCACGAAGCCCCTGTTTGATGATCTAGATGGTGTGGGTATCACCTACACTAATTATGCCGATGATACCCAGATCCTCAGGCATGGATGGCATCACACAGTCTATGCCTGAATGATGACAAGACTGAACTCATCATACTTGGATCCACTGCTAACCTAGCCAAACTGGACCAAAATTACACCAGCTTCATAATAGACGGGAACCTAATTAATGTAGCCAAGGAAGTGAAAACCCTAGGAATATACATTGACTCCTCCCTCTCTTTCCATAAACAGGTTAGCTCCATGGCTTCCTCCACGGCCTACACATGTAAGCTCATAAGAGCAGCCAAACTTTTTTTATCCACCCAGAGCTGCATTACATTAGCCAGAGCCCTTATATTATCAAAACTGGACTACTGTAATGCCCTCTACGTAGGAGCTAGCAAACAGGTTATCAACAAAATACAGACGGTGCAAAACAACACTCTCAGAGCAGCGCTCAGCATCCCTAAGAAAGAACACATTTCCAACACTAGGAGAGCCCATAACTGGCTCAACACTACAGACAAAATCATGCTCAAAGTAGCCTCTCTAACACACAAGTGCCTCAACAACGCCGCCCCCAGCTACTTAGTCGACAGAATAAGTAAACACTCGTCCAACAGACCTACCAGAACCTCCAACGCTAATCTACTCACAGTCCCCAGATTCAAATGCACCAAAATGGGGGCCAACAGCTTCCAAGTGAAAGCATCCCAGCACTGGAACTCCCTACCACCCCTATTAAGGACACCCCAAACCTACTCACACTTTAGACGCAACTACATACACTGGATAAAGAACAATGACCGCTAATCCCATCCTATCCAGACCCGGTATACACCTTGTAAATATGTTTACTTGCAAACCTGCATACCCACCTTGTAAATATGTACACTTGTAACCTGCATACCTCTTTGACTTTATCGTGATTGCTGTAACTGTTTTCTATCCGATTGTAACTACTGTAATTACTGCAATGCTATGTGATGTGTAACTAAGCTGTGAATAACCTTGCTGCTCCGGCGCCCTCCTACCCTCGGCTTTGGTGCGCAATACAAATGAATAAACTTCAAACTATATTAATAACTAAGTTCTCCTCTGCTCAAATCTTGCTTGCATATGTGGATTTCTGGGGTATGAACTAGCTGAGTCACTAGGCAAAGAGGATTTTGATAAAATTCTAGAAGACGTTAACAGTAGCCTCGACTCATATAAAAAAGAACTGGAAATGAAAAAAGTACAGAAGTTTTATCATGACACATAAAACTACCTCAATTATGAGGTTTACACTTCCTCTGAACTTTCTTTACTGCCAACAGAACCAGGTCCGTCTGGGTCCAATTTTTTGGACAGACGCGTAAGACCAAAAGAACGAGGTGGGTGAAGAGGAAATCCACATTTGCAAACAGGTTTTCATCAGAGGAGAACTTAGTTATTAATATCTCAGACAGATTTCTGAGCCAGACCATTACTCTGGGCGCATTCCTATAATGCAGTTATCAAATGCTGACGGCCTGCTGGGGATACCCAAGAGGACCTTATCGTCCATGTGGGCCAACCATTTAATTCTCAGATGGCCCAACCATGGAGAAAAATAGTGTATCTTCTTAAGATCATTCCCCAAGTCAGAAAAGCAGAGGTTAAATAGACAGGAGCTAGCGTGCAACTCTACCTGAGATATTTTGTTGGGTCTGATTCAATAACTTTCCTTACATGAGAGTCAGTGGCCAGGCCTCATAGTGGGGTGTGTGTGCGGGTACGTGTGTGTGTTTGGATGTACAGAAAATGCAATGTGGCTAAATAACAACAAGTTATTGAACAACACAAATAACAGAACTCCACATTGGGTTAGTGTGGGAAAGTCTCCATTCCAACATGCCTGCTGTATTTTCAACAGCCAAACACTGCAGGCTCTGTATTCTACTTATATCTATCACCCCTCTATCTACAGTCTAAATAGTTTTTACACTCTTGAGCCAAAGCTAAAAATGTCCCATTTACTTTTTTTGTAGACCTTTGTGACAAGGGGACAGGATACTGAAAACTGAGAATTGTCTCCCAGAAAACCAGAACATCTGGTCCCTGTATAATCGCTGAGTGGACCAGCGCAGTATACAGAGGACCTTCTAAACTACTGGTTTACAGCAGCAGTTTGCCTTCTGAATTCCATCATACACCACAAGAAGTCTACTGGGTTGAGCACAATGTCTGGATTTTTCAGGTGTTCCATGCTGTTATTGGAGAAATTATTGCTCAATACAATGGGGATTATTGAATTGTTGGAGCCAGTGAATGGTGTTGCTTCAGAGCCGAGAAGTGTCGCATTAAATTACAGGTTCCTGCATTTTCTAAGTTTTCCTTCTACCATGCACCGCTGTCCTCTTGTCTTTGAGCTCTCCCAAGTCGCTGTCAACACGTGCATCCCGCGCATTTAGGTAATACACTAAGGAACCCAGCACAAGAGAGTCTAGCGGGCAGGGCTGGACTGGGAATCAAAAGAGGCCCTGGAAATAATATTCAAATTGGCACCATATTACACATTTTCAGCAAGCCCAGCCCTTTCCCTATGAGAAAATGTGGAAATAAAATAGGTTACCACACAAAAGAGACCCAGGGTGTAGAGGCCTACTGGGAAATATCCAGAGTTCCCTAGAGGCCAGTCCACCCCGGCTAGCGGGCAGAGGGCAGGAATGGGCTTGCACACGAGCCGGGCAGGAAGGCCGATATTACAGAAAGCCAAATGTTTTCAAAACAACCCATATACAATTGATGTGCAATACTAGTAATGGCACAGAAAGGCAATACCATACCCATAGCAAGGTACTGGGAAGCAGTTTGAAACCATTCACATGGTACGAAAGGAATGTTATTTTGTATAAATAGATAGCAACACCAGAGAATACATATACTTCAATAAATGCAACACTATTTAAAGAAGATAAATGAGGAACATCATGTACATTTTGGACAAACAATACAAAGATATAATTAATACAGAAACGTTGAACTTAAACATTGAACCAGGGATTATTGGTCGCATCTCAACACAATGGCATCTCCAGGTGATGGACAAGGTACATTTTAAAAGCACACCACTTTGCACAATACTTTGGTGGCTGTTATATCCGCCCTGCGTCCCGCAACGCGGTGACGCAGGGCATCTCAATAAAAGCCCTGCCCCTGCGGACGGGGAGCAGTTCCGGGCACAGTAACGAACAGAGTGTGGCGTGTCTCATTTCGCTCCCGCTGGAGTTCCGCCACTGCGGCCTACTGACAAGGCCCTGGGCGTTCTGTCTCCCCTCGTGCCGAGGCGCGGAGACAGGACACAACAATGGCGACGAGGGAAACAGAACGCAGCACACGTGCTCAACGCTCTGCCAGCCGTTTCTGACTCACGACGACATGCACATTTTTTGGACACCCGGTGGGGGGGCACACAAAACTCCCACCCACAAAAAAAATATATTTTTTTTTCTCTCTTCCTCTCAACACGGGCCGCCGTCGGCTGGAGGGGACACACTCCCTAAAGACACCCATAGTGAAGTGCAACAACCACACATCGCCTTCCAGGTGTCAGAGGCGACACGGCACAGCGTGGTAGGCCTTCACACTTGCTCCAGATTCGGATGTTCAAGGCTACCGTACGTGGTGAGCGCCTGGATCGACGCAGCTGCACATCCACCACAGTCTGAGACTTTCAACCGAGGAGGGGCACGGTCACCTGAGGAAAGGCAGTAAGGTGAGGCGTGCATACCCCATTAGGACACAGTGAGGCCCGTGCCATGGCGACTGGCTCGTCCACCCCCAGGCCTGGCACGCCTTCTGGAATTGCGGCCAATCTGTCAATGTCATCACCACAACCTCGCTCACATGGGAACTCCTCTGCGATGATTCAGCCGTTTGATCCATTTACGGACCCATCATCAGTTGGCCCCCAGTGGCAACTATGGATCCAAAAATTCGAAATGGCGATGGAATGTAAGGACATAACCACTGACAGGAAGATGAGATCGCACCTGTTGCTAAATGTGGGAGACGAGGTACTACATATCTTTAACTCGTTAACCATTGATGATGGCCAGGACATCTATCAGCAAGCGAAGGATGCCCGGACGGCTCATTTTCTCCCACAGCTCAACCCTGATTATGAAACTTTTATATTCTGAACCACTATTCAGGGTGAAGAGGAGACCTTGGATGCCTACCATACCCGACTGAAGAAGCTGGCAATATCGTGTGAGTTCACGAAAGAAATCCGGAGACAGCTCATCAACAGCATCCATTCGGAGAAACTGAGAAGGATGGTACTGAGTGAGAAGGGCATCTCCGCAACACGCATTCTGGAATTGGGGCGTCAAAGAGAACTGGCACATATCAGGGCCGCCAACATGGGGGCAACTCTTCAAAAACTACAGCCTGCTCTCACGACAGCAATGGTGGCCCATGTCACAAACAGACAGCCCGCAAGGGATGAGGCTGGCGGCAACTACGCACAAGCGAGGTGGCAGCCACGAATCCCGGGACCCGCAGAATGTGGATGGTGTGGTGGACCGCGACATGGACGGTAAAACTGCCCCGCGCAAGGAACAACATGTGGGGCATGTGGCAGAAAGGACCACTATGCTAAGGTGTGCCGGTCATCGGGCGCCCCACTGCTGCCCCTGAATACTCCCCAAGAGAAGAGCAGGACCAAGAAAAAGAAGCAAGCCAATGCAAGGCGAGTCGAAGCAACACATTCTTCGACTGAGGAAGAAGGGGATGACGTCACGGGGACCCAACACGAATCCGGCAGGGAACAGTGGAAAAAAGGGAGAAAAGTCTACCTGGTGTCAGCCCTGGATCAGGGAAATGCGTCGCAAAGAAAAAGGCTCCGGAGACGCAAATGCCAGGTCACTCTTCAAAACCAGCAGGTATGGATGACCATTGTCACAGGAGCGTCCGTAAATGTTATGCCCACAAGCACATTCCAGACGCTGCAACCACAACCAGATCTGAAGAACACAGACACTTTATTATTTGCGTATGGCTGTAGGAAACCACTACCGGTGGTTGGCAGATTCCGCACCACCCTCAGCCATGGCGAAAGAAGGCTACCATCAAAAATCTACGTCGTAAATGCGGGGATCGGATGCCTTCTGAGTGGGGATGCGGCTGAAGACCTAGGGCTAGTCAAGTTCGTCTGTCACGTGAAGGAAGCACAAGAAGTCGAGAAGATCCTGGCACAGTATCCCAACCTACAAAACGGGATAGGGTGTCTGAAAGGAAAGACAATCAAGCTCCACATAGATGAGTCGGTCCAGCCCAAAGCCATAAGACACAGGAGAACCCCGTTCCACATGCGTGAACAAATGGAGAAAGAACTTAAAGCATTGGAGGAAGCAGGCATAATAGAAGAGGTAAGTGGGCTGACGCCATTGGTTTCCCCAATGGTGGTCACAAAAAAAACCAAACAGCCGGGAAAAGTCCGGATTTGCATAGACATGCGTCTACCGAACACTGCAATCAACCGGGAGCGACATATGACACCTACGCTTGACGAAATTGTGGCTGATCTCACCGGGTGTCAAAACTAACAATTTCCCCTTTCTTTATGCCCAACTCCTCCTCACCTGAACCTCCAGGGGAGCCTGTAGAAGACGACCAACCCGGTATTCTTCGATGTTCCCTTAATGCAGTCTTCTTCTTGGTCTTCTTTTGACGTAAATAAGGACGTGGCTCCTCGGAGGCCACCTTGACCGGATGGGAACCAAATCCGGTGATCTCCCAGGAGCCAGTCCCAAAACTCCAGGGAAAAAGCCGTTTAGGCAAAAAACCCTGTGTAACAGATCTTCTCTTCTGTCGGAAAGGGTATTAGATCCACCAATTGTGTCTCCACTATGCTGAACAAGGATCCTTAGTCGTAAGTAGAATGAAGCCTTTTACATAAGTCAAGGGCAAAAACCGAACTGTTGTTTGTAGAAACTACAAGTTCCAGAAGGCACCGCAGGAGATCAGGTAATGTTCGGAGAGTTTTGCGATCCAGAAGGCGCCGCAGGAAATCAGGTAAGGTTCGGAGAGTATTGCGATCCAGAAGGCACCGCAGGAGATCAGGTAATGTTCGGAGAGTACTACGAAGGCACTGTAGAAGGTAGAAGATACGTGGGACTAGCAGCTCTGTGGGAATTACGGTAACGAGAGCTCCGGCACAGAAGTATGATTGCCGTGGAGAGAGAGAACAGTGGAAAGGGAGTGCTGAAAAATACTCGGAAAGGTAGAAGAAGTAGATTAAGAAGATATAGGGAAGATAGGTAAACAGAACAATAAAGATAGATGACTACCAGCGTAGGGACAGAAAACCGAAGAGAAAAAGAAAAGAAACTCCCGTGAACTTACCAGTAGAACCCGCTGCTGGATATACACTAGAGGAATACACCGCGAGTGAAAACAAAAGAGTAGAAAACGTCCAAGGTAAGAAGGAAGGGGTAAGGTCTTTCTGCGAAACAGAATATCAAAGAGCAAGGGCAATGAACAAAGTTGAGAATAACGATGATACAACGCACCGTTGTTACTGTGCGTGATGCGTATATACGTTCCGGACGCCATCTTGGTAGAAGGCTAGACCGCGTTCACTTTAGGTGTGTCTCCACCGATACCATAGCTTCCATGGCCGGTGCATAACAGTATGCCCCCTTCGATGCCGGGTCCCTCCCGGTTTACCGGGATACAATCTGTGGAACTTCTTGATTAGTTCTGAGGCATGTAGATGCGATCTGGGCTCCCAAGTTCTTTCGGAATCTGGGTAACCCTTCCAATGAACTAGGTATTGTAATGTTCCTTGTTTGTAACGTGAATCCATTAATCTGGCTACCTCATATTCTTCAGGTATCGGGGTCATCTTGATCTCTTTCTTCCTGGTTTTTCTGTGAAAAGGATCCTCGATATGTTCCTTTAACAAGGAAGTGTGGAATACCGGGTGTATTCTACTGAAACGAGCAGGTAGCTTGAGTTTGTATGCCACAGGATTGATCTTAGTCTCTATCCTAAAAGGACCGATGTATCTTGGGGTAAATTTGCCTAGCCTTGCCCATCTGGGTAAGTACCTGGTGGATAGCCAGACTAGTGAACCTGGACCCCACTGAGGAACTGGTCTTCTTTTCATGTCCGCGTACTTCTTGGAGTTCCTTCTGCTCTCTTCCAAGGTATGTAGGGCAGAGGCATGTAATTGTTTAATCTCAGCCAGTGTCTTGTCTACAGATGGCGCCTTGGTTTCGTTAAGGCCGATCTTGGGGAAGGAGTGAGGGTGATAGCCGTAAGTACATAAGAACGGACTCATACCGATAGATGTGTGGAAAGTGTTATTGTAGACAAATTCTGCCATGGGGATCAAGGAATCCCAATCGTCCTGTTCTTTATTGCAGAAACAACGGAGATACTCTTCGAGAGTGGCATTGAGCCTCTCCGTCTGTCCATTTGACTGCGGGTGATAACCCGACGACATGGCTCTATGAATTCCTAACTCCTTACAAAGTAAGGACCAGAACCTTGAAGTGAACTGTACGCCCCTATCGGAGATGATCACTCGAGGTAGTCCATGTAGTCTTACTATGTCTCTAAGAAACACCGAAGCAGTATCTGCTGCTGAAGGTACTCCTTTCAGAGAAGTAAAATGTGCTTGTTTAGAAAACGAATCAATTGTTACCATTATTGCTGTCTTTCCCTGAGAGGAAGGCAGATCCACAATGAAATCCATAGAGATGTTCTCCCAGGGGCGAGTGGGAAGCTCAGGTTGTTGTAGTAACCCGATGGGTTTCTGCCTAGACACCTTAGCGCTGGCACAAATTGAACAAGACCGGACATATGACTTGACGTCAGAATTAACTGAAGGCCACCAAAAACTTCGTGTGATTAGCTCATGTGTGGCCTTTTGGCCTCTATGTCCAGCCAGAGGGAGGTCATGACATAAACTGAGTGCTTGTTGTTGAAGCTCCGGAGTGGGTAGAAAAAGAGCTGATTTGTAGAACCATAGTCCTTTTCTCTCTTGTAGATCCTTGGAGATAGGTGTCTGTTTAGTGCAGTGTTTATATCCTTCCTGTATCTTTTGGAGATAGAGATTGATCATGGCTATGAATCGTTGTTTGGGTAACAACTTCTCTACATTGACCAACCCAGTCTTCTCCTGTCCGGGTTCGGGCCAGCTTCTGGAAAGAGCATCCGCTACTCCGTTTAACGTACCTGGTATGTAGGTAATCTGAAAATCAAAAGTCGAGAAGTAATAGGCCCAGCGAGCATGACGTGAGTTATGGCATTCCATCTGCTGAAGGACCTTTAGGTTTCTATGGTCGGTACGTATGAGGAATGGATTGGTTGCTCCTTGTAAGAGATGTCTCCACTCTTTGCAAGCCATTCTCATGGCCAACAACTCTCGTTCGAGCACAGAATAATTTCGCTCACTGATGGTAAGTGTTCGTGAATAATATGCGATAGGGTGTTCCTGTCCTTCCTTGTCTTGCTGTAAAAGTACAGCTCCCAGAGCACCGCCGGAGGCATCAGTCTCAACAATAAAAGGCTTTGACTGGTCAGGTTGTATTAGAACAGGTGCTGTAGTAAACAATTCCTTTAGTGTGGAAAACGCCTTCTGGGCTGCTGGATTCCAGGAAAAAAGTACTCCCTTCTTAAGGAGTGAGGTAAGAGGTAACACCATCTCAGAGAAATGGGGTATAAAGCGGCGATAGAAATTCGCCAGCCCGAGAAAGCGCTGTACCTCCTTGACGGATGATAGATCAGGCCATCTGAGAATGGCCTTAACTTTATCTGGATCCATCCGTATGCCTGTAGACGAGAGTATGAACCCAAGATAAGCTATTTCTGAAACCTCAAATGAACACTTCTCAGGTTTGGCGAACAGAGCGTTCTTTCTTAGCCTGCGAAGAACCTCTTTAACCTGGGTACGGTGTTCATGTAGTGAGCTGGAGAATACCAGGATATCATCTAGATACACTACAACAGATATGTTGAGTAAGTCTGAAAATATCCGGTCCATGAATCTCTGGAACACCGCTGGGGCATTAACAAGACCAAAGGGCATTACGCAATACTCGAACAACCCCAACGGTGTCCGAAAGGCGGTCTTCCATTCATCGCCATGACGTATCCTTAGCAAATGATAGGCTCCTCGTAAGTCAATCTTAGTGAAGAATTGTGAGTCCTTTACAGCCTCTAGGATATCCCTGATAAGAGGCATAGGATATCTGTCCCGAACAGTAATACTGTTCAATCCACGGTAATCTATACAGGGACGGAGTTCCTTGGTACCCTTCTTGGCTACAAAAAACAAAGATGCTCCACCTGATGATTTCGAACTTCTTATCAGTCCATTGCTGAGGTTGGAATCAAGATATTCCTTAAGCACCGTCCGTTCCAGTTGGGACAACGGATACATTCTTCCAAAGGGCAGGGGCACGTCTTCCTTAAGTTCGATGCTGCAGTCCTCAGGGCGATGAGGTGGGAGGAGTTTGGGCAGGACGTCTTCAAATACATCCTCGTATTCCTTATATTGCAACGGAATAGCTGATATTGTCAATTTAGATTGAACTGCCAGGTCGGCGGGTTGTACCTCTAAGTGTGGATCCTTGATACAGTGTTTGCTGCAGAACTCGGAATCAAAACTCAATCGGTTGGTACTCCAGTTAATGTACGGATTGTGAAGTCTTAACCAAGGTATTCCCATTATGAGAGGGAAGTGTGCTGCTCTAATTACATCAAAGATAGCTTCTTCATGGTGGTTACCCATAGACACTCGCATAGGTAGGGTTTCCATGATGATAGGACCAGAGGACAAGGGACAGCCGTCTACTCCTTCTACTGGTATTGCCGTCTTCTTATGTTGTAGAACGATCCTATTGTTCTTAGCCCAGTTAATGTCAATAAAGTTGCCTGCTGCTCCGCAGTCCAACATGGCTAGAACCGGAATACTATTTCCAGTGGTAGTGGTTAGTGATACTTGCAAAACCATTAGATTGTTGTCCTCTACTCGTCTTCCGGCTCCTGTGGGGTTGCAAGGACTTGTGCTACTCTCCCCGTTACCTCCCTTGCAGAGGGACGAGGTTGAGCGTTTCCCGAACGTCGGGAAGGAATCTCGGTACAATCCTTCAAATGATGTTTGGAGGAACCACAGTACATACATAAGTTCTGTTCTCGCCGACGTCTTCTTTCGTCTGACGTCAAAGGTGCACGCGTAGCACCTATCTGCATTGGTTCCTCGGGTGAGGACCTTTCCTTTAGGATTGAAGGAGGGTTATAGTTCGGCTGGATTCCTCGGACTCTCTTCCTCTCATGGCGTCTCTCATGTATTCTGTATTCGATCCGTAGAACCAAGGTTACTAATTCCGCAAAAGTGTCTGGTCTGGCTACTCGAGCTAGTTCATCTTTTATCTCCTCATGGAGACCTCTACGGAATATCGTCTGCTGAGCCGTATCCGGCCATCCGGCCAAGGTAGCCAACCCTTGGAATTGAGACACATAGGATTGTACATCTTGATTCCCTTGTCTAATATCCAGTAGTGCCTCATACGTCGAGTACTGAATTTCTGGTCTCTCAAAACGTATCTGCAAATTGCGAACAAATAGGGCATAGTCGTTCACTGACGGATCGTCAGCCGTTACCAGAGGTGTTGCCCATCTTAAAGCGTTGCCAGTCAGGTTGGAAATCAAGAACCCTACCCGGGCTCTTCCGGACTCGAAGGTTCTTTTTCTAAAAGAAAAATACACTGAGCAGGAATCCAGGAAATCCTTTATACACTTTGGGTTTCCGTCGTACTTGGGCATGGAAAACGGCATTGGTGGTAGTTCACCTCTTCCTTCATCCCTGATAGCGGCTTGGTTACGCAAAGTCTGGTTCTCGGCCTGAAGTGCTTGCATATCAACTCGTAGACCTTGGATGGCGTTACACATCTCCTGTATTTGTTCAGGAGTAGCCATCGAAATCTTCTCTGGGCGTTGTATACTGTCAAAACTAACAATTTCCCCTTTCTTTATGCCCAACTCCTCCTCACCTGAACCTCCAGGGGAGCCTGTAGAAGACGACCAACCCGGTATTCTTCGATGTTCCCTTAATGCAGTCTTCTTCTTGGTCTTCTTTTGACGTAAATAAGGACGTGGCTCCTCGGAGGCCACCTTGACCGGATGGGAACCAAATCCGGTGATCTCCCAGGAGCCAGTCCCAAAACTCCAGGGAAAAAGCCGTTTAGGCAAAAAACCCTGTGTAACAGATCTTCTCTTCTGTCGGAAAGGGTATTAGATCCACCAATTGTGTCTCCACTATGCTGAACAAGGATCCTTAGTCGTAAGTAGAATGAAGCCTTTTACATAAGTCAAGGGCAAAAACCGAACTGTTGTTTGTAGAAACTACAAGTTCCAGAAGGCACCGCAGGAGATCAGGTAATGTTCGGAGAGTTTTGCGATCCAGAAGGCGCCGCAGGAAATCAGGTAAGGTTCGGAGAGTATTGCGATCCAGAAGGCACCGCAGGAGATCAGGTAATGTTCGGAGAGTACTACGAAGGCACTGTAGAAGGTAGAAGATACGTGGGACTAGCAGCTCTGTGGGAATTACGGTAACGAGAGCTCCGGCACAGAAGTATGATTGCCGTGGAGAGAGAGAACAGTGGAAAGGGAGTGCTGAAAAATACTCGGAAAGGTAGAAGAAGTAGATTAAGAAGATATAGGGAAGATAGGTAAACAGAACAATAAAGATAGATGACTACCAGCGTAGGGACAGAAAACCGAAGAGAAAAAGAAAAGAAACTCCCGTGAACTTACCAGTAGAACCCGCTGCTGGATATACACTAGAGGAATACACCGCGAGTGAAAACAAAAGAGTAGAAAACGTCCAAGGTAAGAAGGAAGGGGTAAGGTCTTTCTGCGAAACAGAATATCAAAGAGCAAGGGCAATGAACAAAGTTGAGAATAACGATGATACAACGCACCGTTGTTACTGTGCGTGATGCGTATATACGTTCCGGACGCCATCTTGGTAGAAGGCTAGACCGCGTTCACTTTAGGTGTGTCTCCACCGATACCATAGCTTCCATGGCCGGTGCATAACACCGGGTCACGAGTCTTCTCCAAAGTTGATCTGAAAGCTGGATACCACCAGCTCAAGCTGCATAAGGACTCTTGATACATAACCACTTTCTGGACACACCTGGGATTACGGAGATATAAATGCCTAAACTTTGGGATTTCGTCGGCTGCCGAAGTCTTTCAACAGACTATTCAGGAGGTCATCCGGGACATACCGGGGGTCCTCAATGTGAGTGACGACATCCTGATCCATGCTCAGGACAGAGAAGAACACTTGAGGAGACTGCAGACGCTCCTGGACAGACTAGATGACGCTGGGTTAACTATTCACAAAGAAAAATGTGAATTCTTCAAAACGGAAATATCTTGCTTTGGCTACAAGTTCAGCAGCACTGGCATCTCCCCGGACCCCCAGAAGGTTGCCGACATACAGGCTGCGAGTCCGCCGATGACACCTACCGAAGTGCGCAGCTTCCTGGGGATGGCCACGTGCTGTGGGAGGTTCATCCGTAACTTGGCCACTCTCTCTGAACCCCTGCGAGAACTAACCAAGCTTAACACAAAGTGGGAATGGGGGCAGGCGGGTCAGGAGGCTTTTGAAAACATCAAGGAGTCGCTGTCAATCGACACAAAGATGGCCTACTACGACACCAAACTCCCAACTGAACTATTTGTGGATGCGAGCCCTGTCGGCCTAGGGGCCATCCTCATGCAGGTCACCAAAGGGGAGAAGAGACCCATTGCATACGCGTCAAGAGCCCTCACAATGACAGAGCAGCGATACTCGCACATTGAGAAGGAGGCGATTGCCGTACTGTGGGGGTGTCGTCATTTCCACCTCTATCTCTATGGCAGAAGATTCACGGCAGTTACGGATCACAAACCCCTATTGCCTATCTTCATGGGCACATCCTATCACCCGCTGGCCAGAATAGCCAAATGGCTCCTGCCCTTCCAGCAGTACAATTTTGAATTGGCCTATCAGCCGGGAAGTGGAAACCCGGCGGACTTCCTCTCAAGACACCCTTGAGCGGCGACTCGACAAGAAGTCCAAGTAGCCGAAGAGACCGAGGAACACATCTGCCAGGTTGTGCGGGCCATGAAACCAAAGGCTGTCAGCATCGAGGACATTGAATTGGAGACACACAAGGACCCGTGCTGCGACCTGGTGATGGATGCCATCATCTCAGGCGATTGGAAGTCCTTCATGAAAAACACCCACAACAGGACAGCGGAAGCAAAGGCATTCCTCACGGGGATGTTCACCATACGAAAGGATCTGTCGATCACAGAGCAAGGACTGCTACTCAGGGGAAACCGCATTGTTGTCCCGTCGAGCCTCCAGGACAGAATAGTGGCATTAGCCCATGAAGGCCACCAAGGAATGGCTCGGACGAAGGCTCGAATCTGGCACTGAGTGTGGTTTACACAGATAGACGAGAAGGTTGAAAGGCTAATAAACACCTGTCTACCCTGCCAGATAACTGGAGCTCCACCGAATCCAAAACCGATCCCGTCAGCGGAACGTGGCCTTGGCAGATGGGATGCGATCAGCATCGATTTTTGCACACTAGAAGAAGGCCTCTACCTCCTGGTGGCCATTGACGATCACTCCCGATATCCGGAAGTCGAGGTAGTTGAATCCACGGCAGCGGAAGTGGTAATTCCCGCCATGGAGAAGATGTTCGCAACGCATGGACTTCCCACACGAATCAAGAGTGAAAACGGCGCACCATTCCAAGAGGAGGAATTCAAACAATACCTGCAGGAACTGAATATAAAGTAACATCACATCATGCCAAGGTGGCCCCAGGCGAATGGGGATGTGGAACGGTTCATGAGGACACTCAACAAAGTGCTAAGGCTGTCAAGAGCAAACGCCAGCCCGTGGAAGGTCGACCTCTACCGCTTTCTGCGAAACTACTGAGTCACCCCTCACAGCACGACGGGTGTCCCGCCAGCCGACCTCATGTTTGGCACCGTTATAAAGTCCTCCATTCCACATCACCCCAGCAGGAGCCCGGACCGTTTCGACAAGGAGCGCACCGAAAAGAGGAGAACAGGGGACAATGCACACATGAGTGCCAAGAGGAGGTCGAAACCATCCGACCACCAGGTGGGCGACCAGGTGGTCATGCTGCGAAATCCGACAAGGTCCAAACTGTACTCCTGCTACGATTTGTTCCCATGGACTGTCAGTGAAAAACAAGGGACCATGATAACTGTAAAGGGAGGACGCCGACAGGTGACACGAAATGCATCGTGGTTCAAGGCGGTGCCACACAACCTGTGGACTGATGGCGAGTGTCACCAAGAAGATGAAGATCCCCAGTCGAACGAAGGAGACCCCGCTCACCTTCAGAAGGAGGTTGAAGTGGGTGACAGGACGTGGGAGCAGTGGAGCGAACCGGACATGGGTGAGCCGGACATGGAAGGTGAGGCGCCCAGTGAGACAGTGGGGCCCAGCCCCAGAAGGGGGCGGTATGGCTTAAGAACTGCCACCAAGCCACCCGCTCGGCTCATAGACTATGTGTGGTAATCTGCCCCAGTAGAACTGTAAGAGGGGAGGCACCCAGGGTTTTTGTTAGTTTAAGGGTCTGCATAATGGTATTTGATATGTTTTGTTTAAATGTTAAGTTAAGTTGATATAAAGGAGGAATTTTATATCCGCCCTGCGTCCAGCAACGCGGTGACGCAGGGCGTCTCAATAAAAGTCCCGCCCCCGCGGACGGGGAGCAGTTCCGGGCACAGTAACGAACAGAGTGTGGCGTGTCTCATTTCGCTCCCGCTGGAGCTGTGCCACTGCCGCCTACTGACAAGGCCCTGCGCGTTCTGTCTCCCCTCGTGCCGAGGCGCAGAGACAGGACACAACAGTGGCTATTCCTGCCAAAATCTGTTTCGTTGGATTTTATGGGTTGGAAAGTATTGTGTTAGAGTTTAATGATATTTGGTACATTATTTGATTATTTAGCTCACACTGTGCAGCTTCCGGTACCTAAGGGTTACTGTCAGCGTATGGCACATGTGATGGGATGCAGGAATAGGCCTATCAAAAGTCATGGCTTCAGACAAACATGCTGCATTGGGGCACAAATACCTGCACGCGGATGAGATCTGGAGTTGGGAAGGTCTTTGAAAAAAACACTGCCACCCAGAAAGCAGAAAGAACTACAACAGCAAACCGGATGCTAAACAGGCAGGTATTTTTTTATTGTTTTTTCATTTTTTTGTTTAAAGCGCAGACCTAACTCGAGAGCAGCGGAGCGCTGTATAGAGTGTGGGTAACCGGCATTTGGGCTGGCATCGTTTAATAGTAGTGTTCTCTGTAACACCATCAGGTTAAGCACCTCAGTCCAAAGACACGTAAGGAAACCGTAGAAATGCCAGAACCTGATTGAGGAACGAAAAGGGTTGAAACCTTCCTTGCCTCTCTTCCGAAAAGGAAGATGAGCAGGTCTCTTTCCATGTGTGGAGGGACAGACCCATCCACAAATCTACCAAGGACTGAATAAGGAGACACCGGCCCCAGTGTTTCGGCTCTCTTTAACTCCAGGGACTCAGAATGAACAGAGGAATCCAAGTGCAAGGGGTCTGCCTATTGCTCTTTATAGGCTTCTCAGAGTTGGATGCAGCGCTCATTTCACCGATATCAACCTTTACCTGACTCCTGCTTCCGCATTATAGGGAACCTCCCACCCGTTGACGATCCATTTACCTTACCTCATAGGACGAAAGCGCATTCTTTCTCTTTGCACTCATCCAACTACCGCCTCCCTCTCTCGGGCTGCACACTTTCTTCATTGTTTTCACTTGCCTGTTTCCTCAACTCTTCATCATGCACCGAGCCTCCATTATTCCTTCTTCTTTCTCCTTTCCTTCTCTCATAGGTTTCGGTCTAATTTCTGACTCACTCTCCGGCCTCCCCATATCCCCCCTGCACGAGCACCTCTCAAACAAGACACAACCGTTCCCCCATTTCCAACCTATCCCCCTCGCCTATCACAACACACCTGCTCTTCTCCCCCACCATCTATCACTCTTTCGCTTAGCCTCTGGAATGCACATTCCCTCTGCAAAGTCCTCCTACATCACTGAACACTTTGACTTATCACCCTCAACTTACACTTTTTGCTATCCAAGAAACCTGAATCTGCTCCCATAACTGCTACACTAACAATTCTCCACACTGACTCTGCTACCTTCTGTTGGGATCGGTGGTGGTGTGGGGTTCTTTATCAATAAAGTCTTCAACATCGTCCCATTGCCCTCATCTATCATCTCAACTTCCTCTTTTAAATATGCCACTATTCAACTCCTCCCCTCTTGCACTGTTCTGCCTCTCTATCGGTCCCCGGTCAACTCCTTCCCTGGTCTGAAACTTATCTTTGTGTCACTTACATTCACCATCCTCATTGTTATGCTGGGTGACTTTAACCTTCCCAAGCCCTCTGCATCTACCTGCCTTGAAGTTACTGCCCTCCTATCTGATCACTCCCTGCACAACATGCTTACCCACTCTGGTGGGAAGGTGGGAACTCTTGACCTTGTCTTTCTCTCTAATTCACTTCCTCCTTGGACCTCTCCATTGGACCCCTCTCCCTTGGATTACTCAATTTTTAACTTGGTCCCCCCACCTTCTACTCCTCTCCACTCTTCCATGACTAACTTACTCCTCCTCTCCCCCTCTTCACCTGTACTCTCCTGTGCCTTGCTCGCTCACCGATGTCTGCCGCAGAAGGGTAGAAGAGGCTTTAAGCAGTGGTGGGTCATCCCGAAGCCATGCAGACCTAGACATTCGATACCTTGATGAGGCTGTTCGAGTAGTGGCCAAATGACTACCAGTGGAGGTACTGGTAAACATCTGGTGCGCTTGATGAGTTCCTGGAGTATTCACTTTTTTCATCTCCCTTGCTCCATGCTAATATCGATGTTAGGATGCAAATGCTAATTTGCATGAGTCTGTTATCAGACTCTTTAGGCATTCTAAGCTGTAATTGATGTGTACTTAATATTGTAGAGTAAACAGTACTGTCATAGCACAGCTGAAGCTGAATTGAAGGGCTCTCAGTTCTGCGCGCGTGTTGGAGCGAGCCTGAAGGCCCAGATCTACGGCTTTTGAATACTCCAGGCAGCAGGCTGCATTCTTGCTGATGCTTTGATTTCACCGGTTTGAGGGGCAGCAGGAAGCGGATCGGGCAGTTCCTGCAGCTCCCTTCAGTGGTCGCAGACCCTCTGGAGCCAGGCTAGTGATTTGACCAATCGCTGTGACCTAGTGTGAGATGGCGTGCTATGAAGTGGCCGACAATTGGTCGTTTTCATTTGTTCTGCTGGAAGAGTAGGAGTGTTGAAGGAGGTGGGCATGAGGACTGGAGGACTGGACTGGAGGACACTGAGACTGGGGGCCCTGAGGCATGGAAGCACTGGAGCAACTTCAGCTGTTACTGGAGTGCTGGGTGACAGCCTTTGGCATTTGGCAGATATTGGCAACAGGGAAGGGGAGGCTGCATCTGTATCTCAAGGGAGCGCATAGTTCGCTCATCTTTCCTCTTGTCATCTCACTTCTATCCTCTTGCTTCTTATCTACGCATATCTCCGTTTTTCTCAGTTTCCTTCCTTTGAGCTGTGGCTCTGGTTTTGGTTACTGCCCACTGCACTGGCTACTACAGTGCACCTATGTATACACTCAGTAACTACTTTAGTATTAATGACAAAGATGTTGATAGAGGGTGACTGCAGACTTTTAGGGGCTCATTACGAGTTTGGAGGCAGCCATTCCCTTAATAAGGGCATGGCTGCCTCCAAACTCGGGTCCGGGTCTGTGGTCCCTGAATGGGGAAATACCGGGCCATTCCGACTTTGGAGGGCCCGGTATTTCCCCATTCAGGGAACCCGGACCATCCCCATTCCCATTTGAGCCCTCATAGTGCTCAATGGGAATGGGGAGCATGCTAACAAAGGGTCCGTTAATGACACGCCTGTTGTTAGCTCCCTGGTCTGCTCGCGGGACCCGCAAAGGACGTCTGGTCTGACCAGACGTTCAGAGCGGGTCCCACGAGGGAACCTCGTAATGAGGCGGTACAGGTTTTACGGCACCGGCACCTTTACCGTCGCTGTTAACCCCTTACCGCCTCACTTGTAATGAGGCCCATAATCTCTGAACTAACTTAATTTGCCCATCAACCAGTAGCTAGTTTCTTAACTCGCCTGCAATTTTAGGTAAACAACCTGTAACGTGCAGAGGGTGACTGTGGGCTTCTGTTATGTGAGACCCTTGCACTGTTTCCTTTACTCCTCAGCATTTCAGTCACAGCTAACCATTAACTGGTACTGTGGGATATTTGCCAATTCCCTTTAATGGGGAAGAAGGAAAGCGGTCAACCACCCAGAGGTGTTGCTGAGGAAAAAATCCAGGAAAAGTGGCATAAGAACACAGGAGAAGCCTCAAACCTTATTGGATAGATATTTCAAAGAGGTGACAGGCAAATTAGACCCACATTCTCAAGGCGGAACAAGCCCTTGGTGCTACTAGGCGTGATATGGCACTTCTAATTGCTAATGAAGCAGCATCTTTAACGAGGGCTACCTCACCTGGGGGGGCTTTATCTGTCAAAAAGCCATCCTATATTAACACTACCACTAATACCACTAATCTTGACTCTATTTCTCTGTTGATCCCCAAGGCTCATCTGGTTACATCCGCATTGATATTGACAGTAGAAGTCAAAGAGCTTCCACTACTTGTCTACGCCCCAATCGATTTAACACAAAACAGAGAGTAGCTACTTCGTTACAAATTTAGTTACTCCTGGATCTGAGTCCCTATAGATAACTTGCTGGCCCTGTATGTAAATATCTCATGTCCCCAAAAGTGTGACACACCCATCCCTAGAATAGCAATGCTGTGCCGACTGCAAGGGGATGTAGAGATACTGGCCCTCAACTCTCTCACTACTTTCCTAAAAACAGGCTAATAGGTGCACATAAGTTGATGGTCGGTTTTCTTCTTTATTGTCACCACCACCACAAATGTGTCTTATAAATAGTAAACTGTTGTGCTCATATTGGCCACCTTCAGCGAGTTAAAAATCTATCAGTTAATGTCCTATTACTGTTAAATATAGTTAAAATGATGTATAATTCCTCAAGCCCTATCTTCAAATGTATATAGGATCTCTGAGTTGTGGTCATCAACCTATCAACTCTACAATCTGTCAACCGGTTTCAGCGGAGTGGATAACTCGCTGTCTTCTTCAGGACGGAGAATTTTGCATTCTCAATGGCTCTTTGATTTCTTCACAGGTGTCCACTTGGTGGATGAATGGAGAGTTTTCTCGGGGTTTCCCACGGGCAGTACAGTTTATGTTCTGATCCCTGTAGGATTATAAAAATGGACAAACAAAGTAGGAAGGATTCAGTATGTGGGGTATATATAGAATTCAAAGCTGGTGCAAATATAGTTCAAAAGGGAAGTTACCTGTAATATCACTGGTTTCTCCCTATTCTGGATGATTGCTTATTAGATTCCCCTTTTGTGCTTCTTTGTTTCCTGGTCACATGGCCTACAAAAAGGAGGGGTCCTCATATATCATTTCTTCTCTTTGCAATTTCCTTGGTATATGCAAAACAGTGTCCACTAAACGGACCCAATACAGTAAAATTACCTGTAGGATGCATGTCGCTTCCTCACAGGCTCTTGAAATCTTTTGTACTGGCGTCATATGTTAGCGTCATTGTATCAGGCACTCATCATACTCCAGCAAGAGGGAGCTGTGGATGAGAGACCATGGGCATTCACAATCAGTATTTCTCAAATATACTGTAGCGTAAATAAAACGCTGTTAGAAATACTTTCATACAATATTTTGGTGGCCGTGTCTAAGTGCCACATTAGATTGTGTGTTCATTTAGCAACGGATGCATAGTCCGTATTTTATAGTTTAAATGAAGTCCCAATGGTCTCTTACCCGAGTGTAGCTGGACCATTCCTCCCGTTGTGAAACACCGAACCGTCTACCGTCTATCAGCAGTTACAGCCGCCGGACACTGCTACGTTCGTATTTACTAGCAACACCTAGCGTGATCACGTGATATCTAAGTTCTTGTTCGTCCACCTGATCACGTGTCTTGCACGAAAACTACCAGGGACGTTGGGTAATGTAGTTTCCGGGTGCCCACCATTCCGTTCGGGGCAGTGTTGCTGTCTCGGCATATTCGAATCTTCCCTATCTGTAATATAGGCATAACGACCGTTCTGTCGTGCTGAATGGGACCGCGCTCACATTCTGCTGCATGCGCAATATTTAATTATGCATATGTTTCGTGTTGTTATTTAGAATAATGTCGCCTGTTGCTAGAGGCTATACTCAAATATACGGTGCGGGCTGGAACTCCGCTCACAGTCTGCTGTATATTAAACGCAAGCATATCAGCTATTCTCTCTTGCTAGTAACAGAAGTATGCCGACTGTAGTTAAAGATGCTAGCTGGTACTTCACACACAGGCTGGTTGAGGTGTGCAACCAAAGGCCCATTATATTAACCACATTCTAATGGCCACAAAGTAGCATTGTGAGTCTAGTGCACGACTGATTGTGGATCCAACTGTCATCTCTTGTACTTGCGTCTTCTGCGTTATTGCACAGCTAGTGTTTGCCAGCAGATTTCTTCGTTAAGGCCAATCTTATGACTTTGAAGTTGAAAAATCCACATCTGTTCTCGTCTTAGTAATAATGCTGCTAGATTACCACCTCTTTTTGGTGCAGTGACTTTCTCCAAGACTGTCCATGTTAGTTAATTTTCCGGGTGATCCTTTGATATATAGAGTTCTACTAGTGGTGCAGTAGCTCGTTATGTCCTGATGTTGGATCTGTGTTCACAGATCCGTGTTTTTATAGCCCGTGTTGTCATACCGACATATTTCATCTTACATGGGCACTGAATCAGATACACCACATTTGCAGTGTTACAGTTTGTAAAAGTTCTCTGTTCCCATGGGTATTGCCAACCAATATCGACTGTGGTAGTTCTTTTAGTAAACTGACACACAGAACAATTTCCACAGGGAGCATGTCCCAACGGTTTTTGCGTATTCCAAATAGTGTGCGTTTCGGGTGGTTTTAGTTCTTGGTAAGTATGCACTAGACTGTCTCTGAGATTCTTCCTTCTCTTAATTGCAAATAGTGGTGCTGGTAAGTTGTGATCCTCGAGTTTCAGGAGATGCCATGATTTCTGAATTTCTTTTTTAAGGAGGTTGATGACTGGAGAGTGGCTGAAAACTGCTGTGATGACATCTGGTCCCTGTTCATTTTTACCATGTTGTGCGAGGGTTACCTCTCTGGGGATATTTCTTGCCCTCTTTCGTGCTTGTCTAATAATCTTCTTAGGGTAATTCCTTTCTCTCAAATTGAATGTCAATTTTTCAGCCTGTTTGTCATCCTCCGTTAGGGTGGTAAATTTCTCCTGAAGCGGAGAAACTGCCCAAACGTTAAATTCTCCTTAAGTGATCTCTGATGAAAACTTGTATATTCTAGGAGAGAATTTCTGTCTGTGGATTTCCGAAACACAGTGGTTTCAAAAGTATGACCTGTTCTTTTGATTGTAAGATCCAGGAATGTGGCTTCGGTTTTACTAGCCTCATGCATGAATTTCAAAAATGGATCATGGCCATTCAGCCATGTGCTGAACTCCTTTAGGGTGTTTTCATCACCCTCAAAAAACACCAGAATGTCGTCAATGTAACAACGCCAACTCACAATGTTTCTTAGAAAGGGATTGTTTTCAGGATAAATATGTTTTTCTTCAAAGGATGCAACGTACAAATTAGCCAGGGTCGGAGCAAAGGTTGCCCTCACCGCTGTCCCGGCTATTTGTTCATAATATGAGTCCTCTTTTAGGAAGAAATTTTGGGTAAGTGCGATCTCAGCTAGTTGTAAAATGAGATTGATAGGCATATCCAGGGTTTCTCTTTTGCCTTCTAGAATCCTTTCAACTACTCTAAGGGTCTCCAACGGGGGAATTTTTGAGTATAGCGATTCTATATCCATTGTAAGAATCAGAATGTCAGGATTATCTAGCCATAGATGTTCCAGATAAGTGAGGACTGATGTAGTGTCCTTGATATAAGACCGCATTTTGGGTACCTCTTTTTGTAGAAAAAAAATCAGCAAATTGTGACAAGGGTTCCAAAATGGACCCAATGCCCGACACTATGGGTCTGCCTGGAGGCGAGTTGGTCCCCTTGTGGATTTTTGAGAGTGCGTAAAACTCTGGGCATTTAGGATGTTTAGGACACAGAAAGTCTGCTTCTTTGGTACTGATGTGGCCTTCTGCCAATGCTTATTCGATGATGGGATTAATGAGAAGTCTTAGGGCCTCATTACACGGTAGGCGGTGGACCAAGGTGCTATTAGCACCTTGGTCCATGCCGGTAAAATACCGGCACCGCCTTGGTGGAAAGGGGAATTACCGCCCTATTCCAAGGTTGGTGGGGCGGTAATTCCCCCTTAGACCATTGCCCTTCCCCATTCCCATTTTTGCCCCATAGGGCATAATGGGAATGGGGAAGGTGCTAATTACGGTACCGCAAATTTGCGGTTCCGTAATTAGCACCAAGGTCCCTTAGAGGGTTGGTTTTTAACAGCTGCTAAAAGCAGGTGTTAAAGTACCAACCCGCTAAGGGACCTCGTAGTAAGGCGGTAAGGGTTAACGGTCACCGGTACCATTACCGGTGACCGTTAACCCTTACTGCCTATCGTGTAATGAGGCCCTTAATCTTTCTGTTGTGTCACTACCCAATTTCCGATCGGTGTTCTTCTTTTGCCTTCTAGAATCCTTTCAACTACTCTAAGGGTCTCCAACGGGGGAATTTTTGAGTATAGCGATTCTATATCCATTGTAAGAATCAGAATGTCAGGATTATCTAGCCATAGATGTTCCAGATAAGTGAGGACTGATGTAGTGTCCTTGATATAAGACCGCATTTTGGGTACCTCTTTTTGTAGAAAAAAAAATCAGCAAATTGTGACAAGGGTTCCAAAATGGACCCAATGCCCGACACTATGGGTCTGCCTGGAGGCGAGTTGGTCCCCTTGTGGATTTTTGAGAGTGCGTAAAACTCTGGGCATTTAGGATGTTTAGGACACAGAAAGTCTGCTTCTTTGGTACTGATGTGGCCTTCTGCCAATGCTTATTCGATGATGGGATTAATGAGAAGTCTTAGGGCCTCATTACACGGTAGGCGGTGGACCAAGGTGCTATTAGCACCTTGGTCCATGCCGGTAAAATACCGGCACCGCCTTGGTGGAAAGGGGAATTACCGCCCTATTCCAAGGTTGGTGGGGCGGTAATTCCCCCTTAGACCATTGCCCTTCCCCATTCCCATTTTTGCCCCATAGGGCATAATGGGAATGGGGAAGGTGCTAATTACGGTACCGCAAATTTGCGGTTCCGTAATTAGCACCAAGGTCCCTTAGAGGGTTGGTTTTTAACAGCTGCTAAAAGCAGGTGTTAAAGTACCAACCCGCTAAGGGACCTCGTAGTAAGGCGGTAAGGGTTAACGGTCACCGGTACCATTACCGGTGACCGTTAACCCTTACTGCCTATCGTGTAATGAGGCCCTTAATCTTTCTGTTGTGTCACTACCCAATTTCCGATCGGTGTTCTTGTCCTCAGTCAGTGTGTTAACCATCTTGTCATAGTCTTCTTTATTCATGACAACGATGGCGCCCCCTTTGTCTGCAGATGTTATTATTATTTCATTGTTGGTTTTCAATTCCTTAAGAGCCACTGTTTCTTTCTTGGTCATATTATTGAAAAATTTGTGTTCCTCCTTTTCGAGAGTTTTGAGTTTTTTCAAAATGACCTTCTCGAAGGTCAATGACTCAGCTGAGATGGCATGTGGAGGCAGATAAAATGTCGATTTATTGTGTAACTGTGTGACGTTGCGTTTTCCTTCGTAGATATTGTTCGAAAAATACTGCTTCAACTGGATTTTTCTCATGAGATGGGTTAGCTCAATTCTGGTTTGGAATGGGTCATGATGAGAGGTAGGTACATATGAGAGCCCTTTCTCTAGTACTCGTACCTGGTCTTGTGTTAGTATTGTTTTGGAGAGATTAACGACAAAGGAGTCTGTCTGGGATGCCTCCAATTTCTGTCTTATTCTGGGGGTTGGTTCTGCTCGTACCATCCTCTTCCACGGTTTCTGGTGACCCTGGGAGACTGTTCTTGCCACCATCCCCCTCTGGGTCTGCCACGTCCTCTTGGGACCTGAAAACCCAGAGTTTTTCCACCTCTGTTGGACTCCTGTTCATCGAACCGGAGTGTTCTATTAGATCTTCCCAAGTCTTCATCTGAGCTCCCACTTGAAAAATTCCAATTCCCCAGTCTCGGTCTATTCCTGGGTTGGAATTGCCTTCCTCTTGTGGAGGAGTTGTTGTTGGGGGCACTGGTGTTCTTTTCCACTTCCTCATAATATTCGTTTGTCGTGTATGGATATTATTTCTCATGTGAGAATGCTACAATATATTTTTTTAATTTTATCACTTTTTTAAGATTAAGTTCTTTGAAATCTTTTATTGTTGCATCCAGGACTGCCATGTTCATCAAGTACTCTCCTACTATTATTTTAGTCGCCAAGGCATCTTGTTTTTTAATGATCTCATTCATGAGTCTTTCTGACACGGTTTTAGCAGTATTTATTATCAGGATAATCCAGTCACCTGTACATTTATTAGCTATAAAGCTCCAGTCTTTTCTAAATTGTAGTTCTTCAAGGAAAATTCTGGGCTCTATTCTAATTATGAGGCCATTGGGAGCTATATGTGCCCTCAAATATTCGGTCATTATCGCTCCATGGAGCTCTGTTCTTATCAATTTTTTCCTCAGGATTTCCAGTTCATTCCAATCGTCTCCCTTTGTTGCTATGGCCGCCTGTCGTTCAGCTCCTAGGATGGAGGGATTGGCCAGAATTCCTTCTATCAGTTCTTCTGCGAAGGCTAGATATGTGGCTTCAGCCATTGTCGGTGAATGGTAAAGTTCCCTTTATATCCCCTCAGTGACCGTCAGGTCACTACTGCTTCTTCCCCTGGTCCGTATTTGTTCTCTTTTTAAAGTGTCCTTATTGGTGCACTGACTTGCGGCTTGTGACAGCGCCAGAAGAATATCTATTGACAGTAGAAGTCAAAGGGCTTCCAATACTTGTCTACGCCCCAATCGATTTAACACAAAACAGACATTAGCTACTTCGTTACAAATCTAGTTATTCCTCTATCTGAGTCCCTATAGATAACTTGCTGGCCCTGTATGTAAATATCTCATGTCCCCAAAAGTGTGACACACCCATCCCTAGAATAGCGATGCTGTGCCAACTGCAAGGGGATGTAGAGATACTGGCCCTCAACTCTCTTACTACTTTCCTAAAAACAGGCTAATAGGTGCACATAAATTGATGGTCGGTTTTCTTCTTTATTGTCACTGCCATCACAAATGTGTCTTAAAAATAGTAAACTGTTGTGGTCATATTGGCCACCTTCAGCTAGTTAAAGAACTATCAGTTAATGTCCTATTACTGTTAAATATAGTTAAAATGTTGTATAATTCCTCGAGCCCTATCTTCAAATGTATATAGGATCTCAGAGTTGTCGTCATCAACCTATCAACTCTACAATCGGTCAACCGGTTTCAGCGGAGCGGATAACTCGCCGCCTTCTTCAGGACGGAGAATTTTGCATTCTCAATGGCTCTTTGATTTCTTCACAGGTGTCCACTTGGTGGATGAATGGAGGGTTTTCTCGGGGTTTCCCACGGACAGTACAGTTTATGTTCTGATCCCTGTAGGATTATAAAAATGGACAAACAAAGGAGGAAGGATTCAGTATGTGGGGTATATATAGAATTCAAAGATGGTGCAAATATAGTTCAAAAGGGAAGTTACCTGTAATATCACTGGTTTCTCCCTATTCTTGATGATTGCTTATTAGATTCCCCTTGTGTGCTTCTTTGTTTCCTGGTCACATGGCCTACAAAAAAGAGGGGTCCTCATATATAATTTCTTCTCTTTGCAATTTCCTTGGTGTATGCAAAACAGTGTCCACTAAACGGACCCAATACAGTAAAATTACCTGTAGGATGCATGTCCCTTCCTCACAGGCTCTTGAAATCTTTTGTACTGGCATTATATGTTAGCATCATTGTATCAGGCACTCATCATACTCCAGCAAGAGGGAGTTGTGGATGAGAGACCATGGGCATTCACAATCAGTATTTCTCAAATATACCGTAGCGTAAATAAAACGCTGCTAGAAATACTTTCCTACAATATTTTGGTGGCCGTGTCTAAGTGCCACATTAAATTGTGTGTTCAATTAGCAACGGATGCATAGTCCATATTTTATAGTTTAAATGAAGTCCCAATGGTCTCTTACCTGAGTGTAGCTGGAGCATTCCTCCCGTTGTGAAACACCGAACCGTCTACCGTCTATCAGCGGTTACAGCCGCCGGAGACTGCTACGTTCGTATTTACTAGCAACGCCTCGCATGATCACGTGATATCTAAGTTCTTGTTCGTCCACCCGGTCACGTGTCTTGCACAAAAACTACCAGGGACGTTGGGTAATGTAGTTTCCGGGTGCCCACCATTCCGTTCGGGGCAGTGTTGCTGTCTCGCCATATTCGAATCTTCCCTATCTGTAATATAGGCATAACGACCGTTCTGTCGTGCTGAATGGGACCGCGCTCACATTCTGCTGCTTGCGCAATATTTAATTATGCATATATTTCGTGTTGCTATTTAGAATAATGTCGCCTGTTGCTAGAGGGTATACTCAAATATACAGTGCGGGCTGGAACTCCGCTCACAGTCTGCTGTATATTAAGCGCAAGCATATCAGCTATTCTCTCTTGCTAGTAACGGAAGTATGCCAACTGTAGCTAAAGATGCTAGCTGGTACTTCGCACACAGGCTGGTTGAGGTGTGCAACCAAAGGGCCATTATATTAACCACATTCTAATGGCCGCAAAGTAGCATTGTGCGTTTAGTGCAGCTCCAACATCAGGACAAAACGAGCTACTGCACCACTAGTAGAACACTATATGTCAAAGGGTCACTCGGAAAATGAACTAACATGGACAGTCTTGGAGAAAGTCACTGCACCAAAAAGAGGTGGTAATCTAGCGGCATTATCACTAAGACAAGAACAGATGTGGATTTGTCGACTTCAAAGTCATAAGATTGGCCTTAACGAAGAAATCTGCTGGCAAACACTAGCTGTGCAATAACGCAGAAGACGCAACTACAAGAGATGACAGCTGGATCCACAATCAGTCATGCACTAGACTCACAATGCTACTTTGCGGCCATTAGAATGTGGCTAATATAATGGCCCTTTGGTTGCACACCTCAACCAGCCTGTGTGTGAAGTACCAGCTAGCATCTTTAACTACAGTCGGCATACTTCCGTTACTAGCAAGTGAGACTAGCTGATATGCTTGCGTTTAATATACACAGACTGTGAGCGGAGTTCCAGCCCGCACCGTATATTTGAGTACAGCCTCTAGCAACAGGCAACATTATTCTAAATAGCAACACGAAATATATGCATAATTAAATATTGTGCACGCAGCAGAATGTGAGCGCGGTCCCATTCAGCTGATAGACGGTAGACGGTTCGGTGTTTCACAACGGGAGGAATGCTCCAGCTACACTCGGGTAAGAGACCATTGGGACTTTATTTAAACTATAAAATATGGACTATGCATCCGTTGCTAATTGAACACACAATCTAATGTGGCACTTAGACACGGCCACCAAAATATTGTATGAAAGTATTTCTAGCAGCGTTTTATTTACGCTACGGTATATTTGAGAAATACTGACTGTGAATGCCCATGGTCTCTCATCCACAGCTCCCTCTTGCTGGAGTATGATGAGTGCCTGATACAATGACGCTAACATATGACGCCAGTACAAAAGATTTCAAGAGCCTGTAAGGAAGGGACATGCATCCTACAGGTAATTTTACTGTACTGGGTCCGTTTAGTGGACACCGTTTTGCAAACACCAAGGAAATTTCAAAGAGAAGAAATTATATATGAGGACCCCTCTTTTTTGTAGGCCATGTGACCAGGAAACAAAGAAGCACACAAGGGGAATCCAATAAGCAATCATCAAGAATAGGGAGAAACCAGTGATATTACAGGTAACTTCCCTTTTGAACTATATTTGCACCATCTTTGAATTATATATATACCCCACATACTGAATCCTTCCCCCTTTGTTTGTCCATTTTTATAATCCTACAGGGATCAGAACATGAACTGTACTGCCCGTGGGAAACCCCGAGAAAACTCTCCATTCATCCACCAAGTGGACACCTGTGAAGAAATCAAAGAGCCATTGAGAATGCAAAATTCTCCGCCCTGAAGAAGGCAGCGAGTTATCCGCTCCGCTGAAACCAGTTGACAGATTGTAGAGTTGATAGGTTGATGACCACAACTCCGAGAACCTATATACATTTGAAGACAGGGCTCGAGGAATTATGCATCATTTTAACTATATCTAACAGTAATAGGACATTAACTGATAGATTTTTAACTAGCTGAAGGTGGCCAATATGACCACAACAGTTTACTATTTATAAGACACATTTGTGGTGGCGGTGACAATAAAGAAGAAAACCGACCATCAACTTATGTGCACCTATTAGCCTGTTTTTAGGAAAGTAGTGAGAGAGTTGAGGGCCAGTATCTCTACATCCCCTTGCAGTCGGCACAGCATCGCTATTCTAGGGATGGGTGTGTCACACTTTTGGGGACATGAGATATTTACCTACAGGGCCAGCAAGTTATCTATAGAGACTCAGACCCAGGAATAACTAAATTTGTAACAAAGTAGCTACTGTCTGTTTTGTGTTAAATACATCAGCATTGACCCATGGTGCAAATTTTGCTAGTACAGACATTGGCACTAATATGAAACATATAATTAGTATTTCATTCTCTGATGAAGGAGCTTTGATTCTTCTTTAAAGTACATAATGGAAACTTTCTCCAATGATCTGCGTCTTTCCGTCTTAACCCTTTCTGAGAAAGTTGGATCTATACTGGACTTTAATTAATTTCAAAAAGGTTGTTTTTAATTCATTGATTATGATGTGCTATGGGTGCGAAAGCAAGAACTACTGAACAAGCCTGGGAATTACAAACATGATCAAGAGTCCAATTGCCATATGGAGATTAGTGCTGCCTCTCCCAATCCAGTCTCTATTCCAGGCAACCCGACCTGCATAACACCTGGTCACTCACTTTCACAGTTGTTGCAGAGTAGACCACACTGAAAAACCACAGCACAGGTCAATGCTTGTGGTAATAGTCAAAATAAACAGGACACCTAGGAATGTAAGTCTGGTGGTCATGGAGCATCTTGTTCTTTGCCCAGGCTTGTTTTTCATTTACCACCACCAGCTGTCCCGTTAATTGTGGTTATTGGTCGAGGTAGATACACTTTCCACTGGTCAAGCAGAAACCACATTCTGAACGGTAAAGAAATCAACCCATTGGATTAACACAAGAAATGACGGCCAGAAGATTAACCCTCAAAATGTACTGAGGGCTTGGTGACATGACTAATAACTTATAAGGAGACTGTATAGTAGTTACCTTTGCCAATTCGGACATTGTAAACCCTCAGGCTGTATTGATGGGCAGAAGAGTGGGATGTATTGGTGACACAACTAAGAACTTACAAGGAGACTGTATAAAAGTGGACATTGCTAATCGGGACATCACATTTTTTTTAAATTAATTCTAATTTAGGTAGCTATACACGACACATGCAGTATGCTCATATTTGTAACCATACAGTTTTTCAGTACATAGACCCAGTGGATTTTGATCACCAGACTTCTCTACGTAAAATACCCTGTGGTATGATCTCTGGTCCCAATCGTAATGTCGAGAAAGCAGAGGAGGTGGACAAAAGGAACGATCATTTTATGGCGTTGGTAATTGTATTGGGAAATCAGGCTGACACCTTGCTCATAAACTCAGCACATATCTCCCTTAGCAAAAGGTTTGACACCGTATCCACACTTGAAGAACTGACATAATGTTCCTCCTAATAGCTGTAATCCTCCAATTCCATCATAGAACTTGCTTAGACAGAGGAATATTGCTAAAATGGATGACGTTGTACCAACCTTATCGATAACCTCTTGGAACATGGTAGGAGCTTTGAACAAGTTCAAAAAGATTGGCACTGTGGACTGTCCAAAAAGGTTTGATATTATTTCACTTCGAAACATGGGCTATTTTGGATCTAGTATTGGATGAATATGTCACCTTGCAAGTCACTGTTCAGAAAAGATATAGGAGGCCGATACTTTGGGTTAATGGCAATTTTTGTTAAAACAGAGTTAGAATATGAGCCTCGTGATGTAGAGCCAAATGCACATTTTCTTTAAGCAGTAACTATCGAGGGCAATATGGGCGATTAACCCTTACTAGCAAATTTTTACAACAGTCCCAATTATGAATGTTCAAGTTGTCTATAAATCGCAAAAGCTATCTTCGATAATCTCTTATCATCCCCGAGATTCCAGCAGCACATTTATCATAGGAGGTGATTTCAATTTAAAAATGGGTAATAGGCCCCCTTCTGATCTTTATATTAACAATGAAAATACCTTGAGGATTATTGGGAATCGTTCTATGCCTGTCCCTGCATGTGTGCAAATGCACTTAAATGTGCTAATTAGCTGTATGAATGGGAGCTAAGGCCCATCAATGGAGGTCTAACTAATGATAACCCGGGCAAATATACTTTCGGGGGACTCCACTAAAGATTATTATTGCCTCTCGGCCTGTTACTGGTTGTTGCGCGAAGATTTGTATGTGATAGAGGAGGTTTTGAGTGGTCATCACCCTATTGCCCTGCATATAGATTTTTTTTAATAACATATTTTATTGATTTTGAAAAACAACACTTAAACAATACATTCTAGACATACAGGCATTCAAATACTCTAGATGCACACCTCGTACATTTACGCATTTTATGGGTACTTCTGTATAGTTCAGTCTGTGGCTTTTTGTTATGCATATAGTTCGGGTTGGCCCTCCATATAGATTGGCAACGTTTGCCTAACCCTCCGATTATTTACCCTCAATTAACTTTAGTTGATGAGAACACTAGACCAAAAACGGTAAGATCGTCAACACTTAACCAATCCATGAAACAACACAAGATAGTAAAGGCACATTTTTGCACAGATTAATAGAATTTTAGAACCTGGTTTACAAGCTCACCTTGTGACAACTAATTTTGATAGTCTGTTTTCAAATATGCCTAAGGTATTTCAGGGTAGCTATTCGTCCCTCAAGAATTCAGCAGCCAGGGATGGTTTAATGTTTGTACTAGTACTATTGCTAAATGAAGATTCTTAGCTTTACTAAAGAATTCCAATACGCCAAGATGTGATATAAGGGGGGCAAGAACACAATACACAAAAACCCTAAATACTAGGAAACTTGAGCTAGATAGAATTTACTCGGAGCAACATTTAGCTGCAGCTGGTTAAAGGAGGTCCGAGGCATACTCACGCTGTAAGTAGCTTGGCGACCAATGTCCCTTGTGACAGCTCATTTTGATAGTCTGTTATCAAATATGTCTACGATATTTCAGGGTAGCTATTTGTCCCTTGAGAATTCAGCAACCATGGGCTGGTTTAATGCGTGTACTTGAACTCCGCTAAAAGTAGATTATTGGCTTTATTGAAGAATTTCAATACTCCAAGATGGGACATAAGGGGCAAGAACACAATACATGAAAGCCAAAAAATTATAGGAAACTTGAGCTGGATAGAATTTACTGGGAGGAACGTTTAGCTGCAGCAGCTGAAAAAAACACAGCAAAGCTTTTGGGAGTTGGTTATCGGAGGTCCGAGGAATACTCACGCTATAAGCAGCTTGGCGACCAAGGTCCCTGATCATCTCTGGGTGGAGCATTTTTCATCACTAGATTTTGCCACTACGAAAGCAACCAATCAGGCTGTTAGTAACATGGTGTCGCAAGAGGGGTTTTCAATGGAGTTGGAAACAGGTAACCATCCCTGTTTAGGATTTACCACTAAAGCACTAAAGAAATTGGCGATGCTATTGGTAAACAAAAAAATAAATCGTTGACCCAGCCCAGATGGATTAGCAGTGGATTTATTTGGCTCTTTGTGATATTTTCAAGAAAAAAAAATCCTGTGGCTGAAAATATTGAATGTATTTTTTTTGCGCACATTTCAACACACATGCGGGGGAGACCTCCCCGCACCCCCATACTCCTCTTACAATATTTATTACCCTAACACACCCGCCACATATAAATGCATTTTTCAGCCATGATATTTTGGGGTGATACCGGTTTATTCAATGATCAGATAGCTCTTTAGGCTCCTCTCTGGGTTTTAACGCTATTATAAGAACGGGTAAAATCACGCGTTCTTGAAACTTCCCCTGGTACACATCATATACAAAAAAGGAAGCAGAGATAATTCAGCTGTATACAGACCAATCTCACTGCTCGACTCAGTTTATAAAATATTTGGACGTTCCCTCTTAACAAGATTGGAGCAATGGATTGATGTTCATTCCATTCGATCTAACATACAGCTGGGGTTTCCCCTGAGCTTGGACAAATCCGACCAAGCCGTGAACTTGTATCTGATAGCACACCACTCCTTTTATCTTAAGGGCAAACCAGTTTATTCAGCCTTTATGGAATTGAGCACTGCCTTTGACAAAGTTAATTGAATTAAGCCGCGGGACATGCTCAGGTCATTGAACTGCCCCCAGACCTATTGCAGATACTTATTTTACATCAGGAAACTAAAGCTTGCGTAAAAAGCTGTAATAGGGTCATTTGTACCGAGTTCTTTCCTGTGAACTCTGGTTTATGGCATGGGTGCGTATTGCCCCCCCCCTTGCTGTTCTCCCTATACATTAATGAGCTCCATGAAGCTTTTCTCCAGACCAATGCAGATGTCCCTAAAATTGGGAATGCTTGTTTTCCCGTTTTGGCATACGCCAATGATTCAGTATTAGTGTTTTGGTTTGCTCACACGCAGGGTGGAGAGCACACACCATTTGGTGTCTTGGTTGACTTGATCTTATGGCACATTTTGGGGTAATTGTTGTGGACATGCACTTTGGGTCTCTCAACTGCGTCATTGTGTAACGTATACACTGTAAGTACAACTTGTGATGCTGTCTGATTCACAAGTACATCTTTTAGAATGTTTGCATTTGCTGTTCTTTTTTACAGAATTGGAGACTCAGGCCTGCTCTTTGCATGTTGATACTCTTAGAAAAGGAGGTGGATAACGTACCAGTTTTTATGTTTAGTGAGCACATCCCACAACGTATCTCAGCAAGCCATGTCTAAATTTATCTAAATTTAGCACTGTGTTCTCTTTTTTTCTTTTTTTGTCTGCATCATTGAAATATTGTAGATGTGGTCTCTGATGAAAGACTTTTTATTGTCCAAAATGCATTGGACACTTCCACTTTTGTCTCCTCATTAAAAAAATGTTTTTTTTTTTTTACAAAAGGTTCTAGTAGATTGTTAATTTATATCACTTGGACAGTATCAGGTCCTTAACTGGCAGCATTATTCGCAAGTGAACAGACGGCGCCCAGGGGTGGTGCCCCTCGGTCCTAGTGCTATACATTCTTGCCGCCCTGTCTGCGACAGCGGTTAGCTGTCTGGTCCAAATACAGAATATGTACACTTTATGTACTATAGAATAGATCAATTTAAGGTGGGGCCCCCGTCTACGGTGGATTGGCCCAGCAAAGCAGAAACACGTGTCTTGGGTTGATGTTGGTACTCCTGTTCAGAATAGAATATTCAGCATTTTGATGCTGCAATGCTGCGATCCTTCTAAGTAGGAGCCATCCCACAGAACAGGCTATTTTGGTACATTTATACTCAGTACAGGGGCTGCCACATTTGTCCCCTTTTTGAAACTCTCTAAGTCAGTTGAGACATGGGCCATCTGACCTCTGTGCTTAGAGAGACACATCACCACCATTGCAGCCACAGCTCACTGGTGATGACCACTGTTTCAAAAGCATATGTCTGGGAATGAGGGTGGTACTTCGGTTAAAGGGAGAATTGCCTAGCATTTCTCTGCTGGACTACTTTCGTGGATGGGACCATAATTATATCCAATGGGTGATCTCTTCTCTAGTAAGGTAGAAGGATCTAAATGTGGTTGTCGATCTCTCTGGGTGGGAGCAATTCCATAGAACAGGCTATTTGGCTGTGTTCATGTGAAGTAGAGGGGCTCCCATATTTCTGCATATTTTCCAAAACCTATGGCTTCATCCTAAATCAGTAAGGGTAAACCGGGCGTGGACTCCTTGTTCACTAGTCAGAGAGACATAGGGCCTCGTTACGAGGTTGTTGGTAACCTGCCGTTGCGACCAGCAGGTTACCGTCGATCCTGTAACACAGGATCCGCCGCCTGGCTTCCCAGTGCCACCGAGACATTACAGTCCCGCTGGAGCGGGAAGTTAGGCATCAGATCTTGTAAGTCCCATTCCCATGGAGTTATCTAGGACTCCATGGGAATGGGGTCTCGGAAGCTGACGGTGCCTCCATGGCAACTCTGCCTGCCGGGGTCCGGTTTTCCTGGCAGGGTCAGACCAGCCGGGCGCAGCGACCCCAGTAGGCAGACTTGTAGTATGGTGGTCCACCCTTGTTTCCGGACGGCCACACTTGTAATGAGGCCCATAGTCCCGCAGCTGTACCTCACTGGTGATGCCACGGAAGGCAGAAGCTGTGATTGCTGGTGGTTCTCTTATTCCTTTGAGAATTGCCCAGCATTTAAGTGTGGGACTGCCATTGTGAGTGAGACCAGTATGACATATACAATGATATATCATTTTGCATAAGGTACAGTGAACTGATATGTTTTTCTAGTTTTATATAATGTACTAAAACGTCTTTATTGAGTATGCCTTCAGCTGCTTCATTTGTGAGCAATATAGCATTTCAGGTCACAGCCCGGAATTTCTCTTTGTTTGGTCTTTTGTATGGAAAATGTAATAACTAGTAATAAAAGGTTATTATTATTTGGGTTTATAAATAAAGTATAAGGACCAGTAGTAAAATGTAATTAATGATATTGGAATAATTTGGAGAGAAATTATTAAGTATGCTATCCATTGGACTGGCATGAGTATAAAAAGAATTGTATCCCTTTAGAATAAAAGTGGCCGGGTCAGTGACCCGCTACTTACCCTAAAGTTATGTCTGTAGACCCAGGGTAGTTTGAAGCAACAGGTCCATCACCTTTTACAAAATTACACTGCCGGTAAAAGATAAGAACTTCAGTTTGGTAACAAGGAACCCCCCACTATCTGGGCACCCTCTACAAGGTTAACCCACTACCACTTGAACTTACCAGCAGTCCTGTGGAACTAATTCTCAAGGGTCTCCCACCATGTGGATCAAGCCGTAAAAAGACTGTAGAAAATGGCTGTCATTTCAAAAGGCGTGAGCATTAAGTGATGACATCATTACGCTTGCCGGACCACTAGTGATGTTTGTACGAAGTGTCTACATGGAATATTTAAATGTAAATCCATTTGTGCACAAACTAGTACTAGATAATAATCTTTTACAATGGTAATTTGATGTACAGTTGCTGTAAAAGGATGCTGTGTGTGTTAAAAGCATCTGGGAGATGCCATGACATCATCACGCAAGACGTGAGTGACGTCAACCATGTAAGTTAGCTGCTGGTAAATATAAGCGTATTCATCTACCGCAGGGACGTTAAATACACTGTGAAACGACCCTATCCCTCCAAGGTCTAAGTAGGGGATGTGCTGTGTACAGTCCACATAGGAACTGCCCGGTTTAAGGAGCACAACTAAATACTCCAGATGTATGCTAAATGATTACAGTGAGAGTCACACAATATGTAATACCAGGCCACCAAAGGTGTTCTGGTACCTAACATGTCACAAATCGTGTCTGTGACTATATAGGTTCACCGTCTAGTAGTTCACATTAGATTGAAATCCTGTTCCTCAGCACGTTCCTCATATATTTCATGGATTTAACACAATCGTTTCCCCTAGTTACTCATCTGGACCGAGCTGAACTTTGAACACGATTGTTCTTAGCTGCGCAATACATGGAACTGTATTAATGCTGCCTACTCACCAATCTATGTAATCAATGCTAAGCACTTACTGTAACTTTTTTGAACCAACATGTATGTATGCCTTCAAATGCACTTATGTAACTAAGTAAACCATCATAACAGCACCACGATGCCCGAGGGCAGTTGGCGCGATACAAATGCAAATAAATAACTAAAAAATAAATAATAAGTTCACATTCTATTTAATAAGTCTGCTTACCACAATGATACTATTCATTTACATTAAATTACAGTATCACACATTTTCTGGTTGTAAAAACATACTTCTGTTAACCTATAGGTGTCGAAATTACAGACCAAAATGTATGTGATATCCTGTCTCATAAGAGAGTGCACAGTTTATTACCTTCTATTCATCACTCATGGATAGTGGCCGGAGTGTCTGTCAAATCATTATTCTTCAGGGGTGGCTTAAATATTTGTATGTACTAAAAGGGTCCCAGATAGAATTCCTTGTTAATGATGAGTGGCGCCATGGAGTCCAGAAGGTGGATCCAAAATAACATTTTACAAGTCTCTGAGGTGGCCCATTTCAGGCCTCAATCCACAGCTCACGAATTCTTTGGATTCCCTGATTTTTGCCTTTGGATTGTGGATTATCCAGGCTTCCCAAAGCCTCTTCAGGGAGTTCACCCCCAGGACTCTCCAAGACAGGGTGGTGAGACTTTGGTTCTGTTTCTGAATGTGTCAGGTGCTGATTTTGCCAGTGGCTCTGTGCTTCTCTCACTTTATGTAAGGGCCCAGAAAAGAAGGTTGGTGTCTCCAAGTATCTGCCATTGGTTGAGGGCAATGGATCTCCTAAGCCTGGTTGTCCTGGTCAGGTGGGGACCCGGTTTTCTCCTTGGACACCTCAACCATCATAGCAACTTCTCTCGTCCCTGATGTTCTCTCCCAGGTTTTCCTGGGGGTTGGGGTATTGGAATAGGTTTCCAGCAGTGCAAACAGTGTCTTGTCAATTGACTCCTCCTCCCAGATCGTGACGCTCTCCCCAAAACAACCTCCACTTCCCAAGAAGGTATTTTTACATAACAAACCTCCTCCTCTAACCAATGCCTTCTTTTTAGGTGGTAAACCTCCACCTCCAAAGTAACTGCCTCCTTCCAACCTCCAACTACCTCCTCCAGCCTCCTACCTTCTCAAAGGGCCTCATGGGACCTGACTGGATGATCAAATAATGACTGACTTTTTCATTCCCATCTTGTTTGTTTTCATTTTTATTCTTACCAGATGTATTTAAATGTGTATTGTATTTTAATGTGTATGTATTAGTGTATGAACATTTTTAACAGCAATTGGAGCAAGTACACAATTAATTGATCTTTTATGAGGCTTTTTAATGTTTACATTTTTACATTGGTTGTATAATATCTGTATTGAATCATGTAGATTATTTGTGTGTACGCTAAGGACAATCATGTTGAATAAAGCATTATGAAGAAGAATACAATACACCTCTAGCTCACCATTCTTCTCCAAACACCTATCTCCAGCTCCTTCTCAAGCATTCCTCAATGGAAGAGTAGCCTGTCCTGCTTTCATAGGGCCTCATCACGACTTAAAATCGGCGGTAACGCTCTTAGCACCGATTTTAAGGGTCTGTCGGATCACGACTCCAAATACCGCCGGCGCAAGGACAGGCGGCTGTACAAGCGCCGGCCATAACAGCGCCAGGAACCATTCGCGCTAAAACATCATTAGTCACGATCCGGCGTAAGCACTATTAGCGCCAGAAAAGCAGCGGATAATCCGCCGAAAATACCTCCAGCAAAAAGCTGGAGGTAACAGAACACAGGCCACAGCAATAAGGGCCCCAGGTGGAAGCAATGCAAATCAGAGGCCTACAAAGGACCCACCTATGCACAACACACCCTCCCCAACCCCATTACACCAGCAGGAGCAGGGAGGAGACAGCAATGACGGCCCAGGTGGAAGCAATGCAAATCAGAGGCCTACAAAGGACCCACCGATGCACAACACACCCTCCCCAACCCCATGACACCAGCAGGAGCAGGGAGGAGACAGCAATGAGGGCCCAGGTGGAAGCAATGCAAATCAGAGGCCTACAAAGGACCCACCCATGCACAACACACCCTCCCCAACACCATGCTGCCATTTGGAGCCGGGAGCCTTGATGTCGACTTCTACCAACTGCGTCTGGAGCTACAGAGGCCAGTCAACCAGGCCAGGTCCCTGGGAGTGCAGGGGGCAGTGGGGATGAGGAGAAGGAGGAGGAGAGCAGAACCAGCAATGCGGCCAACCATCCCCAGGGTCAGGCCAACACCCTGGGCCCTAACTGATGGTCAGTTGGTGACAGAATATCGGCTGGACAGGGCAACCATCACCCAGTTGCTGGACACAATCCAGGGTGACATATGCAGCCGCATAGCCACCAGCACGGTAGTACCTCCCCTAGTGAAGCTCGTGTCTGTGCTTCAATTACTTGGGACTGGCAGCTACCAACATACCGTTGCCATGATGCATGGAATGGCCCAGTCCACATTCAGTGCCATGCTGGGACAGGTGCCTGATGCACTGTTGAATCATGTGAACGAACACATTGCATTGCCAGCCACACAGGCACAGGTGCACCAGCTTAAGGGTCAATTCTATGCTATTGCCCAAGTGCCGAATGTAATAGCAGCCCTGGACTGCACACATGTGGCACTTGTACCACCCCAGGCACATGAGGCTGCCTACATAAACCGTAAACAGTACCATTCCCTCAACTTGCAGATGACATGTGGCCCTGACCTCACCTTCAGCCACTGCTGTGCCCGCTACCCAGGATCCACCCACGACTCCATGGTCCTACGCAACAGTACCCTGCCAGCGTACATGGAAAGGCACCGAGGCCAAAACACATGGCCACTGGGTGAGTACAAATGTATCCCACAAAGCATGTCAATCCACAACTGATGGTGCCATCATTCCCAATAGTCAGCAGCATCACAGCAGCATACACATTCAAGCACCTTGCACGATGAACCTTGGACATGTCCTACACAGCAGAACACACCCATGCAGGATGTAAGACATGTGGCGCACAGTGACATATGGAATCCCCACCACAACAAAGCCTCCTGTGTGAGTAGCACCATGGCTCACAACACTGACACAGTCCAGATATCCCACCCTGGCCATCCGACAGTAATGTAATTCCAAACCATGAGCTGGCACATCCACGAATGCTCCACACATAAGTAGGCCGAGTAATGACAATGCACATCCCACAGACACTGTCCCCAAAATGGCCATGGAAATGCATGGAGAACAGTACAGAATAGTGAAGAGCAGCAAATGCAACTGCAGCCAAATGGATTTGCAATGACACATGAGGCAGCCACTTCTGTCAAGCAGAAGTAGATGGAAGGGCCCCCTCATCCTGCGACAAGTGAATGAGTACTGTTACATACAGAAACATGGGCGTACCAAGTGGAGAGTACCCCATTGATTCAATCGTGCCCGTAGGACAGCAAACTCCACAATGTTATAGGCCAAATGCCAAATATGGCAAAATCACACTGATGACAGGGCTCTGTACACCCACTGGACTTACCTTGTCCCAATACTGGCTTCCTCTCCCCTGCAGGTGATTCTGGATGTCCCCAGTACATGTGGCTCATGACCCCTGTGCGTCCCCCACACACGGCTGCGGAGTGGGCATACAACGTAGGCCATGCCCGTACACGGATCTGCGTGGAGAGGGCATTTGGACTGCTGAAGGCACGCTTCCAGTGCCTCAACCGCACGGGAGGGGTAATGATGTATGCACCAGAAAAAGCTGGAAAAATTGTACTGACATGTGCCATGCTGCACAACATCTGTTGTCGCAGAAATGTGCCACTGCCCCCTGATGCACATGTGCAGCCACCTGATGATGGTAGTGAGGGCGATGAAGTGCCAGAAGGTGTTGCACATGCACAAAGGGTTTGGCAGAGGGAAGGGAGGTTGGCCAGACAGGGATTGATTGATGGATTCCATTAGAAATGGGTAATAGGTAAATTGTGAACATGTCACTTCAACATTAAATTGCATTTGTTACAATCACTACTGTCCATGCATTGTGTTTTTGTAACGTGATTTATTTTCCCTCCAACAATCCCCCCTCCCCCCAGTGAACACCCAACAATCCCCCCTCCCCCCAGTGAACACCCAACAATCCCCGCCTCCCCCCACTGTACAACCCCCAACTGTGCAGTTGCCTCATCAGGCCAACAATGTTGCCATGCACCACTAGTATGGGCGCGGGCGCTTCCCTCTACCAGGACCCTCCGGTGTGCGTGCCCTCAGGTGGCGCATGGACCGGCGCCTCGGAGATGGGTCTAGTGAACCCTCTGTGGGTGTTGTGGAAGTAGAGGGTATGGAAGCGCTGGCCATCATGTGCTGGAACATGAGGTTATTGGCCTCGCGTTGCTGTTCTGCCAGTGCTGACACTGCCTCCGTGAATTTGCGGACTCGTTGCCCAAAGCCTGTCAGGGCAACGGTGCATTGTTGCACAACTTGCCGTGTGCGCGCATTGTCCCGCGCAATGTACCTGCACCCATGCCGGATGGATTTGCTCACGGCCTTTATGTGCCGGCTCTGGACCCTTGCTATTCCTTCCACCCGGGCCTGTTTTGCCTCAATGATATCCAGTCGGCCCATGACTGCAGCCCCAGTGACAAAGGCCTCTCCTGGTGCGTCAGGTGGTGGACCGCGAATTGGGTGCTGTGGGGGGGGGGGGCTGCATGGCGATATGCCACCGGACTGGACTGGGCTGCCTGGCTCAGATCGCTGGCCCTCTGGACTCCCATAGGACGGAGTGTCCACATCGGGCTGCGGTGTGCTGCAGCGACGCACAGGCACATGGCGACTCCCTGCCTGGTGTCTGTCTGGGCTTGGGCTTCCATGGGGTGTTGACACCCCTTCTCCATCACTACTGCTTTGCGAGTGTAGTGCGGCGGCATGATGCCCACGTGGAGGTGTTGCTCCCACGCCGGGCTCCAGTTCAGGCCTCTCTCCCTCGGCATCGGGGCTGTGGATGGTGGCTTCTGGTGAGCTGCTGGTCGCCTCCCTGCGGCCATGTGGCTGCCGCTGCTGTCTGGCGGGGCTGCGTTGGGGTGAGGTGGGTGTTCCCCTGTGTTGTCTCCCATGGGTGCGGCGTCTTTGGGGGGTGCTGGTGCTGGTGGAGGCACGGTGTTGTGGGCGCATTTTCGGTGTGGCCTCATCACCATCATCACCAGGCTGTTGGGATCGACGTGTGCCTGTGGGATACATAGGGGGTGGTTTGAGTACAATGCTACATACATTTGTGTGATGCAGGTCATGCCAACAAGTGTGAATGAAGACAGTGACAATGACGCAGTCAACTTGCATTCCGTTCAGTCACCATGTGGTGCTTGTTGTGGATGTGCATGGAGGTACACTGCATGGGAATGCGTGGTTGGGGTGGACTGTGCTCAGGCTTTGTGGTTGTGTTGATGCACAGTACCACTCTATGTAGCTGTCCTATGGGTATGGGAGTCTATCCCCTGCCCCTGTCATTCATGCACTGCACGTACAGGGTCGTCTACCGTTCTAGGGATGTGGCCCTCACTTACGGGTGTATGCAGTGCCTCAGACACATGTCTTCACTCTCATTCAGATGCATGTATTTGGGGATGGGACTCACCTGCCGTTGGATTTATGCCAGTCCCTGCCTCAGCTCCACCAATGCCCTCAATGGTTCCGACGTCGATGAGGCCTGTCAATTTCTCCTCCCATGGTGTGCGGTCGGGTCGGGTCAGGGGGGTGGTGGCCCTCCTCCTGTGCCCCTGCTTGCACTCCTGTGCTGGGACAGGATGCCTCGCACTCGCACGCGCAGGTCATTCAGCCGCTTGCGGCAGTCCTCCCCATCCCGGGGCACGCGCCCCACTGCACTGACCCTTTGTGCGACGGATCTCCATATTTGGCCTCTGCGCTGGGTGCTGGTTTTACGCTGCTGCAGCTCATTATGGTACGTCAGTGCCTCCTCCACAAGTACCTCAAGCTCCTGGTCACTGAACTTGGGTTTTCTGACCCTGTCCAGTGCAGACTTGCCCCAAGTGCGCTCTTGACTCATTTTCAGGGTTCAGATCACGTGGATGGCTTCCAGTGGCTGTGATATCCAACGGATTGTGATTTCCAAGATGGCCGCCGCTTTATTTCCCGTTCCGGCGGTGACGCGTTTCCCACGCGCTAAAAGCGCGCGCTATGAGCGCGAGGTGGCGGTAGCGCACGGTGCGCTGGATTTAAGGGTTCGCGCTAATCGCGCTAACGCCTTGGACTGGGGCGTGTGCACGATGACTCGTGATCTGGCGGACTATCCGCCGGGTGCCTTGGCGTTAGCGCTATTTAGGTCCGGCGGATAATCCGCCACATTTACTGCCCAAGTCGTGATGAGGCCCATAGTCTGGACGGTGTTCTGCAGAGGGGAAATGTGTTGCACCTTGTAATTTGTGCTCACCTAATTTAGGACTGGCCTATGTGCCTGCGGTCATATGTTATGTAAGGGCCCAAGTCTGAGTTATATTAAGGCCTGCCATCATTCCAAAATGGCCCTGGCCTTGTGAGGTCTGATCTTCTCTCCCCCTGGAAGCTGTGATGAGTCTGTCTGCTTTCCTGTGAGCCCCACTGCCTCCAAGCATGTCACACAAGATTCTGGTAGGCCAGCTAGGGAAGCCTTTCTCCATCTAAGAGCTATATTTGCGGTAGATTTGGCACTTTTTGACTCCCGCAATGCTAGTTCCAATATGAGATCATAGAGTGTAACAATGTATGTGAACAAGCCGCAAAGGCCGCACTGAATGTGCTCTCAATCATTGTTTGTGGGATGATTGCATCTGTGCCGGTTTCATGGACTATGCTTCTTTCTTATATGTTTGCGTGATTTCTCTGGCAACGTTGCTGAAGAAATACATGCATCAGAAACACTGCTTTCAAGTTCAGATTTGTGCTGATAAAATATGACCAACATCACTACTTGAAACTTTACATTTGCTCTCTACAGCTGCTGAGGGGAACATTAAATCAATACAACTTCTGCTGGCTTCTGAGCCCTGCCTTGGATCTCTTAAAGAAACTGGAATCCATTCTCATTTTAAGAAAATGGCTTTTCTTATCACGGAGGGACAGTTTCCCCTGGTCCAGGGCAAGACAGATAGCACTGTCTTTAAGGGTCTGATGTTTCAGTCTCCCCCATAGACAGCAATGGGGTCTTGGTATGTTTTCATTTGGTGATTCCCTGGCCCAGACTGCTTACTCAGTGACGGTGGTCTGGCGATCCCCTGTTTTACCCGCTCCGGGCCAACCATCTACACTAGTTTAAGTGCATTCAGCTCACAAGGACTAGATGCATAACACCTCTGTGGTGTTAAAGCAGTGCTTTTTTCCTGTTATCCTAAGAGGAGATTAGGGTTTTCTCAGTTGATTGATGCAACAAAGGGCCTCATTACGAGTTTGTCTGTCATTCGGCTGTAAATCCACCGAATTCCCGTCAAACTCCATTACCATCACTGCCTATTGGTCCTATGGTTTTACAACAGGATTACAAGTGGTAGCAGGGAGTGTAATTCCCCATTTTCCCCAAGACTACATGGTGATTTTTGACAGATTTACCGCTGGTGGAATTAGTGTGCAGTAAATCCTCCAAAATTGGAGGTAAAGTGGTGGATTCATAATTCGGCAGTTTGAGAAAAACAGCAGTAATTTGTTTAGTGCCAAAAATACCCAGAATTACCCCTAATTTTTTCCCAGAATGCTGGAACTGTAATGAGGCCTATAAACACGTAATTCAGAACTGGTTGAGTGCTTTGAAAAGGATGCATATGTTCCTCTTCCTTCCCAATAAAGGAGCCCGAAAAAAGAGAATGGAAAGGAACAGGAAAATCTTAAAGTGAAGAAAGATCCAAAATTGATTACCCACAAGTTGGATCATCTGAAACTGAACAGGCTATCCAAATGGCTCTGTTTGGTCTAGTACATGAGTCTGAAACCTGTGGCTCTCCAGATGTTTTGGACTACAACTCCCATTAACCCTATACAGCATAGTCAATGAAAAGGGATCATGGGAGTCATAATCCCAAACATCTAGAGAGCCACAGGTTGCAGATGTCTGGTCTAGTACAACATGATTCACTCTCGAAAGGGAACACATAAATGGTTTGATTTCAAGTACTTGTTTCTCATCTTTTGATATGGGGGGCTCCACCCATACCCCTACCGGCTCTTGCTTCCAATCTACTCCCATCTTTACTAGCCTCTTTAGTCCTCTTTTTGGTGCCTATTTTGTTTTTTCTTAACCTAAATGCATGTTCGGTTTTAAGGGAGTTTTGCTCAATTTGTTTGTTTCCCATATGCCCATGGGTATTTTTACAGCCCTCGCTTCCATGGGTCTTTTCCTGGCGCATGAACCCATACTGACTTGACAAGTATTGTCCAGTGTTAATGAAGGATTACTTAGTTCTGGAAACAATGCAAAACTTGAGCAGTTTTTGTCTTGCCTGAAAGTCTGGCTTAGCAAACGTTGTTGCCATTGTTTTGTATATAAACTACTTGTATAGGCGGTCCACCTGTTGAACCTCTAGTGCAGGCAGTTTTCAATAATTCATATGGAACCCAGAAGACATAATAACATCTATTCACTCTGTCAGCCATATTCATTGCTGATTCATCTGAAACAATCATTCCACACAGCAGATGGACGCCATATCCTTAAAATAGCAGCTAGCAAAAATATAATGTATTTTAGCATTGTGTAATATATATATATATATATATATATATATATATATATATTTATATTATAAATCACCACATGAATGGACATAAAAATCAATGTCAACATTTTAAAAAGACACATTCTAAGGTGGGTATCAGCCCAAAAGATTGCATTATGTAGTTATAATTGTTTCGCCACCAAACATATGTTGACCGCCCCCTGGTTTCGCTTTTATGGGATTCCACTTTAGATAATACCGTCAAACAAAAGGTCTGTTTTTGTATATAGATATCCCTCCCCTCAATGGATGGACCTGTGAAAATAGAGAACAAATTGTCGTCGGTACCATCATTATTAAACGCTGCTTTTTTTCTCTACTCATTAAAGACCTTACCATTCCTTATCAAGCAACATCACACATTTTTCTCTACATATACTCTACCATATATAGATTTCTTGTAAACGTATCTTTTGTAGCCCTATAATTCGTAGCAGAACTAATATATTGTTTTTACCAACACCCCTCTGAATGATAACATGAAATATTCCCACTGTTAGGCTCAGTCTAACAATGTCTTAGCCGTGTCTGACAACCCACACGATATATATTTTTTGGTAAGATATAACTTTTTTCAATCCAAACTCACCTTCTATTTTTCACTGATTGAAAAAAAACATAATTCGCTTCATATGAACGACTGCAATGTTGTATATGGTTTGATTCAACCAATTCATCGACTACACACCATTCTGAAACTCATAACTCCCCGCTACGATGTCACAGCAGTGAAATTTGAATGTAACATTTAACTGCAGTGATAACACAGACCTGCACACCTACCTTGCGCCACAGTACAAACGCTTGGCAGGCCCCTTTTCACGCTGCTCCCTCTGACTCCTAACAACAGCCCAGTGCCCCCTCTAGGGCGCCTGCACACAGGCCGTGCTTAAACAGGAAGTCAGAATCCCTTCGAAGAAAGGACCCTAACTTCCTTTCCAAAAAGCAGAATAGGCTGATAGACACCCATCTACAATATAAAATTGAACAAGGGTGATTACTGACCAAGAGGAAATATTTTGCCTCAGGGTTCAGTGTCATATCATGCACAACTCAATCATTACTGTTGTCCATCAGATGTGACTCTGAAATCCTTGGTGAAATATTCCTCCGTAGTTGATAGTCACCCATGTACATTTGTAGGGGCCTCATCATGAGCTGGGCAGTATCCTGGCGGTGTTACTGCCGGGGATACCACCTGCGCAAATAGCGTTACCACCACCCAGTCTGGTGCTATTAGTGTCAGATCAAGGGTTGGGCAGTAATTGGTATTCCCCATTGGGTTCATTGGAATTTGGCATTTTTCGGCGCATTTACCCACAGTTTGGAGCTGGGCGTAAATGCTGTCAGACTCGTGATTGGGCGGACCCGTGAATGCGGTGGTAATAGCGTTACCGCCGCATTTAAGGGCTACCACCCAGCTCGTGACGACCCCGTATGCATCTTCACACAGTCACATCTCAAGTTTTCGCGATAAATTGTCATATTAGTTGCTTTTGTTGGAGTCGATTTACCATATATTATTGCACAGCTTCTTCTTTTAGGCAACCCTTTGAAGATCTGTTGGTTGCAATGGTATAGAGTGTAAGCATTGTTTAATGGGGACTTTATGTCTAAATAATAATCGGTCATCATGACCCCCATACACTTCTGTATTCACATCTACTGTCCAAGATTCCAATCTTGTTTATGGGTACACAAATACTCTGAGCTTTTGTAACGCATAAAGGCCGAATATCCCTATTAATAAGTGAAATCACTTTGCAACTTCTAATATATACATGTAGGAAATCACATCTGCGGGCCTTTAAAAATTAGTCTATTGCAGACTCAGGGCTGAGGAAGATTAGCACATGGTCACAAGATTTAGATAAATGGAATTAACGAACCTTGAAAAATGGTGCTCACATGATTGATTTGCCAAGAACTGGGAAGCATATCACAGAAGTCGGTTTTTGACATCATTATTACACTTAATCCTATAATCCTGGACGCAGACAGTTGTCATCTACAGGCAGCAGGCAAGTTGCGGGTGCGAATTTCAGCGGAACCTGTGACCTGCAAGTTACATACACACAGCTCCATGAATCCCTGGGGAGAACGAAGTATTGTTTGATGAGACAGGATACCTTGAGTTCAGGCTATATTTGCACCAGGGCTCAAGTCGAGGGTACAGGCGGGGGGGGCAGGGGGGGAGGAGGGACGGACTCAGTCCCCCTAGCTAAAAGAGAAATATTGGTTGTCCTCTTTGAATTTATGAATTATAGCCGCCCTCAGGGATCAAACCGCAGTCATCAGGTTTGTAGGCTGGACACTTCACCACTGCACTGCATTACCTGCTGAAAAATAAAAAGCAACTAAAGGGGAAATATCCCATTTTGGTACTGCAAGTCCCAGGGAAAACATTTGCACTGGTTCTTGAAGTTTAAAACATGGACACCTTTTAACGTTTTCAAAAAACTATTCGACGAAAATATCCTCTCTTGGTTTTGTGTTGATTTTATGCCATTTGTCCTTTTAAATTTGGGTGTTTTATGCACTTTAATTTTTAGGACTTGACCCCCGATTTGCACTATTAGACCCAGCCTGGCACGCCCTTCCACCAACTCAGTACCTTTTCTGTAAGAAGTGCTGCTCTTGATCGCAGATACATGTTCCAATGCGTGAGTCATATGCTGAATAAGCAACGGACAATGATGGGGAGGTTGCTTATTTAAAAGCCATTTGCTCCAGAATACACATAGCACCATAGTATGAATTGGGACAACACGGGTTTTGCACTTGCATGCTTTGTCAAGGAACGCATATTGAGTTAATCATTGCAAGCAGAAGTGTATTTTTAGCAACAAAACTATAAGAGGTTTTTGTGGTAAACAGATGAGTTGTTAGTGTGCTAACCTGCTGCTCCTGGTGAATCTAAAAATGTTTGTGTGTGGTGGAAACCATTATTGTTTAATGTATTCAGTGCAAGTACAAAGTGAAGAATAGTGGTGAATAGCATTTGCCGGAGATGTGCCAAAACATATGAAATATCTAAATGACCAGCGTACTGAGTTAACTGATTGTTTTTAATATGCATCTTCATTGGCATTAACCAGGACCGACACAACAGTTCCAACAGAACAACCATCGTCCTCTTATTATCCCATTATTCTTATGGTGGATCTTCACAAACAAAGTATTCATTTCACAAAGATTTAGAGGTCTTAAGAATGCAGATTACTGTGGTGAGGCCCTTTGCGTATTTGGCAGCCATCAGTGCTTGGAAACTGAGAAGTGACTGTGTTGTGTGTGTGTGTTTGTATCGTGGGTCATGTGTCCAAAGGAGGCTGTGGAATGAGAGGTGACTTCATAGAGTGGTGATGCTGAGAGGTTCCAGGAGATATAGTTGGTTAGACTGGCGAGGAGAGGGCTGTGAAGTCAACAAGGTGGGGGCATTATATCCTACCTTTCAGAGCACCAATAAAGAAGTTGATCTGATCATACATGTTGTTATGTCTGAGTCCCCCCTTGCCTCGTGCAGTGTTACGTGTTTAGCACACGTGCACACACCATGTGATTGTGTTAATTAAAGGGCTGCATGGCGCCCTGTGCGGCAGTTCGACCACCAACTCACTGACCCCTGCGTCTCTGTAATGCAAGCATTTGGGAGGGGGTCCGGCCATACCTGACCCCATAAAACTGGCGACGACGGCATAGAGAACCTGTGTGTGCTCAGGCCATGTCGGTGCACACGTTGGAGTGTCCGCCATGCAGAACTCTACCATCTTCAAAGCATTGGCTGGGGCAGGCCTGCCGACCGCCGGTCTACCAGTGAGGTCCTGTGGTACACGGGCACCCTGCTGCTAGAGTCCCCAGCGCAGGTCTAATTGCACTGTCCCACAATGACAGGGGCAGTCCTGTCGATCGCTGGCGAGGTCCTGTGGTGCACGCGCTCAAACGCATCACCCTACAATGGTCAGGCTGAGCCATGACTGACCGCCGGCGAGGACCACTTTTCACCACCGCAGCACAGAAGGAGGAAGCTTCTGCTTTTTACTGATGTCGCAGTTGTTTTGTCCATAGGACTTAAGACCACATTGGAAGTATTGCAGGAGAAATGCACTGAGTTGTCTTTGGAAATGAATATGTCCAAGAGTAAGATCCTGCTATTCCGTCCGAAGTTTTGTAAGTACACTAAAATGTTGGTTCAGGTCAAGAACATCGTCCTAGAACAAGTACAGGAATATGACTATTTGGGCATACGTTATAATGACCAAGAGAACTGGCCCCCACAAGTGAAGAAAGCCACACTGCAAATGGAGAAATATGGGGGGAGGGGTATAAAAAGACTTTTCTATAGGCATGGGCAAGGTTCGGTCTCACCAGCCATTAAAATGTTATCTATCCAGGCCAAGGCAGCGTCGATTTATGGGGCTGAATTATGGCGACATGCTGACTGTCATATTTGGGGCTCAGCAGAACGAACAGTCCTAAAGAAATTACTGAGCCTCCCCAAATCAGCTCCAGCAAACCAAATGCATTTAGAAGTGGGAATTAGCCCAATACAACAAGAGGTTTATTTTAGACCGTCTCTTTTTTGGCTTAGGATCTGGTTAGTCCCAGAGCTTAATACCTACCAAAAAGCAATAACCCATGTACTTGACTCAGAGGGTAGTAGATCACTTCTGTGGGCACGACAAGTAAAAGATTCATTGGATTGTTGGTTGATAAACTTATGGCACAGCCCACATTGCATTACAGAGGGACATAGAGCTACAGCTAAGAATAAAGTCAGACAATTTATTGTCTCAGGAGAATAGCTCAGGGGCAGCGTGCTCGCGACACGGAGTAACACAGGTTCGATTACTGGTTCCGCGCTTAGAAACCTCCTTATAAATAACCTATCATATCATATCATTGAAACAGAATTAGTTGCCAATTGTAGTAATTCTACAGGGGGAATGCTATATCTGGAAAGCAAGACAGGTTGGGGTCTCGAAACATATCTTGACATGGTAAGGCCACCTACTGCACGTAAACTGTATGTTACATTTAGAGCCTCCAAATTACCTCTGGCAAATGTCACTAAGAAATGGTCTACAAACGGTAATGGTACGTGTCCCTTTTGCTCACCAATAGAATAAACGCTCACACATTTTCTGTTTTTTTGTAAAGCCTATAGTGCACGTAGGTTAAATTCTAAGAGATTCTAACATTTTTAAAATCTATATTCTGGAGAGCGAGATTTCCCAAGAAACTCACTTTTGATAATGGTCTGGAGTTGGTGTGAAGGGTGATAGATGAATTATTAAGGCTGACTGATATACAGTACATAACCACAGCTCTATATTATCTAAAGGGTAATGCTGTCGTGGACTGTTTTTACAGAATGCTGATGGAGGTGATAAGGCTTTCCATGGTAACTGGTGGAGACTCGGTAAGACCTGTAATGGAAAGAGTATAACAATATAATTTAGCTCTACATGACACCACTGGGGTGCCCCTTAAAAGTTTGAGGAGAAGCAAACCCAAAATCCTGGTGTGTCCAGAGTAGATTGGGCAAGCTTTTCTGGTAGATATAAATGAGGATGTGGTGTGGGAAAGGATAAGGAGGGAAGAACGTTATTCTAAATGTAGGTTTGATAAATTTAATTGTGTGTGGCAAATTCACATGCCTGAAGGAACTTTGGTGAAGGTGAGACATCTCAGGAATTCAAGGGGTGGTCAACGTTTTCAAAAGTGTTGACTATTACAAAGGATTTAGGAAATTCAGTGGGGCTGGAAAATGGGTAAATTTGGGATGAGGATGAGTAGAGGGTGAGAGGGTAGCAAAATTGCTTTTGAAAAGGAATGAATGTTGAGAAGTGGGAATTGGTTGGTGGCTAGTGTGCTAAACCAGAAGGTGTCTCACCCGCTAGTCCACAGGGAACTGTCATCCAGGTGGCCAGAACACGGCCATCACTTTTGGAACCAGTTTCTGGTGGTGGACCAGTGCGGGAGGATCACCTTGATGGGGGTCTTCGGGAGTGTGAGTGTGACAACGGATGGTGAGATGCGGTATCCCCTTCCCGGTAACACCTTTTCCCCAGGATACTTGGCAACTCAAGCCCCGCCCCCTTTCCCATCAACACTTTCTCGTGGACAGCTCACTGAGAGAGAAAACGTGCTAACACCTGAGCCGTATACCTGACATGTCCCAATACAAGGGTCAGGCAGAGTCAGGCCATTTTTGATAATTATACACACCTGACTTCCATCACACTTCCCCAACTGAATAAAAAGTGGAGCATGAAAGCACACTCTGAGCAAGGCAAAACACACAAGGAAGCAGCGGTTCCGAGATGGCAGTTTAATACGAGGCCGAAAGAAGGCAAGACCAGAGAGGGTTGCAAGGAGGGAAGTATCCTTGACCTTTTCGGAGAAAGACCGCTACTTTCATAATTCCTCAAGAATAAGAAACATAAGACCTGGAATTAAAGCGGAAGAAAGGTCCGTTGTGTGTCGGAGGTACCTGGGGATCTCCACCTCGATAGCCGATGCTGGGAGAAGTGATTGCTGCTGTGGTACTGTCCTTGGCTCCTACAACAAAACAGCACCAGTAAAGTCAACAGAGCCGGTGAGTCGGAGAGACTGAAATGAGACCGGTCTGTGGTAGCGCCAAGGTTGAAAGCGGAAAAATTGTATGAAGGAATTTGAAGAAAATAATGTACAAAGTGTATGTGATGAACGATGCGAACATAATTGCACATCCAGGGAGTGACTGAACTTTTTGAAGCCAAGATAAATACCATATACACAGTGGTCCAGCACTGTGTTGGTGCTCATTTCAAAGGTCTCTGTTTGGTATCCAGCTGAGAGGTGGAAAATGTGAAATGTGAATGGTGAAATCGAAGAGTTCCTGCAACGGGTCAAGCTAAAGCCTGTGCACATTCGAAAGTCTTCGACAGCTAATACGAACAGCAATTGGTTTGAGCCCAGCTGAGGGAGACTGATTGTATAAAAGAAAGGATCTGACCCTGGCTGAGGGGGATCCGGGGTCAACCGTGAGTCACCCGAGAAAGAATATTCTCTGAACATTCAAAAGGGGGATCTGAGCCTGGAAGAGGGGGATCCAAAGTAACAAGCATTGTAAAAAGGCATCTGAGCCCGGCTGACGGGGATCCTGGGTGAAGAGTGAATCATTCGAATTCAATACTGAGGAAAATAACTTTGCATTTTGTTTTGAACACATCAGGCCCTCTGAGTCAAGAAACTTTTATAAGTAAAGAGACTTGGGCACAGAAGACCCTGATGTTTGTGATGGAACTGTATCCTTGTGCCGAAGAAGCTAGATTCGGTGCTTTGTTCGAGACACACAGCTCTATCTGCGTCTGCTCGCATTTCTATACCGGTCGCACTACGAGGAAGCAGCGCCTTCTTCCAACACATCGTGCTACGCTCACCACGGCTTTCCTGATCTAAGCAGAACGTTGCTACCAGTTTCTAGTGCTGCCAGAAACCAGTACTCAATTACCTGGGATGACAACCTCGAGCCTTTTCTTGGCTTGGACATGACTTTGGTCATTAAGTGCCACAATCCAAAAGCTAGGATAGAAGGACCAGTAGCAGTTTCTCTACAAACACCGCCCTCTACCCCCAATCTACTTACTAAGCCAGCAAGCAACTACACCTGTTGCTACCAATGTTAAGAGGATTCTGCACCTTGGCTCCAGAAGAAGGCTCTTTAACCACACATGCCGAAACGTCTGTGAACCTTGGCACCACTCGCTGCCTTTTTGGTTCCACCCCGATTGGGAATTTTTGATTCAACTTCCTGACATCGACCCATAACAAGGTCACCCTTTAGCCTGGCTCCAGCAGACCTTTGCAAGGTACAGTCTCCTAGATGAACTATATTGACTATATCCTGACTAGGAGTACACCCCTCAAAAAAAGCAAAAAACGACATAAAGCTCTAGTGTTGATCAAAGATACTACTATACAGTATCTGGTTTTCTTAGAGAGGTGCAGATATGTTCGCACCCTCTCTATCATGACACCAGTGCTGTTGCTTTGTTTGTATTTACAATGTTTGTTAATGTAAGACCAATTTGCATGAGTTAATGCCCTTTGGAAATGTGTCTTCTTGTTTAAATAATTTATACTGTTGGGACAACATTGTAATTATCTGTACCTCTGTAACCAAGGTACAACCTGCACTGTGATTTGTGAAACCCCTCCTTGTTTTTGCTCACAGGGCTCACAGTTGTTTATGTTTACGCTTATGTTTATGCTTATGTTTGTACACCAAAAAACAAAAAAATTACAAATAGTGTCAGCAATAGATAAAACTGACCTATTTTTAAAACTATACTAAGTGTCTAGTAGTACTTCACACAGCAGTGCATTACATGGCAGTAAAATAGTATGCTGCTTGTTTGCCATATATTTGACTAATTCTACATTTTGAACAAGTTGCAAGAGATAACTATTTTTTGACAGGCAGGACCCCTCCCTGTTCATAACCTTTTGTTTGAGTGAACTGCCTTGTCCCGTGCTGAAAATGTGTGGAAGGGAGGCCAACAGCCTGAACATCCTGACATATCATTTTGTGAACACTTCTTTCTTTTCATGAACACCACCACCCCACACTATTTGTATTTAGCAGTAAGGATTGGCAATAAGATTTTTAGTATAGGCCCTTTTATTTTGACGAGACTCCAGTAGGACTGCATTATTTATTATGTGATGGTCGTAGATTGCTCCCATCAGTAGATTTAGAATTAGATAGGTGTTCATCACACCCTTGCTAAAATTCAATAAACACCCTTGAACTGTGGTCACTTGTGTCTTTCTTACTATTGATGCCATGCCTTCCTTACATAGGGTGTCAGAAGTGGGATGTGACTCAATTGAAACAAATTGGGGAACCCTACAATTCCAGAAGCTTAGTCATCGAGTCTCAAACCCCTCTGTTGCCACGAAAGAGTCAATAGGATTTGATATCTGTAGCAGTAGAGAGGCTACTATCCCTTCTGGGAAAAGAGGAATGATTCCCACGGACTTAGTTTTGGTACCCCCTCCTGGGTGTTATTTAAGATTGGCCCTAAAATCTGGCCTGGCCTAGAAGTACGGTATAGACGTTCTAGCAGGCATCATCGATCACGACTTCTGGGGAGATATAAAGGTTCTCTTACAGAACCATGGTGAAATCGCATTTGAAATACATTGTAGGGACCAAATTGCAGAAGGAATTCTTGAAAAAGCTCTATTTCATCAATTTAAAGAGAGTAAACAAGACTAAATAGCGAAATGATCCAGCCCTTGATGAGGCTTTCTTACAAGCAAGTCCTGAAGGAGAGGGAGTAGAGAAGTTATTTTTTCTTCTTAATGCAAGGATTGCTATATCGAAAAGAAACATCTACAGAAGGCCTAAGTAATCCCCCAAAACCCCCAAAACCCACTGGAAGAGCATCCTAGCGAGTGCACATTCCCAACTGACAGGGGGACACTTAGGACAATCCAAGACCCAGGCACACATCAGTGGGATGTTTTACTGGCCAGGGATCCATGCTGATATAAAACCCTTTATTCAAATATGTGAAATATGTCACATCCCAATGCCTGCACCTCTGAATCCTTTACCTGTAATAGAAGTCCCCTTCTCAAGAATTGGAATGGACATCATTGGACCTTTAGAAATGTCATGATTGTCGAATACGCAACCAGATACCCGAGGCATTCCCTATGTGGAACAACACCACCCAGCAGATTATAAAGCACTTCCTACCATATTTTTCCAGAGGTGGCTTTTCTAAGGAAATCCTAACGGATCAAGGATCCAATTTCTACCAGGTTGCAGGAGCACGAGATCTAGTCTATGCTCATATGGAAAAGGCCCAAATCCAACAAAAGTCCACCTATGACAAAAAGGTAAACTTAAGATTGTTTTCCATAGGACAAAAGTATTGGTCCTCTTGCCTACCTCGGAAAACAAACTCGTCTCTAAGTGGCATGGGCCATATGAGATACTTGAACAAACAGGAACCTGTAGCTATAAACTAGCTCAACTTAACAGGAAACAAAAGATCCATCTATATCACATAAATCTTTTTAAAAAGTGGAAGGAAAAGCCATCTGCCACCAATGCCATGAAACTATCCCGTTTGGTGCCAGAAGAAATAGATAACTTTGAATTGATTCCTCAAGAGCTATCTAATCAACAACAGGGACACTTAAAGGATTTAGTTATATCATTTCCCGATGTAGTCTCAGAGAAACCGGCAAGAGTGAAAGGCACTTATCACTACATTAGAACACTCAAGGGAAAGGTGGTCCATCTGAAACCTTATAGATTCCTGGAAGCCCATAAACAGATCATGGTTGAGGAAGTGAATAAAATGTTGAGAGCAAATATCATCAAACCCTCTTCAAGCGCATGGTCCTCCCCTATTGTATTGGTCACCAAATCAGACCATTCCAGGAGGTTTTGCATAAATGTCCGCCAAATCAATGCCATTTCCGATTTCAATCCCTATCCTATGCCACACATCGATGATCTAATTTATAAACTCGGAAACACCACTTTTCTATCAAACCTACACTTAAAAGGGTACCGACAGGTCCCAGTGTATGGACCCGATAAGGAAAATACATCTTTCTTGACGCCCCTGGGACTGTTCAAGATCAAAGTACTCCTTTTTGGCTTACACAGGGCTCCAGCCACTTTCCAACAACTTATGGACAAAATATTAAAGCCCTACTCTGATTTCTGTGGAGCTTAAATTGACAATGTCGTCATTAATGGTAAAACCTGGAAATACCATCTTTTCCATCTTTTTACTATTATGAGAGCCCTCAGAGAAGCTAATGCAGACTAGCCCAAACAGCTGTGAAATACCTTGGTTTCTTTGTAGGAAATGGCAGTGTCCAACCTCAATGCGAGAAAGTGAAGGCCGTCCTAGATACCCCTACACCTATAACTAAAAGTGATCTCAGAGTATTCTTAGGGTTAATTGATTATTACTGTAGGTTTATCACAAACTTCTCGGGCAGAACAGCTAGGCTAACAGACAAATTAAAGAACGCTGAACCCCAGAAAATTCAATGGACTGACGAGGTAGTAGATTTCACAAAGGAGTTTGTATTTTTTTTAATTCTTTTTTAATTTGATATAGCTGTAAAAAACAGCCTTTCAAAAAGACATTTCATAATATAAAAACAAAATAAAACAAATACATATGATTTATCAAAACATTATGTTAAAATGTTGGCATTTTTCCAAAACAAAACGTGATTTATGTCCTTTTTGATTCATTAGGTACCATGTTTCATGATTAAATACAATTTAAACACTTTCCATTCCTCAGGTGATCGACAACAGAAAAGAAGGAGCAATCAATGTTCCTATATCATTTTCTATTAGTATGCAAGTCAAACTTATTTTATACATCCAGATTCTGCCTCTTGGAGTACATGAAATCAGAGGACTTCATTCAACACTATTTCAGCAGATATAAATTGTTGAAATCAATCACATCAGCATGATCCGCTAGGCTTAACGATTGTATAAACATTGTCATTGCTATATTCATTTTTTCTATTTGACTTTTGTATAAGATATTCCAGAGAGTTTCAGAATCTAAAATGAGACGCCCCTGAAACATATGTTTAAAGAATTTTGATATTCTCTCACTTAGGCCAGGGCATGCAACAATCAAATGTTTTAATGTCTCCATTTCCATCGGCACTAGACAAAATCTGCAATGACCATTTACTGTAATTTTCCTCATGAAACAAACTTTATTAGTAAGACAGATATTCATTCTAATTCTCATATATACTAATCTGTTTTTAGGATCCAGAAATCTTACCAAATACTGTTCTACAGTATGGAGTTCTTTGATGCTATATGCTTGGTTTATAAATACTCTCAATTTCATACAGGATGCTCTGGTCGTAATCCAATCATTGAGCCACAGTTTTTTAGCTCTTTCAGGGTCATTAATGAGGAGGTCATCCTGAATACCTGCCTCCTCCATCAGTGTTTTTATCCACTTACGCCATTTAGAGATTTTATAATTATCTGATTCTAGCATATGTTTGCCTATTGTGAACATTTCCATCGGTGACCATCAAATACTTTCGATACAAGGAGAAAACTTTCCACACATAGATGGCATTTAGGGATATCATGCCCAACTCATGTCGTATCAAGCACATAGATATTGTCAGAGGTAAGCCACAGATTGTCTTCCAAAATCGACCTTCCAATTGTAACCATATTTTCTCATGTATAATATCTCTAGCTTCAGCACTATAAGTCAGAATTGGAGTAACTTTCTGCTTAAAAAATATCATTGCCGGTAAAAGTGAACATTTTCCCTATTTAGCTTGTATAATTTTTGTCTGCGCTATACCAGTTCAGTTCTTTTGATCCAACTCTCTGAAATATGGTTTATCATTCACATCATTACTAATTTGCAGGCCCAAATATTTATATTCAGAGACAACCTCAATAACAACATTCTGTATAACCCATGATCCCTTTTTTTTACAAGGTTCTTTTTTAGGCCCAGGGTCATTACTTTACATTTGGCTTGATTTATTTTCAGTAAATTTGCATCCACAAACTGACTCAGAGATGATAAAAGGGCACGCAGTCCCCCTGGAGTCCTAGCCAGCAACACCAAGTCATCGGCATAGAACAACCAGGGGACTGCGTGACCCCCTATACGAGCGGCATCCGATCTAATAGTAATAAAATCATGTCGTACAGCAGAGATGAAGAAATTGAACAATGTACTAGCCAATATGCATCCTTATTTTAAACCTCGAAATGTTTCAATTGATTTAGATAGTGTTCTGTCCAATGCTAACCTAATTTGGACTGTTGTTTTGGAATGGAGTTCATTTATCCAAAAGACCAGATAGTTAGGACAATCCGCACTTTCTTGATTAATAGTTTTCTACAGAGAGAGTCGAAGGCAGCCTGGAAATCAATAAGGGCAAGATAGACCGGCTGTCCCTTTACTTGCTCCTGTCTTTTAATGATTTCCAGGATATGCAGATTAATGGCAGTACCATCCCTGGCAAAAAAGCCTGTTTGATTGGGGTCTCTCGTTCTTGTTGTATTCAGCCACTTATTTAAGTCTCTTAATAAGAGTCTTGCAAATAATTTGCTCGGTATATCCAAGAGTGAAATCGGTCTAAAATTAGATTGATCAGAATTATCACCCTTTTTATAGATCAGAATGGTGATCGACTTCCTCCAGGAAGGGGGGATGCAACAAGTCCTTACTATTTGTTTAAATATAATCACAAATATCTGGGCCCATGCGGCAGGATGTTTTTTAATCAAGTGGTTTGACAACCCATCGGGTCCTGGAGCTCGAGATGTTGATAACTTGGAGATAAAGAACAAAATAGCATCGATATCAAAGTCAAGGTCCCCATCTTGCCTACACTCATTAGTTATGCCAATATTCATAACATTTGTATCAGCGTATAGGGTTTTGTAATAAGCATCCCACACCTCTCCAGGGATAGGGTTCATTTGATGCACCAACTGGACTCTGCACTGAGTATCTTTTAAAAGGGTCCAGATTTTGGCCAAACGTTTAGATTGTAGTCTCTCTAACATGGTCTCAGCATCCTGTTGATACATATGCACATGTCTTGCTTTCAGCCAATTTTTATATTTACACTTTAAGGTTTTAAATTGAGCCACTCGTTCAGCGATGTTTAATTTTAATAGCTGTCTTTTGGTATTTCTGTATTGGCATTTGTGTACAGCCACCTCATTATCATAGGTATGAAGCAATTTCTGACCTGTTCTTTTTGTCAAATTCTTCCTTACTGCAAATATTTGCATTTCTTCAACATATGAAGACACCTTTTCAGAGCTCATGGTCTTAGAATCTTTGTAAGCCTAGATCAGGTTAATATTCAAGGTCTCTAAAGATTGTGGGGTCCAGAAAAATCTATTTTGAGCACTGTTCAGGGTCATATTACAAGCTAAAGAAACATCATATATTTTTTCATACAAACTCGAAGACCATTGAATAGTTTGAATATCATGATCACTTATATTTTGGGGGACCATTTGGAACTCAGGAATAAGGGTAAACAATCCACCGTCCACGAAAGTATAATCAATGAAAGCGGATTGAGAACCTTTATGCCATATGGGTTGCGGCGGTATGTCACCTTTTTTGGCACCATTTAATCTAAATAGAGGTCATTCATCCATAAATGAATTCCATCTTTGAGCTGCCGGGGTAAGATTTTTGCCACTTTGTTCAAGGCAGTTCATATTTAGATCACCTGTGATTATAACATGTTAACAACTAGAGTCGAGTAACGTTAAATTCATCAGTTCCTCTATGGCATCAAAAAAATCATTATTGGTAATTGCCGCATGGTTCCAATAAACATTTATTAGACCAATGGTTTTCAACTTCATTTTTATCTTCACCATCTGAAGAAAACTGTTAGGAGAAAACCATGGTTCCAATTGAATATTAGGATATATTTTAATTGCTACCATGAGACCAGCCATTGGTCTTCCTCTTACAGGTGCAATGGCTGGAATCAGTGAAACAATATGTTTATCCCATACGGGCGGAGTAGATAGCCATATTTCCTGGAATGCCAGTATGTCAAAGTTCCACAACAGGCTATCTTTAGAGGTGGGCAAATGTTTGAAGCCTCTTCTATTCCAGGAAGCTAAAGAATGGGTAATTGCATTATGGCCTAGTTAATTTTTGCTCAACCTGGATTCACATCCATCAATCATTAGTCCATCCTCTCTTGTTAACTCCATTCGCTGATTTATAGGGAGGTTCTTGTGATTGGTACCAGATCTAGACAAATATTGGTTCCCCAAGGTAGGATGATCCAAAAATTATGGTTCAGTAAGATAAAACCCATGTGATACAGATCGGATCTGGCCTGCCACAGTGCATTTTTAACAAAACCTGACTTCATCCACAATTTCACCACAGAGAGATCATGTTGCTTGACAAATTCTATTTGATCTATATCCCCTGAGCATATTCCCTCTAGTGCTGGTACATCAGCGAGTATATTCATGCCCGATTGTCTGTTTAAATCAAAACTGTGTAAGGGGTGCGGACAACACTGCAAGGTCAAATAATTAAGTCCCTGATTTCTCTGCGGTGTTCTCGGGCCCAAACTAGGTGTTCTGGGGCCCAAACTAGATGCAGAGTTCCCTTTGGTTTGCTACTGGAATTGGAATTGTTTGACATCATTTACCATGGATGTTTGGCCATTTCCACATCTATCAGTTTGTAATAGAGACTCTTGTTTGTTCGCTTGGGAGATGAGTCTCTTTAGAGATTGCTCAATTTCACCTCTCCAATCATCCATTGTTATCCGCTTTTCCCACTCAACTCTGCAGTCGCACTGCACTCCTTCACCATTCATTCTCACATTAGGCTGTTCAATCTGGTTTATGTCAGTTGCCCTCGCTTCATTTAGCACTCTCTGACTAGGTTGTTCATTTGTTATGATTTCGGGTTACTTAATAGGATCAGATTGTCCAAAGGTTCATACGCCATTGGAACACTCTGAGTCTGTCGAAGTTGCCCTGCTTTCTGCAAGAGAACATTCCTATATTTATTGGCAATGGCAGTGCGAGCTACAGCCGCGGCAGTTTTTGGCATTGTTAAAGATTGAACAAACTTGCGTGTGCCTGTGATTTTAGAATTTGCCACTGTCTTGACATTTTTTCGCTTTTTTTTACAGTTATAGGTAAAACACTCGAATTTTTGTTTTTCTTCTTAAAGATGTTGTATGTGAGAGTATTGCTATTCTCAGGCACTTCATCCTGAATTTGTTCTCCCGACTTGCCGTATCGTTTTCTATGTTTTTGGATTTAATTTTTTTTTATGGAACACCTCTGGCCCACTTTGCATTCCTCACATTTTTCTTCTACTACAATAGCAGACCTATTCCGCACACACTTCTTTTTAACAATTTCTGAAGGTATTACATTATTTGAGATGCCATTGATAGCTAACATCTTATTACTTGTATTCTGTTGTAGAATTGTCTGCTGATTTTGTGTACAATCAATTAGTAAGACATCTTCGTGTTTTGCTTTGTGATCAACGATATTCGGGGTGTAGTCTACTAGAGTATTATTCACCACAATATACTGTTTCTTACAACATTGACAATGCATCTGCTTGGAGTTTTTCTCTTGGATGAGTTGCACTAGCATTGTGTGTTGTTCATTCATTTTCGTATCTAAAGTATCATATAAACGTGTCAGAGATAATCACTCAGCATTCATTGTTTGAAGAGATGTTTGCAGTCCTATTACGAAATGCCCCGGCACTGCTTGGGGCCTGTCTGAAGAAGCGGAATTATTTCGACGGGGAGTTGCCTGTATAAAGGAGCAAGATAGCACCAACAAATTATTTGCTGTTGGAGAGAACATCATGGGTGATTGAGACAGTTCTCGCATGTGTGCGATTACTTCCTGATCTTGAATGTTAATCCTACAATTTCTCGGCGAGCAGGGGGCACTAGTTTTGTGGGCATTATCTGATCCATCCATAACTATGACAACACTCTCCTGAGTACCAGCTGTTAAAGAAATGTTCACAATACTCTTATTGTGTTCGTTATTACTTATCTTAGCCAAAGGGCTTTGCTTGCAGTCAACACTCCCTCCCATCCCTGCGTGGTCCAAATGCTGTGGAACTATGGCAAGCGCACAAGCGGCTACAAGGGAGTCCGGAGGGGTATCATTAATGATCACTAGGCCCCACCGGTCTCCGCGGTAGCAACATCTAGATTAGTTGAACTGGTAGAGGGAAAAGCGGGCTGCAGTCGCTCTAAACCCACAGACCCTTTTCCCCCAGGGGCACAGTATTTTCTTATATCGGCCATTCTCGAGCACACGCGGGTGTTAGTAGCTGATTTGCTTGATCTTGCTAGGTGAATCGTCTGAGAAGAAGACTTGGGCGTACGAACTGCCTCCCTAGCGCAAGCTGAAATTTCACAGTGGGCAGGCATGCCCAATTTTAAGGTCATCACCATTTCAGCGTCACAATGTGTTTATACAAACCACAAATTAAACACACAATCTTTGCACCGTTTTAACGGACACAGGTAAACCAAAGAAAAAAAGTTAAAAATGAAGGTTTGCGCTGGCTCACCCCCACCGAATCAACAGCCACGCAGATTTTCACACTGTGCAGCACTACCAACAGACCACGGCAAGGCTATTTGAAGCAAAAAGATTGTGTTGTTTGGACCGCCGAAGTACACAATTACATTTTTGCTACTTGGTCACACCGGGACCTTGTATAAATGCATTCAGTATGGATTTGCATAACATAAGGCATTTGTCAGCTTTTGTAATAAGAGTATTAGGATTAAGAAAGATATATATATATATATATATATATATATTTATTTATTTATATATATACAATACCCGCCGCCCACAGTCAGCTGACAGCCGACAGCACTCCGCAAAGGCACTTCTCCAAATGCGCGCGCGCCAAATGCGCGGCCAGTGCTTTTTAAGGGATTCTGGAATAGTGGGAGGGGGTTAGAGTTCATAGCTTTAAAAAAGGAATAAAAGGATTATATGTTACTTTTGTTAACGTCCACAAGGCTTGAATAAAGTCCTTTTCTCCTGCAGATGTTGTCCTCACTTCGTACCGTAGCAATAGAAGATCAGGTACTCAAAAGCAGTCCTTGGCCTCAACAGCACACAGCACTTCGCAAAGGCACTTCTCCAAATGCGCACGACCAGTGCTTTTTAAGGGATTCTGGGATAGTGGGAGGGGCGTAGAGTTCGTAGCTCGTAGAAATAGAAGATCAGGTATTCAAAAGCAGTCCTTGGCCTCAACAGCTGACAGCACTTTGCAAAGGCACTTCTCCAAATAAATTCAAAAACCTCAAACAACACAAGTGAAACCAACTAAGTGGGTCCTAATAATGTAAATCTATGAGGATCAGTGTGTGCAACTCATTCACACTTTGATTCCTAAACCACAATAATTTTGGCTATTATATGTTCTTATTGATACATTTACAGATTCCCGACTTGCACAAGTTTCTGTTTCTTATACACATTAATGTAAGACATTCTTCAGGGTTGTGTGTCTTGTGTTGAATCTTAAAATCTTCTTACCCTGGTAGGAGTACCCTCTTTTGCTCAAGGAGTTCTGATCCTGGAGTCCCTTGAAAACCTCTACTTCTACTGGTTTGTAATGCAGATTCCAAATACTTGTCAGAATTCTCGCTTTCCTTCCTCTAATCCTGATCCTATAATTCCAACTCTTGAGGAGGACCAGGTCACAATACTTCTGTAATATTTCAATTCTCATATACCGGTTAATCTTTATCTATAAGATGGAAATTGGTCCTTGTATAACTCAATAGATGTTAGTCTCAATTTCAATTAGATGGATTTCTACTCCATGTGAAACTCGATTGTAAGAGCTCCTAATCTCTTAATACTCACAGCTCCAATTTGATTATCCTGACTTATTCCATATTTTAAAACAGTCTGCAGGCAGGTTTTTACTCTGATTTACTTCACAAATTACAAACAGATGCCTCCCTTACTGGGCTAGGAGCAGTCTTGTCACTAATTTTCAACGGATTGGAACATCCCATCTTATTTACGAGTCACAAACTTTTCCCACATGAAAAAAAATACTCTGTGCTGGAATTAGAGGCCCTTTCCATCAGGTGGGCCATTATCCACCTTAGATACTACCTCCTTGTAAGAAAGTTCACACTCATCACAGATTATTCTCCACTAGTTTGGATTAGCCAGCGAAAAGACTCTGACCCTCGAGTCATGCAATGTTTCTTAGACCTGCAACCCTACTGTTTCACTGTGGAGCACCGAAAGGGCAAAGACCAAGGAAACTTGTATTTTCTTTCTCGGTTCACTTGTGATACAGATGCGGCCATATCGCATAGGGGAAGAGTATGTGAGAAACCAGAAGGCGTCTCACTCACTAGTCCCCAGGGATCTGTCATCCAGGTGGCCAGGACATGGCCATCGCTTTTGGATCCAGTTCACGGTGGACCAGTGTGGGAGGATCATCTGGATGGGGGGTCTTCAGGGAGTGGGAGTGGGACACTGGATGCTGAGAAGCAGTATCCCCTTCCCAGTAACACCTTTTCCCCATCCTACTAGGTAGGATACTTTGGAACTGAAACCCCCTGCCCTCTTTCCCGACAACAACACTTTTTCACAGACAACTCACTATGAGAGAAAACAGACTAACACCCGAGCCTTATGCCTGACATGTCCCAACACAAGGGCCAGGCAGAGTCAGGCATTTACTGATAATTACGCACACCTGACTTCCATCACACTTTCCCACATGGATAAAAGGCAGAGCACGAAAGCACACTTTGAGCAAGGCAAAACGCACGAGGAAGCAGCAGTTCCGAGATGGCAGTTTAATACGAGGAGAAAGACGGCAAGACCAGAGAGGTTTGCAAGGAGGGAAGTACCCATGACCTTTTCGGATAAAGACCGCTACTTTCACGAGTCCTCAAGAATAAGAAACATAATACCTGGAATTGAAGCGGATGAAAGGTTTGTTGTGAGTCGGAGGTACCCAGGGCTCTCCCGCTTCGATAGCCATGGCGGAGAGGAGCGATTGCCACTGTGGTGCTGTCCTTGGCTCCAACAATAAAGCAATGCCAGTAAAGTCAGCACAGCCGGTGAGCAAAGAGACTGATACGAGACTGGTCTGTGGTAGCGCTACGGTTGCAAGCAGCAACATTGTATGAAGGAGTATGAAAAAAATAACGTAAGAAGCGTACGTGGTAAGCGATGCAGATATAATTGAACATCCATGGAGTGACTGAACTTTTTGAAGCCAAGATAGATAACATATTCAGGCCTCAACACGAGTTGGGCGGTATCCCGGCGGTATAACCGCCGGGATACCACCCAGGCTAATAGCGTTACTGCCAACCGGTACAGCACTATTAGTGCCGGATCAAGGGTTGGACAGTAATGGGTAGTCCCTATTCCCCAATGGGTCCGTTGGGTCCGTGGGGCGATGAGGAATATGTGGGAGGAACATCCAATCGAAAAAACATTACCAGGAGTAAGTAACATCTTCCAATGGATTGTGTCCTCCCACATATTCCTCATCGTATGATAGACTCCCAAAGCAGTAATAATTTGGTGGTGGGAGTATGAATTATATTTTGTTTTTACTGTTGTCATGGACTGAATGAAGGACCGCTTTTCCAAATTGTCCATCCTGACTAGAAGATTAATACAGGCCATAATGTTTCACAAACGTGTGAACAGACGACCAAGTGGCTGCTGAACAAATGTCTTTGACTGGAACACCTCTCTGAAGAGCAGCAGAGGTTGCCCTGCCCCTTGTGGAATGTGCTCTAAAGCGTTCTGGCAGGTCTTTGCCCGCTAACCTGTAACATTCCCCAATATGGTCTGTTTTGTAACAGCTAAACCCAATTTAGGACCTATATAGCGAATGAATGATTGGTCATTTTGACAAAATTTAGCCATTCTTGATATGTAAAAACAGAGAGCCCTTTTTAGGTCCAGCCTATGTAATCTTTCCTCTTTTGCGACAAGTGGAAGTCCTACTTTAGGAAGAAAAGAAGGTTCACCCTGAGAACAACCTTGTCTTAATAGAAAACCATATATGGCAGTTTACAGGAAAGTGCCTGCAACTCACTTACCCTGCGGGCTGACATTATTGCTATTAGCAAAACAGTTTTCAGGGTTAACAATCTTAATGGGCAGTCCAATACCGAAATGCAATGGCAATTCCAACCTGAACGAGAGTACCACCAGCAACCCCATACACGTGTTTCACCCTTGTTGGGGATCATCAGTGAGGTGAAGCTGATGCCTCTCTAAGCACAGTGAGAGGGAGACCACGTCTGGTTGCCCCCAGGAGACCTAGGGTTACCAATCCCAGGTTCCTTGAAATTTGGTTAACAAAGGTAGCGGGCGCCCCTCTCTCGATAGAACAAGGCTTGATAACCTGTTCAGTGGTTATTAACTACTTGAGAGTTCACAGCCACTGCTTTTTCTCACTGTGCCTTTCACAGATGGGAAATATCCATTTGCATATCAGTCTTTGTCCTGCCCAGGGGCAGTCCAGCACCGAAATGCAATGGCAATTCCAACCTGAACGAGAGTACCACCAGCAACCCCAGAGAGGAATTGCCATAGCATTTCGGTGCTGGACTGCCCTTGTGGGCGGGACAAAGACTGATATGCAAATGGATATTTCCCATCTGTGAAGGTACAGTGAGCAAAAAGCAATGGCTGCAAACTCTCAATGTGGTTAATAACCACTGAACAGGTTATCATGCCTTGTTCTTTCGAGAGAGGGGAGCCTGCTACCTTTTTTGTATTTTTGAAAGGAACTTGGGGTTGGTCACCCTAGGTTACCTGGGGGCAACCAGACGTGGACTCCCTGCTCACTGTGCTTAGAGAGGCTCAGCTTCACCTCACTGATGATGCCCAACAAGGCTGAAACACGTGTATGGGGTTGCTGATGGTACTCTTGTTCAGAGAGGAATTGCCATAGCATTTCGGTGCTAGACTGCCCTTGTGGACGGGACAAAGACTGATATGCAAATGGCTATTTCCCATCTGTGAAGGTACAGTGAGCAAAAAGCAATGGCTGCGAACTCTCAATGTGGTTAATAACCACTGAACAGGTTATCATGCCTTGTTCTTTCGAGAGAGGGGAGCCTGCTACCTTTTTTGTATTTTTGAAAGGAACTTGGGTTTGGTCACCCTAGGTTACCTGGGGGCAACCAGACGTGGACTCCCTGCTCACTGTGCTTAGAGAGGCTCAGCTTCACCTCACTGATGATGCCCAACAAGGCTGAAACACGTGTATGGGGTTGCTGATGGTACTCTTGTTCAGAGAGGAATTGCCATAGCATTTCGGTGCTGGACTGCCCTTGTGGGCGGGACAAAGACTGATATGCAAATGGATATTTCCCATCTGTGAAGGTACAGTGAGCAAAAAGCAATGGCTGCGAACTCTCAATGTGGTTAATAACCACTGAACAGGTTATCATGTCTTGTTCTTTCGAGAGAGGGGAGCCTGCTACCTTTTTTGTATCTTCATAAAATCTACTCGACTGTGAGACTGGGCAAAACGACTTTGCGAGCCATAGAGGAGTGTCTGTAAAATGTTAAATGTTAAGTGCATAAATGGACACAAATAAATATATATGATAAAATAAGACCCTGAAAACAGTTTGGGCAGCTGTCTCCTGCAGGTGGTAATATATAATACAATCAAAAAGCAAAGCGACCTCTAGAGGATAACTAGAGTGTTTGGTATTGCAGTAGATATGTAGATGTACAGACTGGATGGAACTATTGATCACTACTTTACATAAGCATTTGGTTTGCTTTGTGTATTCATTATGTAAGAGGAAAGAAAGATTAAGTAGAGTGGATTGCGCAACAGGCAGAGAACTGGCCAAACTAGGTGGAATATTTTAGTTTGTAGTCATCTCACTTTTAGGGTACCTGGCATAAATGAACAGGCTGATAATGTTGAATGTCAATGGTTTGGTCATGGGTTTAGCACCAGTTGCAAGATGTATGCAGCCTGCAGGTTACAGAACTATGTTTGCCATCAAAAGCATTTGATCATGTACATTTTCAAAAGTACACTAGTCAACATGATGCGTCTTACCAAACAAAATGAAATATAGTTGACACTATGAAATTCAGATACACTAACTTAAACTTTACTGTAAAGCGTGGAGATGATGCAGTGTTTTACAGTATAAATACTGTAATAATGCATTATGGAGCAACTTTCATTTTAGGAATGGAATTGCATGACTGTCTTTTTAAAATATATAAAGTTGACATGTAGGCCCTCGTGGGTGAAAGGGTGCGTTGTGTTTGCCGCAAATTGGGAGCCCCAGCGCCTGGAATCTGCTCTTGCTGTCTGCCCCTCAAGCCTCGCCCCCTTCTGGATATTGCTGCAGCTACTCCCCACCAGGGAGGAAGCCCACGGGGGTGAAAGGGCGAGGGTGTTTCCTTCCACCTGGGTGTTCGCGGGCCGCCGGGGGGGAGCGCTGAGTCCCACGCATATTGCCTGCACACTCTGTTACCGAACAGTGGGAGTTTGGAGTCTGGAGTCTGAACCGAGCCGCTGTATGCCACACAGAAGCCTCTGCTGCCTGCAAAGGAGGTAACTCAGGAGATAACCCCCCCCCCCCCCGGTGTCATTTCTGTTCCATTTTGGAAATATTCCCCGGGGGTCATTATGCCAGACCATCTTGCTCAAAACACTGGGGAAACCCCTGCTCCCACACACCTTGTGTTTTACGGCTCCGATCCGGGTCCAGCTCTAGACGCCAAGAGGAAAATCAGGCTCCTAAAAGGAACTCGATATTGGGACCCAAAGTTGCTCCAACTGCTCATGGCACGCAAGGAACCGCTCATGAGTTCATAGCACCCACAGCCTTCGGGGATGCTCACCTGCTGATCAAAGTAATCTCCCATTTCCTGGGCAGCCAAGGGGCAGGGGACCTTTACATTCCTGCACCGAACTTGCCTGCTGCAGTTACCGAGCCCCAGCCAATTACCTCTGTTGCTGTGGCGAATGCTGCTTGCATAACCCCCGCCTGCCCTCCCGCACAAACTGCACAGCCATCACAAAGGTCTATGGAAGGCCTCCCGTCTGCCCCTGATCCCCCCCAGGGCCATGGGGAGTGAGGGAGCACTTGCAGCTGACTCTGTATCTGACCCCCAGCCCTGCACCTCCCCCCTTGACCAATATGCCTGGGTCTGCTGACCAAGGACCATATTTTTAACTGCGTCAGAATGTCTAAACGGGGGGAAGAGGACGCTGTCGAATTAAAACTCTGTGACTGTGTAGTGGGTCGGGACATATTGAAAGCCTACAAGACCCGCCCCCCGCACTCATAGTGTAATTGAACTGTGTTTTTACCCCAGGTGTCTTGAGCTTCCGGGATCAGTGTTGACCAGTGGAAATGCTATCCCCCTGGGGAGTAGAAGGTCTAATTGGTTCTTTCGTAACCAGTCTCAACAACAAACCTGTATGACTAGCTGAGGGTTGCTGTAAGACTCAGGTCCTCTGAGAACATTTTTCCAACACTGTCTCCTTTCTAGACTGTCTCTCACTCATGGAAATAATTTGTACTGTATATTTGTTATTGCTATGTATACTTTTATGGCTACCAGCCGAATAAAGTTATGTTGATTGATATACTGTTTTTTGCCGGAGAGGATATAGAAAGCTTCATTAAAGTATCATCCCGATTAATCTGGTTTGCAATAAAAAAAAAAATAAAAAAAATTCTTGCCTAGCACTCGTACACATGCATTGGCACTTGAGTGGAGGAGATGATTACTGGTTCACTTTCCCTCCATTAGCACTTGAAGTGAACAGAGAAACAAGGGCGAAAGAGAGCACCGAGGGCAAGAGGATGCAGGGCGAGTTGTGCATTCATTGACGAGGGCAACTTAAATAGCTAACTTTGCTACATAAGTGTTAATTTGATTAGTAAACCTACAGGATTGCATAGTAAATTGCTATGTGACACTGCTTATTTTATGCCTTGCCATGTTAAGATCCGGATTTTGAATGGAGCTGGTAGAATTACGTTAGTAAGACCCTTTAGAAATTGAATAATCAGAGGGATTTTAAAATAGGAATCTTCCTCTGAAGAGCGCTTGAAAATAGAAAGCGCTGCCAAGTACTCTTTAGTTGTTCCAATATGGAGCCCCAGATTCACAAAATGTAACAAAAAAGAAAGCACCATAGATGTGTCACATAGAAAAGGATCCACATTCTTATCACTGCACCAACTGCTGAACTTGTTCCAACGGCAGCGGTACAAAGATTTCGTTGCTGGCCTTCTGGCCGAAAACAAGATGTCCATTAAGTCATCCGGGAGGTCCCAATTCCTTGCATCACAACCTCTCAGAAATCATGCGTGAAGGTTGAGAGTCTTGACCTCTGGATGGCGAACCCGACCCTCCTCTCGTGAGAGAGGGTCCTCTCTTTGTGGAAGACGCATTAGAGGGCAGAAGGACATGTCCAGAAGGTCTGGGTACCACGTCCTCCTGGCCCAGTCCGGAGCAATTAAGATCATGGATTTCCCAAACTTTCTCAACCTCCTGATCACATGAGGAATGACGGGGACTGGAGGAAACACGTACAGGTGTGGAAACTCCCACTCCGTTACTAATGCATTTTATGGAGCTCCTCTTGGAGAAAACTCCCTGGGGCAAAACAGCTTGCATTTCCAGTTGACACTGGTCACGAACTGATCCACTTGCGGGGTTCCCCAAATGGTGAAGATCTCTAGAAGGACTTCCTGAGCTAGTTCCCACTCATGGGAGACTGTGCTCTGCCTACTCAGAGCGTCCACCGCCGTGCTCTCCTCTCTGGCTTGGTGAACTACCGATAGAGGTTCCTTCTTGAATTGGCCAGAACCAGAGCTGCATTGCATCTCTGCACAGTGGTAGTGACCCTATGCCTCCCTTTTTGTTGAGATAGTACATGACCACTGTGTTGTCCATCATTATCAGGGCATTCTTTCCCCGTACAGAGGGCAGAACGGCCTTCAGCGTTAGTCTGATTGCGCTCATCTCTAAAAGGGTGATGTGTAGTTTGGACTCTGATGGAGACCAACAACCGCTAATTGTCATCTCGTTGGCGTGGGCTCCCCATCCTGTGAGTGAGACATTCGTCACTATCATTATCTCCGGCCATGGATGCCAAAAAGATTCTCTCTTGAGAATGCTCTCCTTGCAAGCCCACCACAGAAGGCCCTGCGAGACTCTGCTTGGAATTTTCAGGTGGGCTGACAGTCTGCCTGAGAATTGGGATCATTGAGTCCTGAGAGCCCATGGGAAGCATCTCATTCAGAGGCGAGCCTCTGGCACCAGAAAAATGCAGGATGCCATGAGGGTGAGCAACCTCACAAAATCGAATGGCGGAAGATGCTGGGCACTCTGGAAATTGTTGACCATCTGCACAATATGTTGAGCCCTCACCTCGGATGGCAAGGCTTTCCCAGAGGAAGCATCCAGGACTGCTCCAATAAATGGAAGTCTTTGAGATGGTATCATATGGGACTTCTTGTAATTGAGGGAGAAGCTCAGTTTGTGGAGAGAATGGCAGGTTACACTGAGATGTTCCCGGGCTTGTTCGGGTGAATGTGCCGTGATCAGCCAATCATCCAGGTAGGGATAGACGTGAACCACCCCTCATCCCCTCCTGAGACTCGCTGCAATCACTGCCATTAACTTGGTGAACACCATCGGGCACAATTCAGCCCGAATGGCAGAACTCGAAACTGATCATGAGAATCGCCAACCTCAGGTACTTTCTGTTCTTGTGTTGGATAGGCACATGAAAGTAAGCATCCTGAAGGCCTAATTACACCATCCAGTCTTGGAGTTTTAGACCCTGAAGTCCAAGATGGGTCTCAATCCTCCGTACGTTTTGGGAATTAGAAGGTATGGGGAGTACCAACCCTTGTTCTTTTCTGTCACAGGTACTGCTTCTATAGCACCTTTCTCTAGCAGGGTTAACATTTCCTGCACATGGAGCAGATCCGGAACTTTGAAAGAGCTCCTCCCCGTTCGATGATCCTGAGGCCTTTTTTGAAAAGGAAGGTAGTAACCTTGGGCTACAGGTTCCAGTGCCCAAGCATCTGAAGCAATGCCCCACCATTCTTTCAGATGCTGTGTAAGTCTTCCTCCCACCGGTGTCTTGTGAGTCAATGCCTCAGAGAGTTTTTGAGGCGGCTGAAGTGTCGGCTGAGGGTAAAACTGCTGCTGCTTGGGCTGGCTTAGCATATCTCCCTCGTCCACTACTAGGGAATCTTCTCTGACCGTTTTGACTGGCTTGTCCTTTTCCTCTTCCAATTGAGGAGTAGAATCAAAAGAAGATGAACTGGAGTAGGGGTGTTGAGGCTGTCTAATGGCGGCGCTAAGGGATTTAGCTGCCGCTTTCGAGGTCTGTCTTGCTGCCAAACAGCCTCAAGCTGTCAAAGGGCATATTGAGGACTCTAGATTGCACATCTGGTGCAAATCTGGACTTCCTCAACCACAGGAATCTGCGCAACACTGTGCTAGTTACCATGTATCTGCTGATGCGGTCTGCAGTATTCAGACCTGACTGAAGGCATTCACCCATTGCTTCCTTACAATCCTTGATGATAGCCAGGAAGCCATCTCTTTCTTCACCTCCCAGGGACGTGGTCAGCCGCCATAGATATGCTGTCCCACAGGGTAAACATAAATCTTGACAAGGTAAAAGTTGCATTAGTTGACTTTAATGCCATACTACCAGCAGTAAGTATTTTTCTCGCCCAGGCATCCACTCTCTTATCAGGAGGGATAGAAGGGTATGCTGATTGCTTAGTAGATGTAGCAGCTTGAGCCGGCAAACTTTCTGGTGTTGGATGTTTTGTTAAGTACTCTGGGTAACTGCTGGGTGGCTTATATTTCTTAACAAAATATGTATTCACTGCAGCCACATTCTCTGGTGTCTCCCAATTGCTGGGACCCTTTTTGTAGTGTAATGTGAAAAGGCAAAATTGGATCTTTTTGTGGACCCTGATCGACCATATCTGTCAGGTCATCCTGCTCGACAGAAGGAGTTGGCCTGCGCCAACCTAAAAAGTCTATCACCTTGCTCATCAGCTTCCTATATGAGGAGTCAGAATGATCAGTAGGATCTGGTTTACCAAATTCCAGTTCGGGAGAGGTATCTAAACCACTGGCTGATTGCAGGTTATCATACGTGTCTTTTAACCTAGATTCTTCTGAGATGAGTTCCTCTGGCACATTGGGGGTGCCATATTGTAACCCGAATGGTGGTGTGTTATCATCTGAAGGTTCATTGTCTTCATAGATAGAAGTTAAAGACTTTAAAAAGTATTTCTTTGGCAAGAGTTTGAAAACCTTTTCCTGTGTTACTGTTGGCTTCGATAACTTCGAAGTAATCGTCAACAATGGGCCTCATTACGACCCAGGCGGAGGACCATGGTGTTAATAGCACCATGGTCCATGCCGCTAACTTACCGACTCCGCCATGGAGAAAGGGGGAATTATCACCCCATTACAAGGTTGGCGGGGCGGTAATTCTCCCTTCCTCCATGGCCCTTCCCCATTCCCATTCCCATTCCCATTTTTGCCCCATAGGGCTCAATGGGAATGGGGAAGGCGCTAAGTACGATACCGCAAATTGCGGTACCGTACTTAGCACCAACTTCCCTTTGCGGGTCCCTACTTTAACGGCTGGTAAAACCAGCCATTAAGGTCGGGTCCCGCAAAGGGACCTCGTAATCAGGCGCTAAGTGTTTAACGGCACCGCAGCCTTTTACGGTGCCGTTAAACACTTGGCGCCAGGGTCGTAATGAGGCCCAATGACTTCGAAGTCAGAGTCGATTTTGTCAGCGTCGACTTCTACACTGCCTTCGACGGCTCCAGCTCTGGCGGTGTTAACAAAGGCATCAGCATTGTTGACTTTTTATGCTTTTTCAAAAGGAACCCTCGATGGACTGGATTCCTGACTTGTTGAAGCCCTCTACAATTTCACGTCGGAGCAAGATATTTCTCGATGCTGTACCGGCTTATGGCTCAGTTTCGAAGATGTAGTCTTCAACTTCTCTTTGTCATCTTGATGCAGATCAACAGGGCCATGTGCTTTCTGCTTGTGATTTGAGGGTCATTTGAGGGGGGTGGGCCACATTCTCAAAGGTTTTAAGCATTTCTTTATGAAACGCATCCCATTTTGCTGCGAATTTTGACTTAGTTGGACATTTGATTACCTCGGCCAAGAAATCACTAGAGGTTGAAGGTGACCTGTGATGCCATTTCTTTGCCTTCTTCAAAAAAGAAGATGAAGAATGGGGCGATCGAATTCTCGATCGAGATCTTTTAGATCTTTTCCGTTGAGCAGAATCTCTCGATTTATCTGTCTTTCTTTTTTAGCTCTTCAAAGGAGAGTTTGAAGGTAACCTCCCCACTGCCAATTTACCTTTACACTCCCTGAGAGCATTTTCCGTCATCGCCTGACAGGTGTTACAGTGGGAGGTACCTTGACCGGTACCAAGACACCACAGACATATACGGTGGGTGGCAGTGATCGACATCTACGATCCACAGTCTTGGTACTTCTTGAAGCCTGTATTAGGCGTTGATGGAGCCGGCAGGGATGACATTTTCCTTGATCTACAATAGCTGACAAAGTTCACTGAAGAATCGAAGCGCGCTGTAATTCTTCAAAGCGTTAGCTCTGAAAAATGGAACTGAAGCCAACGGGCGCTGTGTACGCTATTTATACTGATGATGACGTCGACAGTCAAACGGAGGCCCTCAAGGGACATCAACTCAACGAGACGGCACACAGCGACCACTGTCAACATTTATTTTGAAAGCAGCTAAAGCTGGAAGGATAATTATCATAAGATGAGGAACATGTGGGAGGACACAATCCATTCAAAGTGTACAATTGATTGGTGGTTTTAAATGTATATCATCTGAGGATGAAGGAGATCCTGATGCGTTGATGGTTAATGTGATAGATGACTGTGACAGTGATGAATGTGATAGCCCAATGGCCATCATCGTTCTTAATAGAGGCATAGTGCAAATTATGGCAGATTCTGGGCCAAGGTAAGACTGATATTGAAAATGGTGTGAGAACGAGTTGAATAGGTGTGTGAGTGACCTGGTGACTCTGCATATTAACCTGGTAGGATATAATATGGACAAAATAGAATTGCTATGATACTTTGTAGGATGCATTGAGTTTGAAAATGTAAAGGTGTGTGTTACTAAGAAAGGCTTGTCACTCCTAGGATGGAAGGAACAAAATAAATTGTACATAAGGTTGAGCTCCAATACTGAGAAACGAGTCCTACATGTCAGTCATGGATGTGGAAGTAGGGATTTGAAGAGTAATACTAGTGTGTTAACTGAATCAGTGGACAAATCAAGTGGTTTGTGCATTAAATAATAGTAAGAGAAGGCAGTACACTAGTTGCTGTCAAATTACATCCTGTCCCCTTGGTCCTAAAATAGAATGTTCAAATCAAATTCAATAGGTTGTGTGGGAAAGACAAAATCAAAAGAGCAATGCAGTTGAATGGTATCCATATTGGTGGTGGCTTGAAGAAGGATTGGAGGGATCAGATCATGTGTCCACCTCAGGCAATTTAACAAATGTGTGGTCATTTAAAGGCACCCAACATGACGGAAAAGTTATTTATAATAGGAAAAGATGTAAAGTGTTCACTAAACTGGATCTAGCCTCAGTTTATCACCAGGTCGAGCTACATCCAGAATCCCAACATCTGAATCCCTCTGGAGTGTGTTCTAATTCTGGAGAGCGCTGTTGGTTTGCTATCGGTGTCTTCAGTTTTTCAGAAAGCCATGTTTAAACACTATTTTGCAACATGAAAAACAAAGTGTTTCCAGTATGATATTTTGGGGTGTGTGAGGAGAAAGTAGAATAAGATGCCGTGACACTCTGTGGTGGCAAGGGGATTGAATTTAAAGAAAGAAAAGAGTGATTTTAGGAAAGAGATGGTAAAATATTTGAGGCATGAAATAACAGGAGAAGTGCGGCCAACGAGGAAGTTAGCAGAAGAAATAAAGAAGGTGGGTCCACACAAAACTAAAGCAGAATTACCTTCTTTCTTGGGCATGATAGAGTTTTACCAACAGTTCATAAGAAACTTCACAGCAAGGGTATGTGAGATGGAGCATCTGTTAAAGAAGGGAGTTGAGTTTGAATGGAATCAGCAGTGTAAGGGAGAATTTGAGAGAATGAGTGGCATCGACTTGTCGATTGCATAGGGGCAATTTGACACCTCAAAGAAGACGATTAACATGGTATAGGCTAGTGATGTGAGATCCGGAGGTTAGAAGCGGTATTGGTCCTGAAGGAAGATACAAGGGAAGAGATCTTAATTGCACAAAATTCAAGAGTTTTGAAAGGGCCGGAAAGAAGATAGTCGATAGTTGAGAAGGAGGCATTGGATTTCCATTGGGCGGATGAGGCATTTTGCACCTTGTTTGGGATGCAGAGTTTGCATTGAGGAAAGACCATAGGCCACTAAAAGTGATTTTTGGATCCAGGGGCTTTGACCAGGTCTTGCACAGAGGGTCGAGCTGGTTAGCAGGGGTAGCAGGGATGCAATGTCATAATTGGGCCACATCGGAATTTCACAAACGAAAGCCTTGCTAAGGGCACCCTACTGAGCGGTGGAAAGGAAGCTACAAAGGTGTACAGAATGCAAACAAATCTGGAAAAAAGTAGTTGATGAGAGGGAGAAATTGATACTCCAGGGTGTGTCCACCATGGTTGCAGAGTGTATATGTGGACCGTGTGAGAAGAAAAGGTGGGAGGTAAAAAAGAAGATTAAAGGTGAATGAAATGACAAGAAGGGTGCTAAGGAGTTCAGGTTGAATGTTGGAGTGTGGGTGAAGACACGGAAGTGAGCATATGAAAGTAGAGCGGATCCTTAGAGGAAGACGTGAGAATTGAAGGTGGTCAGGTGTGGAATTTGAGCAGAGTAGCCAAGGTGAGGCCACCTTTGGTTGTGAAAGAAGGGAAGTGGTTTATGTGTGTGTTTATATCTTTGGTGGTGTTTGCAAGGGATGCTTCACAGAGTTGTGATGTGGGTAGGTTCAGGAAAGTTGGTTGGTAAGACTAGAGAGAGAGGAGCGGGCTGTGAAGTCAGCAAGGTGGGCGCAATATATCCTATGAACGTACAGAGCACGAATAAAGAGGTTGATCTGATCCTCCCTGTCTCAGTGTGCTCCTCATAACAGACTGCCTGCATTTATAAGATCAAGCGGTCAAGTACTGTTTGTGTTTATGCCACCACCTAGGAATGCTGTTATAATCTAAGAGATGACCTTCAAAATGAAGTGTGCGTTATTCAAGAACTGATGACTCTCATCATGTGGAACATTGTGGTATCAAATGACCCCCATCTTTGGATAGGAAGGACTGGGTTTATGAGACTGAGAGAACGGTATAAATTATGGGTTTCAGAATCTCGAAATTTATATAACAGCTATATTAGGAAGAGATATAATTTATATATTGGTCTTGATAGTAAAGATACATATATTTACAACATGTATATCTTCTAAGGCAGACCAGAATATGTGTGCATATATGCCCAAGATCAATATTCCGAATTGATGAATTCATCTAAAACAGTGTGGTAAGGTGAATGCACAAAAAATATGTAAGCTTTACAGTCTGGACACAAACATTGTCCATATTATCAATGAAGACTCGTTTATGAGGTCTTGATGATGTCAGTAATACGAAGCTGTCGAAATCTTGATCCTGTTGCCTTTTATCAAACTGTTATAGCTACCTGCATCACCTTTGTACCAATGTTATGTTTTTCTTGATATTGTGTACGGTTCCTAGTGACATTTTCGAATGTCATATTTTCGAAATGCCATTTTTTCAACACCAAAATGGCGAGAAAAAAAAAAATTCAAATGGTATTTTTTTATTTTTTTTAATGGGGGGGTTCTCCCCCATTCCCCCTTTTTTTATAGACACTTTATTTTTTACTTGCGAAACAAAAAAACATAAAATAAAATTTTCAAAATTCGGAATGTTTTTTTCGCCAATTTTCTTTCGACAAAATGGCATGTCGAAAATATTTTTTCGATAGTTTAACTGGATACCATTGTGTACGGTAGTGGATTAGGAAGTGAAGAAATCTTTGCCGGCCTTGTGTCCAAAGGCAGTCAAGCATATGCGCTGTATCCACAAACCCTCTGGCTGTTTCAAGTATAGAATCAGGTTGACCCCCCCAGCAGAGTGCAGTTTGATATGTTCCAGGCGTATGAAACCACGGTTGATAAGTCCGTCTGGGAGTGCAGATTTCGTTTCCCTATCAACATGTGTTTGCTAGTTTACTGAATTGTTATCATAGATTTCACTGTATCAACATTTGACTTTTCTGAACCATTTATCAAAGCTCATTTGGAAAAATGTTTAACAGCGTATATTGTCCTCACTCTCTGCAATGTGGTATACATGAAACTGACATACTTCTGCCTACTATTGCTAAGCGACATTCCTCAGGACTTTGACTCCTTACTTCATGCTGTTCTGTGTATTATGCATGGCACACAGCAACGCTGTCGAATAATAAACCTCTGAGCCATATTACCCGTTTACAACCTGCATGTCGCACACACCCACAAATATATCAGCAGTGGGAAGACCGGCAACTTTTGGCCTGGTGGCAAGTACAATTTAGTAGCCTATGGTGTAGTGGCCCAAGCCCACAATATAGCTGCCCCTGCTTCCACAGCAAGAACCCTCAATACTAGCTTTCCCCCCATCCGTGCATCCTCTAAATAAAAATATTGTATTAAATATTGACATCCTTGTATGCAACATCATTTTCCATTATTTTTGTGGTTTCTTAGAGACCTGGGCCCCAAGGAACCTCCCCCACATATCAAATGCAGTAAAATGATTTCACCCAGATGATATAATATGGTGAAATATGAAAGCTTGGATTTGAGCCCAGGTTTCCTGGTGTCCCAGTTTACAATTTAACAGCTGGCCTCATCTCTTCCCATCCCATCCTTAGTTTCAAACCAATATTAAGGTGTATGGAAGCTAGAGAATTCATTGGGAGAGCCGAGGCAGGGGTCTGGCTTTGCTCTAAGAGGCAGACACGAGCTGCCTCCTGCCTTTCCACCCCAAAACACAAACCCCATATATGTCACCCTGTCTACCCATCACCCAACACCACTAGAACCACACCTGGCATCCTGCCTCCCCACCTATACCTATTATATAAATGGCTTATGGAGTAACACTATAGATTATAAATGCATGCAAGACTGTCCTTACAATGTACACAGAGCAGAATCACTTGTGGGTGATCCGAATTCTTATAGTTAAGGAAAATGAGCCACAGTGAGGGAACATTATTTGAACAGGATTGCATCGTGTGCGCAGTGCGGAAGGCTGGATTTTCAGCCCTGGTTTCTGCTTCCGCAGTTTGCAATGTTTGCAACAGATGAAATTTCATCTTCTATTCCATATTCAATTTTAGAACCAGCAAAATGCTTTCCACAAAGTTGTTACTTAAGCGCTAAAATAGTATTCTTTTTTTTATTGTGCATTGGTTATAATTATACAAACCTTTAGCACATTAAGAAAATCCCAAAACAATGCAAAATACAAAATATCCACAAACCAAATGCATTACCAAATATAAATTACAACATCAATCAACATGTTTTTAAAATAAGTTGATATGTATAAAGGCTAAAATGTACACTAGGTAGATGCCAAGAGTTCGCTAAATATTTAGGAGACACCATGCAGTTTAAGAGTCATGACTGGCGAAAAGGAAAATGTACCCAATCTATTTTAGACTTCTATGTGTTTCATCAAAGTGAGGAAATTAAATTGAGTGCACATTTCCAAACATGATTAGCCGCTGCCGATATTACAATAAATTCGGCCCCAAAAATGATGCTCCAGAATTGATCGATTTATATGAAATTTATATTAGGTACTTGACTGGAGTAGCTCTTTAGATAATGTGGCCTTAGTCTAGGACATTTTAGGTGGCGAGCTGTTTCAATGGTTGAATTAGAAAGACGGCCGGTCCTCTCCTCACGAGGAAGGTTTATCCATCTGCCAGTGTGCTCACAGGTTAGTAAGATGTTCCAATGTAAATATGTGATAAAACAATGAATTCGTGGAGAACATAATTTGGCCAGATATGTTTTGAGAAAATTGTATGTAAAACCATGTGTACTATATATAGCGTATCATTTCTTTTTTGCTAAGTAGTCAAGATTGGTTGTCATATCTAGATCTCTGGTTTTGCTTTTTAAAATTTCTAAAAAGGTGGGCGAGGATATCATGTCCTCCAACTCCATATCAATGTTTCTAAAAAGTGCAAGAGTACGGTAGAGCGCAATTCAGCTAGAAAAGTGTTGGTGCGTGCCTGAGAATATTGTGTTGCCAGTAGGTACATTAAGGTTTCAGGACCAGGGGGGCAGACCAAGATGTTAAGGAAGAGGCGACAGAGTTGGTAAATCCATACTGAGGGGACAGGTAATTACCCTAATTCACACCTAATGGCTTCAAAGGGCACAGAGCAGGCGAGGCCCAAAATCGATTGTAAGAGCTTGCCTTCCAGTCTCCCCACGCATGTCAATTTGGATTCTGGCAATACTGCCAAACCGTAAAGCAGCCCAGGGAGAAATCTTCTACAACAAATCAAAGTCAATCCTTCATTACTGTGGCCACCCTTTTTATTAATACATTTCTTATGATAGAGCCATTTCTTTAGGATTTTAGGTTGGGTGAAATCTCTATAGAAATCGGCTGAGGGGAATGAGCCAATTGGGGTGCCTAGGTGCCTAGGTACATATATTTGTCCACCCTTTCCAAAGGGACACAGTTTAACGTCCAGCAATACTTAGATACTTTTTAATTGCCACCAATAATTAAACTTTTTGTTTTTGGAAAATTCATTTAGAGATGATTTGTGGTGGCATCGGAGGACAGGGCATCCAGTGAGTGCTGCAGTCCGAGGGTTTTTGATCCAAAAGAATAGTGTCATCGGCGTATCCGAGCCAAAAAACCGGGGCACAGGAATTTGTGAGGACTTGTATTATGGTAAGGATATCATCACTTTCAAAGCCCAATATAAAGGAGGCTGCAGGCACATAAGAACCTGTCTTCATAGACGGAATGGCAGAATTATAATGAAGCTCAGAAATAATCGCCAATTGGATTTATTTCCTGTAAGGCCTGCACATTAATAAAAGTTCTGGCCATAGGCCAGACATTTCTATTATCATTGCTTCGGAGGAGGCTGAAAAGGAATTTCCAATCAGTGTTATGCATTGTATAGTGTGTTTTCGTGTGCAATTAATTTATTTTTCTGACTCAATGAGTAATGGGGATTACGACTGATAGTGGTACGTTTCTTACGGTGAGCCTTCTTAGCCTGTTGAATTGCCATATCGAATAGGTTGTGTTTATGTGTCAAACTCACTACTGTACAATAGTAAGTGTAGCAGCTTTCTCAGTAGTTGCAACAAGTGTGAGAGATCCCAATTGTGCTGCTCCAACCAACAAAAAAAGAAATGTTTAATTTTTGCACACAAGTAATGTTCACAATGAGCGTAGGGCTCTTTGGGTATCATGCATGCAATGGATGGGTTTGCAGAATAACTCTGACACCAAATAATCGAACAAACTCAGGAAGATGGCAAAATTAGCTGTTTTATTAACAAGTGTCTAAAACAGGGAGTTACAACGGACATCAACAGACGTTCACTCGAACTCTCTCCAACTCACTGAAAGCATTTAATAAAAAACAGAGACTTTATACTCAAAATACATCAGAGGTGAAGTCATACTATGTGACAAATAAGAAAAACCTATTAGGGATAGTGATAAGTTCAAGGGGAACATCTAAGTATACTTTCTATAAGGGTTAGGGATTGTGATTGGTTGTCTATTATCAGGTGGGAAACCTATGCCTACCTCTAAAACATGTCATCTTCAACACTATTAGGTACACGGTATATCATTGGCTCTCAAACTATAAGCCCCTTCATTATATGGCTTCTATAATTGGTTGGCACGCTCCTGTCCTTCTGGAACATTCGGCTCACTTAGCAGCATGTAAGCTCAGACCCAAGTGCCAGAAGGTGGACTTGACTGTTCCTCCCCACCCATGCCTTCTGCCTTGAAAATTGTCTTTGAACTTGGCCTTGCAAAGTATCTTTTTCTCTACGACTGGATGGGAGTGCGAGTACGCACTATCGTTATTCTAGAACTCCACGCTCAGCTCTATTTTCATCCTTGGCTCACGTGACAGGAGACCACGATTTGGTCCATTTTCGCAGAATTTAAATGAATAAAAACTTGGCACGCATGGTGTTCTTTCTTTGCACCTTAACAAGGGATGATTCAGCATCTTATGTCCACCTCACCGCCTTCAAGAATAGATAACCAGTCTTGGCTGGTTCAGCTTTGACACCAGGCCAGACAGCCCTACCAGACTATTCTACAATCTCAGCTAAATTGTGCTGCAACACAATTCTCAGCTTTCCTCTCCATGGGTCCTTGCTTACTAAATTCATGACACCGATGTCCAGCTTCTATATAATAGCGGCTTTGCCTGCAGGCTATTCACTGCTTATAGCCAGCGTCTAAGATTACTTAATCTACTTGCGTTACAGCATCTGTACAGTTATTAAACAGCTTGTATTTTCTCCAGCTCCTCTCACACGTGCCATTTTATCTTTGCACATGAAAGTTTACTCGATTCTTAACTTCGTCATTAGCTTCTGTACGGTCCATACATTTTCTTCAGCCTGTATTCTCCAGGTGTCGCGCTCGTCTTCTGTGACATCACAGCTCTGTTTACTCTCTTTTCATATTCCTTCAGGATGTTCCTCCCTCAGATTATCGTCTCTTCCGAAATACATCTGATAAGGTTTTCTCAGTGGATAGGATAGCTTCTTTCGAATATACGTAGTGGAATTGGCACATCTGTTGGGTTGGAGCATGGCACAACCTCAGGCTTGCAACATATAGACAGTAGGGGGCAAGAGTTCCTGCAGAGGCATGTAGCTCCTTCTCTACAAAAACATTAGTAATGTAATTCAAAACATTCTCGTCGCTCCAAATGGTGCGATTCTTATGAGTATTTATAGTAATAGAAAAGTTAATGTGTGGAATACAAAGAGAGGGAAGTTGCAGGTTCCAAGATAATGAGGCATGATCACTAAAGGGAGTGAATATGATAGACAAGGTGCCACTGGATAACCAAAACTACCTGTCTACAAAAACGTAATCCAGGCAAGATAAAGTTTTCCCATTTGTTCATGGGGGACGTGACCTATTTGTATTTTCTGATTTATGATTTAGGCATACTAAGTAAGTCCCCCCACTAATGGAGCGTATGTAGTCCAACACACTTCATGATTAGAGTCTTCTGGAGAAGGTGAGATAAATAAATATAAGGAAGAGATGTTTAAATCGCCTGCCACTATTATACTGCCATTAGGGCATATTTCAGACCACTTGTGAAGAATGGTATCAATCGTGCGCTGGACAGAACAAGTGGCCAGGCCTCCTGGAGGGTTATATATGTTAATAATCAGTGTGGGGGGGCAGGAATGAATGAGAATACAAAATAAATAGCCAGCAAAATGTGTTGGGAAAAGGGATTATTGGCCAACGGTTTTAGCTCAAAGAAAGATTGTGCTCCTATTACCAGGCCTCCTGCTGGATGAACCCAAGTCTCACGAGTGGCCGGGCAATGTAGGATGGTGTAGCCATCAAGCGTAATTGAATTGACTGTCCAGGATTCTTGCAGGACATAAACTCTGCAAGAAGCAATGAAGGATATGCCCTTGGGATAGACTAAAAATGAACGGTGTCCACGTGTATTCCAACTGCTCCATTTGATTGAATGTAATAGAGCATATTGTCAATAATTGTCCCTATGCAGGGAATCTGGGACCCAACAAATGATTTACTGTGAGGTGATCGAGAGCGGCACGCAAACTAGATCTCTCAGTAGGTCATTAAGCCTTGAAAAAGATGGAAAAAGATCAGTCTGCTCAGCAACTCTGACTGTCTGTTTGCAGCATACTGGAAGTTTGAGGCCCAAGTTGTGAAGTGTTCCTACACAGGTACACAGCAATGACAGTATAGCCGTAGAGGCACATTCAACTAGCGCCCAAATTGTAGGGCTGTCTGCTCTAAGTAGTTCGATATGAGATAAGTCGTGGCTAGACATGGAAGACAGCCGAGACATTTTACTCCAGATAGCTAGCATAGCAGAGTTCCCCGATTAAGAAATGGGCTATCTGCTTTTGGTGAGAGCTCTTCCAGCTTCATCCAGTTTCAAAGTGGAAGAAGATGTTCTGGCTCCTAGGGGTCGATGTTGGAGATGGAATGGGTGACCAGCCGCATGGGAATCCATGGGGGTAGAATACTATTAATAGAAGCTACGCCAAAGGAGGCTACTATGGGATTTTGGCCTGGAGGAGCCAGGATTTGTGGCAGGGCATGTGAGAGAGCAAAAGTAGCAGTTTGGGGAAAAAAAAAAAAACTTGCGTAGATGGGTTAGGCTCTGGGTTTTTAACATGTGGGATCAGCCGTGCCTGGCTCCCACCTTTCTTTTAGGCTGGCAAACCCATTTATTCATGGGGCACTGCAAGGTCACTTGCCTAGTGGTTCCATCGCCTATGACTTTAGTGAAAATCATTTGATTTAAGTTTGCAGCTGTATTTTCCAGCACTGGTTGTCTACACTGAGAATGAGGCTGAGTATTCAGAAGGTGGGGAAAAGACACACGCTTATCTTGTTGCAGGGTTGTTTGTGTTTGCTGATGTTTTCTGCGTCCAATAATGTGCCAAGGAACATTGAGCATGGATATCTCGTTACATAGGGCCTCAATGGTGTCTTCTTCAGTTTCGGTGATGATGTTGCCTGGAGAGGAATTCATTAATGAGGGGCTGAGAGGCAAGGAATGAGTTTTCAAATTGGAAAGGGGGTCCTGCGTGGCACCAGAGACCCGTGTCGGTCCATTTAAATCAACTATTTGTTACTCGCTGGGCATCAGTGGGCCGAAGAAGGTACCGTAAGAAGGTACCGTAATCGGCAAGGATGTAGTGTTTGAGGCCTCAGTGTCTTCAAGTTGGGGTAAGGGCAATTTGACATTGCTATCAAGGATAATATGGACCACTTTGGCCAAGATGTATTTCAACTTGCACCGTTCCGATGCTATGTTTGTGCACAATGATAATAAAGCATACAACTTGGAAAACAAGATATTTATTTGGGACGAAAGGGGGGGTAAGGATATTCATCATTAGATCCAAAAGAGGCATTGTGCGTGAGGTTAGAAACGTCATCTTCAGCATCGCTGTCACTATTGGCAGATTCAGATGCGGATACTAAATGTTCAAGATTCGGACTGGCAAATAGGTTCGACCCAATATCCTTATCAAAACTCACTGGGGTAGTACCCAATGAGTTTCTCTTAAAATTGAGGCAAAGATTGAGTAGGGAACCATTGTTATCAATGGAAGGCGAGCAAAAAGGAATGTTTTCTTCAGGTGGATGATTTTCCAATAGGCTCACCCTGAGATCTGGTATTGTAGTTGTTGCTTCAACAAAGCCTGCAATTTTGGGCTGGGGCTTCACATATCGGGTGGCTGGGTTTTGTCTTTACAATCTTTCTTGTTTTTCTTATTTTTTTAAATAAATATAATTCATTGTGCTGGAGCAGTTCATCAGCTTTTCACAGTTACAAAAATACAGAAAGATAACACTGAAAACAAAAGAAAAAAGTTAAACACTTTTTTTGATAAATAAAAATGCTCAAATGTTTAAGCAATCTACCCTTCATAGAGGGCAAGACAGACTAGGAGGAGAATTCAGGGCAGTCCTTTACCACATGTGATGTTAACTATGTATTGGACCACAGGCCTGAAGGACTTGAATGACATGTATGGTTAGCAAAGTCTCATGGCCTGCTATTAACCTGTCTCAAAACATTTCTGATGAGTCTATCTTCCCTTCCCACAAATTGCAAGAGGCACCTCACCCTCTCAGGTACCCCTGCACTCCATCTGAATATGTTTAAGGGACTGAAGGCTGCCTACCTCACAATATGGGCCGTATTGTATTCCTTCACAGCTCCGGCCCCAGCAAGACAACACTTCACCTGTGTGTTAAGACTTGATGGTCGTGATGATTATGGGGCCTCTGTCCACAAGTTTCACTCAGAAAGATACAAATAACGTCCTGAGCGATCCTTGAGGCCACAGGTATTTGAGTGCCGAAGAACGCCAGGAACCAGGAACACCGGAGACCCCCCCCGACAGCTGCAAAGCAAGCAATGGGTCAGTATAATGGCAAACAATTCACTGAATAGCAAGGTAACAAATATCAAGGGGTTTACCAAGGTACAAAGGGGTCTGGAGGAAGAAAGAGCACAGATGAAATAGAGGTGTTCCGTGTGGCTGCAGCGTGGGGCAAGCGGCAGCGGGTAGGCACAGTGCTGGAAGGTTGCTGTGGAATTTGGCACTGCAAATCCTGTATGGAGAGGGCACTTCGAAAGGTAACAGAAGAGGAAATCCGAAAACAGTCCGTTAAGAGTTCCAAGGTCAAAAACCAGCCAAGTACTTTGAAACCAGGGGTAATCCAAAAGGTATCCAAAGCACAGTCCAAAAGGTCCTAAAACAGCGGAGCAAAACAGTATCCGAGGGCTTGACAGGGAAATCCAAGAAGAGCAGTCCATAGTCCAGAGTCGAGATATGAGACAGGAAGACGCCGAACAGTGCCTGATTGGGTCAGCTGTGAAGCACTGAATGAGCGTTCCCTCTCCGGTTTTGAAGGGGCCGAGGAGTGTCACATGACCCCATCACGTGACCGATGATGCAGCACGTTTCCTTGTCACATGACCCAAGTTGTCAAAATGCTGCCGGGTCTTCCAGGGGGCATGATGAAGCAATGAAAAAAGCCGGCATCTCCGTCGACTGTCTCCAAGACGCCAGGGCAGCTGCCAACGTTGCTTGTATAGCAGGATCCGCCGCTGGCGACCAGTGGATGGTGTAACAGACACCCCCCCAAGGGCCCACGACCCCGTGGGCAAGCAGGAAAATCCTGATAAAACTGGGCCACCAAACGAGGGGCATGTACATCCCGGGCAGGAACCCAAGAGCGCTACTCAGGACCATAACCCAACCAATCCATGAGGTACTGGAGCTGACCCCTGAAGAGACGAGAGCCCAAAATACCCCCAACCTCATAAACATCAGGGTCAGCCAGTGACACAGGGGCAGGGCGAGAGTCCAGATGCGTAGGACCAGGGCATGGTTTCAGGAGAGAAGTATGAAAGACCGGGTGGACCCTCCAGGCTGAAGGAAGAGAAAGGCGGTAGGCCACCGGACTCAGGACACCATACACCCGAAAAGGACCAACGAACCTGGTAAGTAACTTGCGACAGTCAGGCAAGTGTAGATGGCGGGATGAGAGCCAAACACGATCCTCCACACAGTAAACAGGAGCAGCAACCCTGCTTCCTATCGGCTGAAGCTTTCATGGCCAACTGGGCCTCCCGCAAATGGGCAAGAGTCTGGGCATGGGCCGTGGCCAAGTCGCGAACACAAGACGAGGCAACAGGAGCACAAGAGGATGCGTAATCAGGGAAGGGCAACGTACGGGGGTGCTGGCCATAGAGGGAGTAGAACGGGGAGAAGCCAGTGGAGGAGTGCAAGGAGTTGTTATGGGCGAATTCAGCAAGGTGTAGCAGGTATACCCATGATTTCTGGTGTTGTAGCGAAAGACAGCGTAAGTATTGTTCCATGGCCTGATTTACCCTCTCTGTCTGGCCGTCGGTTTCCGGATGGTAAGCAGAGGAGAACCGTGCATCAATACCCAGTAATTTAGTGAGCGCACGCCAAAAACGAGACGTGAATTGTGAACCTCTGTCAGAAACCAAGACCGCAGGGAGCCCGAACAAACAAAACATGGACCTGAAAAACAGGCTTGCCAATGTAGGTGCAGAGGGTATACCAGAACAAGGAATAAGGCGGGCCATCTTCGTGTATGCGTCCACTACAACCCACACCGTTTCATAACCTTGTGAACGAGGGAGGTCAGTCACAAAATCCATTGTAAGGGTATGCCAGGGTCTGCGGGAAATCGGCATGGGCTGTAGAAGACCCAAGGGGCGGCCCCTACGGGACTTACACTGGGCACAAACTAAGCATGTGTTGACATAGTTCTCAAAGTCGCGCCGCATCGAAGGCCACCAGCACCAGCGTTTAAGTAGGTCCAGAGTACGCTGTTGCCCAGGGTGGCCATGGATGGCAGCATCATGAGACCATTCCATAGCTAGATTTCGAGTGTCACTTGTGGGTAAGAACAATCTGTTGTGAACAAAAGGCAGGCCATCGTGATAAACCGGATCCCATTCTGCTAACTGTTGTGGATGTTGGGAAACCCATGTGCGTATTGCTGACAACAGGGGAGGCGAAGGAGTGCATAAGCATACTACATGCCCGTGGTCAAGCACTGTTTATGGGAAGACTGGAAGTGACACCCCTCCAGGAGAGCGGGATAGAGCATCTGCTTTACCATGAGATAGACCAGGGCGGTGTTTCACAACGAAGTCATAGGCTGCAAAGAATAAGTGCCAGCGCACCTGCCGACTGTTGACGCATTTGAGGGATGCGAGGTCTTGCAAATTCCTGTGATCAGTGTAAACCGTGACTTGATGTTTGGCCCCCATCAAATGGTGCCTCCATCCCTGAAATGCGTCTTTGATCGCCAGGAGCTCCTTTTCGGTAACAGTATAATGGGACTCAGTAGATGTAAACTTGCGTGAATGGTATGCTACAGGGTGTAAATGACCAGAGGTTGGGCAGGGTTGCGACAATACCGCTCCTAAGGCAAAGGACGATGCGCCTGCCTCGACAACGAATGGCAACTCCGGGTCCGGGTGTTGTAGGACCGGAGCTGAGGTAAACGCAGACTTTAGGGACTCAAAAGCGGCCTGATGTTCTGGGGCCCAGATAAATGGAGTATGTGGGCTGGTCAACGTTGTTAGTGGCGACACTATGGTAGAAAAGCCAGGGATAAAGCGCCGATAAAAATTGGCAAAGCCCAGGAAAGACTAAGGACTTCAAGTTTGCCGGGACCGGCCATTCCAAGACGGCTCGTACCTTAGACTGATTCATAGTCAACCCACCCGGTGAAATGTGGAAACCCAAAAAATCTACTTCTTTGGTATGAAACTGGCCCTTCTCACGCTTGGCAAATAGTGCATTCTTGCGCAGACGGGATAGGACTTCTCGGACGCGAAGGATGTGTTCGTCGAAAGAGGAGGAAAAGATCAGAATGTCGTCCAAGTAGACCACCACATAATTGTCCAGTATGTCCCCAAAAACCTTGTTCATAAATCGCTGGAAGGTGGCAGGGGCGTTGCACAACCCGAAGGGCATCACCAGGTATTTGTTACGCTCACCTGGACCCCACAGGGGTGTCGATCGGACCCGGGCAGCTGCGGTCTCCGTCAACGTGATGCGTAGTGCAGCGATGACTGTCTGGACTGACCCGCCTAGCCTTGTCTGCTGGACCCGAAGAAGTATTTTCCTGCAAGTGGAGACAGGGATTAGCCACCTGTGGGTTTCAGTGATGGCCTCCCAACTGTTCTCGCTCTCCCCCACTAATCACCTCCGATATCCCCTTAGTAACCTCACCTTATGTTTGTAAAAGATGAGCTCTCCATCCTGCGTGTCTTGCAGGGGCGCGTAGATACCAGTTACTTCACTGGTTTGAAGGCGTTGGGAGAGTTCCGGTAAGCACTGACTCCCAGGAGGGATTGGTAAGTATCAAGTTCAAAGAGTTCAATGTGCCCGATGTTCACTCTTGTCCCCTTCCTTCCTTAAGTTGCAACTGAGTTCGTGAGAAGAAGTCTCGTAGCTGCTGCTGGCGTTCAGGTAAGAGTCTGTGTTACCCAACGCTGTCCGGTAACTATTGCATGCGTTAACGTGTTGTTTTTCTCCCTCTTTACAGATGTGGCATATAAAGATATGGAGAATCATACCGCCGGTGGTAAATCAGGTAAGTCTATGGTGGTAAGAGGTATTTGTTGATTCCCTTGGCTCACCTTGTTATTCTTGTGCCCCTAGGTGCCGGAGTACGGCGAAGAAATGATGGAGACAGTGTCGGATCGAAAGATGCTGTGAGAACTGGTGAGTATGGCGCCATGCTGGAGCTGGCGAAGCGACGCATGCAGGACTGATGTACTTTCCAGGTCGGGAGATGAAATGGATCCGGAATCAGGTGAGGAATTTGAAATAAGTTTGTTTTCTAACCTTGTCCTTTTCTTCCTCTTTATTCTAGGAGCTCCGGATTCGAGGCGGGCATGGCAGAAGACTGGATGCTGGCTGCAGAAGCATGTGCTGCTGTTCGGGTGTGGTTTAAATAGCCTCCAAAGTAGTCCCAGGAAAGAAGTTCCCCAGTACCACACCCGAGTAGAAAATAGTCCCTGTAGTAAAATAGTCCCATCCAGGCCTCACGTTGGCTTGGATTTATTTGCAGCATGGTCTGCATGAGGTAAGTAATGTCTATGAGCCTGGTGCCTATGGCGCCAGGACTGAACCCAGACAGCCCCTAGCTGGGGCTGCTGGGGTTTTTGTAAATGTCTGGATGCCTGCTCCCGGGGCTGATGGGCTTGATCCGGATGCCCGGGGTAGGCATCATGACAGTATTCAAACAAACCCTGTTGGGTGCAAAACACTGTCTTCCACTCTCCCCTTTGCGGACACGTATCAGGTTATATGCCCCCCGGAGATCTAATTTGGTGAAGATGGAGGCGTGTGTTAATCTATCCAGGAGTGGAGAGATGAGAGGCATGGGGTACCTATCCTTGATAGTGATGGTGTTCAAATGCCGGCAGTCTACACAGGGGTGAAGATCCCCCTCTTTCTTTGGAACGAAGAATATAGGGCATGCAGCAGGCGAGGAGGAGGAGGGCCGAATGTGGCCCAAACGTAACGCCTCCTGCAAGTATTCTTTCAAGGCTTTGTCCTCTACTGGTGATAGAGCATAGATTCGGCCCCTGGGGATCTGAGCGTTAGGGACCAGATCTATGGGGCAATCGTAGGGTCTGTGTGGAGGTAGACTCTCTGCTGTGCCCTTGTCAAAGACTGACAGAAACTCGTGATAAACAGGGGGTATGTTGGCAAAGACAGCACCAACCATGTGCGAAGTGGAAGAGTGGTGTTCATCACTCACAGACAGGGCCAGACGTGCTATTGCACCCAATGCTTCAGCAGGTGTATCGATTGCCTCCTCTTTCTCGATAAGACAAAAATGTTGGCATACTTCTGATTCAAAACAGACCTGGCCGGTACCCCAATTGATCAGCGGGTTATGTTTTTTTAACCAAGGGATGCCAAGAATGATACCAAACTGAGGGGTGGTTATGAGGTCAAAGGCAAGCGTTTCCCTATGCGTTTCCTGGATGACCACTTCCAGGGGAGCAGTCTGTTGCTGAATAGGTCCAGAAGCAAGGGAGGTCCCATCCACAGCCTGTACAGGCTCGGGATATTCCTTGGTGACTAGTGGAAGGTTCAAGGCATAAGCCATTTGTATGTCGATAAAGCAGCCAGTGGCCCCGGAATCAATGATAATCTGAACGGGGTACACTGTGTCAGAAGTAGGCTTTAGTAAGGCGTGGACTGTGACTGGTCTAATGGGCCCAAATGCGAGAGGAGAGGAAGAGGGGGACTGGAGAGCTCGTCCTGGCCCCCATATTCAGGGACGAGCAGTCGGAAAACCTGGATTCTTTTGTTTTGAGCGGCGTGGACAATTCTTGACGTAATGTCCATTAAGTCCACAATAAAAGCAGGCGTTGTCGGTTCTCCGCCTTTCCCGTTCTGTCATAGTTATAGGGCTACGTATTCCACCCACTTGCATGGGTTCGCTGGATACATCAGGTGGAACTGACAACTGTGTACCCGAGAATCGGGCTTCTGCCTTGTGCTCGGTGTGTCGAGCGTCTAACTGGAGTGTTAGGTCAACCAGATCGGAGTACAGAGTCGGAAGCGACAGCACCACTGCCAAGGCGTCCTTAATGGAGCCACTTGGACCTCTGTAAAATACCACAGCCTTTTTGTTTTCGGGCCAGGATGTTTCTGCCGCTAACTGGTTGAATCGTGTTATGTATTCTATAAGGGTGCTTCTTCCCTGAGAGAGATCAAGAAATTCCAAATCTCTGGATTGAGCTTTGTGTCTCCTGTCAAAAACCTTGGACATTTCGGTTACTAGGAGGTCAAAGTCATAAAGGACTGGATGGTCGTTTTCAAGTAATGGGTTGGCCCATGTAGCGGCGACGCCAGACAAATAGGAACGCAAGAACGCGGCCTTGGTAGGTGCATCAGGGAACGCTGAAGGTCTACAAAGGAAATGTAATTTACATTGGTTCAAAAATGTGCGAAACCTCCTGGGGTCTCCCTGGAATCTCTCAGGGGGTGCTAAAGGAAAAGGAGTGGGAGCTATCACTGGTGTGAAGATGGAAGGGGTGGCAGAAGGGCCAGGGGTTGGAGGTGTGGGGTCCCTGAATTCAGAATCAGGAGGTAAGGGATGGCAAGCACTCTGGAGGGAGTCAAGGCAGTGGTGTATCGCCGTGGTGGCTGTGGCCATATCGGCCCTCAAGGTAGTAATTGCTTGCAGTAGAGCGGCCACGGGGTACCCAGCCGACGCCTCCATAATCTGGACGACCTGTAGGCTTCACAGTCTGTTAAGAATTGATGGTTGTGAAGATTATGGGGCCTCTGTCCACAAGTTCCACTCAGAAAGATACAAATAACTTCCTGAGCGATCCTTGAGGCCACAGGTATTTTAATGACAAAGAACGCCAGGAAACAGGAACACCGGAGACCCCCCGACCGCTGCAAAGCAAGCAATGGGTCAGTATAATGGCAAACAATTCACTGAATAGCAAGGTAACAAATATCAAGGGGCTTACCAAGGTACAAAGGGGTCTGGAGGCAGAAAGAGCACAGATGAAATGGAGGTGTTCCGTGTGGCTGCAGCGTGGGGCAAGCGGCAGCGGGTAGGCGCAGTGCTGGAAGGTTGCTGCGGAATTTGGCACTGCAAATCCTGTATGGGGAGGGCACTTCAAAAGGTAACAGAAGAGGAAATCCGAAAACAGTCCGTTAAGAGTTCCAAGGTCAAAAACCAGCCAAGTACGTTGAAACCAGGGGCAACCCAAAAGGAATCCAAAACACAGTCCAAAAGGTCCTGAAACAGCGGAGCAATACAGTATCCGAGGGCTTGACAGGGACATCCAAGAAGAGCAGTCCGTAGTCCAGAATATAGATGTGGAGACAGGAAGACACCGAACAGTGCCTGATTGGGTCAGCTGTGAAGCACTGAATGAGCGTTCCGTCTCCGGTTTTGAAGGGGCCGAGGAGTGTGACATGACCCCCATCACGTGACCGATGATGCAGCACGTTTCCTTGTCACATGACCCAAGTTGTCAAAATGCTGCCGGGTCTTCCTGGGGGCGTGATGAAGCAATGAAAAAAGCCGGCGTCTCCGTCGACTGTCTCCAAGACGCCAGGGCAGCTGCCAACGTTGCTTGTATAGCATGATCCGCCGCTGCCGTGCTGCTTGAGGGAGTGAGGACTTGAGGTTAGAAGGGGAAGGCAGATCAGGACCTGAGAGGGAGGGTTTAGTGGCTGCACGGGCATTCGTCTGCGTAGGGCGACCAGTGGATGGTCTAACACTGTGTGGACCAAGTTCAGCCGGACTCTTAAGAATGCATGTCTCGCCTTCCAGCTGGGAAAATGTCTCCGGTAGATAGCCACTCTTTCTCGAATGGTGACAATCGATTTGGCTAGGGATAGCCTGCACATGTTTTCTATTGTGTGAATCCAGTCTGTTCGCACCAATGCTTCCTTTACCTTCATTGGATTATCCATTAGGGTCTCAACATCACTTTCATTTTTCCGCTAGTACCCCAGACATGAGATGCTTTAATTTGGACAGAAATGATGATGAATACTGGTCTAAATGGACACTAGTGTCCTCATAAGCGAGTTGACTTGGGGGTCCATAATCAAACGATATAGACAAATAAGTCTCCATTCTGCATGTAACCTGATAGATCTTAGGCCTAACTCGTATTTTAAACTGCCCATTGGTAAACCCTGGGGCAGGCCAAGAACACTCTTCCGTATTCGGCCTGCCAGTCTCGGCCAGTTTGTTTCCCAGGCAAAGCGTTTAACCTCTAACCCATAGAGGATAACTGCAATAACTTTGACGATATAAAATGTAATCAAGGGCACTATGGTGAATTTACAAAATGTCACCAGGAGTCTTCTTATTTGTGATGTTAATTGAGAAACCTTCCCATTGAAGTCCAAATCAATGTGGCTTACTTTGGGAAAGTTATATAGCGTAAATCCCAAGTATACCACCTCCTTTACAACCAGAATACTATGATCTCCCAGGGCCCACTTATAGTTTGCCACGCGTCTACCTGGTCTTTTGAAGACCAGTATTTTCGACTTCTTTGGGTTGATCAACAGATCAATCTCCTTTTCATAAATCCCCTGCATAAATCCCCAGGGTATTCAAGAGATGCTGCAAGCCGACAACTGTTTTGTCAAGAAGTACGATGTCGTCAGCGAAGGCCAGCCACCTGACAGGTCGAGAACCAATTCTGGTGCTAGCCAACGCAGACAAATCCAGTGCCTCCCTTAAGTCTGCTAAGTAGAGGTTAAAGATGAGGCGGGCACAAGGCACCCCTGTCTCACTCCCCTCTCCACCATCACTGGATCTGACAATTTCTATAATTCCTCCTAAAATTACCCACTCTTATTGTGTACTCTTCTGACTCCAGAGCTCTGCCCCCCAATTCCCTCGCTGCTTTACGCAGTTCCCTCTTGTTGCCCATTCCTCCTCATCGAAGGTATGATGGTATACACGGCGCATATGGTGATTTGTCCCACAGGGGCGCTCTATGGTCCACAAACAATCTTGAAAAATCAGTGGACTACCCCTATTCATCAGAAAAGAGTCAGACATCCACATACAGGCCTTTTGAAGCTTAGCATTTAAGTATGCACCATCCCGTCTGTATTTCACCACCCTATTGTTGCCATTGTTAACAGTTACTGGTTGGCATTGGCGCTGCATGTTCCTAAGGAGTTCCCAAGTCACAATGACTTCAAGGCGACCATGGTCACTACTATCCCCATCCTTTTACAGATTACAGATCTCAAATAACAATAACCGGGGGAAAAGAAACGCATGGTCAGTGGTTGAGCCAGAGCTGCCATGTCTCCAAGTCGCAGCGGGAGGGACATTACCTTCTATTGCACCATTCAACATTACCAAATTCCACTCTGAAAGAAACTCTACCCATCTCCTACCTAAAGCCGTAACTCTTTTAGGAGTCAATCTGTCTTCACTGGTCAGGATAGCGATACATTTCATTAAAGTCTCCAGCCAAGAGGATATTTATTCCTGGATAATCTAAATTCACCCTGGCCAAAAGATCTTCCAGAGATTCCAGAAAGATTGTGAGTTCGATACAGGCGGGGTTCTAATATAAATTAATGGCTATCAATGTTTGTAACCAATCTGAAGTTTGTATCCCCAGTTTCGTTGCTAGTATTACTTTGATTTTGGAGGGGATGACCTCCATCTTTGATATTATAGTTGCAGGTGGAGATAAGGCCACCCAAACCCCACCCCGGTACAATGCTGGCTCATTTAAAATGGTAAAACCCTCCATCTGGAAGGAATTAAGTAACCACGTTGCCTGAAAAAAACCAGGTCGTTGTTACCAAAAATAGCCTCTTTCATAGCCCTGGTTTTCAAAAAACTGGATCCTCGCGTATTTCAACTCACTAACCACCACTCCTTGAGACTAAAGAGACTCCCCCACCACCCCCAGTTTCTGTAGTACTTGACTCAGAATTTCAGGGAGCAGAAACGAGGCCTTCATTTGTGGATCACACTGCTCGTCAGTCCTACCCATTTTGCGCTCCCCTCCGCAACCCCCCCCCCCAAGCCGGACTTCAGACCATGTTTCTCGAGGTCCTTGGTGACTGACAGGATAGTTTTTGCCTACACCCTAGATTTTAGACCCAACTCCACCAGTAGAACGGTATGCTCAAATGGAAAGCGAACAAACCCAATATCCTGGGAAGAAAACAGGTACAAGTTCGGAATTTTCTTGAAAAGGGCCAAGATGGCACCATAATTCAGAGATTTATGTTCCATGGCCTTTATTAAACACTTCCGCCATAGTCTTCGGATAGCAAAGGGGGCTATCTCGTTTTTCTGAGTCACTATCTCCTGATTCATGGCCAAATTCGCTTTCTTACACCTATCATTGACTAATGCATCGGACTCCATCATGTTCACGCTGCATTCTTTCAGGTATACCAGTCTCTTCACTTCCCTGGACTCCCATTAGAGGGTCTCTGGTGGAAGGCACTGGAATGCTGCCCAAACCAACCTGCTGGTTCAGGTGTTCCCCTGCAGAAAGATGGGGGCCTATTTTGTCAACTTAGGCTTGAACATTGAAAGCCCAACAGTTGAATTGTCAGTTAGCTGTGGTATCTGTTTTTCCCCTGAAGAAAAATGGGGGCCCGTTTTATTGGGTTTGGCATGGTGCTAGCAGAAGCAGCAGTGGAATTGTCAGAAGACTGTTGATTATCAATACTTTTTGCCACACCTGTGGCCCTCGGGGGACAATCAATGGGTGCGCTGGGGCATAATTACTCCTCACCTCTGTCTGTACACTGATGCTAGCCTTGACCAACTGCGCCCCAGAATCCCCCTGATTCTTAGACTTTTTGCCAGGTGCTTCTCTCTGGAACCCGTGATCTGTCTTTCGACTCCAGCAAGATCTTTCTCTTGAACCTGCAGCCTCACAGAACCGATAGGCTCCGAAGATTTTTCTGACCAATTTGGATCCGCTGTGCAAGGTTCTGACAAGGCATTGATGAAACTGGCGATACCTGTATTCTTTAGTTTTCTTGATTTTTGATTCTTTGTTTTTTTTCCCTCCGCAGCGGTAGACTCCTGCCTCCCATTTTTATTCCTCCTTCTCTTGGCTTTGCACTTCCTACAATGGTTTTGGCGCACACCCTCTGCCCAGTCTCTCTTAGTAGGTTCCTCTACATGGGCATATTTAGAGTAAAAGTACACTTCTTTCTCTGGAGGATCTACACATTCACCCTCAACTACCTGTACCATTCTTATGAACTCCTCCAGTGTCGATTCTGAAAGGGCGGTAATGTTGAAAGTCGAGCCCAACCTGCCATCCAAAAGTGCAATCTCTTCCTCCACTACCTGATCACTACTTTTATCAATGCAGTTTAGCAGCTTGGAAACACGTCCCCGGAGCTCCTCCCTTTCTACCTTTGCCTCACATAAGACCCCCTGAATGAGGCTTGTCTCGGGACCTTGCCTTAAGACCTCATTCTTCAGGGCCTTTAAGGTGATGTATTTAAGGCCCACCATTGAGGATTCACACAAGCCCATTTCCCTAGTGAGTTGCATTAAGATTACTGAGTGGGTCTGCACTACACCCTTCAATAATTCAACTACATTGACTAGCAAATTCAATACAAAGTTCAAGGCCGGAGGGGTAGCCTCATTCAGTCCTGGGTCATTCGGAGTCTCTCCTAAATTCTGCCGTCCTGCATCATCCCTGACCTCCTACACCAATCCAAGTGTAAATGTAGGGGACTGATTCATAATTGGACTTCCCAGTGAGGGTCTATTTGGTATACTTGTTGTTGCTGGGAACGGACTTCTCTCCTGAGGAATTTCTTCCCCTAAAATTGGAACACCATCCAGTTCTACATCCATAAATCGAGAGAAAGCGTCCCCACCAGATAACATTGTGGGATCTAGATCTCCCATGCTCCATCACCTTGTCTTTGGAAAGAAATCCCTAATTTTCTTTTTAATATTAATTGTTGTGAGGGTATTTTCCAGTCCAGATACCAATAATTGACCAGGGTCCGAAATTCCCATAGGCCTCCTTCCACAATCCTCTACTTCTTGATTATGCTCATGGGCATGGATTTGGGCACTCCCTGTCACTCCCTGTCCAATCATTGAAGGATGGGCGGTTCGTGTTGTCTGGGGGGCCCCCTAAATCCTTGACTTCCACCTCCATAACCTAGCGGTCCTACTCTGGCGCTCTCAGGTCATCAACCAAAACTCAACTGCGTAAATAATAGTTTGAGGACATTGTCTACCGCAACCTCGTCCCTTTACGATGATCGCAATCCAACGAGCTAGAGCAAGTGGAGTTGCATTGTGGGGCCCTTAGGGGCCTCGACACAATGGTCTTCTGAATGTTATGCTGCTGAAATTTTACAATCTTTCAAGGCTGTAAGCTTAGAAATGTGTAAGATTGTGGCAGTTGGCTGGTCTGACAACGTTCAGTATTGAATACTGATTTCTGTAATTTCCCCACCCCTCCAGCTTGTCCAAATTCCAACCGCCCCCCCCCCCCAAAGGCAAACAACCAACCCTCTTGCAAGTAGCTTGTGTGGGGTTTAAGGGTTGCTTACAAAGGTGGGGGGAAGGGGTACTCTAGGTTTTTGATGTAAATCTGATCTCAATTTGAGTTTTAGAATTGACAGTTTGTAATGAAATCCTTAGTCACGCACAGCAACATCAACCTTGAAGAGGTTGTGCTAAGGTCCATGGTGAATTACCAGAAAAAAAGGAGCAGTTGCAAACCTGTGTTCTGAATCCGCCTCAACGATGTGCCTGATGCCGTGTGCAACCGTTCAAAACCTCCAGGTCATGGTACACTGGTACACAGGAACACAGTAACAGATTCTGAGCTCACTTTGTGCTCGCCCCACGCAAATGTTGATGTTGATTCTTCCATTCTGCGTCCTGGGAGGTCTCTGAATCTATTAACATATGGCGTGTGTTATGCTGGCAGTGTCAGTGGCTGTGGTGTTCTTTGTTTTATGTGTCTTTTACTTTCCCTCCCTGTGTTTTCTTCTTCCTGTGTCTCACATTCCCACAATGACCCGCAGTCTGTGCGTGTTATGTATAATTTGCGTAGCCCCTCCCCACTTCCATCACTTCGTCCCCCGAAAAATCCCCCCGCCTCCTCACTGCAAAATCCATCTGAGAATGTCAACCCTGTACCTGGGCGTTTTCCCCCCACTGTAACTGTCCTTAAGTCTATGTCTGTGTACTCACCTGTCTTCTCCGCACCCCTCTGGGCCGGTGTTGTCGCTACCTCCTTATTGCTACACGCGTATGTCTTGACCCCATGTTCCTTGTTCGTCTCTCCTAGCGCTGTATCGCTTTGCTGGCTCACTTCCCCACTTACCTCTGCTCTTGCTCTACAAAGTTCATTCATTATTGCGTCACTTACCTGTTCTAATACCCTTTCCTCTTCCTTCTTGTTGTTCTATATTCTGCCCTTCCTTGCCAGTATACTTTCTATAATTCTCCCCTCCTCATACTTTCGTGTACTTTCCGATATAATCTTCTTCCTCCATAGTCCCATCTCCCTATCATTTTCTTCTCGTTCCTCTTCTTTTCTCCTTGCCTCCCGCTGCTCCATGCGTGCCACCCTTTCTGCAATTCCCCTTATGCGGTCCTCTTCTCGTTTCCTTCATTCTTCCTCTTGCTGTTTTAACCCCACCTTGTCCCCCTTACTTCCTTTCTTCTTCTCCTTCCTCTCCCGCTCTTCCTGCTCAAACTGTCTGATCAGTGCGCTCTGTGCTTCCCTCAGTTCTGCTAATTTCACCTCCAGCACCTCCTCTTCCTCCTGCGTCATTCTTCCTTCCTCCTTTGTAGTTACCCGCACCCCCTCTGTGTGTATTCTGTTTTTTCTTTACCTACCTTCTTTACCGCCTCTTCCTCCTCCCCTGTTAATGTCCCTCGAAGCTTCAGTAGCACCTGTGCTGCAATCCATTTGTCTGATCCTATATTTGCTAAGTCTGTTTGTGCCCTTTTTTCTCCCCCGGTGCTTACCTGCATTTGTTTTGCATCTATTACACTCCTCGCACCTAGCTGTTTGCTGGCACGTATGGTGGGGGGCTGTGTGTAGGGTTGGAGTATCCTTCAGCTGCTGTTAGTTGTGATTTTGTGGCTTCCCTCAACTCTCTCATTGGATACAGCCCCTCTGTTTCCTTCTTTACTTTAGTTATGGGTGTCTCTTCCTCACCTTCCTTTTTCACCTCTGCAACTGTGAACGATTCTTCTGATTCTTCCTCACTTTCCTCAGTACTGGATGTTTTACGGGGCATGCTGCATCCGCCCTCTCCGCTCACCTTTTCCTCCTTTACTCCCTGCATTGTGAATATCCCCGGTACCCCTGGTGCACACCCCTGGAACATTTTCCAGATGTTGAAAACTTCGAAGTGGCTCGCTGATTTCTTCCCCTTATATGTATTATGTAGATACGCTAGCAGTGAATGTTGAGTGGACATGTCAAAACTGCCGTTAGGCGGCCATGGTATCCTTATTTTGTTATATGACCCTTGCGTCCATTCGATACTGTACTTTACTATTTTATCTCTGTGCGGTGTTAGTATTGCACAGATATGTTGAAGTGGTATTGTTAAGGTGCTGGTCCTATACCCTGCCCCTATCCCATAATACACAGACATCTTTAAAAACTTTGCTTTCCCACCACCACCGTTACCTGGCCCCGTGATTTGGGGTCTTCCGACTTTCCGCTGCAAGGAAAAGCAATTTTTTATTACAATACTTTTGTGCTGGGCGCCACCGCCCTCTTTACTTTTACAGCAATGTCACCTTCCTTTATGCTTCTCCTTACGGAGCTAGGGCCCCCTTCGACCCGTGGCACACAAAGCCCCCTGCGGCTTTGTGCCCCACGCGGCGTGCTTTTGAGCTGCCCCTCCTTTCTTGTTCCGCCGCTACTCGGCACACATGCAATGTACTTCTAACTCCTCCTCCTTCTCCTTTGCCCTTACAGCCTGCGCAGTATACGCTCTTCTGGTACCCCTCCCACTGGCCGTACCACCTCCTTGTGCGACCCCCGTTGTTGAGTGTGTGCCGGTGGTCTCCGTGTGTGGCCACGTCTCCCCCTTCACTACTCCCTTAGCGCGTGTCCCTGCCCTGATCACTCTTGGAGGAAGAAGATCGCGGTATCCTATGCAAGCCCTATGGGTGACATCAGCAACTACTACAGGGGGTTAACGGTACGTACAATTACAGCAAGAAATGAATGCACGCCATATTTGACAATCTTGTTCCCCGTTATCCCCATAGCTGTCTTCCCACCACACCTGGAGTGGAGTGTTCGTCAATTACTTTGTTATTATAATCGGACTGCGCACGCTGCATCGACTCGTGTGTGATACGCCCCCTCTCTAGGGGAGCTTAACCAGCCAATTATCTTCCGCACTGAGAAACAATCTAGCTACCCCCTGAGGGAATGTGTCATCTATTCACAGAGTTAAAACACTCAATCAATAGGAATCTCCATCTATTCATTGATCTACAATGCCAACTCATAGGAATGCCACACCCCCTTATACAGGTGACATCGATCTCGACCAATAAGGGCGATCCACCAGTCACACATGGGTGCTTGAAGCCCCACCCAGTCTGCTATGTAACACTAGAGGGGACGTCCCTCGTGCCAGTCCCCGCTACACCTTACACACTGATCGCCACTCGATGACCAAAATCTTTTCTTAACACCCTGTACGAGCCACCTGCCACCGTGTTTACAGTTCCTCCCACCTCCCGCACGACATTGTATTGCTGGTTGTGTGTGCCATACTCACGTTGAGTTCTCGCCTGCCGGTGCCGCTTGACTGCGGGCAACCCCCCGGGGTTGGAGAGGCCCCAACTCCTCCTGCGTCCCAAAGGAGTATGAGGCACACACAAGAGCAATGAGTTACTGCTGTTTATTACATAAAACAGGCATGGGTGAGCTCTCAGGTCATGGGCATCCGGGAGACCTCTCGATCATGGTGGGCTTGCAGGCCCTTTTTCTAGCTGTGTGACGCAGCTACATGCGTCACTTGGGAGAACTAACCCCCAAACCTAACACTACCTCGGGTTGGCTCCCCGAGTGGTGGGGTCAGTATAGTTACATATAGGAAAGATTGTTAGTGGTAGAGGAAGGGTCAGGTGGAATGCTTCGGCCATCCCTAATAATTGCTACACGAGAATAGTTACAAAGAGACAATTAGTGATTGGCTAAACTATAATGGCATCAGTGGTGGGCCCTCGTATTCTGATTGGTTCACCCGCGAGCCCCCAGGCCTGGGACCATCGTTGTTCCCAGCTTTCGGTGTACCTGGTGTTGGCAACAAAGTATGACTATGTGTCTGTGATAGACAACAGACAGGTCTGACTATTAGCTGGTGTGCGTGCCTTTCCCATCGTAGTCGGTGTCCAAGTTGTCACTTCATTGTTGCAGTATGTGTCCCAGACGTGAGACCCCAGCACTTCTCTGGTCAATGGGGCTTGGCATCGTATCAGGTCAGCCTGGTCACGTGTTGTGAGACTGTGGCTGGAGCAGAATTATGAGCATTTGATTCGTATTTCGGCTCTGGGAGCGTTTAGCAGTGGCAGGTGTAACCTTGGCGCGGGGAGCGCAGCATGTAGAGTGCAACATTGCGGCCTTGGCTGTGGGCTCTTGTCGGGGCTTGTTCTGCGTGATCAGCACTTGCAGCTTTGTCTGAGCTGCTCCGGCCTGGGGACTCTGGCTTTGCGGCCTACCTTGGCCTGGGTTATGGGTGGCGGTACATAGTCCATGTTATGGGGGTCGAGAGGGGCGTCAGAGACTTATATGCATTAGTCCATATACAGGGTTATATCTTCATGGTTTTAGTGGTGAGGAAGCGTCTGCAAGCATGTACACGAGCTCTTCTGGCGTCTTGCGTTTCTGCGGTGCTGTAGTTGGCCTATGTGAAAAGTGCGATACATGTGTGAGTGTGAGTGGTCCTCTACGTCATAGCACTGAGTATGTTCTTCGTGTGGATTGGTGTGTGTGTGTGTGTGTGTGTGTGACCAATGTGCTTGGTGGCACGTGTGTTCATGTCCGCTGGCTATGTCGTTATGACATCTCTAACGATGGTGGTATTTTGTGGTTGCTGTCTAATCGAGTTGATCCATATGGTCCGTATCAGGTTCACCTGAGGCTCCGGCACGTGGTTTGATGGATGGGCAGTTTCCCTGGCTGTGTGGGGCGTGGCCACATGGATCTTGACATTTGAGGCGGCCGTGAGTGGGCCGAATTCCTCTCGCGGTGGGTGCTTGGGTCGTGACGTCCTAGGCCATGGTCTGGATAAGAATCGGGGGAAGGGATCGTTCCATTTTCCCTCTTCAGTAGCTTCCAGGCTCACGGCTTCCAGGTCAAAGCACTGGAAATGACCAAGAGACTTCAGCAAGCCCCACACAGTAACACAGTCTGAGCTCACTCTGCAAGGATGTAGATGTTTTGTAGCTTCTGGGCTCAAGGGCTTCTCGGACACAGCAATGGAAATGAACAAGAGACTTCAGAAAGCCCCACACAGTAAAACACTCCGAACTCACGCTGCGCTCGCTCCGACAGGATGTAGATGCTTTGTAGCTTCTGGGCTCATGGGCTTCCAGGACACAGCAATGGAAATCAACAAGATACTTCAGCAAACCCAAACAGTGACACACTCCGAGCTCGCTCTGCACTTGTTCCATCCATGAGGAGGTAGATGTTTTGTAACTTCGGGGCTCACAGGCGTTCAGGTCACAAGCAATGGAAATGAACAAGAGACTTCAGCAAGCCCCACACAGTAACACACTCCGAGCTCACTCACGTTTGTCTTATTACTGGGCGCTTCAGTATCAGTGCCACCGTTAGTTGGTGGGCTGTGAGTGCGTTTGCTCATGATCGTCACTACAAAGGCTGTAACTTCGTAAGTTTTTTGTTTTCATGTGTTCAAAAATAGTACTCGTAGTTGAAGGCAAGCAGTCAATAGGACAAGTAGCAAGGGGCGCTTACCAGAAAAAAGAAGTCAAGTCCTCAACATGGACCAACGGCTCAACTCTCTGTAGTCGTAGCAAGATGTAGACAGCCTACGCAAAGTGCGGGATTCGAGAAAGAGGGGGGGCGTAGGCAGGGAAGGTATTAAAACCTGGACTCAGCCGGTCCCAGAAAGCAAACTCGGCTGTCCCGGGAAACCTCACCAGCTTGGCTCCAAACACCAGAAAAACTGCACGCACTCCACTCACTCCGCGGAGACTGAAGTATATGCAGAGGGGCAGGTTCTTCCAATCCACAAAGCAAAAAGAGATAGTGAAAAGACTTCATGGACAAAGAATCTTCTGTTTAGGCAGCGAGTCCCCCAAACACCAGAAACACTCCAAGCACTCCACACACAAAATAGTATTCTGCGTATAAATCTGGTTTTGAAAGCACCAATTCTGATGATAAAGAAACCTGACAAAATATCAGAGAAATCTTGATATAAACATACGCTCAGAAAGCAAGTATGCATCACTTCAAAAGAATGGTGCTGATCCAGCCCCACAATCTGGTGCAGAGGCATAAAGATTAGTCATGGCTAGCTCCCAAAAGCAGCCATTAAATCTGCTGAGTTACCTTTCCAGTTGTGTATCTCTGTCTCATGTATCCTATTTTCCTTGCCCATCACCTTCAGATGTCCTTCCATTGCACTTCATTCTCAATGTTCTTCGCCGTCCTCCCCTCACAATTAACTTTCAGACTCCATTTGCTTCATCCCTTAACTCAAACCCATCCCCTTACTCTGCACTCACTATCTTCCCTTGCTCACATTGCTCAGTCATTAATATCTTGCCACTCACCCTCTATACAATGCCCCATCACACCAAGCCCACTCCTTGCCGCCTTCATTGTCCTGGCTCACCTGTAGACAACTGACCACCTTGGTTTGCCAGACTGCCTCTGACAGACACAACAAGGAGCTGTGGTTCTGCTCTTGCTGACAATTGTGGTGCTTAAGTCTGCACTTGGACTATGCAGAGCTGAAGTTGCCAAGGGGGCATGGCTTTGATATTGCTGAGATGAACTGTATTTGAAAGTCGGCTGCATACTTCAATGCATGGAGTTAGAGGAGAATGTGGGGGTCTGCCTGGGAGCTGGTGATGAAGCGGGCGTAAGGGTGTCCTTTTATAATTTGTGTGGGTTCAAAAGAAAAGCGGTGTGTGTGTGTGTGCTTAAGTTTCAGTCTGTGTGACTCTGGTTATGTGTTGTGCGTATTTCTCACTGCGTAAAATATATGTGTAAGGATGCACCTGTGTGTTCAAGCCACTGTGTATCGGGATGTGTTGTTGATGTGCATGTCTGTATTTTGTTGTTTACATAAGAGTGTTCGGGACAAGACAATGAAAACCTGCCATAGACTCCCTTTGCAGTCTATCAACAAGTAAAACCTGCATTTTACATCTTTCTGTGCATGTTTGCCAACCGTGCCGAAAGTCAGCACTGCAAACAATCCAACAGACATTACCACACACACACACTATATAATGAACTCTCCAGTGGTCAAGACATTCACCACAATGTAGGAGAAGCATTCTTACAAGGTGAAACTGAGGAAAGACTCTAATAAGATATAGGCACTTGCTTCCTCGGCAACAAACAATCGTGATAAGCTTCGGATAGCGACAGACCACTGGTGTATGAACCACTGTGTTATTTAAAAGTGTAGATTTCCCGTGGCAGTATGAACATGCGCCTGCCACTCATGCTCTTCGCCCTCTCACTCACTGTGGAGGCCCACGTGTGGGGCCACCCAGGCACATTTGCAAAGCTGTTGAAATCAACACGAGTACCTTACTCCATTGACACAAAAGCTGAATAGGCCTTGTGGCTCTCGGTTCCTTCCAGGTAGGATGGGTTCGTAAGGATTTACTATGTTTTAATTATTTTATTTTAACATATTGCAGCCCTGGCTCAGGGTGCAACATGCCTACCAGCCGGAGTGCCAATTGTCCACGTGCCCCCCTCCTAGCTTGTCCCTCAGGAGCATCAGTTATCTTGGTGGCAATGGAACCTGTGACCTGCAAGTTACAAACACCTTGCTGCACCAGGTGAATTTACCTACATGAGCTATCTATGAGAATTAAAACCTGTGCCCTCTGTATTACACTTTAATAACCCACAGAGCATTCTTGCCTAGGGTATTAGCCCCTTCCCCTCAGGAAGAGATACACAGACATGTAGTCCTGAGTCATTGTGTGCTCTTGGACATGCTACTTCTCGCTAGCACAAGAAGCTTCCTTACCATCCACGTGTACATAAGGGGGTGCAAGAGAAATGTGGACTAGAGGATGAGATCACTGAGTACAGATTGTGATGAGTCTGATTTGAAACAAATGAAAATGCCCTTTCGGCATCTCTTTTATCACAGGCAGTGTTTGTTCCTAGGGCGAGTTTCTTTGTACAGTTTAAAATTAATCTGTCTAATGCATTTCATTGGGGAAATGGCGCCTGCCACTCTCTGTGATGCAAAAGTCCGTTATAGTTTTTGCTATTATAATCTGAAACTATTGCATTGGCGTACAGCTGGGAGGGTTATGACACGTGAGGTGGGACACACATTGAAGGCATTGTGTGATTATGTATCACCCAGTGACTGCCCATGCTAATCCCTCTGGTCATTGCCATCCTCTACCTGCCCCTCTATACCAAAAACACATCTTTCTGTGATTTGTTTGAGCTAGCTCTATCAAGCAGTAACATTAAATATTGGCCTGCAAGTGTTATTTGTAAGCAGACCTCTGAGAGTTAATTTATTAACTACACAATTTTCCAGCTGTTGTCGTCTTATGGCCACGTAGTAACTGTGATGAAATGCCTACTGCTCTACAGAAGTACAGGAATGGTTAGTGGCAAAATGGCAGACTCAGTCCCACGCTACTGCTAAACCAGCAGTGATCCCATTTGTAAAGGTGAAACAGGCACAGCTCAAAAGGTATAACTTCTTTGCCTCTTTTGGTAATGTGGGCCAAAGGCAGGTTACATGTTCAGGAGGGGATTAAACTAATAAGAGTAGCAAACCAAACAGCCTCAGTACAATGGTTCTAAAATAAAAGAATGGACTATCAAGGTTCTATAAAAATAAAGGAACTTTAATAAAATAAATGATGCACACAAACTAACTAAAAATACTAAAATAAAAAACACCCCTATAAAAGAAACAATGTATTCATGGATATGTTCTTGTAGAAAGGTTAGAGAAGGTGGCTTAAAATGTACTATGGTTGCAGAAAGTGGACCAGGGGGAAAGGGGGACAGGGCTTCTTCGCAGTACCTTTAGCTTTTGTCGTTAGTGCGTGGCAGCATTGAGATGACCTTCTATGTGCTTTTCTGGTGGCTGAGCTCATGTTTAGACTTCCGAGTAGATGCAATCCCACTGGTAGTCATGTCAAGTCAGTTTGAAGTTGCAGGCTCCCATTGGGTCACATCGCATTCAAGATGTTCGAAACAATGGCTTCCAATGGTTTCAGGTGTCAATCAATTTGGCAAGTCAATGGCTCTGCAGGGTCGAATTGGCATGTGAGACTGGAGAGTTTAATGGCTTTCAGCAAGTCGCCTCAGAAATTGAGTTAGTTGGTCCGACGATGTCGGGTCAAAATGAGTCTGTCTAGTTCTATGGGTTGAGTGGCCATCTGGATAACTGGAAGTGCAGCAACCGGTTTCAAGTTGCATAGAGTGCCAAAAGCAGCACGGCAGGTCCTGCGAAGGCTCGAAGTGTATCGAGCGTGGCTCAGCCAGCTCTCAGAGGTCTCGACGCAATGAAACAGGGGCCAAGCTGCTTCTGGATTCCTGGGAAGCCCAATCCAGGGTCTGCAGGACAGGGTGAGTCCTTCATTGCTGCACTTCCACTCTAGGAAGTTACTGATACCTACAGGGAGTCCTTCATCTTCAGGATTCTGCTTCCAATGCCCCAGCCAGTAAAGTGTCCTTGGTCCAGAGCAGTTCACTCTCAGTTCCCTGGGGATGGTTAAGGCACCAAGCTCACCTCTGCCTTGAATGCTGTCTGTCTACACCACTCAGGAAGAGGACTTTGGGATAGGCTGTATCCCAAACAGAGTTCTAGATGAATCTTTCTTCATGTCTTCAGAGTCCAAAGATGAATCAAAGAAGGAGGTTTCCTTTCCTTATAAAGGCAAAATATCACAGGGGATTTGTCCGAAACTAGACTGTTATAAGGGGCCCAATCAAGGCTGTTGTAGCAAGGTCCTTTGCCTTCTGATATCATTCCCATAGGGCTCTGTCCTGCAGGAATTGGGGAGGCCAGGAGGTTGCAGAGGGCTCTGGCACAAACCAGGATAGTCGAACTCCTCTCTCAGACTACCTATCTCATCTGGCTACTCTTACCCCACCCATTCCTGACTTCAAAGGAATGCCAGTGATCATCAGCCTGGTGTGAGTGTGGTTTTGTAATGTCAGTGCTGCGTTTGAAGCACTAGCTTCCCCCCGAGATCTATTGTTTTGGATTCCTATACGGTACTACACTTTCTCAAGACGATCAAGGAAGGAATCTTCCTGGCTATTGTCCACATGGTTGTAGTGGAAACGCCCATTCCAGATGATGATGCACATCAGACCAATCATAGCTGAGCCCTGCTCACAAAGCTGATAGTTGTGTGATAAAGTGCTGTGATTGCATAGGAGTGTGACCTTAGTTGCCACCCTGCTACTACCAGGCATGGCTTATATTTAAAGATTACCGTGCCACCAGGCAGATCAAGGTACACAATTATTATTTGTTTTAATCAAAGGAAGATTAAAAAGCCACCTCTGCCTGTTGTCACTTTTTTTTCCTGAAGCTTTTAGTAATGCACATGTTACCTTTAAACCTGCCCGTGTCACTGCAGGGCGGGTCCTGAGAGTGTCTGCAGACTATCTCAGCAAAGGCACATGTATGCACTATCATTTTGGCATGGAACATTTATGAAAGTGGGTCTAATTAGCAAACTTCTGTTTCAGCAACAGAATTACCTACATCATGTTATGTACTCAAAATAAAAAAGAAGGCAAAGGATTTTGTATCCTTGCCTATGGCAATCAGTCACATGCCTCCCTCATTCCCCTCTGAGCTTAGCTCCACTGAATCTGCTTGAATTCCAGATGTACAGGTGCCTGTTTGGCATATGATTTCCTGCCTATTGTATGAGAACTCCAGAACTGGGGCCCTCCACAAACCATATTTTCAGTGCTGAAGGGCTTTTGGGCATGCAGAGGTCTGCTGACCTGTGTGTGGCATCTGCATAGCCACATACATAAAGAGGGGTCTTCCAGTGGGGAGCTCAACTGAAAGGTTGTTCATTTCAAGGTAATGGATTTAAGGGGGTCTCAGTCACCCCTCCTTATTTACCAGAACCTTGGCAAGACTGGAAGGAGTGTTCTAATTGCCTCATTTTTACACCACGTGGGTCCAGTAAAAATGATCTGACAATCTGTCCAATGTCTCTATCATCCCTAAGTGAACAATCAGATTTTAGGAACCAAATCTGGTTGAAACCTTCTGAGGTCAGGGAGAATAACCAACCTCTAGCTGCACCCTGCCTCTGCATACTTGAAGACACTTATTTGTTAACGGGCCAAGGCTCTCCCTTTGTCCCTGATCCATGTTTGAGAATAGACCTGCATGTGCTCCCCCTTTTTGCTTTAGACCATGGCTCTGCAACTGCTCAGCTCTCTATTTCCACAGGCTCACCAGTGTAGGACAATCCCTCTGTTCCAGGTAAAAATTCAATCTGACTTGGTCCCACAGCGGAGGACAACCTGCTCGGCAGGACCTTCTGGTGTGAAACTAACAGGTCCTCCATCTCAAGTTCTGGTCCTATGCCAGTAGGAATCTGGGATCTCTTAATTGTGTGCTATATCCGTAGACTCCTCACTGGACACTGGCTTCTCTACCGCAGGCACCTTACGGAATTTCAGGCATTGGCTGTGAGCTACCGCAAGACCAGGCTCTCCCACTCTCTTGCTGAAACGTAGGCCTCAAGCACTTTTTCCTCTGCTGCTCTCAGAGCTCTCACCCTAAGGACTGCAGTGATTATGTCTGGATCAGAGAGGCCATTACCTAAAACACACCCTACCAGAATAGTCTCTATGGCAGCAAGACAGTGCAGGGAAGTTTTCCCCCTCTGACTAAGCTCTACCATTACCAAGACCATCAAATCCCCTTACATATATTTATTGATCCAGGACAGACTGACCCTTTTTTGCATCCATTGTCGCTTAACAGCTGTGATACGCAAAGCAGGAGAATTTTCCCCATTTATCAAGACATGCTCCAAAACGTTCTGACTATTGGTGGGAAATGGGGCCTCCCTTGGAGACCTGACACCATCCTCTCTCAGAAGGCCTAGGGAATCTTTGGCTACTCCCTGGCCTAATGGGACTTCATTCGTTATGATGCTCAAACTGACTTTGCCCTCTTCCAAACAACTAGGCCACTACGGCGTGTTTGGGTTTACGCCTATAGGCTGGATCTCCCTTTCTATTTGTCATGTCCTCACAGAAAAAACAACCTTTGAGTGTGAGGGTGTGGGCACCAAATGTACTCTCACTCTTCTCTGTGGTGGCTGACAAGCCGGTATTAGCCTATTTGACCTAAAACAATTGACCTAATGACCAATTGGATTGAATTTTGCATTGGTGATTTGGCCTCCGGGGCAATTTGGTTGCATATATTGCAAAATACCAACCCTGGTGAGCGGGGTCCCCCGCTCCCCATGTTTGATATTTTGCAATTTTGGGGTCCAGAGGTGTCCCCTGCTTCCTTAAAATTGGAGGCAGATAAATTGCAGTCAGTTTGCCACCATCAAAAAAAATGTGGTCATGCACACCCTAACTGAGAAGCCACGTGTCTGGGATTTCCTTCCTGTTTTTGGAGGCCTTTCTTGGAAGAAGGGTCAGAATTCTAATGTTTACTTTTATCAGATGCCACTGCTTCCGATTTGGCTGTATACACCTGTGCCTTCTTCTGGGTGTGAGTACTCGCACACCTATCTGCAGCCTTTCCAATCTCTCTAAAGTCTGTGAGAGTCTTGTCCAATAGATGATGTTGTAACTCTGCCTCACAATTTTTAAGGACAATCTCACATGCAACCAAATTAAACATTCCATCATGTGTCAACTGTGTTACGAGTAACCCACAGGAAGTCACTGAAATAAATCACTAAATGGTTTTTGTGATAGAACAAGAAGGAGAACTGTCCTGAGGAAGACCCTGAAATAATGTTATACGGTTGAAACGTGCTTGTAGACGTTGGATGTAGAGGCTTAGGACTTTGGATGTAGCTGTCTATAAGTTAAGCAACTCAACATACATTGCATTCTATATATATTTTAAATAGTAATTACAATGGTAATAAGTTATGTGATTTTTCTGAGCGCTTAGGTTGACTTTGTTTAGGCACAGCACTGACTCTACATGCACATTTACTCTCTCCCCTTGTTTTGTACTAAGAAGACGTTTATATGAATAAGAGGATTTGATTGGTTGTGTTTCTCACATTGAATCGGAATCAAAATATTAAATATGATGAAATAAAAAGTAATATAAATGTATACTGGAATACACTGTAGTTTTGTTGATTCAGTAACCCACCTGTTCAGATACTTCAGCGACCCTAAAGCTCCTGGGGTATTGTTCTGATGTTTTGCAGAGGTTTCTCAGGACGATAGCCTTCATTTTGGCATTTATGGGCCTTTTCTCAGGAACCAACTGAATTATGACATTGGTTTCAGCCATCGCTAGACAGCACATTAGGGCTGAACTCCACAGTTCCTCTAAACTTCCTGGAGCTGGAATTCTAATGCCAGTTGTTTGAAAAACTGTCGAAGGTGTCCTTCCACCACCTGAAATGGTTTTACTAAATCCTTTGGGTTATGATGCCTAGCCTTTCATTGTGTGTCACCAATGGAAATACTCCCCACCCCACTAGAGGTCTTCTTTGGGAGCTTTCCTCTGTTCCTTCAGTTACACCTTGAACAACATCTCACAATCTGCAGTGTTTCTTTCTATAGTGCTGCTAGATCCCTCTGCTCATTCTCTGCTAAGGCCACCCTCCTCTATTTTAAAAGGTGCTTTCTAGCAGCCAGCTCTGTCCTAGAGGTACTAGCTTGGCATTTGACTGAGGCCTGGGACCTGAACAAATCTCTGGACTTTACTGAAACTAAACTCAGGACTTGCGAGAGACCATAGTACCAACCGTCCGGAACGAATGGCAGGAGCAACTCCCACTCTCACTGTTCCCCTCCATAACCATACCCCCCCAGTGGAACGGGAACCTGGGTTGGGAGCTCGAGACCACTATTGGCCCCCTGAGTCTCCACCACCACCCTGTCCTTCTCAAATTCATGGAAGCTCATAACCATTTTAGGCTCACTCACCTTACTGCCATGGCAGAGTCCCATTGCCTGTCATAGCTCACGAAGGGCATTGGACTACAGACCCCCTCTCTGAGTTCATGTCTAGATCCGTTGTGCAAAATCAAACATATGCCTGTCCGTGTTTCTAACCTTAAACGCACAGTCTTTTATTTTGAATTACTAAGCTTTAGCTCTAGGAGCAATCTGTATCAAATTCAGGAGTACAGGCATGAGTATTGGCTAAAACGCCTACTCACAATATTACTAAAGCAACAGTGATCGCAATCATACCGGTCAAACAGACACAGCCCATAAAATATAACTCCTTCGCCTCTTTTGGTAGCTCAGGCAGAGGGCAGGCTTTATCTTCACAAGGGTTGTGAGCTGATAACAGTAGCAATCCAAACACAAAGAATACAATTGTGCCAAGACTGGCCAATCACGTGTCTATGAAAATATAGGAACTTTAATAAAACAATCGATGCACACAATTAAAACACTAAATACCCACCCCTGGAAAATAAACAGAGAGAATGTAGAACGTTGACGGGAAAGTGCCCTCTTGGTTGACAAGCAGTGGTGTTCAGGCAAGGATTTCTGCAATTGTCAATGTTCAAGAATGTTTTATTTTAAACAATGTAGAGTAGGAGGGCTTAAAAGTCACTATTGCCACAGAAAGAGGACCAGCGGGGGAGAGCTTCTTCACAGTACCTTTAGGTCCTGTCTTTGGTGCTTAACAGCGTCGAGCCAGGCTTCTAGGTGCTTTTGCAGCTTTGAGCCGATACAATACCATTGGTCTCGAGTCGGTTAAAAGTTGCTTGCTGCCCTTGAGTGGAGTGGGCGTTCAAGACAGTTGAGACAATGGCTCCCAACGATTTGGAGGCAGCTGTCAAGTTGGTAGTGAGATGGTGGCTCTGCTGGGTCAAGTCGGCCTGTGAGAAAGGCCAGTTTGATGGCTTCGGGCAGGTTGAGTCAGAACTCGAATCAGTTGTTCCCAAGGTGTTGAGCCTGTGATTGTGTCGAAATAAGTCAGTCCACTTCAATGGGCTGAGCTGGCTTCTGGATGCTTCAAAGTGCAGCAAGCCGTTTAAGGGTGTGTAGAGTGCCAAAAGCATCATTGCAGGTCCTGTGATGGGTCGTAGCACATCAATTGCAGTCAAGCTTGTTCATAGATGTCTCAAGGTGATGAAATGGGGGTCAACTGCTTCTGGGCTTCTTGGTTCCAGAGAGACCCAATCCAGGGTCTCCAGGACAAGGTGAGTCCTTCAGTTCTGCTCTTCCATTCCAGTAGGTTGGCTGGTACTTTAAGTGGGTCCTTCATCTCCAGTGAGCAGGCTCCTGGTTCCAGTGCCACAGACAGCATGGAGACATTGGTCCACAGCAAATCACCCCTGCTGTTTCTTGGGGATGATTAGGGGCAGAGCTCACCACTGCCTTTTATACCTTCCGTCATCACTTCCCTGGCAGAAGACTTTGTGCCTCATCATGGGTTGGGCGGAGCAGTACAAATGCGATGGTATTGCTATTACTGCATCATTACCACTCTGCCCAATCCCGAGTTTGAACGGAATGTTGGGAGTTTCACCTCCAGCTCTGAGCTGGAGGTAAATATGCCAACTTTCCGCCCATTTTCAGGCATTTACCGTGGTGCAATATAAATGCGTCGAAAATGCCCCATATAGTTATATGGACTCTGAATAAAATGGGGATTTACAGCCTTGCTGCAACTCGGGATCCGGCGCTAATAGAGCCAGACCGAGTTGCAGTAACGTTATTTGTGATAAGCAGCATCCCAGCTGATTTACCGCCGGGATACCACCCAACTCATGATGACCCTTTGAGATGGGTGTATCCCCAGCAGCGGTCCAGTGAATCCTTCTTGTCTTCAGAATCCAAAGAAGGATGTGGTTTCCCCTCCATATAAAGCAACATTTCACAAGGGATTGGTCCAAAGGAAGCCTGTTGCAAGGGGCTCGATCCAGGCTGTTTTAACAAGTTCCAATTGCCTTCAGACATTATAACCAGTGTGTTATTCATGCAGGAAATGGGGAGAACAGGAAGTTGCAGAGAGCCCTAGCAGAAACCAAGATGGTGGAACCCCTCAATCCACCTACGTCCCTCCTGTGGCTACTCTAACTTAGCCCGCTTCCCATGTCTGCTGACTTCAAAGGGACTCCAATGGTCAGACCCCTGGTGCGAATATGGCTTTGTTATATCAGTGCTGCCTTTGAAGCACCAGCTTCCCAAGGGATCTTCTGGGGAAGGTTCTAATGCACTGAAAGAAGGTGTTACACTTCCTCTGGGGTAATCAATGAATGCAGTGTTCTGGCTCTTGTCCACATGGCTGTAATGAAGACATCCAGGCCAGACACAGATATTCAACGGCCCTGTCTTAGCTGGGCCCTGATCACAGACCTGACACTAGGATATGAAATTGCTGTGGTGGTATAATTGTGTGACCTTTGTGTTACCATACCATCTTCAGGGATGGATTGTAGTTTAAAGATTAATGTGCCCCCAGGCTAAGGTACACAACTGTTAAGTTTTGAATCAGAGTTGCAGTAGATTAGAAAACCAGCTCTGCCTACTGCCACTTTGTGGTCCAGCAGCTGTCAGTAATGTACATGTGACCTTCAAACCTGCTCTTGGCCACTATATGGCTAGTGATCTGGTTGTTTCTTTAAAAGCAGATATTTTCACACTCGTTTTTGGCATGGAACATTTATGAAAGGGGGTTTGATGAGCAGGCCTCCCTTCCAGCAACAGAACTACCTACATCCTTGTACATGGGCGTAATTTTAGGGGGCTGCAGGGGTGTTTGTCCCCCCCCAACTTTCATGCCACACCATTTTGTCCCCCATTCATTTGGCTGGGGCACATTTTCTTCAGATGTCATGTCTGTTGTGTATTGTTGTTCCTAGTATAATGTAGTTACAGTATTGACAGTACAGAATGTGTAAAGGAATCTGGGAATGTGTGGGAGAGTTATGGAATGAAGGGGTTAGGGGGCACTTGATGGATAGACACATAAAGGCACGGTTAACCTGCACCTGGCTCCTGAGTATTTAATAAGAAATTGATACAAGTATAACAATGGCGACGAGGGGAAACGGAACATAAAGAAGACAGGAATAAGGAATACTGAAACAAAAGAAACAGAAATACGGAGAATTGAACTGGATGAAAGGTGGAAAAGTGAACGATAACGGAAAAAAAAAGAAGGAAAAGAAAGGTGAAAAGAAAAGTTTTATAATGGTAAGAAGCATGCATACTATGAAGTGACTGTGCCTCAATCAAAATATAATCAGTACAAATATTGTAAAGGAAGCGCGTAGTGATTACGGCATTATTTAAAAGTAAACAAACGTACTCGAGGCAGGCTCGAGCGTCGCATCAGACGAAAGCAGGAAAACAAACGTAATTGAGTCAAGTGCGAGCATTTGTCAGGCGCAAGCACTTGTCAGGACAGACAGATACGCATCTGTACGAAAAGGAATATTAAAGGAAGGGACATAAGTACATCATAAAAACGTGCCAGCATTTTAGGTCAAAGATAAGTTACCAAAATAACCACCATAACGAAAACGTTACAAAGTATCATCTGAGAGAAACAGAAAGAAGAAAGCAACAAAATACATTCGGAATGTAATGCAAACACATACTTAAAAGGAAATAATCACAAATGCGGAAAAGAAATACTAAATATCTGTGTAAAATAAGGATCTGAAAGACAATCACAAAGGGAAATTAATCATATGAATGAATAAGCAATAAGCCCATAGAAAGGCATGTTGTGGATCACATGAAAGAAAAAGACTAACAGAGTTTGAACAAGGAAAAAGAAGTAAAAGAGGCAACTAAAATTTAAAAAAAGAACACAAAGAGAACAGTGATGATGGGAAATATTGAAGAGTGATATTACATTTAAATACCATGTCATCTAACAATGTAGAGGGAGACTCAGCTCAAGTGGCAGTAGGAACAACACTAGCCATGAATCCATTAAATTATTTAAGACGTCCAAATCCTTTTAGTTTAGAGCCCCAGGAGGATCAGGGTCAGGGATGGCAGGAATTACTGGATGAATTCGAGAGGTTCCTAAGAGCAGTCAGAAATGAAAATTCTGTAAACAAATTGGACATCTTTATAAATATAGTTGGAAATGAATTGAACACAATCATAAAAACAATACCACCAGAAGAAAAAGCCACATATTAGCTTTTGATAACAGCCATCAACAACAAGTTAATAATTCCAACAAACAAATACTATGAGAGATACGTATTCAATCAATGCACACAAGGTCTAAATGAATCCATTGCTCAATTTGCACTGAGATTACAACGTAAATCAGTGAATTGTGATTTTGCAAACTACAACGATAATGAGGCAATACAGTTGAGAATAATTGAAGGATGTTTGTCGTCCCAGTTCAGAAAACATTTTTTTTTTAAAACCACTTCCTCTAAAAGAAGTTCTGGAGTTAGCAAGAGTATATGAGAGGGTTGATACTCAAGCTGAAATATTGAAAATCCAAGGAAGCTAGACTGCCGTTGCAGCAATAGGACAAAGTGTACCATGGCAAAGAAAATATTCGAGTGGATCAGGGCCGACAACCCGCCAGGATGGATGGAATAATCTAAGAAACCTAATGGAAAGACAATGCTACAGATGTGGATTTGAATTCCCGCACAAAGGTCAATGTCCGGCTATTGGTCAACTATGCATGCGATGTGTACAGGAAAATCATTTCCAGACAATGTGTCAAGAAAGATTAATGACACCTGCACATGGATATAGCACGCAGATGGGTTTGAATCGTAAATATGAAGGACAAAGAAGTTTCAGCACAGGACAATTCCCAGAAAAAGAGGTAGCAAGATCAAGTGGATTGTCAGGAATGACTCAATCAATTCAAAGGCAAGGATTTGTAAGAGCAATGGACAATCTACAAATAGAAATGCCTGAGCAGAGATATCTAGGACAGAATGTGCCTATGAAACCATGTCCAATTCAAGAAGAAGAACAGATAGAAAATCCGTATGAGAACCCACCACTAAATGAAGGTGATGGAAACAAAGACCAATATCAATATCAAGAATACGATAGATATAGTAAAGAATATGTAAGACTGATATATGATAATGGAGATGAGAAGACAGCCATAATGGTCACTGTGAAACTAGGTGGACAAGAAATACCGTTCTTTGTAGACACTTGCGCAACTGTAAATGTGATGAGTGACAAGGCATATGAGGCAATTGCAGCGTTGTATCCTTTAAGACCATCAAAAGCACTCATATTCCAGTGGGGTGCTAAACAACCGTTGCTATCAAAAGGACAATTTCAATGTGATTTAATTCATAATGGAAAATGTGCAGCGGTTGATGTTTGTTTGTTTGTTTGTTTATTTGTAGTGCGCGCCGGACCCAGAGGTATCAGGGCGCAGGTAACAAGAGAACTTACAGCTTAGTTGCATGAATTAGGAGCAAATGTAAAGACAGGTTACCTCTGTGTTACAGGATGAGGTAAGCAGCATAGAACAAGTATAGCGGCATATAAATGTAGACAACATGTTGTATTTTACAGATATTTACATAGTTAACGCAATTAACAAAAATGCAGGGCTAAGTTAGTGCGGTAGGTGAGAGTAGGTTACATATCTTTCTCTAGGAGCCATTTAATTATACTCATTCTGAATTTGATAAATGTTTGGTCAGATCTAAGTGTGTGTGGCAGGGAATTCCACAATTGTGCTGCCCTAACTGGGAAACCGGACCCTCCAATGGTGGACAGTTTGAATCTTGGCAGTTGGGGTTGGCTATTCTTGGCAGTCTGTTGGAGTTTTTTCTGATAAATCGTTCCGTTAGGTAGCGAGGGGCTTTATTGTTTAAGCATTTGTGGATGAGGGAGGCCGATTTGAGATTGCTTTTTTCTTGGGTGAAGAGCCATTTGTGTTTCCTTCTTATTTCAGAGATGTGTGCTCTTCTATGGATGCTTAGGGCAGCCTTGAGAGCATTATTTTGTAGCACTTGTATTCTATTAATGGTTTGTTTGTTTGCCCCTATGTAGAGAGCCTTACAATAATACAATGTCCCTGTGCGTTTTTATAGGATGAGTGCTCTAGAAAGGATTAAGCAGCTGTCATCTGACAGGAATTGTTTTCCTGCTCTTATTAGTTTACAGGTGCAGGCCGTAGATGAAGCAAATGAGTTTACCTGTTTAGTGAGGGATAGGGTTGAGTCGAGGTAAAAGCCTAGGGTTTTTACTTCTCTGGCGACCTTAATAGTATTCCCATCAATAATGAATGCCGAGTAGTTAAGGTTAAGTTTTGAGATGCGAGTAGCGGTGCCCAGAATGATGAGCTCTGTTTTGTCATCGTTCAGACACAGGCCATGGTTAGCCATCCATGCCAGAACGATGCTATAGACTCTATTCACCAAAGCCAAATCTTCCTCATAATCCCCCGTAAGTGGTAAGAGAATCTGGGTATTGTCTGCATAATTAGTATAGGTGATACTAGATTGTCAGGATCCTCAAAGAGGGGCTTGGTGAGGATATTATAGGGTGTTGGTGAGACACATGATTCCTGGGGCACCCCGCAAGTAATGGGTATTGGGTCTGCTGCGGCCGATGGTGAGAAGACCCTCATTGTCCTGTCACTGAGGAAAGACTGTATCCAAACTATAGCTTCCTTTGAGAAGTGGGCCGCTGAGTCCAAGTGACTGCACAGGACGTTATGGTTGACCAAGTCAAAGGCAGCTGAAAGATCTAATAGAAGGAGAAGTGCTAGTTTTCCCTCGTCTCTTAGTGAGTCTATTTGGGCCTTTAAATCAATAAGGGTTGCCTCTGTGCCATGTTGTGGTCAGAAACCAGATTGGCGGGCACCCAAGAGTGAGTTCACCTCAAGGACGTTCTGAATTTGGGTGTATGCTACCTTGTCTAGGATTTTCAGTAGAAATGGCACCGTGATGAGGGGCCTGTAGTTGGTAGGTATTGCGCGAGATGGTGCCAGTTGTTAAAGAGACGTTAATGAGTTCAGTGATGAAGGGGGCTAGATCTCTAGCAGCGTCCTTGATCAGTTGTGCTGGGCATTGGTCGCCTTTGCAATTGGATGGTTTAAGCGCAAGAATCGTTTTCTCTACCTCAATAACTGAGACCTTGGAGAAATTAAATTGGGTATGTTCTATGGGTTTGGGCTTCTGTGTTTTGTTAGGGGGAGCTTGAGCTGATAGTAAGGCTTTCTTTAGCGCTATTATATTTTGGAGCTTGGCCACTTTGTTGGTGAGTGCCAGCTGTATGTCAGTACGCCAGGTTTTATCTTTAATGGAGTCATCCTGTACTGCAATTGGGGTTTCAAATTCTTTTAGAATGGGGAAGAGCTCCTTCATGCTGGAGTTAGCTTGAGTAATCCTAATATTGTACGTTTCTTGTTTGGCCGTGATGATATCCTTTTTGTATTGCGTTGAGATCCTTATTAAATTAGTTTTATTTTCTATAGTAGGATGTAGATTCCAGGCGGTTTCACATTTTCTTTTCTGTAGTCTTAAGTTTTTTAGGTGAGGTGTAAACCAAGAATTGAGATGCTTTTTAGGTTTGCTATTTCTAAGTTTTAGCGGAGCAATGCTGACAAGAGCAGTAGTCGCAGCATTATTGTATTCTTCCACTTGTAGGCCTGGGTCTGTATGGTCTGGTAGGGAGTTAAGAGTAGGGAGGATATGGGGTAAGATATTGTCAGCTAAGATGTTTTTCTTGTTTCTAGTTAAGGTAGGTATCGCGGGAGGGGGAGAAGGTGCAGTAGGTCTTTTTGTATTAAGAGTGAAGGCGATTAGGTGATGGTCGGTCCATATTTGGGGGGAGATGGAGGTGATGCAGAGGTTGCAATTGTGACTGGCAATCCAGTCGAGAATTCTCCCTTTGGTGTGAGTGGAGGTATTCACTTTCTGAGTATAGCCTAATTCTATCAGGATGTTACCAACGGAGGTAGCCTGGTGATCGTTAGTATCATCATACCCTAGGTTAATATCTCCTAGCACTATGGTTTGTGAAGAGTTTTTTTAGCTTTTCTGAGATAATAGTATTAATGTCTTCATTAAAGGTAATGATCGGGCCCGGTGGTCTGTAAAGGAGATGGATGTTTAACATTTGGGAGTTGGCAGTAGGTAGTTTGATGGATACAAGATTTTAGGTTAGGTGTTGCGGTGATTCTCATAGAGAGATTGGTTTTAGCGATAATCGCTAATCCTCCACCTTGTGAATCTAGTCTGTCAGCTCTAAGGGTGGTGTAATTGTCTGGGGCTGCTAACATTAACAATGGGCCTGCTGCCTCATGGAGCCAAGTTTCCGTGATAGCGATGAAGTCAAGGTCCTTTCCCAAAATTATCTCTGCTATGTCTGTGGCGTGGGCAACTAAAGATCTGGCATTAATTAATGCGCATTTGAGGTTAGGTTCTGACTGTGGCATAAGCCGTGAGTGAGTGGCCTATGGGTTGGCGGTGGTCTTGTTTCTTTTAGATCGAGGCTTGGGGCTCGGAAGTGGGGTGATTTCCATTGGGTGATGTATTTTAGGTCGGAGGTGATCTAGGTTAACATTATCAGGGTAATTCATAGAATTCAGCGCACAAGTGGCGCACGCGGCTGGCGCACAGTGTGCGCGTGCGACTTTCTGTGCCAGCCGCGTGCGCTAAAATCCATTTCCGAGCACAGCGTATTCATGGATTTTAGCCTCCAAAACCAGCCGTGGTGCAGAGTGGCGCAGCGACCCTGCAGCAGCGCCAGTTACGCCTCCAACCCCTCCCTGCGCGCCATGCACAGCACATAAATCCTATACATGGCGCACAGGCCCCGAACCACGAAAATGCCAGTAAAATTCCTGCGTACCCCTCCGAATACATGTACACCCCGGGGCGGGGAGTTTCCCACACGATTGGCCCTGTGCGAGTGGGGTACGTGTGTTACTGGGGTATACGTGAACTTTCACACGCGATTGTGCCTGTGCAAGTGGGGTACGTGTGTTACTGGGGTGCGCAGGAAATTTCACACGCAATTGCCCCTGTGCGAGCGGGGTACGTGTTTTACTGGGGTGCGCAGGAGCTTTCACACGCGATTGGCCCTGTGCAAGCGGGGTACATGTGTTACTGGGGTGCGTGGGTACTTTCACACGCGATTGTCCCTGTGCGAGCGGGGTACGTGTGTTACTGCTGGGGTGCGCAGGAACTTTCACACGCGATTGTCCCTGTGCGAGCAGGGTACGTGTGTTACTGGGGTGCGCAGGAAATTTCACACGCAATTGCCCCTGTGCGAGTGGGGTACGTGTGTTACTGGGGTGCGCAGGAGCTTTCACACGCGATTGGCCCTGTGCGTGCGGGGTACGTGTGTTACTGGGATGCGTGGGAACTTTCACAGGCGAATTTGCTGTCACAGCGGGTTACGTGTATCCAGTGTGGTGCGCGGGGAGTCCTACACATGAATTGGCAGTGTGGGTCCTCCCAGGTGTCCCCTCTACCCCCTCCACAGCCCCTCCACAGCCCCTGCAGGCAGCCCACACCACAGGGGACTACCCTGCACCCCTGGATATGTCCCGCAGGCAGCCCGTCCACCATGGCCATGCCCCCAAGCCAGGCCACGTGTCACGTTGCACTAGTGATCACCAACTCATGTCCCCCAGCACCCCCACCCCCCAGCAGTGAGGGGCAACTGCCAGCAGGCCCCCACTCATGTCCCCCATCACCCCCACCCCCCAGCAGTAAGGGGCACCTGCCAGCAGGCCCCCACTCATGTCCCCCAGCACCCCCACCCCCCAGCAGTGAGGGGCCCCTGCCAGCAGGCCCCCACTCATGTCCCCCAGCACCCCCAACCCCATCAGTGAGGGGCACCTGCCAGCAGGCCCCCACTCATGTCCCCCAGCACCCGCACCCCCCCCATCAGTGAATGGCACCTGCCAGCAGGCCCCCACTCATTTCCCCCCCAACATGTCAACATGACCCACAAGCATGGCCCTCATGGCCACCGAAATCCCACGGAACGCCACCCCTGCCCAAACAACCAACCAAGCATAACATACACTCCACATTGAAATGCCCATCACATGAAACAACCCAAATGGCATGTATGTACATCAACACATGTCCGTCACACACACACACACAATGGGTGCCAGTGAATGTGAAAACCCACATCGTGACATGCATGAAACCAATGAGAGAATACCACACATTGAAGTACGGAAACAAATGTATTGAACAAAAAATGTGGTGAAAGAAAATCAAATACCAAACAATGGACATAAGGAAAACAATGCTGAATGTCACACAATGATAAAAAAAGGAAATCATAATCCAAAATATATGAAATCAAAAATGTCTCCAAAG